>NC_132872.1:27253505-29653505 GCF_048164855.1 Canis lupus baileyi | reverse complement strand
AAGTTTTAAAAGCAAACATACAAGTAGTTATTTATTTTTTATTTCCCAATCTTACAGAACCAGCCAACTCCCATAAAAATAAAATCTAATCTGAGGTGAGCATATAAATGTCTCTGTATCTTATTCTAGAACTATCTCTGTAGAAGGGGAAATAAGAGATACCGAATGTTTTCTCTTGGAACCTCGAGGCCAGGTCGCTCCCCCCAGCTCCTTACTTCTTTGTAATATTTATGTACGAGTTTGTTTCCCACTAGTTTGCAAGGTACCTGAAGGTCAGTCTTTGAATTCCCCCAGCACGTCATTCAGTACTTTGCTATAGTAGGTATTTCATAAATGTTTACTGAAATCAATGCATTTGACTGGTTCTTTTCAATGTCAATAAAGTAAGGAAGTTCTCAATAAGGAGTAAAAAGCCACACCAGAGTTTGGTGGAAGCACAGAGAGAGTTTGGTATTCAGAATGTTAGCTGGGGCAGCAAGGCCCACTGAGGATGCCCAGCTGCCCTCTCAGCGGTGGTTAAGAGCACGGGCTCATTGGTAAATTTGGATATAAAAATCTTGTCTCTGTCGCTTCCCAGTTATTCAGATGTGGGCAGATTATGTAGCCTCTTGACTCCATCTATGGTAAAGACAATGAAAAGATCATATCTAAAGTACTTGGCACAGTGGCTGATATGCAGGAAGCTGCTGTGTTAGGTTTTCTTTTGCTGTGTCATGAAGTACCACAAACTTACCATTTTAAAATTTACTATTTTGAAAGTCCAAGACCTTGGGTCAATGGTCCAAGACCTTGTGACTGGGCCCTCTGTTTATGAAGGCTGAATCAGGAGGCGAGCCAAGCATGCTCATCTAGAGGTGAGACCAGGGAGAGATCTCTTTCCAAGATCTCTCAATTTCTTGGTCCAATTTTGCTACTAACCATTGGCTAGAAACACTCTCAGTAACTAGATGCCACTGGCAGATCCTTGTCACATGGCCCTATCCCTGGGCCTTCTCTCTCTATGAATCTCTCTCTCCTTTTAAAGATTTTATTCATTTATGAGAGACACACAGAGAGAGAGGCAGAGACCCAGGCAGAGGGAGAAGCAGGCTCCATGCAGGGAGCCCGATATAGGACTCGATCCCAGGACACGACCTGAGCCGAAGGCAGACACTCCACCACTGAGCCACCCAGGTACCCTTTGTGACTCTCTTAATCCTCTAACTTTTTTTTCCCTCAGAAAAGGCTCCCACCACTTTAAGCGCTCCTGTGATTAGATGAGGCCCACCTAAGGTCATCTCCCTTTTCATGAACTCCTAGTCAACTGATCAGCCTTGGGAGTGAGATTTCATCATAGTCATAGGTCTGGCTCCTGCTCAGGAGGAGGGGATGACACAAGGGGGAGGGTCATGGGGGGACCTTAGGGGCCATCCTAGACCTCTGTGTAACACAAGAAGGAATTTCAGATCCCTTCTGAATGAGCACTTATGTTTCAGGAAGTAAGTGAGTAAAGAGAGAGCGAATCACATTTCATTTCACCGTTCGACATTCAGGAAGTGTGTGCACTGTAGTAAGTATGAGAAACTTGTGGTTGGTGTTCCCGGGCTGCACGCCTTTGTTACTGTAAGCATCTCGCCATTCCGGGTATGATTCTACTACTTATGTATATGTATTAATTATGTAACATGGCCCTTGACTATTAAACAGGGGGTAAATGGAAGAAAATAATTTTTTTTTAGGACTGGAATAAAAACTGGCTATGTTAGGTTTCTTGACACCTGGTAGATCTTCAATATAGCACTGTCCTAAGAGATTTTTAAAGGTAATTTTGATTATATACTGTTTACACTTAATGCCCTGTTTCTAGAACCTAAATTCAATAAAGAAACAACTCTCCTATATTTTTCTTTTTTAAAAAAGATTTTATTTATTTATTCATAGACACAGAGAGAGGGGGGCAGAGACACAGGCAGAGGGAGAAGCAGGCTCCATGCAGGGAGCCCGATGTGGGACTCAATCCCGGGTCTCCAGGATCACACCCCAGGCTGCAGGCGGTGCTAAACCGCTGCGCCACCGGGGCTGCCCTCTACTATATTTTTCTTATTGTTATTATCATCTCAGACCCCTTGAGATAACAGATGAGAGAAAAATTATTGAAAGGGTGTAGAGTTGGGAAGGTATGGGTTCTTTTTCATATCTCTCCTGCATCAGGTGGTTTAAACAAAAAATTTGTTATGATTTTCAGTTGTAGGAATATATTCAGTGCTGTAGGGAGTACAGAAAAATACAAAGTTACCTTTATTGTCAGGAAATTTTCAATCTCACTGCAAAGGTAAGATGCAACTATGAAGAACTAAGTCACAGGAGAAGGCAGTATGTAATCATAAGCCAATGAATAGTGATTGTTGCGTGATAGAGTTATAATTAGAAGCTGGAGATGTTGAGGATAGCTAAGGGAAGTGCGGGACCACAGCCAAACCTATGGAGATGGGAAGGGTGTCACCACATGGGGAGAAGGAAAGAGGATGTTTCAGGAGGGTGGGGAGGCTGTCTGACTTGAGTCCAGAGCTCAACTAAATGGATAGGAAGAGATCAAGTTGAAAACGTAGCTACTGGAACTTCAAGTGGGAACCCAAAGAGTTGGGACATAAATAGGCAACGGCAGTCCATTGAACCTTTTTAGAAGAGGAATGTTGCATAAATACCGAATAAGTATTTGTAGAAGGAATGGATGGATACATAAGAAGTATGTTATTTTGAGAGGCGTGATGGTTTGGAGAAGGTTGGATTGGAGGAAATAGAGGATTGATCTGGTCTATGACGTACTAAGGATCTGAGCATGGTCCGGGCAGTCATAGGATCTGAGTTAGGTCGTTTCCTGGCCATGAGATTTCAAAGAGATGGAAAGGAATAAATAGAATTTGATGACTAATTTAATATGGGGAGAAGGAAGAGAAAGAGGAACTGAAAATGACTGGATTTCTAGCCTGGATAATTAAAAACAAAACAAAACCAAACAAAACAAAACCAAACCATGACGGTAGCACTTTACAGTTTTCCTCCGTGTAAAATGAGGAAAGTAAACAGTATTTTAGTCATATTAAGCAAATTTCTATTATGATTGTTACGTACCTAAAATGTCTCACACATTGCTTGAGTGATTGCTTGTTTCCAATATTGTTGTCATCATTAATGTTCTTTCATTCACGATCCTTGAATCCAAAAAGCTCTGAAAAAAAAAATTGTTTTGTTAATGTGCTCGGTAACCTGAAGTCCTTTGATAGCAAAACCTCACCTGAACTGGTTGAGCAGTTATTTGTATCTTTACGTACTTGTGTAAATAATGTTATCATTCGCTCCCTAGATATTAACGTGTTTACAGTGAGAGAAGGTATTTAGTTCGACCTTTGTGACCTAGCCCTACCCGGTCCCCTGACGGGGCTTTCGCGCACATTCATGGATACACAGCGGCGTCCCTAGTGTTAGGCAGCCCGACCGGCGCAGCAGTCTGGGTACTGACCACATACTCCCGGGAGTGTTGACAACCACGTGCATATGGAACATGCTGCCCTTCCAATATTTGAAAAGATCTTCCTACCAAGGCCCACCCAGATACAAGGTAGTGACCTGTGCTACTGATGACGCAAAGGAAAACCGAGGGCCGCCGCGGGACCCTGTTTGCGGTGGGTTTTCCCGTCCAAGTGAAACTGGCCTTCGGGCCATCGGAGACAAATATTGGAATTTCAGGCAAACGAGTGAGAGCCATGTCTAAGCGAATTTTTAAGCCGTGAGTAGGATGGGATCTTCTAGAAAGACTTTGAGGAGGGCGGGAAAAGCAACGAGAGGGTCAGTGGAACCGAGGGTGCCGAGGAGGCCTGGCTCGGCCGCGGCGCAGGTGCTCCATGGGGTGGGAGCGGGGTGGGAGGGGTGCTGGCCTCGGAGCGGCAGGCTGGCCCCAGCGCTGACCTGGAGGCCCCCGTCCTAAGGGGGAGCACTTGATGCCCGAGTCCAGCGTGACCGAGGGGTCAGGGCAAAGGAGAGCCCGGCCAGCGGCTTGCGGCGGGGGTTCCAAGGTTCAGACGCGGTGACCGTCCTGCTGGCCCGCGGGGGGGGTTGGGGTGGGGAGCACAGGGTCTGGGGGAGGGTGAGCACGGGGCCGGGGGGGTGAGCAAGGGGCCGGGGCTGGGGGGTGAGCACGGGGCCTGAGAGGGGGTGAGCACAGGGCCTGGGTGAGTACAGGGCCTGGGAGTGGGGGGTGAGCAAGGGGCCGGGGGTGGGAGGTGAGCACGGGGCCTGGGAGTGGGGGGTGAGCACCGGGTCTGGGGGGGGGGGTGAGCAAGGGGCCGGGGGTGGGGGGTGAGCACGGGGCCTGGGGGGGGTGAGCACGGGGTCTGGGAGTGGGGGGTGAGCACGGGGTCTGGGGGAAGATGAGCAAGGGGCCGGGGGTGGGAGGTGAGCACGGGGCCTGGATGGGGGGGTGAGCACAGGGCCTGGGAGTGGGGGGTGAGCACCGGGTCTGGGGGAGGTGAGCAAGGGGCCGGGGGTGGGGGGTGAGCACGGGGCCTGAGAGGGGGTGAGCACAGGGCCTGGGAGTGGGGGGTGAGTACAGGGCCTGGGAGTGGGGGGTGACCACCGGGTCTGGGGGGGGGTGAGCAAGGGGCCGGGGGTGGGGGGTGAGCACGGGGCCTGGGGGGGTGAGCACGGGGTCTGGGAGTGGGGGGTGAGCACGGGGTCTGGGGGAAGGTGAGCAAGGGGCCGGGGGTGGGAGGTGAGCACGGGGCCTGGATGGGGGGGTGAGCACAGGGCCTGGGAGTGGGGGTTTGAGTACAGGGCCTGGGAGTGGGGGGTGAGCACCGGGTCTGGGGGGGGTGAGCACGGGGTCTGGGCGGGTGAGGACGGGGCCTCAGAGGGGGGTGAGCACCAGGCCTCGGAGGGCCAGGGCCGCGGGAGGCCGGCTGTGGCTGCGTCGTGTCCTCCCGCGTCCTCCCCGCCCCGCGCAGCCCGCAGCAGAGACCGGGGGGCCCCAGAACTGCCTGGCTGCGGCCCTTCGGGTCTTGCCTGTGTCCCGCTTTGCGGTTAGTGCTGCAGGGACCCCGGGAAGGGTGGTCAGTGGGAAGAGGGCACGGGCTGCCGCGAGCCCCCGCGGGGGCACCTCCGCCGGGCCGGGGCGCCGCCTGTCCGCACGCTGCAGCCCCTCCCTCGGGCACGGGGCCCCTCCCGCCCCCGCTCCGCAGAGAGGCCCAGCGCGGGCTCCCCTGCCGTGTGTGCGTGTGCGCGTGTGCGCGCGTGGACGGCCGTGGTTGTTACAAAGCGTTTTCCTTCTCCCGGATTTGCCCCCCACGGAATTGGGGTCCGGGAGTTGGAAGCCTTCCAGGTCGGTACCTTAACCTCCGGGGCGCGCAGCCGCGTTCCTCCGCGTCGGGACCCGTGGGCCAGGGGCAGCCCCACCGCGTGAACTCGAGTCTCATTCTGCGGCTTCACGTTTGCCCCTCGCAGGCCCCGCAGCCCTGAGGGGCCACCGCGGGAGGGCGGGGACCTCATGGCCGTGTAGCCCCCGCGTGTCCCAGAGCCGTGCTGGGCGCGGGATGTGAACCATACGGGAAAGCTCATCCCGACCCTGCGGTGAGCACCCCCGCCTGGCGCAGCCTCGTGCCCCAGCTCCTGCCCAGCTCGTAGCCCTGCTCGTGCCCCTGCTCGTGTCCCTGCTCATGCCCCTGCTAGTACCCCTGCTCGTGTCCCAGCTCGTGCCCAGCTCGTGCCCCAGCTCGTGCCCCAGCTCGTGCTCAGCTCGTGCCCCAGCTTGTGCCCCTTCTCATGCCCCTGCTAGTACCCCTGCTCGTGCCCCTGCTAGTACCCCTGCTCGTGCCCTTGCTAGTGCCCCTGCTCGTGCCCCTGCTAGTGCCCCTGCTCGTGTCCCTGCTAGTGCCCCTGCTCGTGCCCCTGCTAGTACCCCTGCTCGTGCCCCTGCTAGTGCCCCTGCTCGTGTCCCTGCTAGTGCCCCTGCTCGTGCCCCTGCTAATGCCCCTGTTCGTGCCCCTGCTCGTGCCCCTGCTAATGCCCCTGTTCGTGCCCCTGCTAGTGCCCCTGCTCGTGCCCCTGCTAATGCCCCTGTTCGTGCCCCTGCTAGTACCCCTGTTCGTGCCCCTGCTAGTACCCCTGCTCGTGCCCCTGCTAGTGCCCCTGCTAGTGCCCCTGCTCGTGCCCCTGCTCGTGCCCCTGCTCGTACCCCTGCTCGTGCCCCTGCTAGTGCCCCTGCTCGTGCCCCAGCTCGTGCCCGGGCTCCCGGCTCGACTCCGTAGACGCGGCCCTCGGCGATTCGTAGACCCGCGGCGTCCGTCCAAGCAGCGCATCCCGACTGCGCCTCGGAGCGCTTTACCCCTGGAGTGCCCGTGGCCCGGAGGGAAAGTCCGGAAGGAGAAGGAGGTCGCGGGCGGGGCGGGGGTGGGAGGCGTCGGTCGCCCCGGCCCCCACAGCGCGGTGCGGCCTGGCTCCTCAGCCCCCTCCGGCTTCTGGAGTCCTGGCAGCTGGGCCGGGCCGATCGCAGGCACATCCCCCACCCCGCCTGCTTGAAGATCGCGCAGAAACGGCTCATCCACACTTACCACTTTTCTAAACGCGGTGCACAAATATGCCCGATTTCAAGAAATGTGCCAAGTACTAATCACGTATTTCACACTGGACTAGAAGACTTTTTCCCCCTCGTGCGCGATGTGTTTTCAACTTACAAAGTGAACTGTCGCCAACTTCTAACACCCAGATTAAAACTCCTCCGAGGCCTGATCCCAGCCTGTCACCGCCAGCCCCGAGCTTTGCCCCTGTCTGACCCGGCAGGCCGCCTCCCTGGGGAGCTGCCTGGAGCAGAAGCCTTGTCCACAGCCGGGCCCTTCCTTGCTCCTTAAAACTTTTTTTTTTAAGATTTTTTTTTTAATTATTTCATGATAGACACACACACACAGAGCGAGAGAGAGAGGGAGAGAGGCAGAGACACAGGCAGAGGGAGAAGCAGGCTCCATGCAGGGAGCCCGATGCCGGACTCGATCCCGGGACTCCAGGATCCTGCCCAGGCCGAAGGCAGACCCTAAACCACTGAGCCACCCGGGGATCCTCCTTCTTAAAACTTTTTATTTGCTCCCTCTGCCCTCCCCAACTAGGTCATCCCGTGTTTGAAAGCGGTGGTCATGAAGCCCTCAGTTGGTCAGGATCCGGAGAGAAGTCCCCTTAAACAGCTACGGAAGGGGAATGCACCTGCCTGGCTTCTCTGCCACCTGCCCTGAGACCACTGTGGCTTAATTCCTTTCTAGAACAAGACCAAGAAGACAGTCTTTGCATATCCATATGCAGAGTACTTACGTAGTCAGAAATCAGCTTGGCAAACCGCAGCTGAGTGCGGGGAATAAACATAGTCTCCATTCTTTTCTCCCCCCTCAAAGTGAGAATTGAATTCTTGAATACGAGAAGAGCTAAGAATTGGCAAAGGGGAGGGGACAACGGTGATGCGACATCTGTCAAATCCTCGCATTGACTAGGGAGGCCCCTGTGCCTAGGCCTGAGCCCGGACGCCGCGAGCCTGGCAGGCCTTCCCCTCTTCCCCTCTCCTCCGGGACTGGCGGGCGGGCCCGACCCAGGCAGGGGCGAGCGCTCCCCAGCTCTTGCCGCCTGCTTGAAAATGCACAGTGGGTAGAAATTAAAATTAAAATGAGTTCTTTTTTAGGCAAAAATGTCACCCTTCCCTTGCTAAGATGAGAATGTGAGTAATGACTCTCAAGAGAAAAGATTGGTGTCAAATTACAAGGTTGTGCTTAGTGGGCTTATGATTTATGTATAGGAATGTGTGATTTTTAAATAAAGAGCACGATGATGACGTTGAGATTGTCTCTGGCGGGCTAACATCGGCTTCTTTGACTTTGAAGCCGTTGGCATAGAACGTGTGTGTCAGGTGCGCTTGTGCAGCCTCACACAGCAAGGACCTGGGTGCTCGCGGCCAGAGCACTGCAGGAAGCCTCCAGAGAATTCCACGGGAGGAGCGCTCGCTCTCTGGTTTTCTGTCTCTCTAGGCTGTTCATTTTGTTCCTGGGAGTGATCTCTGTGGCTAGCGGGCCTCGCTCTCCCTCTCGCTCTCCCTCTCCCTCTCTCTCTGCCGATTAATGCTACAAAGAGTGGTCTTCACCTCAGGCAAGTGGAAATTGGTATAAGGACCACTAGCTTTTAGAGATTCTTTGGAAATATGCATTCGGTTCCCCCGCCCGGCCCCCAGAATGGCCCGTTTTAGCAGCCGAGCTATTTGTGTATCAAAGCAAAGAGTTACCACTCACCTGGTCTGTCTTCACGGAGTCATGTTACGAGTAAGATCACGTGAAAGGTTCCTCGGTGAGCTGCCCCCCCCCCCATCATCGCCATCGCCATCGCCATCATCACAGCTACTCCCTGCGACGGCTCTTACTGATCCTTGCCGCCTGGAGTGACACCCTCTCTCTCCAGGGTTGAGTAGGGATGACCTGTCAACCAATAAGAGACTGTGGACGTGATGACGTGTCATTTCTGGGCACAGGCCATACAAAACCCTGCAGCTTCGGCCTTTCTCTCTTGGGTGCTTTGCTTTGAGGGCGGCCTGGTGTCACCGTATGAGGACAATGGAAGCAACCTTCTGGAGAGGACCGGGTGGCGAGGGAGTGACACCTCCTGCCAATAGTGAATCAACCACGTGGCAGTGCCTCCTGCAGCCCGGCCACCGGCCACCGTTTTGTCGAGACTCCTTGAGACCCCGAGCCCCACCCGGCCGGGTAAGCTGCTCCCAAACTCCTGACCCGTAAGAACCATGGGATGAAAAGTTCTTTGTGGTTCTCAGCTGCTAAATGTGGAAGTAGTTTGTCACACAGCGGTAGGCATCGGTGCACCTCCTGAGTGCCTTCCGTATACAAGCGTGGATGGGACGTCATCCTGGTCTTCTGAGTTTGTGGTCATGCCCTCACTGTCCAGATGGCAAGGGAGGCCCGGGGAGGCTGCGTCCACACCTAGTGAGTAGGGGAGCTAGAATTTGAAGACAGACTTCCTTTTTAACCAGCGTTCAGTATTCCATTGTAACTAGTATGATCTTCGGAGTCTAAGGCTTCCGCTGGTGGTGTCTGAACCTCCTACCTGGGGAACTTGGTACCACGGACCACTTCCAGGAATAATGTCTCTTTTAAAGCACGAGGTTAGGGTCCCTGGGTACTCTGAGTTTCAAGAATTGCTCAGAGCTTCCCTGAGTCTCCTGAGATACACGTGCCTGGGTTCTCTGCGGTCGCACCCTTCATCTGGTGGCACGGCCTTCATTAGCTAGCTAGTCAGCGAGCTGGCCCCCAGCGGAATTAGAACACAAGGGAGGGAGGCTCGGGTGGTAGAGGGGTTCAGGGATGAGGACGCTAAGAGAAGGGAGAGACACGCAGAAAACATGATTTTAAAATGTGGTGAGTGATCTGTCATTTCACAAATCGTGCAGCAAGTCTGACCTTCAGAAGGAAGGTACCTGGCTCCCAAGGTAAGTGCCCGGGAGCCTCCCTGGTTTTCCTGCACTCCCTGCTCCGGTATTTTATCTTAAAAATGGTTATGTGGGAAACGAACAAGGGGTAGCAGAAGGGGAGGTGGGCGGGGGGTTGGGGTGACTGGGTGACGGGCACTGAGGGGGGCACTTGGCGGGATGAGCACTGGGTGTTATGCTATATGTTGGCAAATTGAACATATATATAAACTAAAAAAGAGCAAAAAAAATGGTTATGTCTAGTAGTGGAGGGAAAAACACAAGGAACATGTAAGAACATAAATCCTTGACCTGAACTTTATTCTCACCCACTCCTCTTACTATATGATGTTTCCTCTCCCTCAGTCCGAGGTGGAGTTAAAGGAATTCGCCCAGTGGAGCCCGAGCAAAGTTAACGTGAATTATATATTCCGATTGTTTAAAGCGTTCACGTGACATTAAGACAGGAAGCTTCTGTCTGTGAAACAGGTGCAAGCTCAGAATCTAACTGATGACTGCTTGCGGATGACAGTCTAATTTCCCCAAATGTATGAACCACCTCATATTGCCGTTTGTGTGCTCAGTACTCCCATTGTCCTTTGTGTTTTAAATTCTTTTGCTGACTTATTTCCTGTGTCAGTTTTCCACAGTCAGCATCCTTTAAAATTGGCTGAGAATTCTGCTACAGAAAATGCTGAAAAATCCCTTGCTGATTGTGTGCGGCATGTACCCCGCATAAAATGCACCATATCTCATCTTCCTTTTGAACAGTACTTCTTATAAACATGAAATTACAGTGGAGTTGGGGAAACTACATAGACGTAAACAAACGGGCGATAGGGGTGTGCGGCGAGCTCCTTTCCGTGGGCACGGACGCTTCATAAGGCCCTGAACCCAAGCCCAACTCCAAACAAAAGTGCGAGCGAATAAGGTTACAAAGGAGGAGCTTGGGTAGCCCTACAGACAGCCGGGGTGGGGGGGGCGCTGGATTCAGCGGGAGACTTACCCAACCAGTGGGGTGTCGGGGCAGCCAGTAAAGCTAACGGGCACTGATAGAAGAACACAGTTTAGAGTGAGGGAGGTGATAACCATTGTCTGCTCAGACAGTTGTTGGGATACTGCATTATATTTTGAATTTCAAATTGTCAAAGTAATAAAAACAATTGAAGCTGTATTCAGAGAAGACAATTTAGAGCGTTGGGTTATTTCAAACCTATGTCATAGGAGAATCATATTCAAATATTTAATGAGCTCTATGGATTCAAGATCATAGTTTTATTTATTTTAATATTTTCTAAGTTTTTTATTTAAATGCCTGTTAACATACAGCATAATAGTGGTTTCAGGTGTAGGATTTAGTGATTCTTACACTTCCGTACAACACCTGGTGCTCATCACAACAGGTGCCCCCCTTAGGCCCATCACCTAGTTCCTCCATCCCTCACCTCCTCCCTCATAGTGACCATCACTGTGTTCTCTATAGTTACGAGTCTGTTTCTTGGTTTGCTTCTCCCAATTTTTTTCCTTTTGCTCATTTGTTTCATTTCTGGAATTCCACATACAAGTGAAGTCATATGATATTTGTCTTTCTCTGACTTATTTTTCTTAACATAATACTCTCTAGAAGCATCCATGTCATTGCAAATGGCAAGGTTTCATTCCTTTTTGTGGCTGAGTACTGTTCCACTGTGTTTACGCACGCATGCGCACGCACACACACACATATACACATAAACACACATACATATGTACACGATGGAATATTAGTTTATTTCTGGTTTTATTTTCCTTACCTCAGGGATGCATCTAGTAAGAAGTTGCTATAGCCAATATCAAAGAAGTTACTGCCTGTGTTCTCTTCTAGGGTTTTTTTTTTTTTAAGATTTTATTTATTTATTCATTCATGAGAGACACACACAGAGAGAGAGAGAGAGAGAGAGAGAGGCAGAGACACAGGCAGAGGGAGAAGCAGGCCCCATGCAGATAGCCTGACGTGGGACTTGATCCCAGGGCCCCAGAATCACACCCTGGGCTGAAGGTGGTGCTAAACCACTGAGCCACTGGGGCTGCCCTCTTCTAGGGTTTTTAAGGTTTCCTGTCTCACATTTAGGTCTTTCATTCATTTTCAATTGATTTTTGTGCATGGTGTAAGAAAAGGGGCCAGTATCATTCTTTTGATTGTGGCTGTCCAGTTTTCCCAGCACCATTTGTTGAAGAGACTTTTTCCCATTGGATGTTCTTTCCTGCCTTGTTGAAGATTAATTGATCATATAGTTGTGGGTTCACGTCTGGTTTTCTGCTCTGTTTTATGTGTCTGTTTTTGTGCCAGCACCATACTATTTTGATGCCTACAGCTCTGTAATAGAACCTGAAGTCCAGAATTGTGATGCCCCCAGCTTTGCTTTTCTTTTTCAAGATTGCTTTGGCTATTCATGGTCCTTTGTGGTTCCATACACATTTTAGGATTGTTTGTTCTAGCTCTGTGAGAAATGCTGTTGGTATTTTAAGAGGGATTGCACTAAATGTGTAGATTGCTCTGGGTTGTATGGACATTTTAACACTGTTTGTTCTTCCAATCCATGAACATGGACTATCTTTCCACTTCTGTGTCATCTTCAATTTCCTTTATCAGCATTTTATAGTTTTTGAAGTACAGATCTTTTACCTCTTTGGTTAGGTTTGTTCTAGGTATCTTATTGTTTGGGGCATAATTATAAATGGTATTGATTCCTCAGATTCACTTTCTGCTACTTCACTATCGGTGGGTGGAAATGCAACCTACTTCTGTACATTGATTTTGTATCCTGCAACTTTACTGAATTTATCAGTTCTAGCACATTTTTTGGTGGAATCTTTTGGGTTTTCTATATATAATAGCACATCATCTGCAAATAGTGAAACTTTTACTTTTTTCTTGTTAATTTGGATGACTTTTATCTCCTTTTGATGTCTGATTGCCATGGCCTGAACGTCCAGTACTGTGTTGAATAATAGTGCTGAGAGCGGACACACCTGTGTTGTTCTTGACTGTAGAGGAAAAGTTCTCAGTGTTTTCCCACTGAAGAGGATATTGGCTGTGTGTTGTTTGTATGTGGTCTTTATGATGTTGAGATGTGTTCTGCAAGGTTCAGATTTTTAGTTAAGTGTTCATGTTATGGACGAAAACCTATGCATAGAAGAAAATAGGCTGAATCCAAAGAATTAAGGAGATAATTAGGTGCTTCAGGAGGTATGTACTTGTGATTATTGAAGGTGTTCAAATGTAGAAAAGTGCTTGTGAGAGAATGTATACACAGATGCATCATCTTTTATTATAGAGTTGCCTCATGTATTACTACGTTTTGCCCAATTAATGTCCAGGATTTGGATCAATCAGATTAGCAAATCCTCACTGCTTGGGGAAGAGGTTTGCTTAGTGGCAGGCAGAGCAACATAATCATGGAGGAGGGCCAGTTGCTATGATCCCCTTTACACGCACATGCGCGTGCGTGTGTGTGCACGCGCACACACACACACATTGGTAAATTTATTTTCTCTCGGAGAGAACTAGGAAACTATATAGCAATAAATAGTAGGAACTTTAAAGATGCTCATGGCATTGGATCCAACAATTTCACTTCTAAAGCATGAAACCGGATGGATGTTTAAATATAACCGGATGTTATAAATGGATGTTTTGAAAAAAACTTTGTATACAGGAATGAATGTTCATCACAACATTATAATAGTAAAAAAAAAAAAAAAAAAAGGTGGACCTTTTCAATTTAGTAAACAACTACTAACACCTGCTTGGTTACAGGTACTTTGTAGCTGTTTGGGATATATTAGTGAGCAAAATACTTTCCTTCTGTCAAGGAGTTTGTGGTCCAGCAGGTAAAAGTAAATGTAAACCCAATAAATAAATACGTCTATAATACTATTTATATAACAGTAGAAGAGAACAAGTGTTACAGGGCAACATAAAGTAGAGAAAGTAGCGGGCATGGGGATCGGTGGCGGCAGAATGAGCAGGGAGGTCTCAGAGAAGGCAGTGGGCAGGTGGCCGAGGCAGCAGCAGCTCTGCCGACACCTGGGTGGAAATAACAGTGTGTCAACTAACAGGAACGATTCAATAGAAGGTAAAAATCTGATGAAATAGTATTTATTTTATTAACATAGGAAATGCTAACGACATAATCTTCAGTGAAACAAGCAGGGGATATGCTGTATATTCAGTATCACAGTTTTTAATTATGCACTTATTTATTCCATTAAATATTTACTAATCATCTATTTATTTTCTAAACATGTATATGGCACCTATTATATTCCAGGTGCTATTCAAACATTTCCAAATATTAATGTCATGAAATCTTTATAACTTTGTTATGAGGTGGGAATAGTTTGACCTTGTGAATGGGAAAGATCCTAATTAATTTTCCAAGGTCATATTGCCAGTTAAGAGCAGACCATAGTTTTGCTCTGAGTCTGTTTTCTTAATCCGCATGATTTCTGCTTCCTCTTTGCTGGGCACTGTTTGCATGTGGGGGAGGGAGTAAAACACATTTATATATGCCTAGAAAAAGATTCAGGAAAGTATATGTCAAATGTTAATACTGATTTTTCTGTGTGGGAAGAATTATAGATAGTATTCATCATTGTGCATACATTTGTGCATTTTCCAAATTTCTATAATAAAGACATTTAAAATTATAATGAGAGTATTATATATATTTTAATAGTTCAGTGCCTTTTACAGTGCTTGTCATGCTTATAAGAATAAAAGCATAAACAGGTAAAGCTTGAAGGAAGAGCTGGAGCAAGACTTTGGCTCAGTTCAGTTTATTTTAGTTCAGTTTTTCTCCCACTTTTACGTTGTATATTCAGCATAATATGATAGAAAGATGACTCTACTGGAAGCCAGACTCCAGTGCTGCTCCTGACTCTTAACAAGCTCTGCACCTTTAAACAAGATGCTTCACCAATCTGGGCCTCCGTGTATCCTTTTGTAAAATTGGAGAATTGGGCTATTTGGCATCTGGTACTTTTCATTTCTGACTTTTGTAATTCTATGGAAGTTTTACATTCTTATCTTTTTTTAAAATTTTATTTATTTATTTTTATTTTTTTATTTATGATAGTCACACACACACAGAGAGAGAGAGAGAGAGAGAGGCAGAGACACAGGCAGAGGGAGAAGCAGGCTCCATGCACCGGGAGCCCGACGTGGGATTTGATCCTGGGTCTCCAGGATCGCTCCTTGGGCCAAAGGCAGGCGCCAAACCACTGTGCCACCCAGGGATCCCTACATTCTTATCTTAACCAAAATGTGAATTATTCTGAAGCAGACACTTCAGTTCGACCAGGATACCAGTTGATTAACTTGCAAAATCAATAAAGTGGCATGTGGACAAAATCCTTTGAAGTCTGTATTATTAGTTCATTTTCTTAATGTAGCTAAGCTATATTGTTCTGTAGATCAAATTAAAATAGGCAAATATTAACAAATTCATAACATTTGACTTACTATGTGGGGGAAAAATAACCCCTTTTTTGATGAAATCTGAAATTCCTACCCCATGCATAGAGATACGCGAGGACTGAGTAGACAACTCTGCAGTATAGCCTGACCACCTGTGGAGTTTGCAGTTCCCTTGGGGAGTATAGAATCAGAGTTAGAGGCCTCACAAGACTCAAGCTGCCTAATGATACAATGAGATGAATGAGGTGGAATAGAATGAATGAATGAATGAATGAATGAATGAATGAATGAATGGGATGGAATGAGATAGCCTGAAACCTCTATGTGTCTACCTGGAGAGTCAAAATCTCTTGCCCGTGGCTGCCGTATGCCACCGCCACCGCCACCCAGGCTTCCCGATGAGCACAGTACTCCTTGGAACCTGTTGAAGTGTTAAAGGTTCTCTTTTTTCAGCACATTGCCAAAATTCGGCTGTCTCCGGACTGAGGGACCTGTACCTTTTCTTTCTCTGCTTCCTGGCTGGACCCAAACTTTTCTCTCCAGAGGACTGGCTTTTTTGAGTTATTTTGCATATCTCTATCATCCAGACTGCAGTTTAGCACCCTGAAGGCCTTTTTTCATTTTACTAATTTCTTGAGTTTTGAAAGAGGGCAGCAATTCATTGTTAACCTGCAATTAGCAATGACACAATTTGCTCCTTGGGTCCTTTTTGGGCCCGGAGAAGCAACTTTTCCTTAAAGTCCCAGGCTGAGAATAAATTAAAGTGACCTGCGAAGCCACTAGAGCACCCAAGTACCTCGACAAAGCTGTTACTAGTGACTTTGCCGTCCAAGAAAAGAAGCACCAAATGCACCCGCAAATCAGCTTCATAATTCACAGATGGGCGTTATTAACAATGTGCACCATCTGGCAGCTTCCTTCTTTTGACTAATTTGTCTTGCTAACTAGGCTCAGTTATGCTCTATGCTGCTGAGGAAGTGCAAGTGCTGTCAACATGTATATATAACAAACTTTAAGATTGCACAACCTTAAAATCATTACTTTAGAAGTTTTTTTTCTTTAAGTTTTCATTGCCCAGCCCTAGATATAGCTTTGCTTTTATGTATATATCCTCAGTTTTCACATATCCCATGTTGACAAGGAACTTTTAGGGAATTTCTCTTTTAATCAACAAGGAGAAATATCTATGCAGCACTAAAACGGTAAACAATGAAAAGTGACAGTTGCCCCCAAATTCTTAAAAATCCAACAAAAAATTATTATGCCAATTTTTTAAAGTTTCAAGCTCCTCACCTTATATGAATTCTGTAGACTCTCTCTGGTGGTCTGTATGTCTAACCTATGGCACTTCTAGTCTGATAAGAGCTATAATTAATCTCTTTCTTTCTGCTCAAGATCCTCTTTATTTTAACTAGGAGATGGCAAATTATATCGTTTCCTGGTGTACAGTTGCTGTGGAATTGATTAAATAGAGTTTCACTAACTTTCCCATTATACCCAGACCTTGCACTTTTTATGAGAGATTATCTTTCCTATTAACAGATATATCCTTTTAAGGTATAGACTCAGATTGGCCTAAGCAAAACAATCGACTTTATTGATTCACCAGCTGGTAGAAAAAGAAAAGGAAATGGCACCAGGTAGGGCCAGATCCAGCACACAAATGATATTTTCAGGATCTCTTTGTCTCTACTACTTAGCTCTCTCTCTCTCTCTCTCTCTCTCTCTCTCATGTTGGTCTCAATCCTTCCTGTTGCTTTCCAGCTTTCTTTTGCTGGCACCTTCAGGCCTGTAGGATACCAGCTAAGCATCTTCAAAGATGAGACAGCCAGGCTTTTTCCCCCAGTGTGCATATTGCAATCGCAGGAAGAGACTCTGCTGGGCCATGTTTAATCACTTACCCACCAGTGGATGAATCATGGAGGTCAGGATGGTACCGTGATCCATTGTGTGTGGAGGCCAGAAGGGTAAGGCCTCTATGGTCAATGCTTGGTTATTCCTTCAGCAGAGGTTGGGGGACCAGATAGTCTTTGTCAACAGAAAAGGAGGAGGGGAAGCTTGCATATCAAGTAGACAGACACAATAGTCACAATGGTTTATGACAGTGACTAATAATAAAGTCATTTGTGGCATTATATTTAAACTTTCTTAATTTTTTTTTAATTTTTATTTATTTATGATAGTCACACAGAGAGAGAGAGAGAGAGAGAGGGAGGGAGGCAGAGACACAGGCAGAGGGAGAAGCAGGCTCCATGCACCGGGAGCCCGACGTGGGATTCGATCCCGGGTCTCCAGGATCGTGCCCTGGGCCAAAGGCAGGCGCCAAACCGCTGCGCCACCCAGGTATCCCATATTTAACTTTTCATTACGGTAGCCAAACATTCTGGATTTTCTGGAACAATCCCAATTTCAGATAGTCTATCCCATTGAGTGACCATGTGTTCAAAGTTTTGAATTAGGAAATGATATCATTCTGCTCTAAGGCAGGCAATGATTGGCTCTCACAGCCAAACATTTTTATAGCTTTTACATGACGATCTACATATATTTTTTTTAAAATTTATTTATTCATGAGAGAGAGAGAGAGAGGCAGAGACACGGGCAGAAGGAGAAACAGGCTCCATGCGGGGAGCCCGATGTGGGACTCCATCCCTGGACCCTGGGATCACGCCCTGAGCCAAAAGCAGAGACTCAACCGCTGAGCCACCCAGGCGTCCCAATCTACATATTTTTAAAAGAGCTTTAATTATAATGTACTGGAGTATAAATCCAAGGGGAGCATAATCAAAAATAGGCTGTAAAGAATGTAGCAAAATACTTTTATAAAAGAAAAAAAAATAATTTGAGGTTTTTGGTAAGCCTTCAAAGCTTGCCAGCAAATATCTTTTGCCATATTGAACTCGTGCAACTCTCAATGCTGACATTTAAGCTACTGTTTTCTTGGCGCTTCGCATAAGCTCATTAATTATGCTTTGAAATTTTACTTTACACACTATTACTTTTTAATGAGGGAGCTCATTATTTTCCACTGGAAGTGCTTCCCTGCCAAGGGCTACCGTTTCGGAGCAGGCAGGCCGACTCTGCGTTAAGCGGCAGCACGAGGCCCCGCTGGGCTCCTGGCTGCCGTGGGCCCCGCCCCGCTCGCTGCCCCCGCCCGCCTCTGCCCAGGTGAGCCTTTCCCCCGCCCGGGCAGGTGCAGCTTCGGTCCTTGGCCCTCGAAGCCCTTTGCGCTGGCACCGGGCGCGCAGGCCCAACCGCAGGACCTGTAAGGGGAGGAGCAGGCGCGCGGACTCCGGCTTCAAGAGGCGCTCGTTTCCTTTCGTTCACCGGCCCTTGGCGTTTTGTTACAAAAATAGAGGTACAGACCCCTTGTCACGACCGCTCTCGCGTGGATTCTCCTCTGCTGAGACACGGCGCTCTCTTTCGTAAGCGCCACAAGCCGAAGAGCCGGTGCGATGAGCCCGCAGGACAGCGGGTGACCTCGGGTGACCTTGGGTGACCTCAGGTGACGGGGGGTGGGGGGTGCACAACAGGCCCTCGGACCCAGGACAGAGCTGGGGCGTCCCAGCTAAAACCCCGCGACGACCGCCCACTTCGGGCCTCCTGTTTCACTTGCAGGCGGGGGACCGTGGCGCCCCGACGGCTGCAGGCCACGCCCCGCGTCGCGCTCCGGGCGCTGCTGCCCAACAGCTTCTCAGGCCGGCGAAACACACCTCGGAGGGGGGATCAGTTCCCGGAGAGGAAGGCTTCCGGGAGGCGGCGGCAGGAGGCCGGGGCGGTGAGCGTGCACCCAGCTAGCCTGTGCGGACGGCGCGGCGGGCACCCCGACCCCGGGGGGGGGCTGCTGGGTGAAGGCGGACGGCGCGGCGGGCACCCCGACCCCGGGGGGGGCGCTGCTGAGTGAAGGCGGACGGCGCGGCGGGCACCCCGACCCCGGGGGGGGGCTGCTGGGTGAAGGCGGACGGCGCGGCGGGCACCCCGACCCCGGGGGGGGGGCTGCTGGGTGAAGGCGGACGGCGCGGCGGGCACCCCGACCCCGGGGGGGGGCTGCTGGGTGAAGGCGGACGGCGCGGCGGGCACCCCGACCCCGGGGGGGGCTGCTGGGTGAAGGCGGACGGCGCGGCGGGCACCCCGACCCCGGGGGGGGGCTGCTGGGTGAAGGCGGACGGCGCGGCGGGCACCCCGACCCGGGGGGGGGCTGCTGGGTGAAGGCGGACGGCGCGGCGGGCACCCCGACCCGGGGGGGAGCTGCTGGGTGAAGGCGGACGGCGCGGCGGGCACCCCGACCCGGGGGGGAGCTGCTGGGTGAAGGCGGACGGCGCGGCGGGCACCCCGACCCCGGGGGGGGGCTGCTGGGTGAAGGCGGACGGCGCGGCGGGCACCCCGACCCCGGGGGGGGGCTGCTGGGTGAAGGCGGACGGCGCGGCGGGCACCCCGACCCGGGAGGGGGCTGCTGGGTGAAGGCGGACGGCGCGGCGGGCACCCCGACCCCGGGGGGGGGGCTGCTGGGTGAAGGCGGACGGCGCGGCGGGCACCCCGACCCCGGGGGGGGCTGCTGGGTGAAGGCGGACGGCGCGGCGGGCACCCCGACCCCGGGGGGGGCTGCTGGGTGAAGGCGGACGGCGCGGCGGGCACCCCGACCCCGGGGGGGGCTGCTGGGTGAAGGCGGACGGCGCGGCGGGCACCCCGACCCCGGGGGGGGGCTGCTGGGTGAAGGCGGACGGCGCGGCGGGCACCCCGACCCCGGGGGGGGCTGCTGGGTGAAGGCGGACGGCGCGGCGGGCACCCCGACCCCGGGGGGGGGCTGCTGGGTGAAGGCGGACCACGCCAGGTGCCCGGGCCCGCGCCCCCTGGGGCTCAGGCCGCCCGCCCCGTCCCGAGGCCACGGCGCCTCCCTTCCCCCTCAACGCTGGGAGCCGCACGAGGCTGGCCCGAGGCGCACACCCCGAATCCCGTCCACGCAGCGCGCAGGCAGGCCGCAGAGCCAGCATCTAGGTCTGGGTCGTGGGGGGAAGCTGGGCTGAGAGCACGAGGCGTGGGGGCGCAGACGGTGGATTTTCCCGGTGGGGACCCACGTGCGCGGGACGCCGGGGAGCAGGTGCGTGGGCCCCGCAGGCCTGCGCCCCCCCCCCCCCCCCCCGCCCCGGCCGGGACGCCCCGCGGACCGCTCCCGAGCGCAGGAACCCACCTGCTGGCGCTCGGCGGCGCCGGACCTGAATCTCACGTAATACGCAGTGTCACTGTTTCAACCGGTAAAAGCGCAGGACACGCTCTTAACTCGCAGGCGGGACCAGGGACAGTCGGTGCCCAGGCCGGGGCCGCTGAGCATGTCACTCGGACACCGAAGGGGGGGGTCTCCGTCTAATTAGGGAGAGATTGTGTCCAGGGCTTGACGTGGAACATTCACTTACAGAGCTGTACATTTTTAGATTGAAGTGGCTTTTAAAGATCGCCCCGTCCAACGCCCTCACTTTATTTTTCAGAAGATTTTATGTATTTATTCATGAGACACCGAGAGAGAGGGAGGCGGAGACCCAGGCAGAGGGACAAGCAGGCTCCCCGTGGGGCCCGATGCGGGACTCGATCCCGGGGCCTGGGGTCACGCCCTGGGCCCAAGGGGAGCCCCCACGGCCCCCAACAGCGTTGCAGTGACATCGGCCTTGGCACTTGGGTCACTGGTGAGGATGGGCCAACACGTGGCGGCGCAGGACAGAGAGCGGCGGGTCCCAGCGATCCGGTGGCTTAGGACCTGCTTGCTGCTGGGCGACGTCAGTGACACTTGTCCGGGCTGTGGATTCTCTTGGAGTCCTGGGTGAGGCTGGCTCCTCCTGATTCCTTACAACTCACCTTTTAAAGCCCTTTTTCCTTTTGCAGTAGAATGGAGACCACGGACCTTTAATTTTTTAAAGGCACAAAATAACATGCACTTGCCAGTGACGTTATAACGAATGAAGCACATTCTGTTGAAATAGTCATAAAATCATATGCAGATTGGGCAATGGCAATTTGTGCTTGTTTATTAATTCAAGTAACAAGATCTAGTGAGAGTAGCAATGCACATAAATGACATTTTGCGAACAGTATTTCGCGTCAGGAGGTGATCTAAAAACAATCCTTGATTTATCTTGGAAATGAAGACCCAGGTCCTGTTAAAACCCCATAAAATAGTGAAGTGCATAAATAAAAATCCTAATGTATTAATTTTCAGTAAGAAGTATAAGGCCGAAGCAGATCAAGGTTCATGCTGTGGCCCGTAGCGTCCCCCGGGGACCCCGCCCATGAGGCTGGAGCCGGGGGCGCCTCCCGAGCCCGAGCGCTGCCTCCCGTGAACCCCTTAGTCCATCCCCCGGCGCGGAGCCAGCTGGCTGGGTGCCCCGGGCCGGTCGGGCCACACTGCCGTATCCCCCAGGGAGCCTCCCGGGTCCCCTGTGCAGCAGCTACCCGGAGTGACACGCCCTGGCCCGTCTCCTGCGTGGCACGCTCCCAACCGTCCCGGGGCCCCAGTGACACCTGCCAGGGCCCCGCCAGCAGCCCTCCCGGGGTTGCCCTGCAGGCAGGCGCACAGCGCTCCTGTCGCCCTGTTGGGGTCCCTGCCCCAGCCCCAGCCCCACAGGGCCCTTCCGGCCCTAACTGTGCCTCCCCCGACGGAGCAAACTGGGGAGGCAGGGCCTCTCCTCGGGAGGCCTGGGGGGGCACGGAGAAGGCCGGGCGGCCGTCATGGGGCTCCGGGCTCCCAGCGGGCTCCCTCCCGGCCCGGGGAGGGGGGGGGTGAGTGTGAGCGGGACCCGACCTGCCCTGGGTTGATGGGGGTGAGTGTGAGTGGGACCTGCCCTGCCCCGGGGCGGGGGGGGGGGGGAGGAGGGTGAGTGTGAGCGGGACCTGACCCGCTCCGGGGGTGTGAGCGGGCTCCCACCTACCCCGAAGGATGGGGGGGGGGTGCGTGGGAGTGAGGGGGGAGGACTGGTGTCTGCGAGGTGCTCTGAGTCATCCACTTCCTCGCTCAGGAGGAATGTCGGGGTGAGGGGTCTGTCAGAGGGAGGGGGAGCGGGGGCGCGGGGCAGGAACGGGCGGAGCGGCCCGAGCTCCGGGTCTCTACCTGCCAGGTGCTGGCGCCCGTGCGGGTCCCTAACCCAGGACGGGGGGGCGGGGGGCGGGCAGGACGCCCCAGGACACCGCATCGCCCAGGCAGGGGACAGGCCTGGGCCGGGATCTCGGCCATTCCCGGACGTGCCGGGTCACCAGGTCGCCAGGGCGGGAGGCGGCCCCGAGAGCCCAGGGCTCCAGCGTCGCGTCTCCGCCTGCCCGACGCCCCGGGACGTGTCACCGAGGCCGCTCCCAGCACGTCCCACGGCCGGTGTGCTCCGTGGCCCGCCGCTAGTGCGTGTGTAAACCCGCCCAGGACGGGGGTCGGGGGGAGACAGCAGGTGCCGTCCTCAGCCCCGCTCCGCCGCCCGCCCCGCGTCCCTCTTCAGCCCCCTTCCCCGCTGGCCGCTGTCCCGGGCACCGTCCTTGCCCTGCAGCACCAGATGGTCACAAGGTCCCTGGACCCCTGTGGCTGCCCCCGCCTGCTCAGCTCCCTCCACGCGGCCAGGGTGAACCTTCTAGCACACTCCGCCGCCGCAGGCGCTCCGGAGGGCTCCGGGGGCAGGCAGTGTAGACCTGGGCATCCCACACCTGGCGCTGGTCCCTCCTAACCCTTGTCCCCTCCGGGCCCTGCCCGCCGCTGCATTACTGAGCGACATGCAAGCACCTGGGCTTCCCAGAACCTCGCGGGTGGTGCCTCAGGTCTCCGTTCATGCCGGCATGTCCCTGTCACCTTTCAGCCCCTGGGACCGCAGCTGTCCCCTGCAGGGCGGGAGCCATCCTGGCCTTCAGGAGCCCTGCCCCGCAGCAGCCGCACCCCACCTCGTGCCCCGCAGCACCCCCCTCGTAGCTCTAACTTAGCAGGTGCACACCCTCTGCCCGCGGGGCTCTGGCAGGAGAGCATGGGTTTCTAGGCGGCCGGCGCTCGCTTAGTCTGTGTGTTGCGGTGTCCACATACCACACGTGGTAGGCAGACCGTTAGGGTCTAATAAGCCGCAGCCACAGGGTCTTGCGCTGACCACAGTTTGCTGTTGGCTCCTACCACAGACCTAGTCTGAGCCGGAGGCCCGGGGCTGGTGGCCTGGCTCACCCTCGTCACCGTCCGCTCACTCATCCTTAGCTACTTCCTGCCTTACAGGGGCCCACAGAGATGTTTTTACAAATATGTCTTTTAGATCGTGGGAGCAAGACCCTGAGGACTAACGTCCAGATCACAGCAAGAGGATCCCCCCTTTGCTGAATTATCATCTGCAGATTGAGGTCAACGGTGAACCTTCAGGACACATCGTCGTGAGGTTGGTGCCTGTCCCCTGGTGTCGTTTTCCTTGCACGCCCACAAAAGCTAGTCTGAATCTTCCCATATTGCAGGCGAAGCGTGGGCTGCATGGACTAGGCCTGAGGCCTCCAACAATCTGGGGAAATATTTCTTTGTGAACTTTCAGTGACTGAATTGCATCATGTAGGCCTGTTGATAAGGCCCGAGAGCCCTCGGGACTGAGTTTTAAGAGCTTCCCGAGTGGATGACGTGCTGCCATCATGCTTCTCTTGATATCAAGGGTAGTTGAAAAATTGATGTTTTTCTCTTGCAAAAGTAGACTTTTTGCAAACCATGACATTGGAGGAAATGATTTTTATACACTTTATGCTGCAGGCTTAGGTATAAGGTGCTTTTTTCCCCCTATTTTATTTGGAAGGATTGTCTTTTCGCTGATCTACATGTACGCTTTCCATCAGTTTCCTAACAGGAGGGGTGAAATCATAACTAATAACGATTATACACCCGGAGTGGGGAGTGCCCGAAGTAGGTGTGGATCCAGCACAGTTGGTTGCTGACCGTGCAGCATTTCACCTGTCCTCACAGCGAGTGGGAAGGTAGTGGAGACTGATGACCTCGTTTCTAGTCCTGGCCCTTGAGCTAATAAGTTTAATGTCCGTAGAAAAAGCCAGCTGTATTCTCCGGGCCTTTGTCTTCTCATGGCTAAAATGTGGAGATTGAGCTTTACGGCCTCGAAACTGTCTCTCCGGTTATACGGATTTATACTTGGAACTCAAAGAATACAAGTTTTAATGCTTAGATGACAGATTTGTGATCACACTTACCTTTCTCTTCTAGTTTTCTGTCGTTTCCATTTTTCTCAGTATTTTCTTTACTGGCTTCTTCCAGAAAATGAAAATTATATGGGCAATGATGTTGTTTCTAAACAAATCAAATGACGTCATTTAAATATATCTCATACATGTCACGATACCAGCACAGAAGTTACCCCACTGAGTCATTACATCTGCACTGAGAGTTCATCATCCCCGCTGATGATGAGGAACCTAAGGGACAGAGAGGTGAAATAAGTTTCCCAACGCAGCCAGTTCCGTTCTGGAATCAGGATGTGCTAAGAAGCTCTACATACAAATTCCTAGAAGACCACGCTGTGTCTGTGTGAAATATTTCAATGTACAAGGAGTTGGGGAAGAAAAAGGATTTGGTCTAAGGAAGTTAGCCGGCCTGTTAGGGACAATGCTAAAATTAAAATTGGCTGTGATTAAAATGCTTCAGGGCATTTTCTGTTGTCTAGTGGCTGAATTTTAAAATTTACCAATGTCATAGCTGGCTCAAAGTACATTGGCCATCTGTTGCTAAAATCTCCAATCTCCTGGCTGTCCTTTTCCAATCAAGTAGTGTGTGCACATCTCCTCCTTGGTGGTGGAGGCTGTGCTTTCTGTGAGCCACCCAACCGCCGTCAGCCAGCCTCTCTCCTCGCTGCTACTCGGCGTCGGTGACAGGTTTCACGCAAGACTCTGCAGACTTGGCTTACAACCAACTCATGCTGCCTGATTTAATTGCTTCTTAATCCTTTCATTAATCTCTTGTTGATCCTGTAACACAGTCTGCGCGAGAGCTGTTCCAAACTTTTACTCGCTTCCAATTTGGGGTCCCATCCTTCCCCCCTCACTTCGAAGTGGACAACTTCCCTTCTTTATCAGGAAGTCCAACACTATCCTATGGGAGCCTTTTTTTTTTTAAGCCTCTTTTTTTTACATGGTTTTTAAATGTATTTTATTTTTTATTATTACTTTTTTTACATTCTGAGAGTAAGAAGTGTTTTCCTTTAGAGCTAAAGCTTCCACTTGAGTCCCAGGTGTCGTGCCTTAATCACCTCTCGCTCCAGCATCATTAATCTTTTCTTCTCTTACTTCCACCGTGTTGAGATATACATTCCTTAACCCTGCACTCGGTATCACCCAACTTTCATTAGACATCTTCCTTTAATTTCCAAAATTGCTGTATTTATCTATATTTAGTATCCTTAAATTGGCACCATCCATCCCCTCTTCAGTTCCTCAAAATATTTATTCCGAAGCTCCATAGTCTAGCAAAACTACTCTCTCTGAAGGCTCCTGTGCCCATCTTCCATTTTCTTGTGAAATACAATGACTTTTTTTTATAGTTCTTCTTTTTAACATCTCTTAAGTACTTGGCTTGGTTTTTAATTCTCTTTGTCATTATTTCCCCCCCTCATTTTCAAGACCTTTTCATGTCTCTTCCCAGCTCCTCCACTGCTCCTTTTTTCCAGTTTTTCTGTGTTCTTCAGTTGCGTGATGTTTTGTTTCATGATGAGTCACTGAAGTACTTGACAACAAACTTGTATCTAAGTTTTAATCATAAGGTATTTAGATATTCTATTAATTTTAGTGCTCTAAAATAAGTTTTATTCCTCCCATATTTTTTTTTCTTTCCTTATGTTTGGAATGATAGAAATAGTACTGCCAATGCCCCCTTCACCCAATTTTCTCTTCACTCGAATCCAGGCAATTACCACTGTCTAATTGTATTAGTTTTCTGGGCTGCATAATAAATGACCACACGTTTAGCAGCTTAAATAGTATACAGTTATTATCTAGCATTTTCTCTGGTTCAGGATTCTAAGCACAGCGTAGCTGGGTCCTCTGCTGAGGGTCTTTAAGGCTATATAGTAGAGACACTGGCTGAGAATGAGGTCTCATCTGAAGTCTCAACTGGGAAATGATCCACTGCTACATGCCCACAAGTTGTTGGTAGAATTATTTTCCTCTTTTTTGGCGGGGAGGACGTGTGTAGCTTTAGAACAAATGGTGGCTGGCTTCTTCAGCGCCATGGTGAGACCGAAACTGATGGGAGGCCTGTTGCCTACCTAGCTATGTGAAACAAGAGCATGATACTCAATCACTCTTACCATGGTGTTTTGTTTTATTTTGTTTTGTGTTTTGTTTTTCTGTTTTTTGTTTTGGCTTGAGGCAAGTCCCAGGGCCTGCTTACACTCAAAGGATACGGATTATACAGGATAGAACACCCAGGGACCATCTTAGAATTTTGCCTACCATGCTGTTGTTTCTACAGCTCTCAAGCAAGGGGAATAAGTGCCTTTTATCCTTGCTATTGGGACAATTTTGTAGCCGAATTGGATAAGCATACAAAATGCACAGTTTATTACTGAGATGCTAGGGAGGGAATCACATTGGTTTTAGAAAACAGGTAAGAAAGAGTAGGAGGAGAGAACAGGTCAAAGAGGAGCTGCCATAAATATTTTCCTCACATTCAGTGAGGAATTCAGTCTAATTCAGTGCTTAAACTACCTGTGATAATGGACTAGGATTTTTATTTGTGTGTTTGTTTGTAACATTCCCAACCTATTACACACTGAAATTTTTGTAAAAATAAAAAAAATATATTACTAAAAAAATGAAATTAAAAAATAAAAACATATAAAATGAGTCAAATTTTTAT
Source organism: Canis lupus baileyi (assembly GCF_048164855.1). NCBI lineage: Eukaryota > Metazoa > Chordata > Mammalia > Carnivora > Canidae > Canis > Canis lupus. The sequence goes on along the minus strand of NC_132872.1, from coordinate 29,626,727 downwards.
CTTAATAAAACAGACATAAAAATCACTCTGTCAAATTGCTATAAAAGCTTCCAAATGCTTATTTTTAATGTCTGTTTTTATGTTAAGGACACATGACAGCTTGAGGACCAGCATTGTGTGAAGTCCAAACTTTGAGCAGAACTGATTTAATACACTCCCACAGCATAAATTCGCCCAGCTATGTATTAATTCCCTTTTCTAGACCCAAGTCTAGATCTTTTTTCCAAGATTATTTATTCATTTATTCACAGATGAATCACTGAGCACTTATTGTTGGTCAGACACCATGCAGAACTAGACAAAATGCTAGATAAACTAATGGCTTCTCTTTGCACATCTTTTTGGGATTCAGACGATCTCAAACACAGTGTGCATGACCTTCAAGGAGTGAACGTACAGTCTTGCCTCTTGCCTGCTATCCCTACTATGTCTTCTAGCTTTGTGTTTGCCACGTCCATCCACAGGTTGCCAAGGTTAGAACTTTACTTATCCACACTTTGCTCCCTCATATTTTCCTTCCAAAATATCAAATCTCTCCCTTATGTACACCTGCAGGGCTACTGCATTTGTTCAGGCACCCAGCCTTCCCCACTGGGGCCAAGGGGGCTGTTTACTGCATGCTCTCCTTGACATCAGTCTTGCTCCCCTCCATTCAACTGCCACAGTAGATTCAAGAGGACCTTTCTAGACTTTATTCCTCAATATGTTACTGTTTTGCCTAAGACCCCTCAGGGTTCTTCATTGCTTACCAATAAACCTGAAATCTTATCAAGGTCAATTTTTTTTTAATTCACTCATTTCTGATTACTTCTTCTCTTGCCTCACTTCCTTTCTGAAGCCTTATTCCATCCATATTGAATCATTTGCAATTCCTAGGATGTGCCATGCCCTCTCTTGCCTTGGTTTTTGGTGTTGGCTGAATCTTTTCCCTGACACATCTTTCACATGATCCTTTATTTGGGTACTCCTTCTGGCCTCAGGATTGGGTCTTTTTTCCAGGAAAACTTCTGTACACTGCATCCCCAGCCCTGTCTGTGTCTACCCTTGTGTGGCACTGGCAAATTTGGTTGTAACACAGAAAGGAGATGGCTGGAATACTTCCATCATTAGACTATGGATGTTTGAATTAAGAAATTTTATCATATTTTCATTGATATCTTGAAATGGATCTATGAAAGTATTCTAGAGAATGGGTCATGACACACATTTTGGAGGTAAGTTCAGCCCATTTAATGAAGCCAAACTGATCTACCCTTCTTCAGGTCTTGCTGTCACCAGTCCAGCTTAAGATCTCATCGTAGCATATCTGGAGTGTCACTGCAGTCTTCTAGTTTCTGAACTCTACTTGCTTTCTGGGAATCCATTTAAATGCCTTTTCTCAGGCTTTAATACTGCATTCAGAGATGATCAAATAAATGCTTGCTTAAAAGCATTTAGTTTTTCAAACAAAAAATTTTTTCAGCACCTGCTCTGTGCCAGTCACTCTTCCTGCTGCTTAAGCCACATCAGTAAACAAAATGGAAACAAAGCAAAACAAAACATAGTCTTGGGAACTTGTGGTTTTTTGAATTACATTTTTGTTGAGGACACTTCAATTATTTTATATTATTATTTTATTTTTTAAAGATTGTTATTTATTTACAGAGAGAGAGAGCGTGTACACAGGCAGGGGGAGCAGCAGAGGGAGGGGGAGAAGCAGGCTCCTCACCAAGGAGGGAGCCCAATGCAGGGCTTGATCCCATGACCCTGGGATCGTGACCTGGGCTGGAAGGGATCATGACCTGCTTAACCAACTGAGCCACCCAGGTGCCCCTCATTTATTTTAAACACTGAAATGTAAATATAGCTCAAATTACATAGATGTAGTTGCACACTGCAAGTAGAGCAAACCAGGCTCCTTGTGCATTTGCAAATGCTACATCCACTACCTTGTATGGGTTATGTATCACCACCAACATGTATTACTGTGGAGTAAACCATCTCCATCTGAGTGGCTCAGAAGAATACACTTTTGCTATTTCTCACGAATCTGTGAGTCAGCTTGACAGTTCTGCTGATCGGGACCAGGCTCAGCTGATCCCAGCTGGGTTAGCTCACACATCTGTGGAAATCTGGCAGATGAGGTAAAGGCTGCCTCACCTAAAATTGCCTTACTCATGCGTGGCTGTGTGCTGGTTGGGGTGATGGAGGTTACCAGGCCAGGTATGTCTCAGCATCTAGCCGTCCAGCCTGGGTTTGTTCATATTCTGGTGACAAGATTCGGGGAGAGAGAACGGAAGAGATGAAGCCTCTGGAGCCTCACTCAGAACTGGCCCACGGACTCTTCGGGTACCCCCTACTGGTCACAGCAGGTTGTAATGCTAGCCCAGATTGCAGGGGTAGTGAAATGATTCTAGCTTTGGATGGGAGCAGATGGTCACATTGCAAAGGCCATGGAGAGGGTGAGGAATCGAGGATATTTTGGCAAGCAATCTGCCACAGTTTCCTTCTTTGCAGATTGCGTATCTGATGGAAAGCTTAGAGGCTTTTGCCTGCCAGTCATTGTGCTCAATTATCTTATTTCTGTGTATATTTCATAACTTCCTGTGATACATACAACTAAAATGTAAACCCCTAAGTTCTTGTGGGCTTCCTGAGGTCAAGGAACCTAGCTAATTCATCTCCTCACCTTCCATGGGACATAGCACAGCAAGCACATTGCACAGAGCAGACTCCAAATATTGGCCGGATCCATCATTCACTAACCTAATTATATGAATCAGCAATAAAGAACAGGAACGTGTCATAGTGAGATGTCCTTTCACATCTACTTAAGAGGAACATGAAAACACTAAAGTGCTTCCCCAATATTATTTGGATAGCTGATAGGCTTTCCTATCATCCGTTACATTTGACTGGCTAACAGTCATCTGGTGATTCTAAGAGTCAAGGATTGATGTCTTCAGAGACTTAAAATGCTGGTTCTAGAACAACAACAAAACACTCAGGAAGGGAAGGAAGCACAGAGGCCAGAGCTCCTGCCGTATGCCACGGCGAAGTTACAATAGGTAGAGCTAAAGCCTGGGTTTAGGGGAAGTAGGAGGCTGGGCTAAAGCACATGCACTGAACACTTGCCTTAGTCGAGCTGGGCTAATGAGCTTAACAAAGAGGGAAACAAGCCTTCCAGGGAAAACGGTGAAATTACCCCCAGGAGACCCTAACTAGCTGGCCATAAGATCCAGGTGAAAAGACATAATCAGAAAGGTAAGTTATAAAGGCAAGCTATCCTCATTGGTAGAGTTTGAGAGACATGTGATTGCTAAAAAATACTCTCATATTAATAACAGTTTTTTTTTTCATTTTTCCCTGAGGATGTTTTATAGAAATATATGCTGAGAGAAGGTGGGGGGGCAGTTCCTTAACTTTACGAATTTGCTTTTTGCATTTGTAAATATAATTCTATCAACTTTCAAGAGTTGGAAGGAAACGAGATAGATACGTTTTTTTTAAAAAAACTGAGCAGAAAAATTGGACAGAGGAGTAATTTTTAGTCCGATTTTTTGTTTATTAAAGAATGTTCTGTTGTCTTTTTTTTTTTTAAGATTTTATTTATTTATTCATGAAAGTCACATACAGAGAGGAACAGACACAGGCAGGGGGAGAAGCAGGCTCCATGCAGGGAGCCCAACGCAGGACTCGATCCCAGGTCTCCAGGATCATGCCCTGGGCCGAAGGCGACGCTAAACCACTGAGCCACCCAGGCTGCCCTGTTCGGTTGTCTTTAGGATAGTCTCGATTTTCTCATCTGCTATTTGCTTTACAAAGGAAAATTGGAATCTCTTGATTTAAATTTGAAGACTTTGATATGAAACTAACTCAAGAAGGAGAATAACATCTCTGTTAAGGGGTGTATAGTATAATTACTACAGAGTAATAATTTAATCACAACAACCTGTAACATAAATGGAATAAAATGATAATATGGATGCAAGCTATTATATTAAGAGAAAGTTCATCTTTTTTGAACAACACAGGAAGTCAGGTTTTAGCCTTACAGCCCCCAAGTTTGTATTTTGCTCAAGCAATCTGGATCTTATTACATTAGGCAAACACTATTCAGGAGAACAGTGGATCATGTAAATACCTTTAATATTATTCATGAATTTTACTTCCACAGTAGGTTGGAAATATGCTACAGATACTCTCTTATAAATGACCTATTTAACTCCTGATATTGCATTTCTGAATTTTTTCATAATAATTTAAAGAGGTTCTGATTTACCTCCCTGCTATAGATCTACTGTTTATTTTTGTCTCTACATTTTGCTCTAATTTTCTTAACCACTTGTCCTCTTTATTTACCTTCCTACTTTTTTTTCCTTCATCCTTACAGGTCTCTTGGCACCAGTTCATATCCACAGTCAGGATTGCAGATCTAAGCTAATAAGCTTAGCTTTGGACAACACACAGATTGTGTGTGTGTGTGAGAGAGAGAGCCTGTAATTTATGACCACTTCTCAGAAATGAGACCACTGCACACTTGCTCTACAGCGTAGCTTTGATAAGCACTGCTGCTCTTATCACGTGGCCTCTTTTGGGTATAATGTGATCTCAGAAGAATGAAGAAGGGCATACAACATCAAAAAGCAGACAAAACAGCTTTTGTCTTCATATATTAGCATGTTTCTTAATCTCTATAAATAATTTTTCGACTGGCATAAAATATACTGAGTTAAGCTGGGTATTCTTAGGAAATGAGGTCAGGAATTGGGGTAAAGACAAAGAAAGAAAAGGAAGGAAGGAAGGAAGGAAGGAAGAAGAAAGAGGGAAAGGAAAGGAAAGGAAAGGAAAGGAAAGGAAAGGAATTTGTTTCTTTTTATTGTGCAATTATCCACAATCACATTAACTCATGCCATTTATTTCTTCAGTCATTCAATCAATATTTATTGAACGGACTGATCCAGCAGTGAACAAAGCTTATGTTTTGAACTCTTGGGGTTTATGTTTTTAGTGGGAGAGGCAGGAAGGAAATAGAAAGTTGACCAGGTGCTAGTAAACACTAGGAGGAAAAGTAAGCCGGAGAAAGGTACCTGGCTTTTAGGTATTTTAGGTATTTCGGTCGCATCCTCGCCGCAGGAGGATTGTGACCCGAGCTGGAGCTGCAAGCGGCGCTAAGTGAAATAAACAAATGAATAGCGCGAGCTCTGAAGGGGGGACTGTTTGCTTCACAAAGGTGTGGGCTTGGTGTGTAAAGGCGAGGGGAGAGGGCCAGGTTGGCTGCAGAGAGTGAGGGAGGGAACGTGGGGGTGAGATGGGGCAAGTGGGCGCGGGACTTGGCGCAGACCCTGCAGAGTAGCGGGGGCCAATCGTGCCTTGCCCTCTGGGCCAAGGGAAAGGTTAAGGGTCTTGCTGAAGAACATGTGAAGTCATGGAGGATTTGGAGTAGAGGAAAACTCAGCTGTACTATGTGCAAGAAAACACCACTTGTAAGTGCTCAGTAGTGTGGCTATGTCCGTATCCTTGTACAGCAGATCTCTGGCTGTTTGTCACCTTGCAAGATTGAAACTTTATACTCATTGAACAGCGACTCCCATTTGCCCCCTCCCCTAGCCCTTGGCAACCAGTGTTCTACGTTATTTTTCTGTGAGTTTGACTATTTTAGATGCCCCCTTCTAAATGGAATCATCCAGTACTGGTCATTTTGTGACAGGTTGATTTCACTCTGATGTGACTTTTATATTTTTGACTTAATTACGATGTCAGCTCTAATGCTGTAGCTTCGATGTGGAGGGAATGTAGACGAAGGGAAGGGCAAAGGAGGAAGCAGAGATACAAGTTTTGAAGCTGTTTTTGTCCTACAGGCAATAGATGATGGTGCGTTGAACATGGGCTGAAAGAGTGGAGGTAGATAGACGCTGGGTAGATTTTTAAGGTAACGCCTGGGAGATTTGCTGATATTTTGGATGCGTTAGGTGACAGAAAGAGGAAAAGGACATGAATTATAGGGTGAATCATCCAAATGATTTAATCATCAATCCCTTCCCCGTCATGGGGGATCATCCTTGTAAGACCTCCTCAAATGCTGCGCTTCTTCTCTAAACACGTGCTGATGCCCAATCAGCCGATTAGATGGCTCAGGGTTATAGTGTGATCTTCCGTTTGTATATAGGTGCTTTTTAGTAGAGGCGTGGATGGCATAAAACCTAAGGTGTGGGTATGTCAGGAGAAGGGGTTCGGGAGATCTGGGCGGGTTGGGCAACGAGGAACATTTCCGGGAAGAGGACAAGACTGTCTGATGGTCCGTCGGCTCCAGGGCACCAAGTATTTCAGAACAGTCTCAATGCTGTGCTGTAAACTGCCTCCTTCGGAGGTCTGCTCAGTGCTGCGTGAGTGTGGGATGAGTGGTAGGGACTCGAGACCTCGTGAAACCGAAGACCTGGAGTGAGTAGGGAGGCTGAAAGGGAAGAATCATACTTTTTCATTTTTAGATTCTAGAGGCAAAAGGAAAAAAGAATTCAATAAACAGATTTTTTTTTTAAGCTAGATGTATAGAGTAGCCGTTGAGGGATGTCTCTAGGTGTTTAGAAGTCATTGCTTCCTGGCTACAACTACGTAATGAAAAACCACTTATGGACAGCGTGAGATTTTTTTACAAATTTGGTTGTTTGTGGCAGGCCGCTTCCCTTAGGGCCGCTCTCCGAGGTCTGCTGCAGGGACACGGGGGCTCCCAGGCCGTGCTTCTCTTGCTAATGTTGGGGCCTGTAGTTCCTTGACCGACAAGAGGAGAGGCTGAGTGTGTCGAGGAGCCGCATGTTGGCCACGTGTACTTCTTCTGACCGTTCTTAAAGCTCGGCAGGCGGATTTCTGTAAGTAGCCGAGAAGGCACCCAGTGCAGTTGCACTTTGCCGGACCCAGTCTGTAGGACTGACAGCGCGCCCTGCACAGATTCCTCCAGTAGATAATTAGATCAGTGTAACGCAAGCGCTGCATGAATTAACATTTGCACTTGGGTATGAATATTCAGGGCTGCGGTGCCTTCGGTGGTGTGAGTTGTGCCAGGATGCGCAGCGGTGCCTGATAGGTGCTTGTACGGTATTAATTAGTACAGAATGGCACCAATTAGAGGGTCTGGAAACATCCCTGGAGTCGGAGACGATATGCGCGTGGGTGGTGCTTCTCCTCTTCCCGTAAACTCTAACCCAGACAACAGATTGCCTGCTTTAACTAGTCCTGTGCTTCAGTTTTGATGCGGATTTTACGTCACGGTGCAGAAACTACTAAGTTTCCCGGCCTTTCCTGGAATGATGCCATCTGCTCGTTTCTCCACTCTCTCTGAGATTTTTCACCTGGAAGATTAACCCGAAAGATCATATGCTCTACATGTTATAAATAAATAATTGAATAAATAAATAAATAAAAGAATCATTGGGCCACTGAAACCTGCTTTTCATAGTGATAAAAATTGCTCTGGCACAGCTTGCTGGAGCATCAGGTGTTGGTTCAAAACTTTATTTGCATTTATTTGGAAGTTTCAAAGAACTTTATGCTATTATCAAGATCATCTCCGAGACAATGAAAACCTCCTCATGCCTACCTCCAGGGTAAACCTGGTCAGGGGCCTCGGACGTGGAGAGAGGGATTGGATAGCTGAGAACGGATCAAGTTAGTATCTCTGTATGATGCTTTTAAAAGGGGAATATGATTCTAAAAATACCTCAAAAGCAAAATTTTCTGAAAACTGGAAGAGGTTGTGTAACGTGGCGGTAAACGGAGGGAACTCTGAGGCCAGAATGGCTGGGCAGGAGCCCAGCTGTCCCTTAGCTCGTGAGCTGCGTGACCTGGGGTAAGTGACCTCACCTTCAGTTCTGTCACCTGTGCGCGCTCGCGGCTCATGAGTGCACGGAAAGCATAGACAGCTTGAAAGGGTGTTTGCTGAAGTGTGTAGAACACTGAATGTACACTTGAAAATATTTCCAGTGCTTGTCCCTGGCCAGAGGTGACCACGGTTCGCCCAGCGGAGCCAGCTTCCGAGGGCCTTGGCTTCCCCGAGCCGCCGGCCCGCCGCGTGCTGTGAAGGCCAGGGGGCTCCAGCTGGAGGCCAGCATCACTCTGCTCCTAAATTGTTCTCTTTAGGCTTATATGTGCAAGCAGAAAAAAAAAAAATTTTTTCTCTCCCAAGTATAAATCAGCTAGGATTTTCCTAGTTTCCTTCCTTTCTGACTTTAATTTTTCCACTTTGCAAATTGAAGTTATGAAATATAAAGCAAGATTAGCATCTTATGAATTTCCAGAATTTCCTATAAATAATTAGGGTACTGCATATATTTCAATATATGCAATATATTACAGTCTGCAATGTTGGAGAAGTAGGAAATATATTATTAAAGAGAAATATGAGATTTCATAATCAGCTGTTTTAAAATTTAGGATTTGTAATTGCCTTACTGTTGGGGGCCTGAAAAAAATCTACTGGGTGCTCTGCTCTGCCGACTTCATTAAAATGCCAGGTTAAGGAGTAATTGTTTTTTTTTTTTAAAAGATTTTATTTATTTATTCATGAGAGACAGAGAGAGAGAGAGAGAGAGGGAGAGAGAGAGAGGCAGAGACACAGGCAGAGGGAGAAGCAGGCTCCATGCAGGGAGCCGAACACGGGACTCGATCCCAGGTCTCCAGGATCACACCCTGGGCAGAAGGCGGGGCTAAACTGCTGAGCCACCCAGGGATCCCAGGAGTAATTATTTTTGTAGGAAACTTTATTGAAGTCATACATTTTGGCATGATACTGCCTTGAGTATTTTAAGGGGATAATTTTCTCCTAAGAATTGATGATCTTACAGTTAAATTTCAACATCTAAAAAAACCCAAAAGAGTGATCAACAAAAAGAATTCAAAAAGTTGGAACAAATGAAGTCACCCATTTGTTTCTCACCAAAAATATGTGCCTTTTCCTGCTGCTCCGGTTTCATTAACACTAAGCGGGAGAACAGATAGTATAATTGACAGTGAAGTCTGTTACTTAAGATTCTGCCTTTCACATGGGCGTGTGGGATGTGCGTTATGCATTAGTAGTTGTCACTATTGTTCTTAAGTGCACATTCCCCAGCATCTAGCATTGGCTTCCCAGCTCTCATTTTGGCTTTTTTATTTTTCTCTGCAATTTATTTCCCAAGGTGCGTCCTCATGCCTAAGTTAAAAGTTGTTTTTTTAAAGAAACTCAAGGCGCAAACGTGCAGCTGAAACTATCTTTACCCAAGATCTACTTGAAAAGTTCTGCGTCTGAAACTTTGAGAAGTTTTATGGAGCATGAACGACCGAGTCGAAAATTATGTGAGAAGGTTACAAAATAACATACTAATTTCCCATCGAATCGCCTTATGTTTTCCTGTAGAAGATGTAGAGGTTGAAGCAGGTACATCTTCCAGACCTGAGACCAGAAGCACGTCGCGCTGCGAGGAACCCACGAGGCCCCGGGACACGGCCTAGGGAGGGCTGGGAATCTGGGGGGGGGCGGGGGGGGGGGGACGCGAGCACAGGGACAAGGGGCACAAGGGCAGACGAGTCCGCTGTGGATCAGGGCTGAAACGTTCGGTCTCAGTCGCCGTGGACAAGGTGCTTAGCGTTCGTGAACCTCTGTAACCTGGAGCTACTTACCTATACGCACCTGCTGCCCCGGGGGTTGCGAAAGACCGAATGGAGTACCTCGGGTCAAGCGTGGGGCACAGCCCCGGTCCACTGCGGGTCTTCAACAGATTGTGGTTCTTTCCTTCCTCCCAAGGCAAGGAATTTGAACCAGGCCATGCTGGTGCTTAAACTAAGTCGACAAGAGTACTACACTAACTGCTGTCAGTACTTTTGATTCTCTGGCTTCCGTTTTCATTAATTTAAATCTAATTATTTTTGTTTTGTTTTTATGCTGAAATAGGAGAACCGTTATAAATGGCTGGTAGGGATCCCTGGGTGGTGCAGCGGTTTGGCGCCTGCCTTTGGCCCGGGGCGCGATCCTGGAGACCCGGGATCGAATCCCACGTCGGGCTCCCGGTGCATGGAGCCTGCTTCTCCCTCTGCCTGTGTCTCTGCCTCTCTGTCTCTGTCTCTGTGACTATCATAAATAAGTAAAAAAAAAAAAAAAAAAAAAATGGCTGGTAGCTCTGCAATATATGTGGGTTGGAATACAAGTGGGTTCCACCTTTCATGTGATAATCCTACATCATAGGTAAGGGCCTTAAGATCTGCACCCTTTCAACTTCTTTATAAGGATTTATTCAGAAAAGTGCATTAATGTTTATGGTTATGTTGAGGAATTGGAAGCAAACTAAATGTATATTATAAAGGTGTTTAAGACATGCCTGTAATGGAATATTTTGAAGCTATTAAAATAATGTTGCAGAATATTGCGTTTATCTGGAAAGATGATCACTCTATAAGAGAAAGACACATGTAACAAAACTCTACTAACCAGGTTAAAAGTATTTTTACAACTTAATTTACATAACTATGTACCTGCCAGGAGGTATCTTGAGATGACAGTTTCTTTCTATTTTGCATATTTTTAGTCTGTGTATTGAAAAACAAGCACGTATTGCTTGTGTTTGCTTATTAAGGAAAGGTCCATTATTTGAAAAATCATTTCATTAATATATAAAATCACTAAGACAGTGTGTGCCATTTGAAAATTCAAACAGTGCAAGATGTTATCCAGTAAGAAACGGAGTTGATTCCACCTCCCCATGTGTTTAATTTGTATGCCATAGAAGACATAACATTTTTCTGCCCATTAATACACAGAATCAGACTCTTCCTGTCCAGAAGGCCACGAGAGCGAGGCGTGGCACCAGGGCCCAGGGGCGAGCGGCGGCCCCCCACGGCCCCCCACGCGGGCCTGCAGGCGCCGCCCGGAGCCTCCGTGGAGGGAATTCAGGATCCGCGCACCTGCTGCTCCCGCACCGCGCTTGCCGCCCGCCCGGAGGGTCCAGGCTTCGGGCCGCCCGCAAGGGCAGTGGCTGCGGGCTCGGGACCGAACGGGGCTGGCCCCCCTCCCCCCCCCAGCGCCCCCGCCCCCCCCACACCCGTGGGCGCCTTAAGGGTGCGCCCTCCGCTCCAGCACAGTCTCGCGGGGGGGGGGGGGGGGGGCCCGCCCCACCTCCCCCCAAGGGTGCCGCCCCACAGCCCCCGGGGGACTCCCCGCGGCCAGAGAGCTGCTTCAGATCCTCTCTCCCTCTGGCCTCTCCCGCGGTCTCCCCCTCCCCCTCTCCCCCTCCCTCTATCCTCTCCCTCTCCCCCTCCCCCACTCCCCCTCCCCCTCTCCCCCTCCCCCTCCCCTTCCCCACTCCCCCTCTCCCCCTCCCCCTCCCCTTCCCCACTCCCCACTCCCCCTCTCCACTCCCCCTCCCCTTCCCCACTCCCCCTCTCCCCATCCCTCTCCCCCTCCCCCTCCCTCTCTCTCTAACGCCTTCTCCGCCCGAGCCCCTAGCCAAGGGCCGCCAACCTCCGCCCCCAGGTGCACCTATTTAAGCGGATGCGGGAGGCCACGGGGCCTTTGGCGAAGTCTGTCCGTCCGTCGGTCCGTCATCCTCGTAGGCCTCAGCCCGGAGCTGGACCCGGTGCTCACGCTGGGCCGCACTGCCCAGAGGGGTCACTACTCGCCCTTTGCCTCCGGTGGACCCGCGGGGACCCGGGGCCCTCGGGCGGTCCGCGCGGCCCCTTCAGCTCCCGGGGGACGGGGACGGGACGGGGACGGGGACGGGGACCGGGACGGGGTCCGGGACGGGGTCCGGGAGTCCCGGGGACCGCCGGTGGCTCTGCGGAGTGGACAGGCCGACTGGCCTCCTGTCACTGCGTGGAAACGTCGGATTTCTCCACTTCCACACCAGTATCGGGCTTTTGAAATTTTTTTTACTGAATTGGTGATTGTAAAAGATTGCTATCTCACTGAGGGTTTTAGCTTCTGTTTTCCCGATTACTAGTTTGGAGACGCACCTGTTGTACTTCTGTGGGTCATCTGGGTTCCCTGCTTTGTGCGTCCTTATTCATTTCTCTGCTGCTTTGCTATTGAATAATCTGTATTTTTCTCTACATGTGTTCTGGACATACACGAGTTACAAATATCTTCTCACAGATTGTAGCATTCAAAAAAATTTTGTTAGGGTGTCTTGTTAACAGAAGTTTCTATTTTAATGTAATCAGATGTATCAGTCTTTCCATTTGTAGTTGGCACTTTTGGTATTTTACTTAAGAAGTATTTCCATAAAGTGTCATATTTGCCCACTTTGACTTTTTTTTAATTTTTAAATTAATAAACTTAATTTTTTAGAGCAGTTTTAAGGTTCAGAACAATACTGAGTGGGAAGCACAAGAATTCCCCACATATACCCCTTGTCCTCACACACCTCCAACCTCCCCGACTTTCAGCATCTTGCACCAGAGTGCTGTAGTTATTACACTCAACTAACCTGCATGAACACATTGTTACCACACAGGGACCTTAGTTTACCTTAGAGTCCACTCTTTTTTCTTTTCATTAGTTTCCCGTGGTGGTGTCCATTTTATGGGTGACAAACGTACAATATCGTGTACTCATCAGTGTGCTAGCACCAGAGTAGGCCCACTGCCTTAAGAATCCTCTGTGCTCTATTCGTCCCTCCCTCTGCTCTAATCCTGGCAACCACTGATCTTTTCAGGGTCCCCATAGTTTTATCTTTCCCAGAAGGTTATACAGTTACACTCATTCAGTACGTAGCCTTTCCCTTACTTAGATGCTTTTAAGTTTTCTCAGTGTCTGTTCCTGGCTGGATCACTCACTTATTTAAGCACTGATTTCTGTTCCATTGCATGGATGTTCCGAAGGATGTCTTAGTTGTTTCTCCGTTCTGGCAAACCCATAAATATGGATGGAGCTCCTGTCATGTGAGTATAAGTCTTCACTTCATTGAGGTAAATACTAAGGAGGGTGCTTGCAGGATCATATAATAAGAGGATGTTTTCTTTTATCAGAAACCACCAGAATGTCTCCCAAAGTGGCTGTGCCCCTTTGCGTTCCTCCCAGCAGTGACTGTTGCTCCATGACATCACACACATTCAATATCATCAGTGTTTTGTGTCTGACCATTCTGATAGGTGTGTAGTAGGTATGTTATCGTTGTTTCGATTTGTCACCATCTAGGGGCATACGACATTGAACATCTTTTCATATGGTTACTCTCCATCTGCATATCCTCTTTGATGAGGTGGCGGTTCAGGTTTTCTTGACCATTTTTAATTGGGTTGTTTTCTCATTGTTGAGTTTTAAACGTTCTTTGCATATTTGTATAGCAGTCTTTTGTTAAAGGTGTCTTTTGCAGATATTTTATAAAATCCTGAGCATGTCACTATTAGAGAGAGAACAATGATTTAGCAAGAGAATATAAACAATCAAGAAGGCTCGTGTTGGAGAGAGTTCAAGTAGATCAGTGTTTCCCAAAATGCAGGACATATACCACAAATATGGTAATTGTAGCCTCCAGATGACTTCAGTCATGGTCATTGTCTGAACTTCACCACATGGAGGACTCTGAGGGAGAACCACACAGTCCAGTCCAGTCAGCCCCTAGACACATAATACATAATAATAGTAGTAGTATTGTATTAATGTTCATTTTTAAGCTCATTAATTATATTATGATTATATAAGAAATTAACATTAGGAGAAATTTGGTGAATGATATATAAAAGTTCTTTGCTATTTCCCACTCATTTTTTCTCCTTTCCCCTTTATCCCCTTTCAAAAATGAGTGGGAAATATCAGAAAGGGAGACAGAACATGAGGGACTCGTAACTCTGGGAAACGAACTAGAGAGGGTGGAAGGGGAGGAGGGCGGGGGTGGGGGTGACTGGGTGATGGGCACTGAGGGGGGCACTTGATGGGATGAGCACTGGGTGTTATTCTATATGTTGGCAAATTGAACACCAATAAAAAATAAATTTATATAAAAAAAATAAAAGTTCTTTGCACTATTTTTGCAACTTCAGTAAGTATAAGATGATTTCAGATTAAAACTCCTGATAATGAGGGGTGCCTGGGTGGCTCAATGATTGAGCATCTGCTTTCAGCTCTGGGCATGATCCCAGAGTCCCAGGATTGAGTCCCACACTGGCTCCCCACAGAGGGCCTGCTTCTCCCTCTGCCTGTGTCTCTGCCTCTCTCTGTGTCTCTCATGAATAAATAAATAAAATCTTAAAAAAAAAAACTCCTGATAATGAGACACAATAATAAATATTGCTTTATGTCACTAAGATTGGAGTAGTTTGTTTCACTCCAGTAGACAACCACGATACAAAGGTAAAAAAGTATTGTCACCTGAAGCTCATGAGAATGGATGGAGATGGACTTGTTTGTTTTTTAAGATTTTATTTATTCACGAGAGACACAGAGAGAAAGGCATAGACACCGGCAGAGGGAGAAGCGGCCTCCCTGCAGGGAGCCTGATATGGGACTTGATCTCAGGACCCCAGGATCACAACCTGAGCCAAAGGCAGACACTGAACCACTGAGCCACCCAGGTGCCCTGAGATGGACTTATTTTAACTTTTAATTGGAAATCATCTTATACCTACTAAAAGTTGCAAAAAGAGAGAGCTCATATATACTATTAACTCCCCCTAATGTTAGCCTCTTGCCAAATCACGATAAAATTAATAACAGCAAAAAATAAACATTTGTACAGTAATATCATTGACTAGAGACTTCGAATTTTCCCAGTTGTCCCACTAATGACACTTTTCTGGTCCAAGATTTGATACAGAGTCCCACTTAGCCATAAGTTGTTATATTTTGTTAGCCTTCCCCAACCTATTATGGTTTTTCAGTCTTTCTTTGTCTTTTATAACCTTGACATTTTGAAGAGCAGGAACCAGTTATTTTGTGGAATGTCACTGGACCTGGGTTTATCTGATTTTTCCTTATGATTAAATTCAAGTTATGCATTTTTTGGCATGAATATCACAGAAGTAATGTTGAAACCTCTTCATTATTATCATAACAGGAGGTGTAGTATGAAGGCATATCTTAATTCATGAGATCTTATGCAATTCCAACTTTCCTCGCTTGTTTAGGATAGGCTTTGCTGTGTTTCTCCACTCTAAGGTTATTTTTTTCATTTTTAATTAATAAGTGTCTTATGAAGAGATATTTTGAAATGATGCAAATATCCTGTTTCTTATCATATTTTTACCTACTCATTTTAGCATCCATCTGTGGCTCTTGCCTGCAAGAACTATTACTGTGGTGTTTTCCTAATAGTGATTTTCTATTTCCTTCATTCCATCTATACCTATTAATTAGAATTTGACTGTCATAAAAGCCATCCCTTCTCGTTTATATGTTTATTCAATTGTTTATTCATATCATGATGAACTGTGGATTACAATCCAATATATCAGTTGTGTCACTGTTCAGATTGACCCAGACTTGGCCATCAAAATTCTTCAAGTTGTTCTTTAATATGTTCTCATAATTTTCTAGCATTTCCTTTCCTTTTGGTAGCACAAGACATTCCAGAATTGTCTCATATTTTTCTAACATTGGCCCTGGAATCCACTCTTCCTCCAAAGGTTCTGTTTTTTTCACTGGAGAAAAGTATTTA
Organism: Canis lupus baileyi; assembly: GCF_048164855.1. Classification (NCBI taxonomy): domain Eukaryota; kingdom Metazoa; phylum Chordata; class Mammalia; order Carnivora; family Canidae; genus Canis; species Canis lupus. The sequence goes on along the minus strand of NC_132872.1, from coordinate 29,611,131 downwards.
GAAACTAAGATTCGGGAGCTAGATATTCTCATTACTACTGGAATAGTACTGCTCTTTAGGGTTTCTCATTGGAGAAAATAAATGTATAACTGGGCAATAAATGTACGTAAACTAGTCCATGCATATAAACATATCTGTATTTATTTTCATATCTATTCATATTTATATTAAAAACTGATACCTTTAATTTTTAATTTACTACCAGAGATTTCACTCTACCCTTCTTTCTTTATTTGTAACCTGTTCTTCTAACAGAAAACTCACTCTCGTTTTCACAATACCTTTACATACGAAAATTGACTTTTTAAAATTTAAATTTTATTTTATTTTTTATTTTTTGAGAGAGAGAGAGAGAGAGAGAGTGAGCATGTGTGAATGGGGGGAGGGGCAGAGATTGAGGGAGAATCTTAAGCAGGTTCCATGTACAGTGAGAGATCATGACCTGAGCCAAAATCTAGAATCAGATACCCAACCGACTGAGCCACCCAGTTGCCCCTAAAAATAGGTTTTCCTAGTCCCCTTTTCCCTACTTCTAACTTCAAGTACTTTCTTGGCATTTCAGATCTTATAAAGGGAAATTTGTCAATAAATACAAATGGAGACTGCTAGTTCTGCCGGGTTATGCAGTTAAATAGGGCACAAGGGAGCAGGGATGATAAACAAACGTAGACATTTAATTAATGTTTTTAAGTAACTGCATTTTACTAGGCTAATTTCATATTGGTTTAAGAAAATCAATCATTGAATGGATTTTGTTGAGTGCAATGCTAACACCCTTCATCAGGATTTACAATAAAAATAGCAAATGGAGACTGAATGTGTCTGGTAATATATGTCAGACATGTCCCAGAAACTGAAAACAAACAAAATTAATATTATGCATTATTTTAATTTTGTAAAGGATGTTGGAATACTCTTTCTGTGAATGATGCCATACAAAACTAGTTTGCACTGTTCTGGTTATATAGTGACAAGAATAAATGAATATCAATTAGACATTTGTTTATCAGTTATTTTAAGCTTAAAATGTTAGCTCTATCATTTGAATAATGTATGTACCTATTTTAACTAATAATCTTATTTTTTTCAGCTACTTAGTTTAGAAACGGTAATTTTAGCTTTAAAGCGTGTTTTGATTTGCAAATTTGTTGCCCAATCTCTTTTCTTATAAATAGATTCCTCAATATCCATAACTTTAGAAATAAAGTACTTGTATTATGTTCATGAAAGTCCTCATCAGTGAGTCGGAGATCTTGCATGATTTGTTTTTTAAATATAGAAACAACAGTTGCCATGGCAAGTGTGAATTTTAGACTCAATACTCACATGAAGATTGTCTTAGGAACTGTCATCAAACACATAAAGGGTAAATGTTGAACAAATCGTACCAGCTTTTTGCTGACTCCCCAAGTGTGCACAAGCGAACCTGAGACTGAGAGCGAGGAATTTAAATTTAACCGTTAAGCCCTAAGATACCCTCTTGAAGGCGAGGATTTAGAGTTGGTTCTCTCGAGGTCTTTATAAGCTGATAAATTTATATTTCCGAGATAGTTTGGGTGTGATCTCACCTCAATGTAGAGACCTAGTCTTAGGAGCCTCCCAAAGGTTCCATTCTAGCCTGAAGATGCCAAGAATGCCACTTACACTTCTAATTTGCAGTGGAATGGGACCGACGGGGCTTTCTGCTTCTACCCGGCCACAGGGAAAGACGCCCAGGGAGGGTGTGAGCGGGCTGGGGGCGCATCCCGCAGCTCCCTCTGGCGTGGGCGGGGGGGGGGGGGGGGGGTAGTCCCGGAGGAGGAGCTGCGGTAGGCCCCGCGAAGGTGGTGGTGGCTTTTTTTTTTTTTTTTTGGTGTGTATTTTATTATGACAACCATGTGAGGCAAAGAATATACTATTTCTTCAATACCTTCAGGAAAACTGAGGAACAGAGATTTTAGAGTTTTTGCTCAAGGTCAAGAAGCGGAGTTAGGACTCGAATGTTTGTTTTAAAAGATTTCATTCATTCATTCATTCATTCATTCATTCATTCATTCATTCATTCCTGAGGGACACACAGAAGCAGAGACAGAGGCAGAGGGAGAAGCAGAAGCAGACTCGGTGCGGGGAGCCCGACGCGGGACTCGATCCGCGACCCTGAGCGAAGGCAGATGCTCAACCGCGGAGCCCCCCCGGGGCGCCCTGGGGACGTGAATGTTTATCGTTGACAGGACTGTAGCTTTTTCCATCTACCTGCTGCCTTTTGTTTGCAAATATCTGGAACAAACACACACACACAGAAAGAAGCCGGGAAACCAGGAATGAAGATTCCAGGCGCGTGGATGCAGACAGAGCCCGCCACGCTGGGGGAGGGGGATGGGCGGTACCGAGCTTGGGGGACACCGGGCTTCGGGGAGGGGGGCACCCGGCTTGGGGGGCGGGGGCCGGCCCCGGGCGCCCCGCGCTGCCCCGCTGACCGCAGTGTTCCGGGAGCTGAGGCCCCGCCGCGGCCTGGAGGAGCCGCCGCGCAGGCGCCCCGTGGCCCCGCGGGCTGCGCGGTGACCGAGAGGTGACCGAGGGGTGACCGAGGGGTGACCGAGGGGTGACCGAGGCGCCGGCCTCCTGCGGCCCCGGAGAACGTTCTGCAGGTTCCGCGACCGCGGCTGAGCCCGAGGCGCCTCTGGCAAGGGAGTAGAAGGAGGGGCCCCGGGGCGCGACGTGGCCCGGCTGCCCGGGGGCGCGGACCTGGGCGGGGACGGTGCTGGCGCTCGGTGTATCCGAGAAACCGCCGAGGAGCCGACGCCGATGCAGACGCACGAGGGTCTATTACAAGCGCGGGCTTGGTCCAAGTGCACCGGCCCAGCGGAGCGGGGACTCGACCCCAGACGACGAGGCGTGGCAGCTCTGGAGGGGCCAGTGGCCCGTGGGATACGCAGAAAGTTGCGCAGTCCCGTGGGTCCACACGCAGGCGGCCGATTGAATTACCCCTTCCCTATAGGATCCCCTTGAGCTGGCCTATTCCTTCGGTCAGAATCCGCGCAGGCTTGGCGGGCACAAGGCAGGGTTACGTCGTTATGAGCCGATTTCCGATTAGGGTGTGCCCAGCGGCTCGCCTGGGGGCGGGGGGGGGGGCAGCGCCTTAAGCAATGAGCAGGTCATGTGGGGGTCATAGGGGAGGTGGCGGGTGCAGCACAAAACAGAATCAGTCCTGCTCTGCTCGTCCAGGGGTAGGGGGTTTTTGTTGAATTTCCTGGGTCCCACACTCGGCTGGGAGTCGGGGTGTGGGCGCGGCGGGGCTGCGGGGCCCCAGGGGCCTGGGCTGTGTCGCGCCGTGGGTCGCCCCGGGGCTGGGGGAGCGGCTGGTGGGGCGGCGGCTGCCGAGAGCGGCCCACGGGCGCAGTCGGGGAGGCCGCCCCGACCTGGGCCGCGAAGGAAGCCTGGGCCTCGGGAGCGGCCTCCCGCGGCCCGGCCCCGCCCCCGCCCCCGCCCCCGCCCCCGGGCGCAGGCAGCCAGGGCAGGCGCAGGAGGCGGGCCTGGAGCGCCTGTGGAGCGCCGGGCGAGGGCGAGGAGCGCGAGGATCCGCCTGAGCCCGTGTCCAGCAGTTTGCAGGTCAGCGCAGGTCCTCCGAGGCCTCGGGCAGGGGTCGGGGCCTGTGCATGACGCCGGGGGCGGCCACCGCTTGCTGACCCCCAGGGCCCCCGCCTGGGCTGCGGGCGCCTGGGCCTGGACCCGCACGCGAAGGCATCTTCACGCCGCCTCGGCCTAGTTCGTTGCTCCCCACTCGGGCTCTCCCCTCCCCTCCCGCCCCTCTCCCTTCCCCCCACCTTCCTCGGGCCGTTCCTGCCTCCAGGGTACTCGCAAGCACCCCAGGAGCTTCGCCCCGCTCTCATCTACCGGCCCAGCAGCCTCCCGTCTCTGTACCCCACGTTCTTCCCGTTTCTAACGTCAGTCTCTCCCCTGGGGCACAGGATTTCATCTCTTTTGCAGACTTGAGGGCGTTAACCCCATGGTTTTTACCTGTAGCTCCTACATCCCCGGCATTTTTTCCCTTTCTGCTGAGCTGCTCCCCTTAGCCCACAAATCCCCTGCTCTCCCAGGAACCTCCACAACGTGCTCCAGAGCGGCTGCCCCGGCCTCGCTCCCACCGACAGTGAAGAGTTCTTTCTCTGCATCTTCCTCAACGTTGTTTCCCGACTTGTTCATTTTCCCCATTCTCACCAGCGTAAGGTGGGATCTCCTGGCGGTTTTGATTTGTATTTCCCTGATGGCCAGGGATGCGGAGCATTTTCTCATGTGCTTGTCGGCTACGTGTATGTCTTCTGTGGAGAAATGTCTGTTCATGCCTTCTGCCCATTTCTTGCCTGGATTACTTTTTTTCTTGGGTGTTGAGTTTGAGAAGGTCTTTATAGATCTTGGATGCCAGCCCTTTATCTGATATGTGGAATTTAAGAAACAAAACAGAGGATCATAGAGGAAAGGAAGGAAAAATAAAATAAGATGATTTTGGAGAGGGAGACCAATGATAAGAGACTCTTAAGGCTAGAAAACAACCTAAGAGTTGCTGGAGGGGAGGGACGTGGTGAGGAACCTGAGTGATAGGCACTCAGAGGGTATGTGATGCGAGGAGAGCCGGGGGTTAGGTGCAACGGATGAGTTGCTGAACTCTACATCTGAAACTAATGATACATGATACGTTAACTAATTGAATTTAAATGAAATAAAAAAATAAACAAAAGAGAGGAAAAATATCTTCTTTTGATTTCATTTTCCAATGTTCCAACTTGTAGTAGACTTCTGGCTGCTTTCAAGTTTTCTCTTTTCTTCATGTTTAGCCTCTCCAGTCAGGCTTCTGCTTCAACCCGTCGGTACCCTGAAGCTGCTCTCGTCTAGGTGTCCCCAGTGATTGTCATGTTGATAAAGCCAGTGGCCACTTCTCAGGCCTCATCCTTTCTGCTTAGCAGCGTTCGATGAAGTACACTGTCCTGCCCCAGACGCTTTCGTCCTTTGGCTCCTAGGACGTTAGTGTCTTCAGGTTTCCTTCCTGGACCACTGGGCATCTTTCTGATTGAAAGACGTAGGACATTAGTCATTCAGCATCCGAAGTGGAGTCTCCATCTAGTCCTTAGGAATCTCTCGGAGGTTTCAAAAGTAGAATCAGGGCGACTCAAGTAGCTTGCTTAGATTCTTTTTTTTTTTTTTTTTTTTTTAGCTTGCTTAGATTCTTGAATTTGTTTCTTCAGGTATGACGTGGAAGGATTTGGGCTGCACGGTCCTGAAGCTATCCTGCACTGCCCCAATTCTCAGAAAGCCCTAAGCGGCCTAATGGTCAGCAGATAGAGACAAAGCCCCAGGGCTTGTGTGCAACCTCACCGGGGCCTCAGGTTAGTGTCTTGACTCTTGAGCCTTGGTCATCTCGTCTGTTGCATGGGGGATGGTACCTTCTCTGCTCTTCTAAATAATGACTCTAAAGATCAAAACGAATAATATTCTGTGTATGAAGTTACTTCAAGGATGCTCCAACCCCATGAGATGAGGAGGGGGATCAGTGCATCGTCTTAGAAGCCCAGTGGAGTATTTTGATGTAGGAATTCTGCGATATGACATTTATTCCCTCTTTTCCGTTACAGAAAATGCAAACTTTAATTTTGGTTGCTCCAGCCCCCCAACCTTGGGATGATGCATGTCTTTCCTGTTCCTCTTACGGCCAACCAAACTAGAAAATGCTTGAGCTTCCACGTTCAAGAGTTGCCTGGCAGTCTAATCATTTCTTACCACTGTTGCCCAACTTGCCATCACCTTTCTGATATGTACAACCGTTGTCTTTCACCAGGATCGAGTTAATAGCTCCCTGGACCCTGGCTCAGGTCCTCTGCTCCTCAGCCACAGTGGGCCTGCTCTCCCACTTACAGGGGATGTCGCCTCTCACTCGGCACCCCACGCAGGCTTTCATTTCACTCACAGTAAAGGCCAGCCTCCTCGTAATGACCTCCCAGAGCACACTCCACTCTTCCTTACCTCTCTGAACTCATCTCTGGCTGATTTTACACAGTCTATTTCTTCTGCCTTGAACACTTATTTCTCAAATTTCTACATGATAAATTCTCTTGCCTCCAAATTTGTGTTCAGATGTCATTTTCTCTCTCTCTTTTAAAAAAATATTTTATTTATTTATTCATGAGAGACACAGAGAGAGCAGAGACACAGGAAGGGCTCTCCTGCGGGGAGCCCGATGTGGGACTCGATCCCGGGACCCCGGGGTCACGACCTGAGCCAAAGGCAGACACTCAACCGCTGAGCCACCCAGGCGTCCCTGATGTCATTTCCTCAATAAGGCTTATCTTGGCCTTGCTGTTTAAAATTGCGGTCCATTTCACCATTGAGACTCTTCTAATCCCCGTTCCTAATTTTAAATTTCCTGTATCATCGCCATCATCCTCTAACGTACTATGCCATATACGTATTTACTATATTTATTATGTATTGTTTCCCTTCCCAGCTGGATAATGCAGGGGTTTTTGTCTTTTTCCTTTTCCACTCGTGTACCCCCGGCACTCAAGAGAGTACCTGGTATGTAGCTGGCATTTGATAGTTCTCAAGTGTTACATGACTCAGTTCTGAAGACATCGCTGCTAAGTGAGTATATCTGTTTCGTAGCTGCAGAAGCCGAGACGTGGAGAAGCCGAATAACGTCTCCAACACCACACGGAGAGGAAAGCGCATGGCCTGGATGCAGGCCACGGTTTTTGAATTGTGTCGCTATCATGTTTTATTTTGTATGCAGATTCTGATTGCTATGCCCAGAGCCAGAAGATGAGAATGTTTCAAAGGAGGGGGATTGTCAGTGCACTCAAAAGCTTTCAGAAATGCCAGAAAGAAGGAAGATTAAAAAAGGCTACGGTTCTTAAAAAAAAAAAAAAAAAAGGCTACGGTTCCTTGTAACCAGATGATAGTGACCCTTGTCAAAGCTGTTTCAGTAATACCGCAGCCAAAACCAGAGAGCAGTGGGGGAGAGAGTGAATGGAAAGTAAGTAAAAGGAGAGAAGGAATAATTACTACTCTTCAGAAGTTCTGGGGATGAGAAGGAGAAAAGATTGTAGTTACATGGAAACAAAAAAGTTTCGATTTTTTTTTTAAAGATCTTATTTGTTCATGAGAGACAGAGAGGCAGAGACACAGGCAGAGGGAGAAGCAGGCTCCATGCAGGGAGCCCGATGCAGGACTCAATCCCAGGACCCGAGGATCACGCCCTGAACCGAAGGCAGACGCTCAACCACTGAACCACACAGGTGCCCCTAAAAAGTTCTTTTTAGGGTAAGACTTGAGCATATTCCCAGGAAGAGGGAAAGGAGGTTAAAGGTAGCTGAAAATATAGGAATAAGCATAGAGGTGAATAGAAGAGACTGCTTTTAGGAAGAGCCAACTCAGCAGGTAAAGTGACACATGGACACTCATGGAATTTCCAGGTTGTTGTGTGAGGCCTGGGGCCTGTGGTAAAGGAGGTATTAAATTATCCCTCACTTTACTTTTCCTCCTCCCTCGAAAGAAACTTTTCCCATTTTCCTGAGAAGTTTTTCCAGGAAGTTACTACTTCTGTCAGTTCTCCTTCCCCAGTTCCAAATACCGCTGTCTTCTCTCTCTGAAGCATATGGCGTCAGCTACTACCTGTGAGGGAAAGGAGTAGCCAGCAGGCTTGAGCCCTTCCAGCTCCTCTCCCCAGTTGTGATCTCACTTTCATCATCACTGACTTTACCACCTTTCCTCCCATCCCAATGGAAAGGTGTCTGTGTTTTTCTCTCAGGTTCAAATGTAACCCTAGAATCGCCATCTGTCCTCAAAGATATTTTTAATACTTTTTTCCTTCACTCTGAAATTATCCATCAAGTTCTTTTTGAAAAAAAAGTTCTTTTTTTTTTTTTTATGTAATCTCTACACCCAGCATGGGACTTGAACTCACAAGCCTGAGATCAAGAGTCATGTGCTCTACCGACTGAGCCAGTCAGGTGCCCCCATAAAGTCCTTTATCTATATTGATAAACAAGATCGCCTGTATATAGAATATTCCCTCCAGATATCACTTTTCTGAATTTTCCACCAAAATGTAATGATTGCCGTTATTAAACCAGCATGCCAACATGTATTGAACTGACCATACCGGACATTACATTTGGCATTGGGGGAACCTGAGCTAAGTATCCTCAGGCATACAGAAGGGAGAAACATAAGCAGATTTTAACAGCGTGTATTAAGAGTAGCAGTGCAGATTTTTCACAGTGAAATGGACACAGTAAAATCTCTTTCTGTGGGATGCTCTTCCTATAATTTCTTTTTGAGTGGCACAGATTTTCTTTGTTCTCCAAAGCTCCCTTGAATTGGGTTTCTGTGGGTTGGATAAAAAGAATATGGATTAATAGGCTCAAGTCATCTAACTCAGAATTGTCAGAGGAGACTCCCAGGAAAGCTTAGTGGAAGAAGTCATGAGCGAAGTGAGTAATTATTAAGTGAGTAAGAATCAGGCTCTAGGGGATCCCTGGGTGGCTCAGCGGTTTAGAGCCTGCCTTTGGCCCAGGGTGTGATCCTGGAGTCCCGGGATCGAGTCCCACCTCGGGCTCCCTGAATGGAGCCTGCTTCTCCCTCTGCCTGGGTCTCTGCCTCTCTCTCTCTGTGTCTCTCATGAATAAATAAATAAAATTCTAAAAAAAAAAAAAAAAAAAGAATCAGGCTCTAGCCAGAGGAAGTAAGGGGACCGAGTGCCGTACGAGGAGGCAGTCAGGTAGAAGAAATAGCACCAAAACACAGCTTAGTGAGTATGTAGGAAGGTGTCAGGTGGGGTTTCTGGAGAGAGGAGTACATGGCAGGAGATATCAGGTAGTCTCAGGTGATATAACTAGAGAAACGACCAGGGATGGGAACAGAGTGTCAAGAGGTCACATGAAGGCTTCAAGCATTGTCTTTAGGTAATGGGGAGCCCAGCAGGGAGTCACATGACCAAGTTTGGCTCCCGGTAGGATGGATAGAAGGCGGACAAGCCTTAAAACGTAGTATCTTCCATCCTGAACCCATTTTCTGATCGCCACCTTCCCCTACACATCCCCTTGCTTCATTTTTGTTCTTTTTACGTAAGCGTCTGTGGGTTGCTGCTGGTTAAGGATGTGGACCTTCCCTCCTCCTCCTCAGCATCTCATCTCAGTATCTTAAATCATATTCATGGACATCTTTGTCTTGCAATTGGAAGAGGAGACCAAAACTTGGGAAGAGAGGAAAGCCTGAACCGAAGAAAAGCGAAGCAGGAGAAGAGGGTGATTGTGCCCAGCGGTTCCCTTGAACTAAGTTTGAGCCCCATTTTGAGAGTTGAAAGACTTGACCACACTGATGGACTTGGGCAGAAGGCCTTTTATTCAGGATGGTTGGGATCAGTAGTGGCTTAATAAGAAAGTTTTATAAAATATGGAATAAATCCTCTTTTTTAAACAATTAGTTTCAGAGGTAGAAGTCAGTGATGCATCAGTTGCATACAACACCCAGAACTCATGACACCAAGTGCCCTCCCTCGTGCCTGTTACCCCGATATCCCTCCCCTCACCCCCCCACTCCCCCTCCTCTCCATTTGTTCCCTTGAGTTCAGCGTCTCTTATGGTTTGCCTCCCTCTTAATTTTCATCTTTTTATTTTTTGTTCCTTCCCCATGTTCATCTGTTTTGTTTCTTAAATGCCACATACAGGTGAGATCATACGGTATTTGTCTTCCCCTGACTGACTTATCTCCCTCTGCATGATACCCTTTAGCTCCATCCGTGTTGTTGCAAATGGCAAGATTTTGTGGAATAATAATAATCTTAACAGAAGTGTGTACATCTTCAATTCTCTTTTAACCTAAATAAATACACTTTAAGTAGAAATGATTTGCCAATCTTTTGATTCCGGCCCATATCTAATTAGCTGTGCTGATTAGCAATTTTTGTCTCATTTTTCTTTAAAGCACAGCTTCCATTTGTCACATTTAAGTTTCTTTAAATTGATGTAAAAAATTATATTAATTGTGAGACAATTTGAGTATAGAATTCTTCTAGATCTTCTCCAGTCTTTCAAAGTTACTTCTCATGGGCCTCGTTTGATAGTGATATTTGGAGCAACTTTCCTTTGTTGGTCTTTTTTTTTTTTTTTTTTTTTGTCAATTTTATTTATCTATACGTGAGAGACACAGAGAGAGGCAGAGACACAGGCAGAGGGCGAAGCAGGCTCCTCGCAGGGAGCTCGGTGTGGGACTCGATCCTGCGACCCCAGGATCACGACCTGAGCCGAGGACACAGGCTCAACCGCTGAGCGCCCCAGGGCCCGGGGCAGCTTTCCCGTGGAGGGAGTGTGAGCCACTATCAGAGGCCATGAAGAATCTCTGTGGTGACAGAAATGTTTTGTGTCTTGGCTGCTGTAATGTCGGCACCCTCGTTGTGTTATTAGAGTTTTTCCAGACGTTGCTATTGGGGGAGATTACTAAGGGTACTTGGGTCTCCCCGTCTTAGTTCTTCGGCTTGCACATGAGGCTACAGTGTTCTTAGGTTCAAAACAAGCGAACCAACCGCGGAGGCCCCGCTATGTTCCAGGCGCCGCTGGAGACACGCACGGAGAGCTACGCGCCCGTCACCTCCCAGCGTTCGCTCTAACGCGGGGGGCGCAGTGCGCGGCCTGGGGTGCCGCGGGGTGCCGCGGGCCTCCTGCAGAGGGAGGCTCGGCGGCCGGGCGCGCCTGACGGGCCTGCTGCCGGGGCAGGTGCAGACGCCGCCCCGAGTGGGTGTGGAGGCAGCAGACGCGGGGCGGTGGGGCCCAGCGGGGCAAGGACGCGCGTGCACGTGGGGTTCTGGCCGCCTGAGGCCCGGGCGCGTGAGTGCCTCGGAACAATGAGACTTTGCCGCCGGCCGGAGGGCCCCGGGACGTCGGCCTTCGAGCTGTATACCCCGCCCTGGTCGGGAGCCCCGCCGAGCCCCGCCGGCCTCGTCCCTCCCGCGGAGTAATCTTACCTCCGGTCTCCTCTCCGCCAGCCCCGCGTCCCACCCGTCCAGCCGGGGGCTCGCCTCTCGCCGCCTCCGTCCGTCTGTGTCCGTCTCGCCGCCTCGACTCCAGGATCTACTCGGTGGTTTGTCTCCCAGCTCTCGCCGCCATCACGACTCGTGATTCACACTAACAACTTAACCATTTAAAAATGAAAATCTGGGGATCCCTGAGTGGCTCAGCGGATTTGGTCCCTGCCTTCGGCCCGGGGCCTGACCCTGGAGACGCGGGATCGAGGCCCACGTCGGGCTCCCGGTGCATGGAGCCTGCTCCTCCCTCTGCCTGCGTCTCTGCCTCTCTCTGTATCTCTCATGAATAAATAAATAAAACCTAAAAATTAATAAAATCTGGCCACGTCACAGCCTGCCTGAGGTCAGCCCGGTGCAAAGTCTGTGGGCTGGACCCACCGCCTCGGTAGCCCTGTCGGTCATTCCAGAACCCTCTTCTAAGCAGGCCCCGAGACAGGCCCCGCCGTCCTCCTCATCGCTGATGTCCTTATCATCTATAAAAACCCTTCTCCTGGGGATCCCCGGGTGACTCAGCAGTTTGGCGCCTGCCTTTGGGTCCAGCGCGTGATCCTGGAGTCCCGGGATCAAGTCCCGCGTCGGGCTCCCTGCGTGGAGCCTGCTCCTCCCTCTGCCTGCATCTCTGCCTCTCTCTCTCTCTCTCTCTCTCTGTCTCTCATGAATAAATAAATCTTTAAAAAAAAACCCTCCTCCTTTTTGCACACGCCTTCCCCCCACCTGAGTTCCCAGCCCGCCGTCCCGCCCAAACTCCGACTCCAGACGAACCTTCCCGAAAATCCTCAGGTCTCTGAGCGGGGACAGGATCCCGCCTTCTCCCGCCCAGCGGTTTCTAGGAAGCTGCGTCCCGCACTCGGCACGTTGACCTGCGGTGGTTTCCCGCCGTCTGGTCTGCACTGGCGTCCCGCGGCTAACCGACGGCGGGCGCGGCGGGGACCCTGCGGAGGCCGGTTCCTCCCCGGGGCGCTGCGCGGAAGGCCTCCTGCGTCCACGCGTGCCCCCGCGATCCGCATCCTGCCCGGTTCGCCGCGCGGTGTCTGGGCCGTGGGGGCGCGTCGAGGCCCCGCACCCGCCGCCGGCCGCCCGCTCCCAGGTCGGAGCCCGTGGCACGCGCGGGAGGTGCCCTCGCGTCCCCACGGACCATCCGCTCGACCAAGCCGTCGCCACGGTCTTGCTCACTTACTGCCTGGGCGGGCCCTGCGCGGAGGACGGCGGCCGTTTCCCCAGCGGCGACCGCGCCGGACCGTGGCCTCAGGCAGGTGCGCGGAGCCCAGGGGCCGTCGCGCCACGAGCCCGGCTCCGGGAGCGCCGGCGCCTCCGGGTCCCTGGGCGGAGGTCGCCCGAGCGGACTTGGTTGACGTCACAGACAGCCCGCGGGTTGACGTCACAGAGCTGCGGAGGCTGCGGGTTACCGCATCCTTCCGGCCGGGTCCGCAGCCTCCCGCGCCCCGCCAGCCCCTGCCTCGCTGCGCGTCCCCGTGGGCCCAGGGCGGAGCACGTGCGAGGACCCCACGCGGGGCCGCGCCGCCCACGGCCGACTGCTGCGGCGCTGCGTGCTGCGCTCTGGAGCCCGCGGCTGCGCACGTTGCTTCCCACCCGGAGCCCCGACACCGCGCGGGACGCAGAAGCCGCGGGGGCGGGGACGGGGGGCGGGGGTCGGAGCGTGCGGCGCGGGGCGCGGGGCGCGGGGCGCGGGCGGGGGGGGCGGAGCCCGTGTGTCGCAGCCGCCGGCCACTTGGAGGACGCTGTCCTGGCGCTGGAGCCTCGCGCGGGCCTTTGTCTTGCGCTTTCCATTCACGTCTGGGAGGAAATCCCTTTTATTTTATTTTCTTCTTGTATGTTTTGGTCCCAGGATCCCGGGGCGGGGCGGGGGCAGATTCAGCGCCCCACGGTGTCCGGACGCCGCGCGGTCCGCAGCTCGGGCTCCCCTGGGGGCGGGCCAGCCCCGCCGGCTCCTCGGGCCCTCGCCGCGCTGCCCCGACGGGCCTCCGGGACGCCAGGCCGACGTGGCCCAGGCCCGAGCCGCGATCCCAGCCCTGAAGTAACGTGACCTCGGGAGAAGTCGCCGTTTCCAGTCGCCAGGTGGGCAGCCAGGTGGCTGGGAGGCCCGAGCGCGCCCACCGATGCCCGGCGCCCACCTCCCGCAGGCGCAGCCTCTCCCCGCTCCGTACCTCCCCCCCGCCCCGCCGCCCCGTGTCCGCGTGGACCCCGCCCCCGGCTCCTGGACCCTCTCGGCCCCTCTGCCGGCCGGCGGGGCAGGACGCCGTCGGGGGGCAGCGATGCGAGGGCGCGGTGGCAGCGGCGGGCGGTGGGGGCACCTGGGGAGGCCGACGTCGAGGGGGCGGTGATGCGAGGAGGCGGTGGCAGCGGCGGGCGGTGGGGGCACCTGGGGAGGCCGACGTCGCGGGGGGGGGCGGCGATGCGAGGAGGCGGTGGCAGCGGCGGGCGGTGGGGGCACCTGGGGAGGCCGACGTCGGGGGGGGCGGTGATGCGAGGAGGCGGTGGCTGCGGCGGGCGGTGGGGGCACCTGGGGAGGCCGACGTCACGGGGGGGGCGGCGATGCGAGGAGGCGGTGGCAGCGGCGGGCGGTGGGGGCACCTGGGGAGGCCGACGTCGAGGGGGCGGTGATGCGAGGAGGCGGTGGCAGCAGCGGGCGGTGGGGGCACCTGGGGAGGCCGACGTGGGGGGGGCAGCGATGCGAGGAGGCGGTGGCTGCGGCGGGCGGTGGGGGCACCTGGGGAGGCCGACATCGAGGGGGCGGTGATGCGAGGAGGCGGTGGCAGCGGCGGGCGGTGGGGGCACCTGGGGAGGCCGACGTCGGGGGGGGGCGGCGATGCGAGGAGGCGGTGGCAGCGGCGGGCGGTGGGGGCACCTGGGGAGGCCGACGTCGGGGGGGGGCAGCGATGCGAGGACGCGGTGGCTGCGGCGGGCGGTGGGGGCACCTGGGGAGGCTGACGTCGAGGGGGCGGTGATGCGAGGAGGCGGTGGCAGCGGCGGGCGGTGGGGGCACCTGGGGAGGCCGACGTCGAGGGGGCGGCGATGCGAGGACGCGGTGGCAGCGGCAGTGGGGGCACCTGGGGCAGGACGCCGTCGGGGGGGGCCCGGAAACCCGAGGGTCATCGTCGGAGGACCGACCTGGCCCCACGCCGCCGAGCCTCCGCACGGTTCAGGGGTCGCGGGGGCGCGGGCGCTTCAACAGCCCGAGAAACCACGCGAAGACTTTCAGATGTCCCTTTGGGTCCCCACTCCAGGAAGCGAGCCGTAACCTTGGTCGACATACCTCCCACGTGTGTAGACTGTGACCGTGTGGCCACATCACTAGGAGTCACTAAGGTTCTAGAGCTAAAAGTCCTGAATATGATCCGGAGGAAGACACGTCTGCATTCGGTCTGACAAATGGAATCGTGGGAGAGTAGGCCCTGAACGACCCACCACACCCAGCGAGGAGACAAAAATGACCTGGCCACACTCGGATGGGACAAGAACAACTTCATGCCCCTGGGGATGGTCTCAGCTTGGTCAAAGTTTAAACACCAGGTAGTTTCCCATGGGAGATTTTATTTAAAACTGTGATTTCATTTTTAATTAATTTCTACAGCCCAACATGGGACTCGAACTCACAACCCTGAGATCAACAGTCACGTGCTCCCCTGACTGAGCCAACCAGGAGCCCAGCAATGTGCGGTTTTGAGCACTAAGCAACTTGCTCCTTAAGGGCAAGAAATCAGAGAACGTGTGTGTTCCCTGCCGGTGCTCTGCAGTCACCCCCCCGGGAGAGGCCCGAAGACCCTCGCGCACCGTGGGAGCCTACTGTGTGGGACCTTCCTTTGTCTGTCAGCAGCGGGCTGCGTGGTTCCCGAGCACCCCTCGGGTGCCTGGTGCCGTCTCAGGGTGCCCCTGTTGCATAGAGGGCCTCCACACGTTCCTTTCATCTGGGAGTCGCTTACTTATTTTTTGTGCTTGCCACACTCTGAAGGCACCGAGGCAGGTGCCGAGCAGGTGCGGAGCAGCGGCCTGCGGGGACACCCAAGCCTCAGGGACCCTCATCACCCCCCGCCTCCCTCCCTTAATTACCCCCTGGGAGCTGGGACTGACTGCAGAGGGAGAGCACGGAGGCTTTGCATTTAGGAGGCCCTCTCTCCGAGGACTTGGAGGTGCTCCTAGGTACGACCTCGCCATTAATCGAAACATTCTAAACGTTGACAAAAAAAATTTCCGTGAATATGGAAGTTACAAAGGAACGATATTTGCATTTTGCAGGTGGGACGTACTCTTGAGAGAGTCCACAGGAACAGCCAAACCTGAGGATCTTCGCTAATCCCCTTTCCTTTCCTCTCTGGATTTTGCATGTTTTATTATATATGGTTCTGATGTCTGCTGATTAAAGAATATTTTACAAGATGTATAAAATGAAAATATCACAAGAGATTAAATCGTAATAACGCTACCGGAGTGCAGTACATTGCACACACCAAGATTCAAATAATGGATCCCAGCTTTTTGTTTTTTTAGTATGAACATTCTTGCACAGTAGCAAAATAGGAATATGCCAGAAAGATAGAATTTGCATTTTAGGTCTGTTGACTGGAAAATACATTAGAAAACTTACTGAATTAGGCAGGAATATTTTTTATTCTATCCATTATACTAAAAAAAATCCTGCGAGGTAAGTGAGGGTGGCTCTAATTGACGTCATTCTGTACCCGCAGAGTGTGACTCACTCCAGTCCGTATTCCATGTGCTTCCATCCCTACTGCTTCAGACCCTGTCACCCGGTCGCTGCTCGGAGGTCCGCCTCCCGGAGTTGAGAACAGTTGGTGTAGGTCTTCGAGCCATTGTTTTCAGGAACAGTCGCTCATACACAGAATAATTACGTTGGACTGAAAACAAAGAACCGAAGACCCTCATTGAGCATTCCAGGGCTCCTCAGTGGTGGGGGAGCTACCCTGTAGGGTTAAAACCACTTAGACATTAAAACAATGCAATTTACATGCTTCAGAGGGTTTCTCTCCCCTTATCTTCTCTGTTAGAATTAATAAGTTAGAAGCGTTCTGCGCGGGGTGGAGGCTTGATTGCACGCCTTTCGCTGAGGATCTGAGACGTGAGGAGACTGCAGTTTGAGATACTTACGGAGTAAGCACCTTTTGGACCCGAAACTGCCTTGCAGAGTTTCTGGCTTTATATCTTATGGTTTATATTGAAACACACTCTACTGCTAATAAACATATACTAGAAATTATAAGGTTTTTATGCCCAAGCTAAAGACAGTAAGGGGAACTAAGTGCTTTTTTTATTTTTATTTTTTCTGGGTTATCCTATTTGGGTAGTAAATTATGGCACACAAACTCAAAAAGCATTAGTATCATCATCTTCTAGAATTCTGTTTAGTAGTCTTTCCCTCTGGCTGTCGTAGATAATCCTAGAAAACAAGTGAAGTTTGGAAAAAGGCAATGGGATTTTGATTAGGAGGCATTTATTCCTAATTCTTGTTTTAGATTTTTACCTTATATTGCTTTGAGATGCAATTAGAATGACCGTACATGGCGAAACTAGATTTAGGTAGCTTCTTTCTTTTAAGGAAAGTAAGCGGTTGGAAGCGTCATTTTATTTATTCGGTAGGATATTGAAAAAGAATTTGTAAATCAGAGATCGCCTCTGAATCAGTTTCTTGATTATATTAATTATCTGTTATGCCTTGGTTCTCCATTTACAGGACGAGGTTAATTATAGCTGCCCTCCCTTATATCCCACAGGATATTTTTAGGAGAATGGACAGAATAATAAATATACCAGGATGTCTAAAGCGAGATATTCAAAATACAAATTATAACACTATAATGCTGTTTTAGTACCAGAATATATTATGGAAAGGATTTTTTTTTTAAGTGAGAAGATTTATTGTAAAAGAAAGGTCTTCAGAATCGGAGAGGGGAGGGGTAAAAAAGGATAAGGGGGCGGGAGAGGGTAAGATTATTTCAGCAAGAAAAAGAATTTAAGCTCCTGCTGTTATCATTTAATTGGAGAGAGTTCCAATGTTGGGTTTGGGGTTGGAGGAAGACAGGCCCCAGTCATGGGGAGCGGGCCCAGCATCTCGGTGGCCTGTGGAATCCTCAAGGGCCGGGTGTCAAGCTGACACTCCTGTACCTGAAGTGGGTGCATCGAAGGCTGAAGTTACTGGCTCTGACCCCATAAAACAGCTTCTGCTCCACTGTGTCTCCTCAGTGGGTCAGTGAGATGACAATTTTCCTCTAAACCTGGAACGGAAAGTTTTAGCCACTACCCTCTTTTCTCTTTCCTCATCTTCCATATCTGAGAAGCCTTCAGATGCCATCAGAAGTGTTTTCCTCACGGGGCGCCTGGGTGGCTCAGGTGGTCGAGCATCGGACTCTTGGTTTGGGCTCAGGTCATGATCTCACGGTTGTGAAACAGAGCCCCAGGGCTCCATGCTCCGCACAGAGTCTGCTTGGGATTTGCTCCCTCTCCCTCACCCCGTTCCCCTGCACTTTCTCTCACTCAAGTAAAATAAAATAAATAAAATCGAAATCTTAAAAAAAGAATTGTCTGCCTTTTCACGCAGGGCCATCCCGGAGTCCCGCCGCTCTCATTTTGTGCCCGTTCTGCAGGTCTCAGAGTGTGACAGACCCATCACTCCTCTCACGTGATTACTGTCACAAGGCCAACTGTCTCTTCATAAGAATTTGGTGCATCTCTTCTGCACCTGAACAAAGTTCAGACCCTGTAGTCCACCCTACTTGAAATTGCTAAATGCTTATCCAAACTCACCACTTATGCTCAAATCAAACTGACCTCCCACCAACTCCCAAATACCCCAGGCTTCCTCCTCCTCCTCACTCCAGGGCTAGATTGCAGCTGCTCCTCACAAAGCGGAACATTTTCTACCCTGTGCTATTTTTCCTCATGCGGTCCGTCCTCAAGGTGCTCTTCAAATCCCAACGTGGGTGTGCTGGGGCCTGAACCAAGTGTATGCATCTCTTCTTGACTCTGTGTCCGGTGACATCTCATTAGTAGTTTGGAATCAGCTGTGGTAGGAAGATTTGCACAATAGCAATGGGCTGAACAGTAAAAATCTACCCCAGCAGAACCAGTTTTTAAACCAGGGTAACCCCTTCACAGCCACTACCACTAAATCTTCGGTTGTTCACACTGATTTACTTTTTGTATAACTCACTCGGACCCTTGTTCATGAAGTTTTAAATAATTGTTTATAGCCTGACTTTCCCACCTGATTGTTTCCTGAAGTTCGTTGACCAAGTCCCATATTTTCTTGTGTATCCTCAGCCTGAAGGAAAGTACTTACTGAAAGAAAATGGAGGCGTCAGTGTACACAACTCTTCTTGATTTCTCTGCCTCTGAATATTGTTGCTTTTTACAAATTCAGAAGATATGTCTGGTTAGTGTTTTTTTTTGCTTTCTATCTATCCAGTGCCTAGTATGGTGTCTCAGTTATCATATGTACCCAAAACTTTTTTATTTGAATAACCTCCTCATGCTCATGGTGAGTGTTACACAAAGACTGACTTTTACGTGACAATAAAGAGTCATTAAGCGTTTCTTGTTTTTACATTTATTCAAAACATAAATCAAGGTGAATGTACAACTCTATGTAATAATCATGTAACTTTAGCTTAGCAAATGTCTTTAATATTGATTAGAACTAAGTGCCCCTCAGAAAGAGCTGGGACCTCCAATAGATGAGGAAGGGTTCCAACTAGCTAACATGTAGCAAATACTATGTGCCAAGCACTCTGTTAAGATTCTTATATGTATTTTCTCCTTAAGTCCCAGTATCATCTTTCCGAGTCAGGGTACCATTAATAAGCTCATCTTGCAAATGCAAAAATTGCCTCTGGTGGTTAAATGGTGGGGTGGCTCCAAGGTATTCTGATTCCAGAACACTCACCTCAACCGCTTGTGCCTTCGCTCCACATAAGAACAGCTCTGTAGTGGCAGGACCAGGTCACATTTTTGGTGTTTGCCCATACCGGGTCAGGAAAATTCTGAATATTAAACTGAACTCTTCTGAGCCAGTCTCTTAATAATGCTTCTTTTAATTAGTGAAGTTTTACCTTCAGCCTGTTGTACTATCCCATTTTAAAGTGAAAAAAATGTTGTGGGCTAAGACATCATAGAGGAGCCTCTAAAAACAAATCTTTTTTCTTCTTTAAGATTTTTGTGGATTTATTTGAGAGAGACAGCATGAGCAAAGGGACAAGCAGACTCCCCACTGAGTGAGGAGTCTGATGTGGGGCTCCATCCCAGGACACTGGGATCATGACCTGAGCTGAAGGCAGATGCTTCCCCGACTGAGCCAGCCAGGTGCCCCTCTACCCACCGTTCTTTGTGGAGGGTTTATTTTCTGCCTTCATGCTACTCCAAATGGCCTCGGAACTCCAAGGGGGTAGAGGGAGATGCGGTACCTCTCCTCTAAGATCTGGTGAGCTAGTTGAGAAATGGCACTTAGCGCACATGGACCAGTCAGAACACGAGTAGCTGGTAATCTCTGTGGCGGTAACTGACAGAATTTAAAAATTAGGAGGTTATCTTTAAGTAAAGGGGGGGGGGAAGTAATCACTTCAAAGGAGTTGGAGTGGAAACCTGAAGGTTGTTTTTGGAGAGCGGAGTTTAGAGGATGCAGTGAAGAGGACAAAAATGGTGAGTGGAAGTGCTGAGACAGAAAATGAACATGATCTATTTGGAGACCCACTGCTGAGGCTCTGAAATGACTAAACACAGAGTTTTAATCCCATCAACTCTAAACATTGTTTGTACAACTTCTAGGACTTCAAGGTCATGACTTATTTTATTCAGAAGAAACAATTGTCTTGTGGACAAGGAAAGTCAATTTTTTTTAAAATTTCAATTTTGTTAGTTAACATATAGCACAATATTGGTTTTGGAGGAGAATTCAGTGATCCATCACATACATACAGCACCCAGTGCCCATCACAAGTGCCCTCCTTGACACCTATCACCCATCTAGGCCTCTCAACCACTTCCCTCCATCAACCTTCCCTTTGTTCTCTATTGTTAGGAGTTACACATGGCTTATTTCCCTCTCTCCTTTTGTCCTTTTCCCTGTTCCTATATGTTCATCTGTTTTCTTTCTTAGATTCCACATATGGGTGAGATCATTTGGTACTTGTCTTTCTGTGACTTATTTCACTTAGCATAATGCACTCTAGCTCCATCTACATTGTTGCAAATGGCAAGATTTCATTCTTTCTGATGGCCGAGTGATATGCGGTTGTACATACACCACATCTTTTTTATCCATTCATCAGTCAGTGGACACTTGGTGTCTCTCCATCGTTTGGCTATTGTTGACAATCCTGCTATAAACATTGGGTGCATGTACCCCCTTCATATCTGTATTTTTTGTATCCTTTGAGTAGTAGTCCAATTGCTGGGTCATAGGGTAGCTCTATTTTTAACTTTGTGAGGAACCTCCATACTGTTCTCCAGAGTGGCTGCACCAGTTTGCACCCCACCCATAGTGTAAGAGGGTCCCTCTTTATCTACATCCTCGCTAACATCTATTGTTTCCTTTGCTGACAATTTTAGCCATTCTGATGTGGGTGAAATGATATCTCATTGTGGTTTTGATCTGTATTTCCCAGAGATGAGAGATGTTGAGCATCTTTTCATGTGTCTGTTGGCCATCTGGATGTCTTCTTTGGAAAAGTGTCCATTCATGTCTTCTGCCCATTTATTAACTGGATTATTTGTTTTGAGTGGGTTGAGTTCACTAAGGTCTTTATAGATTTTGGATACTAACCCTTTATCAGCTACATCATTTCCAAACATCTTCTTCCATTCTGTAGACCACCTTTTAATTTTGTTGATTGTTTCCTTGGCTGTGCAGAAGCTTTTTGTCTTGAGTAAGTCCATTAGTTCATTTTTTGCTCTTGTCCTTGCCTCTAATTACATGTCTAATAAGAAATTGCTATCGCTGAAGTCACAGAGATTGCTGCCTGTGTTCTTCTCTAGGATTTTGATGGTTTCTTGTCTCACATTTAGGTCTTTCATCCATTTTGAGTTTACTTTTGTGTATGGTGTAAGAGATTGGTCCAGTTTAATTCTTCTGCGTGTAGCTGCCCAGTTTTCCCAGCACCATTTGTTGAAGAGATTGTTTTTCCAGCAGATATTCTTTCCTGCTTTGTCAAAGACTAGTTGACCATATAGTTGTGGGTCCATTTCTGGGTTCTCTATTCCATTCCATTGATGTGTGTGTCTGTTTTTGTGCCAGGACCACACTGTCTTGATGGTTACAGCTTTGTAGTGTAGCTTGAAATTTGAAATTGTGATGCCTCCAGTTTCGTTTTCCTTTCCAGGATTTCTTTGGCTATTCATGGTCCTTTGTGGTTCCACACGAATGTTAGGATCGTTTGTTCTACCTCTGTGAGAAATGCTCTTGGTGTTTTGATAGGGCTTGCATAAATATGTAGATTGCTTTGGGTAGCATAGACATTTTAATAATATTTGTTCTGCTAATCCATGAGTGAAGAATGTTTTTCCATTTCTTTGTGTCCTCTTCAGTTACTTTCATCAGTGTTCTATAGTTTTCAGGGTATAGAACTTTTACTTCTTTAGTTATATTTATTCCTAGGTATCTTATTATTTTTATTATACTTACAGATGGGATTGATTCCTTGATTTCTTTTTTCTGCTGCTTCCTTGTTATTGCATAAAAATGCAACAGATTTCTGCACGGTGATTTTATATCCCTCAACTTTCCTAAATTCATGTATGAGTCTAGAAATTTCTTGCTGGACTCTTTCAGATTCTCTACAGAGTATCATGTCATCTGCAGAGAGTGAAAGTTTGATTTCTTTCTTACCAATTTGGAGGCCTTTTATTTCTTTTCGTTGCCTGATTGCTGAGGCTAGGACTTCAAGTACTATGTTAAGTAGTGATTGGAGAGTGGACATCCTTGTCGTGTGTTCCTGATCTTAGGGGAAAGGGTCTCAAATTTTCCTCATTGAGGATGATATTACTTGTGTGCCTTCCATATATGACCTTTATGATATTGAAGTATGTTTCATCCATCCTCATCCATTGAGTTTTTATGAGGAAAGGATGTTGTATTTTGTCAAATACCTTATCTGCATCTATTGAGAGGATCATATGGTTCTTATCCTTTCTTTTGTTGATATGGTGTATCCCATTGATTGATTTGTGAATATCGAACCTCCTCTGAAGCCCAGGAATAAATCCCACTTGATCGTGGTGAGTGATTATTTTAATGTACTATTGGATTTGATTTGCTGGTATTTTTATTGAGGATTCTTGCATCCATGTTCATTGGGGATATTGGCCTGTAATTCCCTTTTTTGGTGGAGTCCTTGGTTTTCGAATCAAGCTCGTAGAATGAGTTTGGAGGTTTTCCTTCCATTTCTATTTCTTGGAAGAGTTTGAGAAGAATAGGTATTAACTGTTCATTAAATGTCTGGTAGAACTGCTCAGAGGCCAAGCAGCCAGGACTTCCATTTGCTGAGAGAGTTTTGATTGCTGACTCAGTGTCTTTGCTGGTTATGGATCTGTTCAGATTTTCTATTTATTTCTGTTTCAGTTTTGGTAGCTTGTAAGTTTCTAGGAATTTGTCCATTTCTTCTTGGTTGCCAGTTTGTTGGCATATATTTTATCATAGTATTCTCTTATAATTGTATTTCTGTGGTGCTGGTTGTGATCTCTCCTCTTTCCTTCATGATTTTATCTATTTGTGTCCTTTTTCTTTGCTTTTTTGATAAGTCTGACTAGGGTTTATCAATTTTATTATTCCTTTTGAAGAACCCACTCTTAGTTCCCTAATCCATTCTACTGGTTTTCTTTGTTTCTATAGCATTTATTTCTGCTTTGTCTTTACCATTTCCCTCCTTCTGCTGGCTTTAGGCTTTGTGTGCTGTTCCTTTTCTAGCTCCTTTAGGTGTGAGGTTAGGTTGTGTATTTGAGACTATTCATGCTTCTTGAGGTAGTTCTGTATTACAATACACTTCTCTCTTAGGACCATCTTTGCTGCATCCCAAAGGTTTTGAGCTGTCATGCTTTCATTTTCTTTTGCTTCCATGTTTCTTTTTACATTTTTCTTTAATTTCCTGGTTACCCTATTCATTCTTTAGTAGGATGTTCTTTAACCTCCATGTATTTGTGGTCTTTCCAAATTTTTGCTTGTGGTTGACTTCTAGCACAGTGTTGTGGTCTGAAAATATGTGTGGTATGATCACGATCTTTTTGTACTTGTTGAGGCCTGATCTGTGACCCAGTATGTGATCTATCCTGGAGAATGTTCCATGTACACTTGAGAAGAATGTGTATTCTGCTGCTTTAGGATGAAATGTTCTGAATATATCTGGTAAGTCCATCTGGTCCAGTGTGTCATTCAAAGTCATTATATCCTTATTGATTTTCTGCTTAGATGATCTGTCCATTGCTGTAAGTGGGGTATTAAAGCCCTCTACTATTATTGTATTATTATCAATGAGTTTCTTTATGTTTATTATTAATTGATGTATATATTTGGGTGCTCCCAAGTTGAGGGCATAAAAATTTGTAACTGTTGGATCTTCTTGATGGATAGACCCCTTAATTATGATATTATGCCCTTCTTCATCCTTTTTTTTTTTAAATTAACACATGTTTTTCTTTTTCTTTTTATTATTTTTTTAAAAATTTTTAAAATTTATTTATGATAGTCACACAGAGAGAGAGAGAGAGAGGCAGAGACACAGGAGGAGGGAGAAGCAGGCTCCATGCACCGGGAGCCCGACATGGGATTCGATCCCTGGTCTCCAGGATCGCGCCCTGGGCTAAAGGCAGGCGCCAAACTGCTGCGCCAACCAGGGATCCCCCTTCTTCATCTTTTATGACAGTCTTTGTTTCAAAATCTAATTTGTCTTATGTAAATATGGCTACTCTGGTTTTCTTTTGATGTCCGTTACCATTCTAGATGGTTCTCCATACTCTCACTTTCAGTCTTCATGTGTCTTTAGGTCTAAAATGAATCTCAGGTAGGCAGCATGTCGATGTGTCTTGTTTTTTTTTTTTTTTTTTGTTTTTTTTTTATCCTTTCTGATACCTTATGTCTTCTGATTGGACCTATTTAGTCCATTTACATTCAGAGTGATGAAAGATCATTGTGTTACCTGTAGAGTTGGTGTCTCTGGTGATGTTCTCTGGTCATTTCTAGTCTTTGTTGCTCTTGATCTTTTGTTCTCCACTCAAAGAGTCCCCCTTACGGGTGCCTGGGAGGCTCAGTCAGTTAAGCATCTGCCTTTGGCTCAAGTTGTGATCCCAGGGTCCTAGGATCAAGCCTCACATCAGGTTCAGTGTTCAGCAGGGAGTCTGCTTATCCCTTTGCCACTCCTTCTGCTTGTGCTCTCTCTCTCTCAAATAAATAAATAAATAGATAAATAAATAAATCAATTTTAAAAGAGTACTCCTTAAAATTTCTTGCAGGGCTGCTTTAATGGTCACCAACTCCTTTAGTTTTTATTTGTCTGGAAAACTCTTTATCTCTCCTTCTGAATGACAACCTTGCTGGATAAGATTTCTTGGCTGCATATTTTTCTCATTTAGTACATTGAGTATTTCCTTCTCCTTCTTTCTGGCCTGCCAACTCTCTGTGGGCAGATCCACTGTGAATCTGATCTGTCTTCTCATTTAGGTTAAGGACATTTTTTCCCTTGCTGCTTTCAGGATTCTTTCCTTGTCCGTATATTTTGTGAATTTGACTATGATATGCCTTGGCGATGGTCAGCTTTTGGTGAATTTAATGGGAGTTCTCTGTGCTTCCTGCATTTTGATGTCTGTGTCCTTCCACAGATTAGGGAAGTTTTCAATATAATTTGTTTGAATAAACCTTCTGCCCCTTTATCTCTCTCTTCATCTCTGGGGCTCCTTAAAAAATGTTATTACATTTTAATAAGTAGTTGAGTTCCCTAAGTCTACTTTGTGGTCCATTACCTTTCTTAAGGAAAGTCAAATTAAATGCAGTGTTTCCATTTTTATTTTGTCATGCTTATAGTCACTCAGCTACTCACAGCATCCATTATTCTCTCTTTGCTCCTTGATCTTTTGATGGTGTCTGGCAAATGAAAGTACTGGAGACTATCTGGGAGACAGGCTTGAGAACTATTATTTTTGAAACTTTGTGGAATGGGGAGGCTGGGGCATGCTCAGTTTATTACCTTGAAGTTTGAGATATTACGCTAGGGAGACTGTCATTGTTGTCTCTGCAGTGTCTTTAGTCATTTCCCATGTGATTCAGCAAGTGACTGACTGCTCTTTTGCTGTTCTCCTATTTGTCTTGTTTTGTTCCTAGATAGGATTCCCAAATTTACTCTTGGATTTGGTTAAATGGTTAATGTGCTTTTCTATATGACCTGTGCAGTTCTTTCTTTGCTTCTGGAACATTTCTGGATAAATAGATGTCCTAATCTCATTTATACGGACAGGCTTTTGTAAAAGTGTGGAGCCACCATAGGAAGACAGACTTTGCTTCCTTGTCTAGATACTATCCAAATCACTGGCCTATGCAGAGTCATTCTGTCTCTTTCCCTCTTGATCTTCCTGCCTGTGATCTTTTCAGATCAGTGGTCTGCCTTTCTTATTAAGCATAGTGAGAAACTGAGAGGATCTTCTGTCCTTCTTTTCATTCATGAGCATTTCTCTTTCTTCTCTGTGCATTTTAATTCCTTTAGTAGCCCAGCCATAACCATATGCAGCACTCTTTCCTAGGTGTCTGTGTTCCTCTCTTTCATCTTTTCCTTGAGTAATAATTGCTTATCAAACTCTTGCTGGATTTCCTCTCAAGCTCTCAATACCGAATCTGGCTCTATAATAAATCTGAATCGATATCTTCTTAAATTTCATCATAAGTGATAAGTCTATTCAACTCAACATTCTCTTAAGATTCTCCAGGGGTCTTCTAGATTTTACCTATATGCTACCTATAGCAGGTTCTTTTGTTCTAACTGGGGCTTGCCAGTTCTAGCTCACTGCAGCTAGGGAAATGTTCCCTAGATATGAAACCTGAATCACCCCTACAAGGCTCATGGCAAAATAGCCTATGGTCTTACTCACCCCTCAAGAACTCTTACCCAGAAAACCAATTGCAAAATCTCTGAGAAACTAATTACAGGAGAGTCCCAACTTTGGAAAGACCCATGATCTCCATTTCTGTGTGTCACAGAGAGAAATACAATGGAACATATAGGGATTAGCAGAAAGGGGTGTGTGAACAACCAATTTTGTTGTCCTCAGCAACCCATTTAAAAAACTTCTGAAAACTAGGTAATTTTACAGGAATTCTTCCTTAGGTATAGCCTAGCTGTAAATTGGTTTGGCCGAAGTTTATGCTGAGCTTCACCCTTTATTGTCTACTTTTCTTATATTTAAGATATAATCAAAAGTGTGTGCTCTCTCTACCTTCATTATTTCTAAACCATTATTTCTATCTCTCTACCTTCATTATTTCTGAGAAAATAAGCAGGAACAGAGGGACCTCTGGATGACTATAAAAATGTTTGTGTGGATAGGGTGTAGTTAGAGCTGATGGCACTAAGAGGTGTGCTGGTGTTTTAAAATGTCCCTGAAATTTGTTTTAATCAGGTAGAGCAAGACACATAGACACAGAAATGAATGTCATGAAGGAAGAAATTTTTATACTCATCAATTTTTATTTTTATTTATTTTATTTATTTTTTTTAATTTTTATTTATTTATGATAGTCACACAGAGAGAGAGAGAGAGAGGCAGAGACACAGGCAGAGGGAGAAGCAGGATCCATGCACCGGGAGCCCGATGTGGGATTCGATCCTGGGTCTCCAGGATCGCACCCTGGGCCAAAGGCAGGTGCCAAACCGCTGCGCCACCCAGGGATCCCAACTCATCAATTTTTAGAAACAGGAAGCATGGCATGCCATACTGGGCCACATGAGGAAAAACCAGGACTGGTCAAAAGCAGAAGGAGCAGAAGGCAATATGGACAAGAACCGTTCCTCCAAGAGCCCTGGTTCCTTTCACTGGAGGAGGGTATTTAGAAACTAAAATCTGAGAGCTAGATATTCTTTTTCTTTCTTGAAATGTCTTGCTTTGTTACATTGACTAAGATTTCTGGAAGACTGATAGAGAATAAGTGAGGTAAAGGTAAACAGGTTTAGGATTGGCTAGTTCGAATAATTTTTCTGGGCTCTGGGAAATAGGGGCTGTCTCTAGTTGTCTGGTACCTGGCCCTAGGGTGGATGGATAATGGCCCTGAGAAAAGAGCTACCTAGATAAAGAAGGTAGTTGTGGGTTTCAGCTTTGCATTGGTTGGTTTGCATATGAAAAGCATGCTCCCAGGCAAGCTGTTTGCTATCTCTAGGAAGTTGGCTAACCTTGGAAAGGACGGTCTTTTCTATTGTTATGCAAGATGTCAAAGCATCAGAGTAAAAAGACATGTTCAATACAGCTGGTGATGTTTAAAAAACAACAGCAACAAAACACAACCTGATTTGTAACATTTGCCAAATTCCATGGTTGCTTGAACAAGGCTATTACTTAATGTAATCTGTTTTTAAGGCCAACTTCTCTGAAAAACATGGCAGTGCAGGAGAGCTTTGATAGGGGAGAAATTCGAGCTAAAAATGACGCGATGGGGGGGGGGGGGGGGCGTCATGATGGCACCTAAAGCTCACCTTGCTGCTGGGAATGAATTTCAGTTATGATCAATCTAGTATTTTCCTCTCTTATGTGTGATGACTCGCTTTTGTCCCCTGTGCAAATGATTAGTCCATTTACAGTTGCATTTACAGTGATGAAATGTTGCCTAAAATGGATTAGAGAATTGAATTTTTCTTAAGAATTTGAGGAAATAAAGAACAGTTTGTGGAGAACTGTATTTCACTAGCTTTAAGTAAGAAAATAAAACAAAAATCCTCTTCTAAGCTATCTTTAAGCCATGAAATTTAGAATTAAAAGAAAATTAAACTCTTAACCTCTAATAATTCATTTCATGTTTTAAAATATATGTGTAAGTGGAAACCTTAATATTTTTACAAACTCATGTTTCTTTAAAAAATTAATGTAGAAAGAAAATAGGAAGGTTAATTTTCTCATAAAAACAATCTTTTCCTAATATTGGGAGATAATTCTCCATGGCTTTCTTACATTTCTATACATCTTTTGGGCAGAGCTACTAACTGTCTTTCTTCCTACTTTTCCAGAATATTTGTGCAGAAAATAGACTTGGAAGATAGAGATAGTGTCCCTACTGGAACAAAAGTTGGTCAGGCTTACTGTCTATTATAAAAAGTTTGAGTTGCCTGAGCTTAGGGTTCCTCTTCGGTAGTGTAGCCCACTGTGTTTATAGGCATCCATCTGGCCCTCTTTGTGTCATCTTTTGGGAATAATTAAGGCTCAGGGAACTGGTGGAGATGCTGACTCTCTGCTTATTACTGTTGCTGTGAGAAATTGTCCTTTGACTCAGAAATCTCAATCTGCTACCAGTCTACATGAAACTGTGGCAGATTGACTTGTGGGCTTGCAAGCAGGGTATAAGCTCTCCAGTTTTTGACATCTAGAGAAACTTGTGCACTTTTGTACCAGTGAGTAAGGAACAGGCAGGGCTAAATAGAGAGAGATAGGTAGGTAGGGGGCCATGGAATTAGGCTCACAAAAATCCCAAAAATGTGGAGATGAAAGTAAACCAGAGATAAACAAACCAGACCATCCTGTCCTAGGTGCCAGAGGTGGGTCTTGTTATAACAGCTACTTGTGACCAACAAAGAATGACCTATAACACTAAAAAGGAAGTAAGCCCTTGAAGGTGGTATCACTAATCCTCACAATGGTGATGTCACTAGAGGTGTTAAAAGGATTTAGATTCCTTGGTTGGCTTTCAATAAAAGACCCACCCTACAAGCCCTCAGTGGCAACCTGTCAGGTCCCTCTCACTCCTGAGAGCTCTCTCTGGTCCTTGCTTAATAAACTTCTATCCCTTTACTCACTCTCTTTTGTCCACAAGATTCATTCTTCGACTCTGTGAGACAAGAACCATGC
This sequence comes from Canis lupus baileyi, assembly GCF_048164855.1. NCBI lineage: Eukaryota > Metazoa > Chordata > Mammalia > Carnivora > Canidae > Canis > Canis lupus. Next base: position 29,582,030 of record NC_132872.1, on the reverse strand, counting down.
CCTCCCGCTTCACCAGGGTACATTATAAGAATATTCAGAATAGAATTGCTTGTAATATCCAAAACCTGGAAATAAACCCAAATGTTTGTTAACATTGGAATAGATAAATATATTTTATGCATTTATATGATGAAATCATATGTATATGATTTTAGTGTATACACAGGTGAACAAACTATAACTTTATGCAGCAATGTGGATTAATTATATAAGCATAATGTTGAAAAAAGAAGCCAGTCACAAAATAATACAACTGATCAAAAAAGACACACATAAACTATATTTTTAGAGGCAAAAACATTGGTGGAAATGGTATAAAGAAAATGAAGAGATATTATACAGAAAGTCATGGCAGTGGTTATCCCAAATGGAGAAAGACAGGTGTGTTAAAGAAGAAACTCGTGGGGGGGACATCCTCAGGGCTGTCAGCACTCTACGTCTGACCTGTATTAGATGATGTAGGAAAAGACATCAGGGTTCAAAGCTGACAGCCAAGGAAGAATTCTTGAGACGTCTTGATGCCAACAGGTGGTTTTGTTAGAGCCTGAGGACAGGACCGGTGGACAGAATGAGCTGCTCTGGGGGCATGAGGAGGGACCCATTATATACTTTCAAAGTGGGAGGGGGTTAGGGAGAGCGTAAGCCTCTAAGGAATTTTGGAAGCAAAGTTTCCAGGACCTCGAGGGGGCCAGCTGTTGTTGAGAAAGGGTCATTTATTACTGCCTAATGAAGCCTGAGTCATGAGGCCCTTCAGACGGAGATCGGTGGGCTATGGGCTAGGGGGGTGATCGCCAGCATATATCCTGCGGGGTGTGGGGGGGAGGATAGAGATAAAGGAAGTTCCCAAGGAATTTTTATATGGTAAAGTAGGGGTTTGGCCTAAGATGGCCTCTTGCCCTCAGCAAGGTATCAACGTGGCGGCAGCTGAGCTCCCAGGGGAAGGTCACTCTGCCTGTTTCAAGGACTTGTCAAAGGGCTGTAGGTAGTGAGGAAATTTAATAATTTTTTCTTTGCCTTTGTTTCCCACATCAGTAGGTACATGGGCATTTACTTTAGATTTGTTAATCATACTGTGTATTTGTGTTGAGTATACTTTTTGTGAGCATGGTATTTCACAGTCAGAGTAGTTAAAATCACTTTATAAACAATTCCTTCATCTAATATTCTTTGGATAATATAACCTAATGTAACTGTTCACTGTAAAGAATATAAACAGGGAAAAAGGTGAACTTTATATTAAAGATTAATTAAGCCTTATAATTAATAACCACCAAGTCTTTTTTTTTCTTTTCTTTTTTTTTTTTCACAATTCCACCCACCAAGTCTTTAATGCTTTGTTGAATAAGGCTCCTTGAAAACGTTACTCCTACAAATATGCCAGACTGTTAAAATAGGAATCAAAGTTTGTTTTGAGGTTGATTCTTGTGTGCCTCACTTTTGAGAGTGAGTACTATGAACACGTACATAAGGAACACATCTTTTTGAAGTGCTTTGTAGAAGGCAATAGGGTGTTATTATTTATTTTCAAGAATATACCATTAACAAAATAGGTACTTGGAATTATTGATGCTATATCTGTGTGTTATGCTTTTGAAAGAAGATAAAATATATGATCATTCCATAAAATACATGTAGTGGTTAAGAAAAATTTTGTCTTTCTACTCCTTTATGTTCATTTCTATGTATTAAATATTAATCTTTCTTTGATCTGCCAATGTATGCATGTCTAAGACATCCTCTCTGCTGATCAAAGTATTCCTTTTTATTTATTTATTTATTTATTTATTTATTTATTTATTTATTCATGATAGACAGAGAGGAGAGAGAGAGGCAGAGACACAGGAGGAGGAAGAAGCAGGCTCCATGCTGGGAGCCCGACGTGGGACTCGATCCCGGGGCTCCAGGATCATGCCCTGAGCCAAAGGCAGGCACTAAACCGCTGAGCCACCCAGGGATCCCCTCCTTTCTATTTATTAAAAAAAAATACAGGACATGTACTATTTCTAATCTTAGATATTTTTAAAGATTTTATTTGTTTGTTTGAGAGGGAGAGAGAAGGAAAGAGCAAGCAAGCCAGGGAAGGAGCAGAGAGAGGATCTCCAGCAGACTCCACTCTGAGCAGGGACTCTGACCCAGGGATTTTGAAGCTGAAATCAGGAGTCGGACACTCAACTGACTGAGCCACCCCAGGCACCCCTTAGATATTTTTGAAGGAAAAAAAAGTTCTAAGTTTTTCCTGATCTGTGAATAAGGTTTAAAAAAGAATGATAGAGGTAATAATTATGAGACTGATTTAGCTGTATAGTATGTTGAGTGGCTGAAACATTAGAGCTTTTTTCATAATTTTTTAAAAGATTTTTATTTATTCAAGATAGAGAGAGAGAGAGAGAGAGGCACAGGCACAGGCGGAGCGAGAAGCAGTCTCCAGTCTCCATGCAAGGAGCCTGACGTGCGACTTGATCCCAGGTTTCCAGGATCAGGCCCTGGGCTGAAGGCAGCGCTAAACCGCTGGGCCATCAGGGCTGCCCTTTTTTCATATTTTAAACAATTTGAGATCCTTTCACCTTAAAGCTGCTGAAAATTATATTATAGTTTCAGAGATCAGATGCTCTAGGGCGAGGAAATGAATGCCAAGCCAAAGGAGAGACTAAGGCAAGGCCACAGAATTAACAGTAAGATTCCACAACATGAAGTCAAGATTCAAACACAACTTTGAAGCTCTTTTCTCAACCGGATCACAAACTCCTATCCCTGAAACCAAAGCCATCAGTATTTGAGGAAATTCTTCTGTGACACCTGCTCCCGTCTTCCTCAAGCCCCAGATTGCCTCCTTATACTTTTCCACTCAAGTTGAATTCGCAGCTCTCTAATTTCAGGCTCCATCCCTTTCCCTAGATAGGATGCCTATGAGGAAGAGAGAAGAATGAAAGGTCTCTGCCGCCCTGTGGGTTGGTTTTTCATTAGCATAAATATAGCAACCAGGACAACAGAGGACTCAGCAGCAGATGGCTGATAAGATCCCCTCTTGTTCAATATATTCAGAAATGGAATTAATTTTTAATACCACATATTAGCAATCTCCTAATACATAGGTAATCTCCTTCCAGTAAGCACAGATGCTGCTGACGGAATAAATGGGAGTCAGACTGTCTCATAGAATGTGTTTTTCCATCTTTTCCTGGGATAGCCATTTTAGGCTGGATTTTACCAGCATGTACTTAAGAGACACTCAATAACTGTTAGCTCTATTAGGGTATGGCTGAGTGAGTGGATCCTGGAGTAGTCGGGGAAGCACTGGACTGGAAGTCAGAGAAATTGAAATCAGTTTCTTGACTTTTAGGGGATCCAATGGCGTGAGTAAAAATAAATCATTGACTGTTTTGGTTTCAGTTTATTCATTTGTGTAAACAAGCAAATAAATGAATCTGACGATTTCTAAGACACCCAGCTAGCTCTGTGTTGTTCAGACACTTACTGCTTATGTCCTCGACAATTCCAAGTAGAAAGAGAATAACTGTGTTTTTAATGTAATGATTTAAATGGAGTATATTCTTTAACTTCCAAAGGCCAGTTACCTGATGTTTTTACTTCATAGAATAAAATAGGTACAATGTAGAGAACCCTTAGCATGTTTCAGGTACTACAGTGATTACAAACGCCAGCTCATTTAATCGCTTATGAATTAGTTATTATTATCATAATTTTTTAGATGGAACTCAGGCTTCGGGAATTTGAGCGACTTGCCCAAGGCCCAGAAGCTGCTCCTGATTAGTAAGACATGACTTCAACTCATTTCTATATTGCTCCAGAATCTGTGCTCATAATCACTGCACCTGACTGGAACATGACAATCCAGGATCATCAAGGGGAATCGCCAGGTCAAGACAGGGGGTGTCCATTGTTTTGTTTCAAAGGTAATATATAGTTATAGTTCTTGACATGCAAAATTAAAAAAGCACATGGCACTTGTGAAATCTCTTCCTTACCGACCCTTCCCCTTCCTCTGTCCTTCCCAACAACATAACTGTTCTCTGTAGTGTAGCATGTGGAGGCGGGCTATTTTGGTGACTGATAGGAAACATAAGGAGTGGGGCGCCCTCTGACGTAATATAATGTTCTGGTTCATGATCTGGGCGCTTAGTTACCCAGATGTGTTCATTTCATGAAAATATATCAGGCCATTATGATTTGGATACTTTTCTGTATGTGTGTAATATTTCAGTTAAAAGCATGTCAGGGAAAACACCATGACACCAAACTGTTAGTTGTCCCAGAGCCTCCTTTTTGGGAAATTATGGGGAAAATCTTGTAAAACTTGGGCTGCAAAAACAACATTCTTTCTTTGTTCCTTGAGGAGTAACGATTCTACATTGTAATTTTTGGAATCTACTTTGGTTGTACCATTTGTTGGGAGCCTCCTACATAATTGGCATGCTCTATATAATGTGTTTCTCCATGTGAGACTGCCCACATTCTTAGAAGAATGTCTAACTCAAATCGTGCTTAATTTTTAATCCCAGTTGAGCTCAGACCTCAGATTTTCACAATGGGTCTTGTAAGGGGGAGTACCTCTTCCCTCTTTATCTGGTTTCCATGAGGAAGAGATTACCTAAAGAATCTTATCCATCTCCATGAAATGTGGAGCCGAGCCCTTCCACCTCTGTGTCTCTTAGGAGGCCGTGGAGAGCACTTGTCCACACTAGCTCTTGGCCGTGGAAATAGGCAAAGTTTTTGCTCACCAACGTCTATTCTTCTCTGGGCTAAATTTCCTGGTGGGGCCATTTTATTGGTTCTGACCACAGTGTTGAAATTGTAAGTGATGTGATTCACTGTTGGATCAAAATCCATGACTACCAGAAAGAGAAACTTTCAGAGCTGTGTCTTTTCTTTCTTCAGTGGCAGTCAACGGAGTCTGAGAGAGTGGTTGTTCCTTCCCTCTGGGTCCCAGAGACAGAACTGGAAAGTCATTCAGTACTACCTGTATCTGGGTGGATAAACCTAATTTTGGGGAATTTCAGAAATTCCCCTCATTTAAAGGCTATCTTCTCCAATAGCAATGTAGTATCTGATAAAGACTTTGATTTTTAAGTTTCTCACTTATCTTGTTCTTTTGTCTAAGCAGTTGGTTTGGAACTTATATAGGGAACCCCTTCCTTTATAATTCCATCAGGCTACTGAAAGGGGCCAAACGATCTAGAAAGAAACTCGAGAGGTAGGTAGGGATGAGGTGATGCATAGCCCTATGGGAAATGTTAAAGATTTTGTCTTTAATGTAAAGTCCAATAGGAAGTCCCCAAGGTTTTTTTTTTTTTTTTTTTTTTTTTTTAGTCCCCAAGGTTTTAAGCACTCCAGTGACAAGAAAGGATTTGCCATTTTCAAAGAACAGCCTGACTGAGGTGTGAAAACACATGCAGGAAGGCCGGGCAAGAGGGCGTTGCAGAAAGTCCTAGCCAAAGATGATGGGTGTTCGAATGAAAGGAATCTTTGAAATTTAACCATCACGTGATGGTTAAAATAATGCAATACACTCTTTCCTTTTCTCTTCCGGTCTGGCTGGTCTGGGAATACATCCTAGAATATTTAGAGGAATGGAAGTATGCATGGCCTTCAGGCAAGTCTCCTGGAATAGGACAGTAGTAGTCTCTCTGGCTCTCTTGCTTTTTCTCAGTACCTGTCCCCCCAACACTTTTGGATAAGAAAGAAAAGGGAGTTTGGTTTCTATTTCCTGGCGATAATTTTAAGTGCACTAATTCCGTATACACTTCAAAGTCAGCTGACACCTCCTCTGACATCAAGCACTGGTGAGGCCCGCATCACCTCCGTTCTCCGAGAGTGTCGGCAGCTCTGGCCCAAAGCCCTCTTTGTAACAAGTAATGTCTGTCCAGAGTCCTGCTGGACCCTAACCACGACCTTCCTCGTGTTACAAGCAGCGCCCATCCCATAAGGGTTCCCCTGTCACAAGAAGCCCAGAAAAGGAGACGCCTGACCGTGGAGGAAGTCAGTTCTCATAAAGGGATCCCCGACTCTTGTTCCAGCTGGGAATTCGATGTATGAAATACCAGTTGAAAGGGATCAAGGGCTCGTGGAGGTGAGGTGTGGCTGGGTGCCCCGCTCCTGCTGACCTGCTGCGTCAAGGTTAGTGGTAAACGGAGAATCTTCTCGTCCAACGTCACATGTGTCTGATCCAAAGGCCACACCATCTTCAACAGATGTGTGCCTCATGAGATTTTGTGCAAAAGGCCAAGATTTTCCTGCAAGACCATCTGGGTTTACTCCAACACGCAGATGGGCTCCTTATACTGGAAGTCGTACACCACGGAACACAGGCCCAGGCACGGTGCTTTTAGGCTGCAAAGATTTCAAGGGGTCATTTCCTGATCTTCCCTGGTGACAGTTAAAAACCATTCCCAATAAGATATTCCTGACACATTTACTTTTGAGCCGTGTAAATTCCTGGGGATTTCTAATATTAATTAGATGTAAAAAGAGGAAAAGTTGCAAATAATCTCATCTGATACTATAGTCTGAGTTCCTAAAGAGTGAGTTTGGTTTGGGGGGTAGCTTTTAAAATGACAATAAAACAGTGGAAACAATTGTTTGTTGAAGTTGCTCCTACTATAAAAGAGAGAGAAGAAGGGGGAAAAAACCCACCCTGTGCATCTATATAATGGCTTTCTTCTCTAAAACAAGCCTCTGGCTCCCTCAGAAGTGTTACTAAATTACTGAATCTCACATTAAAATGAAGGGAGTGTGAACTCGTCCATGCTTTGCCTCTTCACAATTACCTGTTGACCAATAGATGGTGCTCCGATCTTGATTCTGGGGAGATTCAGGGATGAGCAGACAGTATACAGGCTGTAGCTCTTCATGGAGTTCACGGAAGTTTGCCATCACTCACTCATTCGTTCGTCTTCCAAGGAGTCATTGAGCCCCCACCACGCGCTAGGACTGTGTTAGGTTTCCTTTCCCAGGGTGAGAGCACTGTAAAGGGAATTAAAGTTTCAGTGACTTTCTCCACAAGCTGGTAATGTTTCAGTTTATCTTGCTGTGTAACAAACTCCTTCGGAGCCTAATGGCCTTTACACTAACAACCGGTTATTACAGCTCACCCACCATCTGATCCGTGGGCCCGGTGGTTCCTCCGCTGACTTCTTCTGGGCTCTCTCGCTCATGTAGTTGCCCTCAGCCTGGGCTAGCTCACATGTCTGGTGATGGGTGGGTGCTGGCCGTCTCCCGGGGCACCCATGCCCACCTCCACACTCGCCAGACCCGCTTTCTTACTATGTGGCAGCCCCGGAGCAGTGCTCTATGTGGGTGAAGTGAGCTGTATGCCTCGAAAGACCTCCTAGTCTTGTAGGTCGCATTGTGTCAGGTCATGCCACCTGCTGTTGGTCAGAGCAAGTCCAAGACCAGCCTAGATTCAAGAGGTAGAGGGGTAGGCTCTAGGCCTTGATGCAATAGTCATACATCACATTGCATCCTGAGATGGGAAGGCTTGGCCGTATTTTTTATCTACAAAAGAGAATGTAGGGGAGTGAACAGCAGTAGAGAAGAAACACTTAGATCCTGTAGTCTCCTTATACAGACATTACTGGAGAAGCCTGGATTGGCAGTTTTTAAAAAAGGACCATGGTGGGTCTGTGGGACGCCCTGTCTGTGGCGCTACTGAGGCCACTGCTTGGGTGGGGAGTAAAGGACTCCAAGGATGTGGACTGTACATCACACATTCTGTGTGGATTTCTTTATTATTAGCCTTCATTATTCCTAGGTGCTTAGTTTTCTTTAGCAGTTGACTAACCTTGTAAGAGGGTGTTAACTCCTAATAGGTACTTCTCCAGAGGGCGCGAGAGGTAATGAAACAGGTGAAATGGGATCCCTGGGTGGCGCAGCGGTTTGGCGCCTGCCTTTGGCCTAGGGCACGATCCTGGAGACCCAGGATCGATTCCCACGTCGGGCTCCCGGTACATGGAGCCTGCTTCTCTCTGCCTGTGTCTCTGCCTCTCTTTCTCTCTCTGTGACTATCATAAATAAATAAAAATTAAAAAAAAAAAAAAAAAAAAAGGTGAAACGAGGTAGAGCCTGGTGGGTGAGCTGCCCTGGCAAGGCCGCGTGATGTAGGTCCAGTACTTGAAGGCGTTGCTCGTGATTGGATAATTAGCCTTTCAACAACAGTGGTCGATCAGCACAGAAATATATTTTAGAAGTTAGAGCCTTTTTTTTTTTTTTTATACCAACCATGAAAAGTGTCAGTTTCTGTTTCATAAATGAGAAGGCCGACGCCTGGGGAGACGGGTGACTTTCAGGGAGCGGCGTCTGAGTCCAGGAGAGTTAGCCGCCCAGCCTCCCCCCTGCCCCGCCCTCCTCCGTCCCTGCGGCCCTGTAGGGCCCCCCCGCCCCCCGCCCTGGCTGAGGACCTGCCCCCGTACGTCGGAGGGCCCGGCTGGAGGCTGACCTTGCCGTGCACGTTGCTGCCGGGCGGGACCTGGTGCCCCAAGCGCCCCCCCCACCCCGTCCCGCGTAGGCCCGCGCCCCGCCGAGCCGGACCAGCACATGGAGCCGAGGCAGGGAGCAGGGCCGCCCCAGGAGGTCGTCCCCCGTGGGCTCTTACTGGGCGGCCGGACGAGGAGCACCAGACTGGCCCAAGCCGCGGTGGTTGCCTCTGCAGGCGGCCACACGTAGGGCCGCCAGGTACGGCGGCATGCAGGGCCGCCAGGTAGGGCCGCACACAGGGCCGCCAGGTAGGGCCGCCAGGTAGGGCTGCACACAGGGCCGCCAGGCAGGGCCGCCAGGCAGGGCCGAACACAGGGCAGCCAGGCAGGGCCGCCAGGTAGGGCCGCACACAGGGCCGCCAGGCAGGGCCGCCAGGCAGGGCCGCCAGGCAGGGCCTCCAGCACGCGGCCCGTGCTTTCTCGCAGCTCCTCCTTCACCAAGGCAACTGAGCGAAGGAGCGCCGGGCCGCGGTCAGACAGCGAGGCGGCCACAAGGACGTCGCAGTCACAGGCCTCCACCTGCGGGGAGATCCAGGAAGGACCCCGCCGGTGTCGACCTGCTCCATCTCCTTCATCTCAGCCCCTGACGGCTCTAGCTTCAAGGCTGGCTTCTTGTGCTCGGGGTGTAGCGGCTGCCCCGGAGGACCCCGACTCTGACCCTGCAGCCGCGGTGACACACCCTCTGCTTGGGCTCTGGCCTGGTGCAGTCCCCCGCCCCCCCCCTCCCCCCGCGCCCCGCATCCCAGGGCTGCCGCGACGTTCAGCTGCCTGAGAGTCACCCGGCCTATTAATCAGGCTTTTTTTTTTTTTTTTTTTTTAAATCAGATTCTCAGATCTACTGTAGAAATTTTGAATCATTTATTCTGTGATGGGGCCCAGGAATTTGCATTTTTAGCAAATACTCCAGGAGGCTCTTAGGTGTATGACTCACAAGTTCCCCTGAGAGAGATCCGGCTGGAACCTTCCTCCCACCAGTGTCTCACAGTTACCTCATCTTAACTTGGCATTTTGGTCCAGAGGTGAATGCGAGTGTATTTTGGTGTCTTTAATAGAGGTGCAGTGGAGATGCATATGTAAGAAAACAAAAACAAAAACAAAACACCTGGCTTCATATATAAGAAAAAAACAACCTGGCTTAAACCAGATAGGATTTTTTTTTTTTTCCACTCACATAAGTCCTGCGGTGGTATGAATATCAGAGGTGATTCCTAAAATTTAGTGACCTGGGTCAGGGTAATATGGCTTATTTTTTTTGCTGATAGAAATTTTCTGGTAAGTGTTAAATCTGTACTAATTGCCATGGCTGGCACAGACCGTACCAGATGGATCGTCGAGTCTCCTACTTTTGCAGAGTTCCAAGGTGCCTTCCGTGTTCTTAATTATTAAAGATTAATTTTATTTTGCAGAACAGTCACAGAGAATTGCCAATACCTTTCCTCAAAGGACTATAATTTAAACTTTAAAAGATCAGAATTTCAATAAAAGTCCGAAATTGTTGCTAATGTTTTTACAAAAGCAACCAGATGATGTCAACCAATGGTGCTTATTAAATGCAACCTTTGCAGGAAGGTGAAGCTAGGCCCCCCCCAGAAAGCAAGCAGGTGTGTGGGCCCATCGCGGCTCTGTGGGCCTCCGTCGGCCCCCAGAGCTGTGTCCCTGAGGAATGAGCGGCTCAGAACATGAAAACTGAGAACAGTCCACCTGCGGCCTTTAAGGCAGAACTAGACATTTTATAAACCCGCAGTTTTACCCGCCTCCTCGATCGTGTGTGACCTGTACCTTGTTGGCGCTCTCATGGCCATCAGTTTATTCTGTTCCTTCAGCCAGGTTTAAGTCAAATTAATGTTTTTGGGGCACCAGGGTTGCTCAGCCGGTTGGGCTCATGATCCTGGAATCCCGGCCTGAGCCCCATGTCAGGCTCCCTGCTCCTCCCTCTCCTGCTGCCCTCCCCTCACTCATGCTCCCTCTCTCTCCTTCTGTCTCTCAAACAAATAAAATCTTTTTAAAAATTCGTTTCTTCTGTGGCACCAGCACTGCTACTGCATCTCCAGCTTTTCCTGCCCCTATGGAACATCCCACCGCACCCTGTCCATCTTGCAGGTGTGCTCCGAATGCCGTCTTCTCAACGACCCGTCTCCCTGCCCCTGTGCAGACCGGCTAAAATCCAGGCTGGATGCAGGAACTGTCCTGAAATCTGTTCTCCATCATCCTGGGGATTTTCTTTATTTTTCTCTCTGGGTGGATCCTATCCTCCTTACTCTCCATCATTTCTTTGCTCAGTTCAGTCCTTGTTTCAGTGGAACATAAGTTCTAGTAACATCCTCTTTGAAAGACGGTGGCGTGACAGGTAAACTTTCTGAGGCCTTGCGTGTGTGAAACTGTCTTTACTATGATGCCATCACACTTTGTTGCTGGTTTGCTGGGTGTAGAATTCAACGGTGGGGACGCCTGAGTGGCTCAGTGGTTGAGCATCTGCCTTGGGCTCAGGGTGTGACCCCAGGGTCCTGGCATCGAGTCCCACATCGGGCTCCCCACAGAGAGTCTGCTTCTCCCTCTGCCTGTGTCTCTGTTTCTCTCTCTGTGTCTCATGAATAAATAAGTAAAATTAAAAAAAAAAAAAAAAAAGAGTTCAAGGCTGAGTGTGTCTTTGGAACTCAGCGCTCCCCTCTCTCCCCGCTTCCATTTTCGTGTTGGGAAGTCCATGCCACTCTGTGTGAACTATGACTTTTTTTTTTTGCTCTTAAAACACTTGAAATCTTTTTGTTGTCCCTGGTGATCTGAAACATCTTGGTGTGAGTCTATTTTATCAATTGTGTCAGCCTTTGATAACATTTTTCAATCTATTGATTCATTTTTTACAGTGGTGTGAATTTGTCCTGAGTTGTTTATTTGATTATCACCTTCCCCCTTCTTTTCCTTGTATTTTCCTTTCTGGCATCCCTTTGGATCTTACTCTCTGGATTGACTCCTATTATTTTTTTTTCCTGTCCTATTTTCCACTCTTTTCCCCTTTTGCTATACTTTCTGCCAGGTTGTCTCAATTTGTTTTTTCTTCTTGTTCTCTCCACTATCTCCCAACTCCTACACTGTATGCTTAGTAACTGCTGTTCCACTTTTACCTTCTGGGAGCTATTTTGTTGTTGTTGTTGTTTTCTGAAGGGTTTCTCCCTCCCTTCCCCCAGGGTGCGGCGCAGGCCCCCATCCGGGATACACTTGTGTTCCTTCCTTAGGATGCAGCTGCCCCTGGAAAGTGCCTGCCGGGTCAGGGACTGCGCTTTGCATCTCCCTGGGCGTCGTGTGTTGGGGAGTGAACAGTAGCGTACGGCTTCCTAAGACAAACGGTTGGGAAGTCAGTGTGTTGCCTTTGCCATTTCTGTCATCCTGCGTCCCATGAAGGGATAGAGCTCGAGGACAAAAGGGCTGGAGAAGCACAAATGGGGAGGGAGCCGGAATAACCATGTGCATCAGAGCCCTCCCCATCGCGTTACTAGTCCAACTCCAGAGGTGACTAATAAGTATCTATCACGTTAAGCTCTTGAGATGCCAAGGGCTTGTCTCTATCATAGCAGTTAGTGTTACCTTGATTAAGGTAGCATTTTTTTTTTTTATTGGTTCACGTAATAACTTCTGTTTTTTTTCCTCTGAGAACATTACTTCTATTTTTAATTTGATTTTTCTTTCTCCGGCGTGCTCTTGTTCTTCCTCAGGTTGCTTCCAGGGGTGTTTGGTCTGACCGCGTTCTGTCATTGAGATGCTTGCATCAAACATCTTTATTGGCCATTCATATGTGAGACGAGGGCAACAAAACAAAGTCCTCTTTGGAAACTGAGTACATGTGTGGGGGGCATGGACGACAGGCTTCAGAGTAGAGTAATCTGACTAGACTGTTTCCTCGGGGAATCCTTTATGAGAGTGTTTTTAGGGCTTTCTCTTGGGCTTTCCAGGGAATATGCTTTTAACCCCCTGCCTGGATGTGTCGTCTTTACAGCTGGCATTCTCAGAGCCAGGCCCAGGGGGAGATCAGGGTACAGGAGAATGCGGACATCTCAGCATTCGGTATGAGAACGTGCATTTAAGTACTCCATTTTTATTATTTACTTATTTTTTTTTTTACTTATTTTTTTTACTTATTTTTTAATTCTTTCTTTAAATTTTTTTTTTTTTTTTTTTTTTTTTTTTAGTTTATGATAGTCAGAGAGAGAGAGAGAGAGAGAGAGAGAGAGGCAGAGACACAGGCAGAGGGAGAAGCAGGCTCCATGCATGCACCGGGACCCCGATGCGGGATTCGATCCCGGGTCTCCAGGATCGTGCCCTGGGCCAAAGGCAGGCGCCAAACCACTGTGCCACCCAGGGATCCCTTTTTTTATTCTTTTAAAAATTATTTAAATTCAATTTGCCAACATCTAGTATAGCACCCAGTGCTCATCCCATTAAGTGCCCTCCTCAGTGCCCGTCACCCAGTCATCCCAACCCCCTGCCCACCTCCCCTTCCACGAGCCTTTGTTTGTTTCCCAGAGTTAGGGGTTGCTCATGGTTCGTCTCCCTCTCTAATTTTTCCCACTCAGTTCCACTCTTTTCCCTTATAACCTCTTTCACTATTTTATTCCCCGTATGAGTGAGACCACATGATGATTGTCCTTCTCCGACTGGAAGTCCCCCACTTGTACTGTGGCACCTCTTCCTACACCTCTGCCTGGCGGCCCTGTAGTAGGCACAGCCTCAGTTTCCCTCTCTGCAGAGTAATCTCGAGTCTGCCTGAGGGGCGAGGAATGGCTGTGCACCTTCACAAGGTTGATGAGCGTCCAAGAGTTCTAGGTTTCTCAGAAAGTGACTTTCAAACAATTCTGCAGTTTTTATGATCACTTTTACCCCTGGGTCTTCTAGAGGTTCTTGGTCCATTAAATCTCGGTCTGTGGGGGATTGTGGCACGTATATTGAGTTGCTTCTCAGCTCTGCCCACTGCTGGCTTGGAATTCAGCTTTCTCAGATTTGCCAAGTAATTTACCACTAATCCAGTTGCTTTCCAGCTTCCAAGACTGTGTGGTCTTTGTCTCCTTTCCAAAAACTCTTTGCTTATGCAATTTTATGCCTTTATTAAAAAAAAAAAAACAGCTCGTTGGGCTTTTAGAAAACAGCAGGGCTCTATAAATGCATTGATTTACCATGTTTATCTGGAAACTTAAAGACATTTAAAACTAGAACCAACTGAATTTCATAATTTCCAAAGTATCAGGACGTCTAGACCTCTCTTTCCCTCTCGTCTGAATTGCTCGGTGACTCCAGGAGATGACTCGAAGGGGCAGGTCTTGCTTATCATTGCTTCACCAAGAAAGCATTGGAGCACTGGCCGTCCGCTATCAGGACTCCGTCTGCTGCTACCGTCTGTGTCTGTAGCTGGTGTTCTGTGTTGCCCTCGGAAACTGGCGTGGTGGAGCTCGCTGCTTCTGCTTTGTGGGTCCAGTTCCTCGCGTGGGTTCTCCGATGGACGCTAACGTCACTCCTCCAGCCCACGGTGCTCCGGGCCGTCTCTTCAAGCTGCTTCTTTTTAGTTCGTGGTCACACACTCAGCTCTTGTTTCCAGAGTGCGGCCCTGATGGGCTAAGATGAACGTGCAGCTTCAGCTACACGTTGTGCCAGAGCCCAGCCCACTGAAGGAGCCCGGCTCACCAGTTCAGATTCCTTTTCCGAACCATAAGTGGTTCTTAGAGGACCCCAGGGCCTTTTGTTGTGCCGACGCCATCCGAGTGACTGTAAGTCTGGACGCTGCCTGAGGACTTCCAGGCCCTCACAGGGAAAGCACTGATTTTTCTGCTTAGCAGCATTTGTATGTGACGTGGAAGGCGAGAGAACCCGGAAAGCATCACTACTCCTCTAGGCAGTCGTGGCAGGGACGCGGGCTTCAGCGGATGTGAGGTCGGGGCCGCTCGATATCCCAGGCCCCGTGGCTTCAGTGCTGGAGGCAGCTCTGATCACTGCAGCACTGTCAAGGGTCCTGCAAACTTCCAAATCTCCGACAGGTAATGGTAAGCCCTGAGTGCCAGTGGCCAAATTCCCTGACTCTCCATTCCTCTGGCATGTCTGACGTTTCGGTGAGCACCGAACTCCTCGTAGTGATTCTCTTTCTGCTTAAAATACTAGAATGACAAGGTCATGACCGCTCTTGTACCCATCCTCTTCCATTCTATATTTTTTTCCCCGGGGCTTTGAATGCCTCTTGTCTACACTGAGAGGAGCACAGTAACTATCAAGTGGAAGCTCCTTCATGGGATGTGGCCTGTGGGCTGGAGGTCAAGCTCCCCTGAACCAGGCACGTGAGTCCACGTGTGAGGGAGATTCAGGAGTCAAATGTAAATTATTAGAGGATGGCCTTTATGTTCCAAAGGTTGGAGAAAAAATTCTTTTTTGGAGAAAAAATTGAGTAAAGAATTAAATGAAAACTTTCATATTTTATCCAGAAATCAAACTCATACTGGCAGGTAATGTGTAAATAGTACAGCATCCAGAGCTATAATTCAGTGAGTCTCCACCTGTCTAATTTAAATCTATTATTGCCCCTGCTGTCATCCTATGGAAAAACTAGAAGACATTTGTTGGCCCCCTTTCCCCTAAAGAACCTTAATTATTAGACTTTTTATTTTGTTATGAAAAATTCTCTTTTACCTTAAGTATATTAACAATTAGTGACTGAACCATTATTTTCAATTCTGCTTATTTCTGTCTCACTGGAAGTTTAGACCAAAAATCTCTGAAAGAAGGTAGTATGTAATTCTAGGAGTATAACCTTGTCACATCAGATTTCTTTAAAATATATATATAAATGTTTAAATTCACTGTGCATTGGAAGATAATAGGTCAGATAATAGAACTTTTCTGAATAGTCTTTTCAAAGTAGTTTGAAGTATAGAGTATTACTGATTTATGATTATTTTAATGGGACCTCTTGGTAGATTATAAAAGGATACTCTGATTGACCACAGTATATTCTGATCTCAAATCACGAAAATGTTGCAGTACATAGGCCAGTTGTCCCAAACTTGTGACACATTTTCCTATCAACATATAATTTATTTTGTTTATATAATATTTGGTACCCTGCCTACTCCAGAAAATGAAAAAGGTGTGTGTAATCAAGTGTGAGTAAAATAAGGAAAGTCTAAAATTGGAAAGAGCAGAGAAATCCATGTCCCTTGGTACCCAAGATCTTTTTTAAAAAAGGAGGCAGGTTGGCATAGATAAAAGATAAATTAGTATCACATCCATCCATGATCCATGTCCTCATCTTTGTGCTAGTGTGACGTTGATCAAGTTTCTGAATCTCAGTACCCACTTCTGTGAAATGGGCATGCACTGTGACCTGGCCGGTGGATGCGTTCAGTGACAAAGCCTTAATGAAGGACTCCTTCTCCTTTAGAGCTCCTTGGCGTTTCCTCTAGGATCCCTGGCTCAGGATGAATGGAGACCATTCTGAAAAATACTACCTGCAGAGCAGCCAACTCTCGCTTCCTATTTTTTAAAAATATTTTATTTATTAGAGAGAGAGAGAGAGAGAGAGAGCACGAGGGGGAGGGGTGAAGGGAGAGAGAGAGAAGCAGGCTCCACGCTGAGCAGGGAGCCTGATGTGGGGCTCCATCCCAAGATCCAGGAAGCAGGACCCAGGACCTGCGGTGGAGTCACCCAGTCAGCTGGCTGAGCCACCCGGGCGCCCGGCCCTCTCCTCCCGTCCTGCTGGAGCAGCTGGAGCAGCTGGAGCAGCCTTAGCGCCGGCCTGTGCCCCTGCAGAGACCGTCCGACGTGCTGACCCCCGCGCCTCCCAGAGCCTGTCCGTGCACCTGTCCGCCTCCTTCGCCCCACGGACTTACTCATCTTTTCGGCCCGCCGGGAGGTCACCTCCCAAGGCCACTTTCAGCTCTGAGGCTGTCACGTCCCGGTGGCGGTGGCGGTGGCGCCGACTCTTTGCGACGTTGCACCTTCTCCTTCCCGGGGACAGAGCTCCCGCAGGCCAGGCGGGGACGCCTGCTTAGCCCCTGTCCGGGAGCTGCAGGCCTTCTCAAATGGCTCTGGCTGCTCCTCCATCTGAACCATCCTTACCTCCGTGGGCTGTTCTCTGCTTTCAAGAGTCCTCTCCAGTCTACTACAATGTTAGGGAAACTTCCAGGCTCTCAAACAAGATCTCCTCCCGACTGCAATACAAGTGCACCTTCCGGCGGGATCACAGGCCTCAACCCAACTGCAGGGATGCGGCCTTAGGTTGGTGTCTGGGGCTGCCCTGTCGAGCTTTCTGGGCACCAGCAAGTCACCAGGGGCCGGCACCTAATCTTGCTCGTTGCAGCCTCCTCCCCTGGGGGGCTGCGGCCCCTCATCTGTTCACCTCTGGTTTGGACGGATTGCAAGCCTGGTGAGATAATGTCCTAGTTGCAAATACTGCTTCTTCGATGCCTTCTAAGTGCCACGTATTTTATATATTATTTCGTTTAGCTCTCACGTAGCCCAGGTAACATGTGGGTTCCTCTGCCCAGTGGGATTTAGGTGCCATTGTCTCAAACAGTAGAGATTCGGCGGCTCCAACCCCCACTTTCTGTTGGTTCCTCCGTGTCAGATGCCCACGGTTCCCTGTGCCCACAGCCCCTGAAACAGTCGGGCTGCCTCTGTTTGCACAAGTCGCTTTAGTGTTTCTATCACGTCCCCACAGGACACCCATTCTGTTCGCACTGAGTCTTTTAGGATCTGCAGGAAGGGGTCATTTTACTATCTTTTGTCCCCACTCTGGCACATCATTTCTGTCCCCCAAGTCCCCTAAGGACCCATCAGATCCCTCCTTTCTTCTCATAGTAACTGAATGAAAGTGTTCATTGCTTGAGGTTTCTCTCCCCCGAGTCACTCTCAAGCAATGGGAGAGGGGACTCGGAAAATGAAATCTTGGTGACATGGTTTGTAGGTGTGAAGTCCTGGTCAGTGGGATGTCGAGGATTCAGGAACGTGGAGCATATGCAAAAAGGCTCTCGCACTAATCAGAATTTCAGAGGGTTGTTCCTCAGCAGACACAACCTGCTGAGGCTGAATCGTGAACCGGTGGAGGGGTAATTAGGGGCCGGTGCCAAAAACAGTGTAGCACGCGGAGAAGACAGCAGAAATACCTCAAATGAATATTAATGTTTGGAAATGTCCACGTAATTGAAATAAATTTAAATGTAAAACGAACGTGAAGAAGGCTAGCGCAGCAGCAGAGCCGCCCACAGATAAATATGTCAAAACACTAGAATTTCCCCGGGGCTGCAGCAGAAACCTGTGCTGTGCGTGGGCTGCCGCGTGGGAGCCGACTGCATTCTTGCTCCGTCCAGGCCACTGCTTTTTGGTTTTCTTTTCTTTTTTTTTTTTTTTCACTACTTTTTGGTTTTCTTATTTGCATCCTTAGCCTGAAGATTTTTGTGTTGGCCTTGTGGATTTTCCCTGGAAATGATGCCTCCATGTTAATTTTAACATCGTTGAAAGTTGACCGACTCACCTAAGTGCCCAGGTTTTGGTTTAGGACTCATAAACTTCAATTTTTAAGTGTTTATAATTAAAAAAAAAATACATTGGTGGGGAAAATATCACGCGAGTCCATGTATATGAAGTATCTAAAATTCGCAAACTTCTGGAGGTGGAGAGAAGCACGGGGGTGCCTGGGACTGAGGAGAAGGGGAAATGGGGGATCCCTGGGTGGCGCAGCGGTTTGGCGCCTGCCTTTGGCCCAGGGCGCTATCCTGGAGACCCGGGATCGAATCCCACATCGGGCATCCCGGTGCATGGAGCCTGCTTATCCCTCTGCCTATGTCTCTGCCTCTCTCTCTCTCTCTCTATCATAAATAAATGAAAATTGAAAAAAAAAATTAAAAAAAAAAAAGAAGGGGAAATGGGAAGTCGGACGTAGGTGAGTGACTAGGTGTAGGTGTAGGATGTGAGGTGACTAAGTTCCGGAGCTCTGCTGTCCAGCGTTGGGGCGACAGTCCACGATACTGTTCTGCACACTTTAAAAAGTTAAGACTGTAGGTTTCATGTTGAGTGTTCTTACCACAAAACAAAATAAAAAACCTCCAAAAAGAAAAAAAAAAAAAAACAAAAGAAGGGGGAGGGATGAGAAAGCTTTTGGAGGTGATAGATATGTTTATTATCTTGACAGTGGTGATGGTTTGTGGGTATATATGTCCAAGGTCATCAAATGGTTTACAGTAACTGCATCTAGTCTTTTTTTTTTTTTTTTTTTTTTTTTTTTTACATATTAGTTACAGCTCAATAAAGCTGTTTAAAAAAGAAATATGAATGGTAAGGAAACTGTTGATACCTTTTTTCTTTAAGTTGAGATGTGATTGCTAGATAGCATCATATGTGTTTCAGGCATATGATATGATTTGATGTTCGTGTATATTGGCCAAGGGATCACTACAGCGAATTTGATTAACATTCATGGCCAATCACATGGTTGCGTTTTTTCTTGTGATGAGAATTTTTAAAAAAATTTGTTGAGTATCATCGGCATCCAGCGCTGTGTTAGTTCCAGGCGTGTAACACGGAGATCTGACGTTTGTATACGGCGCAGGATGGTCTCCACGAGTCCAGTTGCCGTCTGCCCCCCTGCAGAGCTAATGCAGTGTTACTGCCCACACTCCGCGCGCTCTCTGTCACGCTCTCACGACGTATTTTATACCTACAAGTTTACACCTAATCCCCCAGTCTGTTTTGCTGCCTCTCCCCACAACTGCCCTCCCTTGTGGCGACCACTGCCCTGCTCTATCTGTGCGTCTGGGTTTTATTTTGTTTTGTTTGTCTTGATTTTTAGATTCCACATATAAGCCAAACCATGCGGTATTTGTCGTTCTCTGATTGACTCATTTCACTCAACTTAGTAGCCTCGAGGTCCACGCAAGCTGTTGCAAATGGTAAGACTTCAGTCTTTTGTGTGGCTGAGTGGCACCCCATCGTGTGCATGTGTGTATCACCCCTTGTTTGTCCATTGTCTACCGGTAGACGTAGACGCTGAGGTTTCCATACCCTGGAAGTGACACTGCAGTGGACGTGGGGGTACATACATCTCCTTGAATTAGTGTTTTTGCTTTCTTCAGGTGTGGAGTTGCTACATTACGTGGTGGCTCTGTTGTCAGTTTTTTGAGGGACTTCTAAACTGTTTTCCACAGTGCACCAACTGGCAGTCTGACCAACAGGGAATGAGCCTTCTCTTTTCAATGCATCCTTGCCAATACTTTATTTCTTATCTTTTGGATAATGGCCATTCTGACAGATATAAGGTGATATCTCATTATGGATTTGATTTGCATTTCTGTGCTGATTAATAATGTTGAGCATCTTTTCACGTGTCTGTTGGCCTTCTGAATTCTTTGGAAAAATGTCTGATTAGGTCTTCTGCTCATTTTTCTAATCAGGTTATTTATGGCTTTTCTTTTTGCTATTGAGTTATATGAGTTCTTAATATATTTTAGATAGTAGCCCCTTATCGAATATATGATTTGCAAATATCCTCTCCCTTTCATTGACTTTTCATTTTGTTGATGGTTTCCTTTGCTATGCAAAAGAAGCTTTTTAGTTTGATGTAGTCCTGTTTGTTTGCCTTTTGCTCTTGCCTCTGGAATCTGACACCAAAAAAAAAAAAAAAAAAAAAAAAAAAAAAATTGCTAAGCCTTGTAGAATAAGTTTGGGAGCTTTCCTTCCTCTTCAGTTTTTGAAAGTATTTGAGATGGATAGGTATTAAATCTTTGAATGTTTGGTGGAATTCAGCACGAAGACTTCTGGTTCTGCACATTTGTTTGTCGGAAGGTTTTTGGTTACTGATTCAATCTCCTTACTAGCAATCAGTCTATTCAGATTTTCTATTTCTTTATGATTCAGTCTTGGAAGATAGTACATTTCCAGGAGTTTATCCATTTCTTCTAGCTTGTTTAATTTGTTAGCATATCATTGTTTACAATAGTCTCTTATTCTTTTCTGTGGTATCAATTGCAAGTTCTTTCTCATTTCTGATTTTATTTGAGCTCTCTCTCTTGTGAGTCTAGGTAAAGGTTTCTCAATTTTGCTTATATTTTCAAAGAATCAGCTCTTAGTGGCATTGATTTTTTTCTCTTATCTTCTTAGCCTTTATTTATTTCCACTCTGATCTTTATTATTACTTTTTTTTCTTTCTTTCTTTCTTTCTTTCTTTTTTTTTTTTTTTTACTAACTTTGGACTTCTTTTGTTCTTTTTTTGTAGTTCCTTTGGGTATAAATTTAAATGGCTATTTTGAGATGTCTTTTTTTTTTTTGCGGTAGGCTTGTATTGCTATAAACTTCCCTCTTAGAACCACTTTTAATGCATTCTATAGATTTTGTTATGTTGTATTTCTGTTCTCATTCGTCTCTAGTGATTTTTAAAATTTTCCTTTTGATTTCTTCTATGAATCAGTATTTGTTCAGTAACATGCTATTTAAGCTCCGTGTATTTGTAGTTTTTTTCTAGTTTTCTTCTCATAATTGAGTCTTAGTTTTATGTACCACTGTAGTCAGAAAAGATACCTGGTATGATGTCAGTCCTCTTAAACTTATTGAGATTTGTTTTTATGTGATCTGTTTTACGGAATGTTCCATGTCGACTTGAGAAGAATATGTGTTCTGCTGCTGTTGGATGGAATATTTGTATATATCTGATAAATCTACCTGGTCGAATTCATTTAAGGCTGATGTTCTTTATTGATTTTTGTCTGTATAATTTATTCATTCATGTAGGTGGGGTGTTAATCCCCCCCCCCCCCCGCACTGTTACTGTATTGCTGTCAGTTTCTCCTTTTAGGTCTGTTACAATTTGTTGTGTATATTTTGATGCTCTTACGTTGAGTGCATATATATTTATAAATGTATCTTCTTGCTGGGTTGACCCCTCTACCATTGCATGGTACCTCTTTGTCTTTTATTACATCCTTTGTCGTAAAGTCTGTTTTGTCTTATATGAGTACAGCTGCTCTAGCTTTCTTTTCATTTTTATTTGCATGGGATATCTTTTCCATCTTTTTTCTTTCAGTCTCTGTGTGTCTTTACTTCTAAAGTGAATCTTTCTTTCTTTTTTCTTCAGTAAAGGTCATTTTATTCAAATCACTAAAAATCTGTGATGAAGAGAAAATCTTAAAATCAGCCAGCAATAAAAGACACATTGTATATGAAGAACAAAGATAATAATGACCACCAGAAACAGTGCAGGGCAGAAGACAATCAAAGGGATGTCTTTAAAGTGCTGGAGAGAGGGAGCTTTTCACTTTTTGGCATTCAGAATACTTCTTTATATTTAATTTAAATTCAATTAATTAACATACAGTGTATTATTAGCTTCAGAGGTAGAGGTGATTCATGTCTTCTATAACACCCAGTGCTCATGACATCACGTGCCCTCCTCTATGCCCATCCCCCAGTTACCCAATTCCTCTTCCCTTCCTTCCAGCAACCCTCAGTTTGTTTCCTATGATTAAGAATCTCGGGGGGAATCCCTGGGTGGCGCAGCGGTTTAGCGCCTGCCTTTGGCCCAGGGCGCGATCCTGGAGACCCGGGATCGAGTCCCACGTCAGGCTCCCGGTGCATGGAGCCTGCTTCTCCCTCTGCCTGTGTCTTTGCCTCTCTCTCTCTCTCTCTCTCTCTCTCTGTGTGTGACTATCATAAATAAATAAAAATTAAAAAAAAAAAAAAAAAGAATCTCGGGCAGCCCCGATGGCTCAGCACTTTAGCACCGCCTTCAGCCCAGGGCGTGATCCTGGAGGATCACGAGTCCCACATCGGGCTCCCTGCAGGGAGCCTGCTTCTCCCTCTGCCTGTGTCTCTGCCTCTCTCTCTCTCTCTGTCTCTCATAAATAAATAAAAACCTTAAAAAAAGTTTACCTTAAAAAAAAAAAAAAAGAATCTTTGTGGTTTGTCTCCCTCTCTGATTTCATCTTATTTTATTTTTCCCTCCCTTATTCTATGCTCCTCTATTTTGTTTCTTAAATTCCACATATGAGTGAGATCATATAATTGTCTTTCTCTAATTGATGTATGTCACTCAGCATGATACCCTCTAGCTCCATCCACGTCATTGCAAATGGCAAGATTTCATTTTTGATGGCTGAGTAGTATTCCACTGTATATAAGGGAATATATAATCTTGTTTTTTTTTTTTTTAATCTAGTCAGCCACTATGTGTCTTCTGACCAGAGAATTTAGTCTATATTATTGTAATAATTGATAGGTGTCTACTTATTGCTACTTGGTGAATTGTTTTCTAGTCATTTTTGTAGCTTCACTCTATTCCTTTCTTTACTTATTTTTTTCATTGAAATACAGTTCATATGTAACATTATATTAGCTTTAGGTATACAACAATGATTATATATATAACAAATGTATATTTGTTATATACATCCTCACTAGCACCTCTTTTTCCTTGTGTTACTGATTTTCAGCATTCTGACAGATGAGAGGTGATATCTCGTTGTAGTTTTGATTTGCATTTTCCTGACAATCAGTAATGTTGAGCATCTTTTCATGTGTCCATTAATCATCTGTATTTATTCTTTTAGAAAAATATCTATTCATATCTTCTGCCCTGTTTTAATTGGATTATTCAGTTTTGGGTTGTTGATTTGTAGAATTTCATTATATATTTTGGATATTAAATATCTTTTCCCATTCAGTAGGTTGCCTTTTAGTTTTGTTGATTGTTTCCTTCGCTGTGCAGAGGACTTTTATTTTGATGAAGTCCCAATAGTTTATTTTTGGTTTTGTTTCCCTTGATTTAGGACACATATTTACAAAGAAGTTGCTATGGCTGATGTCAAAGAAATTACTACCGGTGTTCGCCTCTAGGATTTTCATGATTTCCTATTGTGTTAAATTTAGAACTTTCATCCATTTTGAATTTATTTTTGTGTATGGTGTAAGAAAGTGGTCCAGTTTCATTCTTCTGCATGTGGCTGTAGAGTTTTCCCAACATCATTTGTTGGAGAGACTGTCTTTTCCCCATTGTATATTCATTCCTGGTTTGTTGAAGATTAATTGATTATATAGTTATAGGTTCACTTCTGGGTTTTCTATTCTTCTTTATTGATTTATGTGTCTATTTTTGTGCCAGTGCCAAACTGTTTTGATCCCTACAGCTCTGTAATAGGATTTGAAGTCTAGAATTATGATGCCTTCAGCTTTTCTTTTCTTTTTCAAGGTTGATTTGACTATTCAGAGTCTTTGTGGTTCCATGCAAATTTTAGGATTGTTCTAGCTCTATGAAAAATGTTATTGGTATTTTGATAGGGATTGCATCAGATGTGTAGATTGCTTTGGTTACTGTGAACATTTTAACAATATTTGTTCTTCTAATCCCTAAACATGGAATATTTTTTCATTTTCTTCTGTAATTTTCAACTTCTTTCCTCAATGTTTTATAGTTTTTAGAATATAGATCTTTTACATTTGATGAGGTTTATTTCTTGGTATCTTACTGTTTTTAGTGCAATTGTAAATGGGATTGAGTTCTTAACTTCTCATTCTGCTGCTTCATTGTTGGTGTATAGAAATGTAACAGATTTCTGTACATTGATTTTGTATTCTATGACTTTTTAAAAACTATTTTATTTATTTATTCATGAGACACAGAGAGAGAGAGAGAGAGGCAGAGACACAGGCAGAGGGAGAAGCAGGCTCCCTGCAGGGAACCTGATGTGGGACTCGATTCCAGGACCCAGGGATCATTTCCTAAACCAAAGGCAGATACTCAACCACTGACCCACCCAGGCATCCTTATATCCTGTGACTTCTGAATTCGTTTATCAATTCTAGCAGTTTTTTGATGGGACTTTAGAGGTTTTCTGTATAGAGTATCACATCATTTGCAAATAGTGAAAGTTTGACTTCTTTCTTACCAATTTGGATGACTTATTTCTTTTGTTGTCTGATTGCTGAGGCTAGGACTTCTAGTACTATGTTGAATTACAGTGGTGAGAGTGGACATCCTTGTTGTGTTCCTGATCTTAGGGGAAAAACTCTCAGTTTCTTCCCCTTTGAGGATGATGTTGGCAGTGGTTTTCTCATATATGGCCTTTATGGTATTGCCTCATGTTCCCTTTAAACCTACTCTGTTGAGGATTTTTATCATGAATGGATGTTGTACTTTGTCAAATGCTTTTTTTTTTTGCATCTATTGAAATGATCATATGGTTCTTATCCTTTATTTTATTAATTTGCTACTTCTACCCTGTGAAGCCATTGGCCCTGGACTTTAGTTCTTTGGAAGTTTTCGATTACTTATTCAATTTCTTTGCTGGTTATCACTATCTTCAAATTTTCTATTTTTTCCTATTTCAGTTTTGATAGTTTATATGTTTGTAGGAGTTTATCCATTTCTTCCAGTTTGTCCAGTTTGTTGGCATATAGTCTTTCATATTGTTCTCTTAAAATTGTTTGTATTTCTGTGCTGATGGTTGCCACTTTTGCTCTCTCATTTGTGATTTTGTTTATTTGGGTCCTTTCTCTTTTCTTTTTGATAAGCCTGGCTAGAGGTTTATCAATTTCATTAATTTTTTCAAAGAACCAGCTCCTGGTTTCATTGATCTGTTCTATTGGTTTTTTAGTTTCTGTATCATTTAATTCTGCTCTAATCTTTATTATTTTCTTCATTCTGCTGGTTTTAAGCTGCACTTATTGTTCTTTTTCTAGCTCCTTTAGGTGTAAGGTTAGGTTGTATATATGAAATTTTTCTTGCTTCTTAAAGTAGCTGTGTATTGCTATATACTTCCCTCTTAAGGCTGCTTTTGCTGAATCCCACAGGTTTTGGGCTGTTGTGTTTTCATTTTCAATTGTTTCTATGTATTTTTAAAAATTTATTTGATTTTTCTAGTTTATCCTTCATTGTTTAGTAGCATATTGTTTAACCTTCATATATTTGTGGGCTTTCAAGTTTTCTTGTGGTTGACTTCTAGATTGTGGTCAGAAAAGGTCCATGGTATGATTTCAGTCTTTTTGTTTTTGTTGAGACCCAATCTGTGACCCAGTATGTGATCTATTCTGAAGAATGTTCCATGTGCACTTGAGAAGAATGTGCATTCTGCAGTTTTAGGATGGAATGTTCTGAATTCATCTGTTAAGTCCATCTGGTGTGTCATTCAGAGCCATTGTTTCCTTGTGTATTAACTGTTTAGATTATCTGTCCATTGATATAAGTGGGTTGTTAAAGTCCCCTACTATTATTTTGTGTTATTATCAATTAGTTCCTTTATATTTGTTATTAATTGTTTTATATATTTGGATGCTCCCATGTTGGGTGCATAAATTTTTATAATTGTATTTTCTTGTTGGATTGTCCCCTTTATTATTATATAATGCATTTCTTCGTTTCTTTTTATAGTCTGTTTTAAAGTCTCACTTGTCTATTGTAAGTATTGCCTCTCTTGCTTTCTTTGGACATCCATTTAGAAAATAAATGTTTCTCTAACCCCTCAATTTCAATCTGAAGGTGTCTTTAGGTCTAAAATAATTCTCTTGTAGGCAGCATATAGATTTTTAAAAAGATTTTATTTATTTATTTGAGAGAGAGAGAGAGCATGAGCAAGCAGGCAAGAAAGAGAGAGAGCATGAGCAGGGGGAGGGTTGGAGGAAGAGGAAAATGCAAACTCCCTGCTGAGCAGGGAGCCCAATGCAGGAATCTATCCCAGAACCCAGAGATCATGACCTGAGCCGAAAGCAGATGCTTAACCAACAGAGCCATGTAGGCACCTCAAGATGGAATTTTTAAAATCTATTCTGATACCCTATGTCCTTTGATTGGAGTGTTTAGTCCATTTCTTTCAAAGTATTTATATATCCGTATGTATTTATTGCCATTTTATTGCTTGATCTAACATTGTTTCTGGAGATTTTCTCTGATTCTTTCTTGTCTTTGTCACTTTTGGTCTCTTCTTTGCACTCACAGAGTCCCTTTTAATATTTCTTGCAGGGCTGGTTTAGTGGTAACAAACGCCTTTAGTTTTTATTTGGGAATCTTTTTATCTCTCCTTTATTGTGAATGATAGCCTTGCTTTTAGCCTTGCTTCATAGAGTATTCTTGGCTCCAGATTTTTCCCATTTGGCGTATTGAATATATCATTCTATGCTCTATCTTATTTGTCCCTTGTGGTTTGGTGCCTTTCTTTAGTGTTATGTTTACATTCCTTTATATTTTTCTTTTATGTATCTATTTGTGTATCAGTTTTTGCTTTGTAGTTATCATGAGATTTACAATGAATATATCATTGTATATATATAATGGTCTGTTTTAATTGAGAACAACCTAAATTTGAACACATTCAAAACTCTACATTTTTATACCCACTTGTGTTTCATGTTTTTGATGTTTCTTTTTAAATCTTTTTATTTTATGTATTTCTTAACTATTATAGTTCTAGTTAATTTTACTACTTTTGTCTTCTTAACCTTCTTTGATGTTTTGTTTTGTTTTTAAGATTTTTATTTGAGAGACAGAAAGAGCAAGTGGGGGGAGGGATGGAAAGAGAAGGAGAGGGAGAGAAGCTCAAGAAGACTCCCTGCTGAGCACATGGCTCAATGTGGGGCTTGGTCTCACAGCCCTGAGACCATGACCTGAGCTGAAATTAAGAGTTGAACTCTTAACTGACTAAGCCACCCAGGGATCCCATTTTTAGTTACTTTGTAAATGACTAATCCACTGGCTTTCTTATATATTTACCTTTCCTGGTAAGATTTTTACTTCCATATGTTTTCTTATTATTAATTAATGTCATTCTTTCGAGCCTAAAGAAATCTCTTTAGTATTTCTTGTAAGACTGGTTTAGTAGTGTTGAACTCCTTTGGGTTTTGCTTGTCTGGAAAATTTTTTATCTGTCTTTCAAATCTGGATTATAACTTTGCTGAGTAGAGTATTTTTGGTCGGAAGTATTTTTCCTTTTGGTCTTTGAATATGTCCTTTCTGGCTTGCAAAGTTTCTGTTGAGAAATCTGCTGAAAGCTGTATGGAGTTTCCCTTGCACATAATAATTCGTTTTCCTCTTGGTTTTTTTTTAATATTTTATTTATTCATTAGAGAAAGAGAGAGAGAGAGCAAGCAGGGGGAGGGGCAGAGAGAGAGAGAGAGAAACAAGCAGACTCCCCGCTGAGTGGGGAGCCCAACCTGGGCTCAATCCTAGGATCATGGCCTGAGCCAAAGTCAGAGGCTTATCGACTGAGCCACCTAGGCACCCCTTCTCCTGCTTTTAAGATTCTCTCTTTAACTTTTGGCATATTAATTATATTGTGTCTTTGTGTGCTTCATTTCTTTGAGTTCATTTTATTTAGAACTCTCTGGGTTTCTTGAACCTGGATGTCTGTTACCTTCCCTAGGTTAGGGAAGCTTTAAGCCATTATTTCTTCAAATAAGTTTTCTGCCCCTTTTTCTCTCTTTTCCTTCTGAGACCTATAATGTGAATATTATTACAGTTGATATTGTTGTAAAGCCCCCCAAGTTATCTTCATTTTTTAAAAACTATCCCCATTTTTAAAAATACTTTTCTTTTTTTGCTGCTCTGAGTGGATTTCATTGTTTGATCTCCAAGCTTGCTGCTTCATACTTCTACTTCATCCAATATGCTGTTAAACCTCTGTAATGTATTTGTCAGTTCAGATACTATCTTCTTCAGCTCTGTGACTTCTGTGGTGATTCTTTTTATGTTTTCTGTCTTTTTGTTGAAGTCATCACTGTGTTCCTCCATTCTGCTCCCGAGTTTGATGAGCATCTTTATGACTATGTGAATTCTTTATCAGGTAGATTACTTATCTCTGTATAATTATGGCCTTTTTCTGAGATTTTGTCTAATTCTTTATTTGGCATGCATTTCTCTGTTTCCTCATTTTGCCTGGTTCTCTGTGGTTGTTCCTATGCATTAGGCAAAACAGCTGCTTCTCTCAATCTTGAATC
This sequence comes from Canis lupus baileyi, assembly GCF_048164855.1. Lineage (NCBI taxonomy): Eukaryota > Metazoa > Chordata > Mammalia > Carnivora > Canidae > Canis > Canis lupus. The sequence continues at coordinate 29,553,603 of NC_132872.1, read as the reverse complement.
AGTGGCCTGATGTAGTGATGATCCTTCTCATTCAACCTCTCCCTAGCCCTTGGTTGTTTTTGGAACCTTTGTGATTGTCCAAGCTCTCTAATGTATTCTTGATATGCCCTCATTGTTAAGGGTGTACCCAGACTTGTCAGTGATCCAAGGGGAGGAATTTCATTTAGCATTTAGTTTCAAGCTGATTGGAAGCCAGACCCTAAGGCAGTATCTTTGAAAGTATGCAAATATATGTATTCCTGTGGGGTTGCAAGTGTAATCTCTGTGTGTCTCCATGCCCGAAGGTCTGGAGGGGACAGTTGCAAAACTGGGAGCTCTAAATGACTGCATAAGCTCCTTTCTGGGAAGTCTTGCTGAGCTGTAGTGAGGCCAGAGTGGCGGACAAGGATGTTGTCTCCCTGCTTATATCTTCTGGGTGCCTCCTTAGTATCTAGATGTGTGAGAAACTAGAAGCCTACCTCTCAGGCTGAAGCTCCAGGCCAGGTAAATACACTTTTTCACAGGAAGACTGTAGTTGTGTTTCAATTTGCCATCCATGTGGCACCCTAGGATTGATGGCCTGCCAAGAGCTATCTTTCTAATTTTAAAGTCCTATCGAGCTCTGGAAGACCTGTTCCCTTGGCCACCCAGGTATAACAATCGAGGGGTATCTCCTGTGTGGATGGTGTGTGTCATCCACTTGCTGGCTTCTGAAAGACAACTAGAAAAATATCTTGTCTGCATACATGCCCAGGATTCAGCAGTGCAGCAACAAGGAGCCTTGTCTGGTTACTAGTGCCAACTCTAAGCTCAGAGTAGGAAGACTCTATGACCACGTGTGCTCACGCCACCCAGTCAGGGGACTTAGGAGTGTTGCAACAACCTGTGCTCTCTGGTCTCAACAATCCCCATGACCACTCACACTCCCCACTCCCCATTGGTCTCAACAGGTGGCTGCAGGGTTCTACACTGAAGCTTACCTCCCTGTGCTAGCAGGGTAAGTGGAGAGTGCTACAGTGGTGCCTGCTGGCACCTCCATTTTGAGGACAATCGCAACTATTCCCCACCCTTCTGGCTGATGCCCCAAAATAACAAATAAATCTCCTTCATATATAAACTTCTCCCTCACATATAAAGTGGTGCTTTCAAACCACTTTTGCTTTTTTCACTAGGTCTTGGGGCAAGTGAGACCACATGGGAATCCTCCAAGAGGGAAATCTCAGTTTCTTATAGCACTTTGGGGCTCCTGGACATCAGCCCCATTGGTTTTCCAGGACAGATGTGATGATGGTTCGTCTTTCCAGTGCTAATCTTAGGGTTCAGGGTGCTCAATATGGGGTAGCAACTCATTACTCTCTTAGCAACTTTCATATATACAAAACAGTATTATTAACTGTAATCACCCTGCTGTACATTACACTCCTAGGACTAATTTATTTAATAACTAAAGGTTTGTACCTTTTGACCACCTTCATTCATTTTCACCTCTCCTACCACCTGCCTCTGGTAACCACCGATCTGTTTTCCGTATCTATGAGTTCAGTTTATTTGTTTATTTCTTATTTATTTTTTTATATTCTGCATGTAAGTGAGATCATATGGTATTTGTCTTTCTGTCTGACTTATTTCACTTAGTATAATGTCCTTAAGGCCCATGTTGTGACAAATGGGAAGAACGGGAAGATCTCCTGACACATTTTCTTAATAAGTCTCTTTAAAAAAGTCATATGAAAAAGCCTGAGGACTCTTGACTTGGAGAACCAAGGCTCAACCACATTAAGTGAGTTGACCAAGGCTGCTGTGTAATTCTTCACAGTTATGTTGTGCTTGACTAATTCAAAATAATTTCAGAAACAGTATGTCATTTCAGGTAGACTTCTATCTACATTCTCCATATGCGATGGATTATCAAGTTCTGTCTATGCTTCCTCATGAGCTTTTTCAAGTGTCAAAATCTTTGATTCCGTAAGACTCAGAGTACATAGTCTTTCCTAGCTTTCAACCAGAAGGAATCTATCCCTTTTGAAACCTCCAATAGCATGTAATTATTTCAGTCATATGACCTTTGCTATATGCTTCCTTCAATATACTTTCCTCTGTATCTCATTTATTGACACTTCTTGGTGACAGACTGGAAATTTTTAGTTTTTATATATTTTCAAAAGCTTACCACAGTGTTTTTTCCCATGGTAGTTATTTTAAAAATATCTGTTGAAACAAATGCATATTTCTCTTTTTGTTTTATTATCTGTCGTTGATCCTATACTTTCTACCCAAACTTAATTTTAGCTACTTGTAAATACTTTCCATCTGTCCCATTCAAAGCAGGAACACTATGCACCCTTTGTCATCTAAAAACAAATCAACAAACTGAAACCAAAACCAAACCAAAATAAAACTAGTTATGGTTTTGCTTATATTAATTTCTTCTCTTGAGATTCTCTTTGAAGTTCTCCGACCTAATTCAATTCTCCCTTCCTCAACCTCTTTTATTTATTTGTTTGTTTATTTATTTATTTATTTAAAAGATTTATTTATTTATTCATGATAGACAGAGAGAGGCAGAGGGAGAAGCAGGCTCCATGCCGGGAGCCCGATATGGGACTCAATCCCGGGACTCCAGGATCGTGCCCTGGGCCAAAGGCAGGCGCTAAACCACTGAGCCACCCAGGGATCCCCTCAACCTCTTGTATTTAGAACTTACAACTGTATAGATGTATTTCTGATTTTTTGTGGGCACTTAAGGGGCAAGTCAAAAATGATATCTGCCTTCCAAATTGATTACTCATGTTAAATAAGATGACTGTAGAAAGCCACAGTATTTTTTGTGTTTTAAAATATCCCCCAGGGGCGCCTGGGTGGTTCAGTTGATGGAGTGTCAGACTCCTGGTTTTGGCTCAGGTTATGGTCTCTGGATTTTGGGATAGAGCCCCGCATTAGGCACCATGCTCTGTGGGGAGTCTGCTTGAGATTGTCTCTCTCTCTCCCCCTCCTCCCATTCACATGTGCAGTCTCTCACTCTCTCTTCAAATAAGTAAATCTTTAAAAACTAAAAAGAAAAAAAATATCCTCCAAGTGCCTACCAGAGGACTAGACAAATGATAGGAACCCCCTTACCCCCTCCCCCACCACCACCACTGCAAAAGAAAACTATTGAATTGAATTGAGTCACATAATTCATTTCCTGGTAAGTCCAGTTTTAAGATTACATTGCTACAAGGATATTTTCCTTTATATATATATTTTTTCTATCTTATAACATTGCAAAGCAGTTTCCATTCATTTTTTAAAAATTTAACATATTAGTTTATTGGCCTTTGTTTCATTTTCTGACCAGACTGGAACCATTTGAACTATAAATTGTGTTGTAAATCTGATATTATTAGATGTCCGATTATAAAATTACATTGTCCTCGTGTTCTAAATAGGTTAGATATTTCAACCATATCTAGTTGTCTTCTGAAAGATCATGACCATATATATGCTGAGAAATTTGTTTTATAATTCCTAACAAAAATCAAGAAAATAGAGACTTATCAATGTTTTAATATGACCTTCATATGATAAATTTTGATATCAGATTTCCTTACTGAAATGAAACATGCCAATATTTTTGGACACTTAAAATGTTCGATGAAAAGGGATTGATTTTTGTATAATACTCTCCTCTAATTTCCCTTCTGAGTTGATGTTTTTAATGTCTTCTACACTATCTGACACAGAGTGGGTTTTCATAAATGCTGCGAGAATAAGTACAAGATTGTGTAGATGAAAGCTTTAATATTTGCATACATTTTCTGTTTATTCTGTTTGATTTTTCTGATCTATGAGTTTATAATGCATTTGAAAGGAAAGAATACTCTAGTATTTCCAAGTGAGGCTCATGGAACATTGGTTTTATAAGAAACTGATAGATGTTAAAAAAAAAAAAAGAAACAGATGTTACTAAAAAACAAAACAAAAGTGGGAGAAAGTCTGTGGAAAATAGTGTGAGAAATCTCAAATTAAATTAAACATTTTCTTTTATTATGGCAGGACTTCTCATGACTTTACTATGCTAATCTGCATGAGAGCTCCCCAGTGTAGTATGCAGCATTACCCAAATCTGCTCAATTCCAGTATTATCAAGGCTTTTGATTTTAAGTTGCAGAAACACAACTCAACATGCCTTGCCTTAAAAATGGAATTGATCTGCTCATGTGACTAAAATACCCAGGGGTAGAGTGGCTTCAGGAATACGTGGCTACATAGAGGTATTCCCATAAGCCATCAGAAGTCAGTCTCTTCATCTGCTCTCCTCTGGCATGAGTTTATTATCAAATAGGATCTCCCAGTGAGGAGACAAGGATGGCCACTGCAACTTTGGTCTTACAATCTACCACATTAGCAACCACAGCTCAAAGACAGCCATTCTTTCCTAATAATTCCAGGAAAATTCCACTTATATGAAAGCTCTTCCAAAGAAGGATATTTTCTGTCTTGCTTCCAGATATATTTGCAGCTGCCAGAATAGTTCTTGTTTTGTAACTGGTGCTCAATAAATAGAGCCTCATTTACTTGGCTTGCACCGTAATCCTGAACTGACTGGTATAAACGGGAGCATGGGACGCTCCAGCCGCCCGGCTGGACTATGTGTCCAGTTCTGGAGTTGAGGAGAAAAGAGGTTGGACCCGCCTGTACCACATGAACTGAGAGTAGAGAAGAGAAAAGAAATGAAGGAAGGAAAGGAAGAGGAGGAAGGAAGGTAGGAAGAAAGGAAGGAAAAAAGGAAAGGAGGGAGGAAGAAACTGTCCAATAAAGAAATAATGTGCTAATATGTTGATGGAAAGATTCTTCCTCCCTTATTTTACCAGCAGTCTTCTGGATATCTGTATCATAGGCAGAGAACACATCTTAATTCCAGCCTTGAGGGTTGATTTTATCCTACTTCTGAGCTAATGCATTATTATGTTCTTGCTCGATGGCCACTGGCCAAACCATGAGGCTCCTTCGTCAGGGCCGCGGGCTTTAGTACCTGTGGTTCCCAGGTGGCGGGAGCAGCACCGTCCGCACCTATTTCCCCTGCCCCGTAAGTGCGGTGTGGGGCACGGGGTGCCTTCGTGTAGTGGGTTTGCACCGTACTTGGGAGGCGGTAAGTTGGGAGAATTCAGCGCTTTCATAGCGAGCAGTAAGCAAGTCTGTCCTTTGGGACAAATGTTGCTGCATCCCTCAAGATTGCTAATTGCAAACATGACCCTGATAAAGGGCACCATGCAAAGAGCAGTCGTGGCCTCTTCCTGGCACAGTGAGCAAGATGTATAGAAGCCTGAGAAATACCTGAAGGACTGTCTCCTAACACTTACCTTAAATATATTACTTCAATCCCATTTTAGCCAGGTGAGAAGGTGAACGGGGAGTTTTGGAGTCAGCAGGGCTTTGTATCACTTCTGGAGTCATGTCACATAGGCAATTGCCTCCTCTACGGAGCTATGCTTATACCAGGAGCATAAATTCTAATTTGGGGAGAGTGTACATATGCTTTGGGGACACTGGGTTTTATGGGGAGAAGGAGACAATATCTCTACCTTTTATGACCGTAGAATATGATTTATTTGGTATGAAAAAGAGGATAAATGTGATTATTTGGGTATTCAGGGAGAGCACTTAGCTATGCTTTCTTTTAATACATTTGATTTCCAATTATTAAGCAATTGCTCAGCATGCTCTGAGAAGAGTCTTCATGAAAATGAAGAGCCCAAAAGGTCTGCAGTGGGCCTTGTTCTAAATCTAGCCTCTGTGGTTGTCTGGCAGTTTATCAAAAGCCACATTAATCCTTATAAATAGTGCTTGATTGTCAAAAGGCAGCCCCCTTGTTCCAGCCTTGCAGATTGAGCCACGCTTATTATTTTTCTTGACTTCTTGTACGCAGGCTGCATGATTACCAAGTGATCATGTGTAAACAAGAGGCTGTTTTGTGCCGATAAATGGATTCCCACCGTTGCACAAGCCCCTAGGAGTCTGCATTAAAAACAAGTTGAGATGCAGAACAGAACACAGCATTTATTTTAACAGCAGGCACTTATCATCGGTGACATTACCTGATGCGGCTGATAATCTAAAGTGTTATGACTTTAGAGCAAAATTTGGTTCATAAAGACATACAAGGAGATGTTTATCTCCTTGGCTATCTCACGGCTACTAACCGAAACTGCAAGCGATGCTTTGAATAGAATAATCTTCTCTACGTTCATCATCCAGCTAGGTCTCTCCTCCCACTGAAATGAGACCAGGTAAATCCACAGCCCCATTGATGCTAATAGCAGCTTCAGGAGCAAATCCCTGGCTTGTCCGTGGGAGAGGACGGCTGCCTCCGCTCATTTCCACGTGCTGAAACCTGTGTCAGTCTGAGCTCATTGGTGGAAATGTGAAATACGAGCAATTGGAAATGGATCTTTTGGAGCGGGGGCCAATACCGTTGGTGATGATGGAGCTACTGGCCACCAAGCAGTGCTGTCTGTGCAGCGCTGATGCTGGGGGGCCGGTGCTCCTGGGCCACATGATCCGCTGGCACCCATTTCTACTTCTGGCACCAGCCTGTCAGGATAAGCTCAGGACACTAGGGAGGAGGGCTACGGGGAAGGCCCTGGCATGGGACATCCCTCAAGACGCACGAATTCAATCGTTCTTCTACTTTGTGAAGCTGGGCCAGCAGCTCATGATCTCTGCAACCCGGTTTCAGCATCTGTGATAGTCTCTTCTAGTACTTCCCTCACAGGGGTTTTCCCGAGGTGGAACATGATAACAGTCACAGTAATAAAGAGCAACACTAGGGTACCTAGAGAGGCTCCCACTTGATTTTACTGAGAGATGATCACCAGGAAGGAGCCGTGGCCCACCTGACCCGCGCCTGCCTGAGGATGAAGCAGCAAATGACCCCACATAGCAAAGAGCGGAGGGGCTTGGAGGGGCTTGAAGGGGTTGGAGGGGTTGGAGGGGCTTGGAGGGGTTTGGAGGGGTTGGAGGGGTTAGAAGGGTTGGAGGGGTTGAAGGGGCTTGGAGGGGTTGGAGGGGTTAGAGGGGTTGGAGGGGTTGGAGGGGTTGGAGGGGCTTGCAGGGATTGGAGGGGCTTGCAGGGGTTGCAGGGGCTTGGTGCTCTCGGGAGGAAGCCCAGGGGCTGAGGGAGGGCAAGAGAAGCCGCAGTCAGCTGCTAGCGGACCAGCTGGGGGAGGCCCTTGGGTGTGGTGGGTGGCCCCCAGCCAGCCCTCCCCTGTCCTTGCACCGGGTCCTGGCGCTGCGGTGCCAGCAGATGCACGTGGTTGACAGGACGTGAAGGCCAAGAGCCTGAGCTGAGGCACCAGACAGCCAAGACGGGGACACCCTGGAGAAAGATCTGAGCACTGAGTGGGGTACAGTGACAGGCCAAGGCGGTGGGCCATGGGGCGGGACTGGGAGGAAGAAGTGGAGGAAGAGAGGAAAAGGAGGCTGAGGCTGTTCTTGCCGCAGAGAGGATCTTACAGGAGACTGCTAGGCTTTGAGGCCTTTGAGGCCGCTCCCTGACCCTCCTGGATGGGGTCCCCCCTCCCGGGAGGCCTGCCAAGGAGGAGGCTCCACAGGGCCTCATCAAAGAGGCCAACCGAGCTCTCCCTACCTCCCCGGGCCCTGGGGGAGCAGGGGGGGTGCTCCCAGGGGCAGTGCCTGGGAGGTTAGAGCACCTCCTGGCCGCGGGCCCCACGGGGAGCCGGTTCCCAGGCAGAGGGAGCGGGCTGGGTGCTGGGACGGGCTCCCAGCCAGAGACGCACCGCCGGCCTTGGGGACTGCAGCCACACAGGTTCGCGATGGGGGCTCCGAGGGTCCCCCCAGGTGCCCCGGCAGCAGTTGGCCTGGGGTATACAGGCGGCCTCCCGCAGGGCAGCGCCCACGGAGAAGGCGGCTGACCTTATGTCCCTCGACGTTTCCACTTCCTACGACTTGCCCTCAGCCAGGAGGAGGACTTGTAAGTGGGGAGGACGTGAGTGGAGGGAGAGCGAGGGCAGGGCTGGCAGCCAAGGAAGCCCCCTCGCCCGGGTCAGATCTCCGGGAGCCCCACTCGGGTGCGTCGCCCTGCTAGCAGTATGCAGGAAGAGGTGCAGAAACGCAGTCTACACCCCATGACGTAGCCAGTTGGGGGTATATGAGGAGATGGCGCCGTAAGTTCTTATGACACATATTGGCTACGCACCGGCTCTTCTGCTAGGACATTTGCTTGGGCTTCCCGGGCAGCAGGCCCAGGCCAGGCGCAGGCGGCACAGGCCGCACAGCTCTTCTGAAACTGGAGCCACGAAGGCCGGGGACACCTCTCCATGCTTGGAACACCTTCACATGACCAGTGACACTCAGGCGTCAACAGGGTCACCACCAGCAGCATCCTAGTTTGGCAAAGACGTCCTCCTGTATATTATGTACCATATTGTGCATGGAGTAAAAGTGAAGTAAAAAACAACTTTAAGAATAGACTCTAAATGCTTTTCTGAATTTTTTTTTTTTTTTAAAAGAAGGACTCACTGTTAGTAAGTATGTCAAAAAATACAAATAAGCAATGAACAGATTTTCAAGCCTGGACGTTGTGCCAAATCCATGTCATTTGTTAAAAATAAAAATACATGGTGCCTCACAAAGATATTATCAGGTGACATAAAGTATGTCAAAAACAAAAACATAATCCCAAGCCCTTAAAAAATGAGGTCTGGGATAATATTAAAAGAATTTAGAATGAAATGTAAATGAAGATGGAACGTCATTCAGGACAATGAAAACTTTATTGAAAAGCACCAGTACTTTTAAGACTAAATATAAGAAACACAAGGCAAATAATTGCGAGACAACAAAGTTTTGCCTGGTGTTCGTGTTTTCTTCTAGTATATTAAGAACTGGTAATACCCACGAGGTTGTACTAATAACTTCATGCTTATATTCATGACCTCTTGGTTACTACCATGTTTCAATTTTCTTTAAAAAACCTGAGTTTTAAGAGCTTTATTTTATTGTTAAAATGGACTTTTTCTTCCAGAGGAACTATATCCCCCCTTCCCGTTGGGTGGGTCTATGATTAGCATATGTATGTATGTGCAGGTGTGGGGGTAGTCGAGGTAGGAATATCGCTGATTAAAATTCAGTTCATAGGGAACTTCTCTGTGAAGCATGGGTGTTTCAGAAGTCATTCTGTTATTTCTATTTATCATGTTCTTTGTAGCTGGGTTGTAAGCTCCACCTTTCATTTCCATGTTATTTAGTACAGTGCAATAAATAAAGGCTCATTAAACGTTTATGCAATCACTGGATCAGCTAGAAAAACATTTAAAAACCAACACTCTTTTCACCAATGCCATCGTCTGCATATTTTTTTTTTTTTTTTTTCATCGTCTGCATATTGAAGTCCATCTTGTCAGGCATTCGGCCGACAGATGTTTGGGTTAACACGGGGTTGGGCTAGAAACAGCCTGATATCGGAGACAGTTTCGCCAGCAACAGTCGGTAGAAAGGTCATTGGGAAGCAGCCAGTTGTTAGTACTGCCTCATTTTTATTTTTATTTATTTAATTTTTTGTGGGACAGCAAATCCTTTTGCTTTCAGAGAAGTGATTTTGAAAATTACTAAAATTCTCCAATTAAAATTTTCTAAAATAAAACAAGCTTCCCACGAGAATGGTACCGACACATTATTCGTTGAGCTGCGTGACACTCCATCATCAAATGTGTAGGCCGTCACAAGTGTTGGATTTGAATTCATCCCATGAGATGGTAGGCTTATTGGCAGCACAACCTTGCAGAGCTAGTTAACTTCTACTTAGTTGGCCTACCAGCTTCTGGTTCCTCAATCCGGAGAGAGGGATAATAGCATCTAGTGGGGATGCGGAGGAAATGAGGATTCTGTGGAGAGCTGCGGTGGAGCTCTTCAGCTTCCTCAGAGGATAGAGCCCATAATCGTGTCGTGGCTGCTCTTTTGCGAGCCTAGGAATGGAGAGGTTGACCTGGCAACAACCTGAATAGCAAAGCAGGTTTTTTCTTAGTGCCCATTTTCCTGCAAAAGCATATTTTTGATTGGACTGCAGTCAAAAGCATAATTAAATGTTACGGAGACTCTCAGAACTTTAAACCATTCTCTTTTCCCTTTTTAATTTGACAACACAAACAAGTCTAATGTTCCCTTTTGCTCGCTCCAGATGTCCATTGTGAATGTAAATGATGAGCCAGTAGAGTGGATGCTTCCACAGAACCAATAGGCGGAGTAAAAATGAATCGTCGCACATCCTGCAGGTGCCTCTGCTGAGGGAATCTTTTCACTCTGAGGACATTTAACAGATAGAATGTACAGCTGGCCAAAGAAAGCCTTTAGGCTATTTCAAAGTTTCTATACAAAATAAAATGCTTCATAAAGTTTGCTTGAAAGTGGAATTTTGGAAAACATGGTTATCTCCACTCTCTCATTTTTACTCCAATAATTCCAGGCTCTTTTCAAGCTGAAAATATTATTTTTAAGACTCTGATAAACTCTAATATTTGGAATCCTGGTAGAAAAACTTTCCATTTGGCATGTAATTTGGAGGTGGTGTTCGAATTAAGAACAAGAAAAATGCAGTGATTTTTGTATGTTGTCCATTATTGCTGCTCACAGCTTGATTATTTGGAAATTTTCAAGATCTCTTACAGCCATACATGTGTGCCAAAGCCTTTCAAATGTCAGCTGATGAGAACCATTTATGTAGACAGCAGTGATATCTGACTGGGGAGAGAGCTGCTCACACACTTAGCATTTGAACCAGAATTCGCCATCTGATTTTCTCAATCAAGGTCTGAGATTTGGGAAGACTCTGTTGCTGAGACTAAATTGTCTACTGAAGTACTTGTGACTGCAGAATTTGGAATCGGAAAAAGGATCTTGATAGTTTTGTCTCTCCTCCTTTTCCTCAGAAGCCCTGAGTGATTATACAGCCTATGTCTGTGGGCTCCCCCTGTGATGACTCAACTGGATTCCTCTTCCCTCAAAGACCCAATATCCTAAAATAATTTTCTTCCTTCCCGACTCCGGCTAAAACACCAATTCTTTCAGTGCAGCTGACCACAGCGAGAGGAAAGCAAACAGATGGAATTAATTCACGCTAAGAGGAGAAAGTCTGCTAGCCTCCATGGGGGTATTTGCTTTGTAAAAGAGGTTGCTCGAGAAGCTAAATTTATCTTTAATTTGCAGAACCTAGGAAATGAAGAATTTCAACCATAGGGAAGAGACTTGGATATTTGTTTTTTTTTGTTTTTTGTTTTTTTTTGTTTTTTCCCCCCACCATTTGGATGATAATAAATCAGAAAAGAGCTGACCAGGAAAAAAAAAAAAAAAAAAGATGGAACTACAATTGAATGTTTAACACATTTAAGGAAAAAAATCTCAATCAGAGATTGGTCACTCTCGAAAGTATTGAAAAGGAGAGTCACAGAAGCTCATTTTAGCAAGGCCTATCCTAGCAGAGTTCAGAAAAGAGAGTGATACCTAACTGAATTGTTTGGAATCTCTCTAGGCTGGGAAGAAAATCCTTTGTTAAAACAGATCTGATTTACACTAAATATTTGATTATCTAACTCTAGTCTGTTTCCAAGCTTCTCCTAAGCAAACTTCCGGTTTCTACTTCTTTGCTGGGTAGTTCTGTCTACAGAGAAGGAAGGTGCTGGTCATAGGTGCTTCAAGAACTCAAGACCGGTTATAATGTAATTATAATTATACTTATAATTATTTTTTGTGTCAGCCAGGAGGGTCAGAGAGACAGAACCACCATGATGTTTTTCTAGAGATTCTATCTCATGCATTGGCGGCACATGGTTAAAGAGACTCTGTGCTTTTGTCTTTGAGTCATTTCTGGAGCTTAAAGCCTGCAGGCCACAGAACCAAGAAAGGCTGTGAAGAGAGGCAGAGCAAGGAAAACCCAGAAACCATTAGCACAAGCTGGAGCCCATGAAAATGGGCTGAAACCGGGGTCTCATACTGCCTCCAACTTTGATGGTGTGGGTGATCTGCAGAAGAATCTGATGCCCCTTGTCACAGAACTAAACACGTAGTTGGACTGCAGGAGAAGAGGATCTCCAAGCAGCCGAGGGGAGATGGGTCTCATGTCTATCGAGGGCCAGTTGAAGCATCAAGGGGTGTGAGATGGAAAAGCACCTGGGGCCCCTGAGTCAACCTGAAGGTGACAGTAGCATGACCACTGCATCCAATAGGCCTTCCGAAACTCTTGCAAAATGCCTTTTTGGGGTAACATGAAGGGAATTATGGGAAATGTAGTGCCAGCTTAGCTGAGTCACCGAGGTTCAAAGCCATTCCACTGAATAATAACACACTGGCATTTGGTTTTATGTCTCTTGTTCATAAACCTGTGAATAAGAATGTGTGCCTGAGTGATGGCTCTCCCCTTGATGTTCTCGCAAAATAAGGGGACTGGCTGAGGGCTAGAACCTGGGGAGAAATTTATCCCACAAAGCTAATGAGTGACACCCTGTGAGCTTCTCACTAGACAGCCCACTTCATCCCCCAGGCAGTGCAGAGGCAATCTCTCATCATTTTCCTACTGGTTGCCTGGTAATCCTCTTCTTCTTTTTGAATTTCTACACCTGGAATGTCTCAAATTCCCACCTCAGAGATTATACTGTGTGCGGTGATTTTTCTTTGGTGTCCAGAAGACAGAAGATGAAAATAACAGTTTTTCTGCCCCCCACATTATCCTTTTGTTTGGCTAATTATCAAAAGAGCTCTTTCATTATCTGCGTTTACACTTCTTTTTCAGGCAAACTCCTTTATTAACCAAAAATACCCAAATATTATAGAGAGAGCTCCAGAGAGCTTCTTCTGGAGATGTTGACGTGCGTGATTGTGTTAGCTTCTCACAGCAGCCTCACAGTCCTGTAGGAAGAAACTGGTTCTGTCCTTTAAGCATCTACTTGGTGCTATTGTAATTAAACTCAGATTTAACATAATGTAATAGGTTGAGCCTGATTGTATTTATAGGTCTAGATTACATCCCAGCTGGTGATTCCAAGTAGGGCATGGATTCCAGTTGGGGAGCAAGAGGAATATTGATGAACCAGTACAAATCCATCAGCACCCTTTGGAAAATCTCTATTCCAGAAGTAGATTCTTTACGAAAAATACGAGTAACAACTGATTAAGCTAGACCTTCTCCCATACTCTGCAGCCTTCATCTTCTAGTGGTTTCTAGTAAGTGGTTACAAGTTAAAAGGCCAGAAAGAAAATACTTGTAAAGCAGTTTTGCTTTTGAAAGGATGGGTTGAGTCCATCGGGCATTATTTTTCTTTCCACGTGCCATTCTTTGGGCCTGTAATTGTCCCAAAGTCCAGAAGCTCTGTTGTCTCGTCACATGTCGTCTGTTTCCGCGTGCCCCGCCACCTCCGGTTGGTGATACCAGCCTGTCGTGAGGGAAAGTCATGAAGGAAGGTGACTGGAACCTGGAATCAGAGCAGGTGCTGTGAGAACCTGCTGTCAGGATGGGGCTGAGGGCCTGAGTCAGGAGGGACCCTGGAGAGAGGCGCAGCTCCTGTGGGCCCCTGGGCGGCGCAGAGGGAGGCAGAGCGAGGCAGTGGGGGCGACACGAGAGGCAGGGAGTCCAAGGTGGCGTTTGCTCTGGGCAGAGCCTTTGCCTTCTCAGGAGAGGCTAAGCCTCAGTTGAACTGCGGAGCTTCCCAGGGTGGCTGGGCCACGGGCGGAGTGAGGCGCCGGGGGAGTGCAGCCGTCGGTGGGCACGGAGGGCCTGCTGTCAGGGGCAAGACGCCCACCCCCTCAGGCTTCCGGGAAGAGGGATCCCAAGGGCTCAGTGGACCACAGCCGAGGCCGGCTGAGGGCTCTCATTTTTTCCGAAGCTTGGTGCAGACTGGCAGTCTCTACGCCTCCCCGCTGCCCCCCTCGGGTTTCTGGGATTTGGCAGCAAGACCCTCAAGGCACAGGGAGGGAGACTGGGGGAGAGGAAAAGCTTGCTTGTCAGGCAACAAATGATGTCCCGGGATTGGTGCCGGGTGGCTGGGGAGGGCGTGAGGGCCGCCTGTGGGGCAGGGGACCAGGGCCAAACAGCCTGTGCCCGAGACCCTCAGGGGCCCGTGCAGGCCCGAGGCCCGAGGCCCGGAGGTTGGGGTCCACTGTCTGGACCTCCCGCTCATCCCAAGTTGGGGCCTCAGGCCTTTGGGGGGTTACCCTCCACGCAGCGGCAGCGAGTCAGGGGGGAGAGCTGCCCCGGTGCGACAGGCCCTGTCAAATGTCATGCAGGCCATCCACGCAGCGAGCGCTTCTACGACCCAATAACCCTTGAATCCAACGGCAGATGTCACCCTGTTCCTGATGGAAGAGCACAGGAGGAGATTATCCCCTTACCTGGGAAGGAGACAGATGGAACCAGAACTGCAAAGTATCGGATGAAAGATTTAATCAGGGTCTCTGCTTAGAAGACTTAGAAACACCCTAAGCAGGTGCTTAAATAGGGGAAAAATCCATGACTGGTGAAGGACTTTGTCAATACTAAGGTCTGTGGAGTGATCTAAATGCAGAATCTCATCGAATGATCTTAGAAACACTGACAGAGATACTGTGATCTCCTCTGGTTGCAAAACCCAAAGCAGGCCTGCGTCCCTAAGGCAGTGGCTCTTCATCGGAGGCAGCTGGACACTGAGATGATGCCTGCACGTAGATCTAGTTGTCACAGCTGGGGGTGCCAGCGGCCGCGGAGGGGGGTAGAGGTGGCTCCCCCTCCGTGATGCACAGGACAGCGCCCCAACCCGCAGTGACCCGCTGCGTCAGCACTGCTACGGTGACGTCATGCCGTAGGAATGGGACTGGATGCAGCTCTCCTGACCCCCTCCCCGTGTCACACTCATCACAACATGCCCCTAACTTCCCAGGTAAGATACCCCCAGGACCGGGGCTGCGTTTGCAGGAAAACTTTGATGCCCTTCTGCGCCCTCTGGGGACCGTGGGCCTTGACCCCGGCGTTAGAGAGGTTGGCCCGTTGGCTCTCCACGGAGCCAAGCAGCGGTGGAGAGGTGTGACGGGGCGATGACGGGAGCGGGGACGGGGGCCCATTGCCCCGGAGAGCCCGTGTCACCTCGAGAGCCAGGAGGAAACCGCCGGAAGATTGGAGCACAGACGTGGGAGGTGGGACAGGTAAGGGGCTGCTGCTGAAAACAGAGGCGGAAACTAAGGGAGTCCCGTGGAGTGGCACGTGGTGCTGGCCAGGACTCCGTGGGAGCATCGGGGTGCGCCCGGGGAGCAGCAGGGTCACTCTGCGCCCCAAACCCGCCGCGGGTGATGCGTGCGTGGGGAAGCTGACACGTGGGGCGGCCCACGGGTGTTCAGGTGTGTCCCGAGGCCGGCCCTGCCCAGAACAAAGAGCCCCTAACTCCAGTGGGGCGGCTTTCACTGGGTCTGATATCCGCCCTCGGAGATGCAGGATGAGAAGTTCTGGGGCTTTTGGACTCGGACTGGAACTCACCCTTTTGGTTCAGCAAGTCTCGGGCCTTTGGACTCGGGCCAGCTCACAGCCCTCGCGGACCGAGGACTTCCCGGCTCCGGGCCCTGCAGGCGGCTTACAGACTCTCTCTCTTATCTCTGTGTATCCTGTTGATTCTGCTTCTCTGCAGGATTCTGAGATATCCATCCCCCTGCCCAGTTTTCCACGAATTTGCCTTCGGGCAGCCCTAGTCCATGTCCTAGGCGATGGTGAGTCTGGGAAACAAAGTGTCAGTTTGAAAAAGTTAATGTGGTGTAAGACCGCTTCAGGGCTACACTAGCTTACTGATTTAACATGCTTTTGAGATCCTGTGCCACGGAAAGTAAGCGCCTCCGGTGGGGGGGGGGGGCAGTCTGTTTTAATTAATAATAGTCCACAGCACCCAGGTCAGTGAACTCACCTCTCATGGACTGGCTGCACCCCCCCAAACTCCTGTGTTCATATTCTTCTCGCCCTCAAGGTGATGGTGTTGGGAAGTCGGCCCTTGGGAGTAGATTAGGTCGTGAAGGGGGGACTCTTGTGAATGGGATCAGGGCTTGCTCCCTCTTCCTGCCCTGCAAGGACATGATGAACCAACCGCCGTCCATGGGCCGGCGGGGAGGTGGGTTTTCCCCAGACACCTGAACTTCCAGCCTCCACAACTGGGGGAAAGCGTTGTTGTTGGAGCCACCCAGACAACGTTATTTTTGCCATAGCGGCCTGAACTGGGACGGTGCATAACTATTTGTCTGGGGGAGGGGGTGGATAGAAGGAAGAAAGGTAGGAAGAATTGAATGAAAAAAATGGACCCATTTATCTAAATCTTTGAATTTAGGACCTTTAGAAATTGCTTTGACTTTGCAAATGCACTGAAAGTGCATTTTCAGGCATTGAAAACAGTAAATTGCATCTTAATAGCTTGAGGGAATTCCATCAGCCTTCAGATGTTCCTGTTTGTACACGAAGACTGACGGCGAGCGGGTGGACCGCCCGTTACGCTGGAGGACTCCGTGCGCCCAGCACCGAGCTGGGTTTGTGGGTGTTCGGAGGCCTCAAAGCACCTTGCGGCGGGGCTGCTCTCCTCCCCAGGAGAAACGCGGGTGCTACTGGCACGATTTTTTTTTTTTTTGCCGGGAAAAATTTCTTGCCAAGTGAGCTTTTCCAGTGCTCCCCGCCCTAAGGGATTTGTATCAATAGAAATTTGTTCCTTTAACCCAAAGCCATTTTGCAAAGCTCTCAGCTTAAAATAATAAAATGCGTGATATCCCCATCCGCCAGCGAGCATTTAACAGCAGTTGACCGCGTTTCTTCCGGTGGGAGGGATCTGGAAGGCCGCGGAAAAGGCCGGTGGGGTCAAGAGGCGGAGGAGCGAGGGGGGAGGAGGGGGGGAGGAGGGGGAGTGAGTGGGCGCCTGCGTGGCGGCGCCGGGGCAAGGGGACGTGTGTGGGTGCAGAGAGCCCGGTGCCCTCGCGGGGTGCGGCGCGGCCAGGCTGCCATCCCTCGGGAGCTCGGGCCTGGGGCGACCCGCTGCCCGCGCCCACCTTCCCACGCCAGCGGCGGCCCGCACTTCGGCTCGGGGCTCAGCTCGGGGGGGGGGGGGGGGGCGCCTCACCCCTGCGATTCAGCTCGGGGCTCAGCGCGGGGCCGGCCTCACCCCTACGGTTCAGCTGGGGGCTCAGCTCGCACTGGCCTCACCCCTGCACTGCAGCTCGGGGCTCAGCGCGGGGCCGACGTCCACCCCTGCACTGCAGCTCCAGGCTCAGCGTGGGGCCGGCCTCACCCCTGCGGGGGTGGGGGGTGCGGAGCTCCGGGGCTCAGGGCTCAGCCCCGCGACGCTGCCCTCCGCTCAGACGGGTCGTGAGTGGCGCGTCCCTTAGAGCAGGGACAGTTTGGTGCGACGTGGCGACACCCCTGAGGTCCCCATGGCCCTTTCGGTGGCTCGGGTCATGTGCTGCTGGCGGAACCCAGGGACACACGCCCGCGGACAGACGGACGGACTGTACAGGGCGGGGGGGTGTGACACCGCGCACGGTGACCGGCAGGTGAGGGGCAGGTGAGGGGCTGTGGGCCGGGCAGGGAGGGGGGCAGCTGTGCGCCCGGACGGAGCCCTGGGCCATCCGTAGTTCTTCCCTGCGGGGGGCGGGGGGGGGGGCGGCCCAGGCCCCGGCCCACGGCTCGGCGGTTCCGCTGCAGGCCCCGGCCTGACGCTGTCCAGGGCCCACGGGAGACCCCGCCGGACCGAAACGGCCTCGTAGCACCCGGGAACCCCTGGGCTCAGGAACCAGGACTGGGCTCAGGACCAAAGAGGCCCAAGCGAAACGTGTCCCCATTGCTGTCATGACCGAGCACATTCGAGGGTCGTAGGGCTCTGAGCCAGGCGCCGCGGCAAAGACCAGCGGACCCTCTTATCTCACTGTGCCCACGCAGACCTCGTTTGGCTTCTATCTGGCCTTGACCCTAATCCCCCCCTTTATTTATTTATTTATTTATTTATTTATTTATTTATTTATTTATTTAGATTTATTTATTTATGATAGAGAGAGAGAGAGAGGCGGAGACGCAGGCAGAGGGAGAAGCAGGCTCCATGCAGGGAGCCCGACGTGGGACTCGATCCCGGGACTCCAGGATCGCGCCCTGGGCCAAAGGCAGGCGCTAAACCGCTGAGCCACCCAGGGATCCCCTCCCCCCCCTTTAATTTGCAGGCGGGGGACAGTCACCGGGTTCCGGCGGCGAAGCTCCCCACTGCGGCCGCCCGGGGTCTGGGCGCAGCTGCCCTCAGGGCGCCCCGGGGCCCCCGCGACGGCCCACGACGCTCCGGGGGCTTCAGGGCCAAAGCCGCCTCCTGGGCGAGACCCGGGCACCCCGGCCGTGCGCGCGCATCCTCGCCTGGGGCGTCCGGCCCCCGGGGGCCGCGTGACGTGCGATGACGTCATCCCCGCGGTGACTCGGCGGCGCGCTTGCGCGTTCTCGTGCTTTTAAGGACTTCTCGGCTTTAAGGAATAAGTAAGCGAAGAAATACAAATAGAACGTTTCCAGCTTCGATCCCTGTCATACCCGCGTGCGTGAACGCTCGCTGGGGGCGGTAACGGCGTAGACGGGGGGGGGGGGGGGCACCCGGGGGGCGCCCTGGAGCCCAGCGGCCGGCCCAGGGCAGTGGGTCCGCGAGCCGCCTGGCTTCCCCGCCCCCACCCCGGGGCTCGCAGGCTCCCATCCCACGGGGAAAGAAAGGGAAAACCTTGGTGGAGTGTTTTATACCAATCACAGACTTTTAGGTCGAAAACCAAGTGAAAGGAAATGGATTTTCTCTGTTTTTCTCTGTTTTTTGGTATGTGTGGGACAATCAGCCCCCCCCCCCCCCGTGACGTCTCGCCTCTGCGAGCAGCTGCGCAACAGGCCGCGGAGGCCCGGAGGGGCCGGTGGGAGGCGGCGGGAGCCCGGGAGCCCCACCCCGCCCCTAATCGGGGCCCGGAGCCCTCCCTCCGCTGGGGGCCGCGGCCGAGGGACAGGACCCGGAGTGACCCGGTTGCAGGACCCCAGGGCGCCGTGTTCGGGCCCCCGCACTTGCTCCCCGCTCCGTGGGAGGAACAGCGCGCGAGCGAGCAGCTGCACGCGCGCGATGGAACCGCCGTGCATCACAGGGGCCGCTAAGACGGTCAGCGCACACCGTGAGGGATTCAGGCGACAGGGCTGTGTTGTCCTGGGGAAGGACCGGGACACTGTAGGTGCAGGGCAAGGACTTCTCACTTCGGAAAGCGGTTTCTGCAGGACGAACGCTCCGCGACTGCGGGCGGCGTTCCCGCGCACCTCCTAGCCGGACCTCGTGGGTCCCGGGCCCTCCTCTGTGCAGCTGTCGGCGGGGTTGAAGTTTCGGCCAGTTTCTTACTCATCTTCAAGGAAAACTGATTATGTGTGGTTATACTATATTTTTTTATACTGCACCTGTTACAGAGTAACCAAAGTAGAGAGGAGACAGGGGCTAGGACACAGTACGTGTATCCTATCTTCTTCTTTCTTTCTTTTTTTTTTTTGGATTTTACTCTTGTTTTTGGAATCCTGAATTCAGAGTTAATGTAATCATATTCCAAAGTTCTTGGCACACTGTTACCATTGATTTTGTAAAATTTACCCATTGTTTGGCTTTACTGTCGCTTCCCTGGTCACCCTTGATTGTCTTTCCCAACCGCTCTTCTCAGTCACACTGGCTACAAGATTGGAGACAGAGATTTACTAATTCCACGGATTAGTTATTTTACATGGGAAGTGTTTTTTTTTTTTTTCTAAAGATTTTATTTATTTATTCATGAGAGACACACACAGAGGCAGAAATGCAGGCAGAGGGAGAAGCAGGCTCCCTGTGGGGAGCCGGGTATAGGACTTGATCCCAGAACCCTGGGGTCACGCCCTGAGCCCAAGGCAGACGCTCAACCACTGAGCCACCCAGGCACCCCACGTGGAGGGATTTTTAGTTTACTTTGATGATATGATGTTTTAGAGCTCATTTGATGTGTTTATTTTGTTGTTAAGGCCCATATAATGTTTGAAGAAATCTGCTCATGTTCCAGTGGAGCCTGGTTGTCTCTGACCCCTGCAGAGAGTTCCACAGCATGCACCACCTCCTTCTCCTGCTTTGTTTCCTTAAGGACAGCTCTAACCCCCTGTCCCGCTGATTAATCTTCTGTCCTTTAATTCAGACTTCAAATTACAGAGAGGCAGGGAGGCACATAGTAGGGGGGTCAAGAAAGTTTGATTGAATCAATGCATTAACTCATTATTAACTCACAGGTGAAGTGTAGACCACACGGGTGGATTTAAAGTGGTTCCTCAGAAAACCCCAGCCTGACCTCCTGGCTAGGTCTCCTTACTCACTTCACCTTGTACTTCAATACGGAGCTGCCAACCACAGTTGTAATCGCCTTCCTGCCTTCCTTCCTTCCTTCCTTCCTTCCTTCCTTCCTTCCTTCCTCCCTCCCTCCCTCCCTCCCTCCCTTCCTTCCTTCCTTCCTTCCTTCCTCTTTTGATCACCCCCCCAAGATTTATTTATTTTATTTTTTATTTGTTTTTATTGAAGTTTGATTTGCCATCATTTAGTATCACACCCAGTGCTCAACCCACTGAGTGCCCTCCTCAGTGCCCGTCACCCAGTCACCCCAACTGATTTTTTATATTAAAGAGAGAGAGGGAGAGAGTGAGCATGGGGAGAGGGAGAGGGAGGGAGAGAGAGACTTAAGCAGCCTCTTGCTGGGCGTGGAGCCCTATGTAGGGCTTGACCCCATGACCCTGAGGTCGTGACCTGAGCTGAAATCAAAGGGCCCCCCTGTGCTCCAGGGCCCTGCCTTCTTGAGTCCCTTTCCTGCCTGCTCCTGTGTTGCAGTCTCACGCAGATGGTGACCCGCACTGTGCATTTCCTGTGGCTTTGCAGCCTCTGCAGAGGCTCTGGGCCTGTGCTTCTGGGGGGCAGGGGGACAGGGGCCCCAAGCAGCGGCTGGGGGAGAGGCTGTCAGCCTGAGCCTGAGCCTGGCCCAGGATGTGACGAGCCTCTCCGGAGTATTATACAGCCTCTGTAAGGCTCCGGGCCTTGCCCAACCCCTTTTCCACCAGACTACTTTTCCAAGCCAATGTTATAGAAATTCTAGAACAGCTGCGGACTAGAGCTGGTAGACACGGATCCTGTGGTTCCCAAACACCATCAGCGAGGCATGGTATCCTGCTTTTCTCTTGGCAATTTTGCGTCTTCTTTATTCCGTGAAGGCTGTGTGGACAGAAGGATGTGGGTGAGAGAAAGAGGGGAGACGTGAGGGAAAGTACACATAGTGTTCACCAAAAAGATTTCAGTGATGCTTTCAAATAGTAAAATTATCCTAATATGAAGAAGGTTACATTTGCAAAGAATCATCAGTTGACTCACTCTCAGGGTCCTTGCTTGCTGCGGAAGAAGTTCTTGATTTAGTCAGTGGAGCACCTGGCTCGGTTTGCTGCTGGAACCTAATCAATGTGGTAAAGCACGCAGCAGGGCTGAATGTAATCTCTGCTTCTCCCTCTAAACTGTAATTTATTAAAAATAAATTCAAGATCCGTATTACTAAGTATCACCCACTATGTAGGGTTAATTATATAAACTTCAAAACATGCTAGCAGTCATCATAGATAAATTAGTAGCTGGCATAAAATCCGATGGCAGAAGAAATATGCTCGCAGGCTGACAATTTCGGATAGTCAGGGCACACGGAAAATGCAGTTTAAACATTCAATCTCTAGTTTAAACACTAATTGGTTGGTGGTTTGATCACAGACATCGATACTGTTGACCTCATTAACTTCACTGTATCTCGACATGTTAGAAACGCAGAGGAAAAATAAGTGCATAAACTAGGAATCAGACTTTGAAAATGTTCCGTTGTCTTGAAAGCTCAATTAGGAATGAAACGTCAGTGTTCTAGTGTGAGCTTTTTTGGAGCTAGTTTGCAGCGATCTGACATTCACTTCCAAGTAGAAACCACGTGGTATCTGACAGTCATTTTTCACTTGGTTGGCTTTTAAATGTTATTAGATATGTTCTCCTTTTTTTTTTTTTTTCATCTTTTCACTTCTTTTTCTTTCCTTTATTGTTTTATATATTTAATTGTTTTTTTTAATTTTGGCGAGACGTGAGGGGCCAGATAGAAAAAGTGCTCTTGACTGCAAGTGCTTTGAAAGGGTGAGTACGTGAGACTGTTAAGATATGTCTTATTTAATGGTACTTCCTCATTTCTTTTCTCTCTTCTTTTTTTTTTAATTGCATTTTATGTTCTTTATTGAAGTTCAAGGAACAAAAAGTTTTATCTTTGTGATCTGGCAAATGATTCTGAGTTCTTAGGGTATGGCCAGTCAGGATTTTCCTGAGCCCAGGGTTTCTATTTGCAAGTGTAATCTGTTGGGTAGGAGCTTTGGGAGCTATTAACCTTGTAGACCGGCTTCTCCGAGGCAGAGGATCCCTCCAGACCTGCTCCTGCTTGTCGTCTGTCCTCAGCCACACACCTGCCGACCCACAGTTCACCTTCTCATGTTCTCCCCACTTCAAGTCTCCATGGTCATCATGGGTTTGCCTTTACAATACCTACCGCTCTCCCTGCACTTGAAGTCCTTTCCAACTTGATTTTACCTGTATCAAGTGTTAGATAATAGATATTTTTTCTTAATCTGGTAATTAAGAGAGACAATTCACTATTTATGAGTGATGCTGCTTAGGGAAGTAAATTTATTTCCTAAACTTTAATTTCCCATCACAAATATAGAGATGATCATTTTAAGTTAAAGACCACTTTCAGATCAGATATTCAACTAACAGGGACTTTAAGAATTCTTCTTCTTCTTCTTCTTCTTCTTCTTCTTCTTCTTCTTCTTCTAGATTCATTTATTTATTTGAGAAAGAGAGAGTACAGTGGTTGGGGCAGAGGGAGAGAGAGAGTATCTCAAGTACGCTTCTTGATGAGCACAGAGCCCAGTGCACAGCTGAGTCCCAGGACCCTGAGATCATGACCTGAGCCAGAATCAAGAGTCAGACGCTCAACTGACTGAACCACCCAGGTGCCCCAAGACTTTAAGAATTCTTTATTGAAAAGGGCAGTGTTAAAAAAAATAAAGAAAAAATAAAAAAGAAAAGGGCCGTGTTACTAGTCATTGAAAATTCTGATTTAAGACTTTCAATATATTTTCAGACTCTAGATTTCAGAGATCTTTTTTTTTTTAAAAGGAAAGAGAATTTAAATATTGGGTAGCCTAATGGTTTTCAAAATTTGGAGAGTGAAATAGGGACAAATCCTATTTTTAAATACATTTCTACCAGAGAGTAAAAGCAGAGCTGCCTTGACAATGAATGATGCTCTCGTCCCCCACCCTTTGTCTTCCCCTGTGCAACCACAGGGCCTCACGAAACATCATTTTTAAAGCCAGTTGGGGTGTCCAGATTCATCTTTATTTTGTCTCTTAAATAAATATTTTCTTTTGTCAAGTGTCCTATTGCCACATTGTGCAGTCCTTTGCAAAAGAGCTGTGTGATCTGGTCTTCCCTGATAGGTGCACTAGTTTTTCTGGACTCCTACCAAGGCTGCTTTCATTCCACCTTCTTTTCCTGCATCTGCAAGCTCGGCATGTCCAACTAAGATATCCTCTAATAAACTTCCGAATTTACCCTTTATTTTCCATTTCCTCAGCTAAACATCAACATCCTAGCCAGTTTTCCTGTTTCTGGCCTCTCCACAACTCAAACACTTCCGTCAGAGGAATAGATCAAATTTATCAAGCCAGTGGTAAGTTGAAGTCAGCAGTAAATCTAAAGTCCTCAGTTTCCTGAATAGCGACGAAAGCAGTTGTACACCAGCTGAAAGACAAAGGAGCATTGAGTGGATGCGCCTTCATACTGTAGGGTAAGCGCTGTGGGTCAGACAGTGGTCCACTACACAGGAAATGTCCTCTGAACATCTTTGAGAAAAACTGAGCTAGGTGAGAAAAACAGTGATTGTAGAGGCACAGATTCTGCTATGAACAGAATCTGTCCTGGCAAAATTCACATATTGAGGTCCCCTAGCCCCCAGTAACCACAGGTTGTGACTGTCTCAGGAGAAAAGACCTTTAAAGAGGTAATTAGGGTGAAATGATCATACGGTTGGGCCCCAGTCCAATATGACAAGTGTCCTTGTAAGAAGAGGGCACGACACGGAGCACACACAGGACAGGCCATGCGAAGATGAGGCAGGAAGGTACCATCTGCGTGGCTTTGCATCTCAGGTTAAGGTATCAGAGCAGCCCCGCAAAAGTGTGCTTAGCTCCTGAGTTGATTGTGGGTTTATAAAATATTAGCACTCAAATAGATTTCAGGGCTTAATGATACAAGTATTTAATTTTTGGTGGCATACAGGTTATTAATGTTTAGAGGGATCTCCAGCTGCTTAACTAGCACATTTTAATCTTGTCTACTTCTCAGATTCTTCCAGCTTAAACCAACCCTCTTTCCTTTAATCTGGAATATATACTTTTGGAGAATTTAGCTGTCTCTCTCTTGTTTTGTTCTCCATTATCTGTTATTTTCTTCTCCTACCTGGACTGAGTCAAAAGCCATATGTCGTTGTATATTTGCTTATTTTTGCCCTCAGTGTCTGAATTCCAGCAGGACATGTCTAGGTATGTTGTATAAATTCTTTGACTATGAAAATACGTAATTTTATTACCTTCCTATCTTTTCCTTAGTACCTTTTGAGTGTGGTTTCAATGGACCTACCCTAGGAATATTGCATCATTGCAGAAAAGAAGATGCCCAGAGTTAGCAACATAGATCATTTTAGGAACATCTGAATATTTAAAAAAAAATTATTTAGTTATTCATGAGAGACACACAGAGAGAGGCAGAGACACAGGCAGAAGGAGAGCAGACTCCATGCAGGGAGCCCAATGTGGGACTCGATCCCAGGACCCCTGCGTCATGCCCTGAGCCAAAGGGAGATACTCAACCACTGAGCCCCCTCAGATGCCCCCAAATATGTTTTAAATATCATTAAATGTCATAGCATATGATGAGCACTGGCTACAAAAGTGAAACTCAGTTTGTAAAGGCTGTTTGTCATATTGAAAATATAAAAAATAATAATTGTTAAACTGTCATCAGGTTAATGGCTTAATCTTAATAATTTTGATAAATGGCAAATATTTCACTGACATTATCAAGACATGAAATAAATTTTAAAACGTTTAACAATGACATGCTAAGGAAATCTAGCAGGACCTCTTGCTTAAAAAATATTCTTTAGGATCATGTAGCTGATATTCCCTCATGTATGAATCATATCCATTGCATAGCTAATTGATGAATTGATCTAATTTTATCAGCAAAATTAAATTTTCTCTTTAGGTAGGTTTTCCTATGTGAAAACCTCAGCTAATGAGAATTCTGCATAATAGTTTGTTTTATTAGACGATTATTTTCAAACTAATTCCTGCTTGGAGAGTCATACATTTTTTTTTCCTTTCATAAAGAAAACCATTACATTTAAAATATTTGAGAAAGATAAGTGAGATCACCAAATGGCAACATAAAGTCTTTAAACATATTCCTAAAAAACAACAAAAACAACCCACAATCATGCTAGAATCTTAAATGTTTAAAGACCTAAATATCATTTATTCCAACCTTTTTTTTTTTTTTTTTTTTTTTTAACAGAAAGCTGGTTGGAGGTAGAGCCAAAAGTAGGAGCCAAATCCCTCATTTTTACATGATTTTTTTTTTCTATGCTTACTTAACTATATGGCGTCTTTAGTCAGACATTTTGGGGTCAGATATTTTCAGGATAAATGGTCTATTAGTATCTTGTTTGTTTTCATTTGCGTGTGATGCCACGTTGTAGAGTTTGGAGTTTTAATCCTTAACGTGTCATCCAGTAATTTAAGATTGGGCCACAAAAGGTAGCTCATTTAGCTTGGTCTTTGAGGTTTAGTCCCTCTCCGAGTAAGTGCTGCTCCTTGGCAAGGTATCCAGGGAAAATGTGATCTGGACCCTCATCTACTTCTAATTGATTGTATTTCAATTAAAGAAAAAGTTTTCAGACACTTTCAGGTTAAGGAAAAGAAGGCTGGGAAAAAATTTTGTGAGTTGGGGAATTGCTACAATTTACTTGCAGAGTACAACTGGCCAATAGCAGTTTGAATATGCATGGAATTGAAAATTAATAATATTACTGAAATCCAGACTGTTTTTATTTCAATTTGTATGAGCAGTTTCAGGGGAAAGCTACCAAGGAAATGGGATCTGGACTTCAGGGGACTGTGGTAGCCAGTAGGCAGCTGTGCACCCCGGAAATCACCTTGTATCTCTGATGTTACCTTGTTGTAAGTTAGGAACGCTGGTAGTAGCTAACTTTTATTGAGTGTTTACTATGGGCCCCAGACATCATTCTAACCTGCTTTATCTTAATAAAAACTCATGAGGTCATTACTGTTATGAGTCCTCCTCTCCTTCCTAAGTGAAGAAATCGAAGCAACAGAGAGGTTAGATCATTTGCCCAAAGTACCATAGCGAGTTAGGGAAGAACCAAGAACCCAATGACCTAGCTCCAGAGCCTGTGCTCTGAAACCCTATACCCTGTGCTTCTGCCGTAGTTAAGACGTTAAATAAAGCTTTTACATTAGAGGCATCGTGAGTAAATTAACCTCATGACAGAAAGCATGTTGTTGTTGTTCCTAACTCAGAAAGTAGTTTGGATCTAAAATTTTAGACTCCTGTTTATTGAAGTCTTTTATGTTCCCTATTCATGTTTATTCTCCCAACAATTAGATGGCATCACTGAAAGACCCTTCATCTCCAGACAGGACATCTTCCATTATGGACTTTGATGCGGCCTCTCCATTTCTAAGCCTCTAGGAGTCTTTCAAACACCTTTACTGATTGGACAAAAAAAAATAGTCCACCTATTTTTCAGATGAGGAAAATTTCTTATACAAAAAAAAAATCAATTTCTAAAAATATTCCTAAAAGAGTTTACTCTTTACTGGTTTTAGACGGTATATTTGTTGACCTCAATTAGTAGTCATGATGCCTTCGGGAATGGCAAAGAAGGCACTTTTTCAGATTCTCACTTTTGTAATTTCCCTATGTTTTCAGTCTGCAGGTATTTGGATCCAGGTTTATGGGTTGTTTGCCTTCAAGCCACAGGATACAAATTCTGTGTGCATTGCTCATGATAAATTCAGTAGATATTTGTGTAAATGTCATGCTGCATGGAAAGTGACAAGAATTTCACTATAATTTGGCGTGAGGTGAAACATTAATTAAGAGATATACATACAAATGAGTTGAGGGAAAACATTTTCCTGTCAGGTAGTTTGGAAAATGACCATAATGAACACTGTTGGCATTTTTGTGACCTATAAATGCTATATAAAGCTTTACCAAAAATATCTACTGAGGTCAGCAGCAAAGCTATTTGCTAAATTAACTAATGGGTGCTTAGACTACTAGCAAAATGAATCATCTTAAAGCTTCAGAAAAATAAATCACTATTTACTGATGCAGAATAGATTACAAGATTATTGCAAGCTGCAACATATGTAATATCACTCACAAAATACAGAATAAAATAGACCTGTGTACTTCAAGTTATTATTTTTGATGCGCATCCTTTTTCTAATTAGTAGAACAAGTGTTAATGGTGAAAAGCCTGGGAGCCCAAGTAGAAGCAAGTATCCATTCTACAGGGAGCTGAACTGGGGATTCAAAACATTAAAAGTTATTTTATGTGTAGTATAGTATCTCCCCAAATAAAAGTTAGTGCCCTTTAAAACGTGACACTGCCTAATGATCTTTGATGTTCTTGTCAAAACTTCAGAGACTCATTTGAATGAAATGATCATAGAAGGAAACCAACAGGGAAATGAAGAAATGGGTTGATTCCATTTGATTGTGTCCTGTTTCTTCCATCAGCCTGTGCCTTATGGTTGAATGTAAGCTGTCCCCTGAGGACAGTAATGTATTGTAGCACCTTTGAGTCTTCAGCATTGGTAAATCTTCAAAATAAATAAATAAATAAATAAAGACTAGAAAAAATTAAGTGCCATCTTCCATAGATCTTCTCTTCCCTCTCACATTGTCTCTGATTTTTTTTTTTTTTCAGACTCACTAGTGTAGTGCTTTGGTTTCTCTCTCTACATCTATCCAAACTTGTCAGGGTAACCACCGTGTATAGGCTTAGCTGTTCTGCATACTTTGGAACCAGTCTTGATCTTAGGAGTGTTATAAGTGGTAATAAATAAGCCTCATTAAAAACATACAGGCCTCAAATTGAAACAGAATTACTGTGGTCTACTTTGTCTATGGTGGTCTAATCTTCTGGAGCTTGAGTTTCTCTTTCTAGTTCCCATTCTTCCAGAGAGAGCAGTTTTGTCCACTGTTTCTCCCACTAGGTATCAGGGCCTTATTTAAATCCAATTATTCCAGTTGTTCAGATCACAGTCTTAAATATCTGTTCCACAAATATTTGTTGCTGGGAAGAATTCCTACCCTATTTTTGAGGAGAACCATTTCCTTGCCTTATCTTATCTTTCCCATCTAGACTGCATGCTCTGTAGGAGCAGCAGATATATGTGTTTTCTCCACATGGAAATATTGGTCAGAAGTTTACCAAATCTACTTCCTCTGCCTGGCTGCACAACTGGACTGTACTTCACAGATCTTCACATTTAGATGGGACAGTAAGACTAGTTCCAGCTGAGAGAATTTAAGCAAAACTACTGCACCCATTTCAGTGTAAGCCAATGAAGAGCAGATGTGTATTCTCTAAGCTCGTGCTCATTCTCTCTGTCCTTCTCTCACAGCTGGCTGATTGATGCTAGACTGTGAACACATGCGTTGGAGAGAGGGGAACTAAAACAAGGTGCCTTTGCTGAATGACTGCATGCAGCAGAAACTGTGTTGTCAATCTGTTTGGAGTACGCTATATTAAGCCTCTGAGATTTGGAGCTTTGTCTGTTTTGTTTTTTGTCCCCCCCCCCCCTCCGCCAAGCAACTACCTACTTTAATTTATTCATAAGTGGGCTGTGGCTATCATAAAATCTAAAATACATGGCAGTGGTTTAGCATTTGGGTGATGGAATTCCAAGAAACAGATACTGGAGGTTGGAAATATGGCAATTCATATAAAGTACTAACAGCACATGTGGTAAGACTATAACTTGCCATCTTGGGAGGCAGACCATATGCCTGCTCAGCTGACAGGCCTAAGGGAAGTGAATTAAAAGAATAAAATGATTGGTGTATTTTGGCTCATATTAATTACTGTTGAAAATGATAAAGTGACCGCAGGAAAAAATTGGCCAACTTGTAAGCATAAATGAATGGAAATAGAGAAAGTCTAGAAAAAAGATCCTTGAAGAGTTGGAAAAGTTGACTGTTTCTAGCTCTGAAACAACCGGATATAAGATTTGATGCCATATGTGACTGAGAAAGCTTGTGAGCCAAAGAAGGCTATTGAAAATAGTCCCCTAGTCAAGCTCAATAGACTCAGAGAAAGCATCCATTAAGGTTGGAGTGACCCATTGGCAAAAAAAAAAAAAAAAAAAGGCAAATAAATACACTGGATTTGGGACCTTTGTCCATGAAGGGCCTTGAGGTATGTTTGGTGCCCATGATACCAGTTGGTAAGATGGTAACATACCAATTGTTAACAAATAATTTAGAAGCCTAAATAAGCAGTAAGCTGGGACTAAAACTCTCTTTCTAAACTTTAAATCAGGTGTTGGAACGTCAACCTTCAATGAGCAGAAAGTGGGTTTCCAAAGATTTTCTGCCTCCAGAGTGAGTAGAATAACCAACATTTATTTTAAATATGGTCGTGGAGTATTTTGACATGAAGAATCATTTCCCCTGATTTAGCCAGCCAGGGATCCAAAGAACGATCAGTGGAGATGGTTTGTTTGTTTGTTTTTTCCCTGAAAGAACACAATCAGGTTTGTAATATTTGGCCCGTGGGACTTCAGAATTGCTGCGTATCAATACTGCTGTGTGATTTCCACTCTTCTCGTTTCTGAGTGGGAATGTTTACCGCAGTTATATTGTCCTTGCTCCGGCATTGTGCAGTCAGTGTCAGAGGTGAGGCCAGTAATTTATCTTTTTGGTTTAGCAGACCATGAGAAGCAATAGGAGGCAAGTTCAAAAGGACTTTGCATCATCAGAAGTTCTTAAACTTTCAATGGATTGCGATGCAAGTGTAGGACCTTGAGTTTCCCTTGGGAGTGGAAGAGCGGATTTTACATTATGGGATGAAAAACAAAATGGATACTTCTTGACCACAGCGAAGGATTGGTGGTGGAGACAATGGTGTATGTTCATCAAACCCATTTCTTCTTCTGTTGGGCATGTTGATGGACTAAGTTTCCTGGTCAACTTTGATAGTTAAAGCTATCTGACTGGCTTCTGGTGAAAGCAATATGGACAGAAGTATTAAGTCAAGCTTCCAGGTCTAGACCATAAAAATCACCCGTGAACAATTATTCACTCTCTTCATATTTGAGGCATCCTTGGAGTTTATGTGTTCAAGGGTCTGTGTTCCATCATACAAAGGAAGGAACCAAGTTTGTGAAGCAAAACCCCTTCAATCCCCATCACCATCTCATTAGATTATGGCATAAGCAATCGATAAGCTTTTATCAAATGACTGAAACTTTGAGGTTTGGGTTGTTTTTTGTTTTTGTTTTTGTTGTATTTTGTTTTGTTTTCCTAACACTTAGCCTATCCTGACTGGTACACTCAATATTTGCAGCTTTTGTTTTTTTCATGATACACTGTTCCTATTTGTATCATGTATTTTTTAATATATCAAGTCTTTCTATTTTGTTTAATCTATACTTTAACCAGGATGATAACCCATTCCAGTTTCCTTACACTGATTTCATAAATCACTGAATTGAGTACTTGGTTGATTTATTTTTATTCTTTGTTTGTTTACAGTGAAAACACGTAAATCTATTAATTTTACTCTGGGTACATTTTACTCTGGTTCTCTGAGTACAGCTTTGGCCACATCCCATAAATTTTGACATATTATTTCATTTTATCATATTCTCTTTATCACTATTTTCCAAGGGGCTCCCAGCAATTTAAAAAATTTTCTCATTGATACAGGAATTTAGGAGAATAGTTTTAAATTTCTATGTGGTTACGCATACTGATTTTAAACACTTCATAGGTTTATTGAGGGTGTTAAATGAGAAATTTCAGGCAAAAATCACTCAATCACACAAATTAACACCATGGCTAGTTAATCATAATCACTCAGTAATTATTAGTAAATGGTTTTTACATTGCTTTTGTTTTAATATTCTGAAAAACTCTAAACACAGTAACTATGCCAATAGAGGGAGAACAGTCCAATTTTCCAGTTGAACTTGTTCATTTGAACAATGGGACCAGTAGTGAGAGAACATAGAATCTGAGATTCCAAAATAAGAACAGTAGGATCCCTCTCTTTAGTGTGGCAAAACATGTGTCAGGGTCTTCTAGTAAGTAATCTACCAGTGTGTAACAAGCCACCACCAAATTGAATTTCTTAATGTCATTTACTGTGTTTACAACTCTGAAATTTGGACAAAACCCATTGGGGTAGGTCATCCTTGCTCCACTAAGCCTCAGCTTGGGCATTTCAGAGTCTGGGGGCTAGAACCATCAGAAGGTCTACTCATTTACGTATCTGGTGGCTGACCACTCTGACTACTGGTGTAGACCTGATCTGGTGCTGTTGGCCAGAAGATCACCCAGTGGCCTCTGCAGGTGGCCTGGGCTTCCTCACAACCTCGTGGCTGAGGTACAGAATGAGAGAGAAAGATGGCCAGGTGCGATCAGTATTCACCTTTGCAGTCTAGCCACAGAAGTCACACAGTATCTTTTCCTTTATATTTTGTTAAAAGCAAATACAAGAGGTGCCTGGGTGGCTCAGTCAGGTAGGTGTCTGACTCTTGATTTCAGCTCAGGTCATGATCTCAGGGTCATAGGATTGAGCCCTGCATGGGGCTCTGTGCTGGGTATGGAACCTGCTTAAGATTCTCTCATTCTCCCTCTGCCCCTCCTCCCCTCCCCTGCTTGTGCATGCATGTGCTCTTTCTCTCTCTCAAAAAAGAAAAAAAGAAAAAAAAAGCACATCCTAAGGAGGGTTATATTCAAGGGAAGGAGAAATCAACCCCATCTTTTGATGAAAGAGCATCACTGTAGCAGTGTAAGCATGGATGGGATGGAATAAATTGGTGTGATCATCTTTGGAACACGTATCTGCCACATTGGGATTTTTACTACTTGTGATTTTCATTTCTGTCCCGTACTCTGTTATATTGTGAAAATTCTAGCCAGCTTTTGATTTGAATATTGGTCTTAAGTCTTTATATTTATTCCTATGTGTTTCTTCTGAATCTTCATAGATGTTAGTGGGCACATTAGAGAAATGAGGTATTAATTACACTCTTTGTCAGAGATGATCTGGACCATTGGGGGCCACTTCTGAACTTTGCCCCTAATACCTAAATACAGATCTTATTGAGAAATACCACCAAATCAACTGGGTTGATCTGATTTGGTGCAATAACTAAAATACACTTCTGTGTGGGTAATAATTCCTTCCCTGTTTTAATTTAGCAACGTACCTCTGCTTTGTTTATGGCTATAACTTTTAAGAATAGTTGAATCTTGGCCCTGGGCTGGAAATGTCATCAAGATCAGAGCGGTGATCTATGCTTGGAGCAGCCAAGTCTAAATCAACCTTTGAAATATCACTTGGGTTGGCGAGATGCAGCCCGGACCAAGGACATTACAGCAAGTCAAAAACTTTTTGGAGAGGTAGGTAAAGCTCTGACACTCACAGCAGCTGTGGCTTCGATTCAGCCACTTATTCTGCATTTCTGGGTCTCCGCCTTAACCTTCTGGCCAGATCTGCTCACTCCTCTTTCAAAACAGGAGAGAGAGGGGGAGTAAGCTCTTAACGACATTTATTAAAAACTAAGCAGCCCTGCATGATGACTCAGTAGGCGTAGATCGGCTATAGAAGCTAGAGGGCTTGGTCCAATAAGTGAATCCAAGAAAGCTCTTTAGCAGCGTAAGGTAGAGCCTTACTTGTTAATAATAATAGTTGACGCTCATGAATGCTCAGGAGAGGCCAGGCACTATGCTGAACATTTTATTGATTGTGACCAATTTTCCCAGCCAGAGAATTGAGATAGGCATTATTATTATTACCCTTGTTTTAAAGGTAGGGAAACAGGCTCAAAAGTCTAGTACACACTCGAGTTCTCACAGCAGTGACGGAGCAGGAATTCACCCTGGAGTCTTTCTGACCCCAGCTCTGGATCTGCAAACACTTCACTGGACGGCAGACACCAGAGGATCTAGCCCAACCCCACCGGCTTCACAAGGCAGCTGTTCAGGACCAGAGGTCACAGGAACTTCCCAAAGTCACAAGACCACTGAATTACTTCGGCCGGGCTTTAGGTAACGCGTTGAAATACTTTCTGATTCTCTACACGTGTGGCCCTGTGTCGAATTTACGTCTGCTTGCGGCGTGACCTCCCCCCAGCTCACCGAGTCATAATCTAGATAAACCTCAGAGTCACGGTTCTGAATTTATGTCTTATCGACACGGGAGTTCGAATCAAAGCCGGCGCTTGGTGAACAGTTCTCTGTAACAGGAGGTGGCCGCGTCTCTACTTGCGCATTTCACACAGGTATTTTCAGGATCAGTGGAATAAGGTGTGCGAGGCGCGTGGTGGGAAACCTGGAACATTATTCAGATAAACTGCAAGATGCCGAATCCCTGATGTTTGTGACTCTGGAATCACTTCTCGGTGCAGAGATGCAGCGCCCCCGGTCCCTCGGCCTACCGGGCTGTGGCGGGTGCTGTGGCCTGGTCCGGGGTGGCCGAGGCGGGTGGCGCAGGTGCTGCAGCCTCGGGTGGCCCGAGGCGGGTGGGGGTCCCCTGCTGCTCGGCCCGCCCAGGACCCCCTGTCCCTGCAGCGCCCCGCAAAGCGGCTCCCGTAGCTGACTCTGGTAAAGGGTCTGTGCATCACAGGAGATTTCAGAAAGCGGGGGGGGGGGGGGGGGGGGGGAGGGGGCTGTGTCCTAGTGAAGAGTCTCCCCAGGATGTTTTTTCAAACGTGGAGCGATGGCCTGACTTCACCAGCGGAGCTTCCAGAGGAGGAGAAGTTCCCTCGGGTCACCTGTCCGGGTGCCCGCCGAGCCCCGCACCAGTCCCCGGGCCTTGCCTCAGCCCAAGGACGCCAATGCCAATCACCTACTTGGTTCTCCTTGTCTTGCAGCACGAGGGTGCTTTTCTAAAGCTTTTTTTTTTTTTTTTTTTTAAATGGCTGAGGGTTAGTTTTTAACTCATTTGATCTTTCATTTTTTTTTTTTAAAGATTTTATTTATTTGACACAGAGAACAGAAGCAGAGGCCGAGGGAGAAGCAGAGTCCCTGCAGAGCACGGAGCTCGATGGGGGCTCGACCCCAGGGCCCCGGGATCTGACCGAGCTGAAGGCAGCCGCTGAGCCGACTGAGCCACCTGGGCGACCGTTTGGTTATTTCTTACCAACTCCTTGGCAAGTTGTCACAACCAGTTCTGGACTTGCAGGAATATATTTGCAGGTACAGCAGGTATCCAATTTTGAATTTTCATTTCAACTCTGAATTATGCAACACCTAATGACTTTTAACCATTTAAACCCCAGTAATAGAAATAGGTAATGCATTATTAATCTGTATTCTGTGATTTAACCATGTCTTAGAAGCTTGGCAACTTTGGAAGATTTTTTTAGCCATCTTATGGTTGTGAGGCTAGTGACGTGCTTCTTTCAGCCAGTATCACCTCAAACATTGTGAAAAGCTGATGCTTTAAAAACTTATGGTGGTTCTACGGATCTCCATGAGTCCAAGTTTTTTGTTTTTGTTTTTTTTTAAAGTAAAGGCAAAAGAGGAGATATTCTTTTTATTTTTTTAGTTTATTTCTTCAAGATGTATGTATTTCGGTGAGAGAGCATGAGAGCACAGGAGGGAGAGGCAGAGGGAGAGAGGCGCTCTGGCGGCTGTGCTGAGCGTGGAGCCCAACGTGGGGCTCGATCGCAGGGCTCCGCGATCCCCACTTGAGCCGAAACCGAGGTGGACAGTCAACCAGCCGCACCACCCCGGCGCCCCAGGAGATACTCGTTTTCATAGCTGCTGCCTACTTTTGCCTAAAGCCTTTATGAACTCTCCAAATGGTCATGTGTTTATTTCATAGCAAATTCAGAGCAGGGAAGATGAGAAGCTCAATACCATCAGTGGCCACAGGAGACGGCAGGTTGAGACGTGCCGAGGGCCGTGCAGGTCAACGGGCTGAGCGGGAAGGGACGTTTCTTCCTCCCTAAATTCCAGAGGTCTTGACCTTCACATTCGCTATCAATCCCCATATTTTAACATTTTTTTTCTCTTTTGGGGCACAGGCTCCTGGCCCAGGGACTCAAACCAAAGACCCTCTCTGATGGGAAACACGTCCCTGCCCTCTGAGCTGCGATTCGGGACCCTTGTCTATGGGAGCATCGCAGCACGGTTTCCTAAGACTCTCAGGACACAACTTGGCTTCAGTGGTTTTAGCGCCCTGCTGTCTCCAGGGAGGATGCAAACCGAGTCTTAGAGACCTAACTTGGCCCAAACTCTTCAAACACCGGCCCCGTGGAAGCTGGAGGGTGCCTTTATGTTCAGAGATATCAAAGAAATCCTCCCTGGCTTCCTTTCGAGCTCTCTCGGATGTCTTGAACATTCCAGCAAGCCCCAGCTCGGAGTCGGCGGGAAGCGGGAAGGCACACGCTCTTGAACTTTTGAACTCAGCCACAGCATCTATTTTCTCCATTCTGTTTGTTGACTCCTCTTTGATCTCATCTTATTAGAAGGATAATACCCTAACGTTTTTGGCATATTTAAAATCAACTGCTCCTACGGTCCTCCGGGGGGCTCGGCTTAACTTTAGCCTTTCCCCAGTCCCTGAAGCTCTTCACGGCAGGCAGTGCACACTTACCTTCGTGGAAAATTGTTAAGTAATTCCCCCTAACGGGGAATTTACTTTTCTGAATACACAGTAGGCAGGGTTATTTGTATTTCATTTCATCATCTGAACGTGAACCTATTTCTAATTTTGTGAGTATCTTTGAAAGCTTCCCCATCCAATAAAAGGCCCACAAGGTGGACAGAAGCCTTGTGTGTGGTGGTCGCGGTGGCGGCAGCAGTCGGTGGCGGTGGTGGCGGTAGGGCTGCCTTTTGCCGTTCGGCCACTCGGCCAGAGCCTTACTTTCAGAAAGGGCCTCACATTTATAGGTTTTGCTGTAACCTCAAGGTGGGGAAATAATATGTAGTTACACACATAACGCGAAGGATTGAAGGAGGACCGTCCTTCACTTCGGACCCGGGTTCATTGCTGAGCCGAATCAGTGTCGCATATTATTAAACAAAGGGAAAAAACATCATGAGATTTCCTTACTTCTTGTAGCCCACTGACGAGTCCTGGAAGCAGGCAGAGTGACCCTCCCCTAGGGACTCAACAGCCTGGATGTTGACACTTTGCCGAGGGCTCAAGGCCATCTTAGCCCGACTGCCAGGACCCTGTAGGTCTACTCTAACGTATACAAATTCCTCTGGAAACTTCCTTTGTCTCTGCCCTCCTCCCCACCCCTCAAGATCCATGTTGGCGATCACCCCACAGGTATACGACCCACCGATAGACATCTGAGGGGTCTTGTTGGATAAGGAGCAGGCCGGGCAAGGTAGGCTGAGGCAGGCAGGGGCCTGTGTGATGAGGCTCACAGAAATCCCCAGAACAGCTGAGGCATAAGGAAGCCAGAGATAAGGGCACCAACCAGACCACCCGGCCCGGGCTGCTGGGCCCAAGGCGGGGTCTTTTTGTGGCGGTCGCACTGTGACCAACAGAGATAACCAGACCCCAGGAGGAGTGAGCCGTTGGAGATGCTGTCACCGGTCGCCACGTTAACCCAGACGTCGCAGGAGTGGTAAGGCCACGGGCTCCCAGGTCAGTTCTAGGGGAAGATGTTGGTGGAGCCCGTGTTGGCAGCCCTGCGGGACCCCTCCTGCTTCCGAGAGCCTTTCGGCGTCCCTGCTTAATTAAACTTCACTGCCTTGCTCCCTGCGCTCGGTCCACAGGATTCGATCTGCAAACCCCTGGGACGAGAGCCTCACTGTCCCGCGTCACTATGAGCGGCTGTTTATCTCAAAGATATTAATCCCATAATCGTCTTTCAGATGGCAAGATATGTTACATTGTAACTTCTGCTTTAAAATAGTATTTCTTTCTTTCTTTTTTTTTTTTTTTAGATTTTACTTATTTATTCATGAGAAACAGAGAGACAGAAAGGCAGAGACACGGGCAGAGGGAGAAGCAGGCTCCATGCAGGGAGCCCGACGAGGGACTTGATCCCGGGTCTCCAGGATCACGCCCTGGGCTGAAGGCGGCACTAAACCGCTGGGCCACCCAGGGATCCCTAAAATAGTATTTCTTAATGTGAACCTCGAAGGCTCTAACTGTAGTGGCACATGGTACTCGTAGCCCTTCGAGGAGCTGTTCCCTTCCTTTTCCCTTCAAGTCACAGCGGGCTTTGTTCTGGCTCCTTCCGCTGCTCACCTGCTCACTGGGCCTTCGATACAGGAGTAGCTGTGGTGGCTCAAACGGTCAGCCTGCCTCGGTCTGTGGCCACGGTCACTGTGAGGCTCAGGGGTGGATGCGACCTCAGTGGGCCTTCTTGGCTGAGCCCCAGGACTCTTCTGGAAGAGCTGTTAGGTTCGTTCTGATAAATTTAAAAGAGGGTATGTGTACCTTGTGCTATGAGAAGGATGAACCTCAAGAAGGTAGAGAGGAGGAAAAAAAAAGGAAAAAAAGGATCCTCTGTACAGATGGTTGAGTGGAGAGAAAAAAGGAGGAACAGTGTCCTCCATATGGTCATAGATTTGCCAATTCTGAGGCCTGATGTGTCTGAAAAAAATTGGTTTTTGCGATCAACACTGCTCCCCACTTTTGAAAACGGATTTCAGTTAAAATTTCTGTTATTGGTCTCACAGTGTCTTAACGTTTCTCCAGAACTGTAACATGGAATCTCTTAAGTATTTTAGTTCCAGAGCTAGATCCTCAACATCTTGAAATGGCAAGGGCCTCGGTTGGCCTTCAGGGTCAGGCCGTCTGCTGCAGTGGGTCCTGCCCAGGTGTCCTGGTGAGTCAGACCCCAGTTTGGGGATGTTTCCTGGGTTTCAGAGGTTGTGATTACGAGGAGCAAGTTTTCCAACTGTCTGCTTTACATGCTTAATTTGATTCCAAAACACAGGGTGAAAGGCAGACAGGTTTCAGCCGAATAGAAGATGCCCACGATGTAAAAATCTCCTGTACGCTTGGTTCCTTTCGGAGGGTCTGTGCTGAGCACGAATTACCTCTAAGGTGTCGATTCTCAGCCGGTTTCGTCCCCTGGGGGATGTCTGCCACAGTCCGGAGCCACTTGGTCGGGGCATGTGCGGGACAGGTGCTGCTGGGGTCCGGTGGGTAGAGGCCAGGGCCGCCCTTCACATCCTGTAATGCTCGGGACAGCACCTGCCACCCACGACGTGGAGTGTGCGGCCTCGAATGTTAACAGCACTGGACCTGGAAAGTTCTAGCCCCGTGATGTGCCAGCGAGTGCAATCCGGGATGTGGCTCTCCCCGTTCTTGCTTTTAAAGTTCTAGGTAATGCTTATAAGACAGTGCTTCAATTTTTATTTATTCATTTATGCATTTATTTTTGGGAAGATTCAAGGTTGTGTAAGGTTTTTCTTGTTTTTCAGGAACTCCCAGTCCAACAGCGGTGATGGGAAAACCTTCAGGTTCCTTAGTGTGGGGGGCGGGGGTCCCTGGCACGAATGCCGGTGGCACCACCAGGCTGCTGGTCAAGTCTGCGAGCAAGAAGCTGCACGTAGTAGGCCCCGGGCGGGACGTGCGGTGTCGGTTCCCCTGCGAGGGCAGCCGCCCGACCCGGCTCCTCCCGACGGTCACCCCCAGCAGGTCACCGGCCCCCGGGCCTCTGGTGGGTGTGGGCAGCGGCCGCTCTGATCACCCAGCCACCCCGTGCAGAGACAGAGGGGACGAAGGCGGCTCAGCAAGGCTGGGAGGGCGTGAAATTGTGTTAAGCCACACTCACGACAAGGACTGGGTTTGCTATTTTAGAGTAAGTGACTAAATTTTTGTTTTTTTTGAAATTGTAATTGTCCTGTGCTGCTAAGTGTGAAGGTGACCGCACGGGGGGCCCTCGGCCGCGTGTCCTTGGCAGCTCGTCAGGCTGATGCATTTGGCGAGGAGGCCAGTGAGCTCCGGGATGAAACGGGGTTGACGTCCTAGCGCCTGAGATGCGACCTCACATTCGTCCCTCTGGCTTTGTTGCTCTTTGTCTCTTCTTCCTGAAGGAAATGAATCACCGGCAGACTTTTCAGGGGATGTTGTGAAGACGCGGGGTTCTTGTCCTTGTGGAGTGGGGACGCAGTGACCCCGGAACAAGGGGACAACCCCCCGCCCCCCGAAGTTGCCAGCAGCCCCTCAGGAAACGATGTGGGCCGCAGTCACCGAGGGGGTCGGGGTTGCGGCGGGGCCGGCGTGGGCTGGACGGTGGCCGACCCCAGGGCCTGCCTGCCAGGCCGGTGGGCAAGGGCCTTTGGTTACCAGCTTCCCCCACAGGGTGGCACCGTCAGTTAAAAACAGAATTTACAGTATTCCCCAAACTCCCAAAAACCGAGGGAGGACATCTTCTGTGAGGCTCTCCAAGGTTCAGGGTTTACTGCGCCGCGCGCCCCCTCGGCCGGGGGTGAGGGTGGCCTGTGCGGGCCGGGAGCTGGCACAGAACTTGCGGCGCGCGCAGAGGCCGCGCTGACCAGGAGCCCCGGACAAGGCCAGCGCCTCCGAGCCCCCGAGCCCCAGGGGCCCGTTTGTGGGATTAACGCTTCCTTCCGACGGCTGGCGACTGTCTGCTCACATCGGACCGCACAGGGCTCACGACAGGAAGGAGCACAGCACGGGATGGGGGGGCCCTGGGCTCCGGGTAGCCAAGTGCTCCAAGTCGATGGCGCGAGGCCAACAGACGTAGGATATTGTAGCTCGGCGGCCGTCGGCGGCCGAAGGCCAAGCCCGGAGACACCTGATTCTCAGGAAAGCCGGTGGTGACGACAGGGGCAGGATTTAAATTCAACCCTGCTATTTCCTGGCCGGAAACTGCAGTGACCTCCCCGCATGTGACTGTCCCTTTGGTTCATTTCAGCACTGGACAAGGGCATCTGTGTGCTCGGCGTGTCTTAAATCACTTTGGAGTCTGCTGTTGAAGAATGGGGTGGGGGGTGTCACTATTTCGTTTTGCAAAAGCAGAGAAACCCTGGATCCTTTCATCTCTGCCTGTATTTATTGTATTTTAAAAAGAGAATTTTGAAAATAGTCCCAGGCGTGTCCAGGACACCTCATGGGTGTGATTATTCGCCAAGAGTCAACCGTCTGTGGCCGCATCAGCAGCGCCTTCACCTCCCTGAGTAACAGGCCATGGTTCCTTGATGACCCGTAAAGGACAGAATGATAACAATAAAATCCCAGTCTTTTTGTTGTTGTTGTTGTTGTTCCCCGTTCCTCCCTGTGATCTTATCAATGCGTAAAACCCAAGGCACCTTGAAGAGGCCTGTGGCGTCCTTGTCAGTGAACCAACAGCGGTTACGGTACCGTCGGCCAGAAGCTGTGGGAGGAGCGTGCCCTGGAAGGCTTTCTCCTCTTCCCTCCCGACTTCCTCTCCTCCGACGTGGCAAGCTGGTCACAGAGGCCAGGGGAACCTCTTTGTCACTGGCTCGGCCCCTGGGCCCGTGGCCTCTGGCTGCGGAGGCGGCCTCCTCGGAGGCGGAGGTGGTGCCTCGGTTCCCGTGAGAGCCGTGTGGACGCTGGCGAGCAAGTGGCCCAATTAGAGGCCAATGAAAACCTGTCACCCGGGGGTGGGGGACACCCACTTGCCTTAGGGACGGTGGTGGTGTTAGCTAGGCTGACGGGGCCGCCACGAGAGGTTGCAGTGGCTCCGGGGACGTGCAGACAGACTCCACGTTTCCTCACAAGGCAAGAAATCACTGTGCTTCTCCTGTCGTTGGCTAAGGTGTGGATCTTGAAAACCAGAACCTTGAATCACAGCCTACTTTCCAGCTGTTGGTAACATCTGAAATCATTCTGAGGCACGTTCCCAAATCTGCTGTCTCCCAGAGCCGTAGGCACCCACTCGTCCAGCACCGCCTCCAGCCCGGGCCCTGCGTATGATTATGTCAGTAGTTCTCTTCAGGGCTCGCTCTCTCCATTCAGGGTTTACCCCTCACCTTTGGTTGTTTCTTGGCGATGCCAGGAAGTACTTTATGCATCCGCACCACACGGCTCCTCGCGGAACCCCGGGCGCCATCCTGCCTGCCTTCTGCAGAGCCTTTGCCTGCCTTGGCCAGACAGCACTGTCAACCTCCTGTTCTGTCTCTGCTCCTAGCTAGTGCCACTGATTCCCCCGGTCCCATATAAGTTCTATATTCAATCCAAAGTGAGAATAAGATGTCTTTTTTTCCCCCTTTTTGGGGCCATACTTTGTCACTGGAGACATGATCAGCATTTGATTCCTGTTTTGTATGGTGTCTCTTGAAAGTGGACATGTCATCATTTCCCCTGGGAAGGAACCTCTTGCTTCCTTCAGGATCCCTCTTGGTCTTGCCTTGTCTACCTTTGGGCCAATAACAGATGAGAATTGACAGGTGATAACACTAAACTCCAGACCACAGAAACCCAAATGCAAGGCAAAACCGCATAATTACTGTGTTTGTATGATTTGGGGCTTGGCTTCAGGAGAGCAGAAGATGAACCACTTGTCACTTGCCCTCTTAACCTGGATCTATCAGGCATTGTCTTGTGGCCTGGGGACTCCTGCCAATTCAAACTTGAGAGAGCAGTAGTGACCAAGACATATCTCCTTAGCTCACAGGGGTCAGATCTAGGCCTGCTAAAAGGGCAAAATCAGTCGTTTCCATGAACCTGTTAACTTCTGCTGCATACATATTGCCTTAAAATTACTAGTACTTATTTATGTCATAATTTTGCAAGTCAACAACTTGGAGTGGGCTCAGCTAGGAGATTCTTCTGGTCTTAGCTG
Organism: Canis lupus baileyi; assembly: GCF_048164855.1. Taxonomy (NCBI): domain Eukaryota; kingdom Metazoa; phylum Chordata; class Mammalia; order Carnivora; family Canidae; genus Canis; species Canis lupus. The sequence continues at coordinate 29,511,446 of NC_132872.1, read as the reverse complement.
GGCTCACTCATGCGTATATGTCGGGTTGGCTGGCAGCAGGTTCACTTGGAGATCCTCAGCTGATATAGTTCATTTCTGTTTTTCATGGTCTTTTATCCTCTAGTCAGTGGGCCAGGGTTTATTTCCATGATGTCTGCTAGGATTCCAAGAGAAATGGAAGAAGTATGCAAAACTTCTTGAGGTCTAGGCTTAGAACTGACATGTCCTTACTTCTGCTGAATTCTGTTGGCCAAGGTAGATCAAAAGGCAGGTGTAAACTCAAGGGGAGGTGAGATAGGTCACCTTCCTGATGGGAGAAGGATATGGATTCAGGTTGGAGTGAAAGATTAATATCATTTTTGCAACTTACTGGAAGAAGCATTTCAAATAGAGCTACGTGTGGTATTTCTGGGGATTTAATAGTGACTTGAACAATTCTCAACTTTTGTTATTTTGTTTTGTTTATTTTTTTAAGTGTAGATCTGGATATGCTTCTTTTTTTTTTTTTTTTTTAATTTTTATTTATTTATGATAGGCACACAGTGAGAGAGAGAGAGGCAGAGACACAGGCAGAGGGAGAAGCAGGCTCCATGCACCGGGAGCCCGACGTGGGAATCGATCCCGGGTCTCCAGGATCGCGCCCTGGGCCAAAGGCAGGCGCCAAACCGCTGCGCCACACAGGGATCCCTGGATATGCTTCTTATTTATCCCCCAGAGCCTACAGAGTAATTTTGCCTAGACCTCATCTTGTAATTTATTGTGTAATTTCATAATATTATAGAGATAGGTTTAGACATAAATAAGAGAAAAAAACAAAAAAAAAACCCTAATATATTTTTATCTTACACAAGTAAAAAGAGAGGGATATGAGGAAAAGTATTACACAAATAGAGAAAAATATAAGGGTGAAAGTTATGGGACTTCTTTCTCTTATCTAGGGAAAAGAGGGGGGAATAACTGTCCATGGCCATTTGGAGGAGTATTTACTCATCTCCTCTGGCTTTGCTTTCTTCCTTTTACACCTCGGGGCTTCTGGCTGGTCATGTCCTTGTTCTTCCACTACACCTGCCCTATGGGACCTCAGCTCTAAATCAGGCCCATCATCAGTTGTGTGATCTCTCATACCTGAGTTTCTAGGCCCTACTGGAAGAACTGACATCATTGGAAAGAATGGTATCACTGCTGGGTTCTCAACTCTGTGTTAGAATCATTTCATGCGCAAGTCCCTCTCTTTTCCCCCTACCAACAATCCCACATGCCCACCAGCATCCTCACTCTCTCCCATCACCTTTCAGAGAACCATTGATATCAGGCAAAATGTTCCTAACCTCCTCTCCACTCATAAGATGATCTGTATAAATTCAAACACTTTTATAGTCTTTTTCATCCCACTTAAAAAAAGTTTCACTTTTCTTGTGATGAGAAGATCACATTGTTGTGTGTTTGTATGCACAGATTATAGAGCTCGACTGACTGTATTGAAATCTTGTCTATGCCTCTTACAAGCTGTGTGACTTCATTGTAGATCTCAGCTTTGTCACCGGTAGCAGGGGCAGGGCTATGTAAGGTGACTGTGAGATTTTAATGGGACTTTCCCATTTAATGCAATGGGCTCAGCATCACACCTGACACATGGTTATTATGAGCCCTGTCTATTCACAGTACTTGGGCCCTGAGTTCCAACTCTAATATTTTCAGAAAACATGCTTCATCAATTGTTATGAGCTTCTTCTATATGGTCAATTTTTACTTTCCTGACTGACTCAAGTATACCCTATTTTTATTATCTTTTCCCCTTTCTTTCTTATTTTGGGACTTTAAGTGACAAATCATTCACTGATTTGCAAGGCCAATCTGTCTGTCTGTCTTTTTTTAAATGATATATTTAAAAGTTTTCTTTCACGTGCTCTGATTTCTTTAGGCATTTATTTGCTTTTTGTCTTTCTCCTTTTCTTTCCAGCCATATATGTTTGATAGAGCCTATTGCATCTTTTTTTTCTTCAACTAAGTATAAACTCATAATCTACCAGTAATATTTGTCAGCTTTGTTCCAAATGCACAACCCCAGACTTCAATGGCTTATAATAGAGCTAATTGGCTCTGCCCCTGTATGTGGGACATATGCCTCCCATGAGTTTTGGGGCCATGAGTGGGAAGAGTAAGAGGCTGAGCTGAACCACACAATTGTGTGGAAAATTTTTCTTTGGATATGACAAATGGCATTTCAGCTAATATTCTGTTGGTCAAACCAAGTTGTGTGACTAGATTAAGTGTAATTCTATCCATAGAAAGTACATAAGACACAGAACAGTTAAAGTGTGTGAGCATATTATGTGTGGTAGTACAATTTACCGTGTCAGTCATTTAAATATGGTCTTGATCTGCACCTAAATGGTTACTTATTTACCAAATTGTGGGGCTTGAGAGCAGGAACACTTGGATTTGAGTCTTGCTCTACCATTTACTCACCATAGTTCCGTCCTCAGTAAACTTCAATTTCCCTATCTATAAATGCGGGTCATAGTTCTTAGCTCTTGGATTGCCTGTTATGGAATATTGAAATATTATATTTAAATAACTTACATAACAGTAGACTGTGTGATTAACATTATTACCATTACCACCATCCTGTAGCAGGGATTGAACGATTTTAAAGATTTCAACTTTTTTGACATTGGAGGAGAGGGGGAAAGGGAAGCTGAGAGTTATCCTTTGAGGAGAGGAAGAGAATGCTACCTTTGTTTTGAGAACAACTACTTTGGAGAGCCTTTTGAATTATGCAGTTATAAGAACTCAGCTACACGGAGATGTTTGATATTAGAATACTATAAAGTAATATAAAAAAAAGGGTTTTTTTCCCCTTATAGGCAGAAGGTATCATTGTAGAAATTAATATATTAACTGAATATTTTTTAATGCTTCTCAATTGTCCATATATGGGGGCCCAGGACTTAGGGAGCGGAGAGAGAAAAATAAAATTCCTTTTATTGTATTATGTGTTTGTTTGCTAATTCTTTCCCGTATTTCTTCATCCATTCAATAGGTATTTATAGTGCACCTGCTAGAGGTCAGGAACTGTGCAAGTAGGTTCTGGGGTTGTAATAATGTACAAATCCCCAGATATGGTCCCTGCCTGCACACACTCTTCCATTTCACCTGTATTCATGCTTGGATATGAAGCAGATCGGAGAGTTGAGCATAGCAAAATCGCTTAGAGAACAGTTCACATGAAAGAAGCAGGGGCAGCAGTCTGGAGGGATGACTGATGGCAGTCAGAAATAAGTCATGCGGTATTCTAGAACTTACTGGAGATTCTCAAAGTAACAGCAATAACCAAAACAAACTAGGATAGTGAGTATAGGGCAGGCTAATGATTTGGACTACTATTATTTATCCATTAGAGGGGAGGGTAAGCAGAAATCTTGTTTTATTGATTCACTTGTTTACCTTCCCATTCCTCTTTTCATCCCTGCACTTCAATTAGGAGACTTGAGATAATGTCTTCCATTCGGTCTCCCATCCAAGTACTAACCAGCCCGACCCTGCTTAGCTTCCGAGATTAGACGAGATCGGGCGCATTCAGGGTGGTATGGCCGTAGACAAAGTCTTCTATTCGGAATGGCTAACACAGTGCATGGACATAATATGTATTTAAAAATCGTTTTCTCTAAGAACAAATACATAAAATCACTTGGGGCTACTTTAGCTCCTGGATGTCTTTAGGTATCAAAAGGATCTTGGAATTTGGAGAAGAACATATTGTGAATTTGAAACACTGAAAAAAAGAATGTGGCAAGAATTTGAATGTCTCGAGTGGAAGGGATGGACATGTGGTGGGGTCCCTGAATATGCATAAAAGCTTTTTTAGGCCATATTCATGTCCTATAAGAGAATTTTTCTCTAACGATAGTTGCTGGTATCTATTGAGTGTTACTCTGTGGAAGTCACTGTTCTAATTATTTTGCCTGCATTAACTCATTTTATCATCCCAGAATCACAATCTCAGTTTTGTTCTCTTATTATATCCATTTTATAGATGAGAAGACTGAGACTTCAGAAGTCACATAGCTTGTCAAATATTGCTCAGTAACAACGCGTCAGAGCTAAGATCAGACTAAAGAGGTCATGCTCTAGACCACCACACTACATTGCCTCCTTATACTTTAAGGTGTGAACCATGATTAAAGGTTGTGATAACATGTTGTAGAGCTCAAGAAGCCACAAATACTTAGAGTCAGAGGATGTAGATCCTCTCACTCACTTCCCTGAAAATCTGTTTTGTAGTTAATATGGGTAAACAGATTTGGTTTCCCAAAAGTTGATCAGGAGGGGCTAAATTATAAACTGACTCTATATTGAAGTAGGATAGAATTTATATTGCATTTGATGGGGTCCAGAAATTGATGAAATGCAATAATCAACAGTTTAAGTGGAGATACTAAAAGAGTTATACCATTTTTTTTGAGGGGGGAAGGAGCAATGGGTAAGAAGGCATAGGAAGGGTTGTTTAGCAGCCCCCAGTTTGACATACGGAGCTAACTCATGCTTCCTGTGGGGTTGCTATAAGGAGGGGTGGCTCTATCTCTTTGCCACAGATCATCCCAAATGGCTCCCTACATGTGTTCTGGGGGTCTGCGTGTGGGCTTTCACCTGCATTTTTAGAGTGATAGAGGTTGTGTTTTTTCTATTTTTCTTACATTTATTGATTCTTAGGAAATAGATGGTAATACTATGTTTCACCCTAGAATTTAATGGATTTTGGCTGATACATCAGATCAGATGTTATCTCTTAGACATAAGCTCTGAGATCATGAAGCTTGATCTAGTATTACAAGACAGCAATTATTTGCTCAACCATTTACAATTGTTTTCTCAGGAGGTTGCCTCTTTGTCTCTCAAGGAAATGACAAAACATCAATGAGGTTTCAGTTCAGGGACTTAGAGGAAACTTGGAGTCTAACCCTCACTAACTGACAGGGATATTTTAAGCTGAGACTTAAATCAGGATTCCCCTGAGGTGGATTCTGCTGCTTTGTTTAACAAAAGCAAACTATGAGTACAAATTATTCATTACCATATTCATAAGTAGTCTATTTAGTAAGACGGTATGGAGATAATAATAAAAACAAATATTGAATAAAGCTCTTTCCATGTCAGCCTTTCGGCACATACAGTATGTTGACTCATTGTTAGTCTGGAATCGATGGTTTAAAATTAATGAACATACACTCTTTTTAATTTTAATTTTTTTTTGAGAGAGAGGGAGAGTGCACGTGGGCACATGCAAATGGGGGAGGGGGTGAGGGAGAGAGAGAATCTCAAGCAAGCTCTGTGCTCAGCCTGGAGCCCCATGTAGGGCTCGACCTCATGACCCTGAGATCATGACCTGAACCGAAATCCGGAGTCAGATGCTCAACCAACTGAGCCAGAAGGTGACCCAGATGAGCATAGACTCTTGGCTGCTGGGTTAGAAACTGAAGTCATTAGAAACGGGTAGCCACATTTCATGGGAGCTTTTCATGTAGGAAAAATGCTGTGTAAAGAAAACATAGAAACATTTGCTTTACTCTTTCCTCATGATTTTTATTCTATAAAATTGGGGGAAAGTGTGGTATGGTGAAAGGGGAATCTCTGCAGTCACAAGAATATGAGGGAAAGTGAATTGTGGGCTTTGTCCTCAAAATCATGAAGCAGGTTCATTAGGCCCCCCACTTAAAGAAGGGCAGGGAACCCCTGCTGGGAAAAAAAAGGTCTGGATTGTAAATTAAAATCTGTTAGAAAAGGAAAGTATTCTTTTAGTCCTTCAGAGAGAGAGTACGGTTGCACTCAAGCAGAAGAAAACTATTCTTCCTTGATAATAAAATGAGGAATGGAGAGACAGGTACCATGCAGCTAATGATCCTTGCAAGAAGGACATGAGCAATGCATTTTCATAGACTTAGTCCTTTTTGTTCTTATTTTTAGAGAGGCCTCTCTAAACTGTAGAAGCCACATAAAACTTGGATCCACATCTAGAAGCAATGTTTGAATTGTTGAATCATCAGTGTTCAAAAGAAGGAAAAAAAAAAAAAGATCTCAGAGATGAACTGGTTTGAATGAGGAAGCCAGATGAACTAGTGGCCAGTTCTATAATGAACATGTGTAGAATACGACGTTTGCAAAATTTCTAAGTTCTTGTTGCATTAGCATTTACTTTATCTGTAAATGGATTATTTAAATATACTTAAAACTTTCTTTTGAAATAATTTAAATATCCTCCTTGTTTAGTATTGCGAATTGGATTGATTAAATGTTTTATTTATAGGGTTGTCAAGGGAAGTTTTATTCTAAAGGCCAAGAGTCTGAGCCTATAGAATCTGTTAAAGACTCTTTTAACATACTTCTCAACAGGATTTTCTTTTTTTTCTTTAATTTACTTATTTAATTTTTGTTTATTAAAAAAATGTTTATTTATTGTCTGTAGTTGTGGAGTACATGCCTGAGTTAGGATGGACATGATATGTGCATCAAATATGGATTAAATCCTAATACAACAAGCTCTAATCAGTGACAAGTCTATTTATTACAACTTTTTTCTTTAATTAAAATTAGGATTTTTAAGATTATTATCAGAGACTCTCCCATTCTTCAAAGTGAAGGCTTTGGGTAGTATTATAATTTTCATCATCATCATCATTGCTATTGTTGTTACTCTTATTAATGCTATAGTTCCTGCTCCTTTTTAATAGTAATTTGTTCCATTTTTTAAATTATAGATACATATGACATAAAATTCACTACATTTTTAGGTGTACCATTCAGTGGTATTAAAGACATTTGTATTATTACACAACTATCACCACTGTCCACGCCAGAACACTTTTCATTTGGCAAAACAGAAACTCTGTGCTGATCAAACAGTTACTCTCTATGACCCATCCCCTCAGCCCCTGGTGATCACCATTCTACTTTTTCTTCTTCTTTTTAAATATCTCTATTCCCCCATACTCCATGCTACTCTTTGTTAAGATTAGTTCAGGTTTTGTTTGGATTCCATACGTAAATGAGATCGTGTAATATTTGGCTTTATGTGTCTGACTTATTTTACTTAGCATAGTGTCCTGCAGTTTCATATTTGCTGTTGTAAATGGAAGATTTTTCTATTTAAAGGCTGAATAATATTACTCTTTCTGTGTGTGTGTGTGTGTGAGAGAGAGAGAGAGAGAGATATTTTCTTTATCCGTAAAAATGGCGACATTGCAATGAACACAGGAATGCAGATATTTCTTGGAGATGGTGGCTTTATTTCTTTTGGATATATACCAGAAATGGGATTGCTGGGTCATAGGATCATTATTATTTTTTTTATTTTTTAAGAACTTCCATTTGTTTTCCATAATACCTGTGCCAATTTTATATTCCCACCAATAGTGCATAAGGTTTGGGTTCCACATCCTTACTAATATTTATCTTTCAACCTTTTGATGATAGCCATCCTAACAGATGTGAGGTCATATTTCACTGAGGTTTTGATTTACATTGCCCTGATGGTTAGTGATGTTGCCCGTCTTCTCACATATCTGTGGTCCATTTATATGTCTTCTTTGGAAAACTGTCGATTCGAGCCCCTTGCTTATTTTTTTACTTGGGTTTACTTGGGTTATTTTATATTTATTTATTTATTTTTTGTCATGAAGTTGTAAAACTTCCTTACATACTTTAATTTCTAAGTATTTTCTTCCATTCTGCAGACTGGCTCTTCATTTTGTTGTTTCCTTTGTTGTGCAGAGACTTTAGTTTGATGTAGTCCCATTTGGGTTTTGTTTTGTTTTGCTTTTGTTGCTTGCACTTTTGGTGCTAAACCCATTGCCAAGATCAATGTCGAGCAGCTTTTCCCCTATGTTTCCTTCTAGGAGTTTTATAGTTCCAGGTTTTATGTTTAGGTCTTTAATCCATTTGGGGTTTATTTTTGCATATGGTGTGAGATAAGGGTCCAATTTCATTCATTTGCACATAGCTGTTCAGTTTTCCCAGCACCATTTATTGAAGAGACTTGTCCTGCCCTCATTGTGTCTGCTTGGTGTATTTGTCAAAAATTCACTGACTAGATATGTGTGGATTTATTTCTGGGCTGTCTATTATCTTCCTTCAATTTATGTGTCTGTTTTTATGCCAGTACCACTTTGTTTTGATTACTATAGCTTTGTCATATAGTTTGAAATGGGGACATGATAGCTCCAACTTGTTCTTCTTGCTTAATTGTTTAGCTATCCAGAGCTTTTGATGGCACCATACAAATTCTAGGGTTGCTTTTTCTATTTCTGTGAAAAATGACATCACAATTTTGATAGGGATTACATTGAATTGTAGATGATTTGGGATAGTTTGGGCATTTTAGCAATATTAATTCTTCTAATTCATAAGCATGGAATATCTTCTCATTTATTTGTGTCTCCTGTAATTTTTTTCATTAAAGTCTTATAGTTTTCACTGTGCAGATCTTTAACCTCTCTGGTGAAATTTATTCTTAAGTGGCTTTTTGTTTTGTTGTTTTTGCTGCTATTGTATGTGGGATTGTTTCTTAATTATTATTATTTTTTGTATAGCTTGTTAGTAATAGAAACACAACTGATTTTTGCATGTTGATTTTGTATCCTGCAACAAAATTTGTTTATTAATTTTACCTTTTTTTGTAGACTTTTAGGATTTTCTGATAACATCATGACATCTGCAGAGACATTTTACTTCTCCCCTTCCAATTTTGATAACTTTTATTTCTTTTTGCTCTTGCTAAGACTCCAGCACATGGTTGAACAGAAGTGGTGAATGTGGGTACACTTATCTTGTTCTTTTTTTTTTTTATCTTGTTCTTGATCTTAGACAAAAATCTTTCAGCTTTTCACTGTTGAGCATATTGTTAGTTATGGGCTTATCATATTGCCTTTATTATATTGACTCCTTGTATATCTAATTTGTTGAGAATTTTTATAATGGAAGATTGCTAAATTTTGTGAAATACTTTTTCTGCTCTGTTAAGGGGTTCATCTGACTTTTATCCTTCAGTCTGTAATATGATGTATTGGTCACATTAAATGATTTGCAGATTACACGACATTTGCATCCCAGGGATAAATCCCAGTAACGATGGTGTATGGTTCTTTTAATGTGTTGTTGAAATCAGCTTGCCAGTGTTTTGTTAAAGATATTTACATTTATGAACATTAGGGACATTGGCCTATAATCTTCTTTTTTGTAGTGTTCTTATCTGGCTTTGGTGTTAGGATAATGCTGGCTTTATAAAATGATTATGGAAGTATTCTTTCTTCATCAACTTTTTGAAAGAGTTTGAAAACGATTGGTATTAATTTTTCTTTAAAAGTTTTGTAGAATTACCAGTGAAGAAATCTGGTGCTGGGATTTTCTTTTTTGGGGGGAGATTTTTGATTATTTATTTGATCTCTTTGCATATTATCGGTCTGCTCAGATTTTCTGTTTCTTCATGATTCATTATTATTAGGAGGTATGTTTTTAGGAATTTGTCTATTTCTTCTAAATTATCTAATTTGTTGGTATATAATTGTTATCATAGTCTGTTATGATCCTTTGTATTTCTGTTGTATCAGTTGTAATGTCTTCTCTTTCACTTCTGATTTTATTTGAGTATTCTCTCTTTTTTTCTGAGTTATTTGAGTTAAAAATTTGTCAATTTTATCTTTTTAAAGAACCAACTCTTAGTTTCACTGGCTTTTCTACTGGCCATCTAGTCTCTATTTCATTTATTTTTGCTGTGAGCTTTGTTATTTTCTTCCTTCTAACTTTTTTTTTATTAAAAATATTTATTTATTTAGAGAGATCACATGTGCAGGAGAAAGAGCAGAGGAAGAGGGAGAGAGAGAATCTCAAGCAGACTCTGCCCTGAGGGTGGATCCCCGTGTGGTGCTTCATCTCACAACTCTGTGATCATGACCTGAGCCAAAATCAAGAGTCAGACAGTTAACCCACTGAGCCACTCAGGCGCCTCAAGTATGTTCTTATTTTTTGTAGTTCCTTGAGGTATAGACTTAGGTTGTGATTTGAGATCTTTCTTTTTTTTGTTGTTAATGTAGGTACTTATTATTATAAACTCTTAGAACTGTTTTGATGGCATCTCATAAGTTGTGGTACAATGTGCTTCCATCTTTTTTTGTTTCAATATATTTTTTGATTTCCATTTTGACTTCCTCTTACCCATGATTGTTCAAGAAAAAGTTGTTTAATCTCTACTTTTTTTTTTTTTTAATTTCCAGTTTTCCTCCTATTATATTGACTTCTGGTTTCATACCACTATGGTCAGAAAAGATACTTGACAGGATTTCACTCTCTTAAATTTGTTAATAATTGTTTTGTGGCCTAATATGCCTAACACATGATCTATCCTATTGAATATTTGTGTATGTTTGAGAAAAATGAATGTTCTAATGTGAGATGGAATAGTCTGCATATGTCTGTTGTGTCCATTTGGCCTATAGTAGAGTTCAAATCCAATGTTTTCTTATTGATTTCCTGTCTGGATGATCTATCCATTGTTGAAAATGAGATATTGAAGTATTAATATATTGCTATCTATTATTTCTTCCTTTATAATGTTTATACTAGTTAATATCTGCTGTGTATATATAAGTGCTTTGATGTTAAGTGCATAAATATTTACGATTGTCATATGCTCTTGTTGAATCCTTTATCATTATATAATGATCTTCTTTGTCTTTTGTTACAGTATTTGATTTAAAAGTCTATTTTTTTCTGATATGAGTGCAGCTACCCCTGCTTTGTTTTGGTTTTTATATGCATGAACCATCTTTCTGTATACCTTAACTTTTAGTCTATGCATGAAGTGAGTCTCTTATAGGCAGTATATAGCTGTTTTTTTTTTATCAATTTACATTATTTATATCTTTTGATTGGAAAATTTAGGCCATTTATATTTAAAGTTATTATTGATAGGTAAAAGCTTATTATTGCTATTTATTTAATTCTTTTCTGGTGTTTATAGATTTTTTGCTTAGTCTCTTGCTGTCTCCCTTTGTGATTTGATGATTTTTCCCTGTGATTCCTTCTTTATATTTTGTATATCCACAATAGATTTTTGCTTTGTAGTTACCATGAGGCTTACATAAAAACATACCAGTTACAAAATTCTATTTTAAGCTGATGACAACTTAACTTCAAGTACATACAAAAACATACAAAGCTGATGACAACAACTTCAAATACATGCAAAAGGTCTACCTTTTTTACATTCTTCCCCCACCATTTTATGTTTTTCACTTCATAATTTACATCTTTTTTATGTGGTTTACCACTAACAAATACTGTAGCTATTATTATTTTTAACATATTGTATTTTAACCTTTATACTAGAGTTAAAAGTGACTTACATGCCATTATAATATTAACGTATTCTGAATTTTATTATATTGGGTGAGTTATATACTCTTATATTTCTTAGTGTAACCTTTTCATTTCAGCTTCAAAAACTCCCTTTAGCATTTCTTATAAGGCAGGTCTAGGAGTGATGAACTTTAGCTTTTGTCTCTCCATCAAATATGAATGAATGACAATGTTGCTGGATAAAATATCCTTGGTTGGCAATTTATCACTTTCAGCAGTTTGAATATATCTTCCCACTCAGTTCTGGCTTGCAAAGTTTCTGCTGAAGAATCTGCCATATTATGGGTGTTTTATTATATGCAACAAATTGCATTTTCTTCCTGTATTCAAAATTGTTCTCTTTAAATTTTGACAATTTGATTATAATGTATATTGCTGTGGGTCTCTTTGGATTTATCTTAATAATTTTCTCTGGGATTCCTGGATCTGAATGTTTGTTTCCCCAGGTTTGGGAGTTTTTAGCCATTATTTCTTTGAATGGGTTTCTGGGACTCAATAATGTGTATACTGTGCCACTAATAGATTCTATAAGTCCTTTAAACAATCTTCATTCTATTCCATTTTTCCCTTTTCATTCCTCTGATTGGATCGTTTCCAGTGACCTGTCTTCACATTTGCCAATCCTTTCTTTTGCTTGATCTAGTCTACTGTTGGATTCTTCTATGAAATGTTTCAGTTCACTTATCATATTCTCCAGCTTTATGGTTTTGTTTTATAACTCTTTTTTATATTTTCTTTCTCTTTAATGGAATTCTCACTTGTTGATGCATTGCTTTTCTGATTATGCTCGGGGGTAGAGGATGGATATGTTTTTTTCCATTTCCCTTGTTCCTGGAGGAGTTCTCCGGTGATTTTTGTCCTCCAGGACATGCTCTGAGATTAATAAATAACCCTTTTGTATGTCCCAGGTGCCTTTCAAACCGCTACTTCTATACTGTGTCTCTGTGGGCTGTTTCTGGTGTTGTCTCTAAGGATGGAAAGCTCTTGCTCTCTCAGCTCTCCAAGAGCCAAGTCTGGTGGTTTTTACAGGTTTAAGTCTTGCCAGTTGCAAAATCTCAAAATTTGGCCCCTCTGGTTTGCAAAGCCAGATGTTATGGGGATTCATTTTCCCCATGCAGGGTCCCCATGGGGGGTTCTGCTTCTCTTTCCTCTTTATGCCTGTGGCATCCCTCTCTCCTGCAGAGAGTCATGTGAGTCCATTTAGTTACCAACCAAACCTCTGCCCTTCCTACCCTCTTAGATGTGGCCTCTTCTTTACATATAGTTGTGGAGTTTAATCTGCCAATCTTCAGGCCATTTTCTGGGTGATTTAAGTTGATGATGAGCTGGGGTCCTCCTATGACACCGTCTTCCTTGGAAGTTGCCATCTTTGTTCTTAGTGACCCCCAGGAGATCAATGGTGCTAAGTCTTGTCAGTGCCCAGAAAGTGGGGGAAATGCCTATGTGTCTATTTAGGCTCCTGGAGGCCTTACCTTAATTGCTTACCCTGTCAGCTGAAAGGTTCATGCTAATTGAAAGCCCAATGTTTAGGCAGCAGCTGGTAGACATGCAGCCTGGCCTCTATCAAGGAGAAACTGGGAGCTGTGTATTTTTGCTCACTGACTCTGTGTTAAACTAGGGGGAATAGCCACTGGGACTACTTGTGCAATCATACGAAAATGCCTTTCTGTTCTTTTTGATCCTGGGTGACTTGTGAATGCCAAACCCTGTCAACTCCAAGAGCTACGTAATTTAGGATCTAGCTTCTCAGATGGCAGTTGTAGAAGTTGGGACAATAAATGTCTGGGCAAATAAATACCTTTCAGAGAGAAGCTGGAGACTTGATTTTATCACTGGGGCAAGCTGGGGTAAGAAGGCACACAAATTAGGGATCCCTGGGTGGCGCAGTGGTTTGGCGCCTGCCTTTGGCCTAGGGCGTGATCCTGGAGACCCGGGATCGAATCCCACGTCGGGCTCCCGGTGCGTGGAGCCTGCTTCTCCCTCTGCCTGTGTCTCTGCCTCTCTCTCTCTCTCTCTCTCTGTGTGTGACTATCATAAATATATAAAATTAAAAAAAAAAAAAAAGAAGGCACACAAATTAGAGGCCTCAGCGTCAGGCAGCTGGGAACGTATATAGTTAAACTCTTTCCAGTGAGAAACTGAGAGCCTTAGGTTTTTGCCTGTTTTCTCTGTGCTGAGCGTGGGGGTTAGCTCTAGGAAGTGCTCATGTGTTCATTAAAAAAATGCCTCTTTTTTTCCGTGGCTGGAGGTGGGATGAAGGGGAGTGTCTCATAAATGCTGAGCCCTGTCAGCTCTCAGAGCTGGATGATTTTGGAGCCAGTCCTGTAGGTGGCATCCATAAAATTCGAGGTGTTAGATGTATGAATTAGCTCCTTCTGGGGAAGGAGATTGGAGGGGAAAAGTCTGGAAACTTTTCTCCAGACTTTCTCTTCTGGGGAAAAGTCTGGAGACTTTCCTCTGGAGCAAGCCGGGGGTGGTGGGAGGGGTGTAGGAAATGCCCACAAACTCTTTTGGCTCCTAGGGAAGCCCAGGGAGCTCCCAGACCCAGGGTGATTAAAAGCATGACCCAGAGAGGAGTTGGGAAAGTATACAGTCAAACCTCTTCCCAGGAGAAACTAGGCAACTAGGAGAGCTAGATGTTCTTGCCTGCTCCCTCTGTGCTCAGCCTAGGGGAAGAGCAGTAATACTGGGGATTTGCAAATACTGGACCCTGTTGGCTCCCAGAGCTGAGTGATTTGGGAGCCAGTTTCTTGGTAGCACCATTAAAGTTGGGGCACTAGATGTATGGTCCAAACCCTTCGTTCATCAGGGAGAAACTGGGCATTGGGGGTTCCCCATTGATTGTAAGGTGCTGGGCTGTTGGTAGGATTTGTGTTGTGAGAGTGTCTCCACTTGTCCTACCCATTTCATACGGGTATTTTTTCAGTTGCTGATCTGTAGGAATCAGTCACCTAATTTATGGATTTCTTTGATTCATATGTAGGACATTGATCCATATGTAGCTGTTTGTTTGGGGTGTTCCACTGGAGAAAGGAAAGTCAGGAGTCTGCTATTTTACAGTCTTATTGATGTCTTATTGATGTCTTCCTCCTGCAACTCTTAACAAAAGGAAGTTTCACTCAAACAAAAGAGCCAAAGAGTTCTTTGGATTTTAAATCAACTTGGTCTATAGGTGGCATATAAACAGTAAAATTCAATCTTCTTTTTACTTTTGTTTTATTGCAACATATTACATATTTTAAGTAAGAAATATAATACATGTTTATCATGTAAAAGCTTGATCATCCTAAGATATAGATTGGAGAAAGTAAAAGTTTCATAATTTCATCTTTAGAGATAAGTTTTATTACCTGCTTGGTGCAAACTCTTTAATTATATATATATATATATATATATATATATATATATATATATATATAATTTTCTTTGAGAAATAAAGAATGCATGAATGGGGGAGTGGGGCAGAGGGAGAGAAAAAATCTTAAGCAGCCCAATGTGGAGTCTGAGTGGGGCTCAATCTCATGACTCTCATATCATGACCTGAGTTAAATTCAAGAGTCAGACACTTAACCAACTAAGCCACCCTGGTGCCCCTCTATATGTTGTTTTTATTTATATTATTTTATAAGAAACTAAATCATGCTATAAATATGGTTTTGCAACTTACATTTTATTTTATTTTTTTAAAGATTTTATTTATTTATTCATTAGAGGCACAGAGAGAGAGAGAGGCAGAGACACAGGCAGAGGGAGAAGCAGGTCCCTGCAGGGAGCCCGATGTGGGACTCAATCCCAGGACCCCAGGATCACGCCCCAAGCTGAAGGCAGACGCTCAACTGCTGAGCCACCCGGGTGTCCCTACAACTTATATTTTAACATACATTCTATTTGAACATAGCTGTTTATATAGATCCACTTTATTCTTTTTAATAGTTGTATTCGTGTATCTTTGTTTAACCCATCCTTTGAGGTCAGATGTTTTTTCCTCAATCTTTGTCTATTACTAACATTTAAAAAATTTATATCCTATACATATATCTTCACTTACTGGTGAGAATGTCTCGACTTTATAAAATTCAATAAGTGAAATTGATGTGTCAAATGATACAAAACATATTGTTAGTATGTTTTGCAAAATTATCTGTCAAAATGGTGATATCTATTTCATAGTTTTAATAACAATGTATGAAATTATATGAGAATATTGATTTTCCTATTTCAATGACAGAAAATTGGGTAGATTTAAAAATATGTCTCATTATGGTTTTGTTTTGATATTTGTGTGTTTTGCTATATGTATATTTAAACATAATTAAACTATTTGCTCATCTCTTTCATTTGCTTCTTTATATCTTGACATCTTTTTCTAATACTATGTTTGATTTGTAAAGATCTCTTTTTCTGTCTTGGCTCTCTGTTTCTGCCTTTGTATTTACACATATACATATATGTGAAAATATGTATTGTATATGTTGCAATTGTTTTTTACCTTTTCACTTTACTTTTAAAATTAATTTGAATCATATTTTATGGATGTAGGTCTCAAATGTCTATGAAACCAAATCTATCAATCTATTTTTTAATGATCTCTTTATGGTTATAAACATTAAAAAGAATCTCTTCATTTATCCAAAAATGGAAAAATATTTTTCCATATTGAAATAAAATATAGTACTTTTTGTTTTTCAAGTTTATCTTTTACATTAAGACTTGTATTCATTTGCAATTAAATTCATATATGCTATCCATTTTCTACTCTAGGCATTGCTTATCTTAAATAAGAATAATATTTAAACCTTTATATTTACAAAGCAAATACACTAAGATTTAATAAGTGTTTTCAGCATCAAACTCTGATAGTATATCTAAAATATAATTTACCAAAATCCAAGTTATACTAAACTTTTCAGAATTGCATCTAGTGAATAATTCAAGTTTTCTACTTCAACTATTGATTCCTGTTCTTCCTTCTTGTCTTTGGCATTTTTCCTTCAACAAAATAGGGCTATTTCACATTTTAAAAGGCATCTTACTTTTTTAAGTTTTAGCAATAAGATGAAAATGAAAGACAATTAAGAGTAGAAGGCAGGAGAATAAAGTGTAGATATAAAAAGGTCATTAACCCAACAAAGAACTAAGACTCATCTAGGAAACTGGCCACATTACTAGCATCTGTCATTTCTTGGTACTCACGAAACAATATTGTTGTATACATTTTTCTGATAAGAGCAAAAGTTTACTTTTTAAAAACAATTCTATAGTTTTACTATAAATAAACTAGAGCAAATTGTCTTGCTTCCAATTACCATAAAAAATATCTTTTTTTGCTGTTGAAATAGCATTTTTCTTTCTATACCTGGTGTAAAAAGTTAGACACATTAAACATGCATTGTGTTTGGGAACTTGCAAAAAAAATGCTTGTCTTTACAGCATTCTATTTCAATTCTCTTGATTGTTCAGCATAATTAAAATAAAGCTCTCAAACACAAACAGCTTGTCAAACACTTCTGGAAGTTTCTCCTGACTCAGGCCTGTGGTGGCAAGAACACGTTATAAACACTATAGGTGCTTTCCATTTAAGGGGATATGTGCTCCAGGAAAGTTAATTTTAAAGAATCTTTAGATAAATTGAGTCACACTTTCTGCTTGGCTCTATGTTTATGGAAATATGTAGGACCCTCACAAAATAGCAATGATGATGATGATGGTAATTATAATAATGTTATTGCATCACATTTTAGGGGTTCTGAAATAATATCATATAATAATGATCATTTATCAAGTATTCTGGTTACTATGCTATGATAAATAACCCTACTATGCAGTGATGTGAAATGATTTATTGTGCTCATACAGGTTCTGTGGGCCAGGAATTTAGAAAGAGCACAACGGAGATGACTTGTCTCTGTTCTAGGATATCTGGTGTCTCAACTGAAGACTCAAGGCTGAGAGAAGGTATGATCTAATGGCCCCTTCACTCATGTCTGTCTGGTGGTTAATAAGGGCTGTCAAATGAGACCTTAGCTGGAACTTTCAGCTGGAATACCTAGACATGGCCCCTCCATGAGTCCTGGGCTTCCTCACCTCTTGGTGGCTACGTTCAAAGGGAGAGAGTTTTAAGAGAGAATACGAGCCAAGCAGAAGCCATATCACCTTTTATGATCTAGCTTCAGAAGTCAAGCACTGTCACTTCCACATTCTTTGTTTTGAGGCAATTATAAAGATTTACCCAGTTTCAGGAAGAAGTAAGACAGCCTACTTCCTAATGGAAGAGTGTTAATATCACACTAGAAGAAGATCGTGTGGAATGTGGGATATATACACATGCACATGACAGCGTATCGTGTGGGATGAAAGTGTCTGTGATTTGTCTTGCATAACTGACCACCCAGACCTGCAGATGCATAAGCAGTCTGAGGAATGTCATTTGTGAGACTTGTGCTGCTTTAGTGACCTTGGGAGTCTGATTAATTGATTATTAGCTGGCTTTTATTTTTATTTTTTTATTATTTTTTTAAATTTTTATTTATTTATAATAGTCATACAGAGAGAAAGAGGCAGAGACACAGGCAGAGGGAGAAGCAGGCTCCATGCACCGGGAGTCAGATGTGGGATTCAATCCTGGGTCTCCAGGATCGCGCCCTGGGCCAAAGGCAGGCGCTAAACCGCTGTGCCACCCAGGGTTCCCTTAGCTGGCTTTTAGATCAGAACTGGCCCTCTGGTCTGGATGCCAAGAGCTATAACTTCTGCCTTGTACCTTCTCTGGTTCCATGTTGGGCTGGCCCCCGCAAGATGGAATCTGGGTGGGAAGGCAAGCACGTGTGCGCCAGGCTCCTTGAAGATGTAAAGACGTGATAACATAGGAATGCTGTTCATTCCAAACTGCATGTGGGCAAACAAATGTTTAACTTCAGACCCTGTCATTTTCCCTTTAAATGTGGCTCCTATGGTCAGTTGAAAGTCTCACTTGAGGGGAGGGTGCTACCCAGACCTCTCAGTCAAGACTTCAGCCTACCTGTCTCCCTGGGTCTTCCCCAGCTAATGAGGTCGAATGTTGTAAGTACCCAATTGGATATAACTCCTTCTTATTTTCCTTTACTGCTTACTATTGCCCTCATCTACGCATAGATTTCCCTTTTCTTTTTTCCATTTCTACTAGTTTTTTACTTTATAATATCAACAAAACGTTTTTCTGAAAACACAGATGTTGTGAATATTCTGTTTAGAACAGCCATCTTTTGAAAATGTAATATTCTACAATAAGAAATAATCTTTTGTTAAACACTTTACATGCAACATTTTAAACTTTACAATTTTGACACTAGTCTCCTATTTGCAGGTGAGAAACCTGTAAGATCAGAGAGGTTAAATAATTTAGGCAAAGTCACATAGGTAAGTAAAAAAGCCACAATTAAAATTAAGGCTATTCTATTCCAAAGTCATCATGCTTGCTTACTACATTGAAAGTGATCATTTATTGATGTTTTAAAAAAATTATTAGCAGATAAGGATTTATGCTAGAAGGTTTAGGTGTTGAGGATTCAAGATATGCTTGGAATACTTTGGGTGATAGTTAATTGGAAAGATACATTGGAAAATAAGAAAGAAAATAAGCCCTCTATAGTTTCAGGGCTAGAATTTGGATAAATAGATTATCTTTGGGTCCACCACAATAGTTTTAGTGGCCCAACTGCAGCTCTAAAAAACTCTTGTTTATAACTAGTCACTTTCTGTCCTTAGTATCTATTATCAGTTTACCTCTATGTTCTTACCAACAATACTGACTCTTGGTGTGTGGATTGCTCTATTGTCTGAGTTCCTGCACATACAAACTCTCTGAGAGTCTGATTTTGGTCTGGTAGTCAACACCCCACGGAGAGCGCCTTTATGTCCCCTCCCCCTAGGGTCAGAACCCACTCTCCATCCAGTCAATCCAGAATTTCAGATCATCAGGCAAAATCATGACCATCAACTCCAAAGGACCAGTCCTTAGTTACTTTGCTCACATGGCAGCTTTTGGTTGGGTTAGCAGTCAAAGCATCATGGATTATTTAATTCTGAAACTTTAAATATAGGAACTGAAACTGTTCCAGAGCATTCGAGCCTCCAAGGAAGCAAAAGACTTACCAAATGCTATATTTTCTGGACCTATAAATTTCTGGACATTTTTGTCATAAAGTTCTAGGCCCTAGTCTTTTTAACTAGAGTTAACTGGAGTGGCTTGTAGGAGCTGCTTGCAGCAGGCTCTGCTCATTGTTTCTGGGCACCAATGCTAAGAACTTGGAGCAGGACCTCTCCCCACTGGCGCTATCGTTGCCACAATTTTCTGTGAAAAACCCTGCGAAAGCCACTGACAAAATTACCTATGGAGGGTGCCAGAAGGAATCATCATCGGAAGTAGCAGGTGTACTATCAGATTTGAGGGTTGCCATTCTCTGATAATCCAGTGTAAGTGACCTTAATCAGTATGGATAAGAGAACTCTGGTCTTTCAGGATTCTTATTAAAAGGTCTGACTAGTTCTCTCTTAGGAAAGTCAGTCAAAACATTCAGAAATTTTGGGAAGGGGTTAAGGCATATAGTGAAACTTTAAACCCTGCTCCATTCCTTACAATCTCTTTGGAGTACATAATCCTGGAAAGAATTAATAGAATTCTGACTGATGGAAGATGTACAAACCATAGCAAATAAACGCAGATGCTAGAAATACCGAGAATGGGTTAGTTAACAATAAATTGATTCTGCTGTTATTTTCAATTGATTGAGCCTAGAACCTAGCTTCTTATGAATATTTCTTTAAAAAACATTACCAGAGGAAAATAGAATAAGATCAATATTCTATTCATTTGTCACAAATAGCTTTATTGTCTCAGTTACTAATATCATTTATCTCAAAGAGGTGAGCAGACATCTCTGAAAGCTCCCATTTGCCAGTGACAGAAGACAGCCATAAAGCCGCTTTCTTATTTGTGGTTAAGATTCCAAAATGCTGAAATAGACTATAATAAAATGTGCTTTGTTCCTAGAAAACTATGCAGCTTGTGTGACTTTTATACACTACATTTTTTTCTTCTCTCTTCAGAGATTTTTCTCAAATTTAATTTTCAAGTAGCTCATGCTGAACAGATCTCAGTAAATTATACCACCCTGTAGCTTGTTAGTGAGTCCAGAAGATTGAGATTTATATTTGATAACTTCTTCCTCATTCTCCTTATTATATTTACAACTAAGTCATCTGAATTCTCCCTCCAAATTGTGCTTCCCGCCACTCCCTTGTACCTATCTTTACTGCTACCTTTCCAATACAAGCAAAAATACAATCATTTCTTACCTAAACCACTGCAATAACTTCCAAATTCATCACCCCATTTTCTCTCCTGACCCTCTGCAATCAATTTTTACAGAAGGGCCAGAGGACTATTTTTAGATCATCAATTGAATCTCATGTTATTTCTCCACTTAAAAATTTTAAGTGTCTTTGCTTTGCAATGAGCATGAAATCCAAACTCCTAACTTTTGCCTACAAAATCCCAGTTGAAATGTCTTCCCTATTAAGGTCATGTTTGATGGATAATTTTCATTTACTTCTTCAGATTCAGATATCTGAGTGGGAACGGAGAGGTCAGGGCACTTAGACCTTCAGCTCCCTGCAGTTGGTTGTCCGAGCTCCTTACTGATGGACAGCTAGTTATTGCATATTCTCATCACTGCTTACTCCCCGCATCTTCAGGCCGAGAGGTGATAGTTTTCCACTGTTGTTAGCTCTGGAGGAACTACATCTTCCCTCATTTATCTCCTTGCTTACTTCTTTGTAAGTAGTCCTTTATTAAACTTTTCACAAATTAGCCAGATTGCATGTGCCATCTCTGTTTTGTTAGGAACATGACTGATTAAATGTCTGGTAGTCAGGTGGTCTGAAAAATGGATTGGATAGCTCCATGCATTTGAGGAGCACACAGATAATCTTTTGGTAAGAACGAATAGGACACGAATAGTCCATGGCTTACTATTTATGATTACTCAAAATTCTACCCGTGTGGCACAGACTTATGTGGGTGTAGAAAGCAAGGGAGCAGAATAAGCTGCTATGGCACTTGGTCATATGGTAGTGACCATAAAGATTTTGGATCAGTTGGTTGTTTAGGAAGATCTTAGAAATCATACTGGGTGAAAGGAGCAAATTCAAAGTCATAAAATTATAACCCAGAGTACAAGATAGGAATCAGAAATCTTCAAGGGCATCTTTGAAGGAGCTCTTTTATTTCTTGTAGTCACAGAGCAGATACGGCTGAAGATCAAGGCTAAGGCCTGATTATAAAGGCTGCAGAGTTGTAGTGCCAGTCCAAGGCTCAATCCCACGGAACAAAGGCACCTCCCTATCCCATCTGAGGGAAAAGATTCCCCTGGAGGTGAAACTCTTAATGACTGCAACTGGGTGCGATGTCTCACAAAGAAGTGCCTGTTCTCCTAGGTACCCACCACTTCTACCCTTCGTGGCTCCTCTACCCATAATTAGTTATATCTCAACACGGACCTGATGGAGACATACAAAGCCTTCTCTGAAGGGTGTGGCTTATGTATCCCAAGGGCTATAGGACCACATCAGTTTGTATTAGCAGGAATCAGAAGCATGTGTAAGTGTGGATGTTATTTGATTGGACAAAAATGACTGATATGCTCAATATGCCCACAAAAGTTACAGAATTTAATGTGCTGGTTTAGGCATATAGGAGTGATTTTAATCAATTAGGTTGACTAATTATAGGCTAGAGACATTGGTGTCCTATCATCAAGAATGTGTTAAATCTGGAATTTACCTGGCATACTGCAGAAGAAGGAATTAAAAGGCCCAGAGGGAGAGCAATATTGAATTCATTTCATACCACTGACTGCACAGGTATTCCTCTAACCATACCTATCAGGAGAGCCAGGGGACACTTTTTAAAAATGCCTTCGGTGAAGGGTTACTAATCACCCCTTCTGTAATCTGGAGATCGTGGTCGGGATGCTCTTTCACTCACTCTCCTGAATTAAATAAATCCCAACTTTGGGCTTTGTTGATTTCAGTAATAGCTAAGCATTGGTACTTTGATTGGCAGAATTAAAAAGCAAGAATAACCCCCTCACTTCCAATATCCCAACCATCCTGGTAGTACTTACTCTCATTTGACATAAGGTTGTGAATGTAAAACCTTAAAAATCAAAAATATGTATTTTTGAATTTATTTTAAACAATTTGATGATTTTTTTCTTATGTCTTTTAAGTCTAAATCATAGTAATTCAGAATTTTGTTTGTTTGCCTTTGGCTTCTTAGCCTTTAGAGACCTTTCTTAAAAACAAAGTCCAATTTGTAAAATTTATATTGCGTGTGTATGTGCGTGCATATATATGATGTTCATATTAATATAAATTTCATGTATATGGTTACTTCAACTGAAGTTAAGAGAGGGATATAGATAAAAGCACATAGAAAAGCTTAAAGCTTAAGAGTTTCTTTTGCTAGGCTCTGAAGAGTGTGGCTGGAAATCTACTAGTCATCTGGTCAAGGTGATTGGCTTATTACTTTTAGAATTGTCCTTTCCCTTTCTAAAAGAAAGGTGATAAATTATTGCTATCAGAGGCACTATGTCCTTCAAAATCTCATAGATAATATTTAGTGGCTCAGTAATTGTTTCAGTCAATTCCTTAAGTACCTTGGGATGTATGTTATTGGGATCTGATAATTGGATGGAATCCAGTTTTTAATGTGATGCTTGTTATGAAATTGTCCTGCTTTTACCACCCTATCATGGATCTAGTTATTGATTGGTAGAGGAAATTAAAGGAAGGTTGCTTTTGTTTGTTAGTATCGTTGGTAGATTTTTTTTTTTTTTTTTGGCTATAGGCCTAGTAAGATGATAGTGAATCTTAGGTTTATTTTTCAGGATTCCCAAGAAGAGAACATGCATCAAATAAAATACTTTATAATGTGATATTATGAATAAGATCAATGAAATGTATCAAATATGTCAGTGATGGTTTTCTTGACAATAGATTTTAATTCATGGGAAAATCCTCACCAGCTTGCTTGAAATTAAGTTTTCAGAGGTTAACATAATAAGCAATAACAACAAAAATGATGACTAATATTTTGGAGCATTATATGCTGAGTCCTGGGGGATAAGTACTTTATTTTATTTCATCTTTAAAAGATTTTTATTTATCCATTTGACAGAGAGAGAGAGAGAGCACACGCAGGGGGAGCGGCAGGGAGAGGGAGAGGGAGAAGCTGGCTCCCTGCTGAGTAGGGGGCCTAATGGGCTGTGGGACAAGTACTTTCTATGGATGATCTTATTGAAGTCTCATCAAATCACTATGTGATATCATATTCAGTTTCATAAGCGAGGAAACCAGGTTTATTGGTTTTTAGGTAAATCTCTCATGGCCATAAACATTATAAAAGTGGCTAAGACAGGCCATGTTTAAATCAATAATCTATACCAAACTGTCTCCCTATTGATGGTGCTTCTCTCTAATTGTAGTGGTGAGGACAGCAGTACTTGGAGGAACTTGGAAGCTAATATTCTGAAAGAAGTAGAAAATACACCTGAAAGTATATTTAGAAGCCAACCAGTAGGACCGTCATATTTCATTGATAAAGAACATGAGGCGCAAATAGTATAATGTTGCGTCCGTGTTGCTTGGATATATCTCTTACAGATTAAGGGAATTTAGGCCTCCCAATTCCTCAGTTTTCTCATCTATAAAATGGGAATGATAATCATATAACCTATCCCAAAGTATGCTCTAAAAATTCATTACCTCCTTATAATATGTATCTATAGTTTTCCTTCTTTCTAAAGTGTAAGAACAAAAGAATTCAGGAAGTGTAAGGGTTAAAAAGGATTACTAAACCATTATCAACATGCATGAGTTTGTATCCTAATTCCCAGAAATGTTAGAATATAGAATAAGGAAGCATCTAGCCAGGAGCATACATAATAAAATAAAAAAATTAGATTCAAATTGTTAGCAGGGGTGAAAGTTTTATATTTTCTTTTCTTTTGGTTTCTTGAGGCTAATTTGCAGAAAACCCAACTAACATTCCACCTCTCCAAACTATATAGTTACTTTCTTGGTTAATGAGTAATGCTGAGTAGGCAGTTCCTGGCATTGCTTTATCCATGTAGTAATGCCAGGGTTGCTTGTCTCTGAAATTCTATTCCTTTCTTGGTCTCGAGATGGTCACTAGAGGTACAGAAATCACGGACACAGTTACAGCAATAAAAAAGGGGGGAGGAAAGGGAACCAGTCTCCTCTGTCTCTTTTATTAGGAAAAGCAAAATTCTTCCAAAAAGTCTTCCTAGCACACTTGTGCCACTATCTCATTTGCCAAAACCAAGGCCATCGTGTTTCCAACTGGCCTTCCCATGTAGGCAGGTGATGAAAGATAAAAAATGGCCTAGTCAACAGCATTATTCAGATTTATGATTATTATATGTTGACCACATTTTTATATTAGCTAAGATATCTGTGAATGGAAATGGGTAAACTGCCACTTACATCTGTCACTCAAGGAGTATTAAGTTCTAGGATGTATGTTAGGTACTTTATGGTTATTATTTAATACTCAAACACTTTTGAGAAAATAGATGAATAAACAGAGATTCAGAAAGATGAATTCTATTGCAAACATCTTACACATATTATTCTTTGAAACTGGGTCTGACTGACTTGAGAGTCTGTGTTTAAAAACATGAAAGAATGAAGGGAGCTGTAGAATAGTAGCCACAAAGCTAGTGAATGCTTATTACATGCTGGGTATCACGAAAGTTAACACATTTAAAAATAAATCTTCACATTTAACATCAGTAATCTTATGAGATATGAAATCAGGGAGGTGGCTATCTTTTTCAAGATTACTTAGCTAAAGATCTGGGAGTTGATATCTAAATCTAAATAGTTTGCTACCAACCACTAAATAATATTATCATTTGCCATCTGTATTTAGGAGAGTGTTGTCTAAGCTCCCATCATAATATGTGATGATTCTAGAACGAGTACAGAATATAAAAACCAGGTAGGTGTTGGAAAGGTACAGTTGGGTTTTTCCCCATTTATCTGTTAAAAAGGGTCAGGATAAAGTCCCAGGCAAACAGTTTCAGAAGGAAAGGAAATATATGTAAGGTCAGGAATGTCTGGCATAGATATTCTCCTTTACCTGGTGGACTGGAGGAGTGTGATGTTGGAAAAGATAAGGAAGTTCCCTAAAAGCAATTTATTCTACCTCTCTGACTATACTGCCATATGTTCTTTTTGTTGTTGTTGTTAAAGATTTTATTTATTTGACAGAGAGCGGGGTCCTGTGCATGCATGTGCATGTGCATGAACAGGGAGAAGGGCAGAGGGAGACAGAGAGGTCTGCTGAGCCGGGAGCCTGACCTGGAGGCTCCATCCTAGGACCTGGGGATCATGACTTGAGTTGAAGGCAGATGCTTAACGGACTAAGCTACCCAGGCACCCCCATATGTTCTTTATTTAAACTCTTTTTTTAATACAAATAAGACAATAGAAAAAGACAAAGAAGCACAACACCTTACGATCAGTATTTCTACACAATTCAGTCACGGCTTTAAAAATCTCTTTGGTGTATTAGAAAATGCCAGAGCCAGCATCTTTATGGAAGTGTGAAAAAGGCAAGTATAAAGCATTGTCTTTGTTAACTGTGAGATATTAGTGTGTACTTAGTCGGGGGCTTATAAAGGTCATTTGAGGGTGGAAGGCTGGGAACTACTTTTTCCCCATATAGGTTCTCTATAAAGAGGCTTTCAAGGCTTATATCCCTTCAGAGGTAATAATGAAGAGCTGCGGAAAGGTGCTTCAGCACAGTTCACTGAACAGAGTAAACACAGTCGCCCCATGGATACCAAATCCATAGGAGGAAAAGCACGCACAGTAACTAATGGCCACCACCAAAGGGAAAAAATTTTTTAAAAGGGTGAAATTTTATTGCTAGCACAACTTGGATGACTTTATAAAATGAGTTTTGTGCCTCAGGTGTCTGGCCTGAACATCTGAATTCTCCTATTTCTCAAGGTGTCTGTCAGTGGATCTACTTATTATTCATTTGGTCCATGCTTATGGATGAACTTGTACCCTCCAGTGATCAGGAAAAGTGACTTGATGCTAATCCCCAGAGAGGTGATAATTAGGCATTTCAAGTCTTTCTGGTTCCCATCAGTTTAATAACCACTCCTTTTTGTATCTTGAGATATTAATACATGATTATATTATAATTTGCAAGATGGTTCTATGTCTTCTTTTTCCTTCTTGCTACAAGACAAACACATACATATTGAATCTCTGTGTTTTTTCAGAATAATTCAAATATTTAAAACTTTGTTCTGAGCTTCTAATAATACTTTTAATAATGGCATGACTTTTTAATGATAATGATTACAAATCATAGTCATAACTAACACATACGGAGTCATTGCTAAGTGTTAGACTATCTAAATATTTCATAAGCCTAATCTCACTTAGTTTTCTCAACAACCTAATGAAATATGTACACTTTTTTTTTTTTTTTGAGCTCAGATCAAGTGTAGAAATCTTCATAGTTGTAAATGTCAAGAGTAAAACCTTTCCATCATGGCTCAGAACTGATTCGTCTTTCATCTATACACATACCTCCTCCACCCTCATTCCAATGTCACTCATTAAGTCATCAGTTATACACTGTCATCTTGGCATACACAGCTGCTGACGTAAGTCTTTACTGTTCTAAGTTACCTTTCCTTCTCAGAACTATGGAGATCATGCATCAGGTAGACCAGAAGGGCTTCTGATAATCAAATTTGGGCTATTTTCATCATCGATCCACTTCAGTAAGAGCAGATCTCAGAGAGCACTCATTCTTTTTATTCCACAGATGGGAAGATGATCCCCAAAGAGATATATAACTTGACCAAGATCACACAGCTTATAAACAGAAAACTTACAAGTTTAGAGCCTCAGTATATAAGACAACGCTAGAGAAATTTGATGGCATAGCTAACTGAACTTAAAACTCTTATTTTAAAATTGCAAGGCTCCATTAAATTATAACAGGTTCCTGTTGGGAGAGTGGAAATAATTGTGGACATTTCTCCTCACAGTTCCAAGCAATGCTCTTGCATATCTGGGACTCCAGTGAATGTCTGATAGACAAGTAAATGAATCAATAATAAAATAGAGACGAGGGATGCCTGGGTGGCTCAGTTGGTTAAATGTCTGCCTTTGGGATCCCAGGATACTGGGATTGAATCCCATGTTGGGCTCCTTGCTCAGAAGGGAGTCTGCTTCTCCCTCTCCCTCAGTCCCTCCCCTTGCTTGTGCTCTCTCTCTCAAATAAAAAATAAATAAACAAATAAATAAATAAATAAATAAATAAATAAATAACTTTAAAAATTCAAAAAAATACAGAGGAAAAGCTAATGCCATAGTAATTTAGAATAACTATTTCTTTATTATCTTCAAGCATATTCGAAGTATTAAAGTGAGGGTATCTGTTGATACTATGTAGTATGATTTCAGTGTTTTGCATTGTTGACTATGTGTGGATCATCTGTGTTCCATTTTAATTTTTCTATTGAAAATGTGCGATGTGTTTTGTATTACCTTTATCTGGATTTGCCCTGGTGCCTGAGATGCAGGATCGAAGTGTTTGGCTGGTAGGAGTTGAGAATGAATTGCCCAAAAGCTGTGACACTTTGGCATGTAGATGATTTGAGCTGAAAACAATCAAGGCTCAAACACTCAGGAAGAAAATTTGACTTTTCCCTAACTGCCTAAAGGAAGTTAGAGGACCTGCTCCACAAATAGAGTTATGACCGTCGATGGTGAATATACCGCATTTACTCTTTTGTCTTTGAACTTTTCATATATGCGGGATTCCTATACATCCAAAATTAACATTGATCTTCTCCTATTAATGTCTCACATCAATTTAACTTTTAGACCAATCAGAAGAATCTTGAAGGGTAGAGAAAATTTCCTCCTCAACAAGCATATTGAGTAGAAAAGAAAACAAGCATTCACGTGGCAGCAGGATAACTCCTTGGACTGTCTGATTTCTCTATTTGCTTGCTGTTCAGAAGAACACCTTTAAAAAAAAAAAGATTTTATTTATTTACTTGAGGTAGAAAGAGAGAGAAAGAGCACAGCAGGAGAAGCTGCAGAGTGAGAGGAAGAAGCAGACTCCCCGCTGAGCAGGGAGCCTAATGCAGGACTCGATCCCAGGACCCTGAGATCATGACCTGAGCAGAAGGGAGACACTTAACCCACTGAGCCACCCAGGGGCCCCCAGAACAGCTCTATGAAACTGCTCCTCATACATTTTTTCTTGCTTCGGGAAATCAGATCATGGTTCCGATCTAACAGTGTGGCTTTCACACAAACTTTGGGCTATCTTGGCAGTGTTCCCATGTGTAGATCATTGAGAATTGACTAAAATATATACATTTTCCTTTATGATAATCAATAGCAATATGGTTGTAAAGAAAATTAAGTTGCTTTCTCCTTGAGGTGTGAAGAAATTGAATTTATAAAACTGTGGTGTCAAATTCTTTGGGAAAAAAATAACACTACAACACTGATTCTATCACTCCATTTGTTCTTCATTATCTGAAGTCTAAATTCACATCTTCCAAGCCCTAGTCCCAACATTATTATCACCCTTAAATCCCACTTCTTACATATATATGCTATGCAAGGCCAAACTGGACTATAATAATTTCCTGGACATTCACTATATTTTCAGTTCTTCCTCTCTGTAGGCATTTTCTGACCACCCTACCAAAAATATCATCCTTTATTATTTTTTATTTCCTTGCTATCCTTTTTCTTCTTGACCCTGCTTTCTTTTTTTTTTTCCCCATAGCACTGACATTATATGATATATTTGCTTATTTCTGCCATTTAGCACCTGGAAGACTGCTCAATCAGTATTTGTTGAATGAATGAATAATTTTCTAAACCATCAAGTAACTTCAATTCTCCAAATTGAAAAAAAAAACACCTCATTTTTCAGGAGCTTTAGAGTGGTATGGTGGGTCAGTTCGTACTTAGCAGGCTTTGCAGTTTAAGAAGGTTTTCGTTTGTTGTTGTTTTTTAATTTTATTCAGAAATGACTGTGTCTATTAGGGAAACTTACCACCAGTTCTAACAAATTGACCACCATCAATTCTAGGAAGTTTTATACAGTTTCTTGTACCTAACAAGGATTTTTGGTCACTTACTGCCATGCTGTCAAAGAAAGCCAGATGTGGCTTGAATGGGAATGAAACTCTCTGATATATTATTTACACTGTGTTTTTATTTTGCCCATCGGTGGTGGCCTGTGATGACTAAGTAGCATTATGTACCAGTGGGAAGTTGCAGACCTATTGCTATAGCAGCCAAGAGACTTTATATCTATTTGGGATTTCGATGAAACATTTCCTTAAAACTGAATTAAGCCAGTTAGAGATAGCATTATTTTTTCTAAATTAAAAAAAAATCCTACAAAGAATTAAAAGAACAGTATAATGCATACACATATATCTTTCCCCTAGAAGTTCTAATTTTTATCAGTTTGTCACATTTGCTCTAAAATTTTTATCAATATATACATTTTAAATTCATACCTTTTTTGCTGAGATATTTGAAATTAAGTTGCAAACATAATGATATTTTACTGTAAATACTTCAACATGTATTTCATGAGAACAAGGACTTCTTTTTATATGAACACAATATCATCTCCATATCTAGGAAATTGCATTTTAACACAATTATATCTAATATACAGTTTCATTCAAATTTCTCCCTTTGTCCCAGCCATGTGTGTTCTTTTTAATTGTGTGAATGTGGCTTTTATTATTTGTTAGTTTGCAACTAATCAAGGATCTCAGTTTGCATTTAGTTGTCATGTCTCTTTAGTCTCCTTTTACCTTCTTTTTTAAAAAGATTTTATTTATTTATTTGGGAGAGAGAGAGGAGAGGGAGAAGCAGACTGCACTGAACGGGGAGCAGAATGTGAGGCTCGATCCCAGGACTCCAGGATCGTGACCTGAGCCAAAGGCAGATGCTTCACCAACTGAGCCCCCCAGGTTCCCCTAGCCTCCTTTACCTATAGCCATTCATTTGTCTCTTCTCTTCTTTTCCCTGTTTTTATTTTATTTTGTTTTTTCTTTTATAAACTTTGTAAGTTTGTCAAATCCAGGGCAATTGTTTTGTGAAATATATATATATTTTTTGTTTTGTTTTGTTTTGTTTTATGAAATATTCTACAGTCTGGACTTGTTTTCTCATGACTAGTTTCAGGTTAATCTTTTTCCAGATAGCGCCGGTGGGTGGTATTGCATACTTCCCATTGCATCTTAGCAGAAGATTGATGATGCTAATTTGACCCATTACTGGTGATGCTTACTTTGGTCCCTTGGGAAAGACATTTTCAGTATTCTAAAAATACCTTTTTTCCCCTTTGTAATCAATAAATAATAGGTGAAATTTCGAGAATGTGAGAATCCTTTCATCCCATGCTTTTTATCGTCATTTGGTGATTCTTGCATAAGTCATCATTTGGTGATTCTTACACTGTGTTTGCAAATTGATGATTTTCTAATTTTAGCAGTCCTTCTACACATAATAGCTAGCATTCTTTTGTTACAGAAAGTTGTTCACTCTCCATACCCCTATACTTTTATTTTTTAATTTTTAAGATTTTAAGTAGGCTCCATACTGGACATGGAGCCCAATACAGAACTTGAACTCATGACCCCGAGATCATGACCTGAGTTGAAATCCAGAATTGAATGCTTAGCTGACTGAGCCACCCAGGTACCCCTTGACTTTTTTTTTTTTTAAAGCAATGTTATAATTTATTTCCTGTTGTTTTTTTTTTTTTTTTAGAAAAATGTCCCAGTTGTCCCACATTTGGCCAGTTGGATCTTTGAAGCTATTCCCTAAGGCTTTTTGTTAGGTTCCCATTCATCACTGAGTGCTTTCTTGCTTTCTGACACTTTGAGAACATTTAGCTTCATCAGTGATTTTCCTTGCCTCAGCCATTTCTCCAAGGAACTCTGGTTCCTTTATGTGGATAATGGTATTTAGAAACCAAGATCTTGGCACTAGATGAACACAATGATGTTAGGGTGGGCATGAGCAATTTTCACTTCTATTATATACAGTTCAGTTCCATTCTTCTTACTCTTGTTCCCACTTGTTTAATTTTGGATTTCATATAATAATAGCATTTTCTTCTCTTGTATTTTCTTCAGCTAAGTATTTAACTTCAAATGCTGCTACTGAAAATTCTCCATGATTCCTAAGGATTGGCAGAGAATGAGATTCTTTCTTTCTTCATCTGACAGTGTGAAAGCCCTAAAATGTTAAACTCCACTCAAGTCTCAGTCACCTCTGTTTGTCTTTCATCTGATTTTTTACAGATGTTTTTAAGTTCCCAAAATAAATCGGGATATTCAGTGAACCACAATATCTGAAAGATAAAGCAAGTGCTTACCTGTTTGCTTTGCCATCTGCTCTGTTTTGGATTGGGTAAGTACATATTCAATCCCCCCAAACAGCATGCATGTCTCAAATTCCCACAGTGACTGGCTTCAGTTCCATCTGGTTGATTCTTGTTATTTCATTACAACTGTTCAGATTTATAAACCCAGCAATTAAAAAAACCTTAGACATGTTAATACCTATGTTGCCCTTAACTACCATGACTCAAAAAAAGTGCGAAAGGTTTTGCAAGACATTGTTTCGTTGAAGGGACTATTATTATTTTAATGGAACATGTTATACATGTATATTATTTTAAAAGGTTTCTTTCTTTTTGGCTTTGTCAGGCCTTCATTTACAAATAGAAGATTAACTATACTTTATTTTAATTGTTCCAAATGTGATGAAGGTGAAAAGCAACAATACAAGTTCCAGCCTTTCCCTCCCTCTATCAATGTTTCTATGCAAAGATTAGGAGTGTCTGTGACTAGTTCTAGAGTGATAATTCCAATTGGCTCAGGTCCATTAACTGCAGGGAAAAACACCTGGCAAGGAGGTTGGTAGCAGCCCATTCTTGTTAACCTTTCAGCCTTCACAATAACTATCAGCAGGCACTGAGTAAGGGCCTCTAATAAACTGGCATTGAAGCTGCTGACAGCTAATAACTTTTTATGGGTTTCCAGAACTAAGTGAAAGAAAATGTTCTGATTAATTAGAATCGAAGAGTTTTTAAATCCCTTAATCCTAGAATTGGATAATTTTAGACATGTAAAATAGAATAAAGATCCATGTGTTCTCTCAGAAAACATTTTCCTGCAAGTAAAATGGATGTTCAAAGTTTACTATTTTATACTTTCATCCAGTTTAATTTTCAGCCACTGAGCTCTTTTATTTTAGTAAGAGTGAAAATAGCTAAGAAATGGGAAACGGCACCAACTTTAGAGTTAGTTATAACTAGATTCTTCTCACCTGTAGCATAATTTCTGCTGATGAATTATGGAAACTCTTTATAATGCTCAGTACATGTAGATTAGGCCTCCGTCCTGCAGGGAGGAAGAAGAGAAGAGAATTTAGAGACAGAGAAGAGAATTCTTCCTTATTCTTCTCTTATTCTCTAAGAAGAGAATTTAAGGCTTCACTGACACCCTTCTCTCTGCTTTGCCTATGAGAAAACCAAACGGTTTGCTCATGGGCTACGTCCATAAAGAGAACCTATTTGCTACCGGTTGGTTAGTGGAGGTGAAGAGGCACCGAGGAGTCCAGGAGAAGGCCGGGGGGTGTGTGGGGTGGGGTGCAGGGGAGCTTAGCGATGCTCCTCCTGCAAAAGCCTGGTCAAGAAGCCACTTCCTTCTGTGTCAGCCCAGCAGCGCTCAGAAGGCGGACAGAGAGCAGCGGAGGCCGCCGTCCTGAGGCTGACTTGGGGCAAAGACGGTGGAACCATCCCTACACCACAGCAGGAGGTTCGGAGGGACCAGCCGCAGCTGACCACGCAGCAAGAAGGTCGTCAAGTTCTACCGACCATAATGGCCCAGGTTGGGGGGGAATAAAATGAAGAGTGAGGAGGGTTTCCAGGGACAGTGAGTGGAGACCCGGGTCAGAAGAAACCGCCCAGTCCTTCATCTTCTCTGCGCCTTCTTTACACCTCGTGACAGCGTTTACCTCCGATCGCTTCTGGTCCTCAAATGTGTGGGTTTCTTCCCCCATCAAGCAGTTCTATAACCCTGGCTGAGGTGTGTCACAATCTAACTTCATTCTGACACTATCTGCAGGAGGTGACATTAGATCCCGCAGGCTCCGGGCTCAGTCTCACAAGAGGCTTCCTGCTTCAGGGGACAACTGCGAGTAGTAGGTCTCCAGGTTACCCACACTTGGCTACAAGTTGGAGGTTCATGACCTCCTTCCCCTTGGATTTTTTTTTTTTTAATGTTCTAGAGAGGCTCGCAGAACTTAGGAAATATTTACTTAGGTTTACCAATTTATTAAAGGATATGATAAAGTGTGCAGATGAACAACTAGGTGGAGACATACAGAGGATGAGGTCTGGGAAGGGGGTTCCTGAATACAGGAGCTTCTGTGCCCAGACAACTGCGGTACCTCACCCTCCTGCTGTCCATGTGTTCACCAGCCTGGAAGTTCTCTGAATCCTGGACTATTGGGATTTTTATGGAGGTTTCCTCATGTAGTTATGACAGATCATTAACTCCATTCTTCTCCCCTTTCTGATGTGGGAACAGGGTGTGTGTGTGTGTGTGTGTGATGGGACTGAAAATGCCGAACTTGGAATCATGGCTTGGTCTTTCTGGTGATCAGCTCCCATCCAGGAGCCCACTCAGTAGCCTCCTTAGAAAAAGAGACGCTCCTAGTACTCTTGTCACTTAGCAGTTGGCAAGGGTCCTGGGAGCCCTGTGCCAGGAACCAGGGGTAGAGATCAATATGTGTATATTAGCTGTTATCGCCCAGGACCTTAGTAGAGGGAGGTGAAGGCGCCACACCGCTTTCCATCTTCTCACCCAGTCTTCAAGAGCCTGGTGAAAACCGTTCTCTTAGCTGTTTGTGTATGGGAAGTAAGATGCTGCAGAAACAAATTAACTAAAATCCTTTGTTCTCAGCACAGAAGGGCCTTTGAAATTTAAAAAAAAAAATTTCAAGTTTGCAAATATTTACTAGTGGAAAAAAAATAAGTAGGAGAATACTTTGAGATATTAACTGTAGTTCTTTATAGTCGGTGACACTTGTTCTAGAGAAGGCAGCTACAATATTTCACATTAATGTTTCAGGGAGTGGGTATAACCAGTATCAGAAATAAGAGGGAAAATATTAAGCAACTTTTGAAAGGACCTTTGAAATTCCTCATTAGGGGAAAAGCCTTTTGGACTTTTCCAAAGCTAAAAAACAATCAATGGAATTGTAAGAACATGTGATTGACAGAATCAGTATTTTCTGTGCTCTCCGATTCAATAAAAATCTAAGTGGACTGAGAAGAGGATAAGCAAGAACATTCACCTATAGTAGCCCCTGAGTTCTGTTGGTCTGCCCTTGCTTGAGAAATGGGGAGGCGTAGACAGACCCGATTTCACAGCAAGATCCAGTTCCCCTTTCTCACTGCATCCCATGATCCAGACCTCCCCCTTTGTTCCCAGAATCGTGTGGACACAAAAGTCAGGGTGGGGGACATGTGTAAGATGAGAGAACCTGGAGCAGCCTCACAGTTTCCCACAACTCATAGTGGTGACGAGCCTCTGGTGGCTTCCGTGCCTTCTGGGGACCATAGAAGTACTAGAAGGAGCCCAGCCTGGAGAGTTCCTCCAGGGAGGAGCATGAGAACATGCCAGAGGCCACCTGCCTTGGTCAGCATCTGAGGATTCAATGGAATGTGCTCATCTCAAAGGGTGCAGACAGGAAGAGCTCCTGAGTAAGGACCAATACCCTCCCCTCGCTCCCCAGTACCAAAGCATTAGGTAAGAACCCTAGATTTATGGCAACACCCCTGGAATAAAGGATATGGTTTGACTTGGTTAAGATTTTATTTTAGTCACCTGATCAAATGGAGACTGAAAATATAAAATTAAGTTGGAGTATTGAAAAATAAGCAAATTCACAATTCTTGTCCACCTGGGTTTTGTGGAGTAAGATCCATACTGATTACATTTTGTATTTATGTTATTTGCGTGTCAGCTTCAATAAATTCTATTAGAATGTGAATTCCCAAAGGATAGTGGTTACTTCTCTTTCGTCTTTCTGACTTCCAGGTATCTTGAAAATACTAGGAGCTTAATCCAAAGGCTGCATGAAGGAGAAGCAAAACAGAGGAGTCTAACAACTTGGGCCCATGGATATCCAGTCTCAATATCCAATAGAGCTTTACTTTTGAAGTACTGTCTTCACTTAGTTTCCAACATTCTTGGCTCATCGAACCTTCTTTCTACCTTCTTGTCAACTCTTATTTTCTTGAGCTGGTTTCTCCTCTCTTAATCTTGTGCAGTCTCCAGGTTATGGTTTCCACCTGTGTGCTGACGACTCATGCATTTATGTATCTGGCTCATGTTTCTTTCCTTATCTTCAAATGCCCCCTTAACTTTTGCATCTGGATGTCTAATAGGCTCCTAAAACTGACCCTGTCTACCACTGAGCTCCTGATGTATTCCCCCATGCCAACCGCTCTGGCGTTTTGTTGCCATCTCAGCAAGTGACAGTTTTCTATTCCCAGCTTCTCAAACCAAAATGCCTGGTGATGTGCCTGACTACTCTTTCTCTCTTCAGCCTCATATCCAAGTCCAGAGGGAAATAAATCTCTTTGGTCCTACCTTCAAATATACCCAGCATCTGTCTTCATGTCTTCATGTCTACTGCTACCACCCAAGTCCAAGCTACCATCTTCTCTTGCCTAGATGATTGTAACAGCATCCCAGCTGGCCTGTCTTGTCAAATTTGTCGTCCTGTAGACATTTATCAACAACGGTGGCCAAAGTGATCCTATTAAATTATCATCAGATTAGTTCACTCATCTGCACCAAATTTTTCCATGACTTTCTTAAAAAATTTATTTATTTATTTATTTATTTATTTATTTATTTATTTATTTATTTATTTATTTATTTAAGAGAGCAAGCATGGAGGGAGAGGGAGAAGCAGGTTCCCTGCTGAGCAGAGAACCCAATGTGGGCTCCATCCCAGAACCCTGAGCCAAAGGCAGGTGCCTCACCAACTGAGCCCCCAGGCCCTCCATGGCTTTCTAATTCAGAGTAAAACTCAAAAGCCTCACTGTAACTCCTTCTATGTGATCTGGCTCCACATGACCTCTCAACCTTCAATTTTTCCTCTTAGGACATCGGCAACTCTGGCTTCCTTGTCCTTCCCACACATATCAGATGTATTCAGGAAGTCCTCTGCACTAAGTACTCTCACAGTTTGGAACATCCTTCCCTATTACATTGACATGGTTAAAGCTCCCTCACCTCCTTTGTATTTTTACTCAAAACCCAGCTTTTAATAAGACTTTACTGGCCACGTGATCTAAAATTTTAATGCTTACCTTCACATTTCATAGGGCTTTCTCTGTTTTATAATTCCTTCTTAGACCACACCATTTAGTCTCATATATTTTACCTTTTTATCTTGTTTATCGTCTGTCTCCTGCTTGACAGTGTTCTGTTCACTACATGATGTCTTGCCCCACAATAGTGCTTGACATATGGCAAGTACTCAGTAAATATTCGTTGAATAATCATTTAGTAAATAATGAGTATTTACTAAATCATCATCAGGTTCTTTTTTAGTTATATTAATTCATGGCCACATTAAAAAAGAACTATTTCACTAACAAAATTTTTCAACATGGTGTTTATTCATCACAGAACCCAACATTAAGAATGCTTCTGTAGCACAACTTTGCATATGATAAAGTATTACTTTTCTCCTAGTAAATATACTTTCTGAGCACAATGCTATCTGGAAAAAGCTCTGTTAGTAATTAACATGAAGGTTATTTTGCCTCATTATAAATTGGTTCTTTATCCTAGAATGGTTTTTGGACCAAATCATAAAATAAGCATTTTGCTTTTGAATAAAGGCTGTATCTTGTAGACTATTTTCTGTTTGCTTTGTTGTTGCGGTTTTTTTTTTTGTTTTGTTTTTTTTTTTTTTTACTTACCTTGTTCTCTTGTGCTAGGATTTTTAACCTCCTCGTTTCTATCCACAGAAACCTATGTCTTAAGAGTGAAATATTCTTAATACTTCCTAAATTAATTTTCTTATCAATAAACTGATTTTTTTCGGCAGCCTGTGCACTATCAGGGAAGGAGAGAAGGACAATACTCTCTCTGAATGAAGGAGAATATGATGTTGGAGGCACGAGTAATGGAATTTTAATCTACCTTCCAATGCTTCAAAGCCCCACAGAGAATGGGGGAGGAAGCTTGCTGCAAATATAAACAGGAAAAGCAAGGGCAGACTGGCTGTAGCCTTGCTCAGCATTTGGTAATTCTGTAGGAAGCTAATGTTTCCAGGCTGCTCTGGCCAATATGCCACAGCTCGGCACAGGCATTCGGTTTGGTGGAGAGAGGATGTGATATCACTGACACAAGTGCATGCCTCTTTCAGTTTCAGAACGCATGGGCCTTGGATTAAGACCACAAAGGAACCTAGTATGTTGAGAGCAACCTGGGGCCAACGATAAGACATGTGGCAGCAGCTGTGAGGGGTCTGCAGAATCAGGGAGTGG
This sequence comes from Canis lupus baileyi, assembly GCF_048164855.1. Taxonomy (NCBI): domain Eukaryota; kingdom Metazoa; phylum Chordata; class Mammalia; order Carnivora; family Canidae; genus Canis; species Canis lupus. The sequence continues at coordinate 29,473,330 of NC_132872.1, read as the reverse complement.
AGGGAAGAGTGTCAGCTTGGAGGGTTAAGAGGTCCGACCAAGCTGAGGAGTTTAAGATCCCCGCGTACAGCCATCTAACAACTGGGCCAACTCTTAGTGATCACTCCCAGAGATTAGCTTGGGGTGAGGAACCTCCCTGTCCCAGGGCCCAAGGCCAAGTAAAGTGTCCCCACTGGTATACAACACACCTGGGGGCAGCAAATTGTAGCCCAGAGCAAGGATAGCTTCCTGCCTATTTCCATGTGTCCTATAAGCTGAGAATGGCTTTTACAGTTTTAAATGGTTGAAAAAAATATTTTATAGCAGCCCTTGAATGATATATGAAAATAGTATTTCATAGAAAGCCTTCACAAATAAGGCTTTATTGGAACGCAGCCATACTCGTCATTTACCTCTTGACTACGGTCACTTTCCTCCTGCAGAGTTGAAGCATTGCAGGAGGGTCTATATGGCCAGGAACGCCCCAAATATACCGTCTGACCATTTAGAGGTCGAGTTTGCCCACTCTGGCGTGCACCGTCTTGGAAGGCAGCCTCAGGAGAAAGAGAAGAATCTGAAAAACCGAGTTATAACCTCAAAGGGACGGAGTTACACCCCCAGAGGCCACTGAACTATTGAATTCATTGCATTTAATTGAGACAAAAATTACGATTGGCCGGCAATCCTGGGGAGGCCCGTGCTTCCCACATTACTATGATTTTAAAAGAGAAGAAATTGGGTGCCTGGGTAGCTCAGTGGTTGAGCGTCTCCCTTTGGCCCAGGGCGTGATCCCGGGGTCCTGGGATGGTGTCCCCCAACGGGCTCCCTGCACGGAGCCTGCTTCTCCCTCTGCCTGGGTCTCTGCCAGTCTCTCTCCGTCTCTCATGAATAAATAAATAAAATCTTTTTTAAAAAAATAAAAGATAAGGGCAGCCCTGGTGGCATAGCGGTTTAGTGCCGCCTGCAGCCCGGGGTGCGATCCTGGAGACCAGGGATCGAGTCCCACATCCGACTCCCTGCATGGAGCCTGCTTCTCCCTCTGCCTGTGGCTCTGCCTCTCTCTCTCTCTCTGTGTGTCTCTAAGAATAAATAAATAAAATATTCAAAAATAAATAAATAAAAGAGAAGAAATGGACATAGTTAAGAATTTATGTTAATTAAAGACACACCTGCATCAATAAGCCAAGAGGAAAGGAAAATGGAAGTAATCACCACTCCTTAAACTTAATCTTGAATTTAAACATCGCTATTGATTAGGGTTATCCTCTCTCTTATTAGATACATTGCAGGGATACCATTAATAAATGTTCCCTTACTCATTATGTATTTTCAGTGTTGAATAAAGTATTTTTATTTTACTTAATCCCTAAAAACAATTCTCAAGTCTGTGTAACTTCAAAGCCTCTACTTTTAAATTGAGAATAAGTTAAAGCTCCTAACCACTACTTCGCCCTACTTTGTACATTTGAAATACATTTTTTTTGTAAATGAGTTAATTTTTTCTCTCTCTCATTATTTTTAATAATTGTTGAGTTTTCTATACATAGATCCTTAAAGGCTTCAGTAGCCTACTCTTTTTTTTTCTCTAACCCTCAAGGTTAAATGGCCCAGTTTAGCTAGGCCAGCATTCTTCTTGGTAGAGGAGATAGTAACTCAGTGTACGGAGTTAACCTTGAAGTTATTCGATGTTAAATCAGTTTTACTTAGGGATGTTTTTTTTCACCCCCCCCTCCAAGGTCCCTTTTATTCTGTCAAACAATTTGCTGTCAAACTAAATGATGCATTTAAATACAATGACCAGAGATAATGACTGTGACAGGGGAGAGGCCAGAACAATTGCTACCGTAATGTCATTCTGATCCGAATGACCCTGTTATGTTGGAGTCATGATAGGAGGGGTGTCAAGTCATGGTAACTCACCACTTTTTTCAGCCAAATAATGGAAGTTTCTGGTGGACCAGCTTTTAAAGAAAAGTTGCCTAAGGGGTAAAGTATATTTTATAAGACAGGCTCAGGAATGATGACAATACCAGCCATGAGTAGAATGTATGTAAGAACAACATACTCAAGTTGATCATTGAACCGAATGAGATTCAGATCTGTTTCTTACTGGGACTTATACAGCACGGGAAAATAATGAGCAAGAACAATTGTGGCTACCAGAATGTCTTGGCTATGTTCTGAAATAAAATGATACTTTACAAGATATTTTTCAAAGACAGTTGGGTTTATGAACTTAGAAGTTGGATTTTTATAGAGGAAAAAAGTAATTGCAGAGCTTTCAGACTACATGATAGTCTAACAGAATGATATCCTTTCTTCCCTTTCTCCCTTCCTGTATTCCTTCCTTTCTTATTTCCTTCCCCTTCTTTCCTTCCTACTTCCTTCCTTCCCTCCCTCCTTCTTTCCTCCCCACCCTCTTTTATTAAGATGAGAATATCTTAGAGGCTATTATTATTTGGCTAACTTGCATAAAGGAAGAGCTTATAATTTTACCTTCCAGGTGTCAGTCGTATGAATTTAGCACCTATATATATTTGATTTCAATTAATTAATCTCCAAAAGAAATGGTCTATACTTTACAACTTCTGCCATTTTTTTCATGCATCATTGACCAGATTTTTTTTTTTGCCTTATAAGCCACTAGAAAAACATCAGAAAGTTTGATTTCTTAAATTTTGTTCAGTGATACTCTCTATATATTCTTAATTGATTTCAAAGCAGAAAGTTCATAATCTTCCTCCTATTTCTTTTTCTCCCATTTAATATGCAACCTAATCTTAATGCATGAATATGGAGTCTGTTGAGGCTAGAGTTTGATTTTGCGATCTTTTGTGGCCTTGGATATTTTTCCTTTAATAAGAAGAATGATATTTTTGTTTTATACCCAGAAGCCACATTTAAAGTACATTATCTATCAAAACTCATCAAATAACCAATTTGCATGTCTTTATGTCATTTATATATCCTTTTCTCAATAATAGAATATGTAATTTTCTTTTATTTATCTGAAATATTAATCCTACATTCTGTAGCAAAGAAAAAATTTTTTTTGCCTTTACTTTTTCAAGTTCTCTCCTGGGACCCCTGTAACAAAAGACAGATTGACAAGAGAAAAAAACAGGAGTGTATTCGTGTTGCAAGATTTCTTCTCCTTTGGTGCCCACAGTTCTTGGCCACACTGCTTTGAAGAATGAAGAGGTGGACCAGACAAAGAGTGGTGGGCAGCAAAGCAACATTTATTGAGCAATAACACAGAGCTCCCAAGGAGGGAGGGGACCCATGAGGGTTGCCACTGGAGTTTCTAAATCTAGGGATTTTTATGGAGTCTTTGGTGTGGGTTATTCTAATCTGATAAGCCCTCCATGTGCCTGTCACTCAATCAGGTTTTTGTCCAGGCACTCATCCACCTATTTACCTCTCAGGTAGTTGTTCACATGGGAGAAAGTGGAGGACTCCTTCCAGGGGGGGTGTAAAATCCATTTAAGGGTAGTTTCATCTTATGGCAGGGCCCCTTGTCCCTGCCTGCTTTTCTTCTACTATGTTTATTAGTATGTATAACTCATCTGTACAGGGGACATACCCAGGGAAGGATGACTGACTCTTAGATGTGGCTTCGAATTTAGGCTTAAATACCATCTTCCGCTAAAGACAAAGGGAAGAAGGTGCAAGGAAGGCCGGTTGTAGGGAGGTAACAAGGAACAGTATGGTAAACAAGAGTAAGGTTTGTGGGCACCTGGGTGGCTCAGTGTTTGAGCGTCTGCCTTCAACTTAGTTTGTGATCCTGGGGTCCTGGGATCGAGTCCCACATCAGGCTCCCTGCAGGGAACCTGCTTCCCCCTCTGCCTGTGTCTCTGCCTCTCTCATGAATAAATAAATTAATTAATTAAAAAAAGAGTAAGATTTGTTATTCAGATTTAAGTTGATCCCTCCCCCATCAATAGGAGTTTCTAGGGAGTCATCCTTTTGTTTTTCGGTCTACCTTTACATGTGGAGAGTTTCTTTATAAACGTAAATTTCCCTTGCAAAAGGGTAAGTTCTATTGTATTTTCAGAGCTTCTCTTGTGTCTGCTGTTTCTCAAAATAATCAGTTCAAAATAATCCTTATGTCAAAGTGGCATATTTTGGGGTGGCATATTTTCACACCCTTCACTCCCTTTTAGTTTCGATATTTATAACTCTTACTTTTATGATCAAAGGGAAAATAATTTTGAAGAAATGTCAACAGAAGTTAAAAGCAGTTTGTAAGAAGAAACTTCTATATAGGATATTTGAAGAAGTGGATTTAAATATTTAATAGTAACTAGTGAATTGCAACTTAAAAAAAGAACCAAAGTACTGAAAGCAAGTGAGCAAGAAAACATCCAGCTTTTCCTCTATTTGGTGACTTCTCCCATTGCATTTGACGGTATTTCCAGTCTTGCTTAAAGTGCTAAAGTAAAATTCAGCATAACTCTTCCTCCTAATTTTGGTACCAGTGATCGTCTCTATTTTCTGAAATGTTCTCACTTCTCTCTTACAGCACACTGTTGTTGATTTTCTTCCTATCTCTAAGCTCTTCCATGTCTTTATTTTCCCCTTCAATGAGTATTTTTCTAAATGTGATTCTTTGTTAATCTGCATGCATAATAATCATTATAATTGGATTCCTACTAACAATGCTGCTTTTTGGCCCCCGGTTCCGGCCTTCTAAAGAGAAATCTCCTAGTGATGGAGCCTGAGAATCTGCTTATAGTTCCTCTGAGTGTGCCTGAAGCAGAGTGAAGTTTGAGATCTGCTACCTTAAATGATGGGCTATTTCAGAGTTTTCCCGCAATTTTCCTCAGTCACATCAGAAAACTCCCTCCTGCCCCCAAACACTCTTCACCTCTTCTGGGCTCCGTGCTGTGTCCCCTCCGGTCTCGTTCTTGAGTCTCAGGTTCTCCCTCGTGGCAGGGCTCACAGAAGTGTCAAATTCCCCTTGAATGTGGTCTTTGTCCTGCTTCTCCTTTGTCAGTGGTGGGCATCCCTTCTACCCGGACAGCTGCCAGTGCCAGGAAGGGGGAGGAACTCTCATTTCTGTCCTTTTTCCTAGATTCATTCACTAATAGTCTCCTATTAACTCTGCTTCCGACTCATGGTGTATTTTACCCAATTGTCTCTAGCACCACTTTTTTTTATGGTTTTTATTTATGTTTTATTTTTTTTTGTGTTCTATGTTTCCTCTAGTCCGTAAGAAAGTCCCATGCCATCCCTTTCTGAGATTTTATACAAACTCTGTCACTTTTCTGATTAAATGCTTTCAATAGCCCCCATTTGTTTTTAGTGTAAAATATCACCTCCTGAGTGTGGCTTACAATGCCCTTCATGATCTGATCATTGTTTGTCTTTCCAATTTATTTCCCAGCACTCCCAGTCTAATGCTTTATAATCTGGTCTTACTGAATTTCTTACAGTTCCTGTAGGATTCCCCACTGTTTCTTGTCTCTGGGCATTTATGGAGTACTCTTTCTTCCTGGAGACCTGTTGCCCACCCTGTCCACTGTGTAGGAAAGATGTTAGGGTTCAAAGCTGACGGCCAAGGAAGAATTCTTGAGACGTCTTGGTGCCAACAGGTGGTTTTGTTAGAGCCTGGGCACAGGACCCATGGACAGGACGAGCTGCTCTGGGGGGACCCATTATATACTTTCAAGTGGGAGGGGGTTAGGGAGAGCGTAAGCCTCTAAGGAATTTTGGAAGCAAAGTTTCCAGGACCTGGAGGGGGCCAGCTGTTGTTGAGAAAGGGTCATTTATTACTGCCTAATGAAGCCTGAGTCATGAGGCCCTTCAGACGGAGATCGGTGGGCCATGGGCTAGGGGGGTGATCGCGAGCATATATCCTGCGGGGTGTGTGGGGGGGATAGAGATAAAGGAAGTTCCCAAGGAATTTTTATATGTTAAAGTAGGGGTTTGGCCTAAGATGGCCTCTTGCCCTCAGCAAGGTATCAACGTGGCGGCAGCTGAGCTCCCAGGGGAAGGTCACTCTGCCTGTTTCAAGGACTTGTCAAAGGGCTGTAGGGAGTGAGGGAATTTTCTTTTGCCTTTGCTTCCCGCATCGGTTTCTGCTGCTCACTCGGCCTGGCGTCTTCCGGAAGCCTCCCCCCACCCAGTGGTGCAGCACCACAGCGTGGCCCAGGCGTGAAGGAAGGAGCGGTACCAGCCAACACGACTCTGACGTTGCATTTCCCTCGTCGTAGTTTAAAGAGTTGAGTCCAACCGTCACCGGTAGCTCCCGAGGAGGCTCGGTATGGAAGGGATCCTCCAAACAGAATGTGATGCTAAGGTTAGTTCCGACGTCACCGTTCACCGCTCAGAGGAGACAAACGGCTGGTGGGCACAAAGCTGCGGCTCTGTTCTCCAGAAAGAAGGGCAAGTGCCGAAGAGGAGGGAATCCGCTGTGTTTATCAGGCTTTTCCCCCTAAAGACGGATACCCCAGGGCGCTGCTCAAGTGGCCTCCTCGCCAGTCCAGCCCTGGCTGCCTCCACCGTCTCCCCAGAGGCCCAGGGCTGGTTCCACAGTGAGCAGCACCCACCTGCAGGGCCCTCCCAGCCAAGGTCAACGTCCAGGCGTCCTGGGTTTGCTGCCTCTTAAGGGAGCCTCCTGCTACTTTGCATGCTACTTGTTTCCTGAGCAGGAGAAACACTGCTTAAAAGGATTAATTTGGCTGGTGCTCCAGAGAATTTGGAAGGTAAACAACTGTTTCTTTTTTGTCAATATGGCAATTAAGAACGAAGAGATTAAAGAAAGAAAAGTAAATGCAGCTTTTATTTCTACAGTAGACTGATAGGCTGGTGAGTCACTGCATAGGCAATGAGCACCAGAGTAGCTCGGGATTAACACACCAGTTCAGGGGGAAAGGTCTCTCTTCCTTCAACTCATTTCACCCCAAAGTTCCCAAACACAGCATAGACTGAAGCTTGCCAACTTAGAATTGGGAATTTGCGTTCGTTCATTTGATTGTGCTTAAGAATGTTTTTATGGCAGGGACATGTATCTGCATGAAAATTTGGTTTCAAGTGAAAGCAAATTTTTCCACAGCCAGAAGTGAAAAAATTAACAACTAAACTAATGAGAAAATTGTTTATTTTATTATACATGAGAAAAAATATAAACATATAATTATCGTATTAGAGTAAATGATCCACTAGGAGTATTACTAGTTGGTAGGAAATCATGGTCTCACAAAGTGACTACTAGTTCCGACTTTATTATCAGTTCACCAATCCATGAGCATGGCAAACTGCTGAATCTTTCTAAGACTTTTTCCTTATATTTTAGAGAGTGGCCTTCTTCACCATTGGTTGTTCAGGGCTATTATAATTCATTGTACTCCCTTATTGACACTTGACACATGATAAACACTGAATAAATGCTCATTAAAGAGAATATAGAATTAAAAAGCAAATGAAATACGTATATGAAAGAATTGTGGATGACTCTACAAATGTAATTACTTTTATTTTCCTCCATGATAAATCTTCTTTCAAATTTTACTGTCAGAAATTAATGGGTAAATTAAAACCACATTATACAGACATTAAATTTGCAATATTTTTAAGATTCCATTTGGCAGTCTATTGAGATTGACCTTATCTATAAACCTTCAGAGTCATTTATAGGAGTAAATTTTATTTATAAACAATTGGAATCACTTAAAACCCGATTTTATAATCTTAGGGTTTTGGTTTTTTTGTTTTTGTTTTTGTTTTTGTTTTGTTTTTTGTTTTCGCTCCCCTGGGTAAAAGAACAGATGGAGTATCTTTTGATGTACCGTGGATTTCATTGTTGGTCATTAACAACTAAACTAATCAGAAGCCAAATTTGCCAAAGGGTGGCCACTAAGAAGGGAACACACTTATTAGAATATAGTTTCAGGAAAAGATCTTGATGGGGTTTTCCTTAACTGTCTGAATTCCTAGAAGACTTGAGACCATGCAGCTTTGAACCTTGGTGGGGAGTCTTGCTGAAAGGAAAGCACCATTGCATTTGCCGCCTCCCCACCAGACAATTCGAGAACACTCACCTGCAAATACTTATCTCGTGTTCAAGTGCCAGTTACCTTACATGGTAAAAACTGGAAAAGCAGAGCGGGCAGTGAACCCGAAGAGGAAAAAAGGGACATTTTTCAGGAGGAATAGTTTCAGAAATCCCTCTTAAAAAAATCGGGAAAGGGGAGAAAGCCAGGGAGATCATTAGGCTGAGGTGGCTTTAATGCCTCAGTTGCTTACATAAGCAAACCAGATTCTCAGCCTGTAAGACCTCAAGGTTTAGAAAGCAAAATTTAAGGACAACCAATCACAAACAGCCAACTAAGGCATCCCAAATACAGCAACTGCTTGAGCTGTAGTCAATTAATTTTTTTTTTTTTTTTTTTTTTTTTGCTTCTGCTTCTTCTCTATGCAAGTCTTCCTTTTGTTCCTGTCAGTGGAGCACTCCTAACCATGGCCAGTTTGGCACTGCCTAATTCCAATGAGGTCTGCTCAAATCCACTTAAATGTTTACATTCCTCAATTTATTGTTTAATGATTTTTTAAAATGCAAGTGTTATTTTAGTGGTTACTGTTGCTTCTTTCATCTGCTCTTTCAGAATAGCAATAGCCCAAAATTTAATTGATGAGATAGGTATGAATATACTATAATAAAGGACTCAAAATTATGAAGAAGTCTGATATTAACTGAATGGCAGGCTAATGGAGTCAACATTGCAACAACTGTAAACAGGTGTATTGTCACTCTCCAGAGAGGAGCCTTTGTGTAGAGAAATGAAAATGGATAACATGTTGAAGTACTATCCACTTCATTTCAATTGAGACATGAGGATAAGGGCTGTTGTCCTAGGGGGAAAAAAAAAAGAATAGAGGAAGGACTCTGAAAGAGTCAAATTTTTGACTAGATAGCTCCAAAGTAGGCTTTTATAATTTTATATTAGATGTTAGCATGAAAGCTGAAGAATGTTTGAAAAACAAATGCTAGGCACTGTTCAGACAAAAGAGGTTTGTAAGGAAATAGTAGGAGTTGCATTTTAATGTGTATTGAGGAAACTGGAGCTCATACATGGAACTCTTCTCCAAAACCAAAGCGTTGAGAAGAATGAACAGTAAGCCATTTTCTCTATTACAAAGAAGATAAAAGTACAACAGGCTGAACCGAAGGAGATCATTGAACTTGATGTGACTGGGGTCTAGATACCAGTGGGATGCTGAAAAGTGGCCACTGCCAAACGCCCCTGAGAGGATGGTAGTAATTCTCATTGACTTGCAAGTACTAGCTTTGGTTTTCTGTGATGTTATTATGCGACAAAAAAAAAAAAAAAAAAAAGGGGGATCCCTGGGTGGCGCAGCGGTTTGGCGCCTGCCTTTGGCCCAGGGCGCGATCCTGGAGACCCGGGATCGAATCCCACATCGGGCTCCCGGTGCATGGAGCCTGCTTCTCCCTCTGCCTGTGTCTCTGCCTCTCTCTCTCTCTCTCTGTGAGACTATCATAAATAAATAAAAATTAAAAAAAAAAAAAAAAGAAAAAGACACATAGTCTCATCAAGCAGATAACATATATTCCATGCTTATTCTGTCAGTCATGTTTATCTGTACATATTTATGTCCAATTATGTCTGTATCTATATCTGGACTTGTACCTATACCTGAAACTCTATTTGCATCTGTAGCTACATCTGTAGCTCCAGCTCTATCCATAGCTGTTTCTAAACGTAGCAGGTCCTGGGAAATTCTGGGCATGTGGCAACAATTGGAAAAGAAACTCAAAAAAGCTCATTGTCAGTGTTTATATATAACAAAAGTGGGTCACATGCTACTCCTTTGAATTTCAAAGTTTAAGCAGTGGAAACAAATCAACAGTCACAAAACCTGTGTGGCAACAACATCTTCATTGAAAGAAATTGTATGGTAGTAGTGGAGTGACTATAGGACCTGAGCAGAGGAACCCATGAAACAGCTAGCTGGTACTCATTGCCAAGTTTAAGGAGCTGGAGCTGCCCCCCAGCCCCATCAACTCTTGAAACTGATTAATCAGTATTTCCCACCAGGCAAGGGTTCCTTACTAGGGAGAAACTGCCAAAAGTAGAATTGTATTGGTCAGGATAGGGGCAGTGACAGAAAAGAGAAAAGAATGTCTGCGTAAAAATAGGAAAGGGAAATAGAAGTAGAAAATCTTTTCTAACGCTTATATGCAAATACTGGAAGAAGGAGCTCTGTGGAGTTAGAAGATACTCTTTGAATGAAGGTCCCTTCTAGAAGTTCAGGAAAATGATTCATATAACAAAGAACAACAAAAAAAGCATTTGTGGTGAAATCCCATTACAAATCATCAAAATACGAAGAGAATGAGAATAAAAGCATGCCAGAATGATATGCCTGTAAAACAGATCCAAGTTAAAACATGCTATTTCAAAATAAGTTTAAAGACATAAATGTGTGTGTGTGTGTGTGTGTGTGTGTGTACATGTGCACTCTTCACTGAGAAGGCCTGGGAACAGTGACAACTCTGCCAACAGCAGCACACACTTCTGGTGACCAAACCGTGTGCTGAAATACCTCATGACTTTTTAAGAGAAATGGAGAAATGGACACGATGAGTTTGTTCAGTCTTTTGTACCGGGAGCAAAGGAGATGTCAGAGACCTTATGATCTTGTCAAAAGGAATTCCGCATTAACCTGAAGAGTTTCCCACTGGCTGATACAGTAGGCGCTTGACCGATGCAGATTTAAACGGTCCACTCCTACCTTGATTTTTTACAACACAATACTATAAATGCATTTTGCTCTTCCTTATGATTTTCTTAACAAGATTGTTTCTCTAGCTTACTTTATTGTAGGAATATAGTACATAACATATGCGAAATTTGTGTCAGTCGTTGAGGCTTCTTGTGGACAGCAATAGGCTATTGGTAGTTCAGTTTTAGAGGAGTCAAGATCGATATGCAGATCTTTGGCTGCACAAGGGGTCAGTAGCCTAGCTTACACATTTTTCAAGGGTCAGCTATATAGGACAATTTGAACCCCAGTAAGCATAGGAAATGCATGTCTTGAAATCAATGTGTTTGTTTTATTTTATTTATTTTATTTAATTTTTTTAGAAATCAATATGTTTAAAAACATAGGTTTGTTAGGGGTGAGAGAGCATCTGCATTGTGTGAGTGGGGGTCTCAGGCCCTGGATTCCCCAGGAGGCAGTTTACCTGGGGATCCATCTTCCAATAAAGGCAGCGGGAAGGAAAGCAGCAAGCACAAAGCAGCTTATTCAAGTGCAAGTTCACTGGCAGGGTAGGGGAGCAGGAGGGGGTGCAAGGAGGACCCAGCCCCTAGGTTGTTTCTGGGTTGGGTATTCTTGGGTCTCTCTGGGCTGTGAGGAGCTGGGCTACAGGGGTTTGCTATCTGCTTCTGATCATTTGGGGAACTCCTTCCACAGGTTGGGAGGGGGAGTTTTGGGCCTACAAGGTCTCTACTATCCATCGTAGGGCAGCCTTTCTCTGTAGGTGGAGCTGTCCCCACAATGCAAACCTGTTATAATGAGTCTAGGGGTCACCCGGGGGTGGGGGTGGGGGGAGAGGTGGAGGAGGAGGGAGCCTGTTCTGTGCCTGTGGCTCTTGATCTCCAAAACCTAAGTTCTTGGAAGCTCTAAGGTCAGGATGTTGAGCTTTCAGGCTCATAATGTGTAGTTGTGTATATATTTCTCTATATATACACATATACATAAATATGTATATATTTATGACCATCCTGGCCTCTAGCTCATGTCTTCATCATTCCCCTTCAAGAGCTTGGGACTCTGCATCTGAGGGTTCCTTCCATGGCTCATGTCTAGCTTCTCCTTAATAGATTTATAATGATATGGAATTTAACTAGTCACTTCTTTAGAGATGTAAGAGATCAGTACTTACCTTGTGAAAGGGTATATCAAGGGGAACAATAAAGCATTTATGGTGCTTTCTTATATGAACTGTACCACCGGCTGACCAAATGGTAGAGTCACTAAGGCCAATCAGCTATTTCAGATTTTTCCATAAATGAAACGAGTACTGTGTTTAAGAAAAGCTATGAGGTTAACCAGCAATGCATTCATTTATCACTTATCCTGACGGGCTAGTCTAGTTAGTCGTCTTATCTGCTTCTGCTAGTAAGAGTTAAGAAGCCAAGGAAAAAGCCAGCTTTGGTTTAATGTTTTCTTGTATATTACTGAATATATTTGAGAATAGACGGTAAATCGGTCCCTTGCAACCGTCTTTGACACGTGCTCAAAGTGAGTTCTGTTACCTGCCGTAGAACGAGAGCTTTCTACAGTGCGGGCCCTGACGCCCAGGTCTTCTATGGCTTGTGGTTTTGCTAGGATTGACACGCATTTCCCTGGCGGGGCTTCAAGTGACTTCTAAGTCCCTGAGTAATGAGGTAGCCCAGACTCTTTGGAAAGAGAGAGTCCCCTTGAAGGACCTGGGTGTGTGCATCTATTTTTTAAAAATAATTAAGTGTTATTTTTAACAGTGGCAGAGATCTGATAATCTCATGTTAATATTTGCAGGATATTCCCCAGTAGAAGGTGTCAATTTTTCCTTAACATTTTTCTAAAAATAAGACTGCTTTAAGACCAGTGTGGCTATTCCAATCTGTCATTCCCTGGGGCAAAAGAGCCTGGCTGGGCATGTTCTATTGTATTTCCTGCCTCTTATCGTGTATCTGGAGTCTCTCCCCAATAAAGTATTTTGAACCCAATTCACCCTTTTTGCTACGTACATGGGACCTCCAGCTCATTGCAGCATTCTTCATCTTGCTGCTTTCACTCCCTGAATCCATCAGATCCATCTTCTATTTAAGCAAGTTGACCAGCTAAAAGGTATTTCAGGAATATATTGAATATACATCAAGTCCCTAGGATGCCTTAGAGGTTTCTTCAGCTCTTGCAGTATACAACAGGAAAAAGAAGTGAAACCGGAGAAGTTACGACTTTCTGATGTTTACAAAGCAAGTCCAACAGCTGCTAATTTTTTTTGTAACTCTGTTCAGGATGCAGGTTAATTTACATCATTATTCATGTAACGACAATGAGCGAAACCCTCCCCAGCTTGTTAATGGCTTCAAAGAGACTGAGTTACCATATGGATCCTCAAAAGTCATGTACAGAAACTACAAATTACTATTTTTGTCCCAGATACAATACCAAATAAACGGGAACGTGTTAATATTGTTGCATTGATATTTGTACCAGAATCCCTTCGTGTTTGTTTTGCATTACCAAATGCTTTGTGGTGCTTTAGTGACACTGGGAAAAGCAGTTGCTACTGTGCTCTAAGAGAGCTTTACAATTGTAATGAGTGTTTGATTACCAAAATTGATTTCAGTTGTCATAAGGTAGCATCCTTTTACGTGGCCCCTGGGCACCTTTGCCATGCTGGCCGATTCTCTCTTGGAAAAGCAGATTTTCTTGTCTTGGTGGTGTATTCTAGTCTAGTTTCCCCCGCATATCCTGTGGGAACTTTTGCTCGGTCTCTTTCTCCTATCTCTTGAAATTAGCAATCTCCAAATTTCTTTCCTGGATGCGTTTACTTTTCATTCCATACTCTTTTTTTTTTTTTTTTTTCAAATATTTCCGCAATCATCTCTGCTTACGTAATTTATAGCACTTTCGGCCTTTTCCCAACTACTGGAGATGGCGTTTCTCACTGCCTGGTAAATAAGCTCATTTTGACATTTGCTGGTCTATCAAGTTTAATATGTCCAAGTATGAAAACTCACAACACCCTAAACCAACCTGACCTCCTTACTTTTCTTTTTCTATTAATGTCACATCTTTTTCCTGGTTACTCAGGCTCAAAACCTAGTAATCATTTTTTCTTGTCATATATTATTCCCTTGCCCTTGAAATTCAAAAGCTGTCAAGAATTGCAAATTTTACTTCTGAAAAGTGTTCTCATCCAGTCTCATTTTTGCATTTTGTTCCTATAATCCTAATTCATATCTTGTATTAACTCTTTCCAGGCCATTGCAAGAATGAACTGCTGGTCTCCCTGCTTCTGAAAGTCATTGTACATTACTCTACAAACATACGTTAAGCTAATTTGCCTAAGCAAGTTAGCTCCTGTTCACTGGATAACGGCTGCCAATGGTCCCCACTGGCTAATGGTGGATTTCTGTCAAAGCATAGTAATTTCTTTAGGAAAGGCTCCAAACTACTTTGCTACTTGTTTTCTCTCACTTAGCTACAGATGCCTAAATCTGCTTCTCAAATTTAATGTACATATAAATCCAAGGTCTTGCACTCTTCTTGAAAAGTATTATTATTATTATTATTATTATTATTATTATTACTATTATTTGGTTCTGTGCTATTCAGTCTGTCATGCATTATCTCCCCACCTCCCTCTTTTATAATCCTCTTCCAACTGCAAAGCATGATTCAAAAGCCAACCTATCCATGAGATTTTATTCACATGAACTTTACATGCTCTTCTTTCAAATTCTCAAACATCTGTATGTATATTGTGCATGACACTTAAACTATGTTACCTCACATGGCAGTTTCCCAAATAAAATGTAAGAATTTTGAAGATGGGCTCTGCTTTATTTTGCTTTATATCCCCTCTAGGCCTTGCACAACACTTCACATGCACTAGGTGTTTGGTAACTATTTTTAAGTGGAATTATTCTGCATGATTGAGCCCCATTGGTAGCATAAACCACTAGTAAAAAGATTTGAGTTCATAATGTTTGTGATATTTCCTGTAAACTAGAAAAGCTTAGATTCTATTTAGCTGTGGCCTTTTCAGAAATGTTTATAAAAATTCCAAATATCAAACTCTGCCCTATTGTTAAAATAACAGACTTCAAATCAATTTGATCTTTGAGATTAAAAGAGAAAATGCTATGTAGTAATGAATATGAAGATTAAATCTTTTTTTTTCTTTTTAACAGGAAAACCTAAATTGGTAAAAATAAGTAAAAATGAAGGTGTTCTTGTGGCTGTACTGGATTCTTTTACCAACGTATTTGACATATTTTTTGAGCAATGCTGTGTGCTCTCAGTGGTTTTCATTTGTCATTACTCAAGTAAAGGGAGAGTTATGTCTATTGATGAGTGAGAATTGCTGGAGCATTAGACTTACAGGAAAAATGCCCCTTGGTGGCTCATTCAGCCATTCACATTTTTTGTGCTGTTGCTATGTGCCAAGCAGTGTGTTGTAAATGCAGAATCAAAAATCATAATCCTCTTTAAAAATATTAATTAATTAATTAATTAATTAATTAATTAATTTAGAGACAGAGAGAATACAAGCGGGGGAGGGACAAAGGGAAAGGGAGAAGCAGGTTCCTCATTGGACAGGGAGCCCAATGTGGGGCTGGATCCAAGACCACAGGATCATGACCTGAGCTGAAGGTCAATGCTTAACCAACTGAGCCACCCAGGTGCCCCCCAAAATCATAATCTTAAAACCAGTGGGAAGATAGAAAAATAAATAATCAGGAATGAAACAATAGGACAAGTTGCTAACTGAGGAAGTTATGGAATCCAACAGAATAAATACAATTGGCTTGATAGAACAAGCAGGGGAGGATGCTGACATTCAGCAATGTTCCTTGGTCTTTTATTTTTTCCATGATCACTGCCCCCATCACGATGCAGTGTTAAAGCCATAGACTTATCATAGGTCTCTATCTGTACTGTGGCATGTTGGAAAGCCACAAAGTATTGTATATCTAACTTTTTTTTTTTTTTTGTCCCCGAAGAACCACTTTTCATCACCTTAGCTGAGGATGCCTGAAGTAGGAGGCCCTGATCTTATCAACTAATTTGAATGCTCTAGGATCAACTTTGGCAATCTTGGGGTCATACTGCCCTCATATTTGTTGTCCCTACTCGGTTCTCAGTTATTTCCAAGTGATTATGACTTAAATGTTGCAACTAGCTGGCTTTTGAGGTAACCTCATTGCATTTAGTAGGTTGAGATTTTGCTTTAAGTAACAGAAAAGTGAAAGCTAACCGCTTATGCAAGATAGTTTATTGCTTACTTTCTTTCACATAGAGAAAGGCCAGAGATGGGATTGAGAGTATGACTCTGCTCTATGTTGTCTTGAAGGACTCAGACTCCTTCCATTCATATGGCTTTGTCAACTGTACATGGTGGCCTGGTCTAAGTTGGCTTCTAGAAGCCGAGGTAGCAGGATTAAGGAACATAGAAATCAGGGAAGGCCTGTGACGGCTGTCTGTTGAGGTAGGATTCAGGAAGCTGCCGCATAGCACTCTGACTCATAGCACATTGGCCAGGACTTAGCTAGCTACATCCCCAAAAATTGAACATTTTTATATATAGATTTTTTACTTTACTAATATTAATTTAAATTGTTCATATCCTTTTTTACATTTTAGTGTCATTTTTCATACTAATTTGCATAAGCCTTTTATATGGTACAGATATTTTTTATGTACATATAATTTGCAACAAATATTTATATCATTCTGTTTCCTTTTCTGTAAAATCACTTTTATTATCATTATAAATATACATATTTATATAATGTAGTTTGTCAATCTTTTTATATAGCTCCTTTATCAACATTTATTGCACATCATTTTAAAATAGCTTCTCTCTTTACATTTATGATGAAACACTTATAATACATAAATATATTATAGATATGTGCATACACACATGTGTACAAGTGTAACCTGAATTATTATTGTTTTATTTCTGTCTTTCAATAATCTCCACTGTTTTAATGATGTTTTACAATCTGTTTTTCAATGATGAATAATGTTAACTTTTATTTTACCTGTCATATCCTTTCTTTAAAATAATATCCATTTTTAAAAGTATTTATTTTTTAATGGAGTATCATTAATATTGACCAAACTTTGGTAAATGAATACAGGGGAATAGGCCCCTACATCACCCATGACCCCAGGAACAGGACTCGTATCGAACACTCTGAGAATATTTCTGCTCCCTGGTGCTGGGGGGAGACTTAAGCTCAAATACAGGCTAGGTTTTAGGTTACCTGAGAACCTCTCACCGGTCACCTTTTTGAAGGAGTGATGTGTAAGAAATAATGTTTTACTCCAATTTTACTCCTCAAACACACTCCTACTTTCTCTTAACATATGACCTAGCAAACACCCACTACTAACTTTTAATCCTTGTCCTAGAGCCTAAAAGATCAAAGAATAAAAAAAGAGGAGGGATATTTATAGAGAATCTGACCTGGAGAGACACATGGCAGAGAGAGGGGAAAAAGAATCAAGAAGGAATGTCTGAGTGATTCTGATTCATGGCTGTTCTCTTTGGTTACTCTTCACACTTAAATGCATATGAGCACTCACTGCTTGTTCCTTGAGTTATGCTCATCTCATGCCATGGCCTATACCAAGTTAAAATACTATCGTCTGACTTAAAATTACAGACCTATTGCTCACTTTAGAGTCCTGTTACAAGCAAGTTTGCCCTTTTTGGGGAAGCCCAGGTGGCTCAGCGGTTTAGTGCCACCTTTGGCCCAGGGCATGGTCCTGGAGACCCAGGATCGAGTCCCACGTCAGGCTCCCTGCATGAAGCCTCCTTCTCCCTCTGCCTGTGTCTCTGCCTCTGTCATTCATGAATAAATAAATAAAAAATCCTAAAAAAAAAGAGTTTGCCCTTTTTGTTATAAGAACATATATCAAATATAGATAGGACTCAACTGATATGAATTTATTTACTTTAGGGAGTCATAGCTTTAGATAAATTTCCTTGAAGTTGCAAGTTGAAGTTTTATCCACTAACTCATCCAAGTTGCAGCTTTCATCAGATAGTTCTTGAGCTCCACAATTCCCTTTGTAAATATGGAAGCTCAATAGAAGGAATGATGCTATATGTTGGTTTTAAACCATTTATCTTGTTTTCTTATATAGTTTTTGCAGAAAAGTTAAGTAGAACGGAGGGTTGATTATTTTGGCCATTTGATTCCCAAGCCTATCCAAGAGAAGGAGCAACCAACCATCGGATTTATTATAAAATTTTACAAAATTCAGCTGACAAATTCCACCAACTTTTCTTTCCTCACAATCTCTGTCAAAATGAATCCTTTGGAAAAATAAAAATTTAAGAGGATGGTCAAAATGCATGTCAAACATCAACGAAAAGCAAATGTCAGAGCAGACATCTCCTGGCCACGGAAACATTTGTTTTAATAAATTTCCCCCTTGATTAGTTTTCTCTTGAACACCACTAAAATAAACACACACACAAAATCAGCCTTCAGGGTTTTCTATTTGCTGTGATTGTGTGGTTCAATCCATTAGAAAACTAGCAGTACATAGGGCTTCCCACACCCCACTTGAGGAATCACAATTTCACAGTTTGGTTCCCAGCACTGCCTTGCAGGGCTGCAATCATAATGAGTTTTTGGCTCTGGACATGCAAGCAGAAGTCTCTTATGTTGGCTTCTCAAAGGGGAAGGAGAGAAACACTAGAGGAAACAGCAATTATATTGCTCTATAATAACACAAAGAATTGTTCCCAATACTCATATGTACGTTACTGATATAATGTGTCTTTTTTTCCCTCAAATAATGATTTTTTTTTCAGAATAAAAATGGTACAGATTTGTATAAGCTAAACCATAGGAAGAAGCCTGGGAAGCTAAGGTGTTGTGCCTTACAGATTTAGAGCATTATTTAACTGGGGTCTTAAAAAAAAACAACTCAGGAAAAAAAGAAATGATCAAATCCAAGAATTTGATCACCTATGGAATCTCTGATATAAAATGCTTTATGGATAAAGTATTTGTTTTTTTAAAATCTGTCTTACTAAAAAATATTAATATGAAAATAAACCAGTTTATAGGATATAATCTCATCATATGCAGGGCAATAGGGCATATTACATTTATGTTTTGTGGCACTTCTCTAAAAAACAAGGTCACTGAGCAACCAGAAAAGTCTGAAGTTATTTTAGCATGTGCTACTCCAATGCTCTGGAGACATATGACATCAGGCTCCTCACTAGCACTCCTTCCTACCCGAGGCAAAGTGATATATGAGAAATCGCACGGGCCTTGAAGTCAGCTAAACTTGGGGACACATTACAGCTTCTCACTGCTTCTGTGTCCCTGGGTAAGTTTCTTAACTTGTCTCTGCCTATTGTAAAAATTTAAAGATTGAGACAAATACTTACCCTGCTAGGGCATTGGAAAGGTCAGTGACAATGTATTTAAAGTATCCATCATAAACTAGAGGGTATTATGCTAGGCAAAATAAGTCAGAGGAAGACAAATACCTTATGATTTCACTCATTTGTGGAACTTAAGAAACAATACAAATGAACATAGGAGAAGGGATGGAAAAATAAAATATGATAAAACAGAGAGGGAGACAAACTATAAGAGACTCTTAACTGTAGGGAACAAACTGAGGGTTGCTGGGTCGGGGGTTGGTAGGGGGATGGGGTAACTGAGTGACGGGCATTAAGGAGGGCACGTGATGTAATGAACAGTGGTGTTACATGCAACTGATGAATCACTAAATTCTACCCTGAAACTTATGTTAACTAAATTGAATGTAAATAAAAAATTAAAGTATCCACCATAACGAGTATAACAACATGGGGATTTAATAACTACTGGGAAGTACTATTTTTATCTTCCCTTCTCTTATCTCTCCTACATTATTTTCATGGATCATGTATGGCAAATATATCTTAATTAGATGTACTTGCATTCCCACCCTCATCCTCTTTCCACACCCCGGAAGACACTGTAGATTGATAATGGCACTGTATTTCGCTGTTTGGACAGTCCTAGAATCGAGTTATCTTACTAATTTGCTGAGGGAGATATTGTGTTATATATTGTTGTTTGGTAGGTGTTGCAATTTCCAGGACACATTACATGCAAGCAAAGATAAATTTGTTTCATCATTTCTCAGTTTTTCCCTTTGAATTTTATTATGGCTTAATTTTGTACAATACTGGAAGAATAAAGTAAGTGGCAATTCATTTGTGCTATCAATGTTTTAAGGGCTGGTATGAGTAGAATCAGGTTTTATTATCAACAGGTACCTAATTCTCATCTGGTTAGTTTCCACTCGTTTTCCAAAGAAATTCCGAATCCAAAGGGAACAGTCTCTGACACTGTATTTCCTTGCCTGTGCTGAGAAAGTCCAGAACCAAGTGTGCTTGTGAACATACCGATGAGGGAATGGGGAGAGAGGATCTACCTTGCTAAGCACCAGGTCTATACTGTACCAAAGAGGGTCAGCCATTAGTGTAAACCCAAAGATAATTTCGCTGAGCAAAAGTTCCCAAGGATAATTTCATTAAGACAGGTGGGAAAAGCTGTATCAGAGTTGCAATAATTGCCTTCATTTTCCTGTTATCTCTTTTTTCATGTCACTGAAGGCCATAATTTAGATCTCTAGGTGGGCTAATGTGATCTCTCTGTGATTATACTCTTCGCCTAACTTTAGGTTAAGAGGGTCCCAATAGTTTTTAATGATGCTGCTTTTTTTTTTCAATAAATAGTAAATTTGTACTTTTGTAGATTTTATTTTTAATACTGAGAATTACTTCCATAAAAGATAGATATAAAACGACATATCTAAATATTAGAGATGAGTACCCTCATATTAAGTGAGTAGTTAAGATTTAGGGTCTTTTTCTTGATGTGTATTATGCAGGATTCTGAGACGGCCCTCAGATTTCCCCCTCCTGGAGTTCATGTTCTGTGGTATCTCTTCCTGTTGGATAAGGATGGGACCTATGAATCGATTGGATGTCACTGCTGTGATTAGGTTACACTATATGATAAAGGTAAAGGGAATTCTCTGGTGGGATTAATGTTGCAAATCAGTTGACTTTGAGTTAATCACAAGGGATTATCCTGGGTGGTCCTGATGTAATTAGGTGAGCCATTAATTGAGACCGGGGCCTTCTCAGGTTAGATTTGAAGCAGCAAATGTTCTCTTGTTGGTCTTGAAGAAGCAATTGCCATCTTATAGAGAGGACAACACGAAAGGCACACTAAGGAGCTTGTTAGAACAACACCTGGCTGACAGCCACCAGTAGAGCAGGGACCTGTTTCACAGCTGCAAGGAGCAAGATTCTGCTAAGAACCAGTGAATTTAGAATAGGACCTCAGGTGAGAACACAGCCCCAGCCAACACCTTGATTTCGCTCTGTTAGTCCCTGAGATGCTCCATTGTCCAGATTCCTGGAAACTGTGAGATGAGAAATTTGTATAGTCGTAAACTACTAAATTTATAGTAATTTTTCACATATCGATAGAAAACTAATACACTGGACTAAGAAAATATTTGAACCCATCATTTTCTTTTTTACACAAGAAAAAAAAAAGTCCCCCACTCCCTTAAAAGTTTATTATTTCACCTGGAAGCTGTTTTGATTCTATCCCGTATCTTCAAAGTCATTGTTTACTCTCATCTCTAATGAACATTTAACTATGCCAGACTATAGAAGATAATCTTGTGTCTCTTCTATGTCTCTCTTTATCTCTGAAGCTGGTGCTTGCTTTGGCAGCACATATGCTAAGTATCTCTGAAGCTTTATCTAAAAGAGTTGTCTACTGTTGCTTTCTGAAATTTACCTTCTGTCATTCACTGCAAACTAGCTAAGGTACTAGTTTCACTGTCATTCACTGCAAACTAGCCTACAGGTACATTATTACCATGTTGGTTTGTAATATTCTTGCTAATGAGTCTAGCAGACATTTTCCAGTTCTTCATCATCCTTGACCACTCAGTAGCATTAATGCATTCATTTTTCAGAACAGTTCTTGTGGCTTTCATCACATTTTACTTCTCATTTTCTGATTTCATCCTTGGCTACTTTTTTTTTTCTTTAGCATTAATTGTTGGTATTATTCCAGCTCCATCCTCTACCTTCTCCTTTTGTCAGTTTAGATAGTATCCCTGAACCGTCGCATTTACTCCCTTTATTTCAATTGCCATATATATACTGATGATCAGTCTATGGACCAGATCTTTTTTCTTTGCTTCAAACCTGTGTGTCCAGTTGTCTACAGGATGCCTCTAATTGAATGGCTTAGGCATCCTTAATGCAATGTACATAAGGTTCAATTCACATTTATGTCCCAGATTTAGTCTTTTCCTACTGATCCTATCGTAGTGAATACCATCTTCCTGGTTACCCAATTTAAGGGATTTGATATTATCTTAGCTCTGCTGTTGGGCTTCTCCCTTTCCCCTATCTCCACATTTATTCATTTACCACATTCTGCTAGTCTCACTATGCCCGATCTATGTCCACTTTTAAGTGTTTAGAAGACACCAGTATCTCTTTCTATATTCTGCAATATCCTCAAAGTCAGTTTCTTTTTTCAATCTAATTAATCTGTTTCTCTGCATCGCACCTGACATCATCTTTATAATGCACACACGTGACTGTGTCACTTTCCTGCTTAAAACTTGAATGACCTCTTTTCTTCCGGGTAGAATCCCAAACTCTTGAACAGAGCACACAATCTTTTCATCATCTTCCCATCCTTACTTTTACAACCCCCTCCCCCACTGCTGTCCACGACCTTTTCTGCTGTCCAGCTCCTTGCCTCCAGGTCTTCTGATTGCATCTCCTCTGCCAGGGAACTTCCATGTCCACCTCACTTCTTTCAGTTGGCCCACTTACTACTTACACTGAGGCTGAAGAAGTCTGCTCTGATCTATATACCTGCATTAGGTGCTTGTCTTTTATACCTCATTGCACTGTGTCCTTAGATTTCAAACTCTGTAATGGTTGAGTGACTTTTCTACTCTTTCAGACAATGACTTTCCTTAGGTCAGGCCTGTTTCCTTTTCATGATTGAAACCTCTAATTCTAACATGGTGCCTAACACAGCAAAAATATTTTAGGAAAAGATTATTGATCATCCAAACATTCCTAACTTTTATCATATCTTTAAAATGTACTAGTAAGTATATAATATTACCTGTATCAGTGAATTTCTTATTTTGATAATAAATATCCCATAAAAACTACATAACAAATTTTTACTCATATAATATTTCCTAAAAATGAAATTATATAAGCACATTTAAAAAAATAAGGAATATTTCCTTCATAGTCTGTTTATATGTCAACTCAGTTCCTGTGTTTTTTGTTTTATTAAAGCAAAGTTAGTACTTTATTCAGAATAGTACTGGAAGTCCTAACCATAGCAATCAGATAAGAAAAATAAACAGGAGTCATCTTGGTAAAGAAGAAGTTAAACTATAAATGTTTGCAGATGGTATGATACTGTACAGAGAAAATCCTAAAGACTCCCCAAAAATGTTACCAGAACTGATAAATGAATTTGGTAAAGTTGCAGGATACAAAATTAATATGCAGAAATCAGTAGCATATCTATACACTAAAAATGAAGTAGCAGAAAGAGAAATTACACCGTTTGTAATTGCATCAAAAAGAATAAAATACCTAGAAATAAACTTAAAGAGATGAAAGACCTTGACTCTGCAAACTATAAAACACTAATGAAAGAAGTTGAAGATAATGAAAACACATGGAATGCTCATGGATTGGAAGCATTAATATTGTTAAAATGTCCATAGTACCCAAAAGAATCTACAGATTCGGTGCAATCCCTATTTAAATGCCAATAACATTTTTCACAGAACTAAAATAACACTAAAATTTGTATGAAATCACAAAAGACCTCAAATAGCCAAAGCAATCTTGAGAAAGAAAAACAAAGCTGGACTATCACAATTCCAAATTTCAGGATATACTACAAAGCTGTGTTAATCAAAACATTATGGCACTGGCACACACAAAAAATATAGATAGATAGATAGATAGATAGATAGATAGATCAATGGAATAGAATTGGGAGCCCAGAAATAAATCTACACTTACACACTTACATGGTCAATTAATCTATGACAAAGGAGACAAGAATATACAATGAGGAAAAGATAGTCTCTTTAATAAATGGTGCTGGGAAAATGAGGTAGCTACTAAAAGAATGAAACTACCACCTTTTAAAGACTGCACACACACACTTTAAAAACCAAAAAAACCCCAAAAAACCTCAAAATGGATTAAAGACCTAAATGTGAAACTTGAAAGTAAAAATCCTAGTAAATTCTCTGATACCAACCATTGCAACATTTTCCTAGACATGTCTCCTGAGGCAAGGGAAAGAAAAGCAAAACCAGACTATTGAGACTACATCAAAATAAAAAGCTTTTGCATAGCAGAGGAAATTATCAACAAAACAAAAAGGCAGAAAGGCAATCTACTGGATGGGAGAAGGCATTTCAAATGATATATCCAATACAGGGTTAATATCCAAAATATATAAAGAACATATACAATTCATCACCAAAAAACCAATCCAATTAAAAACTGGACAAAGGACTTGAATAGATATTTTTCCACAAAAGACATAGAGATGCCAACAGACACATGGAAAGATTCTCAACATCACTAATCATCAGGGAAATCAAAACCACAATGAGGGGCACCTGGGTGGCTCAGTCAGTTAAGTGTCCAACTCTTGATCTCAGCTCAGGCCTTCATCTCAGTGTTGCTTGAGTTCAAGCCCTACTTAAAAACAAACGAACAGGGGCACCTGGGTGGCTCAGTGGTTGAGCATCTGCCTTTGGCTCAGGGCATGACCCCTGGGTCTTGGGATCAAGTCCCACATCGGGCTCCCCGCAGGGAGCCTGCTTCTCCCTCTGCCTGTGTCTCTGCCTCTCTCTCATGAATAAATAAAATC
The DNA here is from genome assembly GCF_048164855.1 of Canis lupus baileyi. NCBI lineage: Eukaryota > Metazoa > Chordata > Mammalia > Carnivora > Canidae > Canis > Canis lupus. The sequence continues at coordinate 29,448,611 of NC_132872.1, read as the reverse complement.
CTTTTTTTTTTTAAAGACTGCATGTATGCTAGCATATAGAAAGGATATAATTGAAGTAATTATCTAGATTTTTAAAGTTTATTTATTTATGTATTTAAGTAACCTCTACACCCAGTGTGGACCTGGAACTCAAGACTCTGGGATCAAGAGTCCCATGCTCTTCCAACTGAGCCACCCAGGCATGCCTAGATTGTTAAAGTCAAACAAAACAATGAGGGAAACCTTTTTAAATTTGAATTAAAATGGCAAAATTTCTATTTATACATTTTACTTTTCAATTGTACATTTTTTTTGGAAAAAATACTGTATTTTCTTAGTCATCTAAACTTGAAATCCCAAGCCAGTTTTGAGTTTCCTCTCCCACGCCTCCTGCTTATCTGAGCACCTAAACTTATATCCAACCTGTTACCGAGTTCAATAGTTTCTATCTCAATGTCTCAAAATGAATCCATCTGATTCTTCCTTGGCTTTCTCTTCCTCTATCTTCTCGATATGGCTCTTTTGTAGTAACTTCCTCACTAGCCTTCTCCTCACACATAATCCATCATATAGAAAGACTAGTGATGCCATTTATTTACTGCAATGCAAAGATTTTCCATCGTTGAGTCATGAAAAGAGTCCTCAAGCTTACTAGCCACAACCCGTGTAACGTGGCCTCCTACTCTTTCATTAGCTGTCCCTCCACTTCCTTATTTGAACCTGACAGGAAACCAAACCCACACAGTTCAGCCAAACCCCATCCTATGCTTTCCAACCTTTATATTTTTGTTGTAGTGTCTGCTAATTCTTTTCAATGTTCTTATCCGTCTTTCTAAACTCTGGCACAAGCATCTTATGAAAAAGCATCTACTCCACAAGCAGTTCTTGGTCTCCCAACCCAAAGACACCCGTTCTTTGAATCACTTTAACGTTCTCTATCCTCTTACATCACTTATCTTAAAATAGATATTGGTAGGGTTATCTTATTAACAACCCTCTCCTCCCGCCCCAGGCACTAGGTCACAATGATCCTGAGACAATAGTTTCTTTTTTTTTTTTAATAGTTTCTTTTCATAATTTCATCCCCCACAGAGCCTAAGTTGGCACCTTAGAACTGTATTTACTATTTTTTTTTTTTGTGGAAACAGAATTGAATTTTCATTTATTGACATACATTTGAAGAAAGTATTCCATTTATAAAATGAAGTAGAGTATTGAAATGAAGTAGAAGTAAAGAGCTGTTTAGTCAGGATCAAGTATGTTAAGAAAATTTAGTGCTCAGCTTAGGAGTTCTATTTTAGCTAGATTCATTTTTCTCTTTTAACTTCTCTTCATTTTTGCTATATATGTCTTCATGTAGATATAGCAATAACTATTTCTCTTCCCTGATGTCAAAGAATTCTTCCTCTATTTGATTTTCCCTAGGGTTAAGCAGAATGACTTAGAATAAACCAAATTTGACTTGAATCCTTACACATTTCTGAAAATGTCAAAGTTTTAAATTGCACACCTCTGTATAGGATTTGTGAAATCTTGACTTCCAGATTCTGCTTTGAGCAACAAAACACACCATGCTTAAAATCGAGCTCATTTGAAGAACACTGAAAGTAAACTCTCAAAGAAATATTACTCAGAATATCACTTCCTCTCAGACATATCTCAATATGCTCAACATAACCATCTGCAAACTTCTAAGCCAAGTGAATGAGTGGAATTGATATCAGCCAGTGACTTCTCTAAGGGGGGAAAGGTGACAGCATGAATGGAGGATAAATGCTCTATTATCTCTGTATGTTTGTGGGGTACTTTCAGCAGCTGCACTTTCAGGAAGTCATTTCATTAATGGCTTTTTCTGGCAGATATTTCCATAAAATACTAACCTGGATACATTTAATCTTTACATTTTTGGGAGAAAGCTGCTTAATTTGGAGCATGTTCACTTCTGTTGAAATGTTGCTGTTGAAAGCTGCATGCAGATCTTTTGAGAGGCCACATGCTTGAGTCTCTATTTTTAAATTTTCATGACAGCTTTTACACTCTCCTGAGCATGCAGGATCTAAGTTTCTACTGAAGCATGTAATTACCAGCAATGACTTAGCACCTGCCATGTGGTGCCAAGTAATGGCAAGTGGAAGCAATGTCAATAAGAGAAAATTGGCGAGCTGGAGATAGCCAAGTGAGATACTCAGAGACTCACATACTCTGGCAAACATTTCTACTTTTGCTAGTAGCACAAAAGAACTTTATTCACAAGGAAGTTTATGTAATCTTCAGCTTGCCTACATCAGAGAAAATAAAAGGGCTGCTTTATTGTTTAGAATGAAGACATGGCTTCATTCATGAGTTGTGTCCTACTTTTCCAAAACTATTTCCCACCTTCCCTGTCATTTTATGTTGCCTCTAGTACTTGGCTTGCTCCTTTGGATTAGGATAATACCTATAGAAATCAACTCTCAAAACATCTAGCTATGACACGGAAACCCTAGGAATGGGGTTGAAGATGAACCAGTAAGTTAGTCTTCAAGATGTACAGGACTCACCTAAGGGGGTTATTAAAATGGCAAGTTCCTAGGCTAATTCCTCAGAGATTCAGATTCAATAGATCTGGAATAGAGCCCAGAAATCTGAATTTTTTTTTCCTGAAGCACTAAGTCCATGGACTAGACGACAGGAAAGGCACTGCTCTAACTTGAAAAAAAAAAATCAGCTTCTTTCTACTCAAAATGTGATCTGTGGACCAGCAGGAATGTCACCTGGGAGCACGATAGAATCGCAAAATCAATGGCCCCACCCCACTTATGGGATGAGAATTTGGATTTTGACAAGATGTCCAGGTACCCCGTATTCCCATTCAAGTGTGAGAAGCCCTGCTTTCACAAACACTTCGGATTTGGTTACAGGTGCATAGTGAATTAAATTAGCTATCATTCTGAAGGACAGTAGGACCCAGAAGAGGATCCTTTGGGTGGAAGGGTGGGCTCCCACAATTGGGTCGTCAGGTGGGAACATGGTGGCAGGAGGCTTGAGGCATCTTGGGAACAAGCTGAGGATCGAGCTGGCTATGAGGATAAGCAGGGCAGATCTCACAATGATCCAAGCACTTTTCCATCTAATATTGAAAAGCACTCAACTATATTGCTTATTCTTTAGTTAAAAATATTCTATGTAATTCATGTATATTTTGGATGTTGTTGTGATAAATTATTATAGTCTGGTCATTATGCTGTAATGTTTGATGGCTAGGACAGACGGATGCTTTCTGAGGCCTTCTTTTTTTGAAGTTTGTACAGATTGACACATAGTTGCTGAATAATTCAGGGTGGAAATATCTGATATTCTTTAGGTAGCCGTGATCTTTAGGCCTGTCCACAGATGCATTTTGCCGGTGTCAAATGATCTCAATTAAGATTAAAGTTTCAAGCAAATCATCGAAGCTATGTTCTCTGAATGAGTCTTGAATCTTGGTGAAATGAATTCAGCTATTTTAAGCATCTATAAAGCAGAATAAATTATATGATAATAAATTAAATCACATAACCTAATGAATGTACTTCTTGTCACTTAGCGAGATAACTATTACAAGCTAAATACTAAAAGCTGTGTGTTTAATTGATAAAAGCACATTTACTGCATTAGAAATACATAAAGTTACCCTGCAATGTCACTGACACATAGAGTTCTGTCTCATTAATTCCAGAGACCCTGGGCAAGTTTTACGGTAATTTTGATACATTAAATTTCTTGGTGTTTTAATTTGGATTTTGTAATCTTTTTTTTTTTGCCCAATAATTATTAACCTCACAAATGCTAGATTTGTAATTAATTGGTATTTAATTAGTATATAACCAGTAAAGTTATAATCTCTAAATGAAGTTTTATTTCATTTAAAATAATTGCTCATTTTAATTTAAATTTTTTTTCACAGTAGTAGTGAGAGTTTTTATGCATGGCATAATGAACTTGGTCATTCTTCCTAACTGAACAAGCAAGTAATCTCCTTTCAGGTTTAGTGCAGGGATTTAGGCTTCATTCTTGATGGAAAAGATACTCTGAAGTTTTATTTTCCTTCCAGAAAATAAATCCAAATCACATATTTTCTTCCTTTGGGAACTTAAATAGAATAATTGTTTGGTTTATGACATTATAATTAATGAATAAAAGATAAAAACAGTTGAAAACCAAGAGGTGTAATTCTGCTTTCAATGCCCTGATCTAGGCAGTATTCTTATCCCTCAATGAAAAGAGACAGAATCATACATATTTATTTATTTTTTGATGTATCACTCTTTCCTTAATTTCCATAATGAGAAGAATCACCTGTGGTACTTGTTTAAAAATACCACTTCCTGGCGCTCTCTGGGAGATTCTGATTTACTGGGACTGGGATAAACCTTGACATTTGTATTTGTATCAAGGACCTACAAATACAAGTGATTATTTAAATCACCAGAGAATGCTGGGAAACATTGTTTTTATACTAAGACCCAGAAAAAAGGAAATTCAAAATCACTTGTGCCAAAACAAAGTATAGATCTGTGCTCCAAAACTTAGGTGTATGTTAGGAATCCTCTTTTGAAAATCCTGAAGGCCAAGGCACATCCAGACCAATTAGACCGTACTCTCTAAAGTGGGATGCAAGGATCAAAATGAGTCATTTAGGAACTACCTCATAAAGGGTGTACCAAGTCCATAGTTTCAATTATAGAGTCATTGCCTATTCATTGAGACAACATAATACAAAAACACTGAAATACGAATCTAAAGCAGTGGTTTTAAAATTTGAGCTTCTATCAGAATCACAGGGAAGACTAGTCAACATAGACTGGTTAACTCTACCCAAGAGTTTCTATTAGTAGGTTTTGAATGGAGCCCAAGATCTTGCATCTCTAATAAGTTCTAGGTAAAGCTGATACTATTGACCCAGGAAACACATTTGAGAACCCATGTTCTAGGGAAGGATGAGAGATGTCAAATGAGGGCATGGTGGGACCAAATTAGATGGAGCTCAATCCTGGGGGAAATGTTAATCTGCTAGACTATCTCCTACATGGCATTATAATATAAATAGCTAACTGTAATAGAGTACCTACTATGTGCCAGATGTTCTAAACATTATTTTTATGGTCATTAAAAAATAATAGTCATTTATTTTTAAAAATAATACTACATGACAGATATGCTATAATTATTTCTTTCTTTTTCTTTTCTTTTTTTTTTATTCTTTCTTTCTTTCTTTTTTTTTTAAAGGCTCCACATTCGATATGGAGTGGGGCTTTAACTCATGACCCTGAGGTCAAGAGTTGCATGCTCTACTGACTGAGCCAGCCAGGTGCCCCTATCATGGTTTCTATTTTACAGTTGTGGAAGTTGAAGTACAAGGAGGTTAAGTAACTTATTCAAGGCAATGCAGTTAGTAAACTGTAAGAGCTGGAACTGGAATCTAGATGGTCTGGCTCCAGGGTTCACGCAGTTAACCACTGTTGCACTCAGGGAGGTGAAGATGGACAAGATTTGTTCAGACTATAGATGTTTATAGAAGATTTAGAACTCTCTAGCTTTCTCTCTTTCACTATCCCCAAGAGAGAATTCTAGAGAAATATTTTGGGAAACTAAATATCTGGACCAGAAACCAAAGTAAAGGGAAAGAAGGCAGCCAGATCCAGAAACAACTTACATGTATAAGAGTAGGAGGAAGACCAATTTAAGAAGGAGTTTAAAATATTATAACTCTGTTGTGCCTTTCTGTAAGAGTATGGAAATAAAAGACAAACCACTGGGGGTAAATACTACCACTGTAGAAAAAGACATGACATAAATGATGTTCAAGGGCTGAAACATGCATCCACCTCAAAATAACTGTATCTGGAGAGGTTTTGGCTTTCATTAGGCCAGCAAGAATACAGGCGTTGGCAACAGCTATTGCAGTTTCATCTTTATGAATCCGTAAAGGTGATTTTCAGTTAGGAAGATTCCTGCACTTATCAATTTTTTCTTTCAACCATCAAAAATTTATCTACTACGTGTTCAGCATCTAGACACTGAGGATTCAGCAGTGAATAAATTAGAACATGTTCCTGTTGGGACAGCACTTATATCCTAGTAAGGGAAGTGGCTACTTATTTAGTAAATAAAATACTTGTAATAATTTAGATGTTGAGAACATTGTTTTAGAGAAAAAGCAGGATGATGGGGGCATGCAGAGAATATGATAGATGATAACACCATTTGCTCATATAGTCAGGGAAGTCCCTGATAAGCTGATAATGAACAAAAATCTCAAAGAAATGTATTGTGAGGGGAAAGGATAAATGAGACCTTAGAGGCCTAGAACTAGTCACCTGGTTTCACAAAATGAAATGCAGGTGCCCATGTTATGCATAGCTGGGCCCAATGACAATGCATTCCTTTTCGCACCTGAAGAAACCAATGTCCACAGGAAAGAAATCACCCAAACAGGACTGTAGGCTAATTTCCCAAGGACAAGGCTTACCTTCTCTACACCTGGCAAGTGGGCTGCATGGGATTCTTGCCGATATAATTCCTACGGGCTATAAATGGGTGCTAACTGGAAATATATATTTATATATATTACATTATACAGCATATTTTATATAAAATATATTTTATATAATATATATTTATAAAATATATAAAATATATAAAATATATAATGTAATATATTATACAGCATATTTTATATAAAATATATTTTATATAATATATATTTATAAAATGTATAAAATATATAAAATATATAATGTAATATATATAAATTATAGATGTCGATAGGTCTAGATATTCCAGGCTTTGCTTTTGCTTATCCTGGAAGAGAAGGAACTGTAGAGATTGCAGGTCAGTTTTGAATAGAAAATTCTCTATCAACTTGACCTACCAAGATATGTTTCTTTTGATCAACAGAAACGTTTTACTGCTAATGTGCAAGAAAGAGCAAGAAGATACAACATCCCATGAGCATATTACATTCTTTGACTCACTGAGCTGTGTTTTCACTGTAGATTGGAATGGGAAATTAAAACATTTCATGTTTAAAATAGATGGTGGTGGGATTCGAAAAGCTGGTTTAGTCAATTAAATACATTGAATATGAGACGGTACAGTGGGAAATGCACATATATTTCTTTTATTTTGTCTGACTTCATTATCCTGGGACCAGGATCCAATTCGTACATTCCAGGTGAGGAAGGTATCATCGTGTATGACATGCTATCCCAGCCATTAACTTGGGGCATATTCCTAAAGAACTTTGGGGGTAGGTATTAGTTTTGTGCCATAAAATCAAATTAGGGTTAAGTGTGAATGGAATCCCATTGGCAAACTGTAAAGATAGTCTCTGATTTTTTTACCTTTAAAAATCTATGATATCTTCCTGGAAATAGGGCATAGGAGAGACATTGGCGTGTCCGTTCTTATTGTTTGTTTTATGGGTAAGCATTAGATTCCAACCAGAGAACCCCACCATGGTGGGAGGATATGGCTGAAAGCAGGTACTAAATGGAAAGGTGGAAAGAGAGGCACATGGGAAGGGTACCCAAGAAGGGATGCAGTTATACTAGTCCCAAGAGACAGAGTTAGAGTAAGAAAATACCGCTTGTAACGAACCCTCTCGGATCTCATGATGACTAGTGGCTGATGTTGGGAGAAGCCACTTGAATTGCTTTGCGCAGAGAAGAGAAACAGATGCTTGGTGAGTTAAGGGTTCTTCCTAAAAACACTTCGTTATAATGAAAGTCTGTCATATCAACTTGCCAGAAGCTGGCTGGAACTACAGTGTGGCTTACAAATTATAGCTTTCATTTACCACTTTGGGTTTTTTCAAGTATCCTAAGAGAAATACTACCACAAATTGAAAGGGAGAATGTTACCCGAGTCTACATATATTTAAAATGAAGAAAATCACACAGATAAAATTCTCTGACTGCAGTGGAATTAAATTAGCCGTGAATAAAAACAAAATAACCAGGAACCCCCCCACCCCGGCCAAGTACTTGGAGATTAAAATATCCAATGTCAACAATACGTGTGATGGCTTGATCATTACTGGCAGACGCCAGGGGTTGTAAGAGATTTTAGGAGGATTCAGTAACTAGGACAGGCTAGAATGTGGACTCCTATCGTCATGATTAAAACAACCTGCTAACTTCGCTTTCAGGCCAAATTTGAGTAACTCTATTACACTTCCGTCCTATAAACAATCAGAAAAACAGATAAAATATGTGAAACTAATGTCTTCAGACATTGGACTAAGCATAGCACAGCACTGTGATGAAAAAAAAAGGAAGGAAAATAAGATGAACCCTGTGATTGCCCTCTCCCTCTGCCTAGATGCTCTTCGGCTAAGTGCCCGATGTCCGTGTGTGTATGGGAGGGAGGGGTATTGGCTCCTGAGAAGAATATGGTGGGCTTGCTAAGCTAGGCAGACAGAGATTGGAGGTCAGGAAGACTGAGTGGTTGGTAGGTGCATGCAGAGTCCTGGAGATGAACGTAGAGAAGATTCTCTTCGAAACTGTTGCCGGACACCCATCTGGGCATCCGCAAGTGAACGTGCGTGAGGCCAGCCAGAAACTCTTGGATGCTTGTAATTTGAATCATTTCTCAAAGTATACGAGGCTGAAAGATGTGTAAGGTCTGAGTAGGTTGAAGACCCCTAAGAATATCTGGGGTGTTTAATTAAGATCCTGGAAGAGTCGAACTTCACTAGTAGACCCAGAGTAAAGGATACACACCTGACTAATCCCGACAAAGCTTAAAGACAAGGCTCAAAAGGATAAAGCTGACCCACAACTTAACTATCCTCCACAAAGTTTAACATTCTTTACAGAAAAACAGCAAAACCCAGAATAAAGATAAGAATCAGAAACAGTCAAGCCAGAAAGCAGTGGAATAACATTTTGAAAGTGTTGGTGAAATAAAACAAAACAAAATACATTGTTAACCTAGAAATCTCTATCCACTGAAAACATCCTTAATAAAGGATAAAGGCAAAATAAAAATATTTTCAGACCAGTGAAAGGTGAAAGATTTTAATTCCAGAAGACCTGAATGAGAAAGTTAAAGGAAATTCCTCAGGCAAGAGAAAATGGTGCCAAATGGATACTCAGATTTATAAAAAGGAATAAAGAGTGCCAGAAGTTGTGAATATGTGGGTAATTAAAAAAAAACATATTTCTCTATATTAAAAAATTCTTTAAAATATAATTCACTTTTAGATTGCCTGGGTGGCTCAGTCAGTTAAGCATCTGTCTTCGGCTCAGGTCATGACCCTGGGATCTTGGGACTGTGCCCCTCAGCGGGGAGCCTGCTTCTCTGTCCCCCTCTGCCCCTCCCCCTGCTTGTGCTTTCTCTCTCTCAAAAATAAAAAAAAAACTTTCAAAAGAATATGTCACTTTTTAGTGAAGTTATAACAGTGATAATCCTTGAAAGCAACCACAGAGTTGGAGAAAATACTTGCTATCCCCAAGAGAAATTCTAGGGTACTTGAGGAGTCTTTACTTTCTTTGGTGCTCTGCAGTTTGAACTATACTTTTGCTACAGGTATATGATCATAGGGAGGGGTTTATAATCAAATGTGAGGATATCTGTGTTATTGGCATTTTTATTATTTGAGTCTTTAAGTATTTGTATAGTCCAGACTGTTTTTTTTTTTTTTTTCTTTTCTGTAAAGAGCCAGATAGTAGTATTTTAGATTTTGAGCACCATGCATTTTTGGTAATGACTATTCAAATCTGTCATGTGCTGTCATAGGCAGTATGTAAATGAATGGGCAGAGCCAGATTTGGCCTATGGCTAATTGTTTGCCAATCCCTGGATCTCATTGTCTATCCTGTGATGAATTTTATTAGGCACAAGAGTTGGATATGGTGGAGCCGAGAAATCAAAGAGGGAGTTCATTTCTTTTAAGGAGTCCATAGGTATTTTATATTCCATATCTTATATTTACATCTTCTGAAGTCACTGAGGACTCTAAAGCTGTTTTTTATTGTTTCAACTGACTTTTCCATTCATGGTAGCTGCTTTCATCGTTTATTCGGTAGGTTGTGATTGCGATTGTGAACTGCACTTGATTTGTAGGAATTTGGGGCCTGGATTGAAGGTGCATTTTCAGAGGATTTGTATTTGTTTCTTCTGGTCACCAAGGTGTGTGAAGGATCTATGACCATTTAAATTTTTCAGTTTGAGGTTTTCCCAACTGTGATACTAGTGAACCCTAGGGTAAGAATAGATTTACGATGGTAAATATCCAGGGAGGATTTTATTAGTAGTGTTTTTGTGGTTATCATCATCTTCGCCATCATCATCATCATCAATCTCTTCCATCCAGAGCCCTGACCAATATTGGTAAGTTACTTACCATTTCTCTTTATTGCTCAATGGAGTTTTTCTGGGCACCCTTTCTCTAAGTGGACTCAAGTTCAGGAGCTCCATTTTGCAAGGGACCTCAAGGGACTTCAAACCTAGTCCCCTATTCTTCATGCAGCTTCTAATCTCCACATTTTCCAAATAACTATCGTTAATTTGTTGAGTGTATCCATCTATCCCATTCTTATGCCTGTCTATCACTTGGTTCTGAACTTAAATTTGGAATATCAATACAATTTATTAGGCTGCCTATAGATCCGACGCTTTTAAAATTATGAACCCCCTCATAATAAAAATGTTCTTGTGTCATACACACACACCCACACAATTATATATGATGCACATGTACTCTGGAGACAATCTGTGGCTTTCTTAGAATCAAGCTTTAAGGATTTCTGTTAATTATTAAATTATTTAAAGTTTGAGTGAGCTGTTTTGATTAAAATCAAATTCAAAATTAAATTGCATTACAGTAATTGTAATTTTTGAGTGTTGAATAGAAGACTTGATATATAAATGGGATCTTGTGGGTATGTTGGGGTGGGAGAAAATATGAAGAACGATTAGAGGCTTTCCACTTATAAATGGAAGTGGCATTATTGGCAATAAGCAAAGTACTCTGGTTGCTTTGATAATTATGTGGTGGTGTTTCCTGCTCTAGATGAGTTGATGGTTTGAAGGAACAATGATCAAGGGAAGGTTAATGTAGTTCCTTTATCCATTCTTTTTTGTTTATTGAAGTCTAGGAAATTTTTGCTTTAACAGTGTGTTCTTTGGGATATACAGAAATGAAGTAAGGGCTTCATGAGCATCCTAAGTCAAAAGATAAATATTTTCACTGAATCCATAGGTTCAATAGAATAGTTAGGATTGTATATTAGAGTGTCTACAAGCATTTTATCTATTAAGTGTTTTGTCGAGGCTCATATCAATATACACTTTTTAAGTGACATTAATTAGAGTAGCATTTTAAAATGTCTTGGTAATGGATTTTTAAAGAACAGTATTATGGTTAAATGAATCGACAACGGCCTGGGTTCAAGTTAGTGACACAGGTTTCTTTATAGAATAATTTTTTAGAAACTTTAAAATGCAAATGGGCTACCGTGAGTCCCTAAAATGAGGTATAACAAGCTGCATTTTGTACTCCCATTTAAACATGAAATCCTTTTCTCTTGGTGCTTCTCCTGGGACAATAGGTTTAAGACTTATCTGTCTCCCTTTATACTACTTTTCTTTCTATTGAAATATGAAAGAAAATTTACACATGTTCATGTCATGAATATTTATTCTTCTTTATTAAATATATAGACATTTAAATAATTAGCACTTAAAATGGAAACTATGAACATAAGAGTAAGTTGGTTTTTCGTATAAATCTAAATTATCAGGATGACTAATATAATAAGCAGAATCTGTCAAATCAGACCTGCTCATTACGATTCATCCCAAGTCTCTCAAGACAATTTATGCGTGGCAGACACGAGGACCAAAATGCTCACTGCCAAATCCCCCACATGCCTAGAAATGCTCTTGCCTAAAACTTACGTGTTAAGTGTAAAACATGTTTTCCTTTAGGAGTTGGATTGACTAAGTGAAACCTGAAGTTTAAGATGCTAATAACAAATGTTAACACCGTGTCTCCTGCAGTAACGATGTGTCATTTATTACCTACGAAGAAAACTCATAATTACATTTAATAAAACTCAATAATGAAACCTTAAGTACTATCTTACAGATTTTATTATTATTTTTTATTTATTCATGAGAGACACAGAGAGAGAGAGGCAGAGACACAGGCAGAGGGAGAAGCAGGCTCCCTGCGGGAAGCTGGACGTGGGACTCGATCCCGGGACCCCGGGTCACACCGTGGGCAGAAGGCAGGCGCTCAGCCTCTGAGCCCCCCGGGCGCCCCTGATCTTGCATATTTTAAAACACATTACTAAAGTCTTTGAAAATACTGCATCTCCTGCGCTGAGCGCCCCGCAGCCTCCAGGGGTGTGACTATCGCTTGGTTTATGGCCTTACCCCTATCACTATCTGGGAAGTTTCAAGCACCTCTTCGCTGTCGAGCGGGTTCGTGCAGTGGCTCGACCAGAGCATGCTTCACCCCCATCGCATCACAGCCGGTAAAAAACAAATTAGCACGCGGTGGGGGGAGCTCAGCTTCCCCCTGCCTCCAGGTCCTGCTGAGGAGGGGGGTCCTGGCTCTCCTCCCTTGCCCAAAGCCCCATGGAGCCCCCCGTACTCTGTCGTTCAGGACTCATGGGTGGGGGGGCTCAGCCTGGCCTGGCGGTTTGCCGCCTTCCCTTATTTACTGGGGAGCGGGCCACCCCGCGGAGGGCACTGTGGCTCTAACGGGGGAAATGAAAACAACCCGAGGACAGTCTTCTTTGCAGAATTTTGGCTTCATCTCCTTCTTGGCTTTACTTCAGCTGCCTCTGGGCTCCTGTCTTTGGCTCCTCGCGAGGAAGACAGTCACTTGTGTTCCTTCCGTTGGCCGACTGGCTGTCAACCCGCAATCTTCAGGGCCCGACCTGAGGTTCGTGGCCTGCACCCGCCTCTCGCCCCAGTGACAGTAACCGTGTCTCTTTGCTATTTCTCTTCTCCTTAAATGTGTCCCACGACACACATTCGCGCATCCAGGGCATCTATGTAGTTTCACCTTAAACTTTTGTGTATTATCTAAGGAATGGCTTTGGTAAACTCAGGAAGTTAGGACTCCACGGTAGACAATGGCCTGGAAGGTCCACGTGAAAGTATTTTAACCTATATATTTAATAAACATATAAATATAATGTATAATCACGTCCCACACAATTTTCTTCTGTGTTTTGCAGTATCCAGATACATAGAGATGTCTAGAGTATGGGTTTAAAAAATAATCACGTGTTGGGGCGCCCGAGTGGCTCAGTGGGTTAAGTGTCTGACTCTTGATTTCAGCTCAGGTCATGATCCCAGGGTCATGAGATCGAGCCCTGTGTAGGGTGCCCCACTGGGTGTGGAACCTGTTTGTGATTCTCTCTCTTCCTCTGCCCCTTGCCCCTTATTTATTTAAATGAATAAATCTTTTAAAAAACTATGTTGGTCTAGCATCTTTACTTAACAATTTAAATTTGTAAACAAAAGAGCTTAAAAAGGCTATTATATTTTTTCTGTTAATTTTTTTTACTTTATTAAGAATAATACCAGAACACATGTGTTTAGTTGTTCTTTTTTTTTTTAATTTTCATTTATTTATGATAGTCACACACAGAGAGAGAGAGAGAGAGAGAGAGAGGCAGAGACACAGGCAGAGGGAGAAGCAGGCTCCATGCACTGGGAGCCCGACGTGGGATTCGATCCCGGGTCTCCAGGATCGCGCCCTGGGCCAAAGGCAGGCGCTAAACTGCTGAGCCACCCAGGGATCCCTAGTTGTTCTTTTTGTAATGCGGTGGTATCCCCCAAATCTGTAAGTAACATACTTAAGATGTGTGGTCACCCTCCAGTGACTTCACATTAATAGCTAACAAAATTATTATTCAATTTTCTGTTACAACTGAGAAATCAGTGTATAAAAGTGCAGAAGTGAGTATTTCCTTATGGTACGTTACTGTGTGCATCTTTTGAAAATGAAGTCTATGCCCAGATATGAATTCTTATAAAGAATTAAAAAAGTCACATGACTATTCCAGCAACCATAAAAAGTGCGTTTTTTATAGAAAATCATCATTAAGTTCTGACCAGTGTTTTAAATAAATTTTATGTAACTAAAACCCAACCCCACCAACCGAAATCACATTGGTGATAACAGAAGGGAAGAGTGGCAAACTATATTATGGGCATCAACTCCAGGAAGGTCAAGGTACCAACCTTGGATTAATACGAGGAGGGCTTCATAACTTAAGAGACTCGAAAACACGCAAGTTGCCTGACGGTCCTAACTGTGATGAAAATCATCCACTGAAGTGGGTATTATTGTAAATCTTTGTCTACATGACAGATTTACATCTCCTTACCTCCATAAAATTCACCGTTAATGGCACAACACCTATTAAGCTGAGATATTTCTAGGTGTAGTACGTCATGGTATTTTCCTGTATAGTTTACATTATTCTTGGCATTTCACTGCCTGTCTCATGAGATGGCTGAGAAGGAAAATATAGTAACTTGCACTCACTTCTCAAGGACAAAATGCCACATCTTACCAGGGGAAACAGAAAGTGAAAAGCAAATACTGAGCACAACAAGGCTGAAAAATGTGGCACCTGAGAAATCTGGAGACTTTCGGGGGAAGACAATTTTGTTTTGTGTAACGCAATTTTAATACATTACCCAATTCCCAGTTTGGGGGGCTTTTTCAAAAAGGGACAAATAAACATTTGCAAAAGCTCATTGTTTGAGCTGGACGTAGACAGGTCAGAAAATATGAGCTTTGACATAAAACCCCGTCTCCGGGCTTAAGCTTCCACCAGTGCTTGTGCAGGGAGGCCCCGGGGCCTCAAAAACACTTGGGGAACCTGCGGCCGCACTTTCTTACAACACAGACCAAGCAGGCTTTGGGTAACGCGGGCGATTAAAAGGTCCCGGCTGTCCCGTGAGATGCGCCAGGGCGCTGAGGGCGCGGGGCCTGATGCCCCAGGCCCTCCCACCCGCGGCCGCAGTGCAACCCGCCGGCCCCTTTTTCTCTCTTAGGAGAAACAGTTAAACAGTTACAAGCCTGCTCTTAACTTCTGACGCGTTGTTGGGAAGGTCTGGGCCGTCAGGTAAGGCAGAAAATTCTATAAACCGATACCCCTGGATTGTTTGCGGCCCGAAGGGGAGGTTTCAACCCCGACTGCAGCCTTGCGCCTCTGCGGGGGGCCGGTGGTGTTTCCTCAGGCGGAGCCTGGCGTTGGAGCCGCGCAGGTGCACGTCACAGTGCATGTCGCAGGTGCACGTCGCAGTGCACGTCACAGTGCATGTCGCAGGTGCACGTCCCAGTGCACGTCGCAGTGCATGTCGCAGGTGCACGTCGCAGTGCACGTCACAGTGCATGTCGCAGGTGCACGTCCCAGTGCACGTCGCAGTGCACGTCGCAGGTGCACGTCGGTGCCGCGCCTCTCGGGCGGCCCTCGGCGGGCCCAGTCCCGGGGGCAGGTGTTCTTCCGAGAACCTTCTCCCGACGCCAGGTGAGGAGCCAGGGTGGCTTCCCGCGGCGCTAGCTCTGGGGAGGGCCGTGGAGCGGAAGGCCTCGCCGTCGCCGGGCGCCTTTCCTCCGTGGAGCCGAGAAACCGGAGGATGGACTCCTCGGGATTCTGAGCGAATGGTCGGCAGGAGCGCTTGTCCTCCTCCTGGGGCTCTCACGGAGCGCCGCTGGGTCCCCCGGCTTCTCGCCCGGCGCGGGGGAGAGGGGCTCCCGGCCCAGGGTAAGGGGGACCTCGGGGGGGAGGAAGGGAGGGGGGCTCGGGGCCCGGGAGAGGGGAGCTCGGGGATGGGGGGGCTCGGGGCCCGGGGGGAGGGGAGCTCGGGGCCCAGGGGGTGGACCTTGGAGCCCGGGGGGCTTAGGGGGCGCTCGGGGCCCCGGGGAAGGGGGGGAAGGGGGGACCTCGGGGGCGGGGGTGGGGAGGAAGGGAGGGGGGCTCGGGGCCCTGGCCCGGGGTGGGCTTAGGGGGCGCTCGGGGCCCAGGGGAACGGCTGGCCTCGGTGGGGGGCCCGGGGCCGGGATGCGCTGCGGTCTGCGCGCCGCTGCGTGACGGCGGTGGGGATGGCGGGGCCGCCTCGCCTGGCAGCGCCTGCGGAGACCACGGTGGGGCAGGGTCGGCGCGTCCGCGGCCTCCGGAGGCGTTTCCTGCAGAGCGTGGGGCGCGCACGGTGCCGCGGCCCTGACACCCGTCCCCGGCCTCCCGTGCACGGAGCGAGGAGGCTCCGGCGCGGCCGCCCGACGGTCCCTGGGAACCCAGCCTCTAGCCGGAGCCCAAGGTCAACGAGGTCGTCGGAAGGGACGGAGGGCGCCCCGGGCCCCGCGAGGACGGCCGTCGGGGGGCGGCCGCTGGGCGGGGGGAGCCCCGGGCGGCGCCGACCGCGGGGCCGCCCCTGAACACGGACACCGGCGGGGCGACGGGCCCCAGCGCGGCTCGCGGGGGTCACTCGGCCACACCGCCCGCCCGACAGGTGCCCCCGGGCCTGCCGCCGCCCGGCTGCCCGAGGACGAACTAAGGATGAGAGCGTCTGAACGAAGCTGCCGGCCCTCTGGAGCCCAGGGGCCAAGGCGGGGCATCCCCCCCCCCCCGCTCCCCCTCCGCCGCCTGCACCCCCGCTGCCCTCGCCCGCCCCGCACCCCCCGCCCGCCCCCTGCACCCCGCGCTGCCCTCGCCCTCCCCACACCCCCCGCTGCCCTCGTCCTCCCCGCACCCCCCGCCCGCCCCCTGCACCCCGCGCTGCCCTCGCCCTCCCCGCACCCCCCGCTGCCCCCGCCCTCCCCGCACCCCCCGCTGCCCCCGCCCTCCCCGCACCCCCCGCTGCCCCCGCCCTCCCCGCACCCCCCGCTGCCCTCGCCCTCCCCGCACCCCCCGCCCGCCCCCTGCACCCCGCGCTGCCCTCGCCCTCCCCGCACCCCCCGCCCGCCCCCGCACCCCCCGCTGCCCCCGCCCTCCCCGCACCCGCCCCCCCGCTGCCCTCGCCCGCCCCCCCCCACTCGCCCCCCGCACCCCCCGCTGCACTCGCCGCCGCTGTCTGGCGGCAGAACTGCTGAGTTTCTCCAAGATGAGAAATTACGTTTGCATAGCAGAAAACACAAATTTAAGTTAGAAATATGTTGGAAAATGTCATTTCCTTTGCAACCCAAACAAATTAAGAGGAAGGGAAATATCACTTAGTAGCATTCAGAGCTTGTTGTGAAATTTTGAAAGACTTAGGGAAATTTGGCCAAACCTGAAATGTTGCTTGGCATTCATGCCCCGGGATGGGTATTTTAGGAGTTCCAATCAAACTTGTGGACAGATATATATTGAGAACGTGTTAGCACATTGCTGTTTCTGTTTCTTATTTTAAGTATTGTCCTGTGAACTAAGGATTTGTCCCACATATAACCTGTTCAAGTGACTATGTGTAATGTAGGTGAAAAATGTGTACTTACTATGTATTTAAGAAATGTTTTAAGAATTTTATTTATTGTTTTTACTGCATATTTTAAAATCATGGTTGTATACCCATGGGATAGAGCATTCCCAAATGCTTAGATAACATATTTTTTTAAAAAAAGATTTATTTATTCGTGAGAGACACAGAAAGAGAGAGAGAGAGAGAGGCAGAGACCCAGGCAGAGGCAGAAGCAGGCTCCACGCAGGTAGCCCGACGTGGGACTTGATCCCGGGCCTCCAGGATCACGCCCTAGGTGGAAGGCGTGCAAAACCGCTGAGCCCCCTGGGCTGCCCAAGATAACAGATTTTAAGGGCACCACTGTGGAGCCCCTGGGTGGTTCAGTTGGTTAAGTGACCGATTCTTGATTTCACCCAGGTCGTGATCTCGGGGTTGTGAGTCAAGCCCAGCATCAGGCTCTACGCTGGGTGTGAAGCCTGCCTGGGATTCTCTCTCACTCCTTCCCTCTGCTTCTCCTCTCCCTTCTCTCTCTCTCTAAAAAAAAAAAAAAAGAAAGAAAGAAAGAAAGAAAGAAAGAAAGAAGAAAAGAAAAAGGATTACCACTGTGCTGTATATCATCCACTAACTGAAGAGAAGATGGCAGATGCGTGAAAGTTAAAATTCAAGCAGGCTACCAGAAAGCTCTAACTGCAGATGACACAGGGGCATGTGAATGCCGCATGTGGTTTCCTGGAGCACCGTTCTGTGTAGTCACACGTGTCCGTGTTAGCCAGCCTGGACTGCTGTGTTACGTTTGCCCCTCAGTTCCTGCGATGCAGTGCTGGCAAAGTCCAACTACAGCTGACGTGAAATGGAGCATCAAGATGCAGGACGGTCTCTGTAGGGATGTCATGGAGAAAGAAATCAGTGTTGCTGAGATGGTTATAAGCCTTTCTTTTGATGTGAATGTTCTTTTTCTTTTTTTAAGATTTTTTAAAATTTATTCACTCATGAGAGAGGCAGAGACACAGGCAGAGGGAGAAACAGGCTCCCCTCGGGGCCAGATGCAGGACTGGATCCCAGGACCCCAGGGTCACACCCTGAGCCAAGGGCAGACACTCAACCACTGAGCACCACCGCCCCCCCCATATGCCCCTGAAGAGAAAGGTCTTAATTTGAAACTTGTTTTTTAAATTCCTGCCATTCTGAGTTCTAATCCTATAGAATACTCTTAAAGAAATACGATTTCTAGAGACTTCCCACCCTATATATTTGCTAAGTAAAATACATACAGCATCTCATATGGTATTTGCCTAAATGTTATTTCCTTTCTTTCTCCTTCTTAACAGAACCAAGGGTGCAAGGGGGGAGGAAGTTCATACTTTGACCTGCTTTGGCCACCATGTGGCTATGGCTCAGCTTTCTGTTGGGTGGTTATGAAGACTGGAGAACAGTGGGAAGGAGGCAGGCTAGTTCAGTGTCTCTGCTCTAAGGAGAAGGTGACATCTGATTTCAGAATATTTGTAGAACGTGATGGCTACTGTTATGTCACCTTGACTGGTTTGGTGGGGCCAGATGACTGATAAAATGTTGTCTCTGGGTGTGTCTGTGAGGGTGTTTCAGGAAGAGATGGTTCTTGGGTTTAGTAGATAGAGATCTGCTCTCAGCCATGTGGGAGGACATCATCTAATCCTTTAAGGACCTGAGTGGGGAAAAAGGGTGAAGGAAGGATCAATGTCCCATCTCTCTCCTTGAACTGGGACATCTTTTCCTGCTTTTGGTTCTTGGGCCTTTGGACTCTGGAGCTTATACCAGTGACACCTCCAGTTCTCAGGCTTTGGCCTCAGACTGATCATACCACTGGCTTCTCATCTCATTGCAGATGGCAGATTATTGGACTTCTCAGCCTCCGCAACTGTGTAAGCAGATTCCTACAGTAAGTTCCTACAACACACATACAGTGAAAAGAGACATGTATATATATCTATATATCTTATTCTATATCTCTGGAGAACCCTGACTAATACAGAGAATAAAGACATTGAGTTAAGACAATTTCTAACATCCGGTAGACAATCAGTAAATATTTGTTGAATGAACAAATCGATAATCACATAAAGATAATAAATGCCAACATATGCGCTCATCATGATCGAATAAGCCAGAAGCGGAAGGTTGCAGATGTGCTTGTCTGTTCAGTTTGCCATGACAAAATACCACAGACTGGGTGGATTAAACAATGGAAAGTTATTTTCTCATGGTTCCGAAGGTAAAAAGTCCAAGATCAGAGTGCCGTCAGGGTTGTTTCTGGGGAAGCCTCTCCTCCTGTTTTGCGGTTGGCTGCCTTCTCAAAGGACAGAGATCTCTGACATCTCTTAATCTTCTTATAGAGACACGAGTCCTGTGACTTCATTTACTTTTAATTACCTGCTTAAAGGCCCTGTCTCCAAATATAGCCACCTTCGGAGTTAAGGCTGCAACATAGGAGTCTGGGGCAAGGGGTGCGGGAGGGGGACACAATTCATTCCACCACATGGAGGAATGCTGACATTGTAAGAAATGTGAATGTATGAACTTTCGGCAGCTGTTATCTGGTAACTATTTTATCTACACATTTTTCACCTTAAAGGCTGGTTTGAGAACCATGCAATCTATCCTGATCTAGCGTTTGCGGAAGGGAGATACAAGGGATTTCAAGTAGTTCGGTACCTACAGTACGTTCAAAACTTTCAAATTTGTGGTGCCGATATAAATTCTCCTGAGGATGGCCTACAGATTTTGCAATAGTCACATTCCTTCAAAACATCTCCCAAACAACAATGAACAAGCCAAAAAAACCCACACGACTAAAATAAGTGGTTCAATAGAATGCAACTCATTGTTTGGACTTCACTTGAATGGGGTTGATTCCAAGGAGAAGAACTGAGTGGCAATGAATTTCACACTCCTAGCTCTTTAGGTACATTTATTGAACAATAGTTAGTATATTATATAATTTAATAATAAATATTCGTTTTCATGTGAGCTAGCTAGCAAAATTCTAAGCACTATATGATGTGTTGGCATAGTATTTATAACTCTATAATCTCTACTTTTATTTTTAAATTAATTTAAAAAGTGGCTACAGGGGTTTAAACTCTATTCTAGTAGATTTATTGGGCCACTTAGCTTTAATTACTCATAGGACATACAGCATTGGTTTAAAATAAAAAGATGAAATAAATATATTTTGAGCAATCCAGATTATATTGAGCTCTAAAACCATGTCTGATAAAGATGTCCACCAATGTTCCACCGTAGTACAATAGTAAAATTAGGATTTAAGGATCAGGTATATAGATGACATAACTTGAAATAATTTGCTGGACCCATTTTGAAGAAATGGCAATGTTGATGAATATCCGGTTTTATTTTACAATTTTCTCCCATGTATGTTTTTTTGTTGGATTATTTTATCTTTACGTGTTGCAGACTACTAGTATTTATTATTCTTAGACTAGTTCAAGTTGTCAGATTTTCTAATCTAAAATCACTTGGTTTATGTACAAGATTTATATTTTTGTAAAAGTGTATTTTATCACACAATGTGTGAGAAAAGCAGGTATGGGGTTATTATATATGGGATAAAATAAGACTTTATGTATATAAATATATATATTCATATTTATTGTATACATATATCTGTTTACACATTTCTGTTAATTCTCTTTTACTCCTTCCTGTGTTCCTGTCTGTCTTCCATAGCCTATTCATCATTGTTTCTTATTTCCCATTCTTCACACAATCTCCATCAAGATCTAAAGTGCACATATTTCTTTGAATCCTTCCCAAATCGCTTACTTGTAAAAGATCCCCTTTTGTCTCTTTCTCTTTCACACACCTACAAAATAATAAGTAGGGATATCTAGGTACTTTTTTTTGCCATTTTCAAGCAAATTTTATGTAGCAGAATATTGGCATTTGACACTCAATACATGTGAGTTCATTTTCTTCCATTTTTTTGAAGAATGAGATGATGTTAGCTGAACATGAAATCTCATAGTTTCCTGGCATACGGAAGTGCTTTCTTTCATCTGAGGTTACTATGACCTCCTCCCCCAATATGACCTTGTGATTAAATTCTGAGCTCTGGTCTTTTTGCAAGGCTGTCTGAATTTTAGTTTTTGAAACAAATGCTAGATGGCGACTCCATGAAAATAAAAATTTTGAGATCAGAGAAGAGTTTCTACTGCTTCTCCTTTCACTATAATTGGTGGTTTTCCAGGAAATTAAATGAAAATATAGGAGCGTGTGGTTTTAGAGGAGATGCTTCATTTTAATAATAATAATAGTAATAATAATAATAATAATAATCAGCTGTCCCACAGTAAATAATAATAATTATTATTATGTGCATAGGCCCCCCTTGGAACTGGTGGTTGACCAGTGTCCTGATGTTTCTACCCCTATGAACATTGTTCTGTGATTTCAGTTACTGTTCAGTTCAGTATCTGGAATGTATAAATACAGTCTTGGTTTCTTTTAAATGCTCTGCTAATTCTGCTTGATGGTGCTCAAACTTAAGGCAGAACTCCGTGAGAATTATAGAACTTTTATACCTGGAATATATCTGAAAAAAAAAAAAATTGACTTAGTGAAAAGCTAAGTGAAAAGCTATACCCATGGGCTGATTGTACTCCTCAAGATTCTTGGAGCAATAATGGGCAGAAATCTAACTTAAGGAAAGAAAAGAATGATTGGCATGAAAATGATGTAATTTGCAAAAGAATAAAGGGCTCTCCTGCAGCTCCTACACTCCCGACCTGGAGACTCAGGGTTGCCAGGATCTTTCCTCTTGGAATCTTATTTCTACCTTCCTGTGGGTGTAGGTTTCAGTATTTTAGATTCTTCCGTAGGAAAATATTTCTCTAGAATAAAGATTGGAGAAGAAAGAGAAATTGTCTTCAAATTACTCATTTAAAAAATAGGGGCAGCCCAGGTGACTCAGCGGTTTAGCACCGCCTTCAGCCCAGGGCATGGTCCTGGAGACCCGGAATCGAGTCCCGTGTAGGGCTCCCTGCATGGAGCCTGCTTCTCCCTCTGCCTGTGTCTCTGCCTCCCTCTCTCTCTCTCTCTCTCCCTGTCTCTCATTAATGAATAAATAAAATCTTAAAAAAATAATAAGGAATGACTCTTATTGGACTGATATTGACAAGTAACCATCTCTGGAATAATCTCAGGGTCAGGAGAATGAGGTACAACTATGTGCAGATTGTGTGTTCACATCTTTGGCTAGAAGAGTAGGCCACTGTAACTGATGATTCATTTAGGAACACAAAGTTTTAGACTAAGGGGAGGAGAATGGTCATAGTAGCAAAAATAATAAGAGTTTGCCACGAGGATAAACTCTGTGAACGCACCATACCTACATCTGTTTTTCCTACATGTATATAATTTTTATAGAACTCCTGTGTGACACCCAATTGTTTCATGTATGAGCAGAAATTCTCTTATCCTTTTCCACGTGGGTGACAGTCATGGATGACTGAATCCTGCCCCAAATCTAGAATCTCTGGGCAAAGAGATATCTCATTCAAGCCCAGACATGGCTTCTTATGAGCCAGCAACTTTCTGTAGCTAATGGTACATTTGACCACCTGATACTCACAACATAGAATGAAGAAACAAGGAAGTATTTCTATCAGGTAAGGCACGATTTCTCAACAGTGCCGCTGTTGACATTCTGGGTTGAATCATTCTTCTCTGAGGGCTGTTCTGTGCATCTTAGCATGTTTAGCAGCGTTCCTGGCCTCTACCCACCAGATGTCAGTAGCACCAACCTGCCCAAGTTTCTGACAGTCAGAAATGTCTCTACACATTGCCAAATGTCTTCGAAGGGGAAAAATCACCCACAGGTAAGAACCATTGAAATAAGGGGAGAATGTGGTGCAACATCAGAGTTGTTAAGGGTCCCAGACCACTGCTGTATACTCATTAGAGGAGCGTAGTTACAATCACTGGGCCTGAAGTCAAATTCCTTGTGTCCAGACTTTAATGCTCTTATCTTCTGTAGACGCCTGTTTTCTTTCCACAAAACCAACATAATGATGGAAACTATCACATAAGGTTGTTTGGAGGATTCAGTGTGCTTTTAGCACAGTGCCTACACATAATAAGAGATGTTTCCAGTAACATTGGCTATTATGGTTCTCATCTGGCTAAGTTGGAACATTAAGTTGCATCCACATCTTGACTCACTTTCTAGGCAGTGGAGTGAGTTTCTTGACCGGATATTTAATTGTCCTTATTCTGCCCATGGGGAAAAAGTCCATTGTCCAGGGTTCTCCGTAGACATACCCAAAGGGCTATGAGTGAGGCTTCAGCAGCTTCGGAATGGTCTACTTCTGGAGAGCAATTCCATCATGACCGTGTGGATTGCCTCCGCAGTTAAATATTCACGCACCACTGTTTACCAAGGCGTGGGGTTTTTCTTTCCCTTAGGATCTTCCTTTCTCCTGCCCTCCCTCCCTTCATCCCTTCCCCCCTCTCTTCATCTCTTTCTCCTCCCTCTCTCTCCTCTTTCCTCCCCCTCCTCCTCTTGTTCCTCCCTCCCTGCCTTCTCTCTCTCTCTCTCTCTCTCTCATTGTCTCATATAGTTGCCCATAAATTTCATTGATGGCAGTGATTTAGCAGCAAATAAAAGTAGACATTGTAAGGTCAGGAACTTTGTATCTGGGCTCTGTTTCTTAGCAACAGGTCTTCTATCTACTCCATTTTTCAGGTTTCAGCTCAGTGCCTTTGGCTTAAGCCGCTGTCTGAATCAGATAAAGCAATAGGCTGGAGCGGTTCCACAGAGCTTCCCCAGTGCTCAGACACCTGCGTCTCCTATTTGCAAGGGACAGACTGGATGCTACTTTGAGGGAAAAGTGAATACTTTTGCCAAGTAGGGAGCTCAGGACAAGAGATGTTTGGGAGTAGCGTCGACAGGATGTGCTACTGGTCCTTTCGGGGATCCAGTCTTAGCTGCCATAGTGTTTCCTCCTTCAACTTTGCAAACACAGATTTTTAATACAAGGCAGATGCAGTTCAACTGCTGCAGTTCTGGAGGAGGCATTAGATAGGAGTTTTTGGAATTATGGGTTTAATGGCCATGGGCGGGAAAATGTATCTCTTTTAAAAAATTGTTTAAATTAGCAGTGGTCTTTCTGTTCCCAGATGGAGAAGCTTGGATGAAAGCTTGTCTCTCATGTGTAGGACCTTACTGAACCCTGGGAAAGCAAGCCAGAGTTCCAATAATCTAATATTTTTCTACCATTAAATGTTAAGTTTTTAGGCAGGCACATATTTGAGTCACCTTGCTTAATGAACTGCTTCTCTGGTTTAGAGCAGTTGTTTTTCCCATCCTGTGATGAAAGGGTATCCACTATCCCCTAGTCCAACTCAAATAGCCACATCTATGTTTTTGGCTTATAACTTTATAATTTTTCACTCTCCTCTTTTGATGTAATTTTACTTATTGAAGTTATTTATTTGCAAGTGACAAAAACCTAATTCAAGTAGTTTCAGCAAAAAGATGTATGTATGTATATTTTATGTACATATAATACATACACACACACACTTTTTTTTTTTTGAGAGATGACTTGGATAGCTACAGGAGGCAGGCAGGGAAAACATCAGGATATCAGCGGCAGAAATCAGACTTTATTCACTGATTTCACAAGCGTTAGTTGAGGAACTACTATGTGTCAAGCCCTGAGATCATGGTGGAGTAAAAACAGGTACTATCTGATTTCCTAAAGCTTTAAAATCTATGTCAATGAGATCACCCGTCTAATTCTTATGATAGCCTCTTTGTTGACTATTGTATTCACCCAGATTCCTTTACGTGGTGTTGTACACAATCCCTAGCGCTTCCTGGTTTATATCTTTTCAAATTCGCAACTTGAGTAAAAGATGATTTTTCTCTGATTGTTCTGTTCAAGAAAATCTTGGAGGACCCTACCCCTGAATCAGTTACATTGGGGTGTAGGAGTGGTATAGTATCAGTGGCCAGGTTTGGGTCTCTCTGGATCTACCTCTCCACCGAGTAAAACTCCCCTCTTCTACTGGGATTAGGACAGAGTAACGGCCTCTTTTCATTCTGTAGCTGTAGTTCCGGAAGAGAATTAGTGTCTTTCCTTTCTAAGACTTGATGCCCTTTTCCAGGCTTAGTTCTGAGCTCTTTCAAGTTGCTTTCAAGCTCTCCGAAGATTGTTGCTGTTGTGTTCTGTTGTATTTGCCCTTAGACGTCTTTGCTTTTCTATTCATTTATTTCTTAAAAATAGTTTTCTCTCAGTTTACGGCGACTTGGGGAGTGTATGTGTAAACCATTGTGTGATCTTTTAAATTTCATGTAGGTATACTTCATAGGAAATCTCATTTGACCATTGGTCTTTAAAATACCTACGACTGGGGGCGCCTGGGGAGCTCAGTCAGTTTAGCGTCTGCCTTGGGCTCAGGTCATGATCCCCGGGTCCTGGGATCGAGTCCCACTTTGGGCTCCCTGCTTAGCCAGGAGCCTGCCTCTCCCACTCCCTCTCCCTTTCTCCCTGTGTGTGTTCCTTCTCTCTATCAAATAAATAAATCAAATCTTTAACAAATAAAATAAATTAATAATAAATTAATAAAATACCCACAATTGGTGCAGCCCCATCTCAAGTTTGTGTAGTTGCTTTGATGAAATCGCACATAAAAAGACTCACTTTATCAGTGTTGATCAAAAGTGATATCGTTGATTTTCAAATAAGTTGATATAATGACCACATTCAGGTAGGAGACAGTCATTTATTTGTAGGTTCTCAGTTTTCTGGAAAAATCTGTTGATCATTGCATGTCATCATCTCTTTATAGCACTATGAATACCTTAACCTCTGATTTTACTTGGATTAGCCAGGTCATTTCTCTACATTTTTCTGTGCCAACACCTTTAGAGAAGGGGGAGGTCTTTTTGCCAAGAGAACTCTATTGGTTTCCACAATAAAGTAGTATATCTTTTATTCTATTATTATTTTTAAAATATGTTATTTTTTCATGAGAGAAAGAGAGAGAGAGAGAGTGGCAGAGACACAGGCAGAGGGAGAAGCAGGCCCCATGCAGGGAGCCCGATGTGGGGACTCGGTCCTGGGACCCCAGGATCACGCCCTGGGCCGAAGGCAGGTGCTAAACTGCTGAGCCACCCAGGGATCCCCAGTATTGTATCTTTTAATATTGAAGAATGTCTCAAGATTTTGAGAGATGCTAGCAATGCTAACAAAGGTTTAGTGAGAGGAAGGGGAAGACACTTGTAATTCACATTGCTATGCAGCAACCCAAATTCTTGTCTCTGTTTCTACTGTTGTGAATACTGGGATATCCCAACAAATTTGCCTCATGGCTTCTGACTATGATACGTCTGATGAACTATACCAACAAATAATAAAAGATTAGAGGGTATCTTTTTAAAATATCTAATTCCTTATTCCTGATACTACTTACTTGGTGTTTCATTATACTTATATCTCAGCATTTGCATATTGGAATTACCCGTAGCACTCTTAAGAAATATTGAGTCTCTGGCCCCAACCCAGACTAATTAAATCTGAATTTCTGAGGATGGCATCTGGACAGCAGTAGTATGTTAAGCTCTACAGGTGATTATAATATGCAAGCAGAGTTGAAAACTGCTGATCTCTATATGTCCTTTAGGAACATGCAAATGAATATGTTTTTGCCCTTTTGACGGTCTATTTGGCTTCAACTTGCTGCTACATTCTCACCTCAGGATCTAAGTGATCCCTGAGTTCTGAATATTAATCGTTATTTTGCTGAGCGACCTCATGTCAGGGAGCCCTAACATTTAAACCTATGGAGTCCTAAAATACAAAGGGAATTTAAGAAAATGTCGCAGTAGTGCAACACTTAAAACCTGTTGTGGGCTTTCTCTGTGACCTAGCCAACAGAGTGCCCGAGCCTTAGTTACTCAAAACTGAATTATTTTAATTTACTTGATATTTAATTACCTGAATACATTTTATTAATGCACGATCATTCTTTTATGTCACAGGTAAGTGCTTTGCGATGCTGCATATCGTATCTCATAACATTTGTTTCCCTCTATGATACTGGTTTTGGCTCTCCAGATAAGAAACTATTTTTTCCTTATCTAACATGTGCCATAGGTTACCTGAGAGTGTCAGGGTATTAAAAGTGCTATTGTGGATACTATGAAGTCATGAAAAGTTGAAGGTTTTGGAATCTGGATTGCTTTGGGGGAGTATCGAACATTAGTAGTGGGTTGTCAAAAAAAAAAAAAAAAAGAAACATAAAGATTCCTAAAAGAGGGACTTTCTTTTTTTTTTTTTTTTTTTTTTTTTAAAGAGGGACTTTCTATGGAATGTTGGTTGTTATGGTGACAGAAGCCACTTACCAAATACTCTCAGTTATTTTTTAAGATATTTATTTGTGCCTACTATGTGGCAGGCATTGTGCTTGACATCTTAAATGGGGAGCAGGTTGTCGGAGATGATGGTATAGATACTGGAATACGTCTACATTAATTTGTACGTCAAAAACATTTAAATCAGGCTTGAGAAGAGATATGGCCCTATCTAAAGATATTGCCTTATAGGATAGTAAAAAATATGTCTCCTGAGATTCTTCAACCAGACTGGTTTCTATCTTTTTAAATGTACTCTAGGTCCCTAAGCCAATACACAAAATGAGTAGAGAGGACGGCCCTGGTTATTACTTGGTGCTCGATGCCCTGAAAATCTCTGCTCCTTCTAACCTCTGCTGTTAAGTCTTGATTTGAAACCTCTATTTACTCCTACTTTTTAATAGCTCCTAAAACATAAACTTTGCCTTGTTTCTTCCCTCATCATTTATCACATTTCTTGGATGACCCAGGCCATTATGCATGTATAGACCATAAGTCCACAACAGAAGTGATATATTCATATGTTACAATCAATTTCAGAATCCCTGTGAATTGATTTATCTCTTTCGGCCCTCTGATTTTCATTACCCTTAAAAAGTTTCCCAAGTTTATGTGGATTTTGAAGTTCTTTCATAATTGAACTTTGGAAGTGGCTTGCTCATTTTTCACAAACGAACACTCACACATTGAAAACTAATAACAGGAATTTAATTGTTACATAACAGTATTACACCGTCGTTTGATAGCAAAATTATTTATTAAGACAGTGATTCTCTGCCAGGGTCAGTTTTGCCCCCAGGGGATGTTTGACAATGTCTGGGGACATTTTTCGAATTGTCATGACCAGGGGGTGCTACTGGTATCTAATAGTCAGGGATGCTGCTACACATCGTACAATGCACAGGACAGACCAATGACAAAGAACCATCCAGCCCAAAACATCAATAGTGCTGTGGTTGAGGAAACCTGTCTTAAAATAATTCTAAGAAAAAGACTATATTGTTGAATTTTTAATGTATGCTTGAAAGCCACGGTACTATAATTTTTATCTAAGGAAAAGATAATTTAAAAGCATTTATGCTTTGGTCTTCTTTTATACATTAATGTATTCCTTCTAAAGCTCTAAATTGAGTAGATTAAATGATTTCCCTTCTAAAACGTTCAACTACCTATAACCATGAGTGCTTCCCTTAAGTGCAAGTGCAAGCTGTCTTCTCAGCAAGTTATGCCAGATTCAGTTATTAAGAAAATGAATACCCTGTAGATAAAATATGTTCCCATTTCAAAATAAATTACACATTTAAATGATGCTGCAGCAATTTTCCAAATATGTTTCTTCTGTATAAATTAAAATTCTACTTCTGTGTTCACCATAGAGTTCCACTCCTAATACCTAAGCTTGATTTCTACATTTATAAGGGGATGTAAACGGATGCAAATACTCATGCAGTCTAGGGGTGCCAAGTGTCTGAGTTCCCCAGATGTATGTCTCTGTATTTGTGTATGGTTTATGCAGGTGTCACTTCTGACCTTTACTGCTACCTAGCATGGAGACTTTCAAGGGTGCTGTGATATTGTGAAAGGTACTTAGCCAATCTATACTTAAAAAAAAAAATTATTCATTTGAGAGAGAGCATGAGCTGGGGTGGGGGCAGAGGGAGGGGAGAGGGAGAAGCGGACCCCCCCCCCAGCAAGACCCAGAGGTCATGACCCGAGTCCAAGGCGGTGGCCCCTATCTATACTTTCTGTGAGGAAAGCACTGTGTTACCGGATGTGTGTGTGTGTGTAATGTGTGATGCAGCCTGAAGCCCTACATATGAAATCAATAAAGGGGAATGGAACCATTTCTTTCAGAAGATCCCCCGGACTCCCTTCGACCCCAGCGCCCCATAGCACTGCAGTCGGCGTTCAGTCCACTGCGCGGTGGCTCCAAGCGTTTACC
This sequence comes from Canis lupus baileyi, assembly GCF_048164855.1. Classification (NCBI taxonomy): domain Eukaryota; kingdom Metazoa; phylum Chordata; class Mammalia; order Carnivora; family Canidae; genus Canis; species Canis lupus. The sequence continues at coordinate 29,418,840 of NC_132872.1, read as the reverse complement.
TGTGCTCCCCACCAGCGCTGTGGGCCTTTCCTCACATCCTGGGCCTGTCTGTCCCCTTGGCCGCGCAGGGCAGATCCTCGGGGCAGTTCGCCTGCTGTGCACAGTGAGTCCCGAACAGAGAGGAGCTCCGTGTTTGGGGCAAGCCCTGTTTCTTTTTGTTGATTTGTGCTTTGAAGTCAGGCTTGCTCCGGAGCCACGTGGGGGCCCAGTGCGGGATGAGCGGGTCTATATCCTCTTCTAAGGGCGCGTCCCTGCTCAGCCCGCGGGGCTCCGGGAAGCGCTTACCGCAGGGGAGCTGGGGGGCGGGGGGGGTGGGGGGGACCGGGGGGGGAGAGAGAGGGAGGGAGGGAGGGAGGGATGGATGGATCCAGGCCGACTCCCTGCCGAGCGGGGAGCCCAGCGCGGCCTGCACCCCCGCACCCTGAGACCGCGAGGGCCAGAGCAGGAGGCTTGGCTTAGCCGCCGCAGCGGTCAGCAGCCCCACAGGGAAGCGTGGGCCGCACCAGCTCGCACCGGGCAGTGCCGCCGGCCGCACCTCCCCTGCTTCACGAAAACCGGGGGGCGGTCGATTGACCCGGGCCAAGTCTTCGTGGCCGGCTGCGTGGTTGGCAACGGACGTACACCGCGTTGGGCTCCCGTCCCTGTGGTCGTCCGTCCCTGTGGTCGTCTATCCCTGTGGTCGTCTGTCCCTGTGGTCGTCCGTCCCTGTGGTTGTCCGTCCCTGTGGTCGTCCGTCCCTGTCGTTGTCCGTCCCTGTGGTCGTCCATCCCTGTGGTTGTCCGTCCCTGTGGTTGTCCGTCCCTGTGGTCGTCTGTCCCTGTGGTCGTCCGTCCCTGTGGTCGTCCATCCCTGTGGTTGTCCGTCCCTGTGGTTGTCCGTCCCTGTGGTCGTCTGTCCCTGTGGTCGTCCGTCCCTGTGGTTGTCCTTTCCTGCGGTTGTCCGTCCCTGTGGTTGTCCGTCCCTGTGGTTGTCCGTCCCTGTGGTCGTCCGTCCCTGTGGTTGTCCTTTCCTGCGGTTGTCCGTCCCTGTGGTCGTCCGTCCCTGTGGTTGTCCGTCCCTGTGGTCGTCTGTCCCTGTGGTCGTCTGTCCCTGTGGTCGTCCGTCCCTGTGGTCGTCCGTCCCTGTGGTTGTCCGTCCCTGTCGTTGTCCGTCCCTGTGGTCGTCCATCCCTGTGGTTGTCCGTCCCTGTGGTCGTCCGTCCCTGTCGTTGTCCGTCCCTGTGGTCGTCCGTCCCTGTCGTTGTCCGTCCTTGTGGTTGTCCGTCCCTGTGGTTGTCCGTCCCTGTGGTCGTCCATCCCTGTGGTTGTCCGTCCCTGTGGTCGTCCGTCCCTGTCGTTGTCCGTCCCTGTGGTCTTCCGTCCCTGTGGTCGTCCGTCCCTGTGGTCGTCCGTCCCTGTGGTCGTCCATCCCTGTGGTCGTCCGTCCCTGTGGTCGTCCGTCCCTGTGGTCGTCCATCCCTGTGGTCGTCCGTCCCTGTCGTTGTCCGTCCCTGTGGTCGTCCGTCCCTGTGGTCGTCCGTCCCTGTGGTTGTCGGTGGCATCTGGGCCCCAAGCAGTTGCATCGCTGCGACAAACCATAAGGCCGGCGAATCCTCAGAGGTTTCCTCTCTGGCTCTTTACCAGAAATGTCGGCTAACTCCTGATCTAGAAAATGATAAGGTTAATAAAAGCCTCTGGCTCTCGGGATTGTTGTGAGGTCTAAGTGGAAATAATCCACATAAATCAGGGCAGCTAGCACAAATAAGTATCAATAGATATTAGCTGCTGCTGTTGTTAATGATAGTAATGTTCAGGAGAAGGTCAGTGCCTATAGATCCCACCTTATTTCAACCACTAACCTCAGCACTTTTTGCAGTTGAGGCAAACAGCTGCCATGAGGACCAACATGATGTCATTTCACTGAACAATATTTATTAGCAGGGTAAAGAAAACAGTATTTTTGGAGTCCGTTCCCCAGGTGTGGGATAAATATAATTACAAGGCTGCATAAATATATTTGCACCACCCCGGTGAGAGCATAATACTTTACATCTTATTTTTCATCCAGAAGAAATAAATGTTATTTTAAAAATCATAATTCATTGCTATTGTTAATTCAATAATAACAGTTGTGTACCGTGCGACATTAGGGGAGAGTATATCACCAGTGTTTGGCCAGACAGTGCAACAATTAATAGAATCCCCACTTCCCCTAAGAGGTTTATTTGTCATGTCAAAGTTACTCTGGTCTGGTGCAACACAGATGGTGTTGTGACAGCACAAAATGATGAGTGCCACATTGTTCCTTCTAATGATCTTCTGCTCAATTCATCTTGTCTTCAGCCTTGGATCCCTGCTACATGATTGTTTTGAAAATAGGAGGAATCAAGTAGGGAGATGAAGGAGATGCTGAGGCCTTTTGTTATTTGTCTGATTGGTGTGCGGGTCTAGGAAATATTAAAATATAATATGGATGAGAGTATGGAAAAAGCAAACGACAGTTTTGTTCTATAAAAAATCAACTCGTTTTTCTCAAAAAACAGTAGGTGGTATCCTAGTTTTATACAGAACAGATTCTAGATGACTTCAGTCAACTCTATGGCCAAGTGCTGGATGTGGACGATGAAGGGAAACCGTTCCATGTCTTACGCCAAGGGCATACCATTACCTGGTGATTCTCCTCGCTCACTGTTGGGAGGATATAAAACTTGTTAAAGAATCAATGAAAGGATCAATCAACAGAGGGTAGATGTCAAGAGGGAAAAACAGTTCAAATAATGAGGAATATTGAATTCAAAAACTGACATTACAATAATGTATGATTAACATATACTTTGATGAAAATTGATGGCATTGACAGTGTAGGAATAAAATAATCATATTCAAATATACACTTCTCTGAAGTTCATTGTTTGTCTTCCCACTTTTTCACACTTTTGTAATTTCTGCTTGCTTGGAGGTTGAATTAAATGCTATGTGGGAGTTTTATTCATCCTGTAACTCTTCCCTGCATAATAGGAATGATGGTAAAAAATTAAGGACGTTTTTCTCAACTAAAGCTCATAAGAACATTCGGCATGCATATAAACCATCAATTTTAGAATAATTACAAATTTTAACATTTAAAAAGTATTTGAAATTGATAATTATACCAACTGTGTGTTTGTTAGGAGGATGAGGTTGCTTGCAACCTTTCACCAAAATATATGTATTAAGTTCGATAATTTTTCACTTGAGCCATAGATTATATTCTTTATCCTGTCATTTTTTTGGTCTTTATTTCTTTAAAGTAGAAAATCCTATCTTACAGTATGGGCATTATGAATGGCTTTAATTGTTAGATCATTCTGGGTATTCAAATCAGATTTCCTTTTAAGTCAATGAAGCTTTTTTATTCAGAAGCCAGACCCATTAATCCCTGAGCCATTCTTTGTTTACTTTCAACTCTGGAAAGTCTGTTATTGTTGTTTTTGGGTGTCATTTGTAAATGTGCCCAATAATTGTTTTAAAATCTGTTTCTTTCTTCAATCAGTGGTGGAAAAAAAATGCTAGGAAAGAGTGAAACTCACTAATTTTATAGAAATTCTTCTGTATTACAGTTTTTGTCTTCTACAGTCAAGTTGCGGTATTTTGATGCCAAAATGATAGCCGTAGGCTCTTTAAAATATTAAACATCTCATTGGGATGTGCCAATAAAGCAAGTCATATGCAATCATGTAAATGGTTTTGCGGGGCATTATTGTTGTCATGAAGTAGTGTTTTTCATCTCATACCCTGTTGTGAATTTGGTGAGTGTATTTTCCCTTGACTGCTATTAAACTTCAATGAGGAAAATTAGTCATGTATTTATTGCCAATTTCTTCACACAACATGCTGAAAATCATATATGCTTAGTAGATGAAATGTGATGATAAGAAGTCTTGACTATTTTTTCTCTGTGGATATGGCAGTGTCCTGGATTGACATTCAGGTGTAACCTTTTCTCTTTTTTTGTTCTTTAATTGTAGAGTGATGCTTTTCCTTGTAAGACACCAAAATGCTGTTCCGTTAAAATTAATCCCAGCACAAATATTCTAGTGTACACTGCAAGAGAAAAAGATTACTCCCAGTAGCACATTTTCTAGTAATAAACCATACAAAGAGACATCAGGCACTTCTGCCTTAGACTGCACAAAGCAAAAGCTTATTCACATGCTTTGCATCTATACATGATCTTGTCTACTGCAAAGTGAAATATGCACATAATATTTTAGTCATTGCTCTTCCACAATTATAAGCCATGGATTTGTGTGTATGGCTTTTAGATTGTGCCTTGAAAGGTAAGTGCTCTCTCCTCTTTGTCCAGGCAAAGGTAAACATTACAATAGACTCCTGGGACCTAGAGATGGGATGGTGTGTTGAGAGAGTAGAAGGCCCCTTTTTAGCTCTGGTTTCTGTGTGACTGAGAAATAAACTTTGATCTTGGTAATCAATTTTATTTATGTCTCTTACAGTAGCTTAGCTATGCTCTAATTAATACAAACAACAAATCTCCTAACGGGGGAAAAAAAAAGATTACATCAATAGCAGTGAATCTAACTGTAACTCTATCCATAATCATTAGAGAAAACTTCTTAATTTCACTGATCCTCAGCTTTTTTCATCTGTAAAATATGGATGCTCACCCCTGTCTCTCATGGTTTTTGTGAAGATTCAATGATATAAAATACATAAAATGCTTTAGCATGGTTTCCAGTGCTGTGAATAAACACTTAATAAATTTTAACTGCTGTCTATTGAATTTTCTATTAGGCACCCTGGAACATCACTAAATTAATCGTGTATCCCCAGAAATAGAGATTATGTTTAATTAAGTATGTTTCAGATAACTTTCTTGTTGTGTAAGTCACTTAATGCTGGGACATACACTGGTCTGGTTATGGACCTGTCTAAAAGCTGCATCTCTAACCAGCCAACTCCTTTCTCAACCAGTGAGCGTGAGTCCCTCCGCTCTTTTGGTTGAGTTCTTGTTTCATTCTCTTTTATGCATTAAATTAACTAATGGTTGTAAGCCGATTTGTGTATAGTTAGTACTCAACAACTGGAGATTATTATTGTTTTGATTTTTTGTGCATGTATTATTTATCTTGCAATTTAGTGGTAAGGAAAAAAATGACTCAAAGGCCCCAGATGACTTATTTGAAGTTACTTCTCTGTTCAATTCATCTTTCCCCTTTGTGGAAGTAGGACAAATTAAACTACTTTAGGCAATAAGAGGCATTGGCTGAATACCTGAAGTAGCCTGTGGTAGCTAATGGAGTCAATGGTGGAGCTAACCATTCAACTCTTAGGAAGGTTAGAAAACGGAGACAGTCTTGGGACTTCATGGCCAATAACAAAGACCCTAATACCATTAATACTCTTTATCTCCCTCTCTTTCCCCCAAATTATATATTCCTAGAGTGCCAAATAATACAGTTTCTCGATATTAAAGAATGCATGCATATTATGGGAAAACTCCAATCATACAGATGTTTAGTTCATACAAATAGGTAATATTTTATCATTATTATCATGTAATGATGTGCTTGAGGTACTGCAGTACTCGCACTGATCTCATCTCTTTACTTTCTCCCACTAAACACATTCATTGGAGAAGAGGACACAAAACAGGAATGTAAGTCTTCCTGTACAGAAGTTAGATCCAACATTTACTACCGGACAGAGAACCAGTCATCCCTCTGCAAAATGTTTGATCATCTACCAGTGACAATAACTCTGTACATTTCTTGGCACCTGCAGATCAAGTGCTGAATTTGTAAAGCAGTTAACTTTGTCCCTATTTCATTTTTTAAAAATATTTTGTCATATTGTTTTAAGCAATGGACTCTTGGGCAGTTTTCTATTAAAGACTTGCTATAATTAATTACAATAAAAATTAATTTGGATTTTATATTCCTCAGGGAAGGCTTTGATCAACACTTTCACAAAGAAGTGTTATTCATCATTTACATTAAAATGTACATAGTGCTTAGGAGCTGGACTCCAGAGCTGGATGCCAGGGTTTGAATCCTGTTCTAGCTACATGCTGGATTTGTGACCATGGGAAAGTACTTAAGTTCTCTGAGCCACAGTTCCTAACTGCAAATAAGAATAAGAATAACTACCTCGTAGAGCTGTAAGCATTAAATGAATTAATACGTGTAAAGTCCATAGAACGGAGATCACTATTATAATTATTATTACAGAAGTACAATTTAAAAAATAATTTTGTGAATACAAGATACTTTAAGTAGCAAGAACACTAATAGGAATCCTTGAATCTTATGTTTAATTTCTGCACTTCTGGAAAATATTTGGCCAATCTTTCAAATATAGCTCCTTGGATTCCAACTGTACATATGTTAGACCTTTTCACCATATTTCATATTTCTTTTGTGATCTTTTTGTGTATTCCATTTTTTCCTGCATCAGTGTAAATAGTTTCCACTGGCATATTTTTTATTTAACTAATGCTCATTTCAGTTATGTCCATTTAATTTGCTATTAAATCCATTTTTGAGTTCTTAATTTCAGTTAATTGATTTTTAGTTTTAGAATCTTCACTTGGGGGCAGCCCTGGTGGCTCAGCAGTTTAGTGCTGCCTTCAGCCCAGGGTCTGGCCTGATCCTGGAGTCCTGGGATGGAGTCCCACATCGGGCTCCCTGCGTGGAGCCTGCTTCTCCCTCTGCCTGTGTCTCTGCCTCTCTCTCTCTCTCTCATGAATAAATAAATAAAGTCTTTAAAAAAATAGTATTTAAGAATCTTCACTCGGTTCTTTTTTATAAACTCTAGGTTTCTACTGATTTTATAACTTGTATTTTATTTTCTTGAATACATCCATAATATATATTTAAAATTCTATAGTTAATTCCAGTATCTGGATCTTCTATGGGAATGCTTTTATTAACTCTCATTCTCTCTCTCTCTCTCTCTCTCTCTTATTTTTAAAAATATATTGGGTTTTATTGATGGGTAATTTTTGTGAACTGTTGGACATTGCAATCAATAAATTTGGTGGTATTTATGGCTTTGAATGATTCTTCTGTTCCTCCAGGGAAGACTCATTATTGCTTTTGGAAAACTATTAGGGAAGCTGCAGATAACCTTATTCCAGGTTTTCTAAAGGTGGAACTATTTTCTTTTCTTTTTTTTTTCTTTTTTTGTGAAACTATTTTCAACTAGCTCTGTGTCTGCAATCATTCAGGAGTCCCAACAGAAAGCTTAGGGTTGTTTACCAGGTGGTCCTCCTGGTGCTTCCCAAAGCTCAGCATTATCCATCCTCTTAGGAGGTTACCCACATCTGCGTAGAGCCTTGCCCACTGTTTCTGCAACTTCCAGTCAGGCCAGAGCTTATGAATCAGCCGATGCTTCCCAGGGAACAGCAATGCCAACCACTAGTCTTCAGGGCTGCTTTTTCCTCTGGGACTTTGGGCTCTAAATTCTTCTGCTGCGATAGTTCCTAATGTCTTCAAACTCATTTTAAACTATTATATTTAGCTTCTCCAAATGTTCTCAGTGGGAAGATTGGTATAAAAATACCAGTCACCACAGCCCTGTGTGGAAAAGCTAGTAATCGTTCATTCTTAAGGAATCTGTTTGGCTGTTTTCCATATTGCCAACTTCTCTTTCCCTTGCAAAAGCTTGTTTCGTTTTGTTCCAAACGTTTCTTACTTACATGTATGTGTACACTTTTACCTTCATTTCCCTTCCTCTGACCCCCTGACTTACTTCAGGAAAGTCATCTCTAGTTACTGTTTCGTATGGGAGATATAACGTCCCCCGCCCAAGTGGTTGGTGTATTGAAAATACACCAGTGAGGGGGAGAAACCAACTGGAAGTTCTAGCACATAGTGCAACATTGAAATAAATCACTATTGCCATCAAATAAAGTCTCTTTAAAATTCCATAATGTTCCCACTCTAAATCTCCTCAAATCAAAGAATCCTCCCTTCCTAAATTTAACTTGTTGCTTTTTCAACAGCAACATTCAATAAAGTAAAAATGTAGACTTAGGGGCACCTGGATGGCTCAGTTGGTTAAGTGTCTGACTCTTGGTTTTGGTTCAGGTCATGATCCCAGGGTCACGAGATCCAGCCCCCGGGGGCTCCAGCTCAGTGCGGAGTCCGTTGGAGATTCTCTGTCTCCTTCTCCCTCTGCCTCTTCTCCTGCTCTCACACACGCATGCTCGCTCTCAAATAAATATCTCTAAAAAGAAAAAGTATAATTATAACAGCAAATACTTATTGAATAAAAATATCGTTTAAGGTTTGGGACTTTACTTTTCTCTCCCTCTCTCGGGGCCCCAACGATTGGGCATGTACTTTGACCCTATTAGGAGAATCTCTCACCTCCTTTTTGAAGCTTTCCTCTTTCAAATTGTTCATACAAACGAGGTACTTATTCAGGCAAAAGAAGTCAGTGCTGCTTTTACATATTAGGTGGCCCTTTGTTTCTAACATGGTTAAGTGGAAAACTTCAACTTTATAGTTAAATACAATCTTGTCTACTCTGTGATTTAAAAGCAAGCAAAAAACAAAAAACAAACTTGAGGTTCAGATCACTGCACTGGCCGCATTAGTTACAGCCTGTTGGGTTCTGAAGTATGTGACATTTTTACCTAAAACTCTTTTACTCATGCATAGTTCCCAAACCCTGACCACTTTACCAGGGAGACAGAATTAACCTTTTTCTGTCAACTGCTCATTCACTGTTGAGCCTGAGTCCCTGATCCTGAATTCCCCTTTTCTTCTGTTACAGTTTTGTTTGGAGTCTTGTGTTTCTTTTTCCCATTAGCGGTCCTCTCTTGAGAACATCTCAATCCATCAGAGGTAATATTAAATTGGAAATGAGTGACAAAGATGTGATTTCTTTTCCCAAAGTCACCTTGACCCCTATACACACTTCCCTTAAGAACCCAATCTGAGTCACAATGTTTGCAAGAGGCAGATTTTGTCCAACCACACAGGGTCTTATTTTACACTTCCCTGGGGAAATAGCTGCTTGTATAATTGACTGCTTAATATAGAAGCTAATTAGGAGTTTAAAGGTCAAAAATCTTCTCAAAGAAGATTTTGTATTCATCCTATGTATAATTTAGCAAGTTTTTGTTGTTGTTGTTGTTGTTGTTGTTGTTCATAAAGTATTTTTCAGTTTTACCTGACCTGGATTATTTTAAGATATTTCACTGTAGAAGGAGAGGTGGCATGTACACAAGTGCTACCGGAGGGCTGAGTTCTTGTGTCACAGAGTTGGGAGAATGACTCTCCTGGCGAGAGAGAGCGAGCAAAGCCATAGAGGTGTAGTCAGCAGAGATACAGAGAGAGCCTTCAGGAGTGAGGGGGGTCCCCACAGGGTTGCCCCCAGGGTCTTCACCATCTGTCCTTTATAGGGACCCAACCAGGGACCTTGGTAAACCTCATGTCAAGATCAGGGTGGATTTGTAAATTCCATGTTTATATTTAGAACAAACATGGTGGACTTGTAACCATCAAGGTGTTTCTTCATGAACATCCTGAGCACATTTCCTAGGGATGGGTAGGAGCCTGACTTGGGGGCCTTTCCTTTATCTTTCCCTGCCTAGCCCCGTCCATCCCTGACTCATTCCTACATCACAAGCAACTATAAGCCAAGATGGGAAAAGTATTCTTTTTTTTTTCTTAAGATTTTATTTATTTATTCATGAGAGACACACTGAGAGAGGCAGAGGGAGAAGCAGGCTCCCTGCAGGGAGCCCAATGTGGGACTCATTGATGCCCCGGCATCATGCCCTGAGCCAAAAGCAGACGCTCAACTACGGAGCCAGTCAGCTGTCCTGGGAAAAGTATTCTTAAAATGATAAAAACAAATATGTGCTGGGAACTTAGAGGATGAAATGGTTACTCTATATAATTCCTTTAAAAAAATAGCGAAAGGTAATAATTACAAAACTTCATTCGGGAATTAGAGTTTTATGAGCTAGTCTGGCAATGTGATCATTGTATATGGAGAATAAACATATTAATGCATCCAAATCACTAATGTATAAATAGACTTGGGTCCCCATTCCTCATAAATTAGAGAGTGTTTCTCCTTGTGTTTCTGCTACTTTTTGCCCATTTCATTTGCTTTGGACAATGTTTAAATGGGGTCAATAAATGAGAGAATTTAGCACTATAAAGAAGACAAAAAGACTTCTGATCAATAAATCACCTTATTTTGTGGGAATAACATTGCAGAATATTAAAGGTTGTGTGTAAATTAAGTAAAATATCAAGAATTCATGTATCAGATGTGCAGTATATCTGCTGCTTGCTGGGGGTCAGAACCAGCTATAATATACCACATACATTCCTGTCTGTGTTTTTTTCCATCCTTTTCTCTCATGTGTTAATGAGTGTAGTTTCTGACCCAGGATGACTATTTATCTTGGATTTCATTTATTTCTCAGTGTCTTAGTTCTTATTATGGGGAACATCATTGGAAAGATATCATACTTTCATAGATGACTAATCTGTGATTAAGATAGATCACCCATTGCTTCACAAGTAACATCTGGCATCAAAGATAATTCCATTGACTTGAAATCTCATAAAATGTAACATCATTAGATTGAAGAAAAGACTGTCATTCTCTCTGGTTATAATGAACAATTCCTACCAGAAAGTCACAGAAAGGTGCTTTCTAATTTTCCCTAGAGACCTATATAGTGGCAAACACATTTTCTGGAGCTATCCTAGAAGTCTGCTTCCCCAGGACAGAAGATCCTTGAACAATTAGGGAAAAGGTATAATTCTGAGGCACAGATCATGCCTCTAATTTGCTAACACTTGTTTTGCTCATCTATAACCACAGATTCTAGCAGAGAAGACAATTGATTTCTAATGAAAAATATGTTTCCGTAGCCAATATGGCCCATAAACATTATCACTTTCCCTTCAGGTAATAAATTTAACTGAAAAAAATCGTATACAGAATTACATCATTGATAGCATTTGAATTAATGAGAAAGCTTTACTGTTTTCTGGGAATAAATCAAGAATTCATTGGCTTTTTTTTCCCCCTTCCAATCTGCAATGATGTCAAGTCAATGCTGGGAACTCTCCTGAGTTCATATTAGGTAATTGCAATTTTAACAAAAAAAACAAAAAAACAACAAAAAGAAGTTAAGTTTTACATTAATTAAAAACAATAATAATAGGTTTCTAAATTATTATACAGTAACAATAGAATAAAAATCAGCATTATTTTCTTTAAATAAACTTTTCTTTGATCCAGAGTTTTAAGTCATAAATTAGATGCTTTCAATAGCTTAATTTATTCTAATTCTGGTTAGTGTATTGTGTTTGAAAAGTTTTGCTCATATTGTCTTTCCTATGGCAGAATGAAAAAAAAAATTCTGCTCATACTTTATAAAAATATCATTTTAGAAGAATTAAAAATACTTTTTTAAGATGAAAAGGCTGGTATGAGTTGATGATTAGCATACTTCCCTCATTTAAAGTATATGTTTATGAGTCTAGTAACTTGAAAAACCAGTAAATTTTATACAATACTAATATGCACATGACTTTTGAAATCATCTCCTATCTTTATTTAACATATTATTAACTATTGATTTATCCTTCTCTAAGGAACAGGTGCAGAATCAGAAAATGGAGGAGGCAGCTGAGTTCATGGTACATGGAAAATTGTTCCTGTGGAGACTACTTTTAATTCTAATTATATTAACACCAGAAGTTTTCTATATTTTTTAAACAACTAACTGCAGGAAAGATACCATTCATATTAATGCGTCTTTTCCTTTACCAAAGAATTTAGCTTCCTCTCCATTTCATTTTGGCTACTCTTTCTGTAGAAGAAAACTAAAATCAAAACCAAAATCAAAACCGAAACTAAAGAAACCCCAAACAGCAACAAAAAAATAAATCACACTCCGTCATACTCAACTGTTTATACCAATGACAACTCCAAAAGATTCTCTGACCAGATTCAATAATTCTCTTGAACTTTTCATTTTTGTGCATAATTTATTTAAAATACCAAAGAATTTATGGAATATATAGTTTGGTTTTAAAAAGCTAGTGGTAGTCCTCAAAGGGAAGGGGATGGACATTTTCTAAGTATTGACTGTCTGGAGATTGCCATTTGCTCTACATACAGGAAAATTTTTTATCCTTTCCACAATTCCATGATACATTGTACCTGTTAGGACATTGGGGCTCAGAGAAATTAAGCAAAGTGTTCAAGTTTACACAGCTATTTCATGCTGGAAATATATTTCCAATATGTGAAGATATAACCTAAAAGAACATGCTCTTTACATTATATCATTTCAGTGACAAAACTGTTCAATTATGCAAGTGTTGGAGAAGCCTACTTCTCGTGAATACAGACATCAGCTGTCAGCAATAGACAGACCTGAGATTAGCCTTCAGCTGAGTAGGTTTTCTATGTAAGGAAAAACTTTCTGGAGTTAAAATATTTCTATTATGTAGGAGAAGTGAATCCATTTAGGAGTAAGAAGAAGGGTGCCAACAACCAGGGATTGAAACAGGAAGTGGGGGGCAATATAAGACTAAACTCCAAATTGCCCGTTTGTAGCCTTTCAGAAGATGTTCCCCGAGAATAGTTGATGTCTTATCTCTAGCTCATGGTGACGTGGTCGCAGGGAGGGCACTGTATTACATCACACAGGCTGACGTCTACACCTGCCTCCTTCCTTTCTTTTCCTCACCCTCACCTCCCCTGTTCGCTTCCATGGCCCCACATAAAGCATTTTCCCCTTAATCTTTTCTACAGGCTCTGCTCTCTAGAGGACTTAGGATGAAACAAAGTACTTTGTGATTTAAGAAATACTTTACAGATATTATACACATCATTTTAAAATTAAGATTTTTTAAATCAAAGTGATACTGTAAATGTAAACTATTATCTTGTTTTAAAGTGGAAAAATAGCAATCTCCTGCACTACTACCTCTCCAACTTTGAAAATTCAATCCCTAGAATTTTTCAAATTCTTAAGTAATAACTTTTATTATATACTTTAGTAACTCTTTATTAGGTTTATTCAGTTTCAGAAAATACCAACTTTAGGGGTGCCTGAGTGGCTCTTGATTTCAGCTCAAGTCATGATCTCAGGGTCATGAGATCCAGCTCCGCATCTGCTTCTGCACTCAGGGTGGAATCTGCTTGAAATTCTCTCCCTCTGTCTCTCCCCTGACTAAGTTCACACTCTCTCTTTCCGTAAATAAATAAATAAAATCTTAAAAAAAAAAAAGAAAACACCAACTTTAGGTGGTATCTGTTTGCTACTTATTAAGATGTTGAGGTGTCATCACTTTTACAGTGATTGAGCTTCACTTCTGCTCGTCTCATTCACCTATTCATTTTTCCTTTGATTAATAACTGTGTATTTTTTCTACTTCCTCGATTTTGTATATGCTTATGATCAAACTTTTTTCTCAAATTTTCTAGTTCAATCTAGTAAATATCAGTGATCATATCTCTAAACACTTCAACTTATTAAATAATCTATCAGTTCCTTTTCACTTTCTTGGAAAACCTCCTCTCCCATATCTCGACCCATCTGCTCCAGTCTGGAAGAACTCCTCTCTAGAATTAATGCACAAATGTCATCCTGTTATTTGCCTTAATTTCTTTCCTCCGTTAGATATCCCATTTCTTGAATCTTATTTCTTCCTATTTCTTGGCTTACTCTTTCATTTGGTTGGAAGCATTCTTTAGCTTTCTGGAAAGGACAGTAATATTTTGAGGTTTTCTGAATTAGGCCACATCATCATAGGGCTTATCTAGGTTTAAACCTGGAGACAGAGATTACAGAGATTTGAGCCAGGATTTGGCTCAAATTACTTTGACTTCGATTTATACAAAACCAGTAAACAATATTGCAAAAATAGATGAGGTATAAATGAGAGTATTTATAGACCAAATTGTGCTCAAACTTCTATGTCAATATACCCTGCATATAGTGGACAAACCTCAGATCGTAAATATTATGCATCGGATGCTTGCTGCTAACTTTATTCCATTTGCTTGGTAGGAGGGACTCCAGCAGCATTCAAGAGTCGGCCTAATGCTTTCTTGTTTTATTTTATTACCAGGGCATTTGACCATGGTTAGACATTGTTTGTTTATGTGAAAATGTTTTTATTTTCTCTGTATGCTTGGCTGATGGTTTAGCTGGATGGAATATTATGGATTGAAAATTATTTTTCCTTTCAATTTTGGATACTTGATCTCACTGTCTTTTAGCATCCAGTATTGCTATTAAATAATCTGGTGGCATGCTTACTTTTCTTCATTTCATTGTGTCATTTTTTTCCTTTCCCTATCTCTTAAAACATCTTGATCTTCTCTATAACCCATTGAATTACATCACTTGTGAACTTTCTCCAACCCCTCAGCCACGTCCTCTACATTGGTAGCAGTTGCAGGGGTAGAAGGGAAGGGAAATTTCTCTTAAGATAGATACTTATTATTGCTCTTGGCTCCCTTCAGCCACTTTCCAGTGTTCAATAATATGTCTTTATTCTCTGTTTTCCCATTGTTTCTTATCACCAAGACTGTAAATTTCAAGGCAGGTCTATATTCCAATTGATTAAAAGAGCATATCTTACATGTTTGATAATGAAGTCCAGAGATGACAAAAGTGAAAGATGTAGGAATGATGAAGGTGAGTTATACATGTGCTGATAGTGAACTCTGAGCCTGTTTAACACAAAACTGATGCCAAAAAAGGGAAGAATTAATGGTTAAAAAACTGAATACAAATTTATAGACCTGAAAGTGTGGAAATAATAAATGAAAATGAATAGATTGTAAGAAGGAAGTTTAGGAATTCCCAACTACCTACTTTCCGTACTAGGGAGTGATAAATGGATAGTGTCTCCTATTTTAAAGGAAGCAGTTTTTATTTCTTGTTGTATCGGCTGCTATAACTTCTTTGAATAAAAAATCCAAGTTGATGAGGAAAACATTGCAGTTGAGAAAGTGGCTATGAAGTTGCTAAGTATCATTTACTATAGGTTTGGTACAGACAGAAGAATATGAATTTCATGAAATTTCCCCAAGTGTTAATTTTCTTTAAAAGACCATTTTAACTGCTTTTAAATTATTCTTAGTTTTGTTTTTTTTCTCTTTAATTGGCATTTCCTGGAATGAAACTTTTATGCGGTGATGAGGCTGCAAGGTAATTCAGCTCCTTGTGGCATACATTTGCAAATATTAGCCTACATGTTTTGTAAGATTACACTTAGTGTTTTACATAACTTCAGTATTTTAAGAGGTAGCAAAGGGGAAAGTGAAGTGGTTTAACCTCTTCAGGTGAAAAGGTAAAATACAAATCATGACCTGAAACAAGGGAACTTTCGTTTTTTCTTAGTTTCTCCACCAGCCACTTGGAGGCCTTATTAACTACAACTCATTCCAGCTATAAATGCAGACCTATTTATGTTCCATAACATCAGAGGATGGAATTCATAAGATTCTAAGAGATAAGATATCTAGAAGGTAAAATAATTTGTCTATATTCCCTTAGGTAGTTAATAGCAGATCAAGAAATAGAATTTAGGGGGCACTTGGGTGCCTCAGTTAATTAAGTGTCTGCTTTCCACTCAGATCATGATCCCAGGGTCCAGAGATCAAGCCCCATGTCAGGCTCCCTGTTTGGTGTGGAGCCTGCTTCTCCCTCTCCTTCTGCCGCTCTCCTCACTCATTTTCTCTCTCTCAACTAACTAACTAACTAACTAACTAACTAAATAAATAAATAAATAAATAAAATCTTAAGAAAGAATTAGGATTCAGATGTCTGACTGGGTTTCTTTGCAGAATAGTATACTGTCTTTGAAAGCTATGATTCTTAAATTTTGATGTATGATATTCACTAGGGAATCAGTTGGGAGCCTCTCCGATCTGGGTCAGACTCAGGAATCTGTCATAAGAAGTACTCCAGTTGTTGTGGCCCAAACTTGGTACGCATCATTCTAAGGTTGCTCCTATTAAAGCAGGCCAGTGGGCACCTGTCTTTACAGAATACTTATGTCAAATTGCTTTCAGGCCTGGTTAATAATAGTGAAGTAATTTTTTTCTAGCCCTTACAGAAGTCAGATGAAATCGGACCTCATTGCGCATTATTGTACAGTTTTTAGAAGTTGAAAGCAACTGGTTATTATCAAAAAAGTATACAAAGTGATTATTTCACATCATGGTGACCTTGGGGATTGTCCTCTTTGCAACCTGTGCAGACCATTAGTGATCATTATTAAAATTGCAGTCCTAGAAACTCATCTCGAATTTCTTAAAGACTGTGAAAGTGTGAAGGCAAATGGAATTTCTGAATATCCCATTTGCAGCATTATTTCATGTTTTTCTTCATCTGCACTATAAAACTTTATGAACCTGGGCTGTAATACAACAATGTAGTTCACAGTCCATTGGTGTTGCTGAAATCAGTCTTCTGAGACGCCTGTATGGACATGATTTTGCAGGTAATAGGCTGTTTCCGTTCTGCTTGAGCTTTCACTGCCATCTCCACCCCAGCAACAGCTGTGTTTTACTGTTGTCATTTGGAATACATAAATAAAGGCAAGAGCATCAATATTCCTTTTAATTCTTTTTCCCAGTAAATAATTAGGGCAAATGTAAAGAGTGTGTGGTTGCTTTGAATGAAGATGCTATAAAATGTGTGATAGAAAAAAATGTGATAGTTTAGCATATTCTCATAAATTACAAATATACTCATAAGTAGAACATTCTTCATGATCGTTTTTAATCATATTACCAAAGTTCCCTATCAAATTTAGTAGGCTTTATTTTTAGCTATTTTTTTGGTTTGTTTACATAACAGGCATATGCCTTACCAGTAACAAAATGGGAAATAAAAAAATACAAATACTTATTTAACTCGGGAAAAGATATCGAATTTTCTAATTCAGAGATTGACAACTATGACCTGTATGTTAAATCCAGTCCACTGAATGTTTTTGCAAAGAAAGTTTTATTGGAACACATACACTACCATTGGTTTGTGTATTGTCTGTGACTGCACATGAGCTGTAACGGTATGGTTGAGTAGTTGTCACAGATACTGTGACCTATAATATTTACTATTTCACCCTTTTTACAAATAATTTACTGACCCATCACTCTAACCCAATGGTTTGCAGACTTCACAGGATTCTTGGAGATCTTCTGAAAAAATACAGAAGTCCAGACTCCATATTTAAAGATTTGAATTCCGTTGGTCTGACGAGGGGCTTAGAGCTTTGTACCTAATTTGAATATGTAGCAAGGATTGAGAAACATTTTCTGACTTCTACAATAAATTTACATTTCTCACAGAGTATATGACATTGTACCCAGAGAGTGAGAGGTCAGTCAGACTCAGATTTGTCAGGTAAGTCATGGCCTCAGATACTAAGAAATCCAAGATGACTTTCTTCTTGTTTGGTCGATCAAATAAATGCTTCACAAGTGACCTGACATGACTTGAAATGGTCCTGGAGAAGCTGAATGCCATGTAAAACATATTCGTCATTCAGAGGAAGGAAAAATGTCCGTGTATTGAGATGTCAGGGAAAACATCCGAAGTGTGTGCTTTGGACTGTGTGGAGATCCTTCAAATGTGGGTAGAATCCAATGCTTCAGATACGGTCACTGTACAGATCTAAAATTATTTTCCCTTCTCCAACATTTGCCCTAAAAATTCTAGAATTGGAGTTTACACATCGTGGCTTGCCTTAACCCAGTTCAGTTCAACAAAATGTGTTGACCTGGGCACTGCTGAGGGTTGAGCCTGTGGCAGCGAACAGGACAGATATCACCTTACTCTCTTGGGAATTCTAATTTGGGCTCTTAAAAGATTGATATGGAGTAGGGTGGAGAGGGGGTGGTCAAAGGGAGAGGGTAAAAAGGATAAAGCATTTGAAATTATCTTTGACAGATTATCACAGAGGAGTGATAGTAGACATGAGTTTGATGAGTAATTAAGATTATTATTTTAAGGGCCTTTTTATTTATTTATTATTTTAAAAATATTTTACTTATTTATTCATGAGAGACAGAGAGAGAGAGACAGAGAGGTAGAGACACAGGCAGGGGGAGAACCAGGTTCCCTGCAAGAAGCCTGGTTCAAGACTCGATCCCAGGATCCCGGGATCATGGCCTGAGCCAAAGGCAGATCCTCAACCGCTGAGCCACCCAGGCATCCCTTAAGGGCCTTTTAAATGCCATGTTGAGGAGCTTGGACTTTCCACAGAACAATAGGAAACCCTTAGAAGAGTTTTTGAACTGCAGAATGAAATGATCAGAGGGTAAAAATACTATTCTGCAGACATATGGAAAGAATATGCAAGAAGGAGGAATTCTTGAGTCAGGGAATCTAAAGTGTCTTTTGGAGCACACAGACTGGTCCTGACTCAAGGCAGTGACAACAGTGAAAGAGAGAAACAGATGTAACGTGGAGGTACGAAAGATACAGGACTTGGGAATTCCTTAGAAGTTGTTTGTAGAGGGGAAAAGAAGGAATCTGGGAGGACAGAAGCTATGGCTCCTTTTTGTCCAAGAAAAAGCATTTGTAGTGCTTGATATTGCCCTATAGAATTTACTACCTCTCTTGCCTCTAATTCTGCTACTGAAATAACTGCCAAAAAAAAAAAAAAAAAGGTGCTAGCTTTACTGAAACCACCAATGCAAAGTCAATTTGCTTCATGACCCTTGAGGAGAGGGTTGATTTTGAGGATTTCATTTTGTAAATGGCTGGGGGCCACACTGAAATGAGCTGTGACACATTCACGACCATATTCATATTGCAAAATGTGAAAGGCAAAGATATTTGCATACCTCTGTCTGTCAGCTTTGGACAAGAAACCCTTTCACCTTAAAGATCCATTCATCCTTCCAAATGATCCCGCTTAATGTATGACTCATATTCATTCAACTGCTGTACTTGGGACATTTAAAGGATCCATGGCCCATTTACTTCTTTTAGAGATTGTTAGCAATGCTATCTTGGGGATTTATGCTTCCTTTACCATGTTTCGTGAACTGTGAGGTAGGTCTTTATTATTCATTTATCCTGGTCCTGGAAAAGCCAGAGCCGGAATAAGAGAAAAATAGTGAGGGAGGCAAAGTTTGTATTTATTGTTTGTACTTATTGTTTGTACATTGAGCATTGGCAAAACCATACTGCATTCAAATGATAAATATTCAGCAAGGTGTGTATCAGTTACAGAATAACCCGGTGAAAAGAGTAAGTTTTATCTGCATTCATATTGATTCCAGGTTAAGTCATACATCATCTTTATTGAGAGCAACACATGGCTTGCTATGAATGCAATGTGTTCTTGCATTTTCTTGCTAACTTTCTTCACTTTGACTCCATGCCTTATAAAGTTTTCTCTTTCACCTTAATAGTCAAATATGAAGTGCAAGTAGGTGTAAGGACTACAACTGGATAATTGATTAAATTGATTATCCTTTTTTAAAAATGTGATTTCTCTTTTCATTTGCTGCTCTTTCCTACTAGACTATAAAATCCTCTGTAATATCACAAATTACTCCTTTCCGTATGTTAATATCTTACCTAGTTACCGATCATAGTAGATATTTGATCTGTTAAAACTTTCATTCAATTCCCTTTCCACCCACTCTCACATTAAACTCTCTTAAAGGCTTTTTTTTCCCCAGTTATCTTACAAATGGGAACCCTTTTTGTTTTTTGCTTTGTCTTCACAATGACACTTCTCTCACTTCCCAGTGTCCAAAGCCCTTGTAGAGTTAACATTTTGGGGGTATATTTTGATCTACATGAGTTCAAAGTGTTGCTCCCTTGAAGTCCTTGGCATTTTGAAAGTCAGGAAGAGTTCCATGATTTTTATGCACACTTACAGATAGTAGGAATAATTTTATTTATAGGAAATGTGAGCAAATTCTCTCATCAACATTTCTTTGTTGTGTCCCTATAGGAAGAAAAGAAAAGAAAAGAAATCATTCCTATCCTAAGAAGTTTTTCTGGAAAAAATCCAAAGAGCTTCTTATTTTGAGAATAATTAAATGTGCAACATGATGGTACCTACTGTAGACATAGTAATAGGTATTCAGGAAGGAAAGAATCCTAGGGGTTGGATTTAATGGATTTTTTTTTTTTTTTTTAGTGGATGTTTAATATCAAAGATAGAGCTTGAAAAAATGGGGGAAATGAAGGATGAATAAAACTAGAATAGGCAGAGGAGTGGATAGAGAAGAGGTAGTGAGACGGTGAGGAAAGACAGTAGCCACTTCAAATTTAGAAACTGGCCTTAAATAGATACACCAGCCTCAAGTTCTGGCAGAAATCCTACCTAGTGACGTTATTCTTGTGTGTTTCTACTCATTTTGCCCACAGGTGTTTGCCTTTCTGGACCTGAGTACGGGTTTGACTTTCACCTCTGTGTATCTGATCTTGATTTAGTGAACTATAGAACTATTGTTCCCATGTTTCTGATTTTAATTTTTATTTGCTTTGCTTGCTTCATCCAAGATCCCAAACACGATTCAGTTTTTGTTGTTTCTCTCCTTGATTTAACTTGATGCTTTTGATTGATTTATGAACCTACACCACGCTCTGTTCTTTAATGGTGTGACGGAAAACAGAAAATGAAAACTATAATTTATTTTGAGCTACTAAAGGGCGTTTACACTTGACTCTCTTCTCAGATATATATGGCCTCTCTGATCTGCCTTTAATCCTGTTTATTTGCAAAAGAAAGGTAATAAGAAACCACTTACAATATATCTTAAGGCGTCCAGAGCCTTTAGTTATCTTAGGGCAGCAAAAAATGGAACGCATAGTTTCAAATGACAACTTTAACATTTTGTCAGTCGGTTCATAAATACATGTGATGCATGGTTCCCGATTCTGGTCATATAGAAATAAATACACTCCCTCATGGAGCTTGTGTGTTAGTATCAGGAAGAAGAAAATAAACACATAAAGTAATTGAATAATTTAATTTCATATGCTTTAGAGCTCGGATGGGCAGATAGGGATGGAAGTTATACTTTAGCTAAGATGTTCAGTAAAAATATTTTTAAGAAAGTAATATGGAAGACCAGATGTGGCATTTAAGTTGAGACAAGACAGACAGAAAGTACAATAAATGCAAAGACTCTTATATGGCAATGAGCTTGATGTACTTGTGGTACAGAAATAAGACCAGCATGCTTTGAATATAATAGGAATGAAGATAAAACTAAAAAATGCATAAGTTCCTATTTTATATTTCTATACAAGTAGGTATTTTGCCAATGTACCATATTTGGTTCAGTTTTAATAACATGTTTTGATGTGTTGTGGCATTCCTCCTTAATTTTTTGCTTACCTTTATGAGTTAACTGAAGGTCAGGTATTTTGAAAGACTAAATCAATTCCTAGTCCTGTGGCAGGATTTTGACTTGCAGCAAATTCATCACTTATCAAAAATCAAAGTAATTTTTCTTCCTTTTTAATATTTAAAATGTGATAAAACTTCTCTTCCTTATTACATTTTCCAGTAGGCTTAAAGTTTATGATGTTATATGTAGGTAATGCTGAATGAAGGAAATGCTAATAAAATTTAACCAAGGGTTCATTTTATGTGAATACAAAATGGATGTGAGTTTGGCTTCTTCTTTCCGCATGGGTTGATGAATTTTGTAGCTTTTATATGTGAGTTTGAATCCTAGAAATTGTCCTTATCATCTCTGTCAACTTAGACAAGTCAATAAATCTTTGGGTCTTAATTTCCCTCATCTGTACAATGGAAGATCATTTTCTGGGGGTTTTTGAAGTATGTGGAAACACCTCCCCCAATACATCACCCATAGCACACTGCACAATAAATGCCTGAGTTCATAGAGATAAATGGGGGCAGTGCATACCTGCTCATCTTTCTTTAACTTTCTTTGCCTCCCCAAGGTCAGGGACTCATTTGCCCACAGAAGCAGTTTCGCTCTGAATCACATGGTGTTGAAAATGATCAAATAGCTGTGGGTATTTGGCATCAGAAAACAGCGGGGTGGGTGGTGACAAGCCTCTTTCTAAGATAATGATTAAAATATAGGTTTTGTATCCCATTCCTACTCTCTTATAGTGGTTTACCAACCTGCCTTTACAAGAAGGAGCCTAACAGGAACTTTCTTCCAGGGCACCTAAAGGATTTCTTTCTGCTCTGCATTCTCATTTGCAAACAGCCTCCGAAATTGCTCTTTCTACTTTGACCCATTGACAGAAACTACTTGAAGCCCTGGTTGTGGAATCCTCCGCTGATTTCTCATTATCTTGTCTGTTCTGTGCGTCAGAATCTCCATTTAGCATCCATTTTTACTCCTCTGCAGGTTCCATGATCTCAACTATGCAGAACCTGACCAACGCCTCAGACCCGATTACTCCCTGGCTTTGTTCTCCTCAGACAGGGCCCAGTGCTCAGGAATCTTTGCTCCTACAGGGAGTTCCATTGTGTTGCTGATTTTCAGTTACTTCTTTGCTTCTGGAGGTACTGAGGTGCACCCTCTTCTGCTCTCAGAATAAGCAGGAAAAGCCACTGAAATGAAGAGGCAGCTGGGGAAGATTTGATAGTCAGGATGTAGTTCCCAAGTTGTAAAATGATACCATTTTAAAGCATTTGTTTTAAATTCTTACTAGGTCTACACTTTGAAGTAAGTCATTTCAAATATGCTAAATTGGTTTTGGCCAAAGATAATTTTTATTCTTTGTCTACATTTCTTGTGTTCAAAGCAAACAAAGAAAAAGTGTGGGAGGTGTTTTGATCTGTATGAACGTCATCAAAGTATTTATTAAACACTTGATCTTGAGTGGTGTCTTGGTTGTTTCAACAAGTTAAATGTAAGATGTCTCAGCCTTTTCCATGTATTTTTTAAAGATTTTATTTATTTATTCATGAGAGACACACACACACAGAGAGACAGAGACAGAGAGAGGCAGAGACATAGGCAGAGGGAGAAGCGGGCTCCATGCAGGGAGCCTGACATGGGACTCCATCCTGGGTCTCCAGGATCATGCCCCAGGCTGAAAGCAGGCGCTTAACTGCTGAGCCACCCAGGGATCCCCCTTTTTCCATATTGATAACTGAAGCAAACGTCATGCCATCTTGGGATGATCCTGGCAGTATCTTTTTGTTTCTTCTACCCTTGCCTTGACTTTCTTTTCCTTGTCTTTCACTCTAAGTACTGTAGGTGGGAGATGTGACATTTAAAACAGTAAGTATCATAAAACATAGGAAGAGCTCTGCTGAAGGCACATGTCAAGTACTGTGGGAATTTAGAGAATGGAATGACCATGGTTTCTTTTCCCATAGGTCAGTGAGAAGTTGAACATCAAATTGAGTCTTAAAGTATCTGTGTAGGGACTTGCCAGGTAGACAGGGGAGATGGAGATTCTAAGAGGTAATGGTGGATGATGACAGTATTAGTGAAGTTTCTTGGGAGAAACAGAACCAGTAGGTCATTTATTCACTTACTCACTCACTCACTCACTCACTCATTCATTCATTATGAGAAATTGGCCCATGTGATTAGGAAAGCTGAGAAGTTTCACGATCCTCTGTAAGTCAGAGACCCAGGAAAGCCAGTGGTATAATTTTAGTCCCAAGTCTGAAAACCTGAGAGCCAGGGAAACTTGTGGTATAAATCCTATTCCAAAGGCAGGAAAAAGACTGATGCTCCAGCTCAAGTAGGCAAGCAAGGTGCATTAGGGGTGAAGTCTTACTTCCTCGGCCTTTTGTTCTAATCAGGCCCTTAATGATTTAGATGATGCCCATACACTGATTCAAATGCCAGTCTCATCTGGAAATGCCCTCCCTATCGACCTTCTATGAAATGACATTTAATCTGAGCACCCCTAGTGTAGTCAGGTTGATATATAAAATTCACCATCGAAGTGATCAAAGGTCTGAAACAATATGCATTTGAAAAAGTCAGTGGTTCATTGTGATGAAACAACTTTGAAAATTTAATCTTCTAAATGTTTTAATAATACCCATGAACTTTCTGAAAATTCTCTGTGATCTGAAAATCTCTGAGGAAGTTTAGTGAGTTCCTCATTTTGTGTAACCTGATTTGTAGCTTAGTTTCACCTTCTTCAGCTTGACAGAGCTAAAGGAGATCAGAAGTCGTGTATGTATGTTCCTAAGTATTTTTCAACTATTTACAACTAGATGTAACTTAATGTGGAAATGTGTAAATTGAATTTTACATTCCACAGCACAAGTAATTTTCTCCCAGAAAAGGAAAAGGCATATAATTTGAGAGCTCAAACTACACTGAAGGGTCATCCTTTTTATTACTTATTAACCTATAACCTTCCAGTCACCTGAAGTGCTTGTGAAATATTTCAGTTATTCCTGAGGCTCAGCCCCCTAAACAGTCTTAAAAATTATCTGACATCTTCTAGCCCTCGGCTTAGAGATGGAATGCTATAGTTCTAAGAGGTGAGGTGCTCCTCTGATGTTCACAGATTGAGTGAATGTAAAACTGAACGTGACAGAAAATCCTTGTATTTATTTTATAGCAATTTCCTTAATGGTTGATGAAAATTAAGTGAGAATAAGACAGTGACTCTTAACTGTGGCCAAAGAATATGAGTAAGCCAGAAAGTTATAGTCCACTAGAGGGTCACAATGGAAAATTCATTCCTCAGACACACCATCAGAGGTGCTCTGGAAGGTGGTTAGCTTTGCTGTCTCCATGTCCTCACTCCTTTGTCACGCGAGACTCCCATGTTCAGTGAAACCAGATCAGTTCCTAGATATGTGTCTCATGGAATTTCTGTTTCTGACTCCGCCATAGATTATGTAGCCTCTAAAAACCAAGTCTCCCATCTTTACTGTAATCTAAAATAAAAAAGAGTAGGTACAGATATAGATCTGAGATTGAAACTACTACCTTTCTTCCAGAATCGTGCACATAAATGGTTCTCCATCAAGCCCTCTGTGTCTTTCCATTGGTCCTTCTTTTTGTTAACACTCTGTTAACACATTCATTTTCTCCATCTATTGCTCTTTCTCTCTATCCATCCATCTAGCCATCCAACTGTTTTTGTTTTTTCTTCATCTAGCTGTACATGCATCTTTTGTCATCTTCAAATATTTAATCATGTTCTACCCTAAACAACATTTTGGAATACAGAAAAGGATAAGTTTTGGTCAATAGTTGCTATTGACCAAGAAGAAACAAAAAACAAAAAAACAAAAAACAACACTTAATTTTCTATTTATGTTAAGGTAATCATTCTATGTTCCCAATGTAAAAGCCTATGTGTTGGGAAAAACAATTTTCACTTTATAAATTATTAATTTTTTTAAGTTTTCAAATGCCCTATGAAAGAAATTTAAAGATATATAAAAGCAGAGAGAGATACATACCAAATGCCAATTATCTATAATCTTACTCTTTTGAAATAAGCACCATTGTGTTTTTACTATAATTCCCCATTTTTTCCCTCTGGATATATTAGGAGCTCAGAGTATGTTTTGGAGAACTCCTATATAAGGAATTGGGAAGTGATTGTTAAATTTATGGGGGTGATTGTTAAAATACAGTTTCTGGGGTGGCTCATTCCTCGGGCCGCTGCATTTGTGTCTCTGGGACGATTATTGTGTATTTTGAAATTAAGGAACCAGTAATACACAAGTATCCTGATATTTTGATTGTATTACTTCATCCTTATTTACTTTTTTTTTTTTCTGTCCCAATATGGTCTGTTTCTGAAGTCTCAGCTAATAGTCTACCTAAAGGGAAATGGCTTCTGACGTCTTCACTCATTACATTCAGTTTCTATTTGGTTTTTAATCAAAGCGTAACAGAAAGTTCAATAAAAATTGTTCTTTACCATAGCTAATGCTTGCCCTGAATCCCTAGAAAACATTATAAAGACCACAGATATAATATTAGACTTCCATATCCTGCTGTAAAAATCACAGATGCATCTGCCCAGTAACAGCCTGGGCTGGTGAGAGCATTGTCAGGCCTCCTCCGTCCTTTGTGCACCACAGGGAAGCGCCACAGTGGCTTCTTGGTTTTGGAGATTGCCTCTCAGCATATTGTAGCCCAACCTGGAAACAGATGAAATGAGGCAAATGACAGATGATAACCGTCGACAGTCTTCAGAGGCAATGCAATATTTAAGAAGAATATTTGTTGATTGTCATTTGAAAATTTCTTTAGTTCATACCCATGCCTCGACTTCCTAGACATCACTCCATCAAAGGAAGGCAGCTAATGCTACGCTGCATCTGCTGTGGTATCTTGTAGAAGTGTGGGGAATAGTAAAATCAGCTGACTGCTTCCTCCGGTTCATGACAAAAAGATCATTCTCTTTCTGTTGTTGTTTTGACTGAAAAGGCAGGACCAAGTGTTTACTTGGGTGCTAGTCATATGTTTTGCTTTCAGTCTTCATGTATCATCTTCACAGTATTCGCAGAACTGTTTTTCTGGATCTGGGTAATGAAACAACAAACTTTAAGGAAAGAAATAGATTGTTTGTACCCAAGTAAATTGATATAGAAGTTCGTGTAGCAATGTGTTCACTTCATGCCAAACGCTGAGCTGAAAACTTCAGAGAATTTTTTTCAGTTAAAATGTTAAGACTAAAAAAAAAAAAAAAACTAAATTAAAAAAATAAAATGCTAAGACTGTGTCTCATCTCCATCTTTTGAATATAAGCATTGCCTCTGCAGTCCCTCATAGATTTGTCACGTCATAGTTGCAGGAATATATCCTCGACCCAATCTTCCAGGCATCACGGGGAAGTATTAGCCCAGGAGCAATGTTTCTGTGTTCCTCCTGAAGGCAGCTCCCACTGTTCCACTTACTTATTCAAAAGTCTTACATTTCATTTCAAATGAAATCTATTGTGTAAAGCATATTGTTTAAGGCCCTCTAGGGATAAAGCTCAAAATTTTTTAACCTCCTCTCATCTCTTAGATTTTCCCGTGTCTAGGCCTTTGCATTTTCATTCCCTTAACTTAAACACTCCTCATTGCTCTTGAAATCCTATTTAGATTGTATGCCTAGTGTTGTTTTAAAAATCCTTCCCTGATTTCCCCCGATGGAAGGAGCTTTCTACCCTTTGAAATATCAACAGCTTGTATAGCTTGTATCAGGACACATCATGTGGTGTCTTGCCTCATTTTATTGCTGGCTGGTCATCTTGTGTGTGTATTTTCTCTGACACTAGATGATTACCTTCAGACATAACCCTGTCCCTCCACTCAACCAAGTACTAAATAAGTACTCAGTATTTAATTTTTGAACAAATGACTGGACATTTGGAAAAAAAGAAGCCTGGAATAAAGCTTAAATATAATATTACCCTGGGGTACGAGGGACACAGTATTTTCCAGAATAAGATATCAACTCTCAATAATGCAGTATTATCTTCTCTTACTCATTTCATGCTATGATTCTCTGTATAGTCGTTGAGGAGGTACGTATTATAAGTATTTAACTGGTATGCAAATTATTCTGAAAAGTTGAATGCCTTGAATAAGATAAGTAACATAGACCAAAATAAATGTTTATTTTCAGTAATTAAAGGTATTTTAAAAATCTTTAATGTTGCCTTATGCAGGTTTATTAGGTATTTCTAATATTATTTGATTATGGTCATCAAAACTGTTAGCTCTTGAAACTCATCTTTCTCATCATAGGATACAAACCAATTTGGAAATTGTAAAAATTCTATGGTAGGAAAGATATTTTCTGAACTTAGACTATATATTAAATGGTTATGAATATAGATTGAATATGTGTACTAGAAAAATTTATGAAGCAATTTATGTGATTTTGATGTGTATCGTCTAAATCTTCTCTGAATTATAGGTGAATTTTGAGAGCATTTTCAATAAATGGAATAACCTATAGTTGGTTCTGAACATAAAGTGAAAGCATGTTTTGATAACTGCATGGGTAATTGGGCCAAAGTAGGCTATTAAAGAGTAAGCTAGGAATGTTTATTATTCCATTTCATTATTTTGAGATTGTTGTAATGAATAACAATAGTACTTGCCTGTGGATTATCTGTGATCACAGGTAAATACAGAATTTGAGATTCAGTAGACGGCCCTGTCTGATTTAGACAGCGTTTCTCCATTAAAAATTATATTTTCAAAGAAATTCTTATTTAGCAACTTCCTTGACCAAATGACATGTGTTACATAAATGGAATAATATATTGGATTTGACTTCTAGATGTCTATAATACAGACTAAACTATTACAAAAGACTATTTCTTTAGAAGATACTCTAGGTTCACAACTTTTACCAGTGGTTCTACTTTCCTTTTCTAGATTATTCACCACTATGTAGGGAAATCACTTGTAAAGTGACACATCTATATTTCAAGCTTATAAAAAAAACACCACATTTCTGGGGCGCCTGGGTGGCTCAGTTGGTTAAGCGTCCAACTCTTGGTTTTGGCTCAGGTCATGATCTCAGGGTTGTGAGACTGAGCGCTGCACTTCAGGCTCCCTGCTCAGCATACAGTTGGCCTGATTCTCTCCCTCTACCCTTCCCCCACAAAAATAAATAAATAAATAAATAAATAAATAAATAAATAAATAAATCTTTTCTAAAAAAAAAAGAGAGAACACGCATGCAAGTGGGGGACCCAGGGACAGAGGGAAAGGGGGAGAGAGGATCTCAAGCAGATGCCCAACTGAGTGGGGGAATCCCGGGAGGGGCTCAGTTCCATAGACCTGAGATCATGACCTGCACCAAAATCAGGAGTTAGATGCTTAACTGACTGAGCCACCTGGGTGCCCCAATAAATGAATCATAAAAAAATAATATCACATTTCTCATACATGTGCGTTTTATATGTTTGACTCTTTTTCCCTCCAGAGGGCACATCAGATACAAATAATTAGGTACTAGAAGAAATGCTTATGAGGATATGGGTACCATTTTTTTCTTTCCCTCCCTCATTCTTACCCTCCCTCCCTCCCTCCTTCCCTCCGTCCCTCCCTCCCTCCCTCCCTCCCTCCCTCCCTCCCTCCCTTCCTTTCTTCCATGAGTGAAAAGTCTGACATACAAGGCATTAACAGGTCCATGTCCTGTAGGGAATCTAGACAGTCACAGTGAGGGCTACTGTTCAGATGTTGACTGATTGACGTTAATAAAGAGCATGATCCCTTTGGAATAAATCTCTTCCCAGCCCCTGGATATGCCCCTCAGGAGTTCAGGACTTGCGTGATAGACAGGTGTCAGCTATGATCAGACACATGGAACTGAAAACTCAGCAGGGGAGGAGGCAGTGTGCAATTCCAACCCGAGGGCAGAGAAAAGAAGGGGAAAGGATTGTGCGAATTTCTAAATGTCTTCCACCAGGAGCAGGTGTACAGAAAACGTGGTTTCTGAAAGGATTTCCCGAAAAGATCTTTTCTACTGCTTGTCATTTAGATCTCTTAGCTGCATGCTAAGCCTTTAACATATCACTGCCGATGAGCTCCGTTGTAATTATCCCGAGACATATGTCTTTCTGAATTAAACTCAAATAGAGGTATGAGAACCGGCTCTATGGAAAGTGACTTTTGACCACAGGGAGTGTAGACGAGGCCGGAGAAACCAGGGACGTGAGCGAGACCGGCCGGCAGGTGCAAAGGCCGACCCCGCCTTCTCTCATCTTCTCGGGGCCACAGAGCTCCGTTTGCAGACACGGCCACGGAATCTCAGGACGTGAGTCGGAGACCGAGGGGACTGTGTGACCCAGCGTGCGTGTGAGGCCTCTTGCCCGGGAAGCTCTCGGAGGCTTGTGACGCGGTGTCTATAGCATCTTGGAAGAGCCAGCAGCATGGGGGGGGGGGGGCAACAGGTGGAGAACAGCGTTAGAACATGGGAGGAAGAAAAGACAGAAATGGTGTGGCAAAATCAAGCGGGCTTCCTAATGGAGATTTAGGGATTTTTAAGAATGAGTCACCATCAAATTGGGGGAAATACAAGGTAGGCACTTATTTCGATTAAGTTGTAACAGATTAGCACCTACCACTCATGGCTCCTGCTTCGGGATTCGAAGACTTCCTGACTCTCCCTGGTTTTGTTTTTTGTTTTTGGGTTTTTTTTTTCCCCCATTGATTGTAAGTGCAATATATATCATAATGACAGGACTTCAGTCTACACCTGGAGAGTCCTCGAGTTAGCCAGATTCTTCATGAAAGTCAAATAAGCAGCTGGTTAAATCATTTCTGTCACAACTGTTTTTGTCCTTTTTAAGGACCTATTTCAGAATTTCTTGCCTTACGTATTCCCTGGGCGCATGTTTTCCTACAATGTGCAAAATTACTTTATTCCTAGTCACTAATTTATTTTTTTTTACTACTAATAATGTGTAACTTACATACTGTTACATCAATTACTGTGTAGTTAATGAATTCTGAAAGTTGATAACAAAATACGCAGAAACAACAACAACAAAAAAAGCTTCCTACTTACAGCAGCAGAGAACAGCAGTGACATCAGAGTGGTGGGTTTTGATGGTGGCCTGATTGACCTCATACGAATTGGTGGCAGATACTAACATGAGAATATTTTATGGGAACCATTCTTTCTTTCTTTTTTTTAACATTTTATTTATTTATTCGTGAGACACACACACACACACACACACACACAGAGGCAGAGACAGGCAGAGGGAGAAGCAGGTTCCATGCAGAGAACCCGATGTGGGACTCGATCCCGGGACCCCAGGATCACACCCTGGGTGGAAGGCAGGTGCTAAACCACTGAGCCGCCCAGGCTGCCCTATGGGAACCATTCGTACAGCAAAGTGATATTATGAGTTTTATATTTTATGCAGTTCATTATGGAAATGAATACCTGACAAGGTCTGCATTGACAAATGCTGCAAAGGGGTGACTAAGGACCCCTCCTGACGGAGGCCGATGGTGGAAGCTCATTCTCCAGTGAGCCTCTAGTACTTGGTCCATGGAGCTTGCCTGGCACGTGTGAGGACATTGAGTCTCTCCAACAAGTATTATCAACTCTCACGTGTAATAAACTTATTCATTAAAATTCTCTCTTACTTTAGTGCTTACAAGTGGACAAGCTGAGGTCGTCGAAAATCTCCCATTAAGTGTATCATAGCCTCTGTGAAATGGTACCTACTGAGGTACAATTCCCAAACAGTGGCCCTGGCCTTTCGGCAGGGTCTTGGCATTAAAAGAAGTGTCGCTAGGTCTCTGTGTCCCAGGTAACAAAGAGTTAAGGGCTTGCACTGTCAGCCTGCTGGTTGGTAACTGGTGGGAGTGCCTGTAGGGCCGCGTCAGAACCGTCTTCCAGGCAGGGTTCCTTACTGTTCTCTAAATGCACCAGGCTCATTACTGCGGGTAATGATTAGGAAATGAGCGTGGAGAGCAGGGAGGTCTCCAGATCCTCCGAGACTCCCAGCAAAGTTCCTCCTCCACTGTTACACTTTGTGATCGTTCCACCCCTGATCTCGCCCTACTCTGAATGCCTCAAACACTTATTAGCACATCCTCTCATTATGGCTTTTAATCATAGGCTGTCCCTGTCATCTTCTAAGTGTTCCTGGTGTCCTGTGTTCTATTGTTCCCTAGGAGCGGGAGCGGTCACCCCTGTACCTTCCGTCTCCCCTGTGGGGCTACCCAGAAGGCCACTCCACGACTTCATTAAATTCTAGCCCTGTTGGATAAATGAGTTGTGACCACTATTAAAGATTTAAACAGTTTAAAATTAATGTTTTGTTTTAATGAGCAAAACGGGCTGATTATTATTAAACCTCTGACAGGGAGGCTAGACAATGAGTTACAACAATAGCCGCACTTCTCAAACTCCAAGAGCATAAGAAAGAATGCATATTGTTAAAATATAGTGAATTGTGTTTGGATCCATAGGAAGAGATGGTTTTAAATACTTTTCTTCTTTAGTTCTTTTTCTTTGAGATGTTTGAAAACAATGTCTGTCCGTCAGCTACTCAGGATGTTTAGAAATGCCCTAAGTTGACAAAGCCAGTGGCTTCAGAGGTGATGGGCTACTTGTCCTCCTTCAGTGAGACCTTCTTTGCACAACAGACCTTAAGCTAATTTAACAGCATGGAAAAGTTGGATTGAACCTCAGGTAATAGAAGAAAGCGAAGCATAAAACATTTGGTACATAGGGACATGTCACAATGTGTCATCTCCTGACTGGGAGGCTGGAAGGGGCATTTTCTTTCTTTTTTAAAGATTTTATTTATTTATTCATGACACAAAGAGAGGCAGAGATACAGGCAGAGGGAGA
Source organism: Canis lupus baileyi (assembly GCF_048164855.1). NCBI lineage: Eukaryota > Metazoa > Chordata > Mammalia > Carnivora > Canidae > Canis > Canis lupus. Next base: position 29,386,576 of record NC_132872.1, on the reverse strand, counting down.
AGCAGGCTCCCTGTGGGGAGCCCGATGTGGGCCTCGATCCCAGGACCCTGGGGTCATGATCTGAGCCAAAGGCAGACGCTCAACCACTGAGCCACCCAGGTGCCCCCACAGTGGTCCATATTTAAACATGAGACAACTATTCGATTTGGTAAGACTTAAATGATTTCCAAGGGCTCTTCAGTGCCACAACCTGGATTAAATATTTACCTTCCTGTGTATACCTCCTCTTTCTCCAAGCATTGCCCTTTATCACGTATAGGTACACACCTGACATCACCAGGTTCATAGCATGTGTACGTATTTTAGGAACTATAATCCCCTATGTACCAAATATAAATTTTTATAGTAGTGAACTATAAAGGATGGCTTCATCTTGGTGGAGACCATGCATATCCTGCATCCTTCTATTCCCTGCCTCTAGCAAGTTCTCTAAACTCAGAATTCTAGGGATGAACGAGTGAACGAATATGCTGGGTTATATGAGGGTCCTCTGGTCTTCCTGTTTATTTTGTATTATCCAAGGAGTATTTCTGGCAATTCACATTCCCTTTGCTGAGTTAGTCTTTCAGGGAGTGGGTTCAGCCTCAGCAGACCCGAGCTATCTGCCACACAAGTCTCGTAAAGTCCTGTTTCACCGCCGTAAGCTCAAGTGATAGACTTGGAGCAGGGCACCAGAGCACTTCCAGGTGGCAGTGGAGAAGCGGGGTTGGCTTGCAAGCTTTCCCCGTCTCCGCACAGGAGGAGCGCTTCAGTGGGTAACGGTATTCAGAACTACCAAGTTTCCAGAACTTCCCGATAGCGGCTACTCCGATTTCTTTTACCTCAGCCACTTGTCCTGAAACTACACTTCCAGCCTCTTGATCATCTAGCTCTAGCAGTTACTTGTTTCTGATGCCAGCACTCTCTTGCTGCATGATCCATGGGTCATCTGATAATGACCGGGCGGTCCACATACATCATTGCAGACATGAAAGGTTGGCCAATCTGTGCGCACGTGCTATCAGTGAGCTTTTCCTGATGTATAAAACCCAGCAGGAATGTAGCGTAGCAAGCCGGGGGCGCCGCTAACACAGTGGCTTTTACGCTGCTTACTGCTTGGGTTATCCCTATCGATAGCCATCGGCTGTCTAATTGAGAGTCTGATGAATGGCAGGCAAAATCATGGGTTCAAATTAAAATGTATTAAGCTCCTACTATGTGCAGAACATTTATTTAAGCACTTACTCCATAGATACAGGATTAATACATGAACAGTTGAAAAAAAAAAAGTTTGGACCCAGTGCTATGTGCTTTGTGAGGCAGGAGCTTGGTCTTAGAATACAGCACATGGTAGTTTTGATCTATTTTAATGGAATGAATAAAGTATAGCATTAGCATTCAAATCTATGCATTTTAAATAAATGAATGATAATGATCACTTGTCTAGAAATTGAGGTGAAGGAGTGATATGTGCAGGCCCAGATAAACCTTAAACAACAATATTGTCCGTATATCTATCTTCTTTGAAGTTTGCAAAGTGTTTCATATTTATGATTTTATTTTGAGCTTTTTAACATTGCAGGGAGACAGGTGGTGGGACAGATATTATCAGTCATTTTGCAGATTAAATGGCGCAAGAGTTCATAAACTCTTTTCTAGGGACACAAAACTTTTCCCTCCTTCCCTTTTCATTCTTTGGCTGGGCTGATAATCAAATCGATGTAAAACAGTTTTTTTGTGTTTTTTTTTTAAATATTTTATTTATTTATTCATGAAGACACAGAGACAGAGAGAGGCAGAGACACAGGCAGAGGGAGGAGCAGGCTCCATGCAGGGAGCCGGACGTGGGACTCGATCCCTGGACCCCAGGATCACGCCCTGGGCTGAAGGGAGGCTAAACGGCTGAGCCCCCGGGCTGCCTGTGTAAAACAGGTTTAACGGGAGAAAAATTTCGTACACACAAGAGACCCATAAAAATGAGACTCCCCAGCATTCGGAGGTAGACTCCCCAGCTCTACCACCCCGAGCTAAGGGGGCGGGGGGGGGGGGGCGGTCATAGGGAAGGCAGACAGTGCAGGGGAAGAGGAGGGCAAGTGTCTGCTCAGGCGGTGCTTGCCCTGCCGCGTCTTTGTGATGCAACAAGCTGTCCCGGGAAGGCTTCTGTCCTGGTGCAGGCTTCTCTCTCGATTCTAGGCATTGGCGGGAGAGGGAAAAGGTTCTTCCCGAGTCCGCTGGGCCCCGCTTTCCTTCAGCTCAAAATACTTGACACGGCGAAGCCGCATGTTCCGGGGCGGCGCCTTCTGCGCCCCTTGTGACTCCCCAGGGTCACGGCAGGGGCAGGGCACACCTGGGCCCGGCCCCTCCTGCGGGTCAGTTCCGGGCTCCCTCCAGCTCCGGCGGGGCCACGGTGGGGGGCGCTCGCTCACCTGCTGTCGTGGTGGGGCGCTCACTCACCTGCCATCGGGGGTCTCACCTGCCGTGGGGGGGCGCTCGCTCATCTGCCGTGGGGGGGGCGCTCGCTCACCTGCCGTCGGGGTGGGGCGCTCACTCACCTGCCGTCGGGGTGGGGCGCTCACTCACCTGCCGTCGGGGTGGGGCGCTCACTCACCTGCCGTCGGGGGTCTCACTCACCTGCCGTCGGGGTGGGGCGCTCACTCACCTGCCGTCGGGGGTCTCACTCACCTGCCGTCGGGGTGGGGCGCTCACTCACCTGCCGTCGGGGGGTCTCACTCACCTGCCGTCGGGGTGGGGCGCTCACTCACCTGCCGTCGGGGGGTCTCACTCACCTGCCGTCGGGGGGGCTCACTCACCTGCGGTGGGGGGGCGCTCACTCACCTGCCCTCGGGCCGCGGCACCAGTCGCCCCGTTGCTGGCCCTGAACCACGGGGACGTACCCCCCAGGCCTCCCTGCTCACCTGTCGGTGTTCGTGTGCGGACACTGAGTGTTCACACCTTCAGAAGAGAATTGGTGTCAAGGACACTGATCGAGGAATCCAAACCGCTCTTTCTAGACGCCAGCGGGCAGTCGAGCTGCGTCTCTGTGGGTCCGGGAGCAGGGACGCGGGGGGACCCAGGCCGCAGCCCGCCCCGCCCCGCCCCGCAGCCCCCAGGCGCTCGGGTCCCGGCGCTGGAGCCGCGCAGCCCAGAGTGCTCAGGAGCGGGCTGCTTTTCAGGGGACGGAGCCGATTGTCGAGGGGACGCCAGCCCTGTGCCCCAGGGGCCAGCCAGTGCTGATTCAGCCCGTGTGCCTTTAAGCCTCGAGGCTGCTTGTCTCTCTGCGATTTCATCTTCTGCGCAAGATCAAGCCCCTCAACCGCCTGGCAAAGACGCCTTAAGGAAGTGAGCTGGTAAACCCTGATGCCACTTTCAGGGGAGTCCCTCTGGCCCCCTGGGAGCTGCAGGGCTGGGACTGAGACAGTTGTGCATGTTGTCAGCTCAGACCCGCCCTGGAATGATTATTACTGCTCCGACTGCACGCAAGTTGTCCCCCCTCCCTTTTTCCCTAAGATTTTATTTATTTCTTCATGAGACAGAGAGAAAGAGAGAGAGACAGAGACAGAGACAGAGAGAGAGACAGAGAGGCAGAGACGCAGGCAGAGGGAGAAGCAGGCTGCATGCAGGGAGCCCGACGCGGGACTCGATCCCGGGACCCCAGGATTGCGCCCTGGGCTGGAGGCGGCGCTAAACCGCGCTAAAAGGCGGAGCCACCCCGGGATCCCGAGTTTTCCCTCTTCGTGTGACAAAACACAAAGGGATGTAAGCCAAATTCATGTCTATAGGGTTTGGCTCCACAGACCTGGCATTTTCAGCAGAAAGAATTCTCTGATGACTTGAGGTGCCCCTTTCTTTGCATTGGCCTCAGGGGTCTGTTTAAGCAAAACGAACAGGACTCCCTCAAATACCTAATTGTTTCCCTTCTACTTTGCCCCATATTTCCACCCAACTCATCCCAAACGAGGATTTTCAAAGTAATGTGGCTTCCCTGGTTTCAGAGGTGTACCCCGACATTCCTGACGTGATTGCTTTGGAGCCTCTACAATTTACCAAGAAGCTGCCTTCTCAACCCATTAGTACTTTCTTTTAAAACCTCCTCCCTGATGCAAATGAAAGCGTCCCTCCCTGTGCAGGGGGCCTCAGCCTTGGGCTCCATCCTCCGACTGGCCGGCTCTTATCACGCCTATCGGACTAGCTCCTGTGTTTTCTATAATGTTTCCTGACATTTCAAGTCTTGGCTCGGCTCACCCTGTGTCACTCAATTTAGAATGTTCCATGCATTATTGTTTTCCTTTTCACACGACTTCGGTCTGCGTTTCAAGCTGGAGCATGAGCTATGTTAGCCTCGCATTTGTTCACAGGAGAGGCGCGGGTGCGTGGGCCTTAGAGCTGGTCATCTGGCCCGGGCCTCTTCCTTCATGGTTGAGGAAACTAAAGCCCAGGGAAGGTTAATGTCTTGGTGGAGGTGCTTTAGTGAATTGGTGGCAGGATCAAGGCTATAGAACTAGTTATATGGAACCTTTTAACACATCAACGGTGTTCTATAGGCACTTGATGTAGATGAATGGACTTATCCAGTGCTGATTCAGGTCTCTTTTTTTAAATTTTTTTAAATTTATTTATGATAGTCACAGAGAAAGAGAGAGAGATAGAGATACAGGCAGAGGGAGAAGCAGGCTCCATGCACCAGAAGCCTGACGTGGGATTCGATCCTGGATCTCCAGGATCGTGCCCTGGGCCAAAGGCAGGCGCTAAACCGCTGCACCACCCAGGGATCCCCTGATTCAGGTCTCCAAAGCGGCTCTTTTTGGTGTGTAAACTCTAGGAGTGTGTGAGTGAAACTCTAGGAGTAATAATATATACTATTATTATTGTTATTATTTGCCAACGCACACGTACACACACAGACACAAACACGTGTTTTATTTTCTCCTGAGTCAGTAGAGACATCCTGACTGTCTCATGCACAAGGCACCAGGATTTCCCATTCCTTCCTCCACCTGGAGAGAGATGCCTCTGGAGAAGCTGACCTTAGAACACCCAGAAGTCCTGAGGCGTGTGTGGTGTGTGTGTACGTATACAGGACACACAGCTAAACACATACATGCACAAGAACTGGGGCTTCTGACACTTGAAAAGTAGTATTCAGTTATTTGGTCCTAATGCATTTAAACAAAACATTACTCTTTATGTTACAATTGTAAAGAATCCCCAAAATGTCAAAGTTTTTTTAGAGAAAAATGTCATGGAAGGTGGCCACGTTAAACAACATTAAGTTGACATTAACAGTTATTACAACATTAAAGATTATTAAAGTCAAACTTCAGACTGAAGTTTTAAAGTAGTAATAAAATTATTTCAAATAAATTCTGCTTCAGTTGATAAACTTCAATTAAAACAGTTCAGGGGGAGGATTATTTGGGAAATGTGGGTAAGATTCCTGGGTCATTCACCGAACATTATGAGCTTTAAATCAGCAAGATTGATTTGGGCTTAGAGTTGAAACTCTGATTTTTTCTTTATTGTTATGTCAAGAGTAGGAACTGTGGTGAAGGTTGTTTTTGTTTTTCTTTTTTAGTCTTGTGAACTGTTTTTAGTTAGATTTGTATAACGTTTTAATATTAGTGAGAGATTTTGGAATTGACTTTTTACAGTTTCCTGGTTATTCACACAACAAAGTGGATAACTTAGGATTTATTATCTTTGCATTTAACAATTCCCTTCACAAGAATTAATGGACTCATGAAGACATAGGATATTGTCCCAAGAGTACAACCCACCCCATTAGTAGATGAACTGGTAGTGACCAGTGCCAAGGTATGTTCTTTGGAAGTAAATGCTAAGATGGAATTTGTGATGTGTTTATTAGGAATTTACACTTATGAAAAAAAAAAGTGGAAGGTTGGAATAGGGTGGAAAAGAGAAGGATGAATTTGAGGGAGGATTAGGAGAGGCACAGCCTATCTAATCAAGAGGTCTGGAGGGAGTCGGGGCCCATCAGAGTGTTCCATGTTGGGCTATCACCACCCTATTTGCTGGATGTGGTCTACCCTTGAAAGCATTTGACCTTGAGCCAAGGGGATCTGTGGAGCTGAGATAGAACCAGGTTCTGGGCCCTGGAAGGAGCTGTCAAGTGGAGGCTGTCTACTGACCCATTAGGCTTTAATGGGATGCATGGAGGCCAAGAAATGGGGAACAAAGGGTCAACAAAGGGGAAAGTCAGAGGCCTGTCCTGGCAGCTCTCCAAAAACAAAAGCAAAAGAAGCCAAATCAAGCCAGCCAGGTGCAAGACAGAAAAAGCCCAAGGTGCTGACCAAATAAGGGAGAAAAGGCAGGAAACTCTGCTCCCAAAGAAATCCCCTCCCCAGGTAATGAATATTCCACCCCCCTAGTTGACAACTGTCAATAAAGGCAAGAACCCCAAGCCCTGGGGTGCAGGGCTCTCCCTTGAGCTCACCAGCTCACATCTCCAGGGTGTGCTCTCACTTTAATAAACTTCCCCACTTGCACCGTTCCCCCTGTATCGGGTCTGTCCTTGAATTCTTTCTTGTAACCAGAGTAAGAGCCTCCAGTGACAGGAACAGTAACAGGAACAGGCTGGGCAGAGGCCTCAGGGCCCAGGGCTCTCCCCATACCTTCTGGAGACAACTCCATTCCCCGCCGCTGGGCAACAAGGGTCCTACCTTCCAGGGCTACCACCCTTTCTTTAATCTAAACTTCCATAAGTGAGATCTTCTTAATTATTGGAAATTCTGCAGATCTTTTGCTGCGTGTTGTAGAACTTAGAGGATTTTATTGCTTAGAGATTGAGGAGCTGACAATTTAGACCACAAATTTAGTACTTTAGAGGCAAGTTACTATGATCTTAGTGTAACACGCTAATTGTACAGAGATGACAGTAGGGTCCAGAGAGACTTAGCCAGTGGTAAACATCTCATTAGGTGCAGGGCACAGATGGGATCCAAGAAGTTTTAGCTTGCAATCCAAACTGTATTCTGCTCTAATATCACTGCCTTTTAAAACTATTCTTAAAATTAGCTTTTTCTTGATGTTTTGATCCTAATTGTGAAAAAGAACCATTGTAATATGAAGGGATGCCTTTGGGTATTACCGAGCTGCTGCTTACTTCGGTGATGGAGGGAATAGTGACCTCTGGAAAAGTGATAAAGAGCTGAACAGGCTTGAAATATTCATTTAAATGGTTTCTCATCTGAAGAATATTCTCTTAAATAAAAAGCCATTACGATTAGCACTCCGATGTACAAAAGGACACCATTAACAAAAGGAAATTACTAAACATACTAAATTAACGTATCAAAAGATCACAAATTGTTCCTTAAAAAGCACAGCCCCTCAAGGCATGCATAAACAATTAGCAAGGAGGTCACAGGGATGTTAACAATGTGTTTGGATTACAGTTTGGCTCTTTGAAAAAGGATGCATTCCTCAGGACCAGGTTAACCAATCTTACTCAAATAGGAAGGAAATAGAGTTTCTGTCACTAAACACTACTTTCCAGCCCTAGACAATCTCCTTTTTTCCACATGAATCAAGCCCTAAGGAAAAGCTAGTTCTGATAAAATGCCTTTGTCAGTTTCAGGGCACACCAGTGCTTTGTGATTTATTTGGGGACATTCTGCCTTTTGGATAAAATAATCCTCTTTGTTATGAAAAATCTGTTCAGAATTCCATCTCACATTTCAGAATCTGAGTGAAGCGGGGAGGCCTAGGACTCAAAGCAGCTCAAAGTGTGAGGTTAGAGCCTTTGAGAGATGGTTCTGATTTAAAGAGGTTGAAGCCCAGGTTTGTAAGATTCCAGTTGGGCTTGGGTCTCAGGAAAATTAAAGCGGTTTTGTGGACTGAAATTGGAAGAATTTAGCCAGGTATAATGGATCATATTCTAACATATTTGTTTGTTGGAGCATACTGTTCATGATAATGAGGAAACAGAGTGGTATTTTGTTTTATTTATGTATTTTGTTTATTTTTGCTTTTGGTGGTAACTAAAGAGAATGTAGCTTTAAGTATAACTTAAAATTTCATTCAGTTTTATAACTTAAATTAATATACATTTAAATGTTAACCTGAAAAAAAAAAAACCGCAATGAGAAGCAAACAAGCATTTATTTGGGATCAAAGGATTGCAATCCAGGAAGCACAGATTCAGGTAGAGACCTAAATAGTGTCCTGCTTGTAGAGTACAAGCAATGGGTTTTTATGAGAAAAAGGAAGGGAGATAATTACAGTTGGGAAAAAAAAAAAGAAAAAAAAAGAAAAAGTTTTCTACAGATGTCAACAAGCTAAACTACTCTGGGTTGTGTTTTTTTTTTAATATAAATTTATTTTTTATTGGTGTTCAATTTGCCAACATATAGAATAACACCCAGTACTCATCCCATTAAGCGCCCCCCTCAGTGCCTGTCACCCAGTCACCCCCACCCCCCGCCCACCTCCCCTTCCACACCCGTAGTTCGTTTCCCAGAGTTAGGAGTCTCTCATGTTCTGTCTCCCTCCCTGATATTTCCCACTCATTTTTTTCTCCTTTCCCTTTATTCCCTTTCACTATTATTTATATTCCCCAAATGAATGAGACCATATAATGTTTGTCCTTCTCTGATTGACTTACTTCACTCAGCATAATACCCTCCAGGTCCATCCACGTGGAAGCAAATGGTGGGTATTTGTCGTTTCCAATGGCTGAGGAATATTCCATTGTATACATAGACCACAGCTTCTCTATCCATTCATCTTTCGATGGACACCGAGGCTCCTTCCACAGTTTGGCTGATTCTATCTTCAGAATGTCCATGACCCTCAGTCTGGTGATCACGACGTCTGTTCTCCCACCAACTTCTCAAGCAATTGCATAAAACACTTGCAGTTTTGTCCTGTCTAAAGGCTTTGGCCCAGTCCTAACAAAGACGGGGAGGGCAGTTTCTCTGCAGTGGCCACTCTGGCTCTATTTTAAGATGGCTCCGGTCATGCCAGTTTCTCACATTTCCCCCTTTGATCTTGATCTTTCTCTGTAACAGTTAAAAGTATTGCTGATAGACTATTAGGAGGCAATGCTGATCATTCCTCAAGCATTTTTGACCCCTCGTGGTCAGGAAGGCTCTTTCCCAATGTGTCCTGTCCCACATAAGAAGGAAAGGGATTTCCTTTGGAGCCGTAGGCCGCGTTTGAGCAACGAGAGCACCAGAGCAGAGAAAGGCTTAACCTTCAAGTTCCCTTACGGCCAAAACACTTGATGCAGTTTCTGGAGCTTCCTCATGTGATGGCACAGAAGCCTTAGAAATCATTTTGAAACACTGAGTAGCCATTGTCTGGTTGACATCTTTGTAACATCGAACTACATAGAGGAGACACGGTTTCACAATGTTGGAAATTCCAATAATAATAAACAAAATGTGGGACGCCTGGGTGGCTCAGCGGTTGAGTGTCTGCCTTCAGCCCAGAGCACGATCCCGCAGTCCCGGGATCGAGTCCTGCATCAGGCTCCCTGCATGGAGCCTGCTTCTCCCTCTGCCTATGTCTCTGCCTCTCTCTCTCTCTCTCTCTCTCTGTCTCTCATTAACAAATAAATTTTTAAAAATCTTAAAAAAATATAAATAAAATGCTGAGTCCAAATTGGAAGGTTGACCTGCACCAAGACACAATTTCTAAGGGCAGCCAGCTAAAAAATCAAAGAACCAGGGGGGTTATCAGTGGGTACTGCATCTCACATCTGGTTTGTGCCTGGATTTTATCCAGTTCTGTTTCAACTCTGCCAGAGGTGGTTACCCAAATACAGCAGGAGGTGTTTATTATGGAACAAACCCCACCTTGTTCAGCTAGGATGTAATCAAGAGCAGTTCTATTATCTAATACAACTCATCTCAGTGAGTTTAGAGAGTCTTTTGAGGTTGGCTATTGCTTTAGCAACTCCTCCTAGAGTTTTAGATAGATATCTGATCATGTATTCATTTACCGCAGGGCCTACCCAAGGAGAAAGGAATCTCCCCAACCTGGCAGCTTCACTGAGGTTGACACCACCAGGATTGGACTATGCATGCAACCAGTGTCATGCTTTTAGTTTCTTTTTTTTAAATTTATTTTTTTATGCTTTTAGTTTCTGAAGGAAATTTAAACGTGATGCCCACTGTTGAATTTCTGATTAATTACATAATGAAATAGGTATAACCAATAATCCAATTGCACAATGACCTTTAGTTTGATAGGAAATTAAACACTGTGTTCCCCATAAGTCCTCTTTCCAAATACAAGTGAAGATATCCTTAAAGGAGCACAAATTATGGACTCCTACAAAGTTATTTAAACCAAGAGTTCGAGGGATATGGAACAATTGAGTTACCTGTAGGTAGAGTACAATTCAACTGGTGGAAGCTGCATGGTCTTAGTTTTTTCTTTTTACAAATATCCTTCTTCAGGTCCTTGGTTTGGGTGGTCAGTGGGTGAAGGTTCAACAATACAATTTATACAAGCTGTTAAGGGAGGAAAGGCGGAAAGATTAGCACTTAAAAGTACTGATGGATCTCCACATTCATGTACAGGGTGAGTCTTCTGATGACAAATCCAACAGTTTGTTAAGTTTTCTCCATATATGGGGCATTGGAGTATGTGGACAATGAAGTTGTCCTTCCAGGCAGAAATTGAGGAGAAAGGGGATCCCTGGGTGGCGCAGCGGTTTGGTGCCTGCCTTTGGCCCAGGGCGCGATCCTGGAGACCCGGGATCGAATCCCACGTCAGGCTCCCGGTGCATGGAGCCTGCTTCTCCCTCTGCCTATGTCTCTGCCTCTCTCTCTCTCTCTATGTGACTATCATAAATAAATAAAATAAAATAAAAAAGAAATTGAGGAGAAAAAGGAAACGATAGCTATTACAACAAATGTCTGGCCTCCAAAATTTATTCATTAGATAGAGAGGGACTGATTGAAATATGAAAGACAATAGATTGAACTGTTCACACTGTGGTTACAATATGTTCTGCAAAGTCAGGACTCAGGGTATTTTTCAAAACCATCAATCAATGAGGTGGACCTGTTTTAGTAGGGCAATTAACATACAGGAAATAAGGAGTTACAGTATTTAGAAGATATATCAATAATTTGGGGCATGTCAGAAACGTTTTCCAAATTTAAGGAATTTGCCAGTATTGTAAACAGTTCAAATGTGAAGAGGACTATGAGCAGATTCGAAATAATATCTCCACAAGGAATTCCAGTCGTTCCCTAAGTTCTTTTATCTAGGTATTTATGGTAAACATTCCGTAATACTTGTAAACATTCTATGTGTTTTAGAATGCTTTCCCACTCCACAAAATTGTCCTGGCAGTTTCTCCTCACCCAAGCCATCCATTGGGCTCTAGACCATACCTCAACCTTCCCCATGAAACATTGCTCATTTGTCTGTCAATGTCTTCTTTTTGGTCCTTCATCCTTAGATTCAACTGCAAATTCTTAACAATGAAGGCAGAGAATAGACTATAGTTTTAGGCAACAACTTAAGAATCTGTAGATCCTGGTAGAAATCATAATAGATTAGCTTACACCACTGAAGGCCAGGTCTAGGTTCATCTTTGCAGTATTTGCAAAATGTGCTTTTCTCATTGACTTTGATCTACTATCATTTGGGAGGGCCAGATGACCTTTTCCCTTAGTGAGAGTGTACATTACCTTGTCTATGTTACCTTGATGTGAGACCCCATCCAACTGTAAGATTCCAGAATTTAAAAAGTTCTATTGTTACTTTTAACTAAGAGATTCATCTCCCATACCCTTATTTCCATTGCTTCATTGACATCTGCCAAGTAATATTAATCATGATACTTTCATTGATTTGAAAGAAATCACCCATGTGCTGTGGCCTTGCACCGTAGCTGTAAAATGAAATAGCTCTGCAGCAGTCCATTTTGGGTAATCAATCTTAGGTAACATCACACTTAAGATGACAGCCCAACCCGTGTTCTATTGCCAATTCAATTGAACTCCCTTTACATTGGTCATGTAGCTACCTATAGTCTTTCCCCATTTCAGCTCTGAATATCCTACCAACTGCCACTTACAGATGTATGCATATATATCTTTATGAAAAATAAATCTTATATATGTGTTGGTCAAAATGATCATGGTAAAAAGGATTATTTTTTCCCAAGTAAAGAACAGTCTTCATAGTCAAGATTTTGCTAAAATACAGGCCCAAATGAAACTACCAGACTGTTAATTCTCTTAGTATGAAGTATCTACATTTAGGTCACTTTACTTCATTCAGGTCTCTTCCATACACAAGAAAACAAAACAAGCATTACTTGCAGTTCTTAAATGGTAGCTTTTGAAGTCTTCTTATCAAAGATTTATGGAAGTCTATTAATAGCATTTTTTGCTGCTCCAGTTGTCTATTTAGAAAACTCTCAAAAAGCATAAAATTGATATTTTGATTGTTGAAGATTTTATTGAAGCTTGTATAGCTCTAGTACTCCTAAAATTGTACACATTTCCAATATAGATTTTCAAGATCCTCACTCTAGCAGAACATAGCACTTTGGTCTCTCTGTGATGTGGAATGGAGTAAATTATTTTTAAATTATTGTGGGATCCATGACATTTTATTTGCATTAGAATAATGACACTTGTTTGGTCCTTTGCAGTTTATAGGGCAATTATCACTAGATGGATTGATTTACAAGTATCTGGAACTTTAATTTATAAAAATCAGTAGATTGTTAAAACTCATTTGATTGTAGGTATCAATTAACTTTTTCTTTAAAGGAAACATCCTAAAATTTAGTAGCTTAAAACACAGCAATCTACTTAATTTACGATTCTGTAGGTTGGCAGTTTGTGCTAGGCTCAGTTGGGTTGTTTCTGCTAATGTGGCCAGGCTCATCTGATCTTTGGCTTGCTTGTGTTATTTTCAGGCAGCTTCTGGATTAACTGATAGACTTGCTGGTCTAGAACAGCTCATCTCTGGTCTGTGTGGTTTTTTAATCACATAGCAGGCTACGCGGGCTTGTTCATAAGGTGATGATAATAGGATCTTCCAAAGTAGGAAAAGACAACTCCCAAATCACCAGAACTTTTCAAGCTTCTGCTTGCATCACGTTTGCTAACATCTCATTGCCTAAAACGAATCATATATGAGCTCAGAGTGAGAGGGACAAGACTTTCAAAGTTATATGGCCTGAAGTCGTGGTTAGAGGGAAGGGAATTTTTATAGTCCATCTAGTAGAGTGCAAGACTGAGTGTTGTTTCAAGTATCAAGTGATATCCATGGTTCACCTAAATATGCTTGCATATGCTACCTGATAGCGTGCTAAATACATCATCAAACTTCCTTGGGTCAAAGCATTTCATTTTTATTGAATCTTGATGATTAAAACCCAACCTAAAATTCTATTTGTAGTTCTAGACTATATCCTTCTAAAAGAGCACAGAAAAATCCTGTATCTGCAGTCCCTTGCACATATTAAACTCTTTATTATTATATTTTCAACTCAAAAACTGGTAATTGGATAACTTAAAAAAAAGTACCTTAAAATGAGTGTTCACCCACTATGTTGGCAAGAAAGAGCAGCTGGATAGAATTCCGTTCCATGCTGATAATGATAATTTCAAAGTGTATAACCTTTTAATAAAACTATTTGATTGCTTAATATCTTTGTGTTTTTTCCTCTGCAGAGTTGCCAACAGGTATAATAGACATTCTTTGAAACACAAATCACTTCCCTTCTCAATCTTTTTTAGTTGGGCAAGATTTTATTCTTTTCTCAAATTAGTGATGATTTTTTTTTTTTTTTTTTGTCTTGGAGGTTATTTGGAAGTAAAATGTGATGATATGTTTCTAGGGAGATTTAATCATCGTATAAAAAAGAAAAATAGTAATCTCACCCAGGAAAGTGATTTTCAGATATTCTGATAATTAAAGACATAGCAGTTGCCATATAAAAAAAAGTTTCAGTAAGAAGAAACTCGGCTCCTATGGTAAGATGGCTTTATATCACTACCTAAATTTATGTTAAATTCTGCTTAAATGAGTTATAATATGCTATACTTTTGTTTGCTTTGACTTCAATCTGGAAAAGATGAAGTAAAGTAAAAGTAACTTTTTATCTTACCTTTGGTTAAAAGTATTTAATATTCTTTAATCGAACAAACGGAGTTTAAAGGTGAAAATTATGTATATGTATGCATGCATGTATATCTGTGTGTGTCATCTATTTTTCATCTAGCCGTCTTCTCTATTCATCTTTAGCAAGAGTGGGAGGAAAGGCACATTGACCACTTTCTCAGTTTATCTTTCTGTTTTCAAACGGTTTATAGCCAAGTGAGAAGGCTATTTACAGGATATAATCTGAGGAACATTCATCATGTTTGCAAGCAGCATGCTCAGAAAAGTATCAGCAAACCATTTGTATAAAATAATTGAAAATATCAAAGTTCCCAGCTTGGCTATACCAGCATTGTGATCTATCATTTATGTGTTCGTTCATTTATTAAACATCAATGCCGTGGGCCAGGCACTGTCGTGAGTCCTGAGAATTCACGGCGCTTGCCCAGGTAAGCTGGGTGGTTTGCTCATGATGACATGAGACCTTCAACCCCCTTCAACCCCACTCTTGTCTGTCATCTGGAGAAGAGAACTCATGACTGTGTAATAATCACCTGAACCAGTTCTTGACAAAAGGTGATTTTCAAAGAGAATTACATGTATCTAGTTCCTAGCCTTAAACATTTACAATTTAGGGGATGTATATTACTTATATTGATATATCTGCACACTAAAGAATCACAAACCCAAAGAGATAAATAAGGTATTAGTTGTTTTTTGGTTTTTGTTTTTACATGTCCTTTTGCAATTCAGGTATGTTTCTTCCTCAATTATGGATCACAGCGTTTTTCTTCACTTTTTAAACTTGCTTCCCTTTGCCTTGGAATAAAGTCCTAAACACATACCAAATCAATAAGGATTTTCTCTGATCTAATCTCAAACTTCCCATTTTCTTCTACTATATCATTTTACAAACCCTAAACAAATCCATATTTATTTTTTCTATATATCCTATGCCTTTATCGCTCTTAATTTTGCCTGTGTTCTACCCTCAGCTTGGAATCTCCTTTTCCAATTTTTCTATCCATCAAGCTCCAATTTTCTCACTAAAAGCACAGTTCAAACATCACCTGCTTTAAATACTTTGCTTGGTTTGCTTGTCATAAAGAGCTTCTCTCTCATATGGTAGATATTCATTAAATATTTGTTGAGTAAGTTAATCATGCCAGGCTTTGTACTCAGGACTTATTTAATTTGGGGTTACATTATACATAACTATTGTATCTTTTTTTTTCACTCATTAGTTTATAAGGCCTGTGAGAGATAGGACCACGTGTTAATCATTTTCTAAGACGTAGTACAATACCTTCTTCTCGATACAAGGTTAAGAACTGAATTGAATTCCAGGCAGTTTCCAGAATTAGAGTGTCGATAAGTACTGTCACAGGCCTAGATAGAGGGAAGGGCATTTTGGATGTCAGCGACAATGTCATAGGCAGCAGGCCTTCCACTCTATTAAGACAAGTTTACCTGTGTAAGGTAGTGAATACGTTTTTGGGATGGCCTACAGCGTCTACTTTGGGTGGCTGTTGAATTTCCTCTTCATCTGTGAAGTCAACTTGAAAAAAAACCCATGATCAAAGTGAAGGTTCACTGCTGATTTGTTTTATGATCTTGGCCAAGCTACTCAGTACCACAGTTTTCCTCCTCTGTAAATGAGGTTGATGACGTTTGCTCTGATGACCTTCTAGACTTGCTATGAGGATTAGATATAACAGGATAGTCACAGATATTCACAAAAATAAAAGCTGCATTATTCCAAATCTTCTTAGAACTGATTTGACATTTTCCGAAGGCCCTGGCATGGAAACCAGGCTTTTGACGTATTATAGAAAAGTGATATTTTATTTAGGAGGACAGCGGGGGAAGAGGTCTCCTTAAAGAGAGATCTCCTCATCTAGCTGGTTTCCTGCCTTCCCTGTGTACTTTTCGTGATGCATCCTTTTTACTGCATAGTAATGATCAAGATTCCTAATAATAGGGGCGGGGGGGGCTGGTGGTGGTGCTCAGCGGCTGAGTGGCTGCCTTGGGCCCAGGTCGTGACCCGGGGTCACTGGATGAGTCCCACGTCGGGCTCCCCCACAGGAGCCTGCTTCTCCCTCGGCCTGTGTCTCTGTGTCTCTCATGAATAAATAAATAAATAAAATCTTAAAAAAAAAGAAAAAGAGGGATCCCTGGGTGGCGCAGCGGTTTAGCGCCTGCCTTTGGCCCAGGGCGCGATCCTGGAGACCCGGGATCGAATCCCACGTCGGGCTCCCGGTGCATGGAGCCTGCTTCTCCCTCTGCCTGTGTCTCTGCCTCTCTCTCTCTCTCTCTCTCTCTCTCTCTCTGTGACTATCATAAGTAAATTAAAAAAAAAAAAAAAAAGAAAAAAAGAAAAAGATTCGTCATAATAGATATCCCGGCTTACTTCCTCACTGTCTCGTGGGCAAGGCTACCGGCCTGATGGGAGCGTCAAGGCCTGTGGCCCTCACTGCTGAGTAAACAGTACCTGGGAGCCTAAAGGGATTCTTGTGGAACCCATCGGGATTAGGGGAGCTCTAATTTCAACGTGACTAAAGATCGCAGAGTCTGCCACCATATGCAGACTCCGAATTTCACCTGGGAGATGTGGATTTCGCGCTCTGGTGCGAGCCCAGGACGGCACCGCGGAGCCCCCGGACCGCGCTCGCGCTGGCTGAAGGCTCAGCAGCCCCCTTGACCCAGGGCACGGTGGAGGGGACGAGCGCCGCCCCCAGGGCTGCGGCGGGGCGGGGGGGGGGGGACAGGTGAGCCGCCCGCCTTCTCCCGCCTGCCCCGCCCCGCCCCGCGCTGCCCCAGGACAGCCGGAAAGTCGGTTCCTCCCATTGGGCCGTCGCTGTCCATTTGGGGCCTGAGCAGGGATTCAGGGACAGGCCGCGGCTCCTCGGCCTCGAGCCCGGGGCACGGGACCTGGCCAAGGACGGCTGACCGACCCGCGCCCCCAGGTCCCCCCCAGCCCCCCCAGCCCCCCCAGGCCCGCTGCGGCCCCCCGGCCGTCTGCACCCTCCGCCGCGTGCACGCAGGTCGCGTGTCCCAACAGCGAGGCTCCTTTGCTCTGAAGGTTTCACGGAAGGCTGTTACCCTTAGAACTCCTACTGTTCTGCCACCAGCCCCGCGTCCCCGTGGGTGGCCCGTCTCGGGGCACCCCGCCTTCCGCGCCGGCATGCCCGGGTAGCCCCCGCGTTTGCAGGATTACCTTTTCCAGGCAAGGCAGAGGAAGGGGAGAAAGTCCGGGATTTGCCTGCTGTAAAACTCGCTGTCCTGGGCCGCCCAGTGGCTCAGTAGGGGAGGCGTCTGCCTCGGGCGCGGGTCAGAGATCAGGGCCCGGGATGGAGCCCGCGTGGGGCTTCCTGACCCCCACTACCGCTGCCCCTGCTTGTGCTTTCTCTCTCTCTGTCAAATTAAAACCAAAATTCATTTTGTCGAACGACCAGGAGGTTCTTGTTTTTACAGCCTGCGTTGGGGTGCAGCCTTTGCATAAGGAGACTGTTGCAGGAAACTGGGACCTGCCTCGGATGTAGGAATAGCGCATTCTGTGGGGCCAGAGACTAAGCACCCATCACCCTTCCCTTTGTTGGCGGATCTTGGGAGTGGCTGCTTGGGCGCTGGGCGGTCAGTCAGCTGTCCCCCGAAGGCTGGGAGAACCTAAAGGTCGGGAGGTATTTAAAATACACGAAAAGTGTGGAGCAGAGGCTGGCATCTTCGTTGAGGGGGCAAATAACTCCAGAAGGTGACTGTCCGGAGGGGGCTAAGCAGCTAGTGCAAGGACAGTAGGATTGGCTTTCTCAGTGAGCAAATTCTTTGGGAGACAATAACATGGAATTGATGTATCACCAGTTCCTTCAGGCCCGGGGAAGCACAGTCAACAGTTTTCTTTTCTTTTCTTTTCTTTTCTTTTCTTTTCTTTTCTTTTCTTTTCTTTTCTTTTTTTTTTTAATTTTTATTTATTTATTTAATTTTTATAATAGTCACACAGAGAGAGAGAGAGGCAGAGACCCATGCACCGGGAGCCCGACGTGGGATTCTATCCCGGGTCTCCAGGATCGCGCCCTGGGCCAAAGGCAGGCACTAAACCGTTGCACCACCCAGGGATCCCCTCAACAGTTTTCTTTTGGCTCAACTAACTCATCCTGACTGTCCAAAATGAGGGGAGGTCGAGTCAAATTCCTCTTCAGGCCAGGAGGGTGACAAATACACGAGCAGAGGAGCCTGGATGTAAGCAACATTTCTGGATGCATTTGCCCTCTTTGACTAAGTGTTCTTTTCTTTTGCCAGAAGTGTGGATACCAAAAGATTTCACTTTCTCATGATCCTACTGTGGGAAGAGAAACAAAGACAGGGGCTAAAGGAGCAGGCTAAGTGAGGTGATGGACGGCAGTGGGACATGGCGCATCAGGGCGCCAAGGCCCCTCCTGAGATGGGCCTGGCTGGGGATGGCCCGCTGGAATGTGGGCCGGCCTGTCGGGGCTTCTGTTTTCAACAGAAACTAGAAAACCAAATTCTTAGATGGAACTCCTGATTTTTAAATTACGGCTGCCAGTTTAACTTCTTTATGCAGCCTTTTCCCCAGGACTGAGAGTCTTAATGCAATGGTTATATAACCATCTCAGCAGCCTTTGCTCCTGGCCCAGAGCAAACTCCTCTGATTTATGTTGCCCTAAGTCCTACAAGATAGTTTCCCAGTGAGTTGGATAAACAACTCTCTTTTCTTTTACCTAGAGCTTAATGGATCGTTTTTTTTCTTTTGCCATTGGCTTTGGGAAATTCCCCTTCAATGCATCATTGGAGGAACATAACAATAGGCTTATTATAAAACACATCTCAGTATCCACATGTCACTTCATGGACCCTAAAACACCACATGTATGTGACAATAAAGGACCATAGACATGCTCAGCAATACTATTTAGAAAAGGGTCTCGCTTTGGTAATAGATGTTTCAGGAATATTTGGTGAATTTTCAACGCTGTGATTGTGGAGAACAATAGGAGTTCTAAGGATAACAGCCTTTCATGAAACCATCATTTATGGATGTGAAGGAGCCCTTAATAATCAAAACACAAACCAAAACAAAAAGCAAGCTATTCACAAGTCTTCTCAAAAAAAAAAAAAAGAATAATAGTGGGGCAAACAAAAGTGTTATGGCTTCAAAGGTTATTCAGACATATTAATCAAGTGCTATACATGATAATAAAAATGGTATAATCTGAAGGAAAATTCAGAATTAAAAATAATCATACATAAAGGATATTTTAGGTAGCTCTCTATTTAGCTCCTATTCTTATACTTAAGGAATACTTTCAAATTTCAAGAACCTCTTTGAAGTTCCGTAAATTTCCATATTTTGGGGTCATGGTCCTGTGTGCGGGGCATAACTTTTTTCTTGTCCTTGTGATAAGGATAGTCAATGATTGCAAAGCATTTTTAGAATATGAATTTTATCTTATGACACATTCTCAACTTAGGGTAATACGGAGCTTTCCTAAAATTCTGATGCTCTGAATCATTAAAATCCATGCTTTATCTTCTAGGCTCAAAAATATGAACGTCATCTGATTTAGTGGAGCATTGAATCATTTCCCCCCTGCCTTATCATCTCTTCATCTGATTACATGAGGTAGCCAATCCATCCATCACACATATGAGTCCCTCCTGTAAGTTTGATCGTGAGTTCCCCATTGCCCAGTGATCCATGGCTGTATACAAATGACCCTAAAGCTGGTGGTTTAGAGCCACAACAGTCATTTATTTTTCTCATGAATCTGAGGTTATCTGTTGCTCTGAAGAGACAGCTCATGTCCGGCCTGTGTAGGATCCCTGGGAGGCCTGTGCAGGGCTGAGAGCCCACTTTCAGGTGACTCCTTTATGTGGTGGGGAACTGGGTGCTGGCTGTTGACGGGCAGGTCATCCTGGGCTTCTCCTCATGACATTGTGAGTTTGATCACGGTGCAGTGGCTGTTCCAGGAACAAGGAGAGACGACAGAAAGTGCAAGCTGCAGGCTTCTTAGGGGCCAGACCTATAAAACAGCAAAGTAACACTGGCGTCATATTTGGTTGGCTGTGCAGTCCAGCATCCACCAGATTCAAGGGAGGAGTGTCAATGGGAGGAGTGTCAAAGGAAACAAAAACTCTATTCGCCCACCTTTAAAATTTCATCTGCTAACACGACCACCCTCGCCATCACTACCTCCCCACCCAACTCTACTTCATTTGCCTGGATTTCAACCACATGGAGCAAATGATCCGCCATAACGGGGTTGCTTTTTTGTTTCTTGGTATGTCTTAAAAAACTATCTTCTTGGACTATTCTTATCCAGCTGTGTATCCAGGGTCCCATTCCCAGGGAAAGTGTCCCTGGGTCACTGGCATCTTTCCTAACTCCTCTCAGGAAGTAACGTTAAGGACATTTCTCAGTGCTTACCTACTCTACAGTCGTCGAGTACAGTGTTTCTTGGCCCCTCCTGGCATAATGCAGAGTGAGAAGGGAGTAATTCTCCATTGAAATTGCATAGATTCTGGCGAATTAGAGATTTATTGGAGGATTAAATTTGTATAGACTTGGAATCTAGTTATATCTCTACCATTCAGGTGTGTATCACCATAGGTAAGTCGCCTAAGCTCCTGTGAATTTTCTTAGCCTGACTTCCTTCAATTCTCACAAGAGGTAACAGTGTCTGTCCTGAGGCCTCACGGGAGCCTAGCAAGGTGAATAAAATTTCATGTAAAAATCACTTAAAATACATAGAGAGCTACTGAAATACATATCTTTAGAAACTATCAAATGGGGTAGCCCGGGTGGCTCAGCGGTTTAGCACTGCCTTCGGCCCAGGGTGTGATCCTGGAGTCACAGGATCAAGTCCCACATGGGGCTCCCTTTATGGAGCCTGCTTCTCCCTCTGCCTGTGTCTCTGCCTCTCTCTCTCTCTCTCTCTCTCCCTGTGTCTCTTGTGAATAAATGAATAAAGTCTTAAAAAAAAAAAAACTATCAAATGACCATAGGTAATATTGGAAGAATTGAGCCAAAGAAATAAAGACGACTTTCGCATCCAGTTTGTCCATGTAGCGTTTAAGATCAATATTTTTTGCAAACTGCCATGGTATCAAGTGACTTTTATTTTTCTCCAGTTTTATTGAGATGTGATTGGCATATAATATTGTGTAAATGTAAGCTGTGCAATGTAATGCATATTGCAAACTGATTGCCTCCGTAGGGTTAGTTAACACCTCCATCGCCTCATGTAATCACTGCTAGGTGTGTGTGAGATGATGTTTCAGATCCGCTCTGAGCAACTTTCAATATATAATATAGTGCTGTTAACTATCGTCACCATGCTGCACATTAGCTCCCCAACACTTACTCATCTTATAACTAGAGGTTTGCACCCTTTGACCAACATGCCCCCACTTTCCCACCATTCTACTTTCTACGAATTCAGCTTTTTAAGATTTCTCATATGTAAGAACATATACAGTATCTCTTTTTTATGACTTACAAAAAAATACATACTTTTAAAGTCATCAATGGAAACATCTTTTTTCTTAAAAAAAAAAAAAAGATTTGTTTTAAAGAGAAAGAGTATAGAAGCAGAGGGAGGGGGAAGGGGGAGGGGGTGAGAGGCTCCTCAGGACGACTTTCCCGCAGAGCCCCGAGCCCATCCCAGGACCCCAAGATCATGACCCGAGCTGGAAAAAGTGGCCAGTGTTGACCTGACTACAAGCATCATGCAAAGAGGGAAATATCATTTGTATATCATTTCAATCTCTACTTTATTGAGGTCACGAAATTCTGAAAAACTTCATGAAGGATTAAAGCCCCGCTGCCTCTAGCTGCGGCCCGTCGGGCGTCATCGGAAGAACGCGGGACACGCTGAGCTTCTGCTGCTCACCTGCGGTGGGCCGTAAGCATTTATGTAGGAAAAAATCGGTTTTGCCAGGTTTTAAGGATCCAGGGAAAGAATTTTATTTTAAATTCATCATGGAGTTTGAGACAGAACACTTGAAAATATCTGTTCCTTAAGGGATGCTCCTTCTGGGGACAGCGAATGGGAAACCCAGTTTTCTTGACCTGAAATGAGGTGGCTTCTTCAAAAGTAAGTAGCTCTTCCCCTTATGTGGAGAAAAAAAAAAAAAAAAAAAAAAAAGAGTGGGAAAATGTTTTCAAGGGAATGAGGGATGTGAGTGTCGGGATTGCCGCGGCGGGGCCGGCGCTGAGTGTGCAAGGGCGGCCTGAACCCCGGGGGAGGCGGCCTCGGGCTGCGGCGGGGGAGGCCCGCAGGTGCAGGTGCAGGTGCGAGCAGAGAGCCCTGGGGCGGCCCGGGGGCCAGGACGGGACACTGGGAGAGGACAGTATGGGAGGGCGGCCTGACCCCCAGGGGAGGCGGCCTTGGGCTGCGGCGGGGGAGGCCCCGCAGGTGCAGGTGCAGCTGCAGGTGCAGGTGCAGGTGCAGGTGCAAGCCGAGAGCGCTGGGGCGGCCCAGGCCGGGCCGGGACCCCGGGAGAGGACAGTACGGGAGGGCGGCGGAGCCCTGAGCCCGGGCCGAGGGCATTACCTGCCGGCCGCGTGCAGGCGGGAGCACGAGTGTGAGCAGGAGCAGCACCGCCTCCACAAGGGAAAGTTGCGGTGAGGCCTGCGGCCCTGCGGCCCTGCGGGGCAAGGGGCAGGTGCCGTCGCAGCTGAGGCCTGTCCTGCCGCACAGGGCACTGCATCAATTCGAAAGGGTCAGAGAAAGAGAATGGAAAGGACGAGGCCTGCAGTCTTCTGACAGGGTCATTTTTTAAAAAATATATTTTACTGACTCCCCTCCACAGGGGTGGGGTGTAGCACAGCCAGAGCTCACTGGTTGCACAGAATGTCTGGTCCCTCCCCAGGTGGGGACACGGCCCGCGTGTCCTTGTGTGGCCCCTCCGCAGCCCAGGCGGGGTGTGTGCGTGTGTGTGTGCGTGTCAAGGCAGACCCCTGTGACCTTGCCGCTCCCCCATCACACACTTGAGAAGAGAAAACCCGGGTACAGCGGGGGTTTGGGCGGAGGCAGAGGCCACCCTGCTCCTTCCCCTTCATCCAGGCTCAATCCTTAGGCCCGCTGTGGGAGGCCAGAGGCTCTCATGGCACGTTCTGTCTTCCCGTTTGAAGGGCCCCCCTCAACCTCACAGGGGGTGCTGAGGGAGAGGAGGGCAGAGACTCTAGGAGCCCGGGGAGAGAGGGTGCCTGCCCGCTAGCCCCTTCTCACCCCTTCACCGAGGCCGGCGCTGGAAAGAACAGTCAGAGCTGCGCGGGGCCCTGCCTGACACCGTCACTGTCTCCCAGGACCCGTGGCATCAGCCAGGTCCTTCTGAACCCTGATCTTGCATCTTCCCTGGACCTCAGTTCTCAGATATTCTGGAAATGAAAGACTTCCTGGAAACAAGTGTAGTCCCTTCCAAAGTGGCCTCCACCCTGTTTGGGATAGAGAAGTGGAGAGCTTTCAGGGTAGTTTTTTTGTTTTTTGTTTTTTGTTTTTTGTTGTTGTTTTTGTTGTTGTTGTTTGTTTTTTGGTCCCCCTGGTGGATTTCATACACATTGAGAAAAAGAGAGAATAAAAGCTATTAATAGTTAGTTGAGACTTGACTATAAGATATTTTTCTGATTTTGCGGGTGGCAAGTAATGTTCAAATCCACTTTTGGATATTGCTGATGAAGCATTTTATGGAGTAGAAAGGATTTTGGATTTGTTTTCTTAAAATAAAGAAAATGATCTATTTGTTCTAAGTTCTCCTGTACCAGTCACCTTAATTCTGTTTGATGCCATTCTTTGGAAAGTTCTGGTTTATAAGAAACCTTTCTCTGGTAAAAGTAACTTTAGAGATCATTGTTAAACTCAAGTGAAGAGTAATCAGAAATTAAAAAAATTTCATCCATTGCCTGCCTCGTTCTTTGTATACATTTTCTGCAATTGATCAAATTATTTTCTATATTCATTGATTCACACAAATGTACTTAGATTTTAAATGTCCTCTGTAAGTGAATTGAATCTACCGCACTGGTTTCCAAAATCATACGTACCCACCCACAAGGCGCTGGGATGTGAGTGAAACTGCTAGAACTCATGATTTATATCATTTTGTAATTGTCTTAAAAATGTTTGTGTATGTTTAAGTGTATGCATATTATGGCAATACAATACTTTTATAGAATGTGTGAACAGATATTTCATATTTATATAGATTTTTGAATAAATATATCCCATATTTAATATATATACCTATATAAATATATAATATATACCTATATATATTATATATATAAATATAATATATATATGTAATATATATACCTATTGTCTAGAAAATATATGTTTTTAGAGAAGCTCTTTTTGCTGTTGACTTGCCTCTAGCCACAGGTAATTGCAACTGATTCAGACTAGATTGATCAGAATCTTTCTGAATTTTGCAGTTGAGTCAGAGAATCATATTCTGTCTAGATGGCCAATATTGTAAGACCATCTAGTGTCCTGTGCTCTGCTCTATGGAAAAAACCAAGCTAGTCTAAAGGATACAAATGAAGATGAAATAAGTGGAGATGAGATATGTAGAAAATATCTTTTTCTCAAAGATTCTGGGGACTACCTACATTTCCCACTCGTGAAGTTCAATAAAATGTCTTAGGGTCCTTACAACATATTTTGAGTTTCTGTCAAGTGACAGAAACTTGTTTAATCAATGCCACCATCAGAAGTACACAGAAATCTTATTTATTAACAGTTTATCTCTTAAATGATAAATATTCTGGTGACAAAGCTTCAGTCTACTTCCTAATGGTAGAAGAAATAGAACCCAGAAATTTGATTTTAATCTTTTAAAAAACAGTTTGACTTTGATTTATATAAAAACATACATGTTGATGAGGGGCAAGATATATAAAGTATAGGTGAATTTAAGAAATAAATAAAAATCACCTGATATCTCATCATTCTTAAAAAGTTTTATAAGTAGTATTTTATTTTATACCTAATTTTTATAAATTTGTCATCAATGTATCTAATATTTTTTCCAAAATGTATTTAATACTGTATATCCAATATTCTATTCAGTATGTGTTTTCTGTTTAATATTATATCATAAAACCTATATTATTACCGTAAAACTTGACTCGAATATGCTTTTGAAGTGATAGTATTAATTCCACAGTGTAGATGCACCATATTGTATCTACTAATCCTGTAAGTTCTCTAAGCTTTTTGTAACTTTTGGCCAGAATATCTAACACTGAAATTAATATATGCTCTCACCCGTGAGTTTTTTTCTTTACCTAATTAATTAATTAATATTGAAGTAGGGTTGACACATGTTACCTTTGTTTCCGGTGTACCACATAGCGATTTGACAGCTCTGTACATCATCTTATGCTCACCACAAGTGTAGCTGCCATCCGTCAGCATGCAGGGCTATTACACTACCATTGACTGTATTCCCATGTTTTACCTTTTATCCCTATGATTTACTCATACTGCAACTGGGAGCTTGTATTTCCCACTCCCCTGCACCCGTCTTGCCCGTCCCCCACCCACTGCCACTCTGGCAACTACCAGTCTGTGCTCTGTATTTATTTAGCTTCTTCCCTCCTTCTCTCCCTTCCTTCTTTCCCTTTTCTTTAAAATCTGTTTTCTTTTCAAGAGTCCACAAAAAAAGTGAAATCCTGTGGTATTTGTCTCTTATTTCACTTAGTCTAACATCTTCTAGGTCCATCTGTGTTGCAAATGGCAGATCTCATTCTTTTTTATGGCCAGGTAAGAAGTTTTGGACTGCATCTCTGGATATTTCCATAGAATAGTGAGATACATACATTATGGATCAAAAAAGCATGATCATTTTAAAAAGACTGATTTGTTTTGCAGAGATGGTTATAGCAAATTTTCGACAGCAACATTTGAATACCCATCTCACTGGAATCTCACCTGTAGGGCATATGATACCTTAAAAATTGTCCAAGTATTACTTTATGTTATCATTAAATATATTATTCAAAAGCTTTATACAGTAGACAATAGAAGATTTTAAAAATGAAATAGATTTACAAAATCAAATAACTCAATGAGATTTAAGAAAATGTGCCAAACACAACCTCAGAGAGTCTAGTATTGATAAACTGTAAAATATCATGGTGATGTGTAAACAAAGGTACTTTAAACCGTAGAGATGAGTTTGCAAAGAATTTTAGAATTATATGCAAATCTGTATAAGAAATAGAATACCCAAGAAATTATCAGAAAATATCAGGTGTATATCCAAGCAGTATTAGAGAATAAATGATGCATAAAGGAATAGAAAATAATGTGAAGAAGAAGGAAATGAGCATCTGGGTATGGCATTGAAATATTTGCTGTAGATCAAGAGGCACATGATGGAAGAAGGAGGGGCATCTAAAACTGGGAATAAGCCAAATACTAGGAAATTCATATATAACGGGGGAAAATAAGCACAAAGCTTATTTCTCTGTACACATACTGCCCCATCTTTCTTTGATAATTTCCTTACACTTCACTTTGCCTTAGTAAACACATTTAAAGAGAATTCTCCAAAGTCAAAGAGGTGATAGATGGTAGGTGATGGAATAAGCAGCCACAGAGAGTAAACTGGAGGGTTTACTTCTTAGTTCTCTTGAGAAGCCGGTTTCATTATTTGAAACCAACTTGTCTATTTTTCTCCTTTGATGTGTTGTTAAAGAAAGTTTTGCAAATTGAATATTGCTTCTGTTCTAATATTCTAAAACTGTGCTGATGCAGAGAGAATGCTCCAAGGTTAATAACTTAATCTTTTATCATATAGAACTTCATATATATTCTAACTGTGATCATGTTCCAAATTGTGCCTTAAAACAGCTCATTAATAATAGCTGATGTCTTTACATTTTAAGGTAGGTCAATTATATTTGACATGATGGTTGAATTTCATTAAAAGGTAGAAAACATTAATCTTCTAAGTTTAAGAAACTTTTTTTTTGCTTATAAAGGAGGGCTTTTGGGAGGGGGAGTTTGAAATGCATAAGAATGTAGCACATTTGATTTAAGAGGAAATGTCCAGTTGTTTTATATTAAATATGTATCCTTAGAATACAGGTTTTTGAGAGTAAATGGGCAGCCACTGTCTCAGCCCAGATTTCCCCAAAGTAGTGCT
Organism: Canis lupus baileyi; assembly: GCF_048164855.1. Taxonomy (NCBI): domain Eukaryota; kingdom Metazoa; phylum Chordata; class Mammalia; order Carnivora; family Canidae; genus Canis; species Canis lupus. The sequence continues at coordinate 29,359,330 of NC_132872.1, read as the reverse complement.
CAAGCAAGGTTTTGCATACAGATATTTTATTTAGGAACAGGATCTTGCAGAGCAGGAATGAGGGATAGGGGTATACAGTGGGACTTTCTAGGAGACCAAAAAAATGTATTTTAGACATCTCTGACAGAAAGGAGGGCATATGTCTGTCAACTGCTGTCCCCCATTGGTCAAGCAGGGTTCCACAGGCAGTGCCTCATTCATGTTTCGAGGTTCCACCGTGTGCGTGGTGACTGTTCCCACTGACATCTCACATTGTGCCGTTGGAGAAACCCCCATACAGGAAGTGAGCAGTGTATATCCGTGGTGAGTCTGTGGCGAGGTGCGGGTTGTAACCTCCTAAGATCTGGTGACCCCAGCTGGAGTAAGGAGCAATGCTGGAAAGACTTGAAATTAGGCACAAGGGTTGTATATGGAGTCTAATCCTTGTAGCCCTCAGATGTATTCACAGTCTGCAATTCCCAGGATTATTTGAACGAGGTAGTGTTCCCAATGGTAAAGCTTGTCCCGCGGCTGTAATTGATATTCATTATCTACGTCTTCAAATATCCATTCTAGGTTTATGTCACCTTCAGTCAGAATTTCGGCTCATCTATGTGGCTTGTCTAGTGAAATGATCCTTCAGATCCAGAAGAGCTGACTGTTTAACTGAATTGTTTTATTGTACCTTAGTTGCTGTAATTGTTTGTTCACAGCTATTAAGGAGCACAGAAGAGCCAAGAGACACCCCCATGAATCACTTGTTTTCCAGACATACTCCTCACCTGCTATGGTAGTGGCAGTCCTCTCTCCTCATGGTAGTCATGGTCAATACTCCCCAAGTATAGTAATTTATTTATTTTTTTGGTCTGTTGATTCTTTGATGTGAGGATCCCAACATAATACTTATAGCTTTAAGTTCAATGGAGCCTTTACTGTATTCCCTGGTGGCAGGACCTGTTTTTCCTCTAGAAATTCTACTCTAATGTGGGAATAAGAAGCAAAAATTCTGCAGGTGCATTATTAGTGGGAGTTTTGAATATAAATGTTGATCATATATGGACCTATGTATTCTAATTATCAGGACACAGTTTTAGCTTTTGGTTTTGGTTCAGCACATGAAACTCATTCTGGAGATAAGGACACTGACTCTACGGGATCTTGTCCCCAAGCTGGCAACATGGCCGAGCCTCTATATAGCGTGTTTCTACTGGGTTGAATGTTCTGGGTAGCAAGCTTTGTAAAAAACTGGAGGATCCATCATCATCTTCCCATTGTTACACCTCTTTCCACCATAATAAGCCCCTTACTCTCATATACAACTGTGTAACGTACAATCTGAATGACTGATGGTGCTGGAAGAGGCATTTGAGAAAGGGAAGGACAGATCCCTATCCCAGAATAGATATTGAATTTGGTAAGGATTTGTCACTTATCCTCCAAGATGTTAAAGGTCAGATGTAGTCAAAGTGCCAAAAAGTGCATAGCTATTCTCCTTGAGGGATGGTGCCACATTGAAGGCGTGGTATTATTTTTGCTGCCAGTAAGTTGATTATTTAGCCGTGGCAGTCGTGATCAGTCCTGCTGAGAGGGAACCCGTGCGGTTGGGTCCCTGTTCAACCTCCTCCCCTTCATCCGTGGCTCATTTCTCCAGCATTGGGTGGCTGAGGGAGAAGGCCAGCATTCCTGGGACGTGCAATTCTGTTTGTTGGATGGTTCCGTCTTACGCCTGCAGTAGGTACATTCTTATGAGCCTCATTGGGAGGATGAGAACATCGGCATAGGGCCATACAGAGTTAATGTCCGAGTGTACCGCTCACAACTTGGCTACTCAGGGGTTGTCCTTTCACCGTTGGTATTTACAGCCGTTGCTGGATGAGAGTATAGCAGAGCAGCATTCACCATGTGGCCAATACCAATACCCATCCATCTGTAAACCAGGTCTAGGAATTTTCCTTCTTGGTCGATTAGTTCTAGGACACTTCTCCAAAAGGCCAAGTCTCTATCTGAATTAGCAGATGTGGGGGCTGTGCTTGTTCATTTGTTTTCTAATAACTTACTTGCATTTTCTGGGTCTGCTGAGGCAGCATTCTGAACAGGTCGTGTCTATCATGCGGTTGGGTGCTGCCTGCTAATGTTACGGGACGGGCAGCTCCGATCCACAGTCACTCACTATCTCCCACTAGTCTTCAGTTTGTATCAAGATTCACTAATACAACAGGAGGTATTTTTCAAGCTTTGGTCGCTCTGCCACAGAAAACCTGGCCTTGTTGCAAAATCCTTAGAATTTGTGCAGGGACTCTTCTATCATGGCTTACCACATGTGCTGCGAAGATTTTCTTTTCTTTTTTTTTTTTAATTTATCATATGTACTTCTAGCATCCTCAGACATGAGAGGTCATATGACCTGAGTTTCAGGACAGCTTGCATAGATCTTAGACGTCCTGCAGAAGCTTCTGTTACTCTGGGAACAATTAAAAACTGTCAGCATTATAAGCTACTTCATAAATAGTTAAAAAAAAACCTTTCAAATTTCTTCCAGATATCAAAAAGGGCTACAAATTGACATGTTTCTTTTTTCACCATAGAGCATGTAACATAGAGCATATTGTCCTTATCTTAAACAGAATGTCTCAGTATTCTTCTGACCCCTGGACATCTATAAACTTCACAATAGAGTATACCCCTGAGTTATCATGATATTTATTTTTTACCCCCTGTCAATTCTGTCTTACAAGATTACTAACTGTTCTTGAGTGCTGATTAGCAGTATTCTATTTTATTTATTTTATATTTTAAAAAATATTTTAATTATTTATTCATGAGAGACACAGAGAGAGGCAGAGACACAGGCAGAGGTAGAAGAAGGCTCCCTGTGGGGACCCTGATGCAGGACTCATTCCCAGGACCCTGGGGTCAGGACCTGAGCCAAAGGCAGATGCTCAACCAATTAGCATTATTTACATTATAATTGTCCAATAATGTTGTTCTGCAGAATTTCAAGATGATCAAATTCCCTGTGTAATAAGATCCTTTCCTGAGGACAGAGAGTGAGGTGGGTAGTTGACAGTCTTGAAAAAAGAGTGAATGTGTACTGCTTTCTCTTCCAAGAAAAAGAGAAGTGCTCTCTATCTTCTGTACTGGTAGTGGTTGGAAAAAATATATCCAGTAGATCAATAACCACATACAAAATGCCAGGGGCTATGTTGATAAGTTTTAGTAAAGAACTACTTCCAGCACAGAAGCTGCTGTGAGTAAGGCTACCATTTGGTTAAGTTTATAATAATCCCTCTTCGTTTGTTACAATCCATCTACCTTTTCATAGACAAACAGGTGAATTGAAAAAAGGTTTGTGGGAAGTGGCAGCGGTATCTGAATCCCTCCAGGATTGAAATACTGCTTTTTTCTTTGCAATATTGACAGACTTCAGTGGCAGGTTAAATTGCTTCTGCTTATCCTTCCTACCATATGGCTCTTACGTCATAGGTTGGAGAACTAATGTGAGAGTATGCCAGCTACTTCATATAGCCAGTCAATTATGCAATTAGAGACTGAAGATTTAAGACCAGAATCAATCAGTAGGAATTTGAAACCATTGTGATATGGAGTTGGACCATAATTATCTTTATTACCAGGTTTTTATAAACCCTTTAACAAATCAGAAGATTCCTGATGGGGTTCTGGTGTCAGTGTCCTAAAAAACAAAAACAAAAACAACCCCAAAATTTGAGTACTATCCTTTCCCCAGTTTGGGTCATAGATCTCTTTAGGGAGTTATTAAATGTTTGTCATTTTATCATATATGCTTGTGGAGGAGGCCTTTTCTCAAGGGAACTGAACATTTTCTTTGTTATGGGCTGCATTTTTCCCTTCCAAACTCATATGTTAAAATTCTAGCCCCTCAACCTCAGAACTTGACTCTCTTTGGAGATAGCATCTTTGACAAGGTTAGTAAGTGAAAATGAGGTTATTAAGGTGGGCCCTAATCCACTATGACCAGTGTCCTTACAAGAAGAGGACACTGACACACAGACAGGAACAGAGAGAAGATCAATGAAGATGTAGGGAGGAGACAGACGTCTACAAACCAAGGGGAGAGGCCTCAGTGGAAACCAGCCATGCTGACACCCTGGTCTCAGGCAATCTAGCATCCAGATATGTGAGAAAGTAAATTTTCATTGTTTAAGTCACATGGTCTTTGATACCTTGTTAGGGCAGCCCTGGTAAAATAACAGAGCGTCTTCCACTAATGCAGTCTGAGTATGTGGATCGCTTTGGAAGGTGGGTGAAGGACTGTGATTATGCAACATAGCAATTCATCTCAGCCCTCTTATTTCCAGACCGTAATTGTATTGTTTTTACAATACAGGGTTCAGCGAGAAAAGGAACCTCATAATCAACCATACATCTGTAATGCCTCTTACAGTGTGTGATGTCTCAGCCAACCGTTACCACTGACTTCCATGGATTACGGTACCTGCCACTCTGGCTTCATTCTAACGTGTAAGTGCTGCACCTGACCTCTGCTGCTCTGTCATCCTATAACGGCGATCGATTCCGGAGAGTCCAGTAGGAAGTATCCCCTCTTGTCATTCCCACTGAGCTTTTCAAAGAGGCCAATGCCCCTCTCACTATTTCATTTCTTATTTTCTTTATGAAGACGCATCCTCTGGGTCTTCCCAGGGAACAGAATCCAGTAGTAGGTTTTGCAATCTCTTGTAGTAAATTCACTTGAATATTTTTATTTCCCTAAATCTTCTGATCCCTTTCTCAGTATCATTCCAAGTAAATTTTATAATCTCTATCTCATTTAATAAAAGACCAAGCTTCAAAGACCCATTCCTATGGCAGGTTAGGACCAAAACCAGTTGTCCTTACTAGGACATTGAACTCTGAGTCACAGGTTTCCAAACCAATCAATTATTATCTATTCAACCTTATATTCTGCTTTACCCTCCACTGACCACTACCCAGCATAATAGCTTCAAGACCATTCACTCACACTCACATCTCTGTTTCTGCTTGTGCATATTAAGCAGTCCCTATAATTCTTTCAACGTATAAGAAATTGAATTTCCCTGTTTGGGCTATACTGAGACCTCACCTTTTTTTTTTTTTTTTTTTTGGTCTGAAAGCAATGAGGAGTTGTGGATATATATCATGAAGAGGACAAGCAAAATCTGGCTAGACATCTGCCTCAGAGTCCTTACAGGGTAGTTAAGAACAGGAAGGTTACTTTGTTTATCCAGGGCAAGAAGGCTGCTTCTACTGCCTTGAGAGGTTCAGGGATATCTTATGGTTCAAGATTCTTAGAATTCCATCCACCTCAGGTTTTTAAGGTGACATAAATGTATATATTTAAATATATGCATATATTTTTAGCAGAGCTCCGATTCTGATTAGCGGATGTTATCAAGGACGTGTACTAAATCTTTTTGCAGCTCAATAAAATCTGGGGCCTGGTTTTCAGTAGGATGTATCCCATGGCTATAGGAGATGTGGATCTCTTCAAACATTCCTCTGGGTTCTTTCTTTTCACACATGCCTTAAGTTGATGAAAAGCCAACCTGAGCTTGGAATTTTTTTTTTCAAGGCTTCCAAAGAGATCAATTAGAGACACCTTAATCCATTCTGTAAAAGTACATCCTGTAAGATGGTTTCTGCTCGCCACAGAGACCGACACTTGAACTTACCATATGTATATTTTTCCAATCCACCTAAGTTGAGGTTCCTACTAATTGTGATGCTCTTGTACACCAACGTCCTATCACACATACCTTCAGCTGTCTGACTGAGCTTGATCCAGCTTCTAAAACCCACTTTGAAGATCTGGTATGTAGATTTAGTTCAAGTACCAAGTGTCCTAGTGGGTCTATTCAAGAAAGCAGAATCTCGGACAAAGGGTTATATGCAGAGAGCAGGAGTGAGGGGTGGGAGAATGAAACAGGGAAGGAGGGAAAGCTAAAATAAAGATGCATCATTAAATTGGCAATCAGCATGAGAAATTGTGGGTTGAATTCATTGCACTTTATGAAGTGTTTTATGAAATGTGTCTTAGAATGATCTGTCTGGGGGATGAAAGGAGGAAGTATTTATCCTTTGGCTTTCATCTCACATTGGTTGAGGATGATTCCTGGGCATTCAGTCTCCCACACTTCCAGATTGGTCATGCCTAAATGCTGAGCAGGTATCTGCAGACATCCCACACTGTGGCATTAGGAAAATCCTAAACACAGGAGCTATGAAGCAATGACCTGAAGGTTCACCCATGTGAAGTTTATCAAAGTTAGTGAAAATGGGTTATTGGAATATCAGCCAGAATAACAGGTGGGGTCAGGGGCATTTAAAATGGAAACACAGGATCTCGGATTTGTAGGCCAATAGCCGGCTTTAATGGTAAAACATTCAAATGTTTTCTTCCTTTAGAAAAACGTTGTGTTTATGAGAAAGTCTCATACAATTGGATTTCGACTATAATATAGATTTATCCAGAGTCTTGATTGCAAATAATAAAAAGAATTGATAGGGGCCCCTGGGTGGCTCAGTTGGTTAAGCATCTGTCTTCGGCTCACGTTTTGATCCTGTAACTGCACATTGGGCTCCATGGGGAGCCTGCTTCTCCCTCTCCCTCCGCCCCTGCCCCTGTGTGTTCTCTCTCTCTCTCTCTCAAATAAATAAATAAATAAAATCTTTAAAAAAATTGATAAAGCATTTTACAGCTTCCCTCTCTGCCTGTCAGTAGGTTCCCAGTGTGTTGGACGAGTCTCATCATAATTCTTTCTTTCCTTGCAGTTTGTGTAGTTGCCTTTGCCTATCACTGTATCTATCAATGACTTGTATCTAGTGGATGTTACACAACAGGTGGTGCTGCTGCAGATAAAATATGTTGCATTATTTTACTCATAAATATTGCCTTGAATTGGAGTAAAGTTCATTAGCAGCTATAGTAAGGTGCAGTAACTCTTCAGAGTTTCACCAGCTCCTTTTAGAAACACAAATATGAGGTATGGTGAGATTTGAGCTCTTTTCTCCTTCATAGTTTTGGAGACCGGTTTTCCAAATAACCAGGTATCAAAAGATTGAGGTATGATTCCTATACTTGAGTATGAATGAACTAGAAGTGTCCTCTTTCAGGTTATTATCCTGTTCTTTCCCTGTGCGTTGTCACTGCTAGTTTAACTTTAGCTCATTTTCCCTTACCAATTACTTCTTCCTAGGGTAAAAAGTGTCCTAGTCTAGTTTTATAATTATAAGCCAATTAGTTTTACTTTTAGAAATCAGTATAAATTTGGCTTTTTGTTTCTTGCAGCTAAAAGCATTCTTTCAGATACAGCCCTATTTTCTTGTATTTCACTTCTTTGGCCTAATACGACATTAGTCTCTACTGCTATTTTCTGCCAATTTCATTGAAGTATAATCATCATAGAATAAATCACACATAAAGTGTACAAGCTAAGTTTTGCCATATGCACATATACATAAAGCCATCCCCACAATCGAAATAAGGCACACATTCATCACCTCCAGAAGTTTCCTTGTGCCCCTTTCTGTGCCTCTCTCCAATTCTCTCTTCCCTACCAATAATCTACTCTCTGATACTCTACAGTAGTTTGAATTTCTTAGAATTTTATGTAAATAGAATCCTATATTTTGGATTACTTTTTATTTGGCTTCATTCACTCAGTATAATTATTTTGAGAATCATTCATGTAGTATTATGGTCAATAGTTTATTCATTTTTACTGCTGAGTAGTAAGTAGTCAGTTCTATGGATCTGCCACAATGTTTATCCATTCACCTGTTGGTGGACATTTGGGTTGTTTCTAGCTTTTACTTATTAAAAATGAAGCTGCTGGGGGATCCCTGGGTGGCTCAGCGGTTTAGCACCTCCCTCTGGCCCAGGGCGTGATCCTGGAGACCCAGGATCGAGTCCCACATCAGGCTCCTGCATGGAGCCTGCTTCTCCCTCTGCCTGTGTCTCTGCCTCTCTCTCTCTCTCTCTCTCTCTCTCTCTGTGTCTCTCATGAATAAATAAAATCTTTTAAAAAAATGAAGCTGTTATTAATATTTGTGTATAACTTTTTATGTGGATACATTCTTTAGGTTTCCTTGGAAACTATTTAGGAGTAGAACGGCTAGATTGTATGGTAAGTATGTGGGTAAGCTTTTTGCAAAAACTGCCAAGTGCTTCCCCAAATAGTTATCAATCACTAGAGATGTATGAGAGATCTCGTTGTCCACCTCCTCACCAACAGTTGATATGGTCCTTGAAACCTGTTCACTCGACATCAGGTCCTAATCTCAAGAATTATATGTGTTACCTTAGTTGGAAAAAGGACTTTGCAGGTGTACTTTAGTAAGGATCTTGAGATGAGATTACCTACGTAACCTGGGTGGGGCCTAAATGCCATCACAAAGGTCTTCATAAGAGAGAGGTGAAGGGAATTTTGAGAGACACACAGAAGAGGAGGAAGTGGTTTGAAAGTGCAGGCAAAAATTGGAGCTCTATTGCCTCAAGCCAAAGGAATGCTGGCAACCCCCAGAAGCTTAGAAAAGGCAAGGGATGGAATCTCCCCAAAGCTTTTGGAGGGAGTGCAGTTCCTGTCAGCATTTTGATTTCCTATGTCTGACCTCCAGAATATAAATTTCTGTTGTTTTAAGTTATTGAGTTTGTGATAATTTTTTATGGCAGCCTCAGGTAATGAATACAGTGGCTCTCCAGTATTCAGAAACATGATTGCTCTTTATCAATTGGATGCTTCTACCTAAAACCTGGGATGCTTCAATGAGTGACTCTAGAACAATAAATAGAAGAAATTCACAGAGGTCAAATGGAATATTTACAGCAGTGGTCCTACAGCCATATCATTAGGCAGTGGTCATATGTCCTAGAAGAGCTGAACTAGCTTACAGTGCTGATGTCCTGGCCACACTTTTTAATATTTTGCACATGTTAGGAGTTACTTTAGCTTCTGTCTGTTTTCTATCTATTTTAAGCCTGCTTCACTACATTGCTATGATTTTGTGAGACCTCCTGTTTTGTTTTGTTGTTCCCCAAATATGGTTTCCCTTGAAACTATTAGTTGATTTTTGTTAATTGCAATTCGAGGTTTGTAACTGATTTAGGAAATAAATAAATAAATAAATAAATAAATAAATAAAACATACATTTTACAGTTTGAAAAAGAGAAAGAACAGTTTCCCTAGTATTCAAATCCTTTTTCTTCTGGCTTACAACTAAACATATAAAATGCTTCAGAGGTGATCGTTCTTGGGTACTTGTCATTGTGTCTTACTTCTCTCAGAAGCCCAAATTTATTAGCAACAACTTTTAAGTCTTGCAACAGCAGTGTTATCCCCTAACCTTCCAATAAACAAAATCAACATTGAGTTTCCACTGGGGTAATGCTTGGAGTTCAATACAGATGGATTTGACAATCATATTGGACTATTTAATATTATTTTCAATTCCAGTGATTTATCCTACTCTTTGGTCCACTTCTTCTACACTCAAAAGACTAGCCCTCTGTTGTGCATTACTGGTATAATGGGTTTTATGTCACATCATAGATGCCACCATTTTTCTCCATGTTCTTACATAACTGAATATGTTTATGGAAGTTGAATATGCCTTAGGGGCATGGTGAACTTTGCAGTGATTAATTGAAAAAATTTTAGATATACTCAGGGCATTTTTCAAAATATGTTATACATTCAAGAAATGTTTAGAAACAAAATGAACAGGAGATGGACATTTGCATCACTAGAATCCAAACTGGACTTGACTTTCAGTTTAGTGTGTTTAACTTCTCTTAAGCTCCATTTCCCTAATACCATATAAACAACCCACTGTCTGAGGGAAAATAAGTAAAAATATTGGGTAATTCATAGCAAAAATTACTGCTTGGTTAATTAATTTTTTTCAGTAGTTGGTGATAGTTTTATATAGAAATAGCCTTAGGGCCAAGTGTTAGCTTATTTCTCATTCCTGTCAAATATAATTCATAGAGAGTTAATTATAATTTCCTATGCCCTTTATCCTTTTACTCAAGTGGGCTACACTTGAACAATAAAAGGGAATTAAATAATGATGCAGGAGACTAAATATGTGCCAATGTGGGAGAGTGGGGCCAAAAAACATATTCTTTGTTCTCGTCTTTACAATTCTGACATTGAATATACAGCCTTAATTGCTTACAAAGAGAAAATATTACATTTCATGTGGCCTTAGAAGGATTAAAATCAACTTCACATTATCATTATTTCTTTGTATAAATAGGAAAACCTGTCACTTGAGTGTTAGGCCAATACTTCAATAGTTAATAACTTCAAGAGTTATTAGTTACTATTATCAAAGGTATCTCAAAAAGCACAGTATTTTTGTAATGCCATCACTCTTTATATTTTTAGTGCAGCTATGTAATTTCAGTCTCACTATAACCATTCTCAAGGTTGTTAGGGTATGTCAGCAAGATGGTACCATTGACGGGTGCCTGGGTGGCTCAGTTGGTTGAGCATGGACTCTTGGTTTTGGCTCATGATCTTGGGATTGTGAGATCAGCCCCATGTCAGGCTCCATGCTCAGTACAGAGTCTGCTTGAGATCCTCTCCCTCCCCCTCTACCCTTTCCCCCTCTCGCTCTCTCTCTTTCTAAAATAAATAAAATCCTAAAAAAAAGATAATACCTTTGAAAAAAATTAAGTAATAGAACTTTGATTATTAATTGCACCATCTACATAAATGTGCCTCTTCAAGAGAAAGACAGGTAGATATATGTCCTTCAGTATTTTTTCTAGAATGGAAATGTGACAATAATCTAGATAAATTATAGGACGTATTTTGTGTTTAGGAGGAATTTTTACTTTTTCAGAATCGTAAGTTTGAAGGAACTTTATTTTTTTTTGAAGGAACTTTAAAGATTTAAAAAAATTAACCCCATATTTATCAGGAGAAAAAAGGGGAGTCAGAGTGTGATGATATGCCAAAAAGCAACACAATTAATGTCAGAAGTCATACAAGTGTATGAGTTCTGTGATAGAAGACATTAAAAAGATGCACAGCAGAATCCTTGTAGGTAGAAACATGTATTTATGATGTTGATGCCTATCAACATCAGCGTATTTGCCAACATTGCATTTGATAATATTTTCCTGACTCACATTTCATTAATGTCAATAGTTTCTTAGAGTGCTCTGGTCAGGTCTTAACTGTCATGAGTTACAAGACATGAGGTAGTAAGTCACTTTGGATTATGTGACCTCCAAGACCTCTTCCAGTCCTTAACTTTCATTCTACAGTAAAAATTCGTTATCATCGACTGTGTCATTCCACATCATAGGTGAAATTCTTCATCATGGATAAATCTGCAAGATAGGATTCTTGGTGAATGGATTGTTTCCTTACCTTCATTTAGAATGGAGCCAGAATCAGCCTTGTTTGCACAGTTCCCACATGCTCCCACCCTAACCAAGGCTTCTCCCTGGGAGACCACTCAGCCTGGCACAGCCTGGTTTCCCAGAGGGCATAGCTGACTGAGATGCCAAGACATTATGAGGAGGGGTCAGAAATACGTATTTGCTTTGAGCACATTCTGAGGATTGGATACACACATATTCCATAAGTACAGGCGGCCAAATGTACAGCTGTATGTCAAATGTGTGACTGCTATCATGAATAGGAAAGAAAAAAATATATATATTTTTAAGACGCCAGTGAATTCAGGATAAATTTTTATCTTTCATTTTCTCAAATACTAAAATTAACTAATGTACTAAATGAACACTGTCGTTCAGGGTGTCAGCACCCCAGTGTCTTAGCAGTGTCCTTATTCAGGAAAAGGTGTGGATGGTACAATGGTCTCAGGTAGAGATAACTAGACAAACCGGTGTGAGCTGAGACATTTATGGTCAGTAGTGGTTTAGTGAATAATATCTTCACGAAGATACTTGTAATTTCTGTTAGAGGCTTGAAGTCTGCAGCAAGTCACAGTGGGGGAGTTCCAGATGCTGTGACAGGCTTCTGAAGAATGCATTTTAGGGCAAGAGTATTTTTGTTGCCTCCCCAGTCATATCTGCTCTGGTGTTGGGCACTACCTGCTCTGCATACTCATTTTAGTCCTCAAGTTCCTTTGATTATTAGGACTCTTCATGCTTCAAAGCTGGCTCTGCTCCTCCTCCACAGAGTGAGGGAGGGAAATGGCACATTTTGCAAATTTCAGTCCTTTTGAAAGGAATAATGGAAAGGAGGTGGTGCTGCTTCAGAAGGCGGGCTACAGATGGAACAAAAGGTTAACTCAAATTTCTGCTGAAAATAGCAAGTAAAAATAGTGATGATGATCTATACAAGAGCAGAAAACATAGCAAAGTGAAGTTATTCATTTTGAATCAGCAGCTTCTTTTAAAACATCCAACATCCTCTGATTGTTCAAAGGGTTTTATTTTACAAATTGGCATTCAGTAGGCGCCTCTGACAATGGTTCATTGTGTCTTTTTTACCAATTGTCAGCAATCGTCTTTCTTTGGATCCACTGAGGAGCTTCAGTGTTCTGAGGTAGTTTCTTTGAGGACAAACGATCCAACTTTTTCCCCCGTGTTTGCTGAAAAAGAATTCAAAGCCTAACTTTGCAGTCAGTGGCTTCACTTTAGTACATCTGCAGCTGCTTCCCACTTCCCCCATCACTGGAAATGGGAGTTTCCTTGCTTTTCCATAGCAGTCTTTTGTCTGTCTGGTCCCTCACACTATAAAAAAGAAAAAAAGAGAGAGAGAGACTGCTCCTGTGAGAGACTTCTGAGGAAGGTGCAAGTGGTGTATGCACAGGAATGGGACGGGGAGACCATGATTCCCCCTGGCCCCTTCACGTGGGTGGCTTCCGACAGGCACAGAGCAACCTGACAGGATCGGCTTCACTTCTTGTTAGACCTTAACCCCAGCCCACACTGGCTCTTGAAGAGTTTCAGGCTCTTGAATTAGGAAAGATGGTCCTTGCGAAAGAGAAAGATAAAACATTAGATAGATTAAGAAAAGATATTAACAAAGCTAAGTGGCAAAAGAAGTATATTTATTAAATCTAGTGGTGAATACTCTAAGTCTTTTCTTTGTTATAAAGAGAATTTTGAAAACCGTGTTGTAAAAGTCCCATGTAAAATGTAAAAGTAATGCATTGACAAGGGGCACCTGGGTGGCTCAGTGGGTGGAGGGATCAGCTCTGGGCTGCAGCTGAGGGCAGGATCTCTTGGGGCCTGAGATCGAGCCCTGTGTCAGGCCCTGTGCTCAGTGGGGAGGCTGCTTGAAGGTTCCTTCCCTTTCTCCTGGTGGTGCATGCTCTCTCTCTCTCTCTCTCTTCTCTGTGTGTGTGTGTGTATCTCTCTCTTTCTCTCCCTCACTTCCTCCCTCTCTAAAATAAATAAATAAATCTCTAAGGGAAAAATTCATGGACGTTTGTCCAAAGCCCTCTATTAGTAATACAATCCCCTATTTGCAGATTTTTTTCTCTTCATTGACTTTCTGTGAACAGATAATGCCTTGGGTCTCCATAGGGCGTAGATGTAGACGCAGTATTTTGCAGGTTGTGATACTTTCCGCTAGAACGTATGGTCCTCTGGTCCTCATTACATTATGACAGCACGGGTGTTAAGATCCCTGTTACGGATGATGGATTTGTTGTTTACGATCTTGTGTCATTTGCATAAGATCACCAGGGTAGACGTTGCTGGTTTTCTTTCTTTCTTTCTTTCTTTCTTTCTTTCTTTCTTTCTTTCTTTCTTTCTTTCTTTCTTGCCATGGGTGGGCTCTTTTTTTTTTATAAATTTATTTTTTATTGGTGTTCAATTTGCCAACATATAGAATAACACCCAGTGCTCATCCCATCAAGTGCCCCCTCAGTGCCCGTCACCCAGTCACCCCCACCCCCCGCCCACCTCCCCTTCCACCACCCTTAGTTCATTTCCCAGAGTTAGGGAATGTTCTCATGTTCTGTCTCCCTCTCTGATTATTTCCCACTCATTTTTTCTCCTTTCCACTTTATTCCCTTTCACTATTTTTTATATTCCCCAAATGAATGAGACCATATGTTTGTCCTTCTCTGATTGACTTATTTCACTCAGCATAATACCCTCCAGTTCCATCCACGTCAAAGAAAATGATGGGTATTTGTTTACCAAAATATATTCCTGGAGTCTGGGTTATGGACGTTGCTGTGACTAAAGACTGGGTTTCCTAGCTTCCTTCATGTACAACTGTGGCTGTGATTTGGCAAATACAGTATCAGTGCATGTGCAGGGACATGACCTCGCTTCCTCTCTTTCTTCCCTTTTGCCAGATCTGATGGCCGGAGCTTGAGCAGCCAGTGCACAGTGAGGAAGGTGTGATGGAAGAATAAGGTAAGATGAACTTAGTTTTGATTAGTTTGCCTTTGCATGAGAAATTAAAAATCTGTGAGTTTATGCCAGATTATTTTTTAAGAGCCATGAGATTCAATCAAGAAACAGAAGTAGAATTTAGTCCCATATTGTCTCAGTCTCGTGTGTTTTTTATAGGGCACAACTTTGGTACACCTGCCATGCCTCAGTCCTGTAATCCTTTGTCCTTCCTCTTGAGTCTAGCCTGTTTCATTAAGGTTTCTCCAACAACTGTTGAAAAATCATTGTTTTACTACATTTTGTGGATAGGATCCTACATTATGATCTGGGCTCATGTTTAAAATGCTTGAAATACTAAGGATTTTAAAGTACTTTTGAAGCATTGATTTTTATGTAAGTAGAAATGTCCACCTTATGACAGTTTATAGAGATGCAAATGAAGATATTAAAATCTTTTACAAAAGTCATTGTGACTCATAAGAAAAATAGGGAGTTGGGCTAAGAAATGGAGCTGCTAGACTTGATTTCCTCCCCTATCACCAATCTGTCTCATTCACTTCTTTCCAATGGATTCTTCAAACAGCTGGTAGTAGTCTTATCTCCTAATGATATACACCACATTAAAAAATGCTACTAATCTAAAAATTCTACTCTGTGAAGATAAGCATATGGTTTAGAAGATGAAAAATGCTGACTATATGATTACGTTCCTGTCTCCTTGTATAGTGCATGATCATTAGGCCATTCATCATTCTTTCTGTGGACTTAATTTTGGGGCTGGGTAAAGGAGAGATGAGGTAAGCGGAGAATGAATTAACTTTCACTAGGTAGACCATAGTTCTTGCCCTTAATATTATACATGTTCCTTATTTTAAAGGTGATTATAGAGAAGTTTAGTGACTTGTCGCTTGGTCACCAAGTCAGGGCTTATCTCTCTGGGTTTTAAAAAGACTCTTAAGTCTAGGGTTTTCTCCTACTGGGTGCTGTTTCGTCTATCTTCACTATTACCTTTTGGGAAGGAGGAAGAACTGGCCTAAAACTCCAGCCTGTCCCCTTTATTAACCTGCTGATGATGAGGTAACTTACTGAATTTGTCTTTCTAGTTATTAGAAGAATTCAAGAAGCATCTCTATGTGAAGGGCTGGTTGTGATGTTGAGATGAGAATGGGCACGTAAAATACTTTGCATGAGGCCCAGCACAGTGTAAGTGCTTGGTAATTTACTGATAAACTTGTCTAATGAGCAATAGAAAATATAAAAGCAGTAGATAAGAGGAGTATTGGGTGTAGGGTTAAGTGACTTAATTTGCCAAAACTAAAAAAAAAAGAATTGCTTCTAAATTTTCACTTGAGAGACAAGGACATCCTGGGAAGGAAAATGTAAATACAGGTAAATTAAGGAGCACTAAGTTTGTTTTATGCCAAACGCAAACCTAACTGACAATTTCATTTACCAAGCACGGTTTTGACTTGCCATAAACAGGGGACAGTGAGCCAATGAAGTTTTCAAAAGTAATCTGATTTACATTTATTTTCAAGTACATTCTATAATTCACGATCTTGAGTGATTAAAACCTGTGAAGCATCTTTGAATTCAAATATATATATTTGAAATATATACTATATAAATATATAAATATATATACTAATAAATATATATGCTAATAAATACTATATAATAGTATTTGTAGAATACATCAAAGAATAAATGCTTACACTATGGTTAGAGGCTGGCATTCTTTTTGTGAATGTGAACAACTCAAGGTTTGTTTTTCAAAAACAAAGAAATAAACAAATAAAATCCAATCACGGACTAGTTTAAGCTGAAAATTGAAACTCATTATTAACATTAGGGAATTTTCGAAAGTTCCTTTGATAGAATTAACTGAGTTCGGTTTCGTTTTTCACTTAATAAGAGTCACTCTAGTGTTTATTAAGGGATTACAGGATGCAGGCTCTTTAGCAAAGCATCAGTTTGGGGTGGTGAGGAGACAGGAACCTGAGTTTTCTCCTGTTGGAGCTCATCGCCCAGAGAGGGGGAGAGAGGTTAGTAACTAAAACGTAAAGCTGTCTCTAACCCCTGTTGTCAGAGGAGAGGTTCCCGGCGCTATGACGTGTTTTACACGATTAGCTGGACTGAAAAAGGAGGGTCAGGGAAATGGCCTGCTGCTGGGATCGGAAGGAGGAGTCACCCTGATGAAGCAAAACCACCTTTTGCCCTGTGGCCGGAGGAAGAGGTGGAGGAAGAGGTGGGGAGCAGGGGGAGGTGAGCTGCCAAACCTCCAAGGCGGGCAGGCCTACAAACACAGAACTCTCTGGCAAGGAGTTGGGTGCTTACAGCTACGTGCCTTGGAAATTGGGTGAAGCATCTCATGTCTGTAGCTGGAGGTGGAGGCAGGAGAGGGCGAGGACATACCCAGGTGCGCCCTTTGGGAAGAGCACCCTGAAGGACGGATTTAAAAGAGCCCCCGGGGCTTCTGGGGGAGGCCGGGGGGAAGATGATGGTGTCTCCTCCTTTCCCCAGATGATTGTTCACTTCCCATGGGCAAAGACTTTGTTTCTGATTTCTCGTATTTTATAGGGCTAGACTCAAAATCATATAGGCAGCTAGTATTTGTAGATTAAATGACAAAAGGGCAAACTCGTCTGTTACTTAGATGCTAGAATAATTCGGTTGATTACTTATTATCATTTAATTTATCCATAGGAACAATGGAAGCTGATTGGATAATTTGGGATCCACGGCATACTCTGTTTTTCGAATCCTCATCATAACAGAAAGGAGCAGAACTTCGGGTTCTGGGAGTTGTCTCTTCCTCTCGGTCACTTGATGTGCAAATCAAAGCAGGAGGCAATTGCTGGTTTTTCATTTTTAATGTTTCTGAGCTTTGCTCTATCAGACCTACATGTTATCATGGCTTTGACTTTTTTTTTTTTTTTTTAGAAAAAGAAAAACACGAGCAATCTAATAAACAGATTGTGCCTCCTACTTGGGATTTTTTAAAAATAATTTTATCAACTCATATTGTGTTTTGAATTAAAGTTGAAGCAGTAAATTTATTTTATTTGTCTTAGAAATATTCTTGCATGCTAAGTTCTCCAAACTGTCTTTTTACAAATAAATTAGCCTAGGAGTTAACAGAGAAGAGGAAATAATAGCATACTAAATACTAAATTGATTATCCTTTGAGAGTCCTCATAACATCTTTCAAAAGATTACATAAGATTACATAAGATGTTGGATGGCACCTACATGGCGATACGTTCACCATTCCAAGTAGGTATTCCAAAATTATCTTTCGGCCAGATTTTTTAAAAACATGATATCAGCAATATTACAAAATAATGGTTTTGAAAAAAATGCTTTTTGAATTCAGTACATACTTATATCTTAAGTCTTTCAATTGACTTCAAAATTGCATGTGACATTGATGTGCTCTAAAAAAGTGTGTAGTGAGGTTTTGTTTTTTGTTTTTTTTCTCTTCTTTCCATCCCCAAGCATAGTGGTTTTCTAATTCTAACAAGTATGAGGAATACATCAATTAACCTAATACACAAAATCAGGAAGTTTAAGAAAAAAATAGAAATATCAATAAATTTGGACATATTCACGTAAATAATGTGCCTCAGACAAAATCATAGATAGAATACAATCCATTAAAAGATACTTGTAAGATATTTCTTAGGATATTTTCTTCAGTAACTTTAAAAGCCAGCAAAGGCAGGGCACCTGGGTGGCTCAGTTGGGTCAGCATCTGACTCTTGATTTTGGCTCAGGTCTCAGGGTTGTGAGATCCAGCTCTGCCCTGGGCACCGAGCCTGCTTGGGATTCTCTCTCTCCCTCTCCCTCCACCCTCTCCCCTCACAAGAGGCAACTCAACTAATTCTCACTTCTACATTGTTTTCTGAGTTTAGTAAAGATCTGTCATAACTATTAACTCAAAAAAAGAAAAAAAGAAAGAAAGAAAAAAAAAAGCCTGAGAGTACATAGGTTCCTGTATGTGGCTTTTAAGTCCTTTGCCATTTCTGGTTCTTTTTGAGTCTCTCCAAGTTTCTCCTTTGGCTCCCTTTAGCCCATATCTCTCAGTCTTCCTTTTTTTTTTTTTTTCTCTTTCTCAATCTATCTCTTCTATTTCTCCCTCTCTCTGTAGCAAGCTGTATTAAAATATCAAAGTTCAGTGAATGCCTCCCAGTACCATATGTGACTCTCGTTACCCACATAGTCCTAAAAAAATCTGATATAACTACCACTCTAATTAGCAACAACAATAAAAAAGGAAATGTTTTCATGCCACGAAATCCAGTTTTTCTTTGAGAAGCTCTTCAAATTATTTTCTGAGTGCCTCTCTTTCCTTTTCCATCAACTGTATTTGAAAATTAGAGTTCAAAGGATTGGGGATTTCTTAGTTCTTATTTATGTTTTAAAAAAATGCAGTGAAATATTGTTTCATTTCTCCTTATGGGATATAGTAAAGAAGTTAAAAATAATCATCAGTGGGTTAAAGGTTATAATGAAATAATTTAGAGTTTTAGGAGTTCTGTTTGATTTAGCTTCTTGTTTTGCTCGTGGAGTGCAGGTTAAGCTGGTACCAACCAAAGGCTCCAAAACACAGGCTGTAAAAAGATGGGTCCTTGTCTCTGTCATATTCCCAACTAGATATAAGCAGTCACAGCTGACTGTGTAATTTTGCTCATTTTGATGTATTACTTTTATCTCTGTCCCAGTTCTCTTTGATTCATGGGCAGCCACAAAAGGGAAAGAGCCAAAATAGCAGCAAGCATTCTCTCTTGAGACCTAGAGTTAGCACCTGTATCTTTTGCTTGCGTCCCCTAGCCAATACTTAGTCACAAGGCCTGCAGGAGTTCTGTTATGAACTGAGGAGAAGATGGACTTTGGGGAACCACTCCTTTCTGTCAGACTTTGTTAGTCTGAAAAATTTAACCGAAGATAAATTATTTTAGCAAAGCTGTCTCCACCCCTGGAATGCATTTAATTCTAAAATCTGGTTTATTTCAGCTTTATTACTGATCAGTTGGTGGCAACAAGAATATTTTTAGAAGTTGGAGTTCAACCTCGAGTCTTTTAGTGTACTACCAAATGAACATTTTTATAGGAAACAGATTATTAAAACATATCCAGACATAGATTGGGTCACACTCTATGTCCCTTGGCTTTTTTTTTTAAAGATTTATTTAAAAATTTTTTTAAATTTTTTATTTATTTATGATAGTCACAGAGAGAGAGAGAGGCAGAGGAAGAAGCAGGCTCCATGCCGGGAGCCTGACGCGGGACTCGATCCCGGGTCTCCAGGATCGTGCTCTGGGCCAAAGGCAGGCGCCAAACCGCTGCGCCACCCAGGGATCCCCTATCCCTCGGCTTTAACGAAAAAGTCCTTACGATGGTTTTCAAGACTTAACTAGATCTGCTATCTGGAACCTCTGTATCTCCATCTCTTATTTCTCTGTTCATCTCTCATGACACTCCAGCCATACTGTCATTCTTGATTTTCCTACTAAGCACCAGGTACTCTCTTACCTTTGAGACTTTATCCATAATATTCTACTTCTAAAGTTCCCTTTGCCCCAGAATGCCTTTTTTTTTTGTTTGTGTGCCCCAACATTTCTGCAAGATTTGTCCTATCCTTTTTTTTTTTTTTTTAAGGCTTTATTTATTCATTCATGAGAGACACAGAGAGAGGGAGAGGCAGAGACACAGGCAGAGGGAGAAGCAGGCTCCATGCAGGGAGCCCGACGTGGGGCTCTATCCTGGCGCTCCAGGATCATGCCCTAGGCTGAAGGCAGGCACTTAACAGCTGAGCCAGCCAGGGATCCCCTGCCCTATCCTTTCCTTTTGGTCTTTATTAAATGTCACCTACCCAGCAAGACCTACTGTAACCTTCTTCTTTAAAATTTCATATCCATACCCACCATTTTATATTCCCCTTTCCTGCTTTATTTATTCCATTGGAGTTATCACCATCCAAGATTCTATAAATATGCTTATTTATTTTGCGTATTGACCATCTTCCATAACCAAATGGAATGAATGGGTGTTTATTTTATGTTTGTTTCCCATGGCTGTAATCGTGCCTGGGACATAATATGATCAATAAATATGCAATCACTAAATGAATGATAAACCAATGAATGAGTGATTGAGTAAATGAATCACAAACCTAAAGTGCCATTAACTCCAGTAGTCATTTTGGGAAAATTTGACTCATGCATTGACATTTTTTAATATTCTCTCTTTACTTAGGCAATCACACTATGTTTCACATCTTGAAAAAAACTCAATTTATTTTTTATTAGTTTTATGCACCCAAAATATCTAAGGAAAATAAAGTTTTCTGTAGGAAAGAATATTGCATAAAATTATGAATGCTTATCTTGCATAGAAGCCATACCTGGGGTTAAAAATATCTGAGCATTGATTTTAATCATCCTATCTACATTAAAATTTCTTTAAAAGCAATAAAATTAAATTTTTGGAGTATCAGTGTAATAATAAAACTGTCATTTATGGTTTTCTTACATAATGAAGAAAATTCTTAAGGCTAATAGCAAAGTTCTAAATTTCATGACTTCGTATAGGCTTATTTTTAATGCAGTGGATATCTTTCAAATGATAATTTCAATCATTAGCATTATTCTGTATTTAAACATAAGCCATCAGAGTTAGTTATTTAGCAGAACTTATTTTTATATTAAATCTTGCCATGCAATGTTCTTCAATATATGTTATCTGAGTGCCAATTAATACCCAAGCAGTAGTTAAGCACCCAGATTAATGTTTCTACTCACCACATGAAGTGATTCTAAAAATCCCTGTGGAGGTAATTGCAAATTTGTTTTAGGTACAAATATACTGATTTAGTTATATAGTCGGCAGAGTCAAATCTGAATGTAGCCCAAACAAGGTGTGGTTGAGCAAATTGTTCTGAGCATAATTGTCCGAATGCTTCAAAGTGATAATTAGGAATAATAACAAACAAATCCCCAAGGGAAGCAGTTGTCAGATAGCATATAATAAAATTGGAACTTTTTTGCAGAACTTACGGGAGAACTTAGCATATATTTAAAACAACCTCACGGAAATACAAGTGAAATAGTAAGATTTTTTTTTGATGACCATAAACTGATAAATTGCACTACATTTATGTAAATGGGAAAGGTTTGGTATATGTCATCAAATGACATTTTCTCAGAATATTTTTTCAATCTAGATAAATAGAGATGCAAATATGCTGTTATAGAGCATTTCTCACATAGAGGAGAGGCTGCTGCTACAGCATACTTCTAAAGGAACGTCCTCACCTCCTGCCAACACATAGGATCTAGCATGTGAACTTTCAGAGACAGGTGCTAAAATTTCTGGTCTTCGAGTGGCAACTCAAGCTGGAGATAACAATAACATTAATAATTACCATAATAAAAGTTAATATTTATTGAATCCTTATTATGTGTCAGACATTCATGTTAATCAACTTAAATACATAAGGTAGTTTTCATGCCAATGTTGGGAGATGAGATTGTTCTATTTATTTAACAGATGGGAAAATGAGTCAAAATTAGCCAATAATAGAGCATTGATTAAAACTCAAGTCTGTCTTGTTCTAAGAGTTCTTAATTTTAACCACAACATTCCACAAATATAGTTACAGGTTGAGTCGACATCCTTTATTGGCGCTGGTAGTCTGTGCTATGTTTCCAAAATTCTGCTAATCACATACTTCACGTTCTCTTAGATGCCAGTTGGGCCTTCTGTGCCCGGTGCTTACTGACAAGGATGGCCCCTCGATACTTTCTCTTCATCTTTCTGGATTTCCTGAACATGCTAAAGAATCAAGGTGCTAAAAGAGTGTCCTTTAAAATGGTCCTTATGTAGCTTGTATCTCATAATGATGAGATCCTATCGGCGGGCTACAATGCTTGAAACGTTTATGTAACTTCTTATTTGGACGCTGGCCTATCTGAACGTTTTGGAAAATCACACAACTATTGTTCATTGTTTTCTTCTCCATAAAATGGGTATAACAGGATGACTTCCATTGCTGTGTTGATTAGTAAGTGAGAAGATCTATTTCAAGGTCATGGCACTGTGCTGACGGCTGCCGCGGACGCGGGGTTTCTGTGCCCCTTTCCCAGAGCTTCTGGAAATGCCTTCTTTGTGTTCAGCCAGGTGGCAGCTGTCCCGAGAGGTCGCAGGCTCCGCCGCCTCGCTGCCCCACGGCCCCGCGGGCTCGCGCAGCTGTGCCCCGGGCCCTGGGCACCTCCCATGCACCTGCTCCCACCCCATGCACCTGCTCCCCCCCATGCACCTGCTCCCACCCCATGCACCTGCTCCCCCCCCATACACCTGCTCCCCCCCCATGCACCTGCTCCCCCATGCACCTGCTCCCCCCATGCACCTGCTCCCCCCCCTCCCCCCCATGCACCTGCTCCGCCTTGACCGAAGGGCCCAGCTCCGCGCCCAGCGGGACAGGCTCGGTGGGGCCGCTGCTCCCCTGCGTCATCACTCCCCACGCTCCCCTTTCTTCTGGATTGTCCCCGCATAAAACATCTCCGGAGTGTCTTCAGATCGGTGGCACACCCATCCCTGTACTCAGGAACAAAGGGAATAAATTATTGAAACACACAGGAACTTGGATGGATCTCAAGGGTATTAGGTTGAGTGGGCGGAAAAAAAACCCAACGTGGAAGGGTCACACTCTGTATCCTTCCCTTTTATAACGTTCTGGAACATATATAAGCAGAGAAATGGAGAACCGAATAGTGGTTGCACGGGAGGAGGAAGGCTGAGACTACGCAGATAGCACAAGGGGCATCCCTGTGACGATGGAATAGTTCTGTATTTTCAATCTGGTAGTGGTTTTGTGAATTTACATGCATAATAAAATGACAGAGAGCTGTATACACATGTCATACCAAGGTCACTGTCCCTGATTTTGATATTGTATGATAGTTGGAGGGAAAAACGGCACATAAAGTTTAAAAACCCATCCTATTATTTTTGCAAATTTATGTGAATTTATCGTTATTTTAAAATAAAAAGCTAAAGACAATATATACATACGGTAAGTGCTCTATGTCAAATTTTAACGTATTGAAGACCACCAAGTACGTTCACTTGTACTGCCAGGCTGAGTAACAAAAGAGAAAAAATAAAACAAGAAACAAAATCAAAACACAAAACCTCTCTGGATTCTGTGTCCTTCTCCAACTACCATCCCATTTCTCTGCATTCCTTCACAGAAAGGCTATAAAGATTCATTTACACTTCCTGTCTCCAAGCTCCTCTTTCCCCATTCTCTGTTGGATCACCTAATCGGTAGTTAAGGCCCATCATGCCAATTTTCTTGGTCTTATCAAAGCCAACATTGGCCATATTGCTAAATTGAATGTTCCACCTTTTCTCCTCATATTCCTGACTCTGCCAGTGGCACCTGAGATAATTTTTATCTCAATTCAATAATTGAGATAAAAAGGATAAAAAGGATGAAAGGATATCTCCTTTCAATAATTTTTAAAAAGAGGTCTCTAGGATATCCCACTCTCCTGTCTTTCTTCCTTACGCCCCGTTGTTCCTTCTCAACTGGCATGGCCTGTTCTTCCTTGTCTTGCAGACATATCTGTGGATAGTCCTCAAACTCAGAGTTCAAACTCCATCTCTTCTATTTCTATATTCTAGGTTTACTTAAAGATTTTTAGTTATTTATTTGAAAGAAAGAGCACAAGCACAAGCAGGGGAGGGGTAGAGGGAGAAGAAGAAGCAGGCTCCCCACTGAGCAGGGAGCCCGCCTGCGGCTCCATCCCAGGACCCTGAGATCATGACCTGAGCTGGAGGGGGTTGCTTAACGGACTGAGCCACCCAGGCGCTCATCTACATTCCATATTTAAACACCATCCATTTACCAATAGCTTCCCAAGTTTTCATCTGCACCTCTGACTTCTCAGTTCAGATCTGCACTTAAATGTTTGGCAGCCTTCTTGACATCTCCCCCTGCACATTCATCAGGTGCCTCATTATTAACATATCTCAGACCAACCTTTGATTCTTCTTCCCTAGTCTCTTCCTCTTGGCTCTTCATCTGTTAACACCAGCTTCATTTTCCCCATCCCTTAGGCTAGATGCCGAGGAGCTAGCCTTGATTCTTCTCCATTTCCTACAGCTTGTGTCCAATATGTCAGGAAATATACTAATGTCTCTCAAAAACTTATGTAGGATCTGGTATTTCTCATCTGCTTTATCATCACACGGTACTGGCTAAACCATTGTCATCTCAATCCACATTGTTCAATAGCTTCGTGATCGGTTTCCCTCCTTCTGCTCCTCACTTTTTTGGAGCCTAATCCAAATTCAGCTTCCAGAAGGATCTCTTTGAAGCTTAGGCCATATCATGTGTCATATAAAAGTTCTATGAACATTCATGAGTGTATCTTTCTAGGGACATATGCTTTTATTTATCTTGGATAAATATCTATGAGTGAAAGGTCTAGATCACAACATAGGTGGTGTTTAATTTTTGAAGAAATTGCCGAACTGTTTCCCAAAGTGCGTGTACCAGTGTGTGTACCTTTTTGCATTCCCACCAGCAGTGTATGAAAATTCTAGTTCCGGGATCCCTGGGTGGCGCAGCGGTTTGGCGCCTGCCTTTGGCCCAGGGCGCGATCCTGGAGACCCGGGATCGAATCCCACATCAGGCTCCCGGTGCATGGAGCCTGCTTCTCCCTCTGCCTATGTCTCTGCCTCTCTCTCTCTCTCTCTCTCTCTCTCTCTGTGACTATCATAAAAAAAAAAAAAAAAAAAAAAAAAAAAAAAAAAAAGAAAATTCTAGTTCCTCCACATTATAATCCATAGTAAAGAAAGCCCTGTGGTTCCCTGAAAGGAGGGAAGAGGAGAAAGAAGATATGGGAAGGGAGGGATGGATTACACCTGAGTGAATGCTAGGAACCTTTGGGGGATAATGGATGGATGTCCATTATCTTGATTCTGGTGAGGGCTTCACAGGTATATACATAAGTCAAAATTTATTAAAGTTTATGCTTTAAATGTATAGTTTATTGAATATCAATTTTACCTCATAAAATACGTATGGCTATGGGAATGCTAATAATAATGTTCCATCTAGTTATCATGAGCATTAAATGAGGTAATCCACGTGCTAACCAGAAGCCTGGCTTTTGTTAAGTGCTCAATAAATGGTGACTATTAGAACTTTATTGGTAATAAAAGAACTAATCTTGTACTTTATTGCTCTTTAGATGTATAGCACCGATTAAGAGTAGAAGAGGAAAATAATCTTTATTCGAATATATTTGACATAGTTGTACTTTTAAGGAAAGTGCTTGGTGTTTTTTAACGTTTACAGAGTTTTAAAACATTTCTTCCAATACAAACACATTTAACCCATTAAAAGGAAAATGTGAATTTAGAGTAAATTTTGCAAACATGATGAATATGGATGTAGCTTCTTGGTTCCATTCTTGAATTTGACTCATGGGTTGGAATAATGGAATGTTAACCAGGCTATCAAGCAGCAAACATAGACACAGTGGAACTAAGCGCAGCTTTGATCTTCCTTAATAGGGAGCTTCATACTGCATCCGTGCTGTTTCATTT
Organism: Canis lupus baileyi; assembly: GCF_048164855.1. Classification (NCBI taxonomy): domain Eukaryota; kingdom Metazoa; phylum Chordata; class Mammalia; order Carnivora; family Canidae; genus Canis; species Canis lupus. The sequence continues at coordinate 29,333,375 of NC_132872.1, read as the reverse complement.
AATAATACTACTGAAAAACCCCTATTTTTCTTCACTCGATGCCCTTCTCTTATTGCCTTCTTATTAAATTTCATTGTCATTCCATGATTCAAAAAACACTGTGATTAATATATTGTTTGGCACTTTAGGTTTCCATTTTGAGGAAAAGCACCTCTGGCCTCTGTGTTTGCCATGTTGCTTCATTGATAAGAACATAGTTCATTTAGGGGGGAAAAAAGAAAAAGAAAAAAAGTAACAGCAACAAAAATCTAAGTATGACTTCTTCTGACCCTTTCCTCAGCAGCTAGATCAGATATTGCTACTTTTAATCAAAATAAATGTGTTAAAAAATAATCAAGTTGCTCTGGTTACAATGGAGAAAAATACAACTAGACTTCACATTGATAGAAATGGAACATCATTAAGGATGCTGATTTTCAAAGTTACTGCATTTTTTTTTCTTAAATTTGTTTTTCTAGGTTTTTAAAATGCTCAGTTATGTAGTTAAAATTCTTTCACCTCCTTTTTGAGTTTATTAAGGAAGCAGGGAAAACAGACATAGCACACGGTCTTTAAACTGACTCCAATAATGACCACTGAATTTATTAAGAACCTTCGCTGTGGTGGTTTCTTAAGGAGGTTTGCTTTCTGCAAGAGAATGGTAGAAAGCATTTTGTCGTGAAAAAAAAATTTGACTATATAAGTGGTATTTTGGAAGCTAAATACAAGGGCAGTTTTGAGGGCTGTCTGCCTATTTTCAGGATTGGGTTGGCAAATCTCTATGTCTAGGCAAGATCCTTTATAATTCAATAATTCTGTGGATATGTGGTTGACCTAGCAGGGTATTTGTTGCTGTTGTTGTTTTTAATTCTCCAAATACTTATTTGATAGGCTGTAGGTGTTAATTGCAAGAGTCTCAGTTGCTAAAGCCAGCACTGTGAAACCTCAATCTAGTCTCTAGCTACCACGCGATGAGTCTAGTTGACACCATACAAGGACATAGAGAGAAGCTATGTGCGCATGGTTGTCACACTGGAAACATGGATCCAGCTTCCCCATCCAGAACACAGGAGATGTTTCTCATATTATTACAAATGTAAACTCACCTCAGGAACTGCTCATGCCAATGGACTTGCGTGGTCTGTGGTGAAATGGTGAGTGCTGATGGACAGGACCCATGGGGCAAGGCACTGATGGGACGTAAGATGAATAGGGAGGAGACACTGTATTAACTGTATTTGGTAAGTGTGTAGTTTGCCCTTGACGCTTTGCTGCTTCAGCCAGGTAGAAAGACAATACCAGATGCAGCTACTAAAGAAGTGTGTTGGGTTCCCTGACATGATCAACTCTCAGCCTGGCTCTGCCTAAAGAGATACCCAGTGTGGTGAAAGCGATCGGCCATGGGGCATAGTAAGCGATCTTTATTGGCCTGTTTGAGATGGAAACTGAATATGAATGATGGATGTCTACCTACTGGCACAGGTCGCTTTCGGCATAAGAGTAAGAACGGTAAAGAGGATTATAGCTGAAGGACAGATATCTTGTGCAGTAATTCAATGTGCAAATTTTACCTTGTAATCTGTAGTGAACAGTACTGTGGGATCAAATTGCAAATATCTTGAAACGAATTTGCACTTATGGTATTATTATCTTTGCTTTTGGAGAAATAACAGCAACTCTTGGGCTGATCTACTTTAGTACAAACACGTTTTTGGAGGGCAGTAGGAACAAACATGGGCTCATGGTATCCACACCGTTTGTACATATGTGCCTCCCTTGAGGCTGTAATTTCTTTGGGAAGCAGAGAATATAGGCAATAACCAGGCTAGAACTTTAGTGTACTTTATTATTTCTACCTTCTGGACTTTTCATATGCTTCTTACTTGGCCACTGTCTCTCTAGTGGTGATAGTTCTTGGTGACCCTGAGATTACATTCTGGTCTGTTCATTGGAGGATGATGCTAATGATTTCAATGTTTTGTTTTTGGTTTTTGGTTTCTTTCCCCCTTGGGGACGGGGAGAAGGGAGAGTCTTTAATTTGCCTGAGAGAGTCAAGCCAGGCTTTATTATTTTAAAACCAGATTTTAACTTCTAGTTCTGTCATGAAGCAGGGATATTCTCTTGCATAAAGGAAAGATATTTTCTATTTCTTCTAGGCCATAAAGTACCTTAAGGAAAGACAATTGGTCATTTCGTCTTTTATTCCTAGAATCTGGCATAGAAGGAGTCAATCTATGCTTATTGATTACAAGGAAGAGAGGAAGGATGCTAGTAATTTTATTATTGACTTCTGAAATCAGTTGGTTACATATTTCTTAAGTGGTTCTTCAATCATATATTTGAGAATTGTGTTGTACTTTTTGTGAAAAGTGTAAACAAAATGCCTGAGGGACAAGTCTTTGGACAGGACAGTTTTCTCTCTCTTTTGCCCAATGTTCACTGGAAGAGAACTGAGTGGTAGACCTAAATGCTTAATCACCATGTAATTGGCTTTGGCCAGGGACATGTGAACGCCAGGGACATCTATCACACCTCCTGTGAGTGTAGGCTTCTCCCCTTCCTTCTGTCATGGTAGCCAGTGATGTTCCATATGATGGAGCCTAGGTCTCAAAATGAGACTGACACGGAGCTGTTATTCCATATATCTTAGGAGCAACCAATCATAGACGTATCACAAGGATAATTCTTCTTAGTCACTGAACTATATTCTTTGCTACCAGTAGAGTTAAGTTTCCAATCATTGCTCTCATTTACCTTATTGTTCTTCTGCCATCAATTTTGCAACCATATTTTTACATCTAATACTCCAGGAGTTTTCCTGTGGTAAAGAAGTATTATCAAATACACTTTCCTATAATTTCACAGATAATGCAGGCTTTCACAAAAATATGGAGTGACTTTTGACCACCACCACCAAAATTTGTGATTTTGCTTTTCAAAGATAACCAGTGTCAAAATTGGTGTATTTATTTTTGAGCCTTATTTCTAAAAAACACTCTTAAAGAACTTTATATATATATATATATATACATATATATATGACTTTTGTATGTATGACTTTATATCTATATACATTTATATTTTCACTACATAAAATAATTTTAAAGACACATAATGGAAATCGATGGAACCAATAGTCACACATATTAAATTCTAACTTTAGGAACATTTTTTCCTCCTAAGAACATATCAGGTTCCTGTACTAAATGATAGCTATATTCCATTTTTAGGATGATGATGTGAAATGACATTCCATTTTATTTTGTAATTTACCACATTTTGGTTCTCTTACAGTAACGTATTGAGAGAAGAAAAAGTCATACTCAGAAAGCACTTCTTGTTTGTTACTGAGCTTTTGCATTTTATCTCATTTAAGCCTCCCAGCAAACCTGTGCAATAGAGGCAGCTGGCATTTTCTCTGTTTCATATATGTGAAGATAGGATTTGGCAAGTCTGATTGCTAATGCTGGGGAAGTCTGAGTGAAAGCCCCGGTGCTTTTGTACTCATTTTTCTCATCCTGACAGTATAAAATTTTCCTTAAAAGAAGCTAATGATTTTCACTTACCTCCATGGAGAATGATAGACACAAAAACCAGGATATCATCTAGCCCAACATTTTGCAAAGAAAGACATTGATTGTACCTCCCTCACATTCCAGCAGAAAGCCTACTGAGGGTGTGCCTAAGCCCCGGGATACCTCACAGAGTGTGTCTCCCAGGATTAGAGTCCCACCCAAGCCATTTCATGAATCTAGAGAAATAAAAAGTTATTCTGCATGGCTCAGAGGCTGCTGGATATAGTGAGAAAGCAATAAATTAAGAATCAGATTTGGTTTCCAGATCCACTGAGCTCCTAACTAATCTCCAGGTAGTCGTTTTGTCTGTATGTTTCTGTATCTAATGAGTGGAATGGGGATGAGAGTAAACGTCTTGTAAATTTTTTTGCAGACCACACACACACACACACACACACACACACACACACAAGCACATACATTTAGAACTAAGCTTTAGCGATTGGCTGAGAGCTTCTACTTGATGAATGGCATATATTATCATTTCTAAGCAGGATTTCCATTTTAAAGCCACAAGCAGATTTACTGTGTGTCTCTTGTTGGAAGACTGAGTTCAGGTATGGGGGAAGACTACTCCTTTGTTTTGGGAAAAATCCCTCTATGGACAAAAGTGAAGCAAAATCATATTTTTTAAAAATGAAAATACACTACTCTGCAATAACAAAATAAGAGTTTATCTCTACAGGCAGAGTTCAATATCTATAGATTGTTTCTTCGGGGAAGAAATATTTCTTTTCTAAATAGGTGTTTGTACTACACCATCTTGGAGAATTCTTTTCTAAGGCAGTTTGGAGTGGTGGCTGAGAGAGAAGGTTCTGAAGTCCTTCTACCTGGGCATGAATCACAGATTTCTCTCCCGTTTGACTTTGGGCAAGCTATATGACCTGTCTATATCCATAGGTATAATAATGGAGCCCATCTCATAGCATTGTCAAAAGTGGAGACTTAAAGATGGCAGCCCGGATATGGGGACGTATATTGATTGACATCATGTAATTAGAAAGACCCTGATAGGGCACAATTTGAGATTCTGCAGTTTATTTTGGACCGTTGAAGTGCTCTTTAAGATGATATTTAAGAATGAATTATCCTGGCTAGGAAACCAATATAAGAATGTCTGATGAATTGACCTCATGGCAACTTTAGGCAAGGCCAATCCTTACAGTTTAAAGGTAAGGAGAAATGTGCATTTGTATTGTCAAGCATCCAAGAAGTTTATCCTAGGGCAGAAATGGGTAGCAGGAGCTACATGCCTTCAAATGGGGAAATAAGGGGAGTTGTTTCCTTTTTCCAGGACTCAGGTCATTGGGGCTTAGATCCCCAGAGGATGGAGACATACTTCTCTGCACTTAGGGAAGATACGCATGATGACACCAGGTCCTAGGGGAAGTGCCACACAGGAAGAAATGCCTCATGGAGGGGTAAGGCTAAAGATCTGAGGATGCCACAGTTAGGGCACAGCTTAAGCCCTCAGCTTTGAAATTTTTTGTGTGTTTTTACCAAGTCTCTTGAAAATCCTTACATATGTTGTAGCCTGGTCACCACTCACTCTGGAGAATCAAAGAAGGGCTGATGCCAGTGTGAGGGACAATGTATTACAGGGAAAGTAACTCTGGTTGGTGGGTCCCCAATCTCAAGAAAATAGGAGGTGGATCATGGAAGGGGTAGTGGTGATTACAAGCCTGACAGCTGGCTAAGAAGATTTGTAAAAAGCAGGGTATACCAGAAGAACACCTAAGTATTCCTTAGATATATCCTCAAGAACACTTACAGGTTGGAATCTATTAGAATATCAGAAATCTGGCTGCAGATGAAACCGTCATAATTTAGACATTAAAGGAGAAAGTGAGCTTATAGCTTGGTGAAGTCGGGGGATATTTTTTACTAGTGATGCAGGAAATGTTGGGGTTCAAGGTCCATGGCTGAGAAAGGACTCTTGAGAAGTCTTCAATGTAAAAAGGTGGTTTTATTATAGCAGGGGACAGGACCTTGGGCAGGAAGGGCTGCCCTGGACTTGTAAGGAGCAGCCAATAACATTCTTGGGAGTTGGGACAAGTAAAGACAAAGGAAGTTTCCAAAAGGGCTTTCATATGCTAAAGACTCACCGGATGCTGGAGGCTGAGCGGTAGTTGAGGGAGGGCTGTTTTTCCCTCTAGCGAGGCATTCACTTCAAGACAGCTGGGACTTTCCTGGAGGAATGTCTTTCTCTGCCTGCCTCAAGTGTTTGTCAGTGGGCTGCAGGTGATAAGGGCATTTAGTTTTATCTACGTTTCCTACTGCCTTTGGTCCCCATATCTGTACCTCCAACCCTACCACCACCACCACCACCATCATCATCATTAGCATCGTCATTGGTATAAATTGGCTTCACAAATCTGTAATGAGAAAAAGAGTTGCATGTTTATATTAAGTTCTTCCATTATAAGCAGCAGAGTAGTTAACAAGAGCTGCGTCGCTCCAAGCGCTAGACCTGTGGCTGGAACAAGACAGTCACAGTAGTTGATATTTTTTGGTTTTTGGTATTCTGGTCTATTAAATCTCAAATAATGTCACATGGAAGATACCAAATGTCCAAGACCGGTTGGCCAGTCAAGCCCCTTCTCAAAGTCTATTCTTTAGTGTGAAGTAGAGAAAGGGTCAGTTCTGACTGCAAAACTAATAATCTGGTCTCAGGAAAAAGTCAAAATATTTATATTCCAAACTAATTATTAGTTTTTTCCTAAATGAATGGCGGAAAAATTAAAAACAGCAGAGCCAGGCGGTAGGGTAGGTTGGAGGGTGCTTTAATGGGGAGCACTCTGGGCGGTTCCGAGACTGAGACTCGGAGGGGCTTGAGTCAGAGAAGTCACGCCCAGGCAAACCGCAAGGGGAGGGGTCTATAAAGAGTTTTTGGGGGAAGATGGGGGCAGGGTGGCATTCTGATTAGGGCAAGGGTTACAGGTCTGTGTGCTAAGGTAGGCAGGGTGGCAAGGCGGCCTTATTGGGAGGTTGCTGGCCTGGGGTCGGCCGTTTTGAGGTCCCCAGTCTCGTCAGCCCAACACTACTATTGTTTCCGGCTTTCATGGCTTAGTATTTTGAAGCATTGCTAAGCTTTGATGTAACTTCTCACTGAAGCGTCCCCACAACCCCTAAGACTGCCCAAATGATCCTTCTTAGTGTAAAGGAAAGTCTACTCTAAAGAAAAATTCCAATTTCTCCCCAAGGAGACACAAATTACTACCAATCCCTCAATTTCCTGTTTAAAATGTGAAAAGCTAGGAGATAGTCCAAGATGGTGGAGGAGTAGGAGACCTTTGTTTCCTCTGGTCCCAGGAAGTCAGCAAGAGGGCTAGCAAATCATTCTGAACCCCTGCAAGCTTAGATCTAAGAAAAGAATAGATGCAACTCTACAAATAGGAAAGTGACCACTTTCTGCAGGGTAGGAGGTGAGGAGAAGTAAATCTGAGGTGATATATGGGATGATAGACCATGGGAGGAGGAAGGCCTCCCTCCCCATTGCAGCCGGCGCCGGAAAGTGAAATAGCAGCTGAGTGCAAGATGGAAACTTCTAGAAGTCTGCTGTGGTGAGGGACACTCCTGCCTGAGGGGTGGAATCAGAGTGGGACAATGTCTCAGGATCCCTGGGGTCACAGGAAGACTGGGGGTGCCTGCGTGCAGCAGAGTTCCAGGGATGGGAGTGGGAAGCCAGTGGCAGTGGGGAGCCCAAGAGTGGGCTCTCAGCTCCAGGTTGCCCTAGACCTTGAACCGCCACATGGTGAGTGGAACTGTCCCCCAGCAGGTTGCAGCAAGCAGCAGAACAGGTGAGACTCCCTCCCTCCCCCAGAGGAGCAGTGCAGGTGCATGCCTGCGGGAGTCTGCGGGTTTGGAGACTCCAAAGGGGGTTGTGTGTGTGAGAGAGAAATGCTCCATCCAGGCTGGGCGAGTGTGGGGTGGGGTCGGAGACCGGGGAGACGGGAGTCATCCACTACTCTTCCTTGGGGATGGGGGCCCTGAGCTTTCAGCTCCAGGGCTGGAGATTGGGAGGCCCCCACGTTCACTCTCATCCTTTAAAGAGCCCCCCAAAGCCTCCAGGGGACAAAAGCCACAGAGAGCAATCCAGAGCAGATGACTTTGCTCCCTGGCAGGAGTGGAGCAGCTCCCATGGGGCAAAGACATCTGAGCATCCAGGCAACCCCTTCCCCCCAAAGCAGCAGGAATACCTGGAGAGACCAAGATTACCCCTCACAGACAGCTAGCTGCAAAACTCCAGCACTAGGGGGAAAGTGGCACGGAATTCATAGTTTTTTTCCCCATGATTCTTTAGTCTTTCTATTTTACTTTTTCTTCTCTTTTCTTTTTCAACCAATTTCTTATTTTATCAACTCTTTTTTAAGAATCTTTTAAAATTTTCGTCTTTAAAATTACATCCTATCCTTTCAATGTATTTAATTATATAAATATAATTATATATAAATTAAATATATATAAATTAAGTGTATATATGTTTATTTATTTATAAATTTATATATATATAAAATATATATATATATTTTTTTTCAGGTCTCTTATCTGTTTTTTTTTTTTTTTTTTCACACCACAAATGTTTATGCTAAACATGTGCCTCGGGAGGGGAAGAAGAATCTTGGGATTTTCTCCACACTGTGTGTAAAAGGGCCCCCCCCACAAAGAGAGACTTTTCAATCGTGGTACAGTGGAAACCACAGCGGGAACGCAGCCCTCAGGTCTTCCTCCAGGCGAACGCCTGGTCAGCGAGCACCTGCGCCAGCCTGGTGTTGAAAGGCCCGTAGAAGTCCTGCAGGATCCTCTGGGTGACAGGCCACATGGGCCCCACGTTCCGGTCCTCAGGACGCCGTGCATTGGACGCGGGGCTCTTTGTCATCAGGGTCTCTTTATATATATATATATATAAAGTTTTTCTTTCTTTACTATTTGGGGATATACTTTCTTCTAGCCAATCAAAATATACTCAGGATATAATGTATTTCTCTTTTCTCTTTACCTTTCTGTTTACATTCCTTCTTTCTTTCTTTTTTTCTCTTTTAACTTTCATTTTTTTGCAGTTACATTCTATCCTTTCATTGTATTTAATTTTATTTTTCTACACATATAAGTTTTTCTTTTTTTTAAGATTTTTATTTATTTATTCATGAGAGACACAGAGAGAGGCAAAGACAGAGGCAGAGGGAAGAGAAGCAGGCTCCATGCAGGGATCCCAATGTGGGACCCAATCCTGGACTTCTGGGATCACTTCCAGAGCCGAAGGCATATGCTCAACCACTGAGCCACCTAGGTATCCCAAGTTTTTCTTTCTTTACAATTTTAAGCTCTAGTTTTCTAACAAACAGACCAAAATACACATAAGATCCAGTGTATTGCTCTATTCTGTTCACCTGATTATATTCTTTTTTAAAATTTTTCTTTTTTTCTTTTTTCCTTTTTTTTTTTTTCAGGTCTCTTATCTGTTTAGGGTATATTTCTCTGGGATTGTTGCTGCCATTTTAGTGTTTTGTTCTCTTGTTCACCTATTCTTCTCTGGACAGAATGATAAGATGGAGAAACGCACTTCAAAAAAACAAAACAAACAGACAAACAATAAAAAAAATAAAAGAGAGTACTGACTGTTAGGGTCCTAATCAGTTTGGACATAAGTAAGATGTTGGAACTAGAGTTCAGAATAGTGGTTATAAAGTTAGTAGCTGGGCTTGAAAAAAGCATAGAAGACACTAAAGAATCCCATTCTGGAGAAATAACAGAACTAAACTCTAATCAAGTCAAAATTAAAAAAGGCTATTAATGAGATACAATAAAAAAAATGAAGGCTCTAACTGCTAGGATAAATGAGAAAGAAGAGAGAATTAGTGATATAGAAGACAAAATGATGGAGAATAAAGAAGCTGAGAAAAAGAGAGATAAATAGCTGGATCACTAGAGGAGAATTTTAGAGATAAATGATACCATAAAGCAAAGCAATATTAGAATAGTTTTGATGGGGGCAGGGAGGGAAGATGGAAAGATGGGGGGCAGGGTACAAAAGTTATATTGGAGCAAATTATAGCAGAGAACTTCCCTAATCTGGGGAAGGAAATAGGCAGTCCAGGAGGCATAGAGAACCCTCCTAAAAATCAATAAAAATAAATCAACACTTCCACATATAATGGTGAAACTTGCAAATTTCATAGACAAAGAGAGAATCCTGAAAGCAGCTCTGGACAAGAGGTCTGTAACCTGCAATGGCAGAAACATTAGAATGGCAGCAGACCTATCCTCAGAGACCTGGCAGGCCAGAAAGGACTGGCATGATATATTCAGGGTGCTAAATGAGGAAAATATGCAGCCAAGAATCCTTTATTTAGCTAGAGTAGTATTCAAAATAGAAAGAGAGATAAAAATCTTCCAGGACAAACAGAAACAAAGAATTTGTGGCCTTTAAACCAGCCATATAAGAAATATTAAAAGGGATCCTTTAAGTGAAGGGAGAGCTCAAAAGTAACTTAGACCAGAAAGGAACAGAGACAATATACAGAAACAGGGACTTTGCAGGTAATACACTGGCACTAAATTCACATCTTTCAGTAGTTACTCTGAATGTAAATGGGCTAAATCCCCCAATCAAAAGACACAGGGTGTCTGACTGGATAAAAAAGCAAGACTCATTGATATGCTGTCTGCAAGAGACTCATTTTGGATCCAAAGATACCTCCAGGCTGAAAGTGAGGGGGCGGAAACCATTTATCATGCTAATGGACCTCAAAAGAAAGCTGGAGTTACAATCCTTATATCAGACAAATTAGATTCTAAACTAAAGACAGTAATAAGAGATGAGGAAGGACACTATATCATAATTAAAGGGTCTATCCAACAAGAAAATCTAACAATTGTTAATATTTATGCCCTTAATATAGGAGCAGCCTATAAATCAATTAATATAAGTCAATATATGTCAATAATATGTCAAATAATAACAAAATTTTTTTAAAAATAACAAAATTAAAGAAACATAATAATAATACAATAATCAAAGGGGACTGTAACACCCCACACACTGCAATGGACAGATCATCTAAGCAGAAGATCAATAAGGAAACAAGGGCTTTGAATGACACACTGCACCAGATGGACCTCAGAGATATATTCAGAACATTCTATCCTAAAGCAACAGAATACACATTCTTCTCGAGTGCACATGGAATTATCTCCAGAATAGATCCCATACTGGATCACAAATCAGGTCTCAACTGGTACCAAAAGACTGGGATCATTCTCTGCATGTTTTCAGAGCACAGTGCTTTGAAACTTGAACTCAGTCACAAGAAGAAATTTGGAAAGAACTCAAATACATGGAGGTTAAAGAGCATCCTACTAAAGATTGAATGAGTCAACCAGGAAATAAAAGGAGAATTTAAAAAACTCATGGAAACAAATGAAAATGAAAACACAATTGTTCAGAACCATTGGGATGGAGCAAAAGTGGTACCAAGAGGGAAATATATAGCAATATAAGCCTTTCTCAAGGAACAAGAAAGGTCTCAAATACCTTTACACCTTACACCTAAAGGAGCTGGAGAAAGAACAGCAAATAAAGCCTAAACCCATCAGCAGAAGAGAAGTAATAAAGATTAGAGCAGAAATCAATGAAATAGAAACAAAAAACCAGTAGAACAGATCAACAAAACTAGGAACTGCTGCTTTGAAAGAATTAATAAGATAGATAAACTCCTGGCCAGACTTAAAGAAAGGAGAAAGAACCCAAGTAAATAAAATCATGAATGAAAGAGGAGAGATCACAATCAACACCAAGGAAATACAAACGATTTTTAAGAACGTATTGTGTTGGAAACTCTATGCCAACAAATTAGGCAATCTGAGAGAAATAGATGGATTCCAAGACTTGTAAACTACCAAAACTGAATCAGGAAGAAATAGAAAGTCTGAACAGACCCATAACCAGCAAGGAAATTGAAGCAGTCATGAAAAACTTCCCAACTAACCAAAGGCCAGGGTTGGATGGCTTTCCAGGGGAATTGTACCAAACATTTTTTTTTTTTTTGTACCAAACATTTAAAGAAGAATTAATATCTGTTATTCTGGAGCTTTTTCAAATATAGAAATGGAAGGAAAACTTCCAAACTCTTTCTATGAGGCCAGCATGACCTTGATCCCCAAACCAGACAAAGACCCTACCAGAAAAGAGAATTACAGACCAATATCCCTGATGAACATAGAGGCAAAAATTCTCACCAAAATACTAGCCAATCAGATCCAACAGTACATTAAGAGGATTATTCACCACAACCAAGTGGGATTTATTCCTGGGCTGTAGGAGTGGTTCAACATCTGCAAATCAATCAATATGATACACCACATAAATAAGGGACAAGAACCATATGATCCTCTCAATAGATGCATGAAAAACATTTGACAAAGTACAGCATCCTTTTTTTTTTTTTTTACAGCATCCTTTCTTCGCACTATAGTAGTAGTAAAAGGAACATTCCTCAATATCAGAAAAGCCATCTATGAAAAGCCCACAGCAAATATCATTCTCAATGGGGAAACACCGAGAGCCTTTCCCCTAAGAACAGGAACACGACAGGGACTAGAAGTTCTAGCCTCAGCAATCAGGCAACAAAAAGAAATAAAAGGCATTCAAATTGGCAAAGAAGTCAAACTATCCCTCTTCACAGATGACATGATACTGTACATAGAAAACCCAAAGGACTCCATCCCATGATTGCTAGAACTCCTACAGCAATTCGGCAGTGTGGCAGGATGCAAAATCAATGCCCAGAGATCAGTGGCATTTATATTCACTAACAATGAGACAGAAGAAAGGGAAATCGTGACATCTGGGTGGCTCTTGGTTGAGCATCTGTCTTTGGCTCAGGGCGTGACCCCAGGGTCCTGGGATCGAGTCCCACATTGGGCTCCCCGCAGGGAGCCTGCTTCTCCCTCTGCCTGTGTCTCTGCCTCTCTGTTTGTGTCTGTCATGAATAAATAAATAAAATAAAAAATCTAGAAAAAGAAAAAAGAGAAATTAAGGAGTTGATCCCATTTACAATTGCACCAAAAATTATGATACCTAGGAATAAACCTAACCAAAAAAGTAGGGATCTGTACTCAGAAAACTATACAACATTCATGAAAGAATTGAGGAAGACACAAAGAAATGGAGAAACATGCCATGCTCACGGATTGGAAGAACAAATATTGTAAAAATGTCTATACTACCCAGAGCAATCCACACATTCAATGCAATCCTTATCAAAATACCATCAACTTTTTTCACAAAGCTGGAACCATGTAGATACATCTCCAACGGCAAAGGGAACAAAAGGGAAACAAAATGAACTATGGGACTTCATCAAGATACAAAGCTTTTGCACAACAAAGGAAATGGTGTAAAAACCTAAAGGTAACCTACAGAATGGGAGAAGATATTTGCAAATGTCTGATCAGATAAAGAGCTCATATCCAATATTTATAAAGAACTTCTCAGCCTCAACACCCAAGGAACAAATAATCCAGTCAAAAAAACGGGCAGAAGACATGAATAGACATTTCTCATATAAGACTGATGAATCACTGACCTCTACCTCTGAAACTAGTAATACATTATATGTTAATTAATTGAAATTAAATAATTAAACAAACAAAATGTTAAAAGCTAGACTCTGCCAAATATCCTTGGTCTCAGTTCCAAGATGTCCAAAAATAGTGGTTGGTATTTCTATGGAACACTGACCAATTTCTAGTCCTTTGGAACAATAAATGTGCAAAGTTTAGTGTTCCACATTGTTCCCTCGTTACAATAAAATCACACTCTTAACTCACTTATTTGTATTTTTTTTAGCAGACCTATACAGTCTTAATTTATGCTAATAGAGATTTCTGTAAGGGATCTTCAAATATCCTTAGTTTCTGCGATGGTTCTTTTACTCAGGAATCCAGAAATACTAAAAATGATTCATTGAGAATGCCTTCCCCAAATCTTGGAATGGGAACTTCTACTTTCGTGTCACCAGCTTTAGGTAACAATGCTAAATCAATGTGATTAGGGGAGAGCCTTGATTCTGGACCAGTCTGGTTTCTGGCTTATTACACTGCCCCAGTTCTGATGATCAGTTTTGTTGTGTCTTTCAGATCTTAGCTCACAGGGTTCTGACCTGGATACCTTCTTTCAGAGCCCTTAACACTAATGGCAGATATTTCTGGGCCTTTCCATTTGCAAATGTCCAAAGAGCACTTGCTGAAAGCTCTGTGGCTATATTTTAAAAACTCTGCTTTGCTGCAAGTGGTTATGTAGAGAGGTTAAGAGTTTCTCCTTTGAAGCCGAATTGCCTGGATGTGTATCTGACTCGGGCACGTGCAAACGGCAGGACCTCGCAAAGTCATTTAATATTTCTGTGTCCGTTTCCTCATCTATAAATAGTACTAATAATCGCGGCTACCTCACAGGGATGTTATGAGAGTTAAATAGGAATGCATGGGTCTGTGTGCACGTGTATGTGTGCATGTGTGGGTGTGCATCTTTGTGCACGCAAGTGTGCTTGTGTGTGCATGTGTGCGCGTGCGTGTGCACGTGAGTGTGCGCATGTGTATGCACGTGAGTGTGCGCATGTGTGTATGTGGGTGTATACATGTGTGTGCATGTGTGGGTGTGTGTATGTGTGTGCAGGTGTGTGCATGTGTGTGCACGTGTGTGTGCGCGTGAGTGTGCGTGTGTGTGTGTCCGTGCATGTATGTGTCCGCATGTCGGTGTGTGCATGTGTGTGCATGTGGGTGTGCTCGTGTGTGCATGTGTGAGCATGCGCGTGAGCACGTGTGCGCAAGTGCATGTAAGTATGCATGTGTGTGTGCACGCACGTGAGTGTGCTTATGTGTGCACACGGGTGTGCATGCGTGTGTGAGCACATAAGCGTGCGTGTGTGTGCACATCTATCAAAATCTAGTTTTAGTTGATTAATTAATCAATAATAACGTGGAGTACGCAGGGACTGTGGTACATACTCTCCGTGCAATACCTCGCTTCATGCTAAGAGTGACCCTGTGACCCAGACCGCCGGTCCCGTAGGGCCGCTGCGACCCTTATCCGGTAACCCAGGCCCAGCAGGCGCAGCGTCCTGCCCAGGCTGGTAACCGGCAGCGCAGTGCCCACGATCGGTGGTCTGAGGATTTGCCTCCACGAGCTGGCCAGGGCATTCAGCTGGGAAGACGCAGTAGCCTGGAAGGGGAGAAAGCGGCCGGACCTCTCCCGTGGCACCCCGGGACTGGGTGCTAGAAGTTCAGTGTGATCCCTTGGGAGCACGATTGAGATCCAGCGCTAAGGTATAAGGAGTGTCGGGCAGCGAGAACCGCGTGAGAAGCACGTGGCAGGTGGAGGCACTTGGAGCGGGGTCCTGTGCTCGGGGATGAAGTTCCAAGAGGCGAGGAACCCGTGGGTGCCCACGTCCTGATTGATACCGAGCAGCCCGGGGCCAACGGCGACGCAGCCACAGTGCGGGTGTGCAAACCCGTGAAGCCACAGTGCGGGTGTGTGCAAACCCGTGAAGCCACAGTGCGGGTGTGTGCAAACCCGTGACGCGCTGCCTTCAAAACCGAGGTGCGCGAGCTCCACGCGGGCCGCAGACCTAGGAGAAATCCCTTCTGTAAGTCGGGACGGCGATCTCCGCTCCAAGACAAAATACGAGGCGCCTGCCAAGGCCGACATCGCCTTTCCGAGGGAGACTGTACATGTGTGGGTGGAAGGAAGCTGTCGAACTTTCTCTTCTCCATCACGCTACGAATGTATATTATTTGTATTTTGTAAGCCCCCACTGCGTGCTGTGTCCAATATTACTTTCTTGTCAAAAATCTGTAGTTTAAAAAAAGATCTGTAGTTTGGGTGGGACCACCCGGGTTGTCTAGATGTGTATGTGTCCAGTGTGTGTGTGCGCGCGTGTATGTGTGTGTCTGAATCCTGGCTTAGATTTATACATCCCAGTGCAAAGA
This sequence comes from Canis lupus baileyi, assembly GCF_048164855.1. Taxonomy (NCBI): domain Eukaryota; kingdom Metazoa; phylum Chordata; class Mammalia; order Carnivora; family Canidae; genus Canis; species Canis lupus. Next base: position 29,317,833 of record NC_132872.1, on the reverse strand, counting down.
GCATTTCCTCGGAAAGACAAGTTAATAATAATTCTTATAATGGAATTTAATCTTCACTGCATGCTTTTGGGGAGACTATTTTCCTCCCCAAATCTGTCAGGTTAGTATAATCCTTTTTTTTCTTTTGTGAGTTGAAGAAATACATTGAAAAATAAGATGTCCGATGGGTTAAATGGAGTTTAATTAAAAATGCGGAGAGGGTTTTGCATGTAAATATGCATAATTAATTTTCTTATAAAAGATATATTTTATGCTGCCTTCCTTATAGGAGTTTACAGTTGTGAGAACACATTTTTTAAAAAATGATGGTTCAAAAGGCACAGATGTGTGTGTCGCAGGGCAGCGGGGTGCAGTACGCCCTTTCGGGTGGGGGACCTCGGTGTGTGTGCATCAGAGGCCAAGTGATCTGTGCTCTTGTCAAATCAGCTTGGGAAGGAGATTTCAAACTCTCTCTCTGATAACTGGCTCGCCACATATTTTATGAAAATTTAAGTTTCCCTGTTCTTGTGTCCAGTTCTTTACAGAAAGTCCTGGTGTCCGAACTTAAGGGCTAAATAGGGCAGCCCGGGTGGCGCAGCGGTTTAGCACCACCTGCGGCCCGGGGCCTGACCCTGGGGTCCCGGGATCGAGTCCTGCGTGGGGCTCCCTGCGTGGAGCCTGCTTCTCCCTCCGCCTGTGTCTCTGCCTCTCTGCCTTCTCTGTGTATCGTGCATAAATAAATAAAATCTTATATAAAAGGGGGGGCTAAATAAAGTCTGGACTTCATAGCCTGAAATTCGGCCTTCAAGCTCTCGCACTGGGCCGGTCCGCTGTTTCAGCTCACACTTGTACTTTACTCCTCCGCAGACCCGCCCGCTCCCCTAGGCTGCGTTCCCGGCCACAGAACCCCCACCCTGCAAATCCGGGCGGTGCTCGGGGGAAGGGGCACCATTTTTAAGAACGACGCGGTCTCCTGTGTCCTCGTGCGTGCGCTGACCCGGGGCTCCGGCAGGGACGGGCAGCGCAGCGGCGGGACTCCGGGCCTTTCTCCGGCGGCTTGGGGCGTTCGCCCTCAGTCCTTCCCCCGGGGCGGGGGGAGGGGCTTCTGCAGCAGCCAGGCCTCCGCCTGAGGAGGGGAGTCGCTCCCCGGCTGCCTGTAGAGACGCAGGCGGAGGGAGGAGCAGGCTCCACGCAGGAGCCCGGCGTCGGACTCGGTCCCGGGGCTCCAGGGTCCCGCCCTGGGCCGCAGGCGGCGCTAAACCGCCGGCCGCCGGCTGCCCCTTTGCCCTTATGTTCTGCGGCTCGCTCCCCCCCCCCCCCGCCCCCGGGTCGCGGCCACGGGGCGCTCCTCCCCCCTCCCCGGGGTCGCGGCCACGGGGCGCTCCTCCCCCCTCTCCGGGGTCGCGGCCACGGGGCGCTCCTCCCCTGCCCCAAGTCGCGGCCACGGGGCGCTCCTCCCCCTCCCGAAGTCGCGGCCACGGGGTGCTCTTCCCCCCTCCCCCGGGTTGCGGCCACGGGGCGCTCCTCTCCCTCCCGGGTTGCGGCCACGGGGCGCTCCTCCCCCCTCTCCGGGGTCGCGGCCACGGGGCGCTCCTCCCCTGCCCCAAGTCGCGGCCACGGGGCGCTCCTCCCCCTCCCGAAGTCGCGGCCACGGGGTGCTCTTCCCCCCTCCCCCGGGTTGCGGCCACGGGACGCTCCTCTCCCTCCGGGGTTGCGGCCACGGGGCGCTCCTCCCCCCCCAAGTCGCGGCCACGGGGCGCTCCTCCCACTACCGAAGTCGCGGCCACGGGGCGCTTCCCACCCCCTCGGTTCGCGGCCACGGGGCGCTCCTCCCCCCTCCCCCCACCCCGGGGTCGCGGCCACGGGGCGCTCCTCTCCCTCCCGGGTCGCGGCCACGGGGCGCTCCTCTCCCCGCCCCCCTGAAGTCGCGGCCACGGGGCGCTCCTCCCCCCTCCCCGGGGTCGCGGCCACGGGGCGCTCCTCTCCCCCCCTCGGTTCGCGGCCACGGGGCGCTCCTCCCCCCTCCCCCCACCCTGGGGTCGCGGCCACGGGGCGCTCCTCCCCCTCCCCCCTCCCCGGGGTCGCGGCCACGGGGCGCTCCTCCCCCTCCCGGGCGGCGGCCTTTGGCTGGGTCCCGCTGACCAGCGGCCGGGGTCGCCCTGAAGCACGAGCCGGACCGTGAGGACTGTCGGAGCGACGCGGGCGTCAGGCTCTACCCAGCGGCGTTGTCCCTCCCGAAAGCCTTCCTGGTCACTGCGCTGCGGCCCCTGAGGGCCTCCCAGGTGAAGCTGAGTCGAGGCCCGGGGGGGGGGCATCCAAGGTGTAAACGCCCTTAGCGAGGGAGCGGCCGCGGGGGGCCGGGGCGGCGCAGCCCGTGGAGCAGGGACTCCTGGTTCCAACGTGGGTTGCGACCTCGGGTCCTAAGCGGGAGCCCCCGGCTGGGCAGATCCTCTCTCCCTCTGCGCGCCCCCCCCCCCCCGCCCCTTCCCGGGCTCGCTCCCCGCCTCTCAAACAATAAGCCTTGGGGACGCCCGGCTGGCTCGGTCGGTGAAGCACTGGGCTCACTGGCATGGCACGATCCGGGGGCCTGGGATCGAGTCCCGCCTAGGGCTCCCTGCTTCTGCCCTTCTTCCTGCCCCTCCGTGCTGTGCTCTCTTTCAAATAAATAAAATCTTAAAAAAGAAATCTTTGAAACAAAAAAAAAAAAAAAAAGAAAATGAGTGATCGTGGACTCTAAGGCCTACGTAAATAGCTCCAGGTTGGTTTCCTGTTGTACTTCTCATTATGTTCCTCCGGTTTGGGTGGCTTTTCCTCAAGGAAGAAGAACATGCCGAGGTGAGCTGGGAAGGAAGGAAAAAGAAATACGACCTGAAGAATTGTGGACTGGAAGGAGGGCGCAGGGCGCAGGGCGCAGGGCTGAGGTCGGGCCGGCTTCCCTCTCCCCGCTCGGGCCTGCCCAGGCGGCAGGTGCACCCGCAGCGGGCGACTGTGGTCAGGTTTCCTTCAGCTCCAGGTGCGTTGCGGCCGGGTTCATAATACTGCTCGGCACAGTTGTTTTTTTTTTTTTTTTAAGTCGTGAGGTACAGATTCTAATATTTCAAAATTGAGGAATTTTACCCCCAAATCCAAGTTGTGGCTTCTTCGGGAAAAGTTCTTAATTCCTCTACAGGAATAAGTTGCTTGAGCTTAGGTAGCGGCTCTCCCTTTGGCCCCGCAAGAGCCCTTGGGGTTTGGAAAGTCCCAGTCAGCACAGACCCTTTTCCGCTGCAGATTGGCTCTGAGGCACCAAGTTCCTAAACCCATCCAACTGCAGACTCAGGTTGATGACAAGGGACTAAGTATCAGATGTACTAGGACTGAGTCCTGAGTAAGGTAAATAGCGTTTTTGTTGTTACCCTGATGAAGGATATTACTGAAAAACAAAACAAAAAAGCAAAACTCTATATAGATATCAGCTAAAGGAACGTGAAATTTACTAAAGTTCATATTATATAAGTTGTCAAATGTATGGATTTTCCCTACTTTCCCCACAAAACTCCTTGCTGAAAAATGTCTCAACGTAAATATTTAACAATGTAATTTGCCAAAAAGTTGGACGGACTTAAAAAAAAATAGAATCTGTTCCTTTTTAGTAATTTGGGAAGTAATCTAATGTACTTCATAGTTCAATTCCAAATATATGTCTGCTTTGTGACAGCCAAAGATCTTCTACTATGCTTATCAAGGAATAGTTCTTGAATATTCCCCTTAGTGTCATAAAGTCTCCAGTAAATTGTTCTTGAAACGGGGACTATTCACTGTTCCCCTCAGGGAAGTAGCTTATCTGAGCTCGAGGGGGCAGGTTTCTTTCTTTCTTTCTTTCTCTTTCTTTCTTTCTTTCTTTCTTTCTTTCTTTCTTTCTTTCTTTCTTTCTTTTTTTCTTTCTTTTTTTCTTTCTTCTTTCTTTCTTTCTTTTTTTTTTCTGCTTCTTAGATCAGTCCTGTTGAGAGCAAAGAGAATTTGTTATACATGACCTCAAATAATTCACTTCTTGTAAATGTGAAGTCTTTAAAGCTTCCTTCAGAATTATCAGGGGGTTTGTTTAGAGACAGAAGCCTGTCCATTTAGTTCATACCGGCTGTTGGAGAAGGAGAAGCCTAGCAAGAGGCAGCTTTAACTTTACATAAACAATGTAACTTTGAAAAAACTTGGGGGTAGGCAGATTTTTAGGGAAGTTCCCTCCGTCACAGGTATAGACCTGGACTTTCTCCAGAAGACCTTTGGTGCATGTTAAAGATCTCTAAAGAGGTGCACATAATTTGCAGATACTTCAGGTAAAGAACTTTCTGCAGATACTGCTCGGTGTGGGAAAAAATGTGAGATGAATTACTTTCTTTTTGTTTATTCCAATGAGATGATTTTCCACTGGTGGAAACTACATTGTTATTTAGTCCTGTTACCTAAATTTTATCTAAGAATCTGATCTTTAGCGTTTGGCGGCTTCATCCCAGGTAAAAGGAACTACAATGCCACAAACTGATACTCTGTTTTTTTGCTGGTTTGTTTTGTTTGTTGAGGTTAAGGGAGAAGTGCTGTAGAAAATCCGTTGCAAACTGGTTGGTCATAGCTGGACAAACCAGACAGTGGCCTGTGACTTTGCAAGGTGACCGCACTGCTGAAATAAAGATTAGCCACTCTTTGGCTTGGTTTTATCTTTCTGAGTAACACAGTGAATGACCCTGGAGAAACTCTAGCTTTAAACAAAGGATATAGATAGAGTTCTTTAAAAACAGAGTATTTTTCTTTTTTAAAAAGATTTTCTTTATTTATTCCTGAGAGACACAGAGAGAGGCAGAGACCCAGGCAGAGGGAGAAGCAGGCTCCCTGCGGGGAGCCCGATGTGGGACTCGATCCCAGGACCCTGGGGTCATGCCTTGAGCTGAAGGTAGACGCTCAACCACTGAGCCCCCCAGGTGTCCCTTAAACACTGTATTTTAATCAATATTGTCATCTCAGTTAATGAGCAGAAGATGGCATTTCATGAGTTGATACTAATTTACATAAATTTTTTTTTCTTAGTGGAATTAATGCATGTTCTCTGTGTCCTTAGGAATCATAAAATTCATGAAATCTCTCATGAACTAGAAAAGCAGAGGTCATTTAAAGTTGCCATTTTCTTTCTTTCTCCCCGAAACAATGTGGTGGAATTGCAGCATCTTTAGGGAATGAAGCACTAAAACAGACTGCTTCTACAGAGTAGTGGGGTCTAGCTCACTTCATATTATCCTAGAAACACTGACGTTAAAGGGATTTTAAAAATCCTGTCGTTCAACTGTCGTCACATGCTTCTCTCTTTCTGTATCACCTCTGACAAGTGAAAGTCCTAGTTCTGCTTGAACTCACCCTGGAGAGGAGAAAGCTTCCCGCCCTGAGGCAGCCTCTTCCCTTTGTGAACACCTGGGACTTACAAAGCCCTCCTGGTATAGGGTTAAATTTGTGTTTCTGTATTTCAACCTTTTTATCACAGAGATTCCCTCTAAACAAGTTGCGTCTTTTTCCATATACAGCACTTCAGATAATCTGACGATTGTAAACAAATTCTTTGTAAGCCCCTTTCTCATGACTAAGCATCCACAATTTCTTCAATTACTCCAAAATTGATGTCGTTTTGAGTTCCTTCATTAATTTGTTCATTATTTTCCAAATGGATTCTGATTTTTTCAATATTTCTCTAAAATTGTGATTCTCATAATTTTCCATAGATTCTAAGAGTGGTCTCATTTATACAAATTAAAATGTGTTTTTTCGCTTTATCATTGTAGGTTTTTTCATGTCCATTTGAAAATCTAAATTTCCGTCTTGTTGGATGGTCTCATCATATTGCTGATTGATTATGTTTCCTGTTATCTATAACCCGCTAATATTTTACAGGAGCTGATACTAATCTTTATCAATCCTGATCCTATATTTATATAAGTACTCCTTTAAAATCGAAGTCCAAAAAATAATAATAAAAAAAATAAAATAAAATCGAAGTCCAGATCCTTAAGACTTTTATCTTATATACTGGTTTTTAAATTTCTATTTAAGAAACATTTACGCTGATGAACTTAAAATGATTATTCAAACTCATTATTAACATTTTGAACCTTATTTGTGGTATCTAACAGACTGACTTTCTTTACAAGATTTATGACTCCACTAAATGTGTTATTAAATCATTATGGACATTTTGAACAAGAGAGAGTAAAAATCTAACAAATATTTGAGACCTCATTAGTATATTTCATGCTTTTTTCTCCCAGGATCATTGCAACTTCCCCTTGACCTTTAGCAACAGTGAGGTTAGGGGAGGATTGATCCTTCATCTCTCCAGACTTGGGCCCTGATGGGTTGAAGCTGATCAGTATAATTTGACCCTCTATGTCAGTGACTGGCTCAGGGACAGCCCACTCAGAGTAAAAGATAGAATATTGCTGGAGACAAAATAAATCTTTCTCTTGCTCTGGAAAATAAGATATGCAGATATGAGGCCTGGAACTGCTTGTGGCTACTTTGCAACAATGAGAGATACCAGCCAGTTGGTAAAAACTTCCTGTAAGTGAAATTAAAATTCTACTCTCATGATGTCCAAGGCTTTTTCTGTCACTAAACTTGGTAGTCACAGGAGTAATTATATGAGAGAAGGAGAATTGATGCTAGCTACCCTAGGATATCATGAAATACAAGTAGCTTAACACAACAGAAGTCTCTATTTCATTCACATAAGTTCTGATGTGAGTTGTCAGAGGTTATCCTCTCTCTAATGACTCAGGGAACCAGGCTCTCTCCATCTTATGATGTCACCGCCTCAATCTGTGGCAGAGAAAGAGAGAGTTAGAGGAGGAATCTGGCTTTTAAATTGTCTCAGTCTAGAAACAATAGAATATATTGCTTCCGCTCATAATTCATTAGCCTGAACTTGTCACATGGTTCTAAATTAAATGCTAAAGAGGCTAGGAACTATAGAATAATTTTTTTAATTTTTAAAAAAGATTTTATTTATTTGAGAGAGAGAGAGTGAACAAGAGAGAGAGCATGAGAAGGGGAGAGGATAGAGGGAGAAGCAGACTCCCCACTCAGCAGGGAGCCTGATGCAGGACTCCATCCCATGACCCTGGGGTCATGACCTGAGCTGAAGACAGATGCTTAACTGACTGAGCCTCCGAGGCGCCCTAGCAGAATATTTTGAATATTTGATGGGCACTAGTGGCATCTGCGACTCAACATCCTCTCTTCAAGGAACACAGGTTTTCACAAAAGAATGAAGGAGCCACTGATCCTAAGCCATGTCTCTTTCTACTTGTAAGCATCTCAGAGGTGAGGATGTATTAATGGCCTTGCTCTTGGTTTCGAATGGTGGGAACACACACAAATTATAACAAATTCTTCTAAGACTCTATCTTTTCCTTTCATTTTGAAAGTTAGGACTAAATGTTGCTAACTCTGGACTGCTGGTCACATCTACTTTCCCCAGTGCAGTGGCTGGAAGATAAGAAATTTCCGTTCATGCAGTTCACTATCTCATCTGCAGGTTTTTACCATACTTGGGTATATAATCTTCTTAGGCCTGGAGTCTTGAAATCATTTAGAGAAGCCAAGTGCTATCCTATCATCTCTTTACATATCCTGAGGTTTGATTGCTTTTTACCGATATTTATTCCACCTTCTCCAGGCTAAAGATGATTCTCCTGGTCAGAGGCTATGGAAGTAAACGAAAAATTTCAGAATCCCATTTTGTGTCACATATTCAATTTATGAAATCCCGCTAGACGTGTTGCAGGTAAACTCTTTTGTTCTTGTTCTGGATATAACTGTAACTTTAAAACATTTTGTTTTCCTTATACAGTCTATTCATAAACCTATTCCCTTTTGATTTTCTGGCACTGTTCTCACAGGCTCATGTTCCTTTCATATTTGTGCTTGGTGAAAATTCTCTGAAACCCATTTCTACGTGTAAATTTAAAAGTTAAAATCATCCAAGTTGTCTTGATGGAACCATTGTGGATCTTCAGACACTCTCCTCGATGAGGTGTTTTGGTTTTATTTATTTATTTACTTATTTATTTATTTAGTAATTTCAAGGTGGAAATTCAATTTCAAGTGATCTCCAAACTCTCTGAACTTTCCCTATTGAAAGTCTGAAGTACATGACCATGTACATCTTTCACTTAACTTCTTTGACATTTTCCTATCTGAAGTTTAGGATAGTTTACCCCTGTGTCTTCGTGGTCACCATGGATTTGGAATACTCTGCTGCTTAATATGTGATTTTTGAATGAAAGCATTTGAACTAAGCAGGGACAGGATTCCTTTTCCATGAGAATCCTATCTCATTTTTTTCTTTCTTTCCTTTTCTTTTTTCTTTTCTTTCGTTTCTTTGTTTCCTTCTCTTTTTTTTCGTCGAATCTGAATATTTTGGTCATTCATAACTTATAGTTTTTTAAATGGATTTTAAAAAATAACTTCTGATAAGCTTTCTTTTCATTAAAAAAGAAAGAGATTAAAAATTTTACTTAGCCTACTAAACTCTTTTGAGTGCATATAACACTATCCGTGTCAAAGTTACAGATTTGATATCCATATAGACAGTTCTCATTCTACAGACAATTGTAAATAATCTTGTATTCTCATCAACAGGCTCATTGATCATCAGAGAGATAGGTCAAGAAAATAAAAATAGCTCAATGTAATTCCTTTATTGTTACTAACAGCAGAAAATTTTTGATATCTCTTTCACATCTGTTTTCCTAAGATTTTATGAAACAAGCTAGTCTGTATTCAATATTCCATAACTTTATAAATGTTTTACTCAATCTTACTGAAGTTCTTCAATATTGCTTCAGAATAAAGGGAGAAAATATATGCTAAGTTTAAATGCAAGTCGTTAGCATCAATAAAAGGAGCAGACATCCATGAGTTGTAATCATAGAACTACTATATATATTAAAAAAAAAAAAAAAGAACTACTATATATATCTATACTTATACTTCAGTAAACCTGTAGGAACATATTTTAAAAGATTCAATATTAAAATGAGGAAGAAGAAAAAAGAAAAGGTAAAAGTAATAATTAAGCAATTAGCAGAAGAATTTTGAAGAAAAATTTGAATCTTTGAATATGCAAGGATTTACCTAGATAAGCTGATGGAATTCTTACATTTCAAGTATAATGACTCAATGAAAAGAAACTTAATTATGGGAAACAGCAAGTGATAGGTCTTGTGAAATTTTATATTTAATTAATTTTGTTAATTATGAAAGGTTGAAAATAAACGAGTTAAACATTTAACATTGGTAATTAAAAAAAAAACAAGCCATAAAACATAGCTATAAGAACCTATCATTTATCTATCATCTATCTATCTATCTATCTATCTATCTATCTATCTATCTAATATTTTATTTTCTGACATTGCTACTAATTACTTCATTTTTTTATCTGGAACATTTGCTAGAATTACTTTGACATAGTGAAATAAAACAATGATAGTGACTTCCCTATTGTCTATAATTCTGGCAAATTATTTTAAATATCCTAAAATTGGTTTGAGGTAGTAGTCTTCATTATATCTAAGTGTCTTCTATTCTTATATATTAAAGTTTTTATTAGGAATGATTCATTCTGGAATTTTCTCAAGTACTGTTTAGCATATATTTATATGACTTTTTTCTTCTGACATGGGGATTATAGTTGGCTTTTTGGATCATCCTTGATTTTCTGGGATTAAAGGCCTATGGTTTAGGAGTGCCCTACTGGCTTAGTTGGTAAAATATGTGACTCTTGATCTCTGAGTTTAGAGTTCAAGCTCCACATTGGGTATAGAGACCACTTAAAAAAAATCCATGATAGCTGCAATTCCAAATTCTATTTGTTAAAATCCACTTATATCTTTGCACATATATCCATAAGAAAGATTCTTGTTTTGGTTATATTTTATTAAGTCTTAATAAAATTGTGGTATTTTATGAACATTTCTATGTTTTCATATGTTCCAGGATACTTTAAATAAATATAAGAATTGTCTGACTTTATAAAGTTATATAAATTTAGCTATGAACTTATTCCTATTTGGAACCTTTATTAATGCTAAAATTTAGAGTCCTTTTTTATTTAGATTTTCTCTCCTGTCTCCAGTCAACTTCAGTAATTTATAGTTAGATTAAAACTCTTCAGCTTTCTCCATAATTTTTTTCATTTTTGTAAATATGTATATGATATGCATATTTGATTACTTTTCTTTTTAAATCCTCACTATTTTATGTTGTTTTCCTTTTTTCCCCAATAATTAAGCATACCAGGATATCTGGTTTATTGCCTTATCCTTCCTATAGTTTTTGTCTTTCAGTTATTTTAGGATTTAGCTTTATTAATTCCCAGAACCTATATATTATTGAGGTATAATTGATGCTCAAAAATGTGCATATTTAACATATGCAATTTGATGAATTTAGACATATACATACAATAGTAAATCTTTATTTTAACCTTCAAATTTCTTACCTTTTCAAATTCTTCATGCCCACCTCTTTGAGATTTTGACCAAAAATCTGAGACAGCTTCCTTAAAGTAGAGCAACTTATTTCTCCAGTTTTAACCATTTTGTACTTTATTGTTATTTTAGTTTTAGTAAGTTACAGTGATACAATTACAGTTTCGCTGAAAATAGTTAAATTTCTTCAATAGGAGCAATTCTAGTTGTTCAGCTTTATCTTCTTCCCTTAAGTTAATAGCTTCCTTTAAGTAACTGGAACTCTTTCATTTATTTATTTTGGGGAGACAGTTCTTCAGAAATACCTCACATTTCTTTTGCACAGTATAGATTCTCTGAGTGAAGGGATTTACAGCCAATTTAAGGAATGTTTATATAAGGAGTTTTTTTTTTTAACATGGTGAAGTTAGAGGTGTTTCCAAATTAATGATAAGGTCCCTGCTTTCTGTCCAGAAGAGGATGAACAAGTCACCAATTACACTGTATAAGAATAGTGTAAACTTGGAACTCCTCTGTAATGCATCCCACTATGTGTGTGTGTATGAGTGTACATATAAATGAATATAAATATAAGCCCAGTGGTCTCCATACGTTTAGAAATGTATCAGAGATAAGCATGGTGAGTGCTTAGAATTAATGGAACAAAATGTTGGAGAAGAAAAACCTACAGAGAAAAACAACTTGGGGTATTTGGGTGGCTCAGTCAGGTAAGTGTCTAACTCTTGATTTCAGCTCAGGTCATGATCTCAGAATCATGAGATCAAGCCCCACATAGGGCTTGGTGCTGGATGTGGAACCTGCTTAAGATTCTCTCTCTCCCTCTTCTTCTCTCTCTCTCTCTTAAACAAAACAAAACAAAAAAGATAAAGAGAAAAAGTTATCCAGTCCAATACAGCAAAAACAAAAATAAAAGACATTGAGATTTGAAAAGTAAAATTGTCATTATTTGCAAATGGCATGATTGAAAATTTAATGGAAGGTTCCAGGAAATAATGAATCTAGCTAGATTGCAGGATATAACATCAATATATGTGAAAGCTTTGGGATTTTTATATATTGTTTAATATTCAGAAATCAGAATTTTAAAAATTCCGTATACATTAACATCAGAAAATATGAAATCACTAGGGATAAATCTAAACACATACAAGACTTATACACTGAAAACTACAGAACGCTACTGGGAGACATTTTAAAAGACCTACTTAAATGGAGAGATAGGCTCTGATCATGGGTGAGGACATTCAATATGTTTAAGATGTCAGTTCTTCCCAAATTGATCTATAGTTTCAACTTCATCCCAATAAAAACCCAAGCAGGTTATTATTATTATTTTTTAATAGAAATTGACAAGGTGACTCTGAAATTGATATCAAAATGCACAGGACCTAGAATAGCCTTAAACAACTTTGAAAAAGGATAAAATCTGACAAATAGTACCACCCGATTTTAAGAAATTATAAGATTTTGTGAAGACTCAGTAATGTTTTGATTGGCATTGTGTAAAGATAGGTATGTAAGTCAACGGAAAAGAGTACAGTGAAAAGTAGACTCACTCACAAATTGACAGTTTAGACAAAGGTGCGAAGACAATTTGGTTGAGAAAGGATAGTCTTCTTAACAAATGGTGCTGTGACAACTGGAAACTTATGCAAAACAATGAATTTCAGCCATCTAGCACAATCTACATACTTTAACTCAAGATGGATCATCTGCCTAAATGGAAAACCTAAAACTGTAAAACTTCTAGAGGAAAACCTTTGTGATCCTGTGTTAAAATCATAAAAATACAAATTATTAAGTTAAACTCATCAAAATAGAAAAATTCTAGTTTTGGGCAGCCCTGGTGGCTCAGCAGTTTAGCGCCGTCTTCGGCCCAGGGCGCGATCCTGGAGACCCGGGATCAAGTCCCATGTCGGGCTCCCTGCATGGAGCCTGCTTCTTCCTCTGCCTGTATCTCTGCCTCTCTCTCTCTCTCTCTGCGACTCTCATGAATAAATAAATAAAATATTAAAAAAAGAAAAATTCTAGTTTTTGAAGGACACTTAAAAGATAAGCCAAGACTAAAAGAAAATATTTATAAATCATACATCTGATAATGGAATGATTTCCAGAATTTATGAGGGACTCTCAAAACTCGGTAATAAGACAACAAAAATCCAGTTTTAAAATGTCAAAATATTTGAATAGGCACTTGGAATAAAGAAGACATAAAGATGGCAAATAAGCACAGGAAAAGATGCTCAACTTCATTAGGGAAATGAAAATTAAAATTACAATGTGATACCTCTACAAACCTATAAGAATGACTAAGCCTAAAAAGACTGACTGTACCAAGTGTTGGTGAGGATGTGAATAAACTGAAAGTCTCATACACTATTGGTGGGAATATAAAATTGTATGACAATTTTGTAAGAAGTTTGACGATTTCTTAAAATGTTTAACAGCATTCACCTACCATGTGAAATAGGCCTTCTACTCCACATTCCACACATCAGAGGCAATGAAACCAAAGCAAGACTTGTACACAAATATTTGTAGTGACTTTATTTGTAACGCGTTTAAAAAAAACTGGAAAAAATCCAAATGTCCATTTACAGATGAGTGAATGAATGAACTGTGATAACCACATAGTGGAACACTGCTCCGTAGTCTGAAGGATTGTATACTGATACATGATACAAAAGGGATGAATCTGCAAATACTCATCCTGAGTGAGAGAAGTCAGGCGCAAACAAGTATACATCATATGATTCCATTTATATAATATTCTAGAGAATGCAAACTAATCTGTAGTGACAGAAAACAAAATATTAATTGCCCGGAAATGGAGTGTAGGGTGAGGAATGGGTGAATGGGATAGCGAAAAGGGGTTATAAAGGGTAGGAGAAAACTTTTGGGGTGGTCAATATGTTCAGATTTTAATTGCTTTATAAGTACGTACATATGCCAATCTTATTAAATGTACACTTTAAATATGTGCAGTGTTTTATACTTTATTCATACTTTAATAAAGCTGATAAATCTAATAAGAGAATGTGGTAATGTAGTTTTATTAATACAACAAATAGCAATAGCTTTCTTTGATATTAGGAGAAAAGATCTAATAGTGGAAATTGGAGACCAGCTTTACTGATAGGAATGAATCCCTTCCTCCTCAATATTCATTTCTTTCAAATAAGGATAATAATGTTAGAACAATATGGAAGAGGCTTTGTGGAATATTACAGCTGCATATGTATTTTTTAAGATTTTATTTATTTATTCATGAGAGAGAGAAAGAGAGGCAGAGACAGAGGCAGAGGGAGAAGCAGGCTCCATGCGGGGAGCCCGATGTGAGACTCGATCCCAGGACCCTGGGATCATGACCTGAGCCAAAGGCAGACGCTCAACCACTGAGCCACCCAAGCGTCCCATATTACAGGTATATTACAAATAATCTGGGCACATACCTTTATATTTGTTGAACATAAAGATATACAGAAGAATGTAAGAAATGATAAAAAAGGTATTAGATTTACTTTTATGCCCATCAAAGTCACAGCTGATTGTATAAGGAAGTATCTAAAAAATAGGTGACAGTGTCAAAGGTAGTCTAGATCTGGTTTTACAAATTTTAGAATTTATAACATGAATTAATGGTAATATATTGGGAGACTTGAAAAAAGGTTTCTAATATGTATTAATGTGTTTTACATAGAATAATTTAGCCATTTGATACATTATATCCATATGCAAATTGTCTATGGAATTTGGAAATAGATAATAAAGAATATTTTGTTATTTGGGAGGACCTATTTAACTGGTACAGAGAGAAATATATAAGAATTCCAGGTTAACAATTTCAATATTTCTATTTTAATGGGTTATCCTCTATATCTGTCCAACCAAATAAGATCTTAGAATTTAAATCCTTATATCATTTTATTCTTGTCCCTGAAAACAGAATGACTTGAGGTCTTACAGTCTCTCTGTGCCTACCACAGTGAACCTCATGGATACCCTGCATTAAATGGACCAAGAATATTTAACTTTCAGCCTTTTGAATTATCTGGTATATGTTTCTGATGCATGTATCAGTTTGATGACTCTTAGAAGAATCACATTTTAAAACTAAATCACTTATTAAAGCCTTTAAGCCAAGTTTTTGATGATTAAAAGTATTTTAAATAATTTTTTTTTTTTTTTTTTTTTTACTGAGGCAAATGTTTAAGCACTGACGCTAAGAGCTCTGAGGAATTGGATTAGATATCTTTACTTTTTCACTTACTATTATCATTGCTCTTGTAATTTTTGGAGCAACAGTTAAGCTTTTCTCAAATTACAATGCTGGATTACAGCCAGGGTGCCAAGTGTGCTCCTGAGGAGGTCAAGGGCCGGGAAACCGCATGCAAATGACCTGTAACGTTGCAGGTCAGAGTACCTGCCGCTGTAGGTACAAATCCTAGGGATTTGTATTGAGCTCTAGGGCTAGAGACAACTTTGGCTGTTCTGACCTGAAGGGGAACAGTGCTGGGATTCAACAATCGGCGGAGCTGGGGGCTGTGTGGGTACTTGGGAATGTAGTACCTGAGGAATTAGGAGTTTAATTGCTTGTGCACTGGAGATGAGCTCAGAGCAGGCCTTCAGTCAGTCTTGACGGGTTGTAAGAGGTTCAAGGGCAGGAGCGGGCTTTGCGCCTTCTCTGTGTTCCTGCCTTGCCCCACTGCGCATCCTACACTATATGCACAGTTCAAGCCACATAATTTATGTAAATGAATGAAGGAATCCTAATTTGCCATATAGCATACTACAAGAATATCCTTTTTATTCTTTATGTAGAGTATGTTGAAAGTGAATTTAAAAGGGCACGATGGTAACTTCCTCCTGTGCTTAACTTTTTATAAAACAAAGAAGGGGCTTGTCTGTTGGATTCATAAGTGGAAGGAGATATCTTCAGACAATTGTGTATGAACAGAAATAGTCCTCTTTAAGTGGTCTTGATAATGTATTTTCTTAATATATTTTGACTTTTAATTGGTTAAATAATATGTTTTCTTATCACAGTAAATGCAGATTTATGACCAATGTTGTTGTGACCTTTGGCAGGGAGGTATTACATCTTTTACATCAGATAAATAAATTAAGTCCATTATAATATTATTAATTATAGGAGATAGTGCTAAGATGCACTATTGTCGGCATAGGCTTTGATAAAACTTAGGGCATCTAAGTTTAGGCATCTTTAATCACGAAGTCATGGGAATGTCATGATGGCAGGCCTTTTGAAATAATTCTGAGCTCAAGAACCTTGACATGACCCAGCAACTGCCCTAAGCCACCACTTACCAGAATCTATTGAGTTGCAAAACTCAGTGTTAAATTGGGCTTAAGACCATGAATTCCTACCTCTGTATGGTAATAAGCCATGGCCTGTATAGTAACTCCACATATAAGACTGGTTTCTAGTGCTTGTAAAAATGGTAGAAATAATTATTGATCATTATTCTCCTATATGATCAAGAATGTGATTTGGTGTATTGTTGCACTGATATTTTAAATTTAAGCAAATGTTAACAATTTCTCCCTTCAAAACAAGGGAACAAAATCATTATATTGAGAAATTTAGCTGAGTCATAGCCTTACTATAATTGACAGCAAATTTTAAAAAAAATTCATTTTTTTCATGATGCTCACTTTTCCCTATATTTTTAGAAACATTTGGTTTTTGTTCTACTTGAAAATAGGGAAATGGGTCTGTTTTTCATGGGTGCTGATTCCTTTCAAGTTATGAATCTCTTCATGACCACAGCAATTTTTTTCATTTATATTTTACCAGTAGCTTTATCATTAATTTTCCAACTTTGTTCGAAGTTCCATTCCAGCAGACTCTTGTGGGGCCGTTTCTCCTTCCCACAATGTGGAGAGAGGTACTTCCATACAGGAGGGTTTACCTTTTCTGCCTTCAGAACCATTTCTGAGGGGGATTGTAGAGCACTGGCCACAGACTTGCATCTAACTTTAGTGCATATCCATCCATGATAGGGCTCACACCTTTTTCTCTTTTATTATCTTGTCTTAGGGAACTTTCCATGAGACCAAAGATGTAGGTTGAGAGAGAGACAGTGAAATGGTAAGAACAGGTGCCATGAAAGTCAGTTGTCTGCTTCTGCAGTTCACACATCTTTAGGACCTACTGGAGCTTTGTCTTATGTATCTCATCATGACTTCATAAAGGAATGCTGCTGTGCAAACCAATGCTAAGGTTTCTTAGATTAGGAAACATATCATCACAATGGACAATTTGGTTTGTCATTAGATATCTTCTGTTCAGTCATTTAGCCCATTGAAGGGCCTAGTTAACAAGCCAGGAGCTGCTTTTCAAATGTGAAACAATTGCCAAAAGAGGAGGACAAGAGCTTATAAAACAAAACAAAACAAAACAAACTGGGGATTTTGCTATTTTCTTTCTGGGGTTTACCAAAAATTTCATATGTCATCTGTAGGCCACAGACAATTCCAAAACCATTTGAACTACTGAGTGATTATACCCAGTGGTAGCAAAATGGTACCACAGCCTCAACCTGATGAAGAAAAATCTCATACTCCAGACCACACTCAAAACAGGCACGTTAGGCACCTGGCAACTTGGTACAAGAAACTCACTGAAATGCTAGATATTTTGTCTCTGAAATCCAAATATATCCACAGAACAGTGTGCTTATTCTTTTTGAGGTTGGTCTTGTCTTTCAGTTTAGAAAGAATATTCTGATACGGCCTAAGTCATTGGACTCCTGGAAACTCCACCAACAGAACAGACTCCTGGAGATTGATGGCGTGTCTCCTATCTTTTGGCATAGGTCTGTCTTACTAAGTTGTCCAGAGTGCTAGTTAATTAGCAAACTGACAAATTATATATTATTAAGGTAAGCTAGAGTTGACATGGCTCGGTGGCAAGACAGTGAAGTCACACAGTTGTCTCTGACATGTAAATGGTAGTGTTTATGATTTTCCCTACTCAATTTTTTTAAAATTTTTAAAATTTATTTATGACAGTCACACAGAGAGAGAGAGAGAAAGAGAGAGGCAGAGACATAGGCAGAGGGAGAAGCAGGCTCCATGCAGGGAGCCTGATGTGGGGCTTGATCCCGGGACTCCAGGGTCACACCCTGGGCCAAAGGCAGGCGCCAAACCGCTGCGCCACCCAGGGATCCCTTGCCTACTCAATTTAATAGAAAATATATTATTTGCTGCAGAACAGTTGCTAAAAGCTGTCTTGAGTTGTGCCTGTAAAACAGATACCTCACCTGGAGCCATAGCTGTAAATGGGCATCAAAACTTGGTTAAGTTTTTGATAGTCTCCTGTCGTTCTCCTTGACCCGATAGGCTTTTGCACTGATTGAACATCGTAATCAATTGGTGCTGTGCTACTAATGACAACCTTTGCATATCTCAAGTCCTTGATGGTAGCACAAATCTCTTTGATTCCCCCTGGGCTGATGTTTTGGTTTACTATTTTCAAGGAAGGAAGAAATACAGAGGCTTTTCTTTGGCTCTTCCTATTGGAATAGCTCTGTTCCTAGTATTAGGGAAGCAATGTAAGAATTCAGCCTGTTACGTATATTTGGTTTCTACTCTGGGCTCTAGGACCACTGCTAGAACAACACAAAGCTTATTTTGTCAAGTGGAACATGACGGTATTTGGGTCTCTGAAGATCAGCATGAGTTCAGAGCCAGTATCTAATAAATTCTGAAGTATGGGTATTTCCCTTACTAAAAGCATTCTGGTAAATGGTAATGGTCCATTTGGGAACCTAATGCAGGTTTCTTTGTCAAATGGATCAGCCTCAGCCTTGATCATGAGCTGTGTTTTGTCTTCATCAGACTTAGGTACAATAACTAAGCTGTGAAACTCCAAAGTGGCAATTAGAGTCAAATTTTTGTCCAGCAAATCTAGAATTTATCATCCTATTTGTGTTAAGAAGCACATAAGCTGACTCTTAGAGATCCATTTATTTAATTTCTGAGGCTACGAATAATTAGTAATAACCATAGATCATTATGAGTGAAAATACTATGGTGAAGGTGACCATTTTCTACCTGTAGCTTGCTGTATGGTACACACATTTCCTCTTGCAGTTGCTTGCCTGCCTGCCTCCATCTCTACGCCATTAAGGTAGACTTCCCTTATTACACTGAAATCACAGAGGCAGCTTTTATTGTAGCATTTCATATTGGCATCTCTTCCCTACAGAAGGTAACCGCCAGAGACATCATGGAGAATGCCCATGCCTGCCTCATAGAGGCATTCCTTAATGTCTTGTTGAGCGATTGTCCTCCCAGAGATCCTGGAGGAATGTAGGGAGGCAGTGACTAGAGAAGGTTCCACTTCGTAGATTTATACCTTCCAGTCTATTTTCTTAAGTATCACAACTTTCCTTTAGAGTATGACAGGAAGTTTTTTTGTTTTTTGTTTTGTTTTGTTTTGTTTTTAGGAAGCGTTTTTTTTTTTTTAATTTTTGTTTTGTTTTGTTTTTACCTTTCAATTTCATTAACCGTAGCTCTTTGTTGAGTGAAGGCTTAGATTAGCCAACCTAGCAGAGTATTAATGTCATGCACAGGTGCTCAAGTCTGCACAACAAATTCTGAAACCAATGTGAATGCACCATGCCATTAATTAGAATCTAATGAATCTTAAATTATATCTGTGGTCTAACAGACTTACAGCCAATTACTGCACATGCTTCCCAGACTCCCAACAATTTAGATTTTGAATGATTTTAAGCCCATATGATGTATATATTAACTCCTCCTGGAATAGACCTTCTACTTCATTATCTGAGCTATGCTGAGATATAAGCCTTGATATATATCTGGAAGGAAGGAAAGGAAGACAAGGTAGTTCTGGAAATGATTTCATCACCTTATGAAGCTGATTGTCTCAGGTGCAACCAGGTGCTGAGAATGGGCTGATTTTTTTTTTTTTTTTCCCAGATGGAAGAAGGCTCAGGGGAATTTAAAGTTTCAAGACCTTCAGACTCATCCATGTCTGCATTCTCTAGCCTGAGATCCTGTTCCTTCTCCGCTGGTGTCTTTAGTTAAAATACCTGGGGAATTGAGCATTAATTGGTGCTGAAAGTTAACCCTTACAATAAATTCTTATCTATGGTCCTCAGCCATGTATGTCCTGTGACCAGAGGAGGTGTTTTCATGAAAGCTATCATAGAAATATTTTGTTTTTTTCATGTATGTTCTTAGGTTCATATTCATCATTATAAATTTCTCTTTGCCCTATGTTAATTCTTTAGGATAATAAGAAGAAACCAGTAGACTATTCTGAACTTCTGAACTTTAAAAGTACTGTCTTTTCATAACATTGTGTCAAATCTCTTAATCTCACAATACTTGTCTCCTTCAACTGTTTTTGTTTGTTTGTTTGTTTGTTTGTTTGTTTGTTTTTTTACCCAACATTACTATTGCTGATAATTTGGGTAGTCATGGTGTCACCACATATCAGAGGTTACTTGTGTCCCATTTTCCCACTAAATGGAGGTTATTGGTGAGTTTATATGACCAATCAAATCCCATAGTCCCATTTTGAGGGTAAGTTTTCTAAGACATTTCTGGCATCAGTTGCTGTATTAGACAAAGAAAATTGATGGCACACAGAACTGGGATAATTTTTTATTATTCTATAAAAAGAAATAATATAATTTCTTAGGGTAGTCATCTGAAGATGATTCCTTTATAAAGTGCTTAATTAAAAAAACATGGCTTGGAAAACCACCAGAATCCCAGAACCTTGTGACCAGAAGCAAATGTTGTCCTCCCTGGGGATAAAGGTCTAAAATGTGTGGTAGGAGAGGTTTTCAGGGCTGGAAGGAAATATAGAATGGGCCATCTGGAGTGCAGTAGTACTGTCTTTTTAGTAGGTACAGCCAGCCTCAGGGGACTTCAAAGGAATGGAACCAGGAGAATTAAAGTTCTGACTTTGCTCTCATCCCTTCTTTCAAAATTTCCCTGGGCCTCCCCAGCTAGAAGTAGAGGCACAGGAGATTCAATGATGTATTTCAACAAGTCAGCCTCTTGAGGCACGGAGTGAGATGAAACAGTAGAGAGTAGATCTTGGGGGGCAAATGGAAATGCCAACCACACTTAAATCTATATTCATTGAGTTTTTCTGAAATTCTGAATATAGCCAGAAATTTCATTTTTTTTCTGGTTGGGTGTATCTGTAATTTGTAAGAGGCAACAGTTACCAAATTTCCTAATGATGCTATCTGTACACGCAAGAAAGAGGGTAGGTAGTACATATGTATTTGACATGGTAATTACATAATTCAGGAAAATAGCATGAGTAAGAGATTCAGTCCTGAAGACTGTATCTGGATGTATGCAGCTCAAATTTACCAATTAATCCAATTCTTCCAGTACAAACATGACATTCAGACATTGGGATGCTATCATTTAGCATTTAGTAAGTGATCTGCAGCTCTGTCATAGTGTGTAGGTAATTTCCTCAGGTTAAAGAATGCTGGGTGTCATACACAACTGATGAGTAATTTAAAACTACATCTGAAACTACTCATGTGGCTAATTGAACTTAAATAAAAAAAATAATAGTTTGATCTTTATAATAGTCTTTTATTTCTTCTTTGAAAACATAAACACAGGCTGAGAGGATATATTGCAGTAAAGTCATGCACATGAGTTTGATTTCAAAGTGATATTATATAAGATTTATAAAAAAGCATTATTTTATAAGGTAAGGTAAATTATAAGACACTATGTGTACATCTAGGGTCAGATATTTTTGACAGCTTTGCGTGGGTCCCTTTCACTACGCAAGCCAAAACAATTTACAGTTTCCTCATTCTTTTTATCTACTGTACAGCCACTTAAAAGTTGAGGAAAATAGACAAATCTGAGATCTGCTTTAGGGGAACTTTTTGATTTTCATAGCTCTGCTATAAGCAATAATGATAAATATATTGCTCAGATAAAATTTGTAGGGGAAACATTTCCAACATCTCCATCTGCTGTTACCTTTTAGTTTAATATGTAAGTTAACACGGGATGTTCAACCCGCAAGCCACATTTATTTCACAGTAATAAATGCCACTGATCTGGAACATTTAAAATTCAGCATCATTGTAGAGCTGATGAAAAGAGACAGGAAGGGAATTTCTATTAAAACTAGTTCTATGTTAGTAACAAAGGGACCAGTAACAACAACGGGGACTCACGCTATTTTTTTCCTTCATTTTTTGATGTAAAATGAGACATCAGAATCATGAGTGCTTAGATGGAAATAAAAATATCTTTACAGAAAACAAATGCGTTAGTGAATAATGTGCATGCTTTTCTATGACTTCTTTTTAATTCTTTCTTACTTATACTTTGATTTAATGCTGAAAATAAGACCATTTTCTCAACCTTCATTCTATGTCCATCTGGAAGGAAATCCGAATATCTCAAGTTAAAAGACTCAACTGATGGACAAAATATGCTATTGAAAAGAATAATTGTGATTGTTCCTAATAAACAGCAGTTAAAGTCAAGTATGATAGAGATTAAACCACCAGGAGCAAAGCCAGAGTTTTAAAGTTTAGCTGATACCAGTTATTTTGATGATTGAATTCAGGCTTCTCAAGACCAGGCCATAGAAGACCTAGAAAGGAATTGTTTGTCTCTGATATTTGTTAATTCTAATAATAACAAAAAATTACCCTAGGATTCTTGGCATTTTGACCTCAGAAAAACTGCATTGAAAATTTGTTCCTATTTATGGATTCCATGGAGTAAATTATTGTTTATTTGTGTTCTGGTCTGGTTCATACAAAGCAAATATAAATTGCTTAAATGTTTCAAAAGTTCAAATAAATTGAAAATATTGTTTATAAATAATTTATTTTATTTTGACCTTGTCACCATAATTTCAGAATACAGACCGAATATTCTAAGACAGTATTTAACAATTTCTTTTTTTTTAAGATTTTATTTATTTATTCATGAAAACAGTGAGAGAGAGGCAGAGACACAGGCAGAGGGAGAAGCAGGCTCCATGCAGGGAGCCCGACGTCGGACTCGATCCCAGGACCCTGGGATCACTCCTTGAGCTGAAGGCAGATGCTCAACCACTGAGCAGCCCAGATGTCCCTGTATTTAAAATTTTTTAAGGAACCTGTATACTGTTTTCCACCATGGCTGCACCAGTTTACATTCTTACCAATAGTGCACAAAGGTTCCTTTTTCTTTATGTTCTTGCCAACACTTATTATTCCTTGTCTTCTTTATTCTAGCCTTTCTGACAGATGTAAAGCTTTTCCTCATTGTGGTTTTAGTTTGCATTTCCCTGGTGATTAGCAATGTTGAGCATCTTTTCATCTGCTGGCCATCTGTATGTCTTCTTTGGAGAAATGTCTATTTGGGTACTCAACCATTTTTAACTGGATTACATTTTTTTTTTTTTTTTTGGTATTGAGGTATATTCATTCTTATATATTTTGGATGTGAATTGTTTATCAGAAGATAGTATTTTCAAATATCATCTCTTGTTCAGTAGGTTGTCTTTTTGTTTTGTTGATAGCTTCCTTGGCTGTGCAAAGACTTTTCATTTTGGTGTCATTCCAGTTGTTTAACTTTGCTTTTGTTTCCCTTGCCTTGAGAGGTGTATCTAGAAAAATGTTGCTTTAGCAGAACTTTTTAGGAGAAGTTATTGCCTATGTTGACTTTTAGGAGTTTTATGGTTTCAGGTCTCACATTTAGGTCTTTAATCCATTTTGACTGTGTGTGTGTGTGTGTGTGTGTGTGTGTGTGGTGTTAGGAAGTGGTCCAGTGTCATTCTTTTGTATATTGCTGTCCAGTTTTCCCAACACCATTTATTGAAGGGACTGTCTTTTTTCCATTGTATATTCTTGCCTCCTTTGTTGTAGATTAATAAACCATATAACTGTGGGTTTATTTCTGTGGTCTTTACTCTGTTCTGTTGACCTATGTGTCTAGCAAATTGCTTTGAACTATACATTAAAAGGATCATCCACCATAGTCAAATAAGATTTATTCCAGAGATACAAGGATGGTTTAATATTTACAAATCAATCAATGTAATATACCACATTAGCAAAACAAAGGATAAAAATCACATGATCATCTCAATAGATGTAGAAAAAGCGTTTGATAAAATTCAATATTTTTTCATGATAAAAACCCAACAAAGTTGGTTTAGAGAGAACATACCTCAACATCTTAAAGGCCATAATGAAAAACCCATGGCTAATATCACACTCAGTAGTGAAAAACAGAGCTTTTTCTCTACGAGCAGGAACAAGAAAAAGTTGTCCACTCTTACCACTTCTAGTCAACATAGTACTTCTACTAGTAGCTACAGCAATCAGACAAGGGAAAAAAAGGCATTCATATTAGAGAAGTTATAATGTCACTGTTAGCAAGCACCCTCATACTATACATGGAAAGCCCTAAAGACTCTACTAAAAAATGTATTAGAAATAATAGTGAATTCAGTAAAGTTGCAACATACAAAATCAATACCCTAAAGTCTGTTTTGACTCTATATATGAATAAAGAAGTAGCAGAAAGAGAAATTAAGAAAACAATTCAATTTACAATTGCACTGAAAAGAATAAAATACCTAGAAATAAACTTAACCAAGAAGGTGAATGACTTGTACTCTGAAAAGTGTAAAACATTGATGAAAGAAATTGAAGATGATACAAATAAATGAAAAGATAGTCCATGCTCATGGATTGGAAGGCAGTATTGTTAAAATGTCCATACTACCCAAAGCAATTTACTGATTCAATGCAGTCCCTATCAAAATACCAAATAATTTTCACAGAACTAGAACAAATAATAATAAAAGTTGTATGGAACCATGAAAGATCCCAAAATGCCAAAGCACTCTTGAGACAGACAAACGAGGCTGGATGTATTACAATTCCAGGTTTCCAAGATATACTACAAACTGAAGTAATCAAATCGGTATGATTATGACATAATGTTAATGAGTCCAAGATTTACTATATATTTCTTAAAAGGTGGAAATTATAGGTTGGATAATGTATTCTCACACTAGTATAGATTACTCAAAGTGTAAAACTTCCAACAAAAATGACTCGGGTTCTCATTTTATTGTTATTGTGGTCATTCATATTCATTAATTCACCAAAAATCCCTTTAAAAGTTAGAGGCAAGACTAGTTTCTGGAGATTTTATAACAGTAAAAAAATATCTAATAACATGATATTTAATTTTTAAAAAATTTAATGGACGAGTTTATTAAATTTCCTATATTGTATTCAAAAAAGTTGCCTTGTACTTTTAGAATATCTTTAAGCATTCTTCTTTGCAATGATTGTTGTAATAATTTGTTTGAATTTTCCTACCAGACAATGGTTGATTAGGAAGTTGAAGGATCACTTTTTGTAGTCCATGTTTTTATTTTATTTATTTATTTATTTATTTATTTATTTATTTATTTATTTATTTTAATAATAAATTTATTTTTTATTGGTGTTCAATTTGCCAACATTCAGAATAACACCCAGTGCTCATCCTGTCAAGTGCCCCCCTCAGTGCCCGCCAACCAGTCACCCCCACCCCCCGCCCTTCTCCCCTTCTACTACCCCTAGTTTGTTTCTAAGAGTTAGGAGTCTTCCAGGTTCTGTCTCCCTTTCTGATATTTCCTACCCATTTCTTCTCCCTTCCCCTCTATTCCCTTTCACTATTATTTATATTCCCTAAATGAATGAGACCATATAATGTTTGTCCTTCTCCAATTGACTTATTTCACTCAGCATAATACCCTCCAGTTCCATCCACGTCGAAGCAAATGGTGGGTATTTGTCATTTCTAATGACTGAGTAATATTCCATTGTACACATGAACCACATCTTCTTTATCCATTCATCTTTCTATGGACACCGAGGTTCCTTCCACAGTTTGGCTATTGTGGACATTGTTGCTAGACCATGTTTTTAGTGTGTATGAACACATACTAAGCTGAGAGATTATGTCCACTCAATTGTCCCTCAGTGGATGAATCAGTTAAAGTTATGTAGTCACGTAATACTCCTGTTGATCTTTGAAAATGAGAAAAAGAAAGAAAGATATAATAGACATCATCAAAGATTTTTGTTTAGGTTACTTTTTACTGCAGTCAACAGTAAACAGTTGACTGGTGTGCAGTCAACACCACAGTTGTTAGGATTCTTTACCATATTATGATGAATCTGAACCTTTGTAGTTCTGGGTAGGGTTAATATAGTGCTCCATCAAACTGCAAAACTGTATACGTTCATACAAGGAGAAGTCCTAGACCAGTTGGGTTCCATCTGTATCACTTTCTGCCCTTTTGTATTAAAACATACTTTATTTTATTTTAATTAATTAATTAATTAATTTTAATTTTTTATTGGAGTTCAATTTGCCAACATATAGCATAACACCCAGTGCTCATCCCGCCAAGTGCCCCCCTCAGTGCCCATCACCCAGTCACCCCAACCCCCTGCCCACCTCCCTTTCCACTACCCCTTGTTCATTTCCCAGAGTTAGGTGTCTCATGTTTTGTCACCCTCACTGATATTTTCACTCCCTTACCTTTATTCCCTTTGATTAATTTTTATATTCCCCAAATGAATGAGACCATATAAAGTTTGTCCTTCTCCGATTGACTTATTTCACTCAGCATAATACCCTCCAGGTCCACGCACATCAAAACAAATGGTGGGTATTTGTCATTTCTAATGACTGAGGAATATTCCATTGTATACATAAACCACATCTTCTTTATCCATTCATCTTTCGATGGACACTGAGGCTCCTTCCACAGTTTGGCTGCTATAAACATTGAGGTGCAGGTGTCCCAGCGTTTCACTGCATCTGTACCTTTGGGGTAAATCCCCAGCAGTGCAATTGCTGGGTAATAGGGCAGCTCTGTTTTTAACTCTTTGAGGAACCTCCACACAGTTTCCCAGAGTGGCTGCACCAGTTCACATTCCCACCAACAGTGCAAGCAGGTCCCCCTTTCTCCACATCCTCTCCAACATTTGTTGTTTCCTGCCTTGTTAATTTTCCCCATTCTCACTGGTGTGAGGTGGGATCTCATTGTGGTTTTGATTTATATTTCCCTGATGGCCAATGATGCGGAGCATTTTCTCATGTGCTTGTGGCCATGTCTATGTCTTCCTCTGTGAGATTTCTGTTCATGTCTTTTGCCCGTTTCATGATTGGATTGTTTGTTTCTTTGGTGTTGAGTTTAAGAAGTTCTTTATAGATCTTGGAAACTAGTCCTTTATCTGATAGGTCATTTGCAAATATCTTCTCCCATTCGGTAGGTTGTCTTTTAGTTTTGTTGACTTTCTTTTGCTGTGCAGAAGCTTTTTATCTTGATGAAGTCCCAATAATTCATTTTTGCTTTTGTTTCTCTTACCTTCATGGATGTATCTTGCAAGAAGTTGCTGTGGCCAAGTTCAAAAAGGGTGTTGCCTGTGTTCTCCTCCAGGATTTTGATGGAATCTTGTCTCACATTTAGATCTTTCATCCATTTTGAGTTTATCTTTGTGTCTGGTGCAAGAGAGTGGTCTAGTTTTGTTCTTCTGCACGTGGATGTCCAATTTTCCCAGCACCATTTATTGAAGAGACTGTCTTTTTTCCAGTGGATAGTCTTTCCTGCTTTGTTGAAAATTAGTTGACCATAAAGTTCAGGGTCCACTTCTGGATTCTCTATTCTGTTCCTTTGATCTCTGTGTCTGTTTTTGTGCCAGTACCACACTGTCTTGATGACCACAGCTGTGTAGTACAACCTGAAATCTGGCATTGTGAGACCCCCAGCTATGGTTTTCTTTTTTAAAATTCCCCCGGCTATTTGGGGTCTTTTCTGATTCCACACAAATCTTAAGATGATTTGTTCCAACTCTCTGAAGAAAGTCCATGGTATTTTGATAGGGATTGCATTAAACGTGTAAATTGCCCTGGGTAGCATGGACATTTTCACAAAATTAATTCTTCCAATCCATGAGCATGGAATATTTTTCCATCTCTTTGTGTCTTCCTCCATTTCTTTCAGAAGCGTTCTGTAGTTTTTAGGGTATAGATCCTTTACCTCTTTGGTTAGGTTTATTCCTAGGTATCTTATGCTTTTGGGTGCAATTGTAAATGGGATTGACTCCTTAATTTCTCTTTCTTCAGTCTCATTGTTAGTCTATAGAAATGCCACTGACTTCTGGGCATTGATTTTGTATCCTGCCACACTGCCGAATTGCTGTATGAGTTCCATACTTTCTTTTATGATCAAAAGGAGTTATCAGACAAAATGCAAAAAACTTATTTTTTTCCCCTTCAGCTTCTTGAACAGCATGAAGAACCCTAAAAGGCTAGATGAGTCTCAGTTTCCAATTCTGGGAACCATTGATTTTCTTTTGGTGGAAGCATACCCTTCCTGGGCCTCAGACTTCTTAAATGCAGATTTGAGAATAGTGAGTTTGAAAAGAAATATTTCAGTAAGTGTTTAGGTGTATATTGAAAATTATGACCCCTACTTATATCACTTGGTCCTATTAGAATTGTTGGAGAAATAACACCACATGTCCGTTATCGGCTTAGAGCTTACAGCACTGTGTCTTGTGGCTTTATGATGGTTGATACTTTATGGCACAGAACATCATTCCCCCTTTCCCTAAGGTCAGCTGCTTTTGTGTGAGGTGGTAGATGGTGAGACACTTTCACAATATCAACTTTTGGATATAAAAGTGTTGCTTAAGTGCTTGCTACTAATTACGTTGCTTAATTAGAATCAATGTCGTATGTGATACTATAATTGCATATAAGACATAGTTAGTCTAGGGTTAGTAGTGCAATTCTATAATCGGAATAAGTGTCTATTTTAGTGAAGAAAAATGTTGATCCAAGATTTATGGATGGAATCCAGTGCAATCAACCTGATATCAAGTAACTTATAATTGGCTCTTCCAACACTACAATTTGAGAAACCCATAAGGACTGCATTTTTGGTGGCTGCTAAGGAAAAATCTTATACTAAGTATTAGTGATTGATCAGTTCAATTCGGGGAAGCCCATTGTGTGGGCCCATGTGTAGATGATCTCCATTGCTAGGGATGCTTTTTTATGAGATCAATGAACATACACTATAGTGACTAAACAAGTGTGGTGACAAACATGCATAGAGCCGTTCATCTTTCCATTTGATTATTAAGATCTTCATACAAAATGGCCATCTATTGAACATGAGCACAATCATATGACTTAAATATTTTCAAACATGGGCACACTTGAGAGATCCACACACAATCTCCTTTGCCAAGTCCCATGTCAACAATCTTCTAATATTCCTTCTTCAAAATGCCTGAACATCTAGCCTAAACATAGTCACTGCCTAAGGACCAATAAATATCACAACCGTAGGCCTCTCCTTCTTATAAGCAAAGCGTATAATTAGATGGCCAGCTTGAAGCCCTTCTTAATAGGGTTAATGGCCTTCTTTACTGCTAGTAGAGCTATCATGTCTTAGCCACCCACATCTGTGCAATTCCAGCATTTTGTGCAGAGACATCAGGTTTAATTAATTTATTTCTTCTTTGGACAACTGATGACAGAGAATCCTCTGGGTTCACTGGTTTATGTTGATGGATAGTTGAGTTATAGCTGGAGTACATGCCTTGGAGATGTGAGGGAATTTCTAGCATGAACCATCTGTATTTTCTGCACAAGACTTGGCATTGTTCCACGTGTATGACGTGTATCACTTTAAGTGATATTTTGTACTAGTAAAATATTTGTCTGGAGATAGCAGCTAGTTCGTGACTAGAGATAGGTGAAAAGGTCACTTATTATCCCATGGTAAATTGCTCCGGCTCTGTCGGGGTTTCTCAGCAAATCAAAAGCTGTTTTACTGAGAAGAGTTAGTTGGTAAAGAAGACATGCAACAAATCCTTCCGGGTACCCATCAGCCTTCCCTTACATTCCATGCAATTTACTCATGCACCAGAAATATTTGAGCACAGTTGACTTCTGTGAAGTCTTGTCAGTCTCGGAGAAGAGCGACTTTCCTAGGAGCCTGTATCATGCAAGAGAATCTGCTTTTTGGTGGTGGTGGTTGTGGGATCTAATTCAAAGACTACATGTTTTTAGGACATCTGTAAATAAGTCTCCCTGGGTTGCCAAATGTAGTTTATGTTATTTGAAGCTACAAAAATGCTCTCTAAGTATTGTTTCTGTCTTAATTGTGGAGAATGAGGGTGCAGTAATTTACATTTCATCTCCAAGTGGATGTCCTGATATATTTAAGACCTGAAACATATATTTTTTGTGGGATTTGTTTCTAAGAAGTTTTCTCTTTCATATATCTTTCTAAAATATATAGGCAATTCATAAATTGAATTAAATTGTTCTGGAAATGGGGCTATAATCTGGAAGAGTAATTATAATTTGGAGTCACTCTCTAGTAAAGCCTATAAAAATTTACTCTCCTTTTCGAATATTAATCTAATTTGGTGAAGCAGTCAAGATATATTCATTTTTCAAGTTTCAGTCATTGTACTCATCTCTGTCATTTTCCCAGTTATGTGGTATACCATCTGGTCTGTTATTTTGGTAGAAAGCAAGAGTCGTAGGCTTTATCTTTCTTATTTCTATCACTGTAATTCTTCTTCATAGGACAACAAGACAAGTAGGGAGTTTTCCAATAGTGAGTATCTTCTTCAACAATTGGATTTGTAAACAAGCATGAGTTCAGAATCTCCTGGTGCTGCTGTAAGGGCTACAGAGAATAGCTGCTAAATGCTTTTCAAATATGCTTCTGGAGAACCTCTTTTGTTTCATTTATTTTTTCAAAGATGTATTTATTTATTTTAGAGAGACCATGTACACAAATGGGAGGGGTGAAGGGAGAGGGAGAGGATCTCCGGCAGTCTCCTGAGAACTCTGCTGAGTACAGAGCCTGACTCAGAGCTCTATCCTATGACCCTGAAATCATGACCTGAGCTGAAATCAAGAGTTGGACACTTAACCAATGGCACTAGCCAGGTGCCCCTGGGGCACCTTTTTAAATTTATTTCTCATATTCTTCACAAATGTCTTAACAAAATTAGCAAGCTTTGAGATTATTTTAGTGCATAAGCCATTCATCCTTGACGTGATCTGACTATGCTACCCAATCCCATCCCAGTCATGCTGGAATCTGATTTTAGTTATGCCTCTAGCGTCAATAAGAGATGGGAGTGAGGCTGGAGCATTAACGTCCTTTTTTTTCTGATAAGATTTTAAAATAAAGGGAAAGAATATTTTCAGACAAAGAGCTGCTTGGGCTGCTGGGACAATATCAGGAACTATTCTATACTATTTAGATGTTCAAATATATTCTTTCTAGTTTTTAGGATCCTAGTTTTTCCAAAACAGTGCTATATCTTATACAAAAGATAGAGCTTGGCTGCAAATGCAACTGTCATCATAAATCAACAACTTACAGGGTTAATCTTTGCATTTGTTTTTCACCTATCTGTCTGTGACTACAGGTGATAATAGATATTTTAACACCATCAAATAGTCTGCAGATTTAAGTCCGTTACTTGAGCTAAAAACTTAGGACTGTGATTTCGTGCTCTCTAAATCTGTCAAACAGTGTTAAGAGCAGTCACAATGCTCCACATTTCTTGAGTTTCTCATTTAAAAAAAAAAATTCGGTCTTAGTTTCTTAGGGCTACCACCATGAAAGACCACAAAGCCAAAGAGGCTAAAAACCAGAGATGGATTGTATCACCATTCTGGAGGGCAGAAGTCTTAAATCAAGTTGTTGGCAGGCAAGGCATACTTCTCTGAATTCGGTGAGGGAATACTGTCCTTGCCTCTTCTTGGCTTCTGAAGGTTTGCAGGCAGTCTTCAGTGTTCTCTAGTTCACAGTGATAAAGTCCTATCTTTGCTTTTGTTGTCACATGGCATTCTCCCTTTGTGTGCCCCTGTCTTCCCATGGCTGCATTCTCTTAAGAACACCAGCCATATTGAACTAGGATCCCATCCTCTTCCAATGTGACCTCACTTAACTGATTCCAAACACAATGGCCCTATTTAAGAAAAAATCACTT
The DNA here is from genome assembly GCF_048164855.1 of Canis lupus baileyi. NCBI lineage: Eukaryota > Metazoa > Chordata > Mammalia > Carnivora > Canidae > Canis > Canis lupus. Next base: position 29,286,248 of record NC_132872.1, on the reverse strand, counting down.
TTTGTGGTACTGGAGACGAGGACTTTAATGCATCGTTTTAAGGGTTACACAGTTGAACCCATAACATATTCTTGTCTCCAGCTATATCTATAACCCCATAGATCTTGCTTCCAGGTAACCAGAAGTTATAATTCAGTTAATGTTTTTTTCCTTTGCAGGCATAAAGGTCTAATTTCTGAATATTCATAGATTTTTCACTGAAAGGAAAATTTCCTTCATTTCCCTAAGGGTCTGGGCTCTGAATCCCATTCCTGGTACCAGTTTTTTTCTTGACGTTTCTTTGTTACACACAAGCGGGGCTAATTAGACTTTTTAAAAAGAAAAGGGGTATATCATCAAGATACCTGGAAGCCTGTGGTATACATAGGAAGGTTGGCTAACAATGCTTGATAGCATGTCAGAGGCAAAAAGATGACCAAGAATCTGGCTAAGATTATACCAAGAAAAAAAAAATCCCAAAGAGTAAACACTAATACTATGGATTTTAGTTAATAATAATACTATATCAATATGGGCTCATCAATTGCAAAAAAAAAAAGTCTCACACTATTGTAAAATGTTAATAATAAGAGAGATTATATGTAGGGTATTGAGGGCTCTGTACTTTCTGTGTAATTTTTTTGTAAACCCAAAACTGCTTTAAAAAATGATGTCAATTAGAAATGTATGTATTGATATAAAAAACAAGAAATTGTTGGGATAGTAAAATAGCATGGAGGGTCACATGCAGGGTATGCGTTTGTTACTGCTCTGGCTCAAGTATTGGCTGAGTTAGAGCCAAGAAAGGGCAAGTGTTGGAAGCCAAGCCAGACTGAGCAGCTTAATCTGAAGCTAAAGGATGTTTGAACAGAAGGGTTGATTGTCGCAGCTGGTTTACAACAGCCTAAGATTTCTGAAACACGCAGAAACTTGATATCTTAAGATAACAGGCCAGTAGTTAAGAGGGCTTGGATCAGAGCATGGCAGTACATGAATAAGCAATCTCCATCAAGAAATCTCCTGTGCAAATGTGTAAAAAAAAAGGGACTGGATTCATACTTTCTCTCTGTTCATCTCTAACTGGCTTCTCCTAAATTTACAGATTTGCTTCCATGATCTTAATCCATAAACAAGACATTTCCTTGAATTTTTATTCTTACCTAAGCAATGTCTTTTTTTTTCCTTAAGATTTGAGAGAAAGAGAGAGCACAGTGGGGAGGGAAAGAGAGAATCTTAAGCAGGCTCCATGCCCAGTGTAGAGAGTTAAAAACAAACAAGAGAGTAAAAAAAAAAAAAAAAGTGGATATTTAAAAAATATTAGCTGTACAAATACAAGGGGCACAAAAACAAGTATGAATTAGTTCAACCACATTGGAAAAGTATTTGGTGGTATTTGTTAAAGGGAGATATACATATCTTCTGTGACCTCATTGATCTGGTATTACATGTAATGAAATGACAGAAATGTTGTATACCGCACAGTGGTGAACAAGAACCCATGCTATTCATGGTAGTCCCAAACTGGAGATTATCCAAGTGTCCCTTCACCATAAAATGGACTTTAAAAGTTCGTGTATTTATTCATAGAATAAAATTTTACTTAGCAAGGAATATAAACAAATTGCAACTGTACTCAACAGCATGATGGACGTCTTAAACATAATGGTGAGTGAAAGAAGCCAGGTGGATAAGAGGATATACTCTATGATTCCACTTAAATCAAATACAAAGAAAGGCACGACTATCTTATCATGTTAGAAGTCCGGATAATGAGTACTCTTACAGGAATAGTAGCTATTACAAAGCACAATAGCAAGCTCTTGGATGGTACTGATATCCAATTTCTTGGTACGTGTGTCCCACAGATCCTCATGGTCCATTTATAAAAATTCATTAAATTATGCAATTATGGTTATATATTTTATTTTGTATTTCTGTTGTACTTTAGTATAAATTTTACTTTAAAATATTAGCTCTAAACTGAGTTTCTGCTGATGACATATCTAAGAGGAGATTACCTATAGGCAGGTGATAATGAAGGGCCAAAGAGTAAGAATTTAGAAGCTGAAGTTGAAAGGTAGAAAGCAACTGCTAAAATCACTCATATGGAGGAGTTGTCATTTTGGATGAATATGTGTAGAGCTAGAGACTGGAAGTCAGATTGTCAATGTTAAGGTGTCCATCATTTGTATGTTAGAAAGAAAAAAATGGCAACAAAAAGAGTCAAAGAAATAAGGTAGAGGAAAAATTAGAGAAAATGTTTATGGAAATTGAAGGAGCTAAGAATTTATTTTGAGACTATAGCAATTGTTCAATGATAGAAGAAAAATAAAACAGGACAAAAATCAGAAATAAATAGTGAATAATCTCACAAGGAATCACTGTTCTTTTTGGAAAACTATTAATGATTTGGCCATAATTTAAGTCAGACTTGGAAAAAAAAAATAAGTCAGACTTGGGATTAGAGATAAAATGAGTGAAGAATGGAGGCAGTAGTCATTGCACACATTTTGAATAATTTTTCTGGTAAATGTGAAGAAAAATGATGGCTTTGTAAAGAGCACTTACAAAGTTTCCTACAATGAAAAAGACAACTCCTCAAAATATCAACTAATCACCTATCTTCAACTTCATTTCTCTGAGAGACATCAATACCAGAAATTTTAAAATTAAAACATCAAACACTTTTGTCACCTATATAATTCCTTTTTAAGTTATGTATTTTAGATATCTCTTTGAAATTATGTAGTTCTTATGATGGCTAAAGATAATAGATGTTACCGAAAGATACAAAAATTCATTTTAATAGCTTATTAAAATTATGAACACATGTAAGCATTTTCAAAATAGACAAATAAAAGCTGAAATATGTAATTAACTGTGAATTGAGTTATCGATGCTCAGACAGCATAACTGATTCAATGAAACATGGCTCCATGCACTTCACATTTGTGAGTTTATTACACTTATTACAAACTAATTAGCATTGCAATGTAATAGTACAACCTAAGGGGCTGGCTTGTCTTCGGTAGTTCTGAAAGTAATGGAGGTTGAAAGCTTGTCTATTCTGGTAAATAGTCCTCCTCACTCATGAGGTATCTTACTACAATACATGAAATAAGAACATGATGCAGTATAAACTTGAACACTTAGAAAAATGTGAGATGAAAATATTGAAAGGTTTTAAAAACAAAGCTTAGGAGGTGTCAAGTCATGTCTCTATCAGTGAAGTGAGTATACAACTAGAAACACACAACTAAACAATCCCTATCTTCACCCCATGCCACTATAGGAGGTGATGGCCTTTCTCCTAGAATCAGTTGCTATCTACAGTCTTCCAATTACAGAGGTATTGTTGTATAGTAGTTGATTGGGACCCTATTATCTCAATTCAAATCCCACCTGCACTACTTCCTCATTGTGTGGCTTAACCACTTTTTAAAATCTCTCTGTGCCACAGTTTCCCCAACATTGAAAGGATATGTAGTAATGATCCCTTTATCATAGGTAAGTGGTAAGGAGTGATGATGTAAAAGCATTTAAAACAGACTCCGGCATTTGGATAGCCATGCAGAAGAATGAGATGGGAACACTTTCTTACATCATACACAAAAAATAGACTCCAAATGGATGAAAGACTTAATGTGAGATAGGAAACTATCAAAATCCCAGAGGAAAATGCAGGTAGCTACCTCTTTGACCTCAGCTGCAGCAACTTCTTTCTAGAGATGTCTCCAAAGGCAAGGCAGACAAAGACAAAAATGAACTATTGGGACTTCATCAAGACAAAAAGCTTCTGCACAGCAAAGGAAACAGTCAACAAAACTAAAAGACAACCTACAGAATGGGAGAAGATATTTGTAAATGTCTTATCAGATAAAGGGCTAATATTCAAAATCTATGAAGAACTTATCAAACCCAACACCCAAAAGCCAAAAAATCTAGTCAAGAAATGGGCAGGAGACACAAACAGACATTTCTTGAAGGAAGACATACTCATGGCCAACACGCACGTGAAAAAATGGTCAACATCACTCACCATCAGGGAAACGCAAATCAAAGCCACCATAAGATATCCCCTCACACCCATCAGGATGGCTAAAATTAACAAGTCAGGAAACAATGGATGTTGGCAAGGATGCAGAGAAAGGAGAACCCTCTTACAATGTTGGTGGGAACGCAAGCTGGTGCAACCACTCTGGAGAACAGTGTGGAGGTTCCTCAAGAAGTTGAAGTTAGAACCACCCTATGACCCAGCAATTGCACTACTAGGTATTGACCCAAAAGATACAAACATGGTGATCTAGAGGGGCACCTGCACTCCAGTGTTTATAGACCAATGTCCACAATAGCCAAAATATGTAAAAAGCCCAGATATCCATTTGACAGATGAGTGAATAAAGAAGATGTGGCATAGGGATCCCTGGGTGGCACAGCGGTTTAGCACCTGCCTTTGGCCCAGGGCACGATCCTGGAGACCCGGGATCAAATCCCACGTCGGCCTCCTGGTGCATGAAGCCTGCTTCTCCCTCTGCCTATGTCTCTGCCTCTCTCTCTCTCTCTCTCTCTCTGTGACTATCATAAATAAATAAAAATTTAAAAAAAAGAAGATGTGGCATATATACACAATGGAATAGTACTCAGCCATCCAAAAGAGTGAATTCTTGCCATTTGCAATGATATGGATAGAGCTAGAGTGTACTATGCTAAGGGAAATAAGTCAGCCAGAGAAAGACAAATATCATATGATCTCACTCATATGTGGAATTTAAGAAACAAAACAGATGAATGTAGGGGAAGGAAGGAAAAATGAAATAAGATGAAAACAGAGAGGAAGGCAAACCATAAGAGACTCTTAGCTATAGGAGACAGACAGGGTTGCTGGAAGGGAGGTGAGTGAGGGGACAGGATAATTGGTGATAGGCATTAAGGAGGACACGTGATGTCATGAGCACTGGGTGTTATGTGCAACTGATGCATCGCTAAACTCTGCCTCTGAAACTAATAATACATTATATGTTAACTAAACTGAATTTAAATAAATATTTAAAAAGAGCTTTAAAAATTAGTAAAAGAAACCAGTTTGGCATACAGTAAGTGCTAGATACTAGCTTCTATTTATATTACTTGACTTGGGTCTTTGTATATTTAAATGGAGGTCTAAGCTTATAGTTAAGGGCTAGAAAAGTATACTGCTCTTCATGATAAGATCTAAGCATTTGTGTGTTGTTATTAAGAGAAAGAGAGAGAAAAGAGGGAAGTAATAGAAATAAACAAGGAGATGGGGTCAAAAACATATGAGGACACTCTAATTCAAGAGGGAGAGTATTTGAGGTGTCTTTTATTAGATTATATCCCTCAGAAGAGGATTATTTAACGACTTTTCAATATAGAATTTTTTAAACATACAAAGAGAAAAGAGTATGATGAATCTCGTCCCCGTCCCCCTGCCACTGCCAATGTACCTCTCTCTATTTCCCATGCTGCTAATTGTTTCATCTATACATCTCTGCTCCTCCCTCCTTCCAGCTGTATTATTTTAAACCAAATCTCATCATCAGATCATTTCATCTCTAAAAATTAGGTCTCTTGATATATATAATGACCACAAGGTAACAAAACATAATTCCTTGGCATCACTGAATATTCAGTCAGTGTTCAAATTTCTGTTTCTCACATGAGTATGGATATTTTTGCATGCAATTTAAAATAGTTTACCTTGTTAAGACGGAAATCATATTTCCTCTCAGGCTTTCAGGGAAATTTGTTACCTACATAAGCTTGCTTTGCATGTGTATGTGTGTCTGTTGGGATAGGAGCGGATGGTCTAGATGGAAGTGGTATGAAGTAGAAAGCACCGTGCGTGCATTTGGGCAATGACAGCAGTTGGATGTTATACTGAATTAATCCTTCAGAAGATTAATCTGGTTCAAAACCAGAGATGAAAGATTCATTCATTCAATGATTATGTACTGAGCACTTTCTATATATCAAGTCTATGTGGAGGCCTTAGGAATCCAGCAATTTGGGGGTTGTATAAATCCTAACAAAAATCCCTTGGAATAAGATTCAAACAACGTCGTATCTATCTTACAGAGCAGAATTTCCCCAACTGGCATATGGATCGCCAATGCTTTTGAAAAAAGTAACATTATACTGGCTGAAGGAGTATCAACACAAGAGAGGAGAACGGACCATCAGAGTAAATCTGTAAATACTTGCAAGAGAAAAAAGAATATTTGCAAGAGTGTCCTGGTTACTCTCAGTGACTCTAAGAACATAACCCTATAAAAGATGGGACATGTCTATAGCCATACAGGACTATGATTCAAACTAAAGTAAGATATCTGAGCTTACTTTGCTTTGAGTAAATCTCTCATCTTCCCAGTTGAATGCATGCCTTTCTCAGATACAAGTAAACGGGGGAGGGGGGAAACAAAGTTGATATTTTGGATATCCTTGGCTGGTCCTTTTGTATGTAGATCTCTTGCAAATGTTTAAATAATGCCATATCAAAGAAACTTTGAATCTTTCTCTTTTAGAGATAAATTTCATCATTGTCTTGTCCTGAGATTTTATTTATTTATTTATTAAGATTTCATTTATTTGTTTGAGAGAGAGGGAGCCCAGGGGTGTGGTGGGGGGACAAGGACAAGCAGACTCCCTGCTGAGTGAAGAGCCTGACATGGGGCTGGATTCCAGGACCCTGAGATCTCGAGCTGAGGCAAAGGCAGACACTTAACCCACTGAGCCACCCAGGTGCCCCATCATTAGGTTTTATTTTAAAAATTGCCTTTTTCTGTAGAATAGTCAATTACAATTTTTTTAGTTGGTATTTACAGAGCACCAGGAACCAGCAGGGCCTTGTGGTAGTTATGGTGTCAGGTGTAGACTTGTTTAAATATTATTCCTGCCTCAGAGAGGATAATACTTGGAGAGACAAGTTTTAATTTATATGATTGAGGGCATCATCTACTAAATATCATTTGATGACTGAGTATAAACTAAGATTTATAAGAATAGAGAGAAGAGAATCTGAAAGGAAACGTGAAAGACTGAAAAAAATTGAGATTCTAATTGGCAGTAATGGCATAATTTACTTTTGCTGCCATAACACATTGTTGTAAATTTTGTGACTAAAAACAACACAAATTTATTATTTTATACTTTGAAGTCCAAAATGGTCTCATTGGACTAAAATCAACTTGTCAGCAAGACTACATTCCCTTTGGAGGCTCTAGGGCAGGAATAATTCCCATTGAAATAATCCCATCTCCTTAAGTACAGATGGAACCTATAATTTGCTTCTAACTGAAGAAAAACTGGAAAGAATCCACCTTCCAAGATCATTCCCCTTGTGGGCAAAATTGAGTTCTTTGCTGTTGTTGGGCTAAGGTCCTCATTTTCTTGCTTGCTCTCAGCCAGAGCCTGGTCTTTGTTCCTAGAGGCTGGCCTCAGGTTTTTTTTTTTTTTTTTTTTTTTTTTTTTTTTTTTTTTAATGGCCTGACCCACCTTCAAACCACCAATGGGGTGTGGAAGTCCCTCCTTATGTTTCCACCTTGCTTCTTTTTCTACTGTCTGACAGAGAAAACTTTGTTTTTAACAGGGCCTGTGTGCTTTAAATCAGGTGTATATGGATGGTCTTCCTATCTTGAAGCAAACGTGTGCTGTATAAAATAACACTCACAGAAGTGATCTCCACCAAGACAAGAGATTAGGACATGGAATCTTGGGAGCCATTCTTAGAATTCTGGCTCAAAAGTCTGAATTTATAATTTAGACTCCATCTTAACATACTGGTGAGAGCCTCCTCCTGGCCTTGAAGAAGCCAACAGCCACATTGTGAACTGCCTATGGAGAGGGACATATGGCAGAGAACCACAGGCAGCCTCTAGGAGCTGAGGACAGCCTTCAGTGAACAGTCATTAATAAGTTAGAACTCAGACCTCTAACTACAACCTCAAGAATCTAAATTCTGCCAACAACTGTACAGGCTTAGAAGAGGACCCTGAGCTTCTGAAAGGAAGATAGCCTGGTTGACATTTTGATTTCAATCCTACAAGATCCTGAGCAGAGGACCCAGCTACTCCTGAGCCACAGAAACTCTGAGATGGCACAAGATAGTAAATGTGTTTTGTTTGGAGCAACTGTGTTGTGGTGATTTGTTCCCCAGCAACAGAAAACTAATACATGGGGCTCGCCTTTGTAGATCTTGATTCAGAAAGTCTGGGATCAGAACTCAAAGTCTGTAATTTAACAAATAATCCAGGGGAATTTGATGCACATGGTCTCTTCCCTAGTTTGAGAAACCCTGAATTACTTCTCATAATTTTCATCTTTCATTAAGATGTAGGAAAAGCTCAGCATTGTGATTTTGTGCCCGGGAGAACTGCATGTAGCCAGAGTTTTCATTCCTTCATTTCCTTCAGGAGAACATTACTCACTGAAAGGAGCTTAAAATCTGTAATAACCTGAGAAAGACCCCAGAGCTAGAGAATCTACAACATCCATGGCACTCGAGACATAAAACAGCTTGTTCCTTCCGAAGATTGGGTAATTCAATCATCTTCCAGAAGGCCACCAGCAGGAGAATGATAGAAATGACATATTTGCTGTTCATGGAAGAAAAAAAATGTAATTGGAAGGAAATAAGACAAGATGTTCGCAGATAAAGGAGGAACTATCTGCTGGTTTAAAAAATTGTGTGCTAGTTTACTCATCTGCCAACAATAAATTTCTATTTTCATCTTCACAATTGAAGCTTGGTTAGAATTAAATGCAAAGAGATTTTGCATTCAGCAGGGCAGACTTTTTTTAATGCCTCGAGATGGATCTATAAAGAATAAAGGTTAGTCACTTTAGCAGAACAAGGACCTGTTTATCACTTCACAAACCTAATAACTGATTTCCTAAGAAATAGTGGTGAGCACTGGGGCTGCCGCTACTACTCTAGCACATACATTTCGGCATTTAGGAGCAAATTCGATTTTGTGATTAGCAAGCAAACTGCCTCGCCTGTGCTTATTGGACTATATATTTTTGAAGTGGCTTTGGGGCTTTGGTCTGTAAAGTCTTTTATAGGCTATATTAATCACATTTTTTAACTCAAAGTATACTTTGACATCACTGAGGAATCGATATAGCTAATTCTGTGTGGAGGGCAATGTCTAGTGGCATGTTTACAAATCATATAAATATTGGGTAGGAAGGATCAAGCTGTCAAATTTACATGTTCATTGAAACAGGAACACGAAAAGTTTTCTATATGTCACTCACATCACTTGGAATGAGAACCTCAGATTGAAGTATTCCTTTAAGAAATAAAATTTCACAGTTGACGAAAGGCAGAGAAAAGGACTTATAGCCCTACTATAGCCTTTGAGGGGTAAAGACAAGGGGGTTGATTGAAAAATAACATTTTACTGAAAATAACTGAGAAGCTTTTACTGAAATAGGTTTGCAGTATTTGTAAAATGCATTAGAATGGCTCTTTAGGATTTACCAAACAAGATCCTAAAAACCTGAACTGTGACAGGAGACACTGTTCTAGGGTTTGGCCAACTGAACCCAATGTTGCATAGTCAATAAGCTAAGAATGGTTTTCACATTTTTAAAAGATTGAAATAGACTATCCAGCAGAAACGGGGTGTGGCCTACAAAGTCTAACCCTTTACTGAAAAATAGTTTGCTGATATCTGCTCTAGAACTAGGTGGGATGATCACTGAGAGCCGCGTGGCTAGGTATGAACTTTGAAAAGATCTCTCTCACCAGGAGTGCTCTCAGGGTTTCCATTATAAAGTCCTACCAGCTGGGTGCCTCACACAGCAGAAATTCATTTTCTCACAGTTCTGGAGGCTAGAAGGACAAAATCAAGGTATTGGCAAGGTTGTTTGTTTTGGAGATCGGCTTGAGGAGGGTCCATTCTAAGCCTTTCTCCTTGGCTTACATAGAGAGCTATCATCTCCCTGGATCTCTTCACTTTGTCTTCCTGCTGTACTCGTCTTGGGTCCACATTTCCCATTTCCCACCAATCATCTTGGATTGAGGACTCACCCTAATGACCTCATTTTAACTCAACTGCCTCCACAAAGATCTCATCTCCAGATAAGGCCCCATTCTGAGGGCCTGGGGGTTCGGACGTTAATATGTGAATCTGGGGAGGGAGGCTACAATTCAACCCAAAACAGTAGAATTCTCTAATATCCTCCACATCACTCAAATACAATTTTAATTTGAAAGAGGCCTAAATAGGTTATATGGTTTGCCCAAGGCCAAATGTCTAATGCTCACAGAAATAGGATGCGAATCCAGAATTTATTGCCCCAAGTATACTTTCCATTTCTTTCAATTGCCCTAAGGAACAAAATAACAACCATTAAAAATTAACAACATTACTCATCAGTTATTCAACTCTATAAATACGTGTGTTGTATGAACTGCCTGCTTATACGAGCAAGTCCCATCCCTCTGTATAAGGGGAGATCAAGTGTTTGGGCAGATATTTATAATAAAAGGTAAGAGGGGAATGTCATTACAAAATATCAGTAACTCACAAAAGAAGAGATTTTATTTCCTTCAAAAGCACACTTTTCGTTCAAGTGGTCTGCGTCTTATGATGTGTGTCACCTCAAGATTCTGTTAAGATAGACATTTCCTCTCTTCACACTCTGGAACCAGAACTTTGAAAGCCACTGCCAGTTAGCATCTATCTTTCTGGGTATCTTTTCTAGTAACGGGTGGAAGGATTCTTTAGATAAGAACCTTGGAAAAAGAATAGGAAAGAAAAATAGTTGATGGGATGAGCACTGGGTGTTACACTATATGTTGGCAAATCGAACTTCGATAAAAAAAAGAGAAAAAAAGAAAAGAAAAAAAGTTAAGAATGGAATGTGCAGCATGCGATGAGGGGTGTAGGGCAAACATTGATAGGAGCTCATGCAGCAAAGTAAAATTAACATGCGCAGTGACATTTGGCTATTAATTTCTATTCTTGTCTTATATTTCAGGACTCTAGTCCCCGGGTGGCCCAATTCAAAGAGACTGGTTTGGCTGTTTGTCTGCTGCGATGGCTGTTGTTCTCGCCAATGTGATATTCTGGGTCTGGTTCTTGGAGTCTGCTTTCCTCTGATCTCCTTAATTTACTCTCTCGTCTATTAGATGGTCATTTTCTTTTATTAAACAGCTTAACGTGATTATAAGGGAATTCTCAGGATCACTTTAAACAATTTCTTTTATTTATTATTTATTTTTTAGCTTTTTTATTTTTATTGTTTTACTTTAAACAGTTTCTAAAGGTTTCCCCTGCCTGTGTTCTCTGCTGAACCTACCCGGCGTGCTTCCTTCCCCAGGACGTGGTCTCTGCAAAATGCTGGGCTCCTGCGTCCGTTGCCGGCTCTGTGCGGAGGGCCCCTGGCTGAGCTTTATGGAGCTACTCGGGAAAAGGATTTTCGTGGCTCCCTGATTTTGGCAAGAAGAGAACAGCTTCCGAGATGAATCTAAACTGAGAAGGTTTCTTCCAATGCACAGATGTCATTGATCTACTTATATTTCCTGTGATAAAATATTGAATGTCTCCTGCTCGCTGCCAGCGCCTAGAATCTGATTCTTGAACCACGGCCTGCCTAGCACCCAACTGTGAACCTAAGTTCATCATCCTTTTAAGCACATTATCTAATTAGAGGCCAGAGAAAAACACAAAGTGGCTGTTCCAAACCAGTTTGACCGGCCTTCTCTCTGTGCTGTGGTTTAGCCCCAGTGACAAATATTAGCCTTTTTCCAGCTAAGCTTCACGGAGTCGCAGGTATCTGGACAATTTAAGCCAAATACTTAGGCTGAATTATACAACCCGGATTTTGTAGCTTCGGTCCAAACTCTACTAAGAAAGCTCAGAGTCCATTACTTTGCAGATATTTTTTAGGGATTTTTCTTTTTGGTCTGAGTAAATGCACATTTCTGTACACAGGGAAACATTTCCTCATTGCTCCTCCTCTTTTCTATCTCAATGAAAAATTAAAGTGATTTGCTTAAAAATATGTTAGTTTTGCATGAAACATTGCTTTAGCCATATTTGTATATAATTTGTGTATATAATCTATGCATGCTTGCAGTGACTTACACTAATTACTATGCCTTGTTTTTTTGAAATTAGGGAATCAACAATATAAAATAAAAGCGTGCACATAGTGCTATCTTGCACTTACGCCCTAGATCTGGGCATTCTGCTCATCAGAACTCTAGAAGAGCTGAGCTCTTCCCTCCTGGAAGGACATGGCTAAAGCTGGATAGAGCATGCAAGTAAGAGGAGTGTGAGACTTCTCTGGGCGACAATGTGCCATTCACAGAGCCCGCCCCCCAAAGCCTAGGAAACCCATGGCAGTTCTGAGGATAACGTGGTGGATTCTCTAGCTCCAGACCCTTCAGAGCAGAAGAAGGAGCTTTTGAGGCTCGAGGTCCACTGTCATATTGGGGCTATCATGTGGGGCTGAGGGAGGGCTTGCTTCCCCCCACCTGGCCAAACACGTGAGTGGCTACAACAGGTAGCTACATCTGTCTGGAAATGCTGATCATGCTTCCCCGAGAACCCCCAAATCTTAACTGAGTGCCGTTGGGTGGGGCCCAGAGATTTCCTTCTTCAACAAGCATTCAGATGAACCTTCCTCTGAGAAACCAAATAGAGAAGGCAACAACTTTTAATATTATCTCCTTATTTACATAAGTGGGAAGAATTATTTTGCTGCTAAATAGGAAAAAATAATTTAAGATAATAAATAACCCTGTTAAATAACCCCTCTATCTCTCCCACTATATTACATTGGGTATAAAAATTATTTTTATTTTTTAATTACTGATTAATTTAAAAAAATTTAAAAAATTGACAAAAGCTATTTTGTCAATTCTGTGGAGGCATATGTATAATTATTATCTACAAAAATCTCGTCCTATTTTCAGTGTACAATTTTATGAGTTTTGACAAATATGTACACCCGTGAAACCACTACCGCAGTCAAGAAATAAAACATGTCTCTTACTCTGAAGGGTTTCCTCATGCCCTTTACATTTTCCCTCCGGATGCTTTTGTCCCCAGAGACCTGCTGATCGGCTCCTTTCCTTTCTCACGTGCTTATTGGTCATTCTCAGGTTCCTTTTGTCAAGTGTCTTTTCAAATCTTTCTCCATTTTCTATTGGATTATCTTGTTATTATTATTGAGTTTAAAATTTCTTTGTATTATTCCGGATCCGAGTTCTTTGTCAGTTATTCAAGTTGAGGATATTTTCTCCCAGTCTGTGGATTACCTCTTCATTTTCTTAATAGTTATCTTTCAAAGAGAAAACACTTTTAATTTTGTTAAAGTTAAAGTAGTGCCACATTAGGGGCTCAGCATTGGTGTCGGATGGTGGCGGATGGGACAGTCAGAGTCAGCAGTAGCTAGGTGGGCCCTGCTCAGTGGGAGTCTCTGCGAGCAGACCCATGTATGGCCTCTGTCCCCACCCCGGCGGCCACTTCTATCAGGTGCTCATCCTGCCAGTCCTGGAGCAGCCAGGAGGGAGGCAGGTAGCACCAACTGGCCTAGACATTTTGTCTACTTGTTTGGGTGGTGCCTCTTCCACACAGGGTAATTTTTTAGCAATAGACTAAAATACACTGTGATATAAACATCTTCATACACTTTGCCCCTTTTCATCTCTCCATCTTGTCTCCAGGACTTGCTAGTCTTCAATCTTCTAGCTTTTTTCTTTTTACTTCTGATCATTTGTCTCACTCTTGGTGACTGCCCAGGCATCTCTGTCTCTTCTCGCCTTGAGCCACCTCTCTTTTCATATCAAGTAGATGTCTCAGTGCACTCTTCACTCCTCTGCCCATAGAGAACATTTCCCTCTCCCACTGTCTTCTGTTATAGACCTGAATTATAATCCCACTAGTGTCTGCTTACTGGCTTGCATGCATATCTAAAGTCCACGGTCAGGTTTTTCTTCCTCCAGTTGTTCTAATGGGACCTCTTATATTACAGGATCATAAGTGCAAGTCAGAGAATGGTGTTGGTGCAACTGTGGTGAGTGACAAGGACATTTGTGCCATCTGTTCTTGGAGCTTACTTACATCTGGTCCTGTTCAGGATCTATCCCAAATACACCTTTTCCTTCTCCTTAAGGATTGCTATTGGGCCCATCTCGCTTTATGAATTGATGCATCCAAAAGAACACAACTCATACTGAGCAGTTTCAGATGTATAATCATGTAATGACCATGGTCATGGTTTGTCTTTACTACAGCCTAGTGACATGGCACATCATCCTATACATGACTTTATTTCAGGATGATTCTCCCACTGGCTTTTGCCAAAAACTCCACATTCTTTCCCCACAAATACCATAGGGTCCACCAGACCATGGATACATGTATGGTCCTCACCGTAGGGCTGATTGAAATTAACCTAGACTCCCTGTAGAGCTCGCTCCTGCTCCAGGTCCCACTCAAAGCTGACAAACATGTATCACCAGGACTGAAGTTAGAGAAGTATTCTTAGTTATCAACTATTTTGCCTCCAGACTTCAAAAAAGACACTAGACACTGCTGATGCAAGATGCAGCATTTTTGGGACACCTGGGTGGCTCAGTGGTTGAGCATCTGCCTTTGGCTCAGGTTGTGATCCTGGGGTCATGCAGGAACTTGATGGGTTCAAGTTCCACATCTGGCTCCCACAGGGAGCCTGCTTCTCCCTCTGCCTGTGTCTCTGTGTCTCTCATGAGTAAATAAATAAATAAATAAATAAATAAATAAATAAAATCTTTTTAAAAATGCTGGATTTTTCTTTTGCCTTATAGATAATATCCTGATAACTCTCTGACCATTAGATCCATGGAATCTTCACTAAAGTGATAGTTCCTGAGTCTTTGTAAGGTTTGTCTCTTTTCTACTCTAACACATATGTCTTGTCAAAGCCCCCAGTGTACTAGCCAACTCTTGTTCATGCTGTTTGGTCAAGATAATATCAATGATGTCATATAGCATCAGTGTAATGTTCTGGGAGATGTCCTGGCAGTACAGATTTCTTTGGACTCTATTATGGCAAAGTGGGAAAGTTGCTGTAGATATAAGGGAAAACTGTAAATGAATACTATCATTAGTTCTGTGTGAATATAAACTGTTTCCAGCCTTTTCTCTTAATCACAGTGAAAAGGAATGCATTCACCAAGTCCACGATCATAAGCTATGTACCTTTATTAATTCACCCTAACAACTGTATCGTGTTTGACATAGCAATTGATTTGGGGGCAAATAATTATTTAAGCCTACAGTATTTAGTCATTCACCAGGATCCCACAGATTCTGCAGGGGTCAGTGTGGTAGGATTAGGTGGAGGTAAGATAGAAACCTCCAGATGTGCATCTTAAGGGACCCGGAGAGTGGTACCAATCTCCTCCATCTCCCTTGAAATAGGATATTGGTTTTATTTATTTATTTATTTTTAAATATGGAACGCTTCACGAATTTGCGTGTCATCCTTGCGCAGGGGCCATGCTAATCTTCTCTGTATCATTCCAATTTTAGTATATGTGCTGCCAAAGCGAGCACAGGATATTGGTTTTAGTTTAATATTTTGGCCGGTAGTAGGTTTCAGATGTTTCCACTTGGCCCTTTCCACTATGAAAGGTCTTACCTTATAGGTCAGTAATGTATCGGTGGATTTTACTTCAACAGCAAAGTACCATAATTTTAATTATGTACTTGGAGACTGGGGAAATGACCACTGGATGGGGATATATACCCAATGGGCCAACTCATATTTGGAGTTTAGTCATAATTCCATTTTATTATATGGTACCCATTATTAGATTCCATTCTATTTCTTTAAAAAATATTTATTTATTTATTTAAGATTTTATTTTTAAAGATGAGCCAAAGGCAGATGTTCAACTGCTGAGCCACCCAGGCATCTCTTCTTTAAGATCTTATTTATTTATTCATGAGAGACACACAGAGAGGCAGAGACACAGGCAGAGGGAGAAGCAGGCTTTCTGCGGGGAGCCCGATGAAGGACTCAATCCCAGGACCCCGGAATCCTGCCCTGAGCTGAAGGCAGACGCTCAACCACTGAGCCCCCCAGGCATCCCCATTAGCTCCCATTCTAAAAAGGGGCCACAATGATGTTTTGGATCTCTAGATATCAATAACCCTTTTCCAACAGTACTCAGAATGCTTGGGTGTTCTCCTTTCACAGTGTCGTCAAACTAGGTAAATGGTTTTAGGTTCCTTTGGGGAAGGACTGGGGAAATCACCACATCATATTAAATACTTATCACAATATCACATGAATTAATATATGTATTAATGTGTTCTAGGTTTGAAAATCAACTTAGGTCTGGGAACTTAGCAATGGATCATGACTTTATATTGGGACAACTGCTCTTAGATCCCTTCTCCTTCATTCTTGTCTTTTAAATTTTAGTACTGGATTTTAATCAACACTTTTGTTAAATATTGTCTAGTTTGCTGCTAGGGATGCCACCATGCTTTATTAACCATCTGTAAAGGGGGGTGCAGCCCACCTCAGTGCTCCTGTTACCTTACCTTACCTTACTTTATCATACTTACCTTACCTTAGGGTCTCCTGGCTACTTGCCATTAAGCACTAACCCCTGACCATATCATCCCCATGGATTTAATGAAGCCAGCACTGTGACTGCCTCTCCTTCCATCAGCCCTGGCCTGTGGAAGGGACTATACTGAACTTATTATTTATACTGGTCCTTCATTCACTAGAGCATGTATAGTGACCTTGATGAATGATCTGGGCCATTTGTTGCCTTCTTGGGGAGATATATCTGAAACATCTTCCAGAATAGGGAAAGATGGGCTGCCTTTGTCAGGTTTGAAGGATGGGGGAGCAGAGCACCTGCTGAGCCAATATGCTCAGGGGAGTTCATCCAGACGTCCCTGTGTCGTCTCAGAATCCCACATTACTCATAACCAGGACCCTGATTGTAACAAAACAGACCTGCCATGGCTGAGATTCAAACATCTCCGGAGCTTTGAAACTCTATCAGGTCTCTATCAGGTCAAAAAGTGAAGACTTTTTGATTATCTTTTTCAAAATGAACCGTATACTACTTGTCAGTGGTCTTCAGTTTCTCATGATCTCTCTTCAAGCCATCAATCCAAATTAAGAATAACCAGTCAACTTTCATTCTATGCATGGATTCCTCCATTTTCTGAATGCTTGGATCCCTAGAGCTGGACTGGCATTCCCTCTACTGGGATATTTTCCCATGTCACTATTAGTGAATGTTTTCACTGTTGTCTTGTGCCAGGGACTATCTGTACCTCATCTATCTTCTTTGTCCACTGTGCAGTGAGCCCTAAATTCAAGTTTTATTGTTTGTGTTCTTGGAGCACTCTCAATACCACTAGTGTTAGTTTGGGTCCTCTGAGAAGCAGGTGCTAAGACAGGATTGAACATTTAAGGATTTATTTGGGGGAAAAGCCTATAAGGGAAAAGGGTTTGGAGCCAGAGGAGGTGGTGGGTAAAACTAGGAGACCGTAATGCAACAATGAACCCTGTGACGTAGAGAAGAAAGAGTTGTACAGAAAGTCTCAGAGTGCCATACATTTCTAGGAATGTCTTGACCAGGCCCCCAGAGACTCCTTAAAGCAGTTACTCAACAGAGGAGTCTCACTTCTCACAGGAATGGACCTGTGTTCGTATCCCTGCCATACTCCATAATCTTGTGGGAGCAGCTGTGGGAAGCATGGTCTCAGTACAATTGCAGTGGCTTCAGAGTGCAGCAGCTGAGGCTGGTTGTCAATCAAGTTCACCGTAGCAGGAAATGGGAATGGTCTGCTTTTATGGCCATCATACACACTTATGGAAAAGCATATCTTGGCAAAAATAAACTTCAGTATGTGTAGAGATGTTAAATACATAAAAACAAACTTCATATTATTTTGTTTGAACATTATGTTCAGCTGCACATAGTCTAAAATTTGTTCAGTGATTCTGGAAGGTCATATTGATTTGCTAAATAAGGCAAAAGAGACTTTGGAATGGCATTGTGGCCCATTTACTGGAAGACTTGGCATTGATTTTGGAAACTTAGAATGGTGTGTGCGTGAGAGGCAGAATTAGAGATTTTATGCCAATAGGTGAAGGTCAAATGGAGTTCAAGGATGAACTTCTTACGTAAGGACTTCAGGTCGAGGGGACGAGGAAATGGCAAGACAGGGCTTTATTATCTAATCTCCATATTAAGGTTGTAAACATGTCTCAAAACGTAAAATACTATCAACCGTAAAGTCCTAATGATCCCAGAAGGGAGCGTTTCTTTATGAAGGCTCTGCTCTCTTGATATCTCTGGCTCTGGTTCCTTGCTCTTGCTTTCCCATATCACTTTTTCTTCATGTCAATATGCTTTCCTATTTCTCTTTAAAAAAAAAGTCTCATTCTTTCTGTTCTTTCTCCTTTTTATTCTCTACTTCTTAGTCTATCCTTTCTTTTCTCCTTGCTCCTTTATATTTTTTCTCTCTTTGAAGATCATGATGATTGAACCATAGCATAATAATCACAATTAAGTGAGAAAGGAGGGATTGGCAAAGCTGACTAAAAACAAGCAATCAATCAAAAAAAATTATGGGAGAACTGGTAATTATAAATGAATTCAGTCTAATAAATTTTATTTCAGAGAGAAATATAAAAAAAAGAGCTAGTAAGCTTTAAGGAAGTCTGGATATGAATCAGATTTTAATTAGTTTCCCTATATTTTCGGGGAGCTCTTAGTGCTCTCCTGTCAATAAAGTCATCTGGAAGTATCTTTCTGTTCAAATTGTACCAACAGAGGAAAAGTTTATTGTTAACTGAGAATTTGTTTTTCCTTTGGGAGTCTGCTTCCAGACTATATGGAGCAATGAAAAAAAATTATATATTCTCTCATAATTACATTGTAAATCAAAGAAAAACCAAAGTTTGAAATGGAAAAAAAAGGACATTTTAAACATATTCTGAAGTACAGCTGATGATGTCTCAATAATACACAATGTGAGGAACATAGATAATGGATAATCCGAACTTCTAAAATTAACTTGTTTTGATAGAGCTCATCATTGATCTTCAGGTTTTACTAAACTCTGAGATATTATTGGTGGTTTTAATAGTTCGTATGAACTCCTCCCCATTCCAAATACATAAAAAACAACCTTTAATCAAATTCGTTTTAATATTAAAGTGGTTCCTACCCCATTTTTTTATCCTCTTCAGTATTGAGCACAGTGCCTTGGACCGGATTCCCCTCACTGAAACTGTGAGATGTCTATCTCCAGACAATTCACATGCAAAAACTTTTGGAAGCTGGTGCATTTAGTGATATCTCATTCAAAGTAGGCGGCTATTTAGGTATCTGAGAGTGGAAATTATTTTCTGACAATAACTGGGTATTTTTTGCCTAATGTTTGATATCTCCAGGGGCAAAGTGAAATGGAGGACTGAGGTCCTTCGGGGTTTTTCTAAGATAAGTCCTGAGTGTAGTTGAATGTGAAGCGAGGAGCCTCTTCGGCGAAGTCTTTCTCCTAAGGGAAGGGCAGTGTCTGATCTTTTGCACAAGAGCAAGGTTCTTACCTCCTTACTGTGCCAGTGGGGACACCAGCTGACTTGCATTTTCTCAATCTGTCACCAGTCCCTCTTGCTGTTACTGTTGCTGCTACAGTCTTTCAGTCTCCAGGACTTTGTATAGTTGGCCATGTCCATTGTCTGTCAATCCCAAGTTTGAAAGGTTCTTTCATTTGAGCTTTTAATTGTTGCCAGGTACTGTGTCAGAGGTAACTTAAGAATGTGCTTTTTAAGTCTCCTCTGTCAAATGCCACGTATATTAGCATTTGGATATTTTTTAAAGTAGTACACAGTGGATTCGAACAGCCTGTGGGGAGATCATTCAAAATGAACTTTGAAAGTGTTCTAGGTGTTTAAAAATTAGTTAAATGTATTTGAGAAACTGCTCAGGTCCTGCAATTGCTTCTCATTTATTGGATATTTTGGGATTTAATATGGAATTAGTTTCTGCTTAATTAAAACTGAGTTCTAACATTGTCAGTATAATGATTATGAAGATTTGTTTGAAGGTAAAAAATGAAAAAAAAATGAAGGTGAAAAATGGAACCCAGCATACAGGGAGGGGTTTCCTGCTTGCAGAAAGCTGCCCGCCTGAGACTCGGAATGTAACAGACAATGTGGTTGCCTTTGTTGGTGAAGCAGATTCCTAGTGATGATTGTGTGCAGAGCAGAATGATAATTACGGTAATAATATCGACTGAGAAATTGAAATTATAAAATATACCTGGCTCAAATGCTGAGAAAGATACAAAACTGTGAACTTTGGCCATTTTTAAACAGTTAAACTGAGAGGGAAGCTTTTATATCATTAACCTCCCCCCCAAATAAAGAGAGAAAGAGAGAGAAAGAAAATGGAAAAAAGAAAGTGATTTCCTTTTATTGAGGTATAATTGACATAACATTGTGCTAGTTCCAGATGTACAACGTAATGACACAGTGATTCAATATTGGTATATATTACAAAATGATCACCTGAGTAAGTCTACTTAACATCTGTCATCATCCACAGGAAATATTTTTTCTTCTCATGATGATAACTTTTAAGATTTACTTACTTGGCAAGTTTCCAATATGCAATACGGTGTCATTACCTTTAGCTGCTATGCTGTGTATTATATCCCCATGACTTATTCATTTTATAACTGGAAGTTTGTACCTTTTGATGACCTTCATCCATTTCGCATCCCTCCCACCCCAACAGCCTGTGGCAACCACTAATCCAAAAATGTGACATTAAGGAATAAGTGACATTTTAATATTAGATCATCTGTTTGGGCCATCCATTCTGATGTTATGCAGCTTCATTGTTATTGGTTATGAACCTCTGAAAGAGGCCAACAGTATCTTAGAAATGCCAAGTATTGTTGATTGAAATATCTTCCTACCTGCTTACAGCTCCAGAGGGCAGGTGACCTGCCTTGTCACCCTTTAGATCTCCCTACCTTTGTTCTTTGCTGCTTCTTACTACTTTTCCACTGCCCCCGACATTTAGCAGAGTACTTCATCCAGAGCCAGGTTATCTAAATCCTCATTTTTATGGTCATTTGAGACATTAGTTAGGTTAAACAAAAGTTTGAAGATGTTTTGAAATGACAATATCAAGCAAGTGTTGAAGCTCATTGGAATTCATATATTCACAACATTTTTTTTCTGAGCATAACATATAAAAAATTATCTAGCAAGGGGAAAAAAGGGGGAAGGCGCCTGGATGGCTCAGTTGGTTAAGCATCTGACTCTTGATTTCGCCTCAGGTCTTGATCTCTAAGTTGTGAGACTGAGTCCAGGGCTGGACTGTACGCTGAGCATAGAGCCTGCTTAAGATTCTCTCTCTCCCTGTCCCTTTGCTCCTCTGTCTCTAAAGAAAAAAAATTATCAAGTTTTCCATTTTTTTAAAAAGATTTTATTTATTTAATCATGAGAGACAGAGAGAGAGAGAGAGACAGAGAGGCAGAGACACAGGCAGAGGGAGAAGCAGGCTCCATGCAGGGAGCCCTGGGTCCCCAGGATCACACCCTGGGCCAAAGGTGGCGCTAGACTGCTGAGCCACCCAGGCTGCCCAAGTTTTCCATTTTTTGTATATTTCCATAAATATTGCTCTATGTAATGATGTTCTGGTAAATGTTTAGCAAAAGAATGTTTCTAGAAAATAAAAGATTAAAAAAAAAAGACTGATTTGTAGCATTTGCTGATTTCCGTGGTGTAGATCCTTCCACCACAGCAGATTTCAGTCTACCCCTGTGAGTTCACTGAGTGGGAATTTAGGGAAAGATGTGCACAGTAAGATCTTGGAAGTCACTGTGAGCTGGCTTCAGCATCCTACTGCCTGTGGCAGAAGCAGCTGTTGCCTTGTCCATGTTTCTTATGACCATACAGTTTCACTACACCCTGCCTTAATTTCCAATCACAGGTTTTTGCATCTCTTTGAGAGTTATCTGTGTATGTGGGACCCCTTTCTACTGGAGCCAGAAGTGCCAAGAAATTATTTCCCCTGACAGCTGCAATTTGACCAATTACTGACAGTAGTTAGTGCAGAAATTCACCATCTCCCTCAACTCTGATGGGATAAGTTAGGGTTCTCTGCTCTAAAATGGCTCCCGTTATTCCCCAGCAGTGAGTTTGAGGGTGATGCATCCTATATTGATTGTTTTCCCCTTCCCTTTTGTTATTTTCTTCCTTATTTACAGGTATTTCCTAGAATCAACCCTAATAAAACTATTTGCATTGAATCCTGTCTCAAGACCTACTCCTGATGGAGCTCAAACCAACTCAAACTCCTTCTATTCACTTCAATTTCCACCTTTTGCAGATGTCTTTGGAATATAATTGTCTATATTCCCTATTCATATATCTATTTGGTATTTCCCATCATTACTTCAAACTCAAAATGATCTCTCATTGTCTCTGATTCCTTTTCTTCCCTATCATTTCTGTTAGAGGTGGGGTGGCTTTGGGTACTTCTTCCTCTGACTAAAAATATCAACATAGCATTAGGCCTGCATTAAAGCCTCTGTAATGGAGAGAATTTGCTACCAAATATGACCTACTTGCAAACCTGGACAAGATAGGCTCCGATTCTTTTGTTGTGATTTCAGGCTGTATTGTAAGAAATGTGGAATCCAGGGCTGAGCAAAGGACTGTACGTGGCTGAAATAAGGCCAAAGAACAGAGCTCTAAAGAGGGACATGGAAAATATCTTACTGATATCAACCAAATTTAAATTTTTTGAGGTGTTTTTAGATATAAATTGTGTGTTCTTATAATTGCTCCCTCTTTTTTTTCCCTCTTCTATGATGGCAATATTTTCTTTAAATTACTTTTAAACATAAATCTGTTTCATTTTGTTGCTCGAGTTTTTTGTCTTTTTTTTTTTTTTCACACACACAAAAATCTAGTCCAAAACACAGCTATGGTCACAAAAAGAGTAATTTTAATGTCAATCTCCATTTTCAAACTGGGATTAAACATTTTCCAGGAAAATGTAAAAAAAAATCTGTCAGAAGAAAACTTCTGAAATGTTTGATTTGTAAAAGAAAAGAAAAAGTCTCTCACTATCCATAACACATCCATAACGACAATTTCCTTCTACGCTGGCAATGCAAACAACATAAGAACAGGAGCAAAAAATCAACGAAGAATATGCAAAAAAATTATATTTTCCTCTCTCATGATGTACATATTGCCTAATTATGACAGAAGAGATGCCATCTGTGTGAGACTGTTGGCTCAGAATTGCCTTGATTCTTCTCATGTGTGCCTTGGGAGCCATAAATCCTATAGTAGTAAAGACAGGAAATGAAAATACAGTTCAGATTTGAAAGCTGACTTTTGGTGCTTCTCCTATTTATTAAGTTATGGGAGTGACATCATAAGGTTGTTACTTTGTTTGCCTTTACAAGAACAACTAACAACTATTTAAGAACAAAGCACCTCTCAAAGAATCCTCAAACATGGGGGTGAGGCTGAAGCACACCCCTACCCTGTACTGTACAGACCAAGATGGACTGCATTAGAGGGATAAGAGGAGTGGCTGCATGTTGACTGCATTGTCCCTCCCCCAGACCAGCCTAGACCAGCCCAGCACCTTGAGAGGTTTCCCCCGAGCCCCTGATTCCTCCAGTAGGAAAGAGAATAGAGTGGGGGACAACCAGCTCCCTTCCTCCCAGCATTGGGGTCACATTGTGGGAGCCTCTACTCCGACCTCACACCGTGAGGATTGCAGAGAGATATTTGAGGGCTCAACCACTTGCAATCTAGGACAGAGAAGCAGGGAGGAGCTCAGAACAACCAGCACATAGATCTTAGTAGGCTGAGTTCGTGCCCACAGTGCTCAGTATTGTAATCACAGCCAGCAGTTTTGCCCATCTGGAGAACAGGGATACAGATGCGCTCTGATCAGGGAACGTGGCTGGTGCAGGTGTGCCTGATTCAGATACTCAAAAGAGAAATTGTGTCCACCTCATAGCCCACTTAGTCCACACTCACATGAGGAGAGGAATCATAGTCCCCCTGCTGTGAATAGTGTCTCTTGGGCCCTTCTGAGCAGAAGGGCTGGCCACGACTCTGGCCACGCATAGCTGTGTGGCACATGGGAAAAAATAATCACCCCTGGAGCAAAGCCCGTACGGGGCATGGAGATTCCCCATGCTATGTACTAGCAGGGGCATTAATTCACAGCCAAGGCTGAGGGTAGCTTCTAGTCCCTTACAATCAGTGAACCTGTTTGGGAAATTGAGTGTAGCCTAGAGTGGCCTCTCCCCTCTTGCCCAGGCAAGGGAGCTGAGACAGATCCCAGATAGCCAAAGCCATCCTGAGAAAGAAGAGCAAAGCAGAAGGCATCATACTTCCTGATTTCAAGCTTTCCTGTAAAGCTGAAGTCACCAAAAAAGTATGGTACTGGCACAAAAATAGACCACTCAGTAAACCAGAATCAGGAGCCCAGAAGTAAACCCAAGCATATATGGTCAAATAACACTTACCAAGGGAGCCAAGAGTGTGCAATGGAGAAAAGACCATCTCTTCAATAAATAGTGGTGGGGTGATAGGTTATTCATATGTAAAGGAATTAAATTGGATCCATATCTTACACCACTTTCAAAAAATGGAACTGGATTAAAGACTTAAGTGTAAGACCTGAAAACATGAAGAAAACATAAAAACAAAGCTCCTTTCCATGAGTCTTGGGAGTGATCTTTTGAATACGACACCTAAAGCACAAGTAACAGAATAAAACCAGTGGGAGTACCTCACCCTGGACAGCCTCTGCATGGCGAAACAAACAGCAAGCACGTGGAAAGCCAACCACGGAATGGGGAAGAAATATATGCAAACTGAGTCTCTGATAAGGGTTTCATATCCAAAATATGTCAAGAACTCATACACTTCAATAGCAAAAAGGCAACCTGATTGAAAAATGGGCAAAGGGCCTGAATAGACATTTATCCAGAGAAGACAGATGAAAGGTCAACATCAATAGTTGTTCAGGAAATGCAAATTAAAACCACAACGAGCTCCTCCTCACATCTGTTAGCATGGACGTCATAAAAAAAAAAAAAGGCAGGGTAAGTGCTGTCATGCATATGGGGAACACGTCTACACGGCCGGTGAGAATGTAAACTGGTCCAGCTATCATGGACAACCATGTAAAGGATCCTCAGAAAATTAAAAGTCAAAATAGCACTGGTCCAACAGTTCCACTTCCGGATATACATTCAAAGGGCATGAAAACATTAACTGGAAAAGATATCTGTACCGTCATGTCCACAGCAACGCTAGTTACCATAGCCAAGACATGGAAAGGGCCTCGGTGTCCCTCGATAGACGGACAGATTATATAGAAGCATATATCTATATACTCGTACTATTCAACCATAAAAAATGAGATGTAGAAGCATATATCTATAGACTCACATATATAAATAGACTAGTCTTATTCAACTTTACAAAAATAAAGAAATCCTACCATTGGTAACAAAGGGAGCTTTGTTAAATGCATTATGGTCAGTGAAGTAACGTAGATGGAGAACCTAAATACTGTATGATCTCACTTATATGTAGAATCTTTAAAAAGAAAAAGAAAAAAAGCCTCATAGAAAAAGAGGTCAGACTTGTAGTTACCAGAGGTGGAAGGTGGGGATAGTGGAATAGGATGAAAGCGGCTGAAAGGAGCAAACTTGTGGTTATAAGCTAAGTCCGTAGTAGGGATGTAACTAACGTACAATGAGCGGCTATAGTTCACACTGCTGCTGTGGGATTTACGGGGAGGTCATTAAGAGGTTAAATTCCAAGTTCTCATCACAAGGAGAATTGTTTTTGTTCATTTTTCCTCTTTCTTTTTACTACAGCTATGTGGTAAGATGGATGTTGGCTGAACCTACAGCGCTAATCATCTCACCATATACGTAAATGAAACCATCACGCTGTATTCTTTAAACTTAAACAGGAAAAAAAAAAAAAAAAAAAAAAAAAAAACCTTAAACAGGGAAGCATACCAGTTATTTCTCAATAAAGCTTGGTGGGGGAAAAGTAAACTCTCCATTTAGCCAGGTACTTGAATGCCACCGTGTGTCTTGTGAAGTCACTTTACTGACACCTGGAGTGAGTCCTTTTTTAGACACTCGGCAATTGTATGTTTTTGAGGTCAAAATTAAATCTCGAAGTAAAGTACTTCTTGTCAGTGCACGGTTTGCTCTGGCTGTTAGCAGAGGTCAGCTGCTCTCATTTTAAGTGAAATTAGAGCAGCATTTTTGTTTCACTCAGATCTTTCTCTTAGAACAGCTTTCAAGCACGGGTAGCTACTGTGGCCTGGGGGCCGGGCCTCAGTGAGAACATGTGTTTAATTAGTAAATGTCAAATTGAAGAAAAAGGGAAGAAATATGTGGAAAGATCAAGGACTGCATGAATCAGACAGGTCGTTTTTGATATTTTGAGTTATTGAATAAGCAAGTCATTCAGTGACAGTATTTTTATTCCTTTAACCATAATGATCCAAAATGGGGAATGGCCAGTAGATGGTGTTATTGGTGCCAGATGATATCATTGGGCTTAATAATAGAATCAGAGTAGTACAGATCAAATAAAACCTTTTAGGAAATTTTTATTGAGATTTTCTACATGGTGAACAATCCACAGTTTCTTTTATTAATACTTCTGATCTTTGATTTTTAATTGCCTTTGGTCACCAATTTATACTTCTAAACAATGGCTGAAGTGGGCTTTTTTGTTTCTGAGGAAATTGTTCTTTTCTGTGACTGCCATTACAGCCAGTTGTTACAGAAAAAGGTCAGCAGGTAATTTACTGGGAAATAAGATCATGAAAATTTTGTAAAGGTGGTTTCTGATTACATGGAGCTGTGTAACTGGCCCATTAAAATTTTCTAATATTGTATACATTTTGTTCTTAAGTATCTTTCAGGGTTTTAGAAGATTTTTTTCCATAATACCAAAAATGACACATGCCTGTGAAAAGATGGGAAAAATTAGGTTAAATAAGAACCCTAATATAGTCCTGTGCCGAATTTTGGAGCCCTCAGACTGAACACTGAGTACTACAGAACACGATGGAAGGATCTAGAAGAGCAGAACTATCATTAGTGGATCACTGTTGGGTTACTGTACTGGTCTTGGCAGAATTTAAGGCGATATTTTCTCTGATTCCTTTCCAGTTTCTAGATTCCATCTTCCTTGTCCTCTGCCTCATTCCTTAAGCTTTTTTCTCATTAATCCCTATTTTGACCATTTACTTGGGTGTCTTCTAACAGAACTTTAATTTCTCTCTCTCTCTAAGATTTTATTTATTTACTTGAGAGAAAGTGAGAGACAGAGAATGAGCAGAGGGTGAAGAACAGGGAGATGGAGGAGCAGGCTCCCCGCTGAACATGAAGGCTGATGTGGGACTTAATCCCAGGACCCTGGGATCATGACCTGAGCCCAGGCCAGACCTTAACAGACAGAGCCACCTAGGGCCCTTATTTCTCTCTCTCTTTTTAAAAAAGATTATTTATTTATTTATTTATTTACTTACTTACTTATTTGAAAGAGAGAGAGAGAGCTTGAGCTGGAGTAGAGGGTGAGTAGAGGGAGTGAGAGAAGCAGATTCCCCACTGAGCAGGAATCCCAATATTCAGGGCAGGACCCAGGACCCTGGATCCTGACCTGAGCTGAAGGCAGATGCTTTCCTTACCTCCCTGAGCCACCCAGGAACTCCCAAATTCTAATTTCAAATGCATTCAAATCCACCTCTGATTAATCAAGTTCAGATAGATGTAGGCAGATCATTTGAGACTAAGAACCACATATGCTATCCCCCTAGCCCCCTCTTGTAGGTTCATCAAACCATCCATAAAAAGTCAAAGAAGGAAGTTCATTGAACTCATAGAAAATGATGGAAAACAAATTTTCATGTCTAACGTGAGCAGGAAAACGTGTCGACCTAAAACTAATACCAGAGTTTTGAGACTTAGGTTACACATAGTATGTGTTTGGAAAAGCCATTTAGATCAATGTTCTGAGGAAGATGAGTCTCACAAATTCTACCCCGCATGTCCAAGCACCCTCTCCATTCCCAGCTTCATCAAAACAAAAACAAAAATTTGATGATCTTGAGAAACCCATCACACTGTATTCTCTCTTGGGAAATTATAGCATAAATTAGTACAATAAGATCCTGCAAAGTCCTGCAGTGGATTAGCATCTCTAATGCTGTTTAAAGTTCCACATTTTCAAAATCTATTTGGCTCTAAGATCCAGACTTTTTCTCATGTTTTCTGAAACTTACTTTTTCTTTTTCTTTCCTTTAGTTTTCCTTATTTATTAATTTTTATCTTTTTCATTCATTTCTAAACTTTGTTACACGATCAGCATCCAGGTAATTGCTGATCTAGTTCTTATTCAAATATTTTTTCTCTCTAAATGGGTTACATGCCAATCGCGTTTCTATAGATTTATTTTTTCTTTTACTTCTGTCTGCTTTACAGCTTCAGAAACTTGGAAGGGTCACAGTTTATGCCCAATATTTCCCTTCTATCTCCTTTTTATAAAATTTCATTTCTTTAGGCTCATTCTACAGGACATTTCTGTCCCAGAAAATGAAACAGACAGTGTTGAGCACTGTTCATTACTACTGTATTCTTCTGTTTCACCATTGTAAGATATACTGAATGCCATGTTCAATTGTGGATGTGTCAAAACAAAAAGAGATAGAAGTTGAAGGCCTCTGTTCATTTCCTTCCTATTATACTTGGGCTATTCTATATTTTGAAATAGCTTTCAATTCATAAAAGAAAATTAAAAACCTGTATCCTTTTTTTTTCCTTTTCAGCAAAACAAGGCAGTAACTTTCATTTAACCATCTTTTCTATAAAAAAATAAAAATAAAAATAAAAACAAGTTTTGTGGTTTTGTGTGTTAAGGACCAAACAAACATAATTCAATGGCTGCTATTATCTTGGGGAATTGGCTGAACAGCATTCAAAGGCTTTCTTCCAAAAGCTCTCGATTCATTTCTTTGAGTTTTGAATAGAAATTTGCCCAAGCAGGTATATGAAAAAATCCTCGGAGAGGATTTTTTTTCCTCCTCAGAAATGACTTCTGACATCTACAGTCCCACCATCTATCTTTGTCCGTCTGTCTGCGTAGCCTTGTAGAGACTGGCTTCATGAGACCACCGTGTCTGTCATGCAGAAGACTGTGTGGTTCCACCTTTGGAGTCCCACACACTGGAGAAACTGAGTGTCCAGGAATGTGGTCCATTGGGAAGGGGATTAGGG
Organism: Canis lupus baileyi; assembly: GCF_048164855.1. Classification (NCBI taxonomy): domain Eukaryota; kingdom Metazoa; phylum Chordata; class Mammalia; order Carnivora; family Canidae; genus Canis; species Canis lupus. The sequence goes on along the minus strand of NC_132872.1, from coordinate 29,256,906 downwards.
GATGTTTGCAGTGAGGAGAGTCTTATCAATAACATGACGAGCAACTTCGACATGACTCTGTGGTCCACAATAAATGGGAAGAGGCCACTGCCCATGTCGTGCAGGGATAGTAGGCACAAACTGAGTCAGAGCCATATATTCATGACTGTTCTCAAAATCCCCCTGGCTTTAGACAGGATCTAATAGAATGAGCAAGTCTAAGGACTTTGCAGAGTTCCAGGATGAGTGATAAGGTTTTGTAAAAGGCAGAGTGAAAAGTAAGGCATGGCAGGGGTATCCCCTGGTGGGTAGGGAAAGGCGTGGTTGGGAATCTCTGACAAATGTCAGATGGTGTCGTGGAAAGTGTGCTGACTCAACCATAGACTGGCTCCCCATACCGTCCAGGGTGTTGATCAAGTTCCTCAATCTCTGTGAGCCTCCGTCTTCTCAAGTGTAATGTCAAAACCTGGCAGTATTGGGGTCAGGGCTGGGAAAGGCAAGGCCTGCAAAGTGCTTGGCTCGGTATGTGGCAGCGCGGCCTTCTGTGGGTGCTGCTGCTGCTGCTGTGGGGGTGCTTCCTGCCGTCCTCTGCTGCGCTCCCTAGCCCGGGGGGCGGGGTAGTGGTGCGTGGGGCAGCAGTGAGAAACCACAGCGAGTGGAGTGAGTCGTGGCCGGGGAAATACTGGCTCTTCCCTGGGGCTGCGCTGTGCAACATTAGGGGCCGCCTCGTCAACTTGTGAAGCCTCAATCTGCAGAAAGTATGTTGGTTTTTAAAATGACATGTTCTGTTGCTTATTTTGTTGAATGAAATAGAGGAAAGCAAAATCTACAAGGTAGCATTAGAACATTTTACTGAAAGTAAGTAAACTGTAAAGTGTAATACAAGGGGTTTTTGCTTTTAAATATTTTATTTATTTATTTATTTATTTATTTATTTATTTATTTATTTATTTATTCATGAGAGACACAGAGAGAGAGAGGCAGAGACCCAGGCAGAGGGAGAAGCAGGCTCCCTGTGGGGGCCGGTGCGGGACTCGATCCTGGGTCTCCAGGACCACCCCTGGGCCCAAGGCAGGCGCTCCACCGCTGAGCCCCCCAGGTGTCCCGGATGGTTTAAAGTCTTCAGGAAGCTTTGTCTCTCTCAGCAAAGGAACCTTGAATTTTGCATTTGGAAAAAATTGTCTTTTGTTGGGGGCAGGAGCACGGGGAGGGGATGCTGAGGGGAAGTGTGTTAGAAGGGGCCCTGCTTACACTCTTAAGTCAGCCAATAAAACCTCCCATTATTACTGAATAAACAGTGAAGTCGTAGGCACTTGTGTTTGGTTGAGAAACCAGTTTTCTCATCCAACAACATAGAATCTTGTTCATGGCCGTGCCACAGCTGTGTCAGAGATTCGTTATTTCCTCTGTGTGGATTATGATGCCCTGCCCTTGTAAACTCTGCTGGTTGTGGGGAGTGTGTGTGTGTGTGTGTGTGTGCACGCGTGCGCATGTGTGTGTGTCTGAGACCAAGAGGTGCAGGAGTTGGGAAAGTAGGAAGATGCTTAGGTTTAATCGTCCCCTCTTGTTGAAGAAGTCGCTTGAAAAGAATTCGTTATTCTGCGAAGTTCAGCACCAATTAGTATGCAGCTACTTATATCGATAAAAGAAATTTCTGCAGGTAGGCTCTTCAGCTCTGGTGCCCTTGGCCTACTTGGACCCCCGTGAAGTGCGCTACTCCACTTCTAGGGGATGCAGGTGTCCCCAAAGCGGCAAACATCCCCCCAGAATACTCACCCTGGGGCCGGAGTGACGACTGAAGATACGGACAGTAGTTAGGAGGCTCAGAGCTCTCCGGCTCAGGATGGTTGGATCGAGCAAGGGAAGGCTGATGACTGGGCTCCTAGGGCCGCACGTGCACAGGGAAGAAGTCTCAGCCACGACAAGGAACTGCAGGGTTGAGCCCTCTCCATGACTAGGAAATGTGACAAAGGAGGGTAGCTGTTCACTGTCTAGGGGTTTCCGGGGTTTAATCTGGGATGAGGCTGATGAGAGGCAGAGCACTCCAGACTGGTAGGTGGCAGGTTTCATAAGCAAGGGAACTTATGTATGAGGCTTGTCTTGGGCACCCCAGTAGGAGTCCATCTCTGCGCCTGCCCTCCAGAATCTTAGAAACTCTACGGAGGCCTTCACTGGGTTCAGTTACATACCCAGCCTCAACATCACATTCCTGTGGCAAGGCTGTATCCTGGGAGCCACTTCTGGGAGCAGGGAAGGCAAGTGGGATACACATTCCAGGGACACAGGAGGGGATGGGAAGCCTCCAGTTGCCCAAATCCAGCTCGTGGGTCAACTTGTTGACCTCCCTCAACAGTCAGACTCCTCTTGAAGGGAAGCCGTGCTTCCTAAGCTGCCAGGAGGGTCAGGAGTGGTGGTTGAGTGTGGAGGCTTGGGGACAGGAAACAAGACTGACTGATGTATTAGTTTGTACCTCATAGAACAGTGTCCCCTGCTTGATTCTCAGACATACATGGGTCCCTGTCATACCTGAATGCCCACAATAGAAATGTGGCCCCACGTAGTGCAGGCTGGGGAAGCATGGATGCCCCCCAAAATAAGCCCAATTCTGAAGGGAGCCTAGTCTGTTTAGGAAAGTGATAGGACAAAAACAGTATGAATTAAAAGTAGAAAATTCCTTTTGTTATTGAATCTTAGTGGAAATACTTGAGTACACTTTTATGGACGTGTAATTTACATGCAATAAAGTGCAAAGATCTTAAGCGGATAGCTTGATCGTAAAAATATATATGCTATGTAACCAATACATCAAAATGTAGAGCTCTTGAGTGTCTGGCTTTTTTTGGTCACATGTTTTTGAGATTCCTCTATGATATTTTATGATGTTTAAGCTGTAGTTCTTTCCTTTTTTGTGCTTCGTAAAAAGCAATTTTAATCTGTCTTCTTTGTAGACTAAAAAGTAAAAGAAAAACACAACTCAGTTTAGTTCCAATAACAAGGAAATCAGCATTATGTTCCTATGAATTTACACTAATTTGGATTTAAAATATTTTAATAAGTTATTTTTAAAAATATTTTATTTATCTATCCATGAGAGAGAGAGAGAGAGAGAGAGAGCCAGAAACGTAGGTAGAGGGAGAAGCAGGCTCCATGCGGGAAGCCTGATGTAGGACTCGATCCCGGGACCCAGGATCATACCTTGGGCCAGAGGCAGACCCTCAACCACTGAGCCACCCAGGGATCCCTATTTTAATAAGTTATTACTCATGTGTGATTTAATGAGAAATATAAACTTTTAGAAATCAATAGGAATTTTCCAAAAATTTTTACTTGTGATAGAATTACAATGTATTTTTATTAAATACCAAAACATTAAACTATTTTACAAAAAGTTACAATTGAACATGTTTATTTGTATTATGTGTGGACTAAACCTGTTCCTATGACAATGGAGATGTGAATTTCCTCATAGCAATTTAAATATATTAGTTTTCTGATTTGATGCTGAGGAGTTTGAAAGATAGAAAGGGACAGAAGAATGGAAATATACACCATCTGAAAATATTTATAAACAGGCTGATGTGATCATGCTTTGCTAGACATTTATCTATATCCTGTTTTTGGTTCCTATGGTTTTTCTGGATTCTTACTCTAGAATTACTTCTTTTTTTTTTTTTATTTCCTATTAGCATATCCCTTCCTACTAAGTCCTTGTTCATTCTTTCTTTCTCCTTCCTTCCTTCCTTCCTTTCTTTCTTTCTTTCTTTCTTTCTTTCTTTCTTTCTTTCTTTCTTTCTTTCTTTTTCTTTCTTTCTTTCTTTCTTTCTTTCTTTCTTTCTTTCTTTCTTTCTTTCCTTCTTTCTTTTTCTTTCTTCTTTCTTTCTTTCTTTCTTTCTTTCTTTCTTTCTTTCTTTCTTCTTTCTTTCTTTCTTTCTTTCTTTCTTTCTTTCTTTCTTTCTTTTCTTTCCTTTTTTTCTTTCTTTCTTTTCCTTTCTTTCTTTTCTTTCCTTTATTGCATTACTGGAGCAAATTGGCCAGACTGTCCATTTGGAAGAAGGTATTCAAGCATGCTCAGCTCTTCTCATTTTAACCCACATTCCACAAATACATAGACATGCCCACAATCTCCTCAATACCACATTTCCCTTCACCATTTCTCTATTTATTGCTTTCTTCACACATCTAGATTTCTTAAGAGTTATCTGTGTTATTCTATCTTCAATTATGAGCCACAGATATATCCTCCAAGTCTCTATAATCTAGATCTCACATTACCACCACACCTCATCCTTCCTAACAGGCCTCTCACTAAGGTAACTAATGACTTCCATGTAACTGCAGCTAATGCCTATTTAACCTCTCAAGCAGCATTTGACATTTCTTTCTTGAAATTCTTCTTTTGGATTCCATGTCATTCTCCAGGGTTCGTTCCAAATTCTCTGGCCACACTTTGCTAATCTCTTTGCTGGCTTATGCTCTTTTATCTAGCCTTTGGATTTCAGGTTATTCAAAGTCCCTTTCTCTTCTCATTCTACATTCTTCTCCTCGGTGCTCTTATTCTTACCATAGCTTCAATTACCACCAATATGATAACTACCAAATATTTATGCCCAGCTCTGGCCACTCCTCTGAGTTCTTGTTTACATATTCAGTTGCTGATTTTATTTCCCTAATTGGATGATCCAAAGGCACCACAAATATCAGATGGCAGTGTAACAAAACATTCTTAAAATAAACCTAGCCTTTCTTCAGAGTTCTTTACCTCAGCCAATGGGTACCTTTATGCTTACAGTTGTTCAAGCTCAAATCCTTCTACACCTTTCTTTCCCACCTGTCATATTCAATTCAGTTCAAAATGCAGATAACTCTTCCCCTTGTAAACACTTTGAGTCTATTCATTTCCATATCCTCCATACAACACATGTTAGAAGCTACCATCATTTATCACATGGGCTATTTTAGTAGCATTCTAAATTATTTATTCATTCACAATCTATTTTCTACAACATGACCAATAACATTGCATTTTTAATCCAAATCTTGTCATTTCTCTGATTAAAATCTTCCAATACTTCACATTTTTTATAGAACAAAAATGAAATCCTTAATAGGTTCTACTAGTCATGTAAGATCTGACCTGTCTACTTCTACAGGTCTGTCCCGTACCACTCTATCCATCAGCATGTGTCTCTTTGAGATATCTCAAGTCAAGGTTGGTATCCTTGACTATCCTGTGTACTTTCCCATTTATTGGCCTTCGACATACTCTTTTCTGACCCAGAACGTGAGTCACTTCCCTACCTGCTTTGGCTACGACATGCTTACTTATTCATCAGACCTCAAATGAAAAGTCATTTCTATAAGAATCCTTTACTGATACCCATATTATAAAGCTCTGTTTTTTTCTTTCTCCTTTGTAGCAGTTTTTTCATGGGTTATAGGTGATGACTGAATCCTAATCTTGGCTCACACTCCATTAGAACAAAAGCATTGTTTTGCTTATAGCTGTATTCTCAGTTCCTGGCACAGTGCTTAGTAGATAATAGGTACTCAATAATCGTTGCAAGGACGCTTAAATATAGAAAGTGTTTAAGATATCTTGTCAATCATGGAAAATGTTCTTCATATATACCGGATGTTGTAAAAATCTAGAAGATCTACAAAATTTTTTATTTTTAATGCGGTATCAGGATCACATAATTTATTGACATAATCACCGAATACATACATTGGGAAAGAAGTGTTTACCTACATAGATATTGCTCTGACATTTTGAATAGTTCAAATGTTATTTGCTACAGAGAAAATAAGGAGGTCAATAAAAGACCTATTCAAGTTTTTCTTTCTTTTTTTTTTTTAAATTAGAAAAGTATGGTGTATGGTATTTCCCATAGTAGAGGTGATATGGACTAGTCATTACCACTGTATTTTAATGTTAAAATGCGGAGGCTTTGGAAACACTCAGATGTTTGGAATGTTTATATATATATTATTCACACTTTATGTGGTTTACCAAGTCATCCTTATGTCCTCTCAATTAATCCCTTTGTTTTCTAGAATAAGGGGATATAGAAATTCCTTAGTGTAAAACACGTGAAACTGAATCTTGTTGCAACAAGCTGAGTTTCAGGGGTCACTAGTCCTGTTGTGTAGGCAAGAGCAAGCCTTGATTGGATCTGGCAGGCCATCTGTTATGTCTCAGGTGTCCTAGAAGCCTCATTTCCTGCTTAGGTAGGTCAATAGATCCAGCATATGTGCCATAGTTCTGAAAAGTTAACTTCCTTTCTAGACCACTAGAAGGATATGCTTGGTAAGTGTCACTTTGGAAAATAATCACTGGCATTAAAATAATATCTTTATCAAAATTTATTATTCATGCCTATCTCTTCTTCTTTACCTCTTATTGTTTTTCCCCGTTTTCTATTTCTGCCTAACAAACCCTCCAAAGAGTAGGGGTATGAGGCAACAACAACTGTATTGCACTTCTAGTTCTAGGAGTCAGAAAATGGGGCAGAGTCTAGCAAGAGCAGCATATCTCGGATACGTAATGACTAGGGGATCAAGTGCTGAGGCTTAAACTGCTGGAGATAGCTGGGCGTCTCTGGAGTCTTGGTTCATCTACACATCAGTCTGCTGGGGTGAAACGTCCAAACGCCTCTTTACTCACGTGTCTGGTGCTTGGGCTGGGAAGGCCCTACTAGCTCAGGCTGACCTGGCATCTTGTTCTCTACACAGTCTCTCCACAGGGCTGGCTTGGAGCCTTGCCACAGAAGTAGGACTTCTTATAGGTGCCTGGTTTTCCCTAGGGTAGTATTCCAAAAGATACCAAAGCAGAAGCCTCAAGAAGCCTTGCAAACCCCACCTTGTCACTTTTCACCCTCATTCTGTTGACACACAGAAACAGCTCCTATTCAGTGTGAAAGTCTGAACACCAGGAGGTGTGATTTTTTTTTTTTAAAGTAGTTGCCTTTTAGGAACTAGCTATCATATTTGTGTTTTGGGATCACTAATTTTCTCTACATGTATCTTTCCATAGATATTAATCATTATCATATTTCTTGAGACATAAAGAAAAAGGATTGCTAGCTTGATTTTCACCACTGAAATAATCAATGAATCTAAGGTACTTGGAGAGAGTCACATCAAGATTGGGAAAAACCCGGGAGCAAAACTCATTATATGTCTTTACTTGCTCTCTTGACATGATTTGTCCCCTTAGATATAAATGGTCTAAAAAGAAAAACATGGATATTTTATATATCACACTGTTATTTTCAAGTTTAGAATTGTTACCAGGCCAAAAAAGCTGCAATAATTGAATTCTTAAATGATACTGCATAGTATGTACACAATACTCTACTATTGAGCATAGCCAAGTAGAGTATATTTCTGAAAATCTTTGTTCTTTCTCATATTCGTAGTGAGCTTTAGAATGATAAAAAAACAATATTTCTTCTATTTATTTGTTTACAAGATATAGTGTTTGAAAGAGATGAACCAGTAACTAACAAAAATGAATTTATTATAACATCCCCTTCAGATGTGCAAATGCTAACTCTTATTGGTTAAAATATACATAAATATAGACGGTCTTAAAAAAAATAAGGATCTGCCTTCTTTAGCCTGTCACAGATGTTTTCTTTCTTTCTTCTTTTTTTCCTGAATGATCAAAACAAATTTAAGTTTAGGCTATGTGTGTACAACATCGAGGCTATGCTTACAACATGAAAGAGAAGAATTGCCGTGGCAATTTCCTCACTGTATGAACCAAACAAAAACAGATAAAGCAGACTTCACTGTGTTGATCTACTTTTAGCCCAGCTTAACAAATATTTATTGAGTGACTATTATACATCAAGCAGATTATCACTCACTCATGTTACTTTAATAACAATAGTTACTAATTGGAAATTAATAACTGAAAATGTTGAGATAGATACGACATAATCCTTGCCATCAAATGTCTGCATTTTAGAAGGAGAGGTAGGCATGTAGACAAATAAATGGAACATATTAGGGACTCATCAAATGCTGTAGAGAGCTGGATGGAGTCATTTCTTCAGCCAGTTGTGGGAGGTGAGGAGAAGTGATAGAATGAGGATGGCACGCTGACCTGCATTTTCGTGATTCATACAAATGTATGAGCTTTCTTCCAAAGTAGAGTTCCTCATGTTATGTAAAGGTAATTGTGCTATCTCAAAAATAGAGATGAAACAAGTAAATAGGACAACAATGTATCCTTTTAGCTTATTGAATGTTTTTCCATATATCAAAAAAAAAAAGAAATAAGCATTCAATAATCAAGTTAAGCTTGAGCAAGGTTAGAATACACATGTACTTGGTAAGCACACCTTACTGAATGATATAGGGCTTTGATTCAAGAATTCCATGTAGTACTGATTTAGATTTACATATTTACTTTTATATGAAGATTGGATATTTGTAATTTTTAAGAATCTTATGAAATTATTAGTTTATATAAAATATAGATGCTTTTGTTTTCAAAGAAAGGAAAATTTAGTGATTTAATTATCATGGAACCCATTTTAAAAAAAAATTATCAATTACAGTTGAACTTTGAACATCTGGGTTTGAACTGCGTTAGTCCACTTACATGCAGAGTTTTTGCTAAGTATAATACTCTAAGTTTATTTTCTCTTATGATTTTAATATTTTCTCTGACTTTATTGTAAAAGTACAGCATATAATATATATAACATGCAAAGTACGTGCAAAATCAACTGTTTATGTTATAGATAAGGCTTTTGATCAACACTAGGCTATTAAGTTTTGGGGGGAGTCAAAATTGCGGATTTTTTACTTCAAGGGGGTGGGGAGTTGTTCAAGGGTCAACTGTACTCTGCTTTATACTAAGATGAACTCTCTATGTGTTTTTAAATCTTCCAGAAGTTCCCCATTTACTTGAATTCTTGTTATTTATTTTTAGGAATGATAGGGGATTTATTTCCCAGTGTCCTCAGGTAATGTCAGGAATTTTATATTAAGTGGACAGGTTTCATGCTAACCGTTGCACCAGTCATGACGTCTAGGAATAAAATACTCATTTGGCTTAGCCTACACCACACATATGTGGCCACAGGATCTACTATAAATTTGACTTGCAAAAATGGAAATCAAGATTGTTAAAAGTGCAATTTAGGGATGCTTCTGTGGAGACAATCAGTAATCATGCACTACACAGATAAATATAAATACACAGATAAATATATGGATAAAGACATGCCTGAGAGCAGCCCCAGTGGCCCAGCGGTTTAGCACTGCCTTTGGTGTGATCCTGGAGACCCGGGATCGAGTCCCACGTCGGGCTCCCTGCATGGAGCCTGCTTCTCCCTCTGCCTGTGTCTCTGCCTCTCTCTCTCTCTCTCTGTGTCGGTCATAAATAAATAAATAAAATCTTTAAAAAAAAAATAAAATAAGACATGCCTGGGTAGCTCAGTGGGTTGAACAGTTGGCTCTTGATTTTGGTTCAGGTCATGGTCTCAGGGCCCAGGATAGAGCCCTGTGTTGGACTCCACCCTCAACAAAGAGTCTGCTTCAGGATTCTCCATCTCCCTCTCCCCTCCCCCTGCTCACTCACTCTCTCTCACTAAAACAAATAAATCTTTAAAAAGTATATAGGGATAAATAGATTAGATCATTCAAAAATATTTTGATTTTTTTATTCTGACGTGGCTAACATTATATATCTACATCTATCTATCTATTATCTGTCTATCTATCATCTATCTATCTATTATCTATCTGTCTATCTAGAGAGAGATTCCATCCCATGGGGCTGTTGTCCTAATGGAATAATGATGTAATGGATGGAAAGTTAGCAATATTCATAACCAAAAGATACATATGTTCATTTAAACTAAAAAAGAATAAAAAAATACCTCACTGAAATAGCTGCACAAAACTGAAAACACAGCAACACTTCTTACAGTTTGGAAAGATTCCTTTGCCTTTAGGTCCCAGCAAGATGCTGCTTCTGCCAGTAATTCCACCTTACAATGTTGAAGACACCATCAGATTCTTTAAGAATTTCCCTTTGGTGTTTTCATAGGGATTTTTATGCCCTACTGGTGTCTTTCAAGCAATTGGGAAATTACCTCTTGTCCTATTTGCCCAACAGGTACACTATTCCTGAGTTTTTACTGGGCATGAGCAAATCAAAGGTCAAGTTTCACTCAGTTAAAAGTGACTAGAACTCTAATGAGAATAAAAGGCAGAGTTCTCAACCAGATGACACGTGGGTCATTTTCCCAGTGTACCAGTTTTCTAAAAAGCAGAATTTTAGTCCTATTTGAAACCTATTTTTGCAGCATTATTATTTAGGGACATGCACAATAGTGTCACCTTTTGGGTAAATGTCAAAAAATCAACTAGCTAATAATTATTAACCCAGTTTTGCTACCTTTGGAATCTTCAACAGATCCCAAGCTATGTGAAACTGAAGACTCCTTATGCATTTACACATATCAAAATTTCTGATTTAAAAAATTAATGATTTTCAATATTTATAAAAGCAATCATCATAAAAACTTAAAAAATGCATATATTTAAAAATCACCCGAAAGCTTACTATCCAAGGATAATCATTATTTTTTTATTTTTAAAAATTTATTATTGAAGTATAGTCAACATCCAAAATTATATTAGTTTCAAGTGTACAACATAGTGATTCAAAAGTTCCACCCATTTGTATTATTTATTTTAATTTAAATTTTAGTTAATATGTAGTGCAATGTTGATTTCTGGAGTAGAATTTAGTGATTGATCACTTATATGCAACACCCTGTGTTTATCACAACAGGTACCCTCTTTAATAAGTCATCACCCATCTAGCCCGTTCCCCACCCACATCCCTCCATCAGCCCTCTATTTGTTCTCTACCATTAAGAGCCACTTATGTTGTCTTTCCCTCCCTTCTCTTTCCCCCCTCTTCCCATATGTGTATCTGCTTTCTTTCTTAAACTCTACATGTGACTGAGATCATATAGTATTTGTCTTTCATTGATTGGCTTATCTCAGCATAACACACTCTAGCTCCAGCCACATCACTGCAATGGCAAGATTTCATAATTTTTGAATGGTTAAGTAAATCCGTGTGTGTGTGTGTGTGTGTGTGTGTGTGTGTGTGTTTGTGTGTGTATGATATATATCACATCCTTTATCCATTCATCATTTGATGGACACTTGGGCTCTCTCCATAGTTTGGCTATTGTTGATGTTGCTGCTATAAATATCGAGGTGCATGTGCCCCTTTGAATCTGTACTTTTGTATCCTTTGGATAAATACCTAATAATGCGATTGCTGGGTTGCAGGGTCACTCTATTTTTGACTTTTGGAGGAAACTCCATACTGTTTTTAACAGTGGATATTCTTTCCTGCTTTGTCAAGGATTAGTTGACCTTAGAGTTGAAGGCCCATTTCTGGTTTCTCTGTACTGTTCCACTGATCTGTGTATCTGGTTTTGAGCCAGGGCCACACTGTCTTGATCACTACAGCTTTGTAAATAGCATGAAATCCAGAATCATGATGCCTTCAGTTTTGTTTTTCTTTTTCAGGATTGCTTTGGCTATTCAGGGTCTTTGGTGGTTCCATAGAAATTTTAAGATTGTTTGTTCTAGCTCTGTGAGAAATACTGCTGGTATTTTTTTTTTAAAGATTATATGTTTTTATGAGAGAGAAAGAGACAAAATGCAAGCAGGGGGAGGGGCAGAGGGAAAGAGAATCTCAAGAAGGCTCTGCACTAAGCGTGGAGCCAGACACAGGGCTTCATCTCATGACCCTGAGGTCAGGACCTGAGCCAAAATCAGGAGTTGGATGCTTAACTGACTGAGCCACCCAGGTGCCCCATGCTGGTTGCATTTTGATTGGGTTGCATTAATTGTGTAGATTGTCCTGGGTAGGATAGACACTTTAACTCTGTTTTTTCTTCCAATCCATGGACACAGAATGCTTTTCCATTTCTTTGTGTCCTCTTCAGTTTCTTTCATCACTGTTCTATAGTTTTCAGGGTACAGATGTTTTACCTCTTTAGTTAGGTCTATTCCTATGTTATTGTTGTTTGATGAAATTGTAAATGGGATCAATTCCTTAATTTACTTTTCTGCTGCTTTCTTATTGGTGTGTAGAAATGCAACAGATTTCTGCACGTTGATTTTATATCCTGTAACTTCGCTGAATTCATGTATTAGGTCTAGCAATTTTTTGGTTGACTCTCTTGAGTTTTCTGTGTAGAGTATCATGTCGCCTGCAAAAAGTGAAAGTTTGACTTCTTCCTTGCTGGTTTGGATGCCTTTTATTTTTTTTGTTGTCTGATTGCTGAGGTGAGGACTTCCCCTTTGTTAAAATAGTAATGGTGAGAGTTGACATCCTTGTCTTGGTCCTGATCATAGGGGAGGGCTCTCAGTTTTTCTATATTGAGGACATTAGCTGTGAGTCTTTTGTATATGACCTTTGTGATTTGAGGTATGTTCCCTCTATCCCTACTTTGCTGAGGATTTTTATTGAGAATGGATGCTATGTTTTGTCAAATGCTTTTTTCTGCATCTACTGAGAGAATCATATGGTTATGATCCTTTCTTTTATTAGTGTGGTGTATCATGTTGATTGATTTGCAAGTACTGAACCATTCCTGCAGCCCAGGAATAAATCCCACTTGATTTTGGTGAATAATTCTTTTAATGTTGTTAATTCAATTTGCTAGTATTTTATTGAGAATTTTTGCAGCCTCTGTTCATTGGGGACATTGGCCTATAATTGTCCTTTTTAGTGGGATCTTTGTCTGTTTTTGGAATCAGGGTAATGCTGGCTTGGTAGAATGAGTTTGGAAGTCTTCCTTCCACTTCTATTTTTTGAAACAGTGTGAGAAAAATAGGAATTAACTCTCTAAATGTCTGGTAGAATTTCCCTGGGAAGCCATCTGGCCCAGGACTTTTGTTTGTTAGGAGGTTTTTGATTATTGATTCAACACCTTTGCTGGATGGATCTGTTCAAATTTTGTGTTTCTTCCTGTTTCAGTTTTGGTAGTTTGTAAGTTTCTAAGGATTTATCCATTTCTTCCAGATTGCCCAGTATGCTGTCATATAATTTTTCATAGTATTCTCTTACAATTATTTGTATTTCTGTGGTGTTGGATGTGATCTCTTCTCTTTCTTTTTTTTCTTTTTTTTTTTTAACATATTTTATTTATTTATTCATGAGAGATAGAGAAAGAGAGAGAGGCAGAGACACAGGCAGAGAGAGTAGCAGGCTCCCTGCAGGGAGCCAGATATGGGACTCGATTCCGGGTCTCCAGGATCAAGCCCTGGGCTGAAGGCAGGCGCAAAACCACTGAGCCCCCCGGGCTGCCCAGTCTCTCTTCTTTCATCCTTGATTTTATCTATTTGGGTCTTTTCTATTTTCTTTTTTATAATTCTGGCTAGAGGTTTACCAATTTTATAAATTCTTTCAAAGAACCAGATCTTGGTTTCATTGATCTGTTCTACTGTGTTTGTTTGTTTGTGTATTGTTTATTTCTGCTCTATTCTTTACATTTCCCTTCTTCTGCTGGCTTTAGGATTTATTTGTTGTTCCTTTTCTAGCTCCTTTAGGTGTGAGGTTAGGTTGTGTATTGAGACTTTTCTTGCTTCTTCAAGTAGGCCTGAATTGCAGCATACTTCCCTTTAGGACTGCCTTTACTGTATTCCAGAGATTTTGGTATGTTGTGAGTTCATTTTCATTTGCTTCTATGTACTTTTTAAATATCTTCTTTAATTTCCTGGTTAACCCATTAATTCTTTAGTAGGATATTCCTTAACTTCTGTGTATTTGTGGTTTTTCCAGGTTTTTATTTGTGGTTGACTTCTAGGTTCATAACATTGTGGTCTGAAAATATGTGTGGTAGGATCATGATCTTTTTGTACTTGTGAGGGCTGATTTGTGACCCAGTATGTGATCTATCCTGGAGAAGTTTCCATGTGCACTGAAAAGAATATGTATTCTGTGGCTTTACGATGAAATCTTCTGAATAGATCTGTTAAGTGCTTCCAGTCCACTGTGTCATTTGACACCATTGTTTCCTTGTTGATTTTCTGCTTAGGTAATTTGTCCATTGCTGTAAGTGGGGTGTTCGAGTCCCCTACTATTATTATATTATTATCTGTGAGTTTCTTTATGTTTGTTATGAATTGATTTATATATTTGGGCACTCCCAAGTTTGGGGCATAAATATTTACAATTGTTAGATCTTTCTGATGGCTACACTCCTTAATTATGTTATAATGTCCTTTTTTATCTCTCATTATGGACTTTGTTTTAAAATCTAGCTTTTCTGATACAAGTATGGCTACTCTGGCTTTTGTTGATGTCCATTAGTATGATGAATGATTCTCCATCCCCTTAGTTTCAATCTGCAGGTGTCTTTAGGTCTAAAATGAGTCTCTCATAGGCAGCATATCAATAGATCTTGTTTTTGTTTTTGTTTTTGTTTTGGATCTTATTATCTAGTCTGATACCCTGTGTCTTTGGATTGTCACATTTAGTCCATCTACATTCATAGTGATTATTGAAAGACATGAATTTGCTGTCACTTTGTTACCTGTAGAGTTGGTGTTTCTGGTGAAGTTCTCTGGTCCTTTCTAGTCTTTGTTGCTTTTGTTTTTCTATTTCTACATTCGAGTTCCCCCTTAATATTTCTTGCAGGACTGATTTAGTGGCCGTGAACTCCTTTAGTTTTTGTTTGTCTGGGAAACTCCTTATCTTTTCTTCTATTCTGAATGTTAGTATTCTTGGCTGCATGTTTTTCCCGTTAAGCACCTTGAATATATCCTGGCATTCTCCTCTGGCCTGTCAAATTTCTGTAGACAGATCTGTGAAACTGATGTGTCTTCCTTTGTAGGTTAAGGACTTTTTTTCCTTTGCTGCTTTCAGGGTTTTTTCCTTGTCTGTGTATCTTGTGAATTTGACTATGATATGCCTTGGCAGTGATAGGCTTTTGTTGACTTAAATTGTAGTTCTTGTGCTTCTTGTATTTTGATGCTTTATCTTTCCTCAGATTAAAGAAGTTTTTACCTATAACTTTCTCAAATAAACCTTCTGTTTCCTTTTCTTTCTCTTCATCTTCTGGAACTTCTATGATGTGAATGTCATTCTGTTTTAATATGCCATTAAGTTCCCTATGTCTACCTTAAGGATCCTTTACCTTTGTTTCTCTCCTCTTTCAGCTTCATTATTTTCCATAATTTTATCTTTTCTATCACTGATCTGTTCCTTTACATCATCCATCCTTGTTTTTATGACATCCATTTATGTTTGCATCTCAACTGTAGCATTTTTAATTTTGGCTTGATTAGATTTTCATTCATTTTTCTCTGTAGTAAGGGAATCTCTAATATTGTCTATGCTTTTTTCAAGCCAAGCTAGTATCCTTATAATTGTTGTTTTATTTAATTAATTATTTTTCTTTTTAGAGAAGGGGGAAGAGTAGAGGGAGAATCTTAAGCATGCTCCATGCCTAGCATGGAGACCAATGCAGGGCTGTATTTAATGACCCTGTGATCATTACTTGAGCCAAAATCAAGAGTTGGATGTTTAACTGACTGTGCCAGCCAGGTGCCCCCTTAGAATTGTTATTTTAATTACAGTTCAGGCATCTTACATATATCTGTATTGATTAAATCCCTGGCTCTCATTTCTTCTTGCTCTTTCTTTTGGAGTGAATTCCTGAATGTTTTCATTTTGGAGGGAAAAAAAAGCAAAATAAAACAAACTAAAAATTAAAAGTTAAATAAAATAAAGTACATAAAAAAAGCTAGATCCTAAGTGTGTTTTGTCTGCTTGTTATGAGAAGCTTGATAGAACAACGGTAGAAAGAAATAAAATAAAATAAAATAAAAATATATAAAACAAAATCAAAATAAAAATTGATCTTTCTTCCATGGGTTATTTTTCCTGTTTGAAGACATACAGTTTTGTTCTCTAAGACTTTCAGTCTGTTTCTTGGGTGTTCAGAATGATTTAATATTTATCTACCTGTGTTCAAGGGAGGAGGCAAGCTTACACTACTTCTTTACCATCTTACCCAAAGGTAGTCATTATTGATGTTTTTTTAGGGCCATAAGATGTATGTTATGCTCAATGCTCAATAAATGCTCAATTAATGTTTTCTGTTTGAATGCTGAATGAATATAAATACGGTATATATGCACTTATAAGGGTATGTTGATATTTATATTTTAACATGGATAGCTTAGTTCTTTTATAAACATTTGCTTTAGCATGCTTGATTAAAATTTAAAACAAATGAAATAAGACATGCTGTGCAGCATTTTACAAGTTGTTATTATCTGATAGGAATTCACACATTTTCATCCTATATGTATGATGCCATTTTAATTACATGTCACTGCCTAAGCAATGGATGAATGAGTGATTATGCCTATAGGAACATTTTGCACATGATGGGGGGAAGGGCAGAAAATTTTCATTTTATTATAACTCAGATACACAACATGACTTTCCTGGACAAGGACTATGTTATTGTCAACTTGTCACTAGCACTAATCCCTGATCTATCACAGGAATTTTCTTGATGTACCACTTGGGAAAAAAAAATCAATCTCTGTTCAGGAAATCAACAATTTAAGCAAAGGTGAAGAAATGGAGAGTGGTTTATATTATTCACTGAAAAGTATGACCTGGTTCTTGTATTGTGTGACATTCATAGGGAATAGAGCTGAGGATACCTGATGGTGGAAAGGAGGAAGTGAGAGAATTTCAAGAACATGCTAGTGATGAATAAGGATCTATCCCAGAGTATGCCTAAAGGTTACATTCTGGGAGCCTTCCCAGAGTGATGTTTTCTTAATATCCCCAAACATTTTCCAATGATATTTGGTAGTTATATCACAATCTTCTCAGAATATTAAGAAAGTGAATACATCATTTTTTTTTAACTGGGCAAAAATTCACAGATGGGGGGTTTTTGTTGTTGTTGTTTGTTTGTTTTTTTTTTTTTTTTTGTATATTTACAATGCCCTTGTGGTTAATTTGCTTACTCTTCATCCCACAGTGAATCTGATATTTAAACTAAAATGAAGCTAGCAGAGAGAAGATTATAACTCAGGATACAAACTACACTCAAGTCATTAATTAGCCTTTTCTAAGTAATGAAAAGGCAGGTTTATAGAAGTTGTCATAAAGTATATCCTAAGATAAACTATCATGTTTTCCAGAAGAATACGTTTGTACGTCTCCTGTAGTGGACTGAGTGGAGGGAAGGAAAGGGAAAAGGAAATAAAGGAAAAGAAAATTTTAAAAGAGAAAGGACTAAATAAGAACTTGAGAGAACAATAAATGGGACTAAATTGAGTTCCACTAATTACTAGTTATATGACTGGGGACACAGGCAGAGGGAGGAGCAGGGTCGATTCAGGGAGCCTGGTGTGGGACTTAATCCCGGGTCTCCAAGATCACAACCTGAGCCTAAGGCAGATGCAGAACCACTAAGCCACCCAGGCATCTCTGTATTTCATTTTTTAATATCCATAATATGTGGTTAATAATAGTAGTTATCTTATAACGTTATTTTGGAGATCCAGTGAGTTCATATATTTAAAGTGCTTAGACCCTTTAAAATAGTAAGTGCCATATAGTAAAAGAGAATAAATGTTAGCTTTAATCATTATGTCTTGATTAGATAAACCTAATGG
Organism: Canis lupus baileyi; assembly: GCF_048164855.1. Lineage (NCBI taxonomy): Eukaryota > Metazoa > Chordata > Mammalia > Carnivora > Canidae > Canis > Canis lupus. The sequence goes on along the minus strand of NC_132872.1, from coordinate 29,239,227 downwards.
GAGTTGAGAGACAAATAATGTAGGAATAGCAAAGGGCACCTGTAATATAAATAAACTTTCAGTATTCTAGGACATTCTTGTTAACCTATTCAAAAAAAAGGAAATTTATTTTTGCTTCCCTACCGCTAAGAAAGAGATAACTGCTAGAGGTATTGCATTCCCATTCTAGACATCTGCCTCTGATTAATCAGCAAAACTTCAAGATTTGGTATGATGCCAGAGTGAAATAAGTCCTTCCAGTTGCTTTAGATTATAATACTACTGTTTATTCTCTTGAATTATACAACTGGCTAGATAGTACAGATATCAAGCAGATCCATATGGTACTTGAAACATATGGTAAATAGGAGATTTACTGAGGAGTCTTCTGTGATTTCAGGAAAGGCCATACTTTCTTCAATAGATTCATTTTGAAAAAAACCTCCCCTTATTCTAGTAGACTGTGGTAAAGATCAAATGCCTGAGCACTTATGCACGAGTGAACAAGTACCCCAAGTTGTCTGTGTATGGCAAAATGTCGATCTTGAACTAATTGTTGTTATGTCTATCCATTGAAAATTTTACATGTTCTGTTCAGCATTTCAATATCAAGTGATATATATGACGCTGGAATTTCATAAACTCTGAAGCAAACAGACGTCAAAGCATATACCATTTCTTATAGAGGGAACGTACCTTCTTATGACAGATTATAAAGGTTTTGGAATTAACATTTTGGGGAAGAAATTTTTGAAAGGTTTGTAGGAATACCCATTTTAGAATAGACTCAGAATTGGAAATTTTGATATCTCAAAATAGTTACCAAAAACCATCACCTCTATAAAGAGTTTCAAATCAAGTGACTAGGACAGGACGTTCCACTCTGCAGAGATCATCCATGTTCTTTGTTTTGAAAAACTGGTACTTGCTTAATAGCTTAATGAAAAATAAGGCCTTGAAATTATGCCTTGTTAAAATAACAAGCATTTCCAATTTGGTGATGACCATTGCTGAGTGCCCAATTTACCAGAAACTGAGTCTCCGGTAGGGCTCCTATGTGGCAAAGATTAGTTAGCTTCTTGGTGGTGATTCTGTTATATGGGTACCCTCTGTCATGAAACCTTCACCATTATAAGTTATTGTTCTAGATTTGGATGAGATTTACCTCTATTTCATCTTTTTTTAAACTTCACTATCAGACATACACACACATACAAACACACACATACACTTAACATTCTTTAATTCATAAACTATTTTTCCAACCCAACCACACATTCTTAGCTAAGGCCTTTTTCTTATTTTTGGCTGAATTTGTGATGGATGGATGGAGAAGATGCTTCAATTCTGTCTGAAGAAGTGTTAGCCCAGTATGTAGATATTCAGATGAAAGGAGATAAATTCATCTAGTCATTCATATGTTTCCATATATACAGATATAAAGTGTTATGTCAGTTAAAATGTTAAAAAATAAATAATTTGATTTTTGATAGTACATTTTTTTTTGGTCATAGGTACATAGAGTTTTATCTTAACACAATTTGGGTAGTTTGGTGTACTGTTAATAAATTATACACATCCTAAATAATGCTTCACAAAAGAAATTAGTTCTTAAATTCAAGTTGCATAAAGACACCTGCTTACCTGTTCTTTTAACTCCAAAGCATGAATTGAAGATGTAATGCAATTTGTCATGCTCTGATTTCCCAAACATGCCTGTCCTTGAATGTCACTTTCTAAATGATGATTAAGGAAACAAATACATTCTTCTACAATAAAAAGGTGTTGAAAAAATACGGTTTTTACTCATGTCACTGGAATGCAAAATTGGCTAGCTGCAGGACAATGAATATTCCATAGCAGTGGAACCATTATTGAACACAATGTATCAAAAGCCAACATATTTCCTTTCAATCAATGTCTGCCCTCCAGTATATAATTCCTATTGAGTTTATCACTTATAAACCTATTTCAGGGGATTTATGAAGTTTAGGCATAGCTTCTTTGTAAGAGAGATGATTTTTGGGAAAAAATGACCATGTTTGTATAATAACCTTTAGCAATGAAACTTGTGATATATACTTTCTAAGGTCACATTGATATATGGACTTTGGAGTTAGTAGCTTATTTTCTGATAGTTTTGAATATATAAAACGAGAGAATTATAAGATTGGAAGTGAATTTACATATCAAAGTTCCCTTGTGACCAGCCTGTTATTCGACCCCTTTATCAAGCAGTTACCTGTCTTGTGAATATTCTAGTGAACTAGTCACTTGCCTAGGCAGTCTCTTACATGTTGAAACATTTCCAGGTTTGCTTTTCTGTTTAACTTAATAGAAATACATCTTTCTATAATTGGCATTTATTAGTCCTAATTGTTGTTTCACATGATCCTGCTTCGGATATTTGGAGATTGCTGCTGTGTTCAAGTAAGTAACTTCTCAGATCTTGAGTTCTCCAACTCTTCTCAATATTATATTGAATGAGTGGATATACTCTTTGTATATTTCTTGACATTTTTATTATTCTCTTTTGGAGGTTTTGCTATATTTTGTTCTTCTGATCACAGATAACTAAAGAACAGTTCATGTTATCACCTACAGTTTTATATCTGGCTACTTGGGTTTTGTGGACCAATACACTATTGAGTGGACAGGAATTTTCTCTTTTTATTATTTTATGAATATTTTACTATCATATTATATATCTTATTATGCGAATATAGCTATTTCCTTCAATTTTTCTTCTCAACAGTTTTACTTCGTGATAGGTTTGTAAGAGAGGAGATAAGATATATATACATAATTTTTTTTTCCTATTGAGTAGTCTCCTGAAACTTTCCAAAGGGAGGTTTTAGAAGAATCATAATTTGTAATATAAAAAATCAATGTGAAGAAAGAACCTAAGCACACCTCACCTAGGAAAACCTTATCTAGATGCTCATTTGAAATGAACAACATAACCTCAGGGAACTCGTTGTGAATGGGTGCGTCAGGTAGATCTAGAGGAGAAAGAGGAAGAATTTCTATTGAATGTGGTTCCATTCCGGAATTTTTAAAGAAGTCTCATCGTGGCAAAGCAGATATGAATATGTATTCCAAATCTTCTGCATATGGATATAAATTGTCCGTATGATAAAAAAAGAAGACTAATGAATGTCAAGTTTAGATTCATCACTTCTTAACTTGGTGTCCATCACCTGCTAAAAATACTTTACTACAAATAAGGGAAATCTCTTGTATAGTTACTTTACAACAATCAAAATTAAGATATTAATATTGATCCCTTCTCACCATCTAATCATCAGACTCATACCAGTTACACTAATAGTCCCAATAACGTACTTTATGGCCAATGGACCTAGCTCCAAGTCAAACACTTTACATTTAATGTTCATATCTCAGTCCGGAAATATTTCTTTGTCTTTCCTTGACTTTCCTCACGTTGGCACTTTTAAAATTATTGTAGAATGTAAGCTGGTTTGGGTTTGACATTTCCTTATAATTGGATTCAGGTTATGCGTTTCTGGCTGGAATAATCATAAAAATGATGTTGTACTTTTCTCATCTACATTAAGGTGGAAGACATTTTGATTTGTCTTATTATATATGATGTTCAGTTTAATTACTGGATTAAGATGGAGTATGTCGGGCTTGTCCAATGTAAAGTTACTGTTTCTCCTTTGTAATTTTTATGTATTTTGTGGGCAGTTGCTTGCAATCTATATAAATTTTATATTCATTACACATTTAACTAATTAATTAACTAGAGCTTCCCTGGATTTATGATTTCCTATTTTATTCAGCGGGTTTTGATCTGCTACTATCAGCTTTTATTTTGATATTTAAATTGTCCCTGATACACCAGGAGGAGCCCTTTCAAGTCATGTTCTATTGTTTCCCTTTAACGTGTACCAGCTATTTTTTTTCAGCTTTTCCTTGCTTTTTTTGACATAAACAGATATTCCCGGCACCTCAGGAATATTGTATTTTCTGCACCTCAGCCCTAGAGTCAGGCATTTCTCTGAGGAACACTTACTCCTTTTTTGGAGAATCATGTTTAGAAACCAACACTCAGCACCAGAAGTGCTCATTGTTAATTGAAGTCTTGCTTCTTCTTCATCCCCTCAGTGGGCACAAACAGGGAATAAATGCATGCATACTTACACACCTACATATGTATAATGTAATGCACACACATGCACGTGACATATACACCTTATTATGTACCTTCATTTTTACGTCTCTGTCCATCAAAAACACTGAATTCACATTGATATCTTCAATTCTAATCCAATCAAACAGGGTTCATTCTAGTTTTCTTCCTTTAAACCCTTTCTCTGATAGTGATAAATCTGATTTCCATGACATTTACTATATTAATAATTTGATCACTCTTATATCATGCAGCCAATCCCCCATATCTACTGCCATACCCTCCCCTAAGCTGGTACCCCCGTCACTTACTAGGGCTCTGACCTTTCGTGTGGTGCTTCCCCCATGCACACACTCTCTGTACCCAGCATGGGCTCCAGGACCCTATGTGGAGCTGTACCCTCTGCATGAAAGTGGTCCTCTCCCTTCTCAGGCTCTGCCACTCTGAGCTGGCCTGTGCATACACTTTCCTCAGTATGCCCAGGGTCTGAAAACCTGTACCACGTCTTCTTCTCATGGGCCATCCTCCTCACTCATCTTCCTTGGGCATTAATGTCTTGCAGTGGGCTGGCCCACACTACCCCTGGCATATTGTATCCTTCTGCTCAGGCATTGACACCTCACGCCAGGTGGTAGCTCTGGGTGGGCATCCTCCTTGTCCTGCTTGGGTTGTGATTCCCGAGGCCAGATTGCCCCTCATCTCCCATGGGGATGCATCCCCTACTCTGCTCTGATGTTGACATCATACAGCCTACTGTCTACCCCAAAGAATGGCTTTTTCTTTCCACCTACACTCAAGTGTCCTATGCAGGTTACCATGGGATGCCCTTCTCACCCTACTCAGGCTCTGACACTTTCACTTATGTCTTCTTCAGCTGATGGGTTCTCATACCCTATGTTGGGCTACCCCTTGTGTGGATGTCTTCCCCTCTCTGCTCAGGCTCCCACATGTGAACCAGGCAGCCTTGCTAGACCATTCAGGCTGTAACACACAACTCTAGGTCATGGTAACTTCTATTCCTCATCCTCACTCACTTGAAAGTTTGCTTTGCTCAGTCCACCTAATGGCTTTACAACTGAGTTGCCCAGGAAGGGAAAGGAAGAGGAAGAGGAAGAGAGAAAGCTAAAAGATTTCTTATTTAGAAGAATTTAGTTAGTAGCCTATATATAAAACTAACCACATTTTTCCAGTACAGGATTTATTCATCCCTCCATTCAGTACTCTTTCATTTCCAATAGATCTGAAAAATGTACTAATTTTAGAACTCTGGAAAACTCAATGTGAGTAAGATCTTGGTGGGAAGAATTGGAGTCTTTCTTAAATTCAACACTTTCTGTCTTTTAATGTCTGGACACACACAGGAGATATTCTCTTTTGGTATCAGGGAAGGTGTTAACTTAGACATATGCATATTTCTAAGCAAACTGACTCTGAAATCCCACAGAAAGTCCCTATGCTATCAACAGTTCAACTGTTCATGCCAAGAACACAGCTAAACTAAGATGCGCTTCTGCCTTCTTGCGTTTTAGGCCAAAAGCAATTAGAGTTGAGAGAATCTTGGGCTCAGAAAATTAGGAACCTGCTCATGTTGACACACATTTGCAATGTTGATGCTTTCGGTCCAGCATAGATTTTCTATTTAAGCCCATTATGTAATCCTTTTCTACTGAATTGAAAAAAAAAATCTGAACGTAGACTAAAAAAGACCTTGATGTGTGAAAGCAATCATTAAGATCTACATTAAAACAAAGCATGTAAGAGGTCCAATTTAACAGTTTAAGATGTGTTTCCCAAGCTAAACCAACTGCCAGGGCCTTTTAACATTTTTCTACTTTCTCTATTCCTTCTTTCCTTCTTCCTCTCCTCTCCTCTTTTCCCTACCCTCCATCCCCACTGCCTTCTCCCTCTTCCTGCTCACCTCTCTCTCTCTCTATCTCTCTCTCTCAGAATACACTGTAATTCTTGAATATCATATTACCATCTTTCACAAATTTGGGAGAATTCTCAGCTAGTATTATTTTAAACATTTTCTTTCTCCTTTTCTCTCTGTTCTCACATGCTGGAACTCCAGCTTATGTTTGGCATTCTTATTTCAACTTCACGTCTCTTAAATTCACATGCATTTTCCATATTCCTTTCTTGTCTGTCTGTGCTTCATTCCTGGTCATTTTTAAATATATATTTTCCAAGTCATTGTTTATTTTTTCAGAAATACGTAAGTCTAAATGTCTAATATGATGTTTATTTCATCTATTGAGTTTTTATTTCAATAATACTATTTCTTATTCTTGAAATTCTTTCTGGTTCATTTTAAAACTTGTCTTGTGTTCCTTGCATACTGTTTTCAAGTGTGTTTATCTTTAAGGTGATCTACACAAAATGTTTTATATTGGACATATGATAAATCTAATAACTGGAGTTCTAGGAGTTTCTAATTTTTAAGATTTTTTGCTCTCATTTTTGTTCAATTCTTTTTTTTTTTTTTTAGTTTTAAGTAGTTCTTGGTAATTAACATATATTTGGCTGTAGTTGATCTGTGGGACTCCAGAGGCAGGGAAAAAGTGAAGTTGTTTTTTTTTTCTTTTTTTTAAAATTTTAATTCTAGCATAGTTTAAAATGCCTATTTTAGGAATTTTTTTTTTTTTTTAGGAAAATTTTTATTTGTTTCTACCAGGTTGTGAGCATTTATATTAAGCCTGGACAAAGTTAATTCGATTTGATATTTGTAAATTTTATAAACATAAGTTTTAACCCTGAAAGTGAGTTTATGATAAAAAGTTCTCATGCACAAGTATTTTTCTCTGTTATATTATTATTATTATTATTATTATTATTATTATGTCATCATCTAATGGGACTCATGACTGAAACATGTTTTAGTTAAATAAAGGTAGATAAAATGTGGATACTAAGAGAAAATTATAAGAAAATATTCTATAGGTTGTTGACATATTCATAACTAGAAAGAGAATAGAAAACATATCACAGGGAAAGTGTTATCTCTCTCAGTCTTTAGATGATTGATATTCCCAATTTTCTTTTAACAATAAAATTTAATTCAGAATATTTCCTTTGAATTTCCCTCCCGTAACATTGCATTTTTATTGCCTTATCAAACTGACTCATGTTTCTCATATTCTCTCCATTATATTCCATAGTCCATATTCCTCTCAGACTCACATTTCTAAAATACAAAACTGAATGTCTCACTCATGATGCCTATATGACAAAAAAACCACCATATTGCTTAGATGCCATTCATAGTTGCCCACAGCTTGATTTCACTTCCTCCTGCCTTTCATTTCTGTGCTGCATGTAACTCTGCAGGCAGCCTGCCTTCCTCTTAACTCTCCAAGCACATGTTTATAGTACTGTTCTGTGAGTTTGGGCACCCCCCGGTTATCCCACCTTTCCCCCATTCCTCAGTGAAGTTCTTCGACTTGTCATTCATTCAATATACAGATTAATTACTCTCTTCTTTATGAAGCATTCCCTTGTTACTTTACAAGAATAATTATTTCTTATCAATTCTTTCACAGCATTTTGTAAAAACTAACTATATTATATTATATTATATTATATTATATTATATTATATATTTTTTGTTAGTCCCATTCCATGTTAGAACTTAAGATTTTCAGCAAACAAGGATTATGCTTATTCATTTTTGTATCCTCAGAATCTATCACGACAGTTGGATTCATGTGATGTTGAATGAAAGAGTGAATGGTACCGAGAATTAATAAATCATCGAGTCCCAGAAGGTGGAACAATAAATGGGATATTCTAGGAAGATAAATATTAAGCATATAAATGTTAAAAGTGAACATCCCTTGAATGCAAGTTGAAGAATAGGGGGAGTTAATATTGGAGGAAGTACTTTGGTGCCCATATTTTTGTTCAATTGGGCTTTTATTTTCAATTAAAACGCCATTAAGAAGCAGTTCATTCTTTTCAATGGAACTTAGGATAATCCTTCTATAGCAAAAGAGTAGAGAATACTGTCACAAAGGAGCAAAATATAGCTGAGGGCTGAACACAGCGCTACAGCATGACTCGACCATTTCTTGTTAAAAGCAGAGGAGGCTGCTAGTGTTTTTATAGTGTACAGGAGAAAGTGGAAAGTTTTAACAGTAGAATGATAAAATTGTCATAAAATGAAATCATTTTTCAAGTGCATAGACAAGACTAAAGATTTTCTGCAATTTTTTCTCTGAAAGCTGCAATCCCAAAGTAGGCTGTTGAGCATTGTGGCATTAGAGTGGAATATTAAAAAAGCAGAAGCTTACAAAGAGAAAAATCACAAAGAGCTCAGGAAATGGAAACTCCTTTAGCCATGTTAATGAAGACTTATTACCACTTCCTTCATTAGGAGGGACCCAGAATTTCTAATAAAACCATCCAGCACAGTATATCTTGGTGAATTCACAAGTCTCTACAAAGGTGGTGTTTTCTGCACATATGTGAATTAAGATATCTTCACTTTTGGTGTCATTTTGGTGAATGTATATGCTCTGAAGTTCTTTTTTCTCCACCTTGGCAAATCAGCACACCTGAATCCTGTCAGTTCCAATTAAATCATTAAACCATGATGTATAAAAACACATACCTGATTATTGGTGAGACAGAGATTAATTTTTTCCCCTCTCAGAAATAAAAAAATTCAGGTTCTTTTTTTTTTTTTTTTTAATTTCATTTCTAGAGGGTACCCAGTGACATAGCACACAGGACCGAACAGCAGCATCTCCTCTTGCTCTGTTTCTTTTTTTTTTTTTTTTTTAATTTTATTTATGATAGTCATACAGAGAGAGAGAGAGAGTCAGAGACACAGGCAGAGGAAGAAGCAGGCTCCATGCACCGGGAGCCCGATGTGGGATTCGATCCCGGGTCTCCAGGATCACGCCCTGGGCCAAAGGCAGGCGCCAAACCACTGCGCCACCCAGGGATCCCAAAAAAATTCAGGTTCTATACTTCACACAGAGAGAAAGTTCTCTTGAAACAGATTTTCTTAAGGCAGACACTGTCTTGGTTCTGGGGACAAGCATAGCAAACTTTTGGGCCTGTAGGCCACCTGCCCTTTCCGAGACTCCTTGTAATTCACTGTCTTGTAGGTGGAGCAGAAACATTTGCAAAGGTGTCCCAGGGCCTTCCTGAATCATAGGACTAATATCATAACGTAAGATTAGGGAAATCTGTTTAAGCAAACCTAAGGGACCTTCACCAACTTCCACTGATGGGAAAGGATTGAAGAGCCTGGTCTTTGTGCAGAGGTGACCAAAGTCTTATCACAAGTGGTTGAAATAACTGCAGTGGTTAAAATCAGAACCTGTTTGTTTATTGATAATGAAAAACATAACTTTTAAATAAATAAAATTGCCTGTAGAACTATCTAGCACTTTCCTATAGAAAAGCTAGAAAATCATATCAGAAGTTTGCTTGGTGCAACTTTTTTTTTTTTTTTTTTAAAGAAAATGGGATAATTTATTTCCCTGGTAAGTAAACATCCCTGTAGCCAAGTTACAGAATAGAGCAATAGATTGGGGGTGGGAGGCAAGGAGTACTGGACATTTGGAGTGAATCTCAAGTTGGCCTGGCTTCTAGGAAACACAGCATGGGGCACGGACTACTCAACTTGGGCTTGCCAGGAAACAGCTGGAAGGGCTGGAGACCAGGGACTAGAAGGAGTGATTCTGACCAGCCTGCCAATCAAGTATCTTTCTCTTGCAGGTGGCCTAGAGCAGGGCTGGTGCAGAAATGACTCATATCCCCTTCCACAGCACTCCTTCGCCTCAGAGCACAGAGAACAGAGAAGCCAGGGAGTGGGAAGACATGGTACTCCTAGCTGTGCCTCTGCTGCCAGCCAACTCTTCATCTGGGGCCAAAGGGGAGACTCTCGTGGGAGGAGTAGAGGGCCCATGTCTCCCCTCTGGGCTCCCCCATGCATGTTGCCTTATCTCACCTCCTCTAGCCAGGAATCTGTTGTGTTTTTCTTCTGCCAATTTACTATGATTGTATATGTGCCGCTACCCCCCTCCCCATGGGTGCATAGGGAAACAGAAATAAAGTAAATATGACAATATTTAATGGCATTAGTTTCTGGAAACTGCAGCATCTGCCACCTGTTCCCATGGCTCTGGGAGGATCATTCCCCACCCTGGGCCTGGCTTGGAGGAGCCCAGGCAGGCAATGTTTGCTTTTTTTTAATTTTAATTTTAATTATTTTTTTATTGCATTGCTGATTACCATGTGCTAATGAACATATATCAGTGCAGTGATTCTTAAACTCTTGGACTCTGGACCCCATTATACTTACTGTAGACCCCAGAGAGATTTTGTTTCATATGGGTCTGTCTATTAATGTTTCCTATAATAGACATTAAATAAGAAAGTTTCACATAGGGATGGATGCCTGGGTGGCTCAGAGGTTGAGCATCTACTTTTGGCTCAGGTCGTGACCCCAGGGTCCTGGGATCCAGTCCCACATCGTGCTCCCCGTAGGGAGCCTGCTTCTCCCTCTGCCTCTCTCTATCTCATGAATAAACAAATAAAATCTTTAAAAAAGTCTCACTTATTAAAGATAAATGATTATTAGCCCATTAAGTACAAAAATAAATTACATTTTTTAATGAAAAATAACTGTTTTACACAGGCACTGCTATGTTTTTGCAAATATCTTCCATATTTGGCTGACTAGAAGACAGAGAAGATTTCATATACTGTTTACATTCAGTCTATTGTAATACATTATTCTGGTTGAAGTATATGAAGAAAATTTGGCCTCTTGTAGATATGTTGTCACAAAAAAGCCTTAAAAAGCCTTTCAGATTGTTGTAGATATTTGATCCTATACAAAATTTGACAAGTGGTAGTTTCTGAAAAGTAAGCCACAAAATATATTTCGAAGTGTATCAATATTATATCCTGTTACATTGAAATCCACTGTCTTTCTTGCACTGGAACCATCTTTTACCCATGCAAGACTTTTTTATTTTCATATGTTATTTTCATATGTTCCATATGTTAATTTGGAAAATATTGGTTCAGTAGATTATGTTTTCCTTCCTAATATTGACTTAGAGTCTATTAATCATTGTTAGAACCACTGTTCTATAGAATAAATTCCATCTATAAATGTATTAATATTTTAATATTAGATGCCTAGGTGGTTGGGATGGTTCTGCGTCTCCCTTTGGTTCAGGTCATGATCTCTGGGTCCTGGGACCAAACCCCGCATTGACTCCCTGCTCAATGAGGGTCTGCTGCTCCCTCGCACCTCTGCCTCTCTCCCCTGCTCATGCTTTCTCTCTCTCTCTGTGTCTCTCAAATGAATAATAAAATCCTCAAAAAAAAAAAAAAAGTCGAACTAGCCTGCATTAAAATCCTCAATTTAAAAACTAAAATATGTGTTAAATTAAGAATAAATAGTAAAATAAATATTAAAATAATTAAAATCTAGATTAAATAATCTAGATTAAAATAAATATAGATAAATAATTAAAATCTAGATTATAAGAATTATGTCAAAAAACATTAAGCACACACCCACACAAAATCCCAATTTGTGGGTAGGAGTATATTCCTAGAAACTGGAAAGAAGTAATTTAATTTAGAATGACTAAAAAAGACTAAGATTATTTATCAATAGGGATTATGTTTTATTTATTATTAGATATGTAATGGAGCTTAGAAGAATGCGTGGCTTGTGATAGATGCTCAATAAATATTTGTTGAATGTCTAACCGAATTGAATACCAAGATGCTTAAGACTGTTTGAGGTCTATACAGTGGGTGATGGATGACTACGCCTTTTTTTTTAAAACTGTTCCTTAGCAGAGATTAAAAAAAAAAAGAACTGTTAGATAAGAATCTGACCTTAAGCCATTCTTATCATTTCACAGATAAACATATTCTAACTTCTTTGTGTATCAGTTGCTTTGTTCTTCAACCTCGGCAGGGAAGTGATAAGAAATTCTTCTGTCGATAACTCAAAATGGTAATACTTTCTGGTTTCACTGGGTTTTGATTTGTGCTTCTTTTACTGCCCGTGACATGAAAAATATGATTGAGTTGGTGCTGTTGTCACGAGTGAAGCCACACTCTGCACCGTGTATTCAGATTTTATTTGCAGTGAACCAGCCAGGCGGCGGGAGCTTTTGATCAGTTCTAAGTGGAACAAGTCGAGTGACCTGCACAGGATTCTTAAGGGGAATTTTGCTGTTTTTAACTGCTTGAGGACTCCTACCACAGAGTAAAATTCTGAAGATTTGTGGCTTCTTTCTATTGTGTCTCCTAAATTTTGTTTTGCGTGACCCTCTTGCCATGTGAGGATGTCCCTTCGCATAGGGTGTCAGGCATCAGTAACGATGCCCCGAGGCATTTATATATAAAAGTTAACATCTAACTCTGAGTGTTATGGGTTGAACCATGTGCCCCTAAAATTTATATGTTGAAATCCTAACTCCCAATATATCAGGACGTTACCTTTTGTGAAAATAGGATCTTTCCAGAGGTAGAGAGGTTAAGAGGTTAAGAGGAGACCTGGCATTCTTTGGAAAGGAGAGCTTTGGAGACAGACGTGGAAAAGAGGGAATATAAAGTGAAGCGGAAGACGGGGACTAGGGGGATGCTTCTACACCAAGGACTGAAAATAAAAACACCAGAAGTGAGGTGAGAGGCAGGGAGCAGATTTTTTTTCTCACAGCCTCCAGAAGAAATCAACCCTAGTGACACTGACCTTAGACTCTAAGGCTCCAAATCGCAAATAGTGAATTTCTGTTGCTCCAGGTTCCCTGATGCATGGTATTGTGGGATAACAGCCCCAGCGAACCAATATACCAAGAAACTCATTTTTTATTGTTCAATTAATTTTTTCCCCAGCTTCTAAGGATGCATTCCCATTTAGTGGGTGGGAGGTGGATCTAGGCTGAAACCGTGGGTCTTGTGGAAAGTGTGTGGGCGCCCAGCGTAGTTGACATAGTTGACACGAGCCCTGGCGTGATGAAGCTAGGGCTTGGGAGGCCCGGACAGCGGGCTGCTGGCGTCCGCGAGCTCAGTGAGGTGTGTGGAGGAAGGCCTCGCCGACGTGAGCAGCACAGTATTACCGTCAGTCTGGGATGTGCTGAGGCCAGGACTGCGCTGATGGGGAGCTCACTAATTGCAGGGTCTTTGTGATGAGGGGACGTGACCGTACCCCGAATAGCTGGCTCCATCCCTGGCCCCTTATCCTCCACCGTCATTTTCCCTCAGGTGGGTGAACCACATGCGACGTAGCCAGTGCACAGAATGGGGGCTCAGGTGTTGGGGCCCCAGGCCCCAGGACATGTGCATGTTACCTGACGTGGCAAAAAGGCCTTTGCAGATGTGATGCTTTGTGGGGTGCACGGCTGGCTCTGCCGGGGGAACCTGCGACTCTGGATCTCAGGGTTATGAGTTCAAGCCCTCTGTTGGGCATAGAGATTACTTGAAAATAAAGTCTCTCTTTCTCTCTCTCTCTTTTTTTTTAAGATTTTATTTATTTATTTATTCATGAGAGACACAGATTGAGAGAGAGAGAGAGAGAGAGAGGGAGAGAGGCATAGACACAGGCAGAGGGAGAAGCAGGCTCCATGCAGGGAGCTTGAGGTGGGACTTGATCCTGGGTCTCCAGGATCACACCCTGGGCCGAAGTGGTGCTAAACCACTGAGCCATCCGGGGATCCCCTAAAGTCTCGTTTTTAAAAAAAAAAAAAGTATGATTTTTTTACAACAGCGACAGGAAACCGATATGATCAGTAAATTACCAACCAGTATTTTCTGATCCCCTAATTGTGCAAAAGGAGCTTTAAAATGATATGGAACAGATGATACACAATGATTATAACAATTTATTGTGAATGTGAATGATATGAGACTCAGTATTTTTAAACTCATTTCATAACCATAGCAATCTTTTTTTAATACTTTGACAAGGGTTTTTATTTGTTCTACGTCTTGCCATACCATAGTTTCATGACATTAGCCACCAGAATACACAAAATTAGATTCTTCCCTTTATACAGAGAGGAAAATAATGAGATTCATTAAAAGTTGACCAAAGAGACAACCTCTGATGGAAAACTATACTCAGGAGGACCCAATATAGATAGATAGATGATAGATAGATAGATGATTCATGATAGATGATGGATAGATGATAGAGAAATAGATAGATGATAGATGATAGATGCTAGAGTTATCTTATCTGAAAGAACACAGAAAAAGTCCAAGATTTACAGCACTATCTGTGGTAAGGATTAATGCAACCAGCTTCTCCAACAGTCACATTTGATAGTCAAAGGAAGCACGTGAGTGAACAGAACTGGGGACAGGGTAACACTCCACCAGGCTCTCTCTTTTTTTTTTAAAGATTTTATGTATTTATTCATGAGAGACACACAGAAAGAGGCAGAGACACAGGCAGAGGGAGAAGCAGGCTCCCTGCGGGGAGCCCGATGAGGGACTTGATCCCAGGACCCCGGGGTCACGCCCTGGGTGGAAGGCAGATGCTCAAGCACCGAGCCACCCAGTTGCCCCTCCACCAGGCTCTAGAAACTGCAGGGCTGCAGAGGGGGCCACTGGGTGAGGGGTGCTAAGGCTAGGAGGGCACCTGCATCCATCCACATGTCACCCCTTTCTCGAATCTCAAGTCATTATTAGACTGTTCTAGAGCAAGATAGAAGATGTCTTGGTGGAGGAGGGGAGGTCCGAGGGGCCAGCGGAGCTCCGGGGCCCCAGCCTCCGAGTGCTCCCGCTGCTGTGTCCTGGTTGTCACCCCGGCCCCGAGAGGGCCCCTGTGCTCCCGCTGCCCCAGCACACCACCTCCAAACCCCAACCCATCTGCCAACCTGCCTGCCCGAGGGGCTCATCCCACATTTATTTCAACCCCGGATATCCTCCTTGATCCTGCCCAGATGCAGACTGGACTCTCTGTCCCCAGCAAGTCTCCTCCCTCCCTGTACCCCACCCCGACCGGGGAGTCGAAGGAGGGCTCTAGCTCGCCAAGCTGAGGAGGTGAGTGAGCTGCAGCCGGGAGGAGCGAGTCTCTCAAACCACCTGGAGACTGTTCTGTTACAGCATCTAGAAGGATTCTCCTCAACTTTTTTTTTTTTTTAGGGATTTTATTTATTTATTCATGACAGACACACACACACAGAGAAAGAGACACATGCAAGGAGCCCAACGTGGGACTCAATCCCGGGTCTCCAGGATCAGGCCCTGGGCTGAAGGTGGTGCTGAACTGCTGGGCCATCGGGGCTGCCCCTCTCCTCATATTTTTAACAAAAGAGAAGTAAATCCATTTTCCCCCTTCGGCCCTCACAGAACTATACCCAAGGGGGAATGAGCTGGCAAGAGGATTACCGGAGGACAGCGCTGTGGACAGGCGCAGGTGGCTGTCTGCTGGGCCAAGGGCTCCGAAAGGACAACTCCGGGGTGTGACTGGCCTGGCCCCGCCCCTCGCTGCTCTGTGACTGGGTGCAGGCCTGCGGGGCGCTGCCTTCCCCTGGGCTGGCACCAGTGAGAGATGCCGTACAGGAGTGGGCAAGGCTGGTCCTCTGGCTGAGGGCACGTAGGCCACGCTTTGCAGGAAGCCTCCCTGGCGGTGGCACCTGGGAGACCCTCTGGAATCTGCCACTTTAGAAAGATGGTGGCGGTTGGGTCTGGGCTGGACTTGCGCTGCCACATGCTGGCTTCCAAAGGCAGACACCACGACGTCGGCAGGCGCATGCCCCCCAACCACCAGCGTCACCAGGCGGGGTGCTTTGGCAGTGGGCACTGCTCCGGGCAGGCCAGCGTCCAGTCTCTGCAGCTTGGCCTGGCGCACTGTGCTCCACTCTGCTGCCAGTGGCTGTGCCCCAGCTCTGTGTCGTTCGCCAGCCCCTGCGGCAAAGAGGTGGGGTGATAGCGTGCTGGTCAGGCCGGAGAGTTTGGGGGCCACCCAGCCGATCCAGCCTTTGCTGTGGGTCAGTGCTCATCAGCCCCAGCTCTCCACAGGCTGGGGGAGATGAGAGCAGACTTGGCCAGCACGTAGGCTCCAGACCCCACTCAAGCTGAGCGTATGCGTGAACCAGAGTGCTGCACCCCGTGGAGCATGGCAGCCCGCTGCTCCGTGCCGGGGAACTGGTACCCCTGGGGAGACTGGGGGCCCCACCTGCTGACCACACCACATAGTGCCTGACCGTCTCCCTCATGTCCTCAAATTTGAAGAAGTGTCAGAACACAACCCGAGACTGCGGCTCACGTCACAGGAGGTGAGCGTGGCCGGGCGGTTTCCCTCCCGGGAGGCCCAGATCACCACACGCAGAAGGTGGTGAGCTCCCCGACGTCATGTTGCCCATCCCAGGACTCCATCAGGAGGCCTCCGCCTCCACCAGGAAGGGCCTGAGTCCCCAGGGGCCGGGGAGGGGCCGGGGGCAGCGCAAGGGGGCGGCGATGGTGCTGTGTGCACAGCAGTCTTTTAAGCAAAAAAGAGATTAGTAACTTTTCCAAGACCGCAGAATATTAGTCTAGTTTTGTCTGAATTCCCTTCTGGGTTCTCCTAACTCCTCTACTCTGCTGCGCTCGGAGTTACTGACACTCAGGAGCCAACACCCTACGTGGATCACTCACTGTGTCACGTGTTTAGTTTTAATCAAAGTGGCATCCCAAAGAAAACTTGGAAGTCTCAAGAGTAAGCACCTAATATTTCATGTGTTGTTTTTATTATATGTAAGTGTAGCCACTTTTGTGATTATCTTAATTAAAATGAGAAGTAAAACTTACACAGCCTCTTTGGAGTGGGTATGACCATCTGCGGGGGCAGAGCGGAAGGTAGTTTCGAAGCAGAGAGTTTTTGTTAATGGGTTTGTTTTGCATTTGATGCATCGTCTTGGCCACAGCAAGCAATGGTCCCTAAGGTAGCTACCCACTGGGCAGAAAGCTACCCCTAAGCTACCCTTAGGCACCTTTTACTTCAATGTTTCCTCTACCTTTCCGTGGGCAGGCACGCGCGTGTCAGCCGGGAGCCTCCCCTGCGTCTCAGGGATAAAGGTGACCCGAGGTCTCCCAACAGCATGACTTCCAAGAGTCCAAAATTCTCCTTAGGATCGATGCGAGTTCCCGGGGGACTTACATATTCACAGTCTGCTCTGCCTCTTGGGCTTCCGATTCTGTATATGCGACCCACATGGGTCAACATTAGCCTCTTAAAATTTCACATGCGTGTACTGTATTTTTCTAAAGACTTCAGTGGTAGAAAACAGTGGGGTCTGTATTAGGACCTCACATGGAACCATAGGTGTCCTTATTCTCGAAAACCTCCTTCACATCCCCTTCATTGTGGACTTCCAAAAAATATTTTGCATTGTGGCAAAATATGCATGACACAGAATTTACTGTCTTGACTGTTTTTACATGGAGTGGCACTGAGGACGTTCACCATCCTGTGCAACTGCCATCATCCGTCTCCAGAACTTTTCATTTTTTCAACCCGCCCCTGGGTAGTCATGAAACAGTAAAATTAATTCCCCCTTTTGCTCTCCTCCAGTCCCTGGCAACCACCACCCCACTGTATGGATCTGACTTTGCTAGGTCCCTGAGGTAAGAGGACTTCTATGGCCTTTGTCCTTTGGTATCTGGCTTGTTTCATTAGATGATGCCCTCAGAGGTGGGCACGGGTGACCTGTCGGAACTTTAGCCCTTCTTAGGTCTGAATTAATTCTGTGTTGTGTGTTAGCCTCCGTATTCATCGATGGGTGGTTCGGGCTGGGGCTGCCGTGGCAGGATGCCGTGGCCTGGGAGCCTCCTACACGGCAGGAGAGTGTTTCTCAGGGTCCTGGAGGCCGGAAGTCCAGGGTGAAGGGGCAGCAGATTCAGTGTCTGGGGAGGGCCCATTCCTGATCCGCAAGCCGCCATCCCCTCGGTGTGGCCTCCTGCTGGAAGGGAGCCCCTGGGATCTCTCATAAGGGCACGGATTCCCTTCGTGAGGGTTCTCCCCTCAGAGGAGCCCCCTTTCCCAAGGCCCCACCTCCAAGTATGATTCCAGCACACGAGCGTGCGGGCCACGCAGACATTCAGCCTGGAGCATTCACAGTGTCTTTACTTTTCACTGCGATGACCTTTCACCTTGCTCCACCCTCTTTGCAACTGTAAAGACATTTCCCCTCTTTACCTCATGCAGGGCAGTGTGGCCTTCTCTAGAAGCCTCTGTCACAATGCCCTGGCTTTCTTGGATCTAACCTGTTACCACAAGGGTTGGTTAGACTATTTTGTTCCAAATCCGGGTAGTTCCCGTACTAAGATGAATTCCTCCACCAACTGCTAGACTAAACCGTTTGTTGCTCCTTCTTTTCAAGAGCTCACAGCCTGTCCACTGTGAAGGTCGGAATTAGAAGTGGGAATGCTAACTCGGCGCACTTTCCTTTACAGTTTATTATTCTGGGTGGATTAATGAAATAGAGACACATCTCCTCATTACTCTGACTGGTCTTTTTTAACGTGATAAACTATTTATTTTAAGTAATGTGAAATAGTATGTAATTCTTTAACTGGAAAGAGTAACTGAAAAACTTGAACCCGAATACACGGATAGTATGGTTGTTTTAGCCCAGGCCACAGAATGCATAACATTTCACAAAGTATCTAACGTGAGATAAGAAGAATCTTTGGAGGATGTGCAAAGTAAATTTGGCAGAGGCTAACCTGGAAAGAACTATTTCTATTGATATTCCACACACAAAAAAATTAATCACATTTCTCACATTCCATAATTTGACCTCCTGAAAACTTTGTTTTTCCCGAGCAGTGTGACATGTTTCACAAGCCTTTTTTTTTTTTTAATATTAGGAGCTGTTTATTCACACATTTGATAACAGTTTATATCTGAATTGAATTGAGCATTATTGAAAATTGGATGAAAGGAGGAAGGAATAGGATATAAAAGGTGACCATTTGGTGGGAGCCCCTTTCTTGTTTCCATCATTTAATTTGGTTGCTTGATATGTATGTGGTTTTGCTTGAAGGTATACAGTTGCTCCATTTTGCTCCTCACCACTCAGAAACTTCCTGATGCCTCCCTGAGGAATATTAGAAGAGTGAGTAAGAGTGAGTGCTCAGTCATCAAACTCAAATATCTGGTCTATTGTACATGTTCGTATTCTTTTCATTGTGGAACAGCAGAAAATATACGTATCTACATTGACATTTGTTATCTGAAAGGGTCGCGGAGTCATGCAATGGAAGGATCTGGGAGTAGATCCTACTTTAGGCAGTGATACTTTCAGCTGGAAGTGGGAAAAGATGTGCAAGTACTCGACAGTCAATGTAGATGATGGATGGATGAATAGATAGGTAGGTGATAGATAGACGATGGAAAGACAGAAAGAATTGCAAAACTATTCTAGATACAGGTTTTAAATACTTTAGATTAAAAAGTGGTGATTAAAACATTTGATTGGAAGAGAGAGAAAGATTTTATCAGGAATCTGATTTTGTTTGTTTCCCTGAAGCCTGAGGTTTTCTGCTTCTGTGGTGATACTATATATAATTCTTTTCAGCTTCCAGATGGTTTACCGGGGAACAGTTTATTAAATGCTTATGGATTCCAAGACATAGGTAATAAACAGAATTCCTTAAGTATTAAAAACAACAACAACAAAGAGTCTGAGCAAGTTCCATACTATGTTTCAGGGTAAATCTCCAGCTATATTAAGGAACTCCATCTTGATGCTGAGTATGTGATTATTTTGGGTGATATGTGGTTCCTTTCTGAAATATTGGTAAACTCTGAATTTGTAAATCATTGGAGTTCTTATTTTTCAGGATAAGTACTCTTCAATCATTTGGATTTCATGCTCCCATAATTCTAAGACTGGTTTAGCATTCTTTAAATACCTAACGTTAGTTAATTCTTTTTAGATAAATTTCAAGTTCTTACAAAAATGCGAGTAGGGAAAAATATTTACTTTGCAAGGAAACTAAATGCGATAACTAATCATTCAGCCTATTTGCCACCTGATGCAAATATTGAAGAATAGCTCCTGCTTGTCTCTAGTGTGATTCAGCAATAAAGAAATACCATCTACTTCCTAAAAGGTCAAGTGGATTATTAATTAAAAACTAATTGCACCACTTATGAAATGTGTAGTTAATTTGCACCCAATAACTCTTGATACTAGGTTTATTAGGCATCGCCTTTCCTGGCTATTGTTAATTTTGTAGATATGTTCATCATAATATTTATAGAAAATGAAATGTATATTGAAATTAAAAACCAACAAGTTTCTCATATTTAAGCTAGCTAAAATGAATGCCTTTTCACTTGTAATGAATTAGGCACATTTACAATTAATTGTATTTCAATTTATGAAGAAATGTATTCTTCTACATGACCTGCTCCTATTGTATTGCCCCGGATTGGAGTATCGGTTCTCCCTGCAGTGTCATTTTCACTGATTTATTTTTCAGAGGCTTATCACATCTGGGTATAAATCTCTCTCTCTCTCTCTCTTTTTTTACACACAATGGTACGGCACCATTTATTTAAGAGAACATGTGTGTTCTGGGGTAGGAAAAAATACTCCTTTGCTTGCCTCACATGAAAGTTATAATATTCACATTTGGTATCAATTTTGGGGCCTATGTGGCAGTCCATAAAGTAGATTCAGTTGCCTCACCTTACCCGTCCTTCCTCCGGATTCTCTTCCAAATCAGGAGAGACTTTGAGACAGGCTATGTTGTGATATCATAAATTGTGGTTCACTCCACGTATCACAGAGCACATATTCTCTTGTAATATGATGGTGCGTAGGACTCGAGAATACCGACTTCTCCATGGGGTGTACTGACACTTCGATTAATTCGATTCCTACAGTCCACAAAGCATTTTGTACATACTGACTCCTTTCCTCCTCACACTAACACTATGAAGTAGGCATTATTCAATTTTTGGCTTGTTACAGAGAATGAATTAATGGAAGCCACATAGACTTTTAAAAAAGTAGACTTTTAAAAAATATTTAGAATAGAGCCTGGATTCTGGATTTTACATTCCATTGTTTCAAAGTTTCTTGGAATTGGATTGTTTCAGTTTCTTCATCTTGAAAATGGGAATAAATACCTCCTGACGACAAGATCGTCAGCCAAATCTTATTAGAAAATATAATTATTTATCATGAATTCCTTAGGTGCCAGGCACTGTGCTAAGTAAGCAGTGTTGAGTAGGGAAAGGCAAGCTGGACTCACGTGGTCTTGTTTGCAGGGCTGGCACCTCAGTTAGTTCCTCGGCCCGACACCCCCCTCCCATCAGTCGGCCGGGCCCACACCCCTGGGCTGCTCCGGCTTTGGCAGACACGTCTCTCCGTTATGCCCGCCGTAGTTTCTGTTGAAGCCACTCTAGATTTGAACTCTTTCAACATAAATTGCTTCTCATGCCTTACAGGCCTGGGGCGGAAATCGCACAAAAACGTTAAAGCATCCAATCGGAGGGGCTCGCACAGCTAAATACATGTGCTTCTTAAGGCCTCACGGGCTCCTTCTCGAGTCTCTATGCAGGTCGGGGCCTGTGGGGCTGCAGAAGCCTTAGGGGCGGACATCAGTTCACACAACAGTGAACTGGCCCTGCGGGCTGGGGTGTGTGTGACCCCCGGCGGCCTCCCCAGGGCCCGGGCCATGTGTGACCCTTGATGGCAGCCTCATCAGGGCCCAGGGCCGTGTGTGACCCCCGGCGGCCACCCCAGGGCCTGGGCCATGTGTGATCCCTGGCGGCCTCCTCAGGGCCCGAGCTGTGTGTGACCCCCAGTGGCGTCCTCAGGGCCTGGGCTGTGTGTGACCCCCAGCGGCCTCCCCAGGGCCCGGGCCATGTGTGACCCCCGGCGGCCTCCCCAGGGCCCAGGGCCGTGTGTGACCCCGGCAGCCACCCCGGGGCCTAGGCCGTGTGTGACCCCCGGTGGCCTCCCCAGGGACCAGGTCTGTGGGTGACCCCTGTTGGTGGCCTCCCTGGGTCTGGGCTGTGTGTGACCCCTGGTGGCGGCCTCCCCAGGGCCCAGGCAGTGTGTGACCCCCGGCGGCCAGGCAGGATGAGGGCCCGCACGCTCACCCGCAGACCCGAGCTCATGGACATGGGGCAGGGAGGCCCGGCGGCCGCGGGCCAGCCGTCGGGGAGTGAGGACTGTGGGGGCCGCGGCAGGTGCAGCCGCTCCCCTGCTCACCTTCCTCCTGGGACAGTGACTTCTAGAGCAGGGCTTCCCCCACCATGTGGGCTGAGAGGCCAGGCCCCTACTTTTCCCACCTGAGCGCTCTGCATATATGTTACCATTTGTTCACCCTTGGTCTTCTCTCCCTCGCCCACGGGGACAGCTCTTCCATGCTCCCTGCCACCAGGTACCACTGCTGCCTCTTGTCAGAGGCCCTGGTGAGTTTATGTTTAACTCCTTACATGAGTTGCTCTTCCAGCTTCCATTCCTCAAGTTCTCGTCATGCACCTGCGTGCTGCACCTGGGTCATTGAGTCCATTCCCCAGCTTATCTCTCACTTTCCTGCTCTTGATTCTAGAAGAAGTGTCTCGAGTCCAGATCTTTTCTTAGGGTTTAAAATCCGTAAATTAAGCCATCTATCAAAAAGCTCTTGGGATGCCTGATAAACAATTCAAATTCATTTTCTGTGCTTGAAGTTGTCATATTCCACCCCCCCCCCCCCGCCAAAAGCGCTTCCACAGGTTAACAGCACAAAAATTCGCATAACTACCCATTATGGAAACTCAAACATCATATTTATCTACTTCTTCTTCCTTACCCTACAAATCTAATGTTTTCAGTATATCATGGGCTTTCTCCTTCCTTTTATGTCTTTTCTGAGAATTTTAATTCAGGCCTTCATTTTCACTTTGATTAATGTAACAGCATCCAAATTTGTATTCCAGACCTAGTTATTTCATTCCCCTCTCATCAGCTTTCCACATGGTTCACAGAATAAAACTTTTCAAAGCTGAATCGAGTTTTACTGGGTCCATACTTAGTGTACTAAGTTCTAAGTCATGTGACCCAAAGAACACAATCAGCTGGTGACAACACATTGATTGATCACATAATTTCACTGACACTGAAACTTGGTTAAAAATAAAGATCTTTATAGTTTATTTTTCTAAGTTTTGTTAAGTATTATGCTCAGGAGTGTGATACAGGGCTGTTTTTAAGTTCTCTGTATGACTGGAGCACTTTTGTCTTTGTGAAAGTGTTCTCCAAGTCAGTTATTTTTGTTTGCCACTGCATATAACTGCAGAAACTGAAAGCAATGTAAATATCCCCCAAAAGTAAAAATTGTGGAGAATTTGAGTACTTAATAATAGCACACTGGTTGATATTTTTTGGTTATAAAGCAATGTGCATTTGAAAAAGATCTGTATCAAATACACACAGAAAATCTTAAATCAGAACAAAATAAGGTCATGATAGAGAAATTATCTCTTGCTTAATAGGTGAATTTTTTGTGTTTTTGTTGGTTTTTCCTATTTTATTTTCTGTGATGAATATGTAAATTTAAGTGATAAATGCAAGTCATTAAAAATAATTTGAACTTGAAGAAAGGGATCTGGAATTTTGGGGAGTTTTTAGCCCTCAAAGTCACTTTTAGCCACTTATTTCTGACCTGCCTCGCATATGTTTTCATAATTTTAAATATATTCAAAATATTAAAAATAGCTATTTCCAATTACTCATTTGTTTTTAAACTTCTTTTTTCACAGTATAGTGAGTATTTGGTAACCTACCACAAGTTAGAGCCAGCTTTGTATTGCCAAATAACGAATTCTTTCTCACATTTCTTTATAAAGAGAGTGCAGAAAAGGGATAATTTTTGGAGAATAAATTAAAAAATATAAAGCAATTTTCACTAAGATGTCAAAGATGTCCTCTCTCATCACTTCTTTTCAATTTTGTACTGGAAATCCTAGCTAATACAATAAGATAAGAAAAGGAAATAAAAGATATTCAGATTAGGGAGGAAGAATTAAACTGTTTTCACAGATAGCATGATTATCTACGTAGAAAATATGAATTTTTGAAGCAGTGAACACATGAATGAATGACATTTTGTTGAACAACGGAGTGACATAGGTTAATTTTGAGTCACGTAGAAACATATCTGGAGAGATTAAGTCTGATTCCAAAGGACTCTTCCAGACACTTGTTTTTACTTTTTGTTTTTTTTTCTCTCCGGAACTAAATCTCTTCTCTGTACCTGTTTCTTAGAGAAAAGCTGCTCTCTGTTGAAAAGCTGATTAATTTTCTCTTCTTACAAGACATTTCAAAAAGCAGCGGCTGGCGTCGGAGCTGTGTTGACAGAGGTGGGTGGGAGAACTTCAACTTCTCAATGATTTACTGTTCCAGTTCTCCTTTTCACAATTGAAATACCTCCGTATGCTGCTATTATTATTTCCAATCAAGCATTAAATGAACAGTGAATCAGAGACAAAGTAAAAATATAAAGTCTTTAACTCTGCAAAATTACATGCAAGCACAAAATTAACATATATAATTAACGACTGAAGGTTGATTCTTTAGCTTCTACTATGTAGTAGAGCTCAACCTTGAACCGCTCACTGAATTTCATCCCCTTGCTTGCTTTTCCAAAATATTGACTTCCCTGAGTTTTTCTTCTCTCCTCAGCATGCCTCTCAGAGGCAGAAACAAATACTAATAGCTTGCGACCTGTCTGTCTCTCCAGAAAGGCCCAGCACTACTCTGACTTGATTCAGTAGGAAGAACGAGACGTTGTGTTTCTGTGTGTGTGCTTTCAGGCTGTTGTGCCCAGTTGCCAAAACTCTGCTTTCTTTAGGGTAAATCGGAACTAATGAGGATGGAAATCTTCATCTGTGAAGTCAACCTACGCTCCAGGGCTGCTCCTGTGATGGCTGGGGGACGGGGCCAGCTGTCACCAACCAGTCCTCCAGTGCTTTAGTGTGGGGTCCACTCGGCGGCTGCACACGAGGCACAGCGTGACGCTTGTTGGCTCCAGAAGCTTCATTGCCTTGATACCGCCTTTGTCTTTGAAAGACATGGTTTCCTCTAGGCTTGGTCAGCGACAGAAAACACAGTTTTGTCTTTTCTCCTGGACGGAATCAGAGCTGCTCCCTGTGAAGTGGACACATTGGGCCGCTCAGAGAGGGCGGCCTCCCAGAAAGACAGTCTCATCAAGGGGGAATTATGGTTTTTTGATCAAATACATCTTCAAGGTCAAATATGTTCCAGTTAAAAGAGAGAGAAGGAAAATAACATATATATTGGATGTCAAAAATCCCCTTGGTAAAATCACTGTTTCCGACTATTTGAAAATTTAGGGTTCTATTGTTAAAATCAAACTGAACGTTTTATGCATGTGACAGCTCAGTGTCTGTTTTCTTTTTAGCCAATATTGTACTAGGTTGGTTCTTTTCCCCCATAGAGGAGAATTAATGTGGCCCATGTATACCCTGTGTGAGGCAACGCTCTATATCCTGAAATCTATTCATGACAGCATATTAACCTGCCTCTTGAGATTTTTGGGTTTTGGTTATAGGAGAAACTGAAGTGCGTCAAACCTTTCATCCTATGTTGTGTAGAAGCGGCTCTTGTTTTGTATTAAAAACTTTGCTTTTGTATTAAATGCTTTGAAAGCTTTCTTCAGTGAGAATTTGATTTTGATTTCCCTAGAATTTTGTACTTAATTAGGGGACACAAAAGCCAATGGAAGGAAGAGTTGAGGATTAAGTTGCCAAGGGGCTGGAGCATGAGGGCAGTCCTATCTTTGAAAGTAATAAAGAGGAGAAGATGGCTTGAGAGAGAACCAGATTGAATGAGGTTCCAGTGTCTCCTTGAAAATGAGAATTTTTGAGTTTGTATTGAATAAAGTTCTTTGGTGAGATCTTTCCCTATGAAAGTTTCTTTCTTTTATTCATTTATCAATGAAAGTCATTCAATAAACTTTAACAGCCCATAGTTCTACTGTACTTAAAAGAAAAGCCTCTATGTGGTATTTTATCACCTGAAATTCTTGTAAATCTCTACAAGAAGCAATAATTTATCCAGAAGCCTATCTCCAAGACCTATTTTTATATTTTATTCTGCCATAAATAGAGACAATGCAAGACCAAAATAAAGTTTCTTTTATAAAGGAATGTATATATTCTCTCTTCGAGCTATTTTGCCTTCTATCTCTAGTCACTAGATATTCTTTATTCATTCACCTTTAACCATTTTTATCATGGTATATTTCTTCAACTTAAGCTATTGTCCTGAAAATTACATGGAGAAATACATACAGATACATACATACAGATAATGAATATCTACCTGGGACAAGGTCAGCAGTCTCTTTCTAAGGAGTATAGCAGACCCATTCATTCCTTTGATGAGTTTATTTTATCAAAACTTCAGCCTCTATGCTAAGAAACTTTACTATGATCAATATACCAAAAGTCAATGTGTCATTCAGCTACCAGGGACATATATTTACCAAGTTCACAAGATTACTGTGTAAAACCAGAATGATGATTTATCCATTTAAAATAGCATGTATCACTACCCACGGATGGAAACATCCAGGTTAGTAAGTACACATTACAGGAATTTGGTCAAGTCCTATTGATTACGAGTCCCTAAACATACTGTCTCTTCATATCATCATGCCTTTCAAACTTGTGTCCCTGAGTCTTTCTCCACACAGAATATTCCTTAAAGGGAAATTTCTAAATTAAATTTTGACCTTTTAACTCTCCTGCTAAAAAAAAAAAAAAAAAAAGCTTTAATATAGTCACACTATAGCCAGGACAATGTCTACGTTGCTTAACCTAATTTTCCATAGTCCAGAATGATTTGGCTTCTACCTGTCTCCCTAGCCTTTTCTTTCACAGATCCTTACCACCTTGGCATTCTACTTCAGAGGATGAAATTTCTTTAATTTCTTGAAAAGGTTGTGTTCTTTCTCAACTTAGGATCTTTGTCCATGTTATTCCTCTCCCTAGATGAGTATTGCTGCATACTCCTCCCCTTTCACTTGGCTGGCTATCTTTTCAGCTTAGCTTAATTAAATTTCTTCCAAGAAGTATTCCCCGATTCCATCTTAAATATGTAAGTATATTAAATGTCCCCAATACACATCCACAGTGATACCTAGATCCCTCTCATCATAGCACTCATCACGCTTTATTGCAAATGGTTTCTTAATTGTGCATGTTCCTCACTAGAGTGTAAGCTCAGTGAGAATGGGCACAATGGCTGTCTTGCTTATTTTTATCTTCTATCACAATTTACAGCATTATAGAAGGCTCTTAAAATATTGGTGAGTGAATAAAGAAACTCACTGTCAGTTTCTGATTTTGCAATAATTTTAATATCCCATGAGAGAATCTAAAATTCAGTATGAAAAGTACATGTTTTCTCTATAATAGCTGGATTTCCATGAGGATTCACATCAGAATCAGAATCCAGATATTGGACAGCAAACATATTAAGGAGATGAATTTATCTCTAAAGACATCTGGGTAAAATAGCTTGATGCATCCCTCTGACCATGAGTTCACCCCAGCAATAGCTGCCAAACCTGTCAGACCACTGGCTGAGTACTCTTTCCTTAATAGTTATTTAGAAAGTCCTAGGGAGAGTCTACTTCTATGATTCTCTCTCATACACATTGTCTCAATGTTTCATAAATTCAACTGCTGGCTGAAGTTGAATATTCCTTCTTCAAATATGTTGAAGTTATGGCTCTATTCTCAGAGGCAGCCTGCTTTGTATCCCCAAAGAGCTAGAAAGGATGCTATTCTTTGTACTTGAACTGACAAATGCTTATACAAAGTAAGTAATTTCTGAACAAATTAATTAAATGAGACAGACATTGTTGATACTAATGGAAAAGTTACTTTAGGTCAACAGATAAAAAAATTGTCCAAACTTCAAGATCACATGGGAAGTTTTGCGAAAAAATATAGATGTCTAGTCTCTATCCTCAGATAAATTCAGTAAATAATGAAATGATCAAGGAATTTATAGAAATCAACAAGCTTCAAAAAAAAATCAGATTCTTTGCTTTTTTTTCTTTACTTCTTTTACTGAATACATATAAATACCCAGATAGTAGACCTTGGCATTTTCACTTCTATAATCTTACTATAAGATTGTGTTGATTAGATGTGTTAAGGCAGCAATTATTTCCTTGGATGGGCTGTGCTAGATTTCAATGTTTACGGTACAATGTATGTGTGGGAGCATGTATTTATATAGATATATGTGAAGAGATATGATTATTCTCCTGATGTAGAATAAGCAAAGTTAGTTGTATCCCTGAAGGCTCCATTCTAATCTCATCTTTACTGGCAAAACATTCTTATCAGACATTTCACAGAGTATTTAACTTACAATGCTACAAAACACATCAACATGTTGCATTGATTTGAGGACTGTAAAAACTACATTATGCAAAATCTTCAACTTGACTGAAGATAGTTTTAATTAAACTTTATAGCTTTAAGCCATCATTTCCATTACTTAGATTTTATTTATAACCAGGACATAGATCTCCATAATTCTGATGGTTAGTAAAATTATGACAAAAAAAGGTGGTATCTTAGTAAAAATAAAAACGACTTAACTCAGAGACTGAAAAGAATTCTGTCAGGTACAAGCTGTGTAAACCAATGTACAGTTTTTTTAAAAATTTTATTTATTTATGATAGTCACACAGAGAGAGAGAGAGAGAGAGGCAGAGACATAGGCAGAGGGAGAAGCAGGCTCCATGCACCGGGAGCCTGACATGGGATTCGATCCCGGGTCTCCAGGATTGCGCCCTAGGCTAAAGGCAGGCGCTAAACCGCTGAGCATCCAGGGATCCCCAATGTACAGGTTTTTAAAAAATATATTGTTTATTTGGTATATACAGATTTTATTTCCTCTGCATATTAGGTATGGTTTAAAAAGAGATTACAGGAATAGATAAGGCAGATGTGGTACCCATCCTCATGGGACTTAGAGTCCAGTACGTAACACAGTTGTTAAACAAATATTTACTTATAATTATGCTGCACCCCATGCAAGAAAAGATAGGAGTAACCATTCAGGAAAGTTGTAATAAAAGAATCATATGTCATCTTTTGCAACTGTTTTTTCTTTCTTTTTTTTTTTTTTTTTTTTTTTTACTTAGCATAACATTTTCAAGGTTTACCCAGGTTTTAGCATGTATCTGTACTTCGTTTTATTGTCAAATAATACTCCATTGTGTGGATGCATCATATTTTGTTAATGGAATTCTTGCTGTGTCCTTTGGTAGAACAATGCTCTGGAATCCAAGACATCCAGGCCCACAAAGCTTAGAGTCTCAGGGAACAGAAGCACAAGTTTTCTAAGTGGGTTCACTGGGCATGATGGAAATAGAAATCGGGTCATTTCTACTTTACCCTGTGCTTCTTGAAGCTGTTACGATCCAACACGTGTGACTGTCAGTGACTTAGGGTGTACACTACATCTTGGGGGAGGGCCCTCTACCCTCTGAGGGTCTTCTCTCCAAGATTGCAGCTCAAAAAGCTGTTTATCATTTTGTCAACTGGCAGCTTCTGAGCCACATGGTATGCAAGAGGACTAATGGATCCCATGGTGATGTACCCACTGCTGAACCTCATTTGCTCCAAAGCAGATTACTCTGTCCAATGAAATGTGATGCAGGATTTGATGCCAGTGAATCAAACACTATAGGCCTTTGGAAGGTGGTGTTGGTTGAGGCCCTGTGGAAAGAAAGAATAAGCAAATTCATTTTCAGAATATTGGTTGATTTTTGTCAAGATGATTGTTATCCCTTGAAGGATAAATGGGTTCAATGGCATCAACCTGTTGCCAACTGGCTAGTTGATCTTCTTAAGTGATGCTGCTGTTGTTAGTCTACATTGTGAGAATTTTAGTTACGTGGTGACAGCAGTAACTGCACCTGTATTGGTGAGTGAGAACTTAGGCTGTTATGTCTATTCACAGACTCCCTTTCTGCCACCACGGGCCATTGTACTGGTATTGAGGTGGGTGGTGACAGTGTTTGGCTACTATCATCTACCTATTATTATATACTAGGCTGTATGATAAATCTGCAATGGCCGATGCTGTCTAGAGGCTGCTAATATGGTACAAAGACTTTTCACACTTTGTGTTCAGCATAATAGCTCTAGTTACATGCCTTTCCCTCAGAATTTTTTGTTTTCTATGTTCCAGTTATTTTTTGCTCACATCACTGACACATCATTGCTCCTGCCCATTAGTTGCTCCATATTCTTGCTCCATGCCACTTTTCTTTCCATGCGAAGTGAATGACCAAGTGCACTTTCCCAAGCTCTAGTGTTTGGGAAGATTTTTCCTCACTACTGCTTTTTCAGGCCACTATAACGTTAAATAAATGGAGCTAACTATTTTGTGAAGCACATCAGCCTTTTGTCTTTTCCTTCTTTTGGTCATTAAGGATACTCCCCTTCCTGACACGTGTCCATTACCATGACTTGAAAGTAAGTGAGTTGAGGAGAGATGATGCCACGGCCTCTGAGTCATCTGCTTATGCATCTTACCTGTGCTTCTGACTGTTCATGTCTGATCCCACATGTACCATTCTGTCTTATGATAAACCACTGTTGGCCTGACATAAGTTTATTACTTTGTGTATCTAGCAACTTTGAAGGCTAGTTCTAATGGCATGGTCCCTGTATGTCCCGTAATCAGGTACTCCACTCCCAAGATCTACTAGGAGTTCAAGACCTATCATTTGAATGTTATATATGTACTGCTGGAAAAAGCCTGGTTAAACAGGTGTCTTATTAGGAGGTACTCTTGGAAAGAATACTCACAAAAGACTGAACAAAGCAATAATGGGCAGAGAAAGAATTTAAACTATGATGAAGAAGAGTGACCTCAGCTTAGCTCTCAGGGATCTCTGAGGCTGAGGTTTTTCAGAGATATTGCAAAATGAGGTAAGGGACTTGCTCTTTGTACCCAGGCACCCATTATTAGGAGATGACTTCCCCTCAGGAAGGGCTTTGCCCCTAGGCAAAGCAATCATGGGGACGGACTCAGTTATGGAAGCTGGGGAATGAATTGCTGCCTTCTCAGGGGGAGATCTTGATGGTGGCCCAAAACTCTGCACCATGTAGTGCTCCTAAATAGTCACTTTTTATTTTTTTTATTTTTTTTTTATTTTTATTTTTTTTAATAGTCACTTTTTAGATCATTGATTAAACTCAAAGAGGAAGAATTAAACACTACGGTCTGTAGTCGGGATTTTTCTCTTCTTCCTCTTGCCTTTTCAAAAGTCCTGTGCATGCTGTAAACCTATGTAAAGATTACATCTTTCAAATATGCAAACTTCTGCTCTCGAAAGCAGAAATGGTTTTCAAGAGCAACCAGTAAAAGAATAGAGGAGCTAGGAGCTCAAGGAGAAGCATCTCTACAAGATGTTGGTTTAGGCAGAGTTCTGCTGAAGGTCATCTCTCCTGATCCTGGAGGATGACTATGGTGTAAGTCGGACTTCCACATCCCTCGGTCATTCATTAACTGCAGCATAAGCTCCAGGCTTCCAGGTCTCTGCTGTAAAGACAAAGAGGCCCAGCAACCGCTGCAGAGCAACAAAAGAAAATCCAAGATGAAGGCTGCAAGAGGCAAAGGCCTGCCAAAAAAGAAGAGGGTACCTCAGAAGAGTCAAAAAAAGTATGGGTAAGAAGGATCTGGAATGAATGGCAAGTGTCAGCCATCGGGAACACTGAGGAGCATCCACTCCCAAGATAATGATTCAGGGGCACCTGGGTGGCTCTGATGGTTAAGTATTTGACTTTGGCTCAGGTCCTGGTTTGGGGTCCTGCTCAGCGGGGAGCCTGCTTGTCCCTCTAGGCCCCTCCCCACTTATGCTCACTCTCTCTCAAATAAATAAAATCTTTAAAAAAAAAATATGACCAAAACTACCTCATTTATCTATTTTTTAAAATTTTCTGGTTTTTTTGTTTATTTGTCAGTTTACTCTCCAGCATTTGGAGGTACTACAATATTCAATTATCCCTCCCTTTATCAGTTGGACAGGGCGAGGCCTCCTCTTTTTGCTTAGAATGTTTTGCTTTCACTTTTTTCCCAAGCTAGTGCAGAAAATTAATGTTATTTTTGTATTGATCTGATTTATTGATTTTGGAAATTGGAGGACACCTATGAGATATGATAAGTATCAAAATGTCAAGTAAAGGCCTGCACTACTTGGAAACATTTCAGTTTTTATGTGAAATGGGTAAGATGCAAAGAGCTTGGCAAAAGAAGATGAGATCTTGGGGGAATAACCACTCTCATTAAGGGTGAGTGTAACATTCTTTGGCTGGTTCCTTCCATACCTCTTGCTCATATCTCTTCCTCCTGACCTAAAATATCTCTTGTTATAATACTTCCAGAACAGGAGCTTGAACCAGGCAGTGAAAAATCAAATAAGAGAAAAGGGGCGTGTGTTTGTGTGATTTATATGCATTTTAGTTCAAAGGTAGTACTTTGAACTGGGTGGGAGATTTCATAGTCTTGTTTCCGTTAAGTAGCAAACATCAGGGCATAAATAAAATATTCTATGATTTTAAAGTCAAGCTAAATCCATCTTCTCTTTGTTATGTTAGAATCCCAAAAGTGCATGGAGGCTCAAAGATACGGAGTGGTTCTGATACTTTACTCAGGGTACCTAAGATATAGCTTCCTTTTAATGCCTTTTGGCTAAGTGACCATATTCATGGCCATTTCTCAGAATCATTTTCTACTTTTTGCCTCTATCATGCAGTTGCAGTTGTCATTTAACAAACTGATAATTGACATTCAAAGACTCATCCATGCAATGAATATGTACATGTTCAGTGTGTGAGTGTGCTCTTTCTTTCTCATAATTTTCTGAAAGGCATGTATTAACAAATAGCTCTTCTGATTAAAGTCTTCAATATATTTTCATTGCTTTTGGGAAAAATGACGGCCTTCTTCCATAACATAAGCATGTTCTTTGCCACCCAGGCTTCTCCTGTTTCTCCCACTTCTTTTGTATTTTTCCCCTCTGTAGCCTAAATGTCAGCTTCCCTAAGCACATTCTCACAATTGTCTAGATAGAGCATACTTTCTCCTATATGTATTTATAACATATATATAAAACATAAATATAAATATACAAAAATGTATTATATAATTATGTAATACATATTATATGTTATATATAACATATTTCATATATATATATATATGTATATTTTACTTTTAACTTTCCAGGTTCATTACTATACTGACTCTGATCTATTTTTTAGACCTGATCTCATGTCCAAAATGTTTTCAAAGCTTTCTTTGCCTATTTCCTTCCAGGATGAGTTGAGAATTCTCTTCCATTCTTCTGTATGTAATGTCAACATTGCACCTATTCCACTGAATTGTAGTTATTGGTTTACTTGTGTCTCTGTCCCATCATAATTTATCAAAAGTATTTTATCAAACGAATATAATATCTCAGTCCCTGTGCTTGTGGGACAAAGATAAATGAAATAATCTCTGTTCTCTAGGAGCTCCAAAAGAAATACTATTATATTACAACATAAACATTATAAGGGAGATATGAAAAGGAACCATAAGAGCATATGTGACTAATGATTTGGGAGAAGGGACAATTTGGAAAGACGATAGATGAACACTGACATTTAAGTTGCACATTGAATAATGAGAATTTTTCTGGACTGAGTTTAGGACTAAAGAGTTTTCTATACACAGAAACAGAACAGTCAGAAGGGTTTCTAGAATAAATAATAATTTGTGTCAATGAGAAAACTAAATCTATGTGCAATGAACAAGATTTGTTTCATTATTTCCCTTTCTTTTATAATGTTCATAAATGTACTGTCTTGGAATAGGACATCATTTTTCATGGTACTGTCAGGGAATTGAGAAAAATAAATGGAATGCATTGAATCAGCCACTATACCACCATTCAGAAATAACATTGGCTACATGTGGTAAGCATCATTTCTGGATGCTTCTGTGTGATGTATGGGGTCGAGGTGAGGGGGAAGAGTGAAAAGGAAAGAGAAGGAGTTTTATTTTTATTTTTTATTTGTTTAATAGTTTTTTAAAAGATTTTATTTACTTATTCATGAGATACACACACACAGAGAGAGAGAGAGAGAGAGAGAGGCAGAGACATAGGCAGAGGGAGAAGCAGGCTCCATGCAGGGAGCCTGACGTGGGACTCGATCCCAGGACTCCAGGATCACGCCCTGGGCCGAAGGTGGTGCTGAACCGCTGAGTCACCCAGAGATCCCCAGAAGGAGTTTTATAACAATGGGATCACAGTACTTAAGGCAGTTGTAATAGAAAAGTATTAAATTTAATTTATACAGAAGAAATGTGAAGTATCACGGTTTAGTTATTTATTTTCACTGTGATACGCAGTACTTTCGACAATGTCTCTGAGACTAAGTAAAGAATGATCAACTTGTGAAGGGGACAAAGATGTATTTTTTAAAACAATTCCAATGAATAACACTAGAGATCAACTCCTTATCATAAACTATTAGGCAATTAACAGTTTTACGTTTCCTATCTCTTCCATACCATGGACACTCAATTTTATTTTTGCTTTTATCATGTTTATTTTGTTAGTTATTTCACTAAGATTCTATTCTAAAGTCAATTTCTCAGTGGCTGTGATTCATTTATTCATTTATTTTTACATTGAATTTTTAACTACTGTTTCCTGATCTCGGGAAATCTAGGGCCTCCATCCCTATGGAATAGGAATGTCCTATTCCATAGAGAAGTCTGTGACCAGCCTGATGCTTACCCCTTCCCCCCAGTTAGTAGCTTGTGTTTTAGATCTGAAAAATGAAAAGAATTTTTTCTTTACTTTAAATTATATAAATTTAAATTATATAACATGTAATATAGCTTTGATTTTGATCCTTTTGTATCATTGCTTGTAGTTGATTCAGTGGGAATCAGAAGTATATCTATGCTATATAACAATGAAACCTCCTTCTTTCTCTAACTGTACTTTTCAAATTTTATTATCTTTTCCTTGTATGGTGCTGCTGGTGACTTTTTTGGCCATAAAAACCCCTATGTTTTCCAACTTATTGGGTGTTAGATAAAAGTCTGTGATCAGTGATGCTTGGGTGACTCAGTCAGTTAAGTGTCTACCCTCTACTTGGGTCATGACCTCGGGGTCCTGGGCTTGGGCCCTGCATGAGCTCCCCCTTTCCTCCCTCTGTCCCTCTGTTCTGCTCATGCTCTCTCTCTCTCTAATAAATAAATATTTAAAAAAAATGAGTCTTGATCATAGTTGACATTACCATCAATATCTAAAAGACCACTAGTCTGAATAACAAATGACTCTTTTTCTTACCCTGCCACATCTTTAGCACCCAGAACAGTGCCTGGTTCAGAGTAAAAATTTAATAAATATTTGTTGAATAAATGAACAAGTTGATATTAGATTATGAGGTAAGAATTGTCTATTGTGAAATATTTTATTGTAAAATTATCCCAGTGATATTATTTGCCTCATTTTGAATCTTCCAGGTTTTATTTTACTTTCTGTCACTTAAATACTATATCGAGGAATTGTTGAACTATTGTTTCTCCCTACACTTTCATCTTGAATGTAAGTTTATAAAGCTAAACATTTTTCTTTGATAATTCTCAAGTAAGCTTTCCTTTCCATTAGTTAAAAAGATATTTAAAAAGTCATAAGACTTTTGTCTAAGTTCTGACATGTAAAGAGCTTGGAGGTCATCACTCCTATTTTTTTGAAAAGAGCAAAGCTGATTGAACACACTGGGAATTAACCACTTTATCTGGATTCATCAAAGAACTGATGTCAGGGCAAACCACCACCTAAAATGTGGAAAGGCCTAAAGATATAGCAACTAATATCTACTTACTTAAAAGAGAAGTCACTACAGCCAAACCCAAAGGAAGCAAGAGGGAAAAAGAAAATCAACTTTGTCTAAAGAACAATGATAACAATTATGGCATGCTTCTTGTAAAAAATCATAATATAGATAGTATACAGTATAGATTAGACTGAGATATTTGAAGAAGGTGCCATCAAATTAGAATTATGTAAACCCAGCAAAATTATTGTCCAAAAGTAAAGGAGAAATAAAGAGTTTTTCAGAAAAACAAAAACTGGGGAAATTTAATGACTTGTCTTACAAGAAATGTTAAATAAATTTCTTCAAGTAAAAGAAAAATAATATAAGCAAGAAACTTGGATTTATAAAGATAGAAAGAGCATAGGAAAATAATAAAGGTAAAATACTTTTATTTTTCTTATTCTTTTTTTTTTAAAGATTTGTTTATTTTAGAAAGAGCGTGAACAGGAGAGGCAGAGGGAAAGGGAAAGGCTCTCAAGCAGACTCTGTGCTGACTGCGGAACCCCACAAGGAGCTGGATCTCACAACTCTGAAATCACAAGAATCAGAAGTGTAACCAACTGTACCTCCCAGGTACCCGGATTATAGTGTTATTTGAAGGTAGACTCATATTGTTTGAAAATATATATTGTATACTCTAGGTAAATCATTGGAAAATTGGTTGATTCTGGGATAGGAGCAGGACAATATAAGATATCCTTTCAGTGTCTTGCAGGGCCAGGAGTAAGAAAGTGCTGAAAAATAATAAAATAAAATAAAATAAAATAAAATAAAATAAAATAAAATAAAATAAAAAAATAAAAAACCAGGCACACGATAGAACATGTAAAAAGGACATAAGAGTGACCTGAAAGAGCTGTCAGGGGCCAAAGCTGGAACAATTTGAGCAACAACACAAATAAAATAGAATTGGATTATAATAGAAAATATAAAATAAATATCCATAAGTCCATTCTGAGAGGAGGAAATGATTGGTTAAATTAAAAAATGGAATAGGCATATCTCTTGACCCCCCAAATGCCAAATAATTTATATAGATTCCCATCTACCTTTTAAGAAGTTAGAGCATCTCCTCACTTCTTACCTCTGGGATGAATACCGTAACTTTCCTTCAAATGCTACTTATGGAAAGAGGAAAAACACTAATTTCACAGTGGAAGAGCCTGACAAACACTATCTCAGCCAGATGATCAAGCTCAACATCATTAGTGATACGTCATACATGGATAGCAAGAATTCTTAATGTGATGTGATGAGGAAAACATCTGACAAACACCAACAGAGGGACGTTTGACTTAACACTTGAACAATATTTCTCAAAATTGTCAAGATCATCAAAAACAGTAAGCAAAAGTGTCACAATCTAGAGGAACCTAAGGAGATATGATGACTAAGTGTCATGTAGTATCCTGGGTGGGATCCGGGAATAGGAAAAAAAAATACATGAAGTAAAAACTAAGGAAATCTGGGGCACCTGGGCAGCTCAGCAGTTGAGCATCTGCCTTCAGCTCAGGTCATGATCCCAGGTCCTGGGATCGAATCCCACATCGGGTTCCTTGCGGGGACCCTGCTTCTCCCTCTGCCTGTGTCTCTGCCTCTCTCTGTGTCTCTCATGAATAAATAAAATCTTAAAAAAAATTAAAGAAATATGAATAAAGTACAGATTTATCATAATAATGTATCAACATTGGCTCATTAATTATGAAAAAATCAGACATGAATATTTAATATTTAATGTGATAGTAGTAATCAATCACAATATCCTTGACAAGAATGAAATGGGCATTCTTAGTGGATATGCGTTTCTAAAATTGGTGACTTACCAATGTTTTTCACTGTCCCATCAAGCTTCAGCACCATCTTAGAATCTTAGAACCCTCTAATTTTAGAGATAAAATCAGTGCTAGAAAAATCTTGGAGATCTAGATTACAAGTGATAAGGAAAAGGATTGGATTTTTATTTCATATAATTGCATAAAAAGAATCTGAAATGTGTGGCTGGAGGTGGACAGTACAATTACGTATTAGTTGAAAAATATAATGGAAGGAAATAATCTTCTAAAACTCTTGTTTTCTCTCCTTAATGCTTTATTATAACAGTGCTTAAGATTCTCTTTTCAGTTTAATGAGCAAGGAAATCCAAATTCTGAATCTTTAGTCAAATTCATGGCTGCCTGAGCAGGAGTTCACTCTTAATAAGAGTGATCTTTTGGGGATTCCTATCGATGGCAACCATGGGTGCCTGGTTCTTTACCATGAGACCAGTGGTAAGTGAGAGAAGAAAGTGTGACTTTTTAAAAATAAATCTTTAATTTTATAGTAATTTTTGTATCTGCAGAAAATAAAATAAAATAATAAAGAATTGCCATATATCCCAAACCCAATTTGAAATTTTGGCAGTTTTTTGCTTTATGGGTTATATTGTATATTATATCAAACACTGTTAAATATTTTTGGTGACTCATTTCTTTTGACACGAAGCTGCCCTTACTCTAGTAGGTTAAAGTATTTGTCTTAGATTCTATCTTATATTATATTCTTGAAGTTGAACCAGGTATCTTTTAATTAGATTTTGCCTGATTTTTAGCCCTTAATTTTTATTATTTTAATATAACTGATTTTCTATCTTTTATAATAAGCACACAGCAGGCTTTTACAAAATGAAATTTAATTTCTATATTGTAATGTTGAGTTTAAATCTATTTGTATTTATTAATTACTTTCATATTTGGACTCATGTCCATTTAAGGAGAGCATTTACTGTTAAACTGTGTTAAGAATAGAAAAAACTCTTTTAGTTCTAATGTGAAATATTCTCTAATAAATGAAAAAAAGCTACAGAATATTGATAACCTGTAATTTGATTGGAAACACACACAAATGTTTATGTATAGAAAATATTTCTGGGAAAATATAGGAGAAACTGATGAAAGTATTTAATATGCTAGAAGAGACATGGGTGGACATAAGATAATTTTCTTTCTGTTGTTGCTATTACTAGTGTTTGGTTTGTAGGATGTCTCTATTGAGTTAACCTCTTTAATGAAGTTAAGATTTTGGTTTGCAAACTCTTCTTAAAGAGGGTATTCTTATATTTCCTTGTGGTTTTTATTTTTTTTCCCATAACCTCACATAAGGAGGAATAGCTTTTATGCCATTTGAACTTTGTACCATACAGATGTAATATAATTGAAAACAATAGATACATGAAGACAGTGGTGCTGTGTGGCAGAATGGAAACCTGAAATTTAAAAAAAAAAAATTCAATGATAGAAAGATAGAACCATTTTTTTGCATGTCTGAATTTGTGTCTGAGGTTCTTATTGGCCAAACAGCCCTTTTTCTGTTTTGATCATTATTAGTTCAAGAAGGAGGAGGAAAGTAATGTATACCATCCAAGAAATTGAGGTAGTGGGTTCGAGTCCCAGAGCGTCCATGGATCGACTATTTGTGCAAGACAAGGTCTCAGTTGACTCCACTGCGAAATGGAGTGATTGCTCTAAGTAGTGTCTTGAGTCCTTCCTAGCCTTAACTTATTTTCGTAACACAACTAATAGCCAAAACTCAAGCATAAAAGTGTTTTATAAAATGACTAGAATATGTAAAATCATGGTGGTAATGCTTTCTTATAATCAACTAATATTCATTTATAAAAGCCTGAGTTCTCTGACTGGGGCTTTTGCTTTGATTTTGTATTATATTTTATTAGTGTTAATGTAACTCAGTGATTAAGCAAGTCACAAAACATAATTTGAATGTCAAAGGGAACAGGGGCCTCTTAATTACCATTTTTAAATGAGCTTCAGAAACAATTTTGAGAGAAATATGACCTTTTGAAAAGAATTCTACTATCTGTAAAATAATTAGACACAAGTGTTCTTTCTCATTTTAGAATTTCGTTGCTTTCTCTGCTCATTTGGTCTGGATGACTGTTCCTTTCTTAGGGCTGCTGTAAGAAGGTATCGCACACTTCTGGGTGGCTTTAGCCAGAGAAATGTATTTATTATCTCACTCTTCTGGGGTCTAGATATTCAAACAGCCCAGCCAGACTCCTGAAATCTGTGGGAGAAAGTTATTCCTCTCTTGGGCTTTTTAGGAAGACATTCCTTGGTTTGCAGCTGCCTTCATTCGGGTCTCTGCCTCTCTCACCACCGGGTGTTCTTTCCCTGTTTCTTCTCTCTTCTCATAAGGACACAGGTTGTATTGCTTCAAGGGCCCACCTTCCACCAATGTGGACTCACCTAACCTCAGCTAATTCCATCTGCAGTGACTCCAGGTCTAAATAATACCACAATTCTGAGATACTTTGGGGTCGGGATTCAACATGTATTTCGGGGGATGCAATTCAATTCCTGCCAATAACACCACACAGATTAAATATACACAGAAAATGCAGCCACAAAATCAGTCTCAGATCATATTTTAAGCGTCCCAAGCAGAGTTCTTCCCAGTAGTTGGTGCAAGAAGATGATGATGGAGGATCAGCGTCACCTTACAATCTAGCAGACAAGCAGTAAGCCTGGAAAAAAGTGAAGATATTATTTCTAGACAACTAAGCATCCTAGCAGAGTTCTTCCCAGGAAGGGCTTATCTATTAAGCTCTCACCTGACTTATGGAAAATAATAGGACACCGTTTGGTGGTATTTTTTCAGTGCAGCACACATGGCATGTTCGTGTAGCTTTCTGCCACTTTGTGGGAAGGATGGCACCTGTGACATTCAGACCGGAGGAGGCAGGCCCTCATTAGGCCGAGCTGTTTGCTGCTGCCCAGGGCCCAGTCGATGACCATGCGAATGATTCACTGGCATCCTGTTAGTCATTTCTGATCAACATGCGGTCCCTGCTTTAATACATACCACCAGAATGCATTAACTTCCAAAGCAATTCCTTTTTTCATTAGCTCTCAGACAGGAACCACTTAATTTACACAATAAGATAAGGTTTTGGAAGTCTTTAATAATTACTCTTTTTAATCACTGTTGTGGCCTTTATCAACCCTTCAGTATAGACATTTTTTTTTGGAGTATTTATTTTTAAAATAGCAGATTTATTATTTTTTTGCAAAATATTTTATATTATTTAATACATTTTGTTGTGATTCTTTTTAAATGTTAAGCAGCATTATCTATCCAAATAAAATTTTTCAATAAGCAGCATTTGTGAATGTATTTTTAATTTTGTTTTCTATTTTGGTAAAAGGCATATAACAAAATTTACTGTTTTAACCATTTCTAAGTATATAATTCAGTAGTGTTAATTATATTTACATTGATTTGGAATTTGAATATATCTATTTTTATAAATTCTACATTTTCTTACACTAATATATTTTTGTGCATGTGTGTGTATACACAAATTGCTACTTTGATAGTTTCTTTAGAAATCTGTATCCATACATACTTTGCCAGGTGCTATTATGTCTGTTTAAGGTATAATTGCACATGGGTATTAATTTTCAAATTGTGACCCAATATAGGTCACATTCAAATAAACAGTATGCATTAAATATTCCAAATTTTTACAAGTATAAAATCAGGCCATAGAATTTAATTGTTAGAAAAAAACTATAAAACTTAGTCTTTGTGTTTGCTGGCAAGTGAACTGTGCCACTGTGGCCTTTGTCTTAATGCTAGAAGTATGAGCTTAGTGACTGAAACAGAGACTGTTAAAAATATTAGCTAAGTCTCTTGGTTGAATCTTGAGCCAATTCATGCTCTTTTTATAGCTGGGGCACGGGAATGCAAGAGCACCGGGTTGGGGGTGGGGGTCCCAGACAAACCAGGTTCAGCCATTGGGGGTTGACAAAATCCCAAGAAGGGAACCAAAGGGTGGAGAGACAAGAAAGGGATTGATTTCAGTGGAGCCAACACCAGGAAGACAGTGCAGCAGCATCTCAAAGACTGTCTTCCAAGTGCCAAAAATACTTCCAGGTTTAAATAAGGAAAATGCAGGCCAAAGACAGGTGGGTGAAGGCAAAATTGACCCCCCTCTTGAAGTCCATCAGGGGTGGGGTCTAGCAAGCTTAGGGCAATCCTTATTTCTTGGTTTCCATCAGAGGATGCTTGACCCTGAGGGCCAAAGCTGGACCCTGAGGCTGGAAAGAAGAACAAGAGGCAGTCCGATCATCTTTCATTTTTGCACACC
The DNA here is from genome assembly GCF_048164855.1 of Canis lupus baileyi. Classification (NCBI taxonomy): domain Eukaryota; kingdom Metazoa; phylum Chordata; class Mammalia; order Carnivora; family Canidae; genus Canis; species Canis lupus. The sequence continues at coordinate 29,197,038 of NC_132872.1, read as the reverse complement.
CCTGGTGCCAGGGATTTAGTAACTAAGGCAACTTATTTCTTTTATTTTTTATTTTTTTAAAAACTTTATTTTATTTATGATCGTCACACAGAGAGAGAGAGGCAGAGACATAGGCAGAGGGAGAAGCAGGCTCCATGCACCGGGAGCCTGACGTGGGATTTGATCCCGGGTTTCCAGGATCGCGCCCTGGGCCGAAGGCAGGTGCCAAACCGCTGCGCCACCCAGGGATCCCTATTAAGCTGAAATCTACATCCTTTCTCTGTGTCTGGGCTTACATTTTATCCCAGTGACAGTCCTTCCTGCATTTGAAGACTGATGTCATGGGTCCCCTTCACATTTACAGGTTCGTTGCTCTTTTCAGTTGTCTCTCCAGAGGGGAACAGACCATCAGGCTCTTTCTTATTCTCCTGTAGACACAATTAAGTTAATCATTTCCCATTTAAATTGTGGGGCAAAAAATGAAAATATTGTCGGAATCTAGACAGCAACTGTCGCCAGGTGGGCTGGAGAGACAGAGGTCCTGTCTGGGCCCTGAGGCTTCCACGCAGCCCCTTGAGGGACACTGCTGGGGGTTACTAGTCTCATTGCAAGAAAAGAATTCAAGAAGGGGTCAGACAGGGTGCTTGAGAAGAGTTTATTAGGTGGCTTGGTCTACTGGATGTTGATAGTCATTTTTTGTTTTGTTTTGTTTTGTTTTGTTTTTGTTTTCTTTCTTTCTTTCTTTCTTTCTTTCTTTCTTTCTTTCTTTCTTTCTTTCTTTCTTTCTTTCTTTCTTTCTTTCTTTTATTCTCAGGATTGTTGCAGAACAGAAACTGGAGATTTCCCTGGCCAGAGGTTTTGTTTAACCTCTCTGGAAGAATTGATCCATACGCAGCGTGATGTGTTAGCCACTGTAGACTCCCTGATTTCTGCAAGCATGTAGTCAAGGGCCTCTTATAGCCAAGTGGCTTGCTGCCTGATTTTATCTATATGGATTTTTACTTTCCAGGAGGAGTGAACACAGGTATGGCAAGTGGTCGTAATCACATGTAGTCTCTGTTTTGTTTAGCAAGCAATCAGGTAATTAATAAGAGGCATTTCTGTGGAAACAATAGGAAAGCATAGGTTAATGGTTGGAGCAAATTGCAAACCTAGCATCTGAGTCCAGAGTGCTACCAGTGAGAAGATTTCTAGATATCAGGCTTGAAGCATCCTCAGATGGAGTGGAAGCAGGCAGTGGCAGTCTGATGGGGTTTTTTTGTTGTTTTTCTAGTTTGTAATTCAAATGTCTCTGGTGATTCCCTTGAGTAGCCCACAGAGCGACAGGCACTAAGATGATCTATACTTGAGTTTTGTGGCAGTTCCCCTGAAATTGACCTCAAGTTGTCCAGCTTGAGTTTGTAGGGCTTCAGGAAAAGGGCAGTTTTATGTTTTAATGATTTTAAGTCAAGAAATGGAGAAAATTGGTAACCTTAGTTTGGAGAATCATAGTTAGGTTTTGGAGGAAACCAGAAGAATTTAGGATCTAGCCCGGTTTTACAAGCAACAGTAAACCCTCAAAGATAACTAATCAGAACTAGAATCTAATATCCACAAAAGTGTGTTATTGAAACATAATCTCTCTCTAAAATCACTCTCATTTCTATCAAAGATAGCCAAATCAAGACTAATGTGATTGTAAAGCAAGTCTGGTGTTAAGAAAGTTGGCCTGAGGGATCCCTGGGTGGCGCAGCGGTTTGGTGCCTGCCTTTGGCCCGGGGCGCGATCCTGGAGACCCGGGATCGAATCCCACGTCAGGCTCCCGGTGCATGGAGCCTGCTTCTCCCTCTGCCTGTGTTTCTGCCTCTCTCTCTCTGTGTGACTATCATAAATAAATTTAAAAAAAAAAAAAAGAAAGTTGGCCTGAGTTTCTACATGAACTCAGTAAGCATAGTGATTGGTCATATAGATTTTTTAGAATCTGCTTTGCTGGAACTTTTTATAAGGAATTTCAGATTGAACTTTTAATAGCGTTCTGAGGCCAGAAACCAAGTCAAATATTTGCCATCAGACTTGCCTGTGATACCTGTGGATCTAGGCAAATTTGTCTTCTGGAGTTCCCCAAAATATTCTGAGGCTTCCTGCACCTGCCAGGAAAGGACATTCTTTACTTACCTGAGAAGGCTACTAGAAACTCCGTGAGCAAGATATCAGGCCAACATTTCCCAGGGGCTTTATTGGCTCCATAAAGTCAACCTTAATCTTTTAAAGCTGTCTGGTCATATCTGAGTACGTGTGTCTCTCAAATGTGACATTCTCATCAAAGCCTTCATAACATACCAGTGTTTCCAGTGGTGTCCTATTATATGGAGAAAGATTCTTATTGAACTTATACAAATAATTATAATCGCTGTAAAAGAAAGAATAGAATACCGAGTTTCGGAATTCTGAAGGTTTCAAGTAGGGAGAAAAGTTAAATGATTCAATTCATTCACAAAGGAATATTCTATCATATATCTGTAAGTCATAGATCCCTTAAGAGAAAATTTCCTTAAATCTGGAAGAGCAAACGTTGGCAGTGTTTCAAATAACAGTCATAAAACCTATGATCATCTTCCTCAATTCATTCAGTCCCATTCGTTAATTCCTGCTTTGCTTGAATGCATCTCTTAGTCAGTTTAATTTTATGATTTTAAAAATATCAGATACCCGTATTTGTCAAAAGTCCTTTTCATAAATTTCTTTGATGATGAAACACATTTTGCAAGAGCATCAGAACAATAACTAGGAATGACAAAGGACCCAAAAATGGACATGGCTAAAGATCTGATGAGAGTTAATTATAATGCAGTTGATAAGTAAATTTGGTTATTTCTGTAACATTTCAATAATTAGAATATTAAGTGATGACCTCATACCAGGACACATTAAAACTTCAGGAGTTTCATATATCTAGTCAAGGACTTGATAAAGACAAAACATAGAAACTTTGTTTTTCTGGACAGATGAAGAAAAAAACCCCAAAACTTTGTAATTTCTTATCAAGAGCAGACCAACAATCCAAGAAAATTTTGTCTTTTGAACAGAGAGAAAAGCAGAATGTCAATACACTTTAAAATCCGTCCATTTCAATTTTAGTCAGTTCTGGCCATCTACAAAATTCTTTTCCCAAGTTTTCCATTCACAAGCCTTCTACAACTTTCTTTTCCATTCAGATTTTGTCTTAAGCCTTCTTGCTCTAAACAGCAACCAAAACTGTATTTCCCCAATGAAAACTGTATTTCCATTTCTTGTATCTGTCTTATACATCAACTTTTCTACCTACAGAGTTGTTTTCCTTATTTCCTTCACTCTAATTACATTTAGCAGAATTTTAACTCTTAGAAACTTAGTCTCCAGTGAAAACTAAGTAGCCACCAGTTGTGAAACAGAATTCTTTAGATCGGAAATTTATGAATACATTTCATAATTTTTTATTTTTAGTTTGTTTTCAAGTGGAGGGGAGCCCTTGGGCCACATAATGCTGATTTGGGAAGTGCTTCAGTTTGAACTTCCTAAGGAGGTTGACCCAAGCTCAGGGGGGTTTTTTGCTCCTCCATAGTGAGGGTAGAAGGAGGAAGAGCCACTGGTGCAGAGGCACCGAGGGTGGTAAAGGAGCCAGTTATATAGGCTGTCCCCATGGTGGTGCAGAAAAAAAACAAGAGGAAGGGAGAAGCAGAAGCAGAGGAGGTCCAGCAAGGCTGGAGACAGAAAAAAGCCCAGACAAAGAGGACTCCAGGTCCTAAATCTCATCAGCTCAAACAGATGAACAGATGCATATTTTCTTTCTACCAACAAAAAGTGAAAATAGGCAGTCCCTATCAGGCCAGGGAAGACAGGGAACCCCCCCCCCCCGAAACAAAAGAGGTTTCAGCAGCTGGTTGGGAACACTCCACAAAATTTCTGTCCTGAGGTGGACTGAGCACAGACAATGGACTCCAATTATCATAGTCACTAACCCAGAAACAATGAGGGAGAAGATCCCACACACAACAAAAGTCCGGTAACGTTCGTCCAAGTCTCTTAAGGCATATTTCAGATCTGACAAGCAAGAGAGAAAGCAAACAAAGAGGAGAGGACTCAGGAAAAACAGGAGGACATGTACACAATTTTGGCAGCGATCTGTTTTCAACAGAGATAAAAGGAGGACAGGTAGAGAACCTGAGAGAACACAGGTGTGGTGGCGGATGAACAGAGCTAGAAGGACATAAAGTAGCTGAAGCCATGGTGGATTGAGGTAGGAAGTGAGGAGAGGGGTGTCCTCAGATCCCCTGAAAGAATATGGATCAGGGTTTGGTATAGGGTCATACAGGGCTTTTTGTTGTTGTTGTTGTTGTTGTTGTTGTTGTTGCTAAGGGTTTTATTTCTAACAAGAGGAAAATAATAAAATAAAATTAAAATAGGCTTCAGTTGGAACCAGGTTTCTTGTTTCTTTCTTTTTCTTTTCTTTTTTTTTTTTTTTTTTGAACAAACTAATTACACACCAACAATCTTCTTTTATTACAACATGAACCCAGGAGGAGGAAAGAAGACAGGGCAGGACAGGGAGAGAAGGTTGAGGTGGTTGTGAGGACGAGCACCAAAAGCTTTCTTCAGATCATAGGGAGCCTGCTCAGCTCCCCAACCAAATTCATTGAAAATAAACAGCTGTGAGCACAGCTATGTGAAGTTTCCTCCTCCTGGGTAGAACAGTCAGGGGAAGGGGGGAGGAAGGAGAGAGAAGGAGGGAGAAAGTGGGATGGGGGGAGGCAGGAAAGGGGAGAGGAGAAAGAGTGAGAGGGAGGTGAGGTTAGTGTAGCATGGCCTGGCCAGGGCCAGAACTGGGGAGAGAAGGGAGAGGAGTTTCCCCCAGTTTGCATATGCACTGGCCTTGTCTCTGGAATGGTGCTGGCCCAGCCCCAGCCACCCCCCTGCCCACCTGCCTATCCATCTGTCTATCTGCCTCAGGTGTCTGGGAATGCTGGTTAGAGGTTACCAGGGAGGGGGACTCCAGGGGCCGGGCCCCCAGGAGCTGAGGTATATGGGATTTCAGTTCCTTTCTCCTAACTTTTATAGAAGAGATCAAGTTGCAGGATGGTGTTAGAGTTAATTAAGACTACCATTTTCTGGTCAGATTTCCCCATCTTCTAGTTTACACTGGGGCCACACAGGGCTAACAAAAGAACATAAGCTTTTTTCTTTTTAGGGTTTTTAATGGGGGTTGATCCCAGTGTCTGAAAATGCATCCCAGAAGGGAAACTTTGGTGATAGAGATGGAATTTCCCATTGTCTGCAGAGAGTTGACTCCCATGAAGAGTGTCACTCAGGGCACTGCTACTTTGTCCCTTTATGGTCACCGAAACAAAGAGTACTATAGGACTACCATCTGCATTGTTCAGGACCCTTTATGTAAATTCTTGGAGCTAAAATACACATCATACCCCTGAGAACCAATTGAATATCATCTTCTCCTGGTGACTATTAAGGTTTTCTAAGAGGAAAGAAGTTAAGGAAAGTGTGATAGTCAATATCATTTTGGTCAACATTAAGACTAGAAATTGCTTTTAAAACTCTTCTATTTAGCTTCTCTGGAAAGACTCAAATTCAGCAATTGTTTTGATTGGATATACCACCAGTTTTGTGCTTATAAAATAAAAACTATATATACTTAAAAAAACCACAATTTTTCTGAGCATAAAATTGACGTATATTTATTATTTCTTTATAATAGAGGAAAGTATAAAATGACTCCATAATCATTCATATATTTAAAAATTAGAACTGACCATTGATAACACACACACACACTTGTATGTATTATATGAAAGAAGATATTGCTCAGGCTGTTATTTCCTAGTCCTATTGCAATACTACAGGATCTCTATCAACTAATCATAGAGTTTAAATTCAAATATTATATGGATGTGAATTTATTTTATGAAACCCAGGTGGTGTCTCACTTTATTGCCAAACGTTTCTTGGTAACAGGAGGAGAAAACAACTAGAGAATGGATCCTTGTGGTTTGTTGCATTCTTATTTAAGTGACGGTTGTGTTCCAGATCAAGAGCTCAATATCAATTCAATTATAGCCATAGTACCTCACATCCTAAAGCAGAAGAAGTTTAACAATATTGATCTTAACTGACATTAGAATCCTAAAACTCAAAGAAACTTAAATGAACATTATATATATTTACATGGATGCATGGGGACTGATCTTACTGTAAATTATGCACAAAGCATATAAATTTGCATCAGTTTTGATAAATGTTCCCTAAACTGACCATCATGTTCATCATAAGGAATATTTAAATAAAAATAAGGATATTTTCTCTCTTGGAATATTAATTCATTCTTGGCCAATTATATGAATGACCTATGATCCCACAAAATAAGATACCTCCAGAATTTGAAGTATTACTATTTTTTCTTTTTTATTTCTTTTACCAGATATTCAAGATTTCTGTTGACTTCAGGGAGTGGCCTGCAGAATTTTGCAGAATTACTTCAATTGTGGAAACACTTCATATCCTACTGGAAAGTCATAAAAACAATTGTCTGGTCCTCTGTCAGGACTTTTAAGTAGACACTCCAGTGTAGTACTGCGTGTAGAAGGAGATAACTTGGAGTTTGATGCTCATTCTATTAACTCAGCTTCTGTATGATCTGGAACAAATATTCAAACTTTTGGAGTTTCTTTTGCCATTATTTGTAGAAAGGAGTGAATCCATATCTCTGATTTCCAAGTTCTAGGCTGTTCACACATCCTGTGATCTACAATAAGTTACAGAATTTCAAAAGCCAACACAATGTCATATCCTATCCGCATGCTCACTGGTGCTAAACCTCAAGGGTTTAGAAAGTTTTGAGGGTATGGGGGCTTTTGGATTCATTGCAAGAGTAGAACATATATGCAAAACTATTCAAAATAGTTATGCACGCATTTTTTTTTCATGGAGTTTAAATCTTGCTTTTAAACTTGATTCTAAATCTTAGTAATATTTATCAGGGAAAAACAATATCATATTTTCTTTTTAAGAAATTTAACTCAAAAAAATCCTCCCACTATATGTATTTGGAGAGTGATTTTTTTTAACTTTTTTTTTTTTTTAATTTCTGACAGACACAGAGAGAGAGAGAGAGAGAGAGAGAGAGAGAGACAGGCAGAGACGCAGGCAGAGGGAGAAGCAGGCTCCATGCAGGGAGCCCAACGTGGGACTCGACCCTGGGTCACTAGGATTACACCCTGGGCCGAAGGCGGGGCTAAACCGCTGGGCCACTGGGGCTGCCCCTGGAGAGTGATTTTAAGTGGGAAAAATAATAGCATTAAATCTTGATTTTAAATCTTAGTAATGCTTATTAGGGAAAAACAATAGCATATTTTCTTTTTAAGAAATTTAACTCAAAAAAAACCCTCCCACTATATGTATTTGGAGAGTAATTTTAAGTGGGAAAAATAGTATCATTAAATCTCTATCGGTAAAACCATCTTAAACTGCTGATATCCAAACCCAAGACTTGTTAGTAACCAATTTCATTTTTTAGCTTGTGATATATACTTTTCAAATTAAAGCCGTCCAAATTTTAATGGTGGCTACTTTTAACCATGCTTCACATCACAACATTTCTTGAATTTAATTTAAAATCATGGCCTACTAATGTAAAAATCATTTTTTAATATTGTACTTAGGAGAGTTAGTGAGCATTTGGTTCAGTAATAAGGTTTGTTTATGCTTTGCAAATATGATAGGAAATTAGATGACTTTTCATTTATAGTTTTGAATGCGTGTATCTGGGATGTAGAAATTATTTTTAGCTTAATAAAATCCCTTTAAAGAAGTATCATAAAAAATGTACAGTATTAATCATATACTTCCTAGAATTAGACTTTAGGATGTTGATATAGTCAATATACATTAGTCTGAACCTTGACTACAAAATTTTGAAATCATAACCTGGAAAAAATACATATATATATATATATATATTTTTTTTTTTTTTTTTCATCCTGTACACACATAGTCAATTGTAATGCTGGCCATTTTCCTGGCAGCACAGAACCCTGCCAATACAGCATCTTTGTCTATTGATTTAACTCAGCAAGTAGCTATATTAAGATAGATGTGTGAGCCCATCAAACTATTAACCTCAAAAGTGGGTATGACTTTTATTTGTGATAGCTCTTCTATCAGAGTCCTATTTAGTGTAAACTATTTGTCAAATAATAAAGAAAAATAAATGAAACTAGAATGGTGTTATCAAGCTGATGATCCATGAGCTGAATTCTGTCCACAGATGCATTTTTTTTGCCATCATGGTTTATCCAGAAAATGATTTTAAAAATATATTTCCTAGCCAAAGGTTAACCATAAATCATCAGCAGCATGAATGCAGCATTCTTTGCATTCTTTGGTTCCCACCTGCCAACAATTGGCTGTAACTGAGAGCAATTGCTCCCTTATCAAAGAACATGCTTTCTATGCCACCCTACTTAGTCTGAGTTACCCAGTTATTCTATTTTCTGGTCCATGGAAATGTCCGAGTCCTCTACTCCATGGATATACTTTATTCTGCGTCCATACTGCTTCTTGTACGTGCGGCTTAATTTCCTGATGACTGTTATTAGTGCAACCGACAAAATACCAGGGGCAGGGCCTTCCTTCTATCAGATTTTCTTTTCCTCTCTTAGCTTTTATAGTTTTCCTTATTTCCCTGAACATGTTCTCAAAATAAAATCATGTCTAAATTGTAGTCAAGTTTTTTTTGTTTGTTTGTTTTGTTTTATTTCTATTTCTATTTTTGTTTTGTTTTGTTTTATCTCCTAATTTTAAGAATGGAGAAAGCAAGGAACATACCTCCACCCTGACAGAGATATTCATTTGGAGGAAAATGATGAAGTGAAAGGAAAGAGTAGAAAGAGTGAAGGTCAGCAAATGGAAACCCTACTTTGCTTCCCCCGGCAACATATAAAGAACATTCTTCAGATCCCTACTAGGAAACAACAGAGATTAGGCAGAGAAACTGGGCTTAAAGAGGCTCCAACGAATTAAATGTGCTGAGAAATGTATCCTAAATGCCTATCCCCATATATCGTTCAGAGGTTTGCAAATGAAACAAAAAGAACCAAAAAGCATGCACAAAAAATACAGCTCAATTTAATCATTCTTCTCTTACTTCTTTATTGGAACACAGAAATTTACAGAAAATAGGGCTTAACCTCAGACATGTTATCAGCAAATGGTCATTCAGACCTAATCATGGACTTTTTGTTCTCAACTGCTACTAGAATTTAGATGCTCTCATTTTTCACTGTTGTTCTTGGTGCTGAGAGCCTTCCAGGAGCACCTCTGGCTAGGGGGGAGTTCTGTTATCAATTCTGCCAGACCTCACGTTGCTTTCCTCTGCCTCGTCCTACACAGACCAGGCAGTGTGGTGGTATTTGTTTCCACTTGGATAGGCTTGAGATTCATGGATATGATCTATGGCCATTTTGTGTGTAGATGTTGTCCATGTTTTTGCTATCCTATTTGTTTTTATTTCTCCTTTTCATTTATTTTGTTTGTTTTGCTTTGTTATTGTTTGGTGTAGATCCTAAGACATGAAAGAACTATGTTGCCATTGCCGTCTTTCCATACTTCAACTGTAGTTTTCTGAGGTGGGGCAAAATAAGACTTGAAAAGAATAAGATAAGAAATTTGAATAAGTTCTAGACATAATCGTAGGCAGGGATAGCCATGAAGTTAATAATTTTAGACTAGGGGAAAATATACAATCAAGTTTTATAAGAATTGTAATTAACTGGAGCTTTCTAATGCTTTTCTCTTCTTTTATGCTTATAACTAATATCTCATCAGGTTCCATCACACTATCCATTTGTTTACTGTTCTTTATTGGTAATCTCAACAAAACTAAATTAAATGAACTCTATACTAAATATCTCTGTTTTGCTTTCAGTGTTAGTCATTTTTTTTTAAATTTAGAGTTTAGCATAGATAGCTTTAGGCCATCTTCTCTTCCTTTTGTTAAATGAAACATTTTAATACCCTATCAATATTTATTTAAAATTTATTTTTAATATTTCTAAGAAGTAAAACATTTAAATTAAATTACTTACTTCCCTAACATGGTCATCTATTAAATAATGCTAACACTCTATAGTTCTCTACGTTGTTTCTCCAATGCTACCTAGGAAGAATAAACTTTCCATGAAAGACATAGTCCTACTCTAAATAGTCTTTGAGATGTAGGTAAGAATGATGTTATTTATGTGGATAACCTTGACCAGACTGTCATTCATAAAAAGCAAATCATTTCCACACTGTGGTACCTTAAATATTGTTTGTAACAAATTACCTGTAGTGCATCCCTATGACTGATTACAACACACCGATTTGTCACTGCACTGTGGCTAAAACCACTGGATTACATTTTGACCTTTCCAATGGCTTTTCTAAAGGGTGTGTGCAAATCTTACATTTTAAAGGAAGCTCCTTGTGTGTGTTGTAAAATGTCATCATAATTTGTCTTCACTGCTGTAGGTATTTTTATTTACTCAGGGGAATTACCTTGCCTCAGGAAGAAGATTTCTGTTCTTGGCATTCTTTAACTTCACCAGAGAGTAATTTTTACAGAATGCCCTCATAGTAACCATTCTAAAGTTCATAAACATGGACTTATTAACACACACTTCTCCTTTGGTACCAGAGCAGTCACATATAATTGATGGTGTTATGTGACTCTGTTGTTTGAGAAGTAATGGTATCATAAACAGGTGGTTTTTTTCTGATACAAGTAATCTCTGATTTCTCTTGAGCTATTTAGAAATGTATTGAGATATGCTTAGCATTTCATCCTATTCACTCTTAGTAATTGAAAAATATTATTCTAAGGTCAAAACCATTTTCATTTTAGAAGAGATTTTAGATAAGTAAGGTTTTGTTTCTTGGCCGGCACAAAGTCTCACTAGCCATTGGAGTTAGGGAAGAGTACAGCTGACTGTGTTTTTTTTGTGTTTGTTTTGTTTTTTTAACTACATATGATCTCAGCTGCCAAAATGTCACTTTACTTTGTAGTGAAATATTTTCTCCTCTGCTGATTGTTACCTGTTCACTCTATAATATGCTTTCCTTCAGAAGTGATCAAATGTCATCTTTACATGTCTTTATAAACAGTATACCTACCTCAGTAGACTCAGCACAGCTACATAAAAATGGAAAAATTCTTATGTTATTTAATGCAAACTCTGTTATTACAATTATTTGAGTTTTATTTTAGAAACATTTACCCGTTCCTTTTTAAGTTCATGAAAAGAAACAGGGACATAAAAGACCAAATCCCCAAGTAATAATGAAGCTTTATTTTATCTAAAACAATGATTTCTTTTATCACTAAACCTTTTAATAGAAATTCCAGTCAATAGTCATATTGTTTGTTATCAATTTTTCTGAATGTTTGATGAAGGAATGGAACAGGTAGAAATACCACAGTGAGTTTTTCTGGGGAAAATAAGAAAATTTTGAATCATGAAATTAAGAATCATTTCGTAAGTAATTTATACGTCTTAAAATAATCATCATATAATTGATTGATCACCCTCACCCCATTACCCATGGCTACAGAAATGACTTTGGCTGTAATTACTAAAACTGAATTTATCAGAAGTATATTAGGTAGCTCAGAGAACTGCTGTGATTGTAAGAAACTAAGCAGCCTGATTGTGCCCCACATTAGACTGCAGATGGAGTTCGGTGAGAGCACCATTCTCCACTAGCAGCACACACCCCGACTTGAAACACTTTCACCATCCACACTGGACTCTGGATGCTGCAACTCAGGAGCTGCCAGTGCTTCCCTCTGGGAGCTGCTTGCTTATTTTCACTGCCACGGCATCCAGGAAACACTAGTCATTTTTCCTATTTCACAGTTTGGGGCAAGCATTCGGATCTTATTGGAAGGCTCTATAGCATATGCTCGCATCCAAGCTGCAAAAGTCTGAGAAAATGAATATTTCTATATTGATACAAGTTTTGCCTCCCACGTGGACTTATAAAGTCACTGAAACATGGAGAAGAGGTTTAGTTACTGGGTAAACTAAAAGGAAAAAAAAAATCCATACAAAATGTCTTTTTTTTTTTTTTTTGCAAGATTTTTTAAAGAGCTATTTTTTTTTCTTTTGTGTTTTACTGGTGTGGATCCTTCAAATACTGTTGAAACTGAACAAATGCTACTACTACATGTTAAAACCTAACCATGTCCAAGCAATTTCCTTCAGTATTTCAAATTATTTATTTTTGTGTGTTTGTGTGTGTGCACCCATGCATGCGAATTGTCAAAAGAGAGTATTGTAATCATTTGCAGAACCTGAATTTCTTAATTTTTTTTTTTTTTGGCTTCTTTTTAAGAGAAATAGGAAGCTCTTCCCAATGGCAGTTGTCTATTCATGAAGTAATTACTTTGTGACAGATTAATCATCAATCAATGTGCCTTTAACAATTTGGGAAGAAAATGCACTAACCTTTTCAAGTTTCTATCCTGAGCTTGGCCTGAGGGCTCAAGTGATTTAGTAACTTATTTGATTTTCTTTTTCCTAAAGTTGAAGAACACACAATTTCTTTGATTTTGCCTTTTATATTCTCTGTGTTGCTTCCTGGACTCCGGTTTTTGACAAAATGTCAAATAACTTAGGGAGAAGGTTTATTAAATGTTGCCTTTATGCCCTGCCACCTGGAGGTAATTCTGGTTCTGGTTCAAATCCAGATTTCTGCCAGGACTTGGAAAAGTTCCTATTTGGCCTTGGGTCATAGTCAAGCTGTGTATACTCAAAAGCCTCAGAAAATATTGAAAATGGAATAGGGGATTCAGTCAGAGATAAAGGCCCTCAGCATGGTTCGTTGTTGCCTGAGAAAATCGACCGTCACCATCACAGTCTATTATGGACATCTCACTCTTAAGGGTACACACCAAACAGAAGCGTGGGTATTTACTCAACAAAATACATGCCCAGAATGTTCATAGAATTGCTATTTGTGGTGACCCAAACTGCAAAGAACCCAGTTGTTCATTCACAGGACAATGGATAGATAAATTATTTTGTGGTCAGTAAAATGAACAGACAGCAATGGGAATGAATGACCTATGGCCATAGCAGCAACACAGATGGATTACACAAAATGTTTTTGAGCCAAAGAAGCAAGACACAAAGAGTATAAGCTGAAGAAGTCCATTTTTTTTTTAAGTATTAAAATAGACAAAATCAATGTGTCCTAATGGAAGTCATGCTGACCACTTTGGATGAGGGGTAGTGACTGGATGTACTGCAAGGGGGTTTTTAGTTACCAGCGCGGTAGTTCTTGGCTTGAGTGCTATTTTCATGGGGGATTCACTTAGTGCAAAACTCTGTAGTTGAACAAATAACTGTACTTTTCTGCATGAATGTTAGAGTTCGGTGAAAGTTAAGGATATAATTCACTAAACTCCAAATAATTTACATTGATACATTTGACTATTGCTTTTAATCTTAAGACTGGGATATTACTCTCTAGACCAGAATAATTTTCAGACTCTTAAAAAAAAAGATTTAGTATCGATTCTGATTCCCCTGAGTATCATTACCATTCTCTATGGAGGAGCAATCCACTAAGCTTCTTTATTAGAGGGCTCTCTCGAGCTGTAAATAAGTTATCTGTGAGTGGCATAATTTTGAAGTAAAATAATGAAACACAGACAGGCCATTTTATTTAATTTTCACAGAAAAATGAAAGACATGCTGTCTGAGAAATATTCAGTGGTAAAATGACAGAGAAAGTGTGTCCCTCTGCAGTGCTTACTCTTAATTCAGATTTTCTGTACTTAATCACATAAATACATAATATTATCACCAGCCTATGTAAATGCTAATTGCTTAGATTTTGTATTAATATGAAGAGATGCCAAATTCCTAAAATTTGTTCTTACAACACCCAGCACCTCCCCAGTTATATTCCTGTCATACCTCTTTGGACTTTCTTGATTAATTGCTAGTCTTTCTAGCTAGAATGTAAGCTCTATCAGAGACTACACGATGTCCACTGTTTAATCTCCAGTATCTTCCACATTAAAGAACATATACTAGATATTTAAATTAGATATTTAATATTTATAGGTGACTGGATGTAGTAATCCAACTAGAGAATTCATGCAGAAACATCTTCCTGACTTTTATTGGGAAATTTTTATGTTGTTCTAAATCTCAAATCCTGATAATAAGCTGTTGGCAAATTGGAAAAATAAGAAAAAATATTTGTAATTCTCCTGTGAGAATTAGAATATAACTATAAATGTAGAAGGATCTGTTACTATCAAGTCAACAGCAAGAGCAGAAAACAGTGATACACATTGAATATTAAGGTCAGCATTTTCGAGAACTTGAACAGGAGCATGTAGGAAGGAACCAAAATCATGCAGTCTTGTTTGTAGCACTTTATATGTTAAAATGTGTTTTTTTGACCTTGTCTTTTGCTAAAGGTGAGTCATTCTTGCAAATAAATAGATGGATTGATAGACATTATACTTTATACCAATCTGATGAATGATATTCCAAGAAATAACAGATAACAAGAATCGGATGCTAAATAAATACTTAAATTAGCAGTTTTGACACATGATTCTGAATCTTGCTGTTACTCTGCTAGCAGCATTCAAAGTCTTCCCAATAATGAACACTGATGTTTTCAGGTATTTGAACTTTTGCTTGGGCTAAAATTCTTAGTAAATATAACTAAAATACTACTGAAATAGTAAAAAACAAAACAAAACAAAACAAAAACAAAAGAGTACTATTGCATATTGTACTAAAAACTAAGGACTAATCCTCCCTTTATAAATGCTACAAAAATGGAGAACAATTAAAAATTTTAGGAATTCCTAAGAATTCCTGGCTATTTTAAGCTTTGTTCCCAAATTCTGAAGATTACTATCTGTTGGACACTTAGAAACAGTTTATCCAACTACGTACACTACGTACTTGATCTGAAGATGCTGTATCTCTTTGGAAAGAAAACTCTACTTATAAAATATAAATTGTCCACATAGCAGAATATATAAGTACCTCTGAAAGTAGGACCTTGACTACAAAGTTACATGAGGTAGAGGAGGAATAAGTATGTGAGATTTCAAGTCTGGATTGCACTGAAATAAGTGGACAAGGGAAGAAAAGAAGGAGGTAATTTTAGGCAATAAAAATGGTATCGTCAAGGCACCTGGTTGGCTCAGTCGGTCAAGCGTCTGCCTTTGGTTCAGGTCATGATCCCAGAGTCTTGGGATGGGGCCCCGCTTTGGGCTCTCTGCTCAGTGGGGTGTCTGCTTCTCCCTCTGCCTCTGCTGCTCCCCCCACTTGTGCACTCTCTTTCTTTCTTTCTGTGTCAAATAAATAAATAAAATCTTTGAAAAAAAGTATATAGGAAAAAAGTATCATCAAAGTATATAGGGAAAAAAATTCTATGGCTAAATCATTAAACACATTTTTTTTTCTTTTTTTCAAGCAATGAGAGTTCATGTTATATGTGGAATAGACTTAAAGAACCTTGATGAAACATATAAAAACCACTTGTGTTGGTGCATCAATAATTGTTGAACAGTAGTGCTTTAATGAGTTCAGAGTTGGCTGGGGCTACTAGAATTTTGATAAATGTGGAAAATTCTGTGTGTAAGGAGTGAAAGGCACTGACAAAAGTTCTGAATGAGTGAAACCAATATTTAATTAAAAATAATTTCCATCCTTATTTTGAATACATTTATTGAAGCACAATCAATTCCATTAATATTAATTAAAATCTCTTAAATGAAACCTCCCAACATAGATTACATCTATAATATAGCTTATGGTGTTATTTAAAAAAATGTAAAGATACTGAGGTTAGAGGGATTCAAAACAAATGTGAAATATATCTAGTATCAAATTCATTCATTCATTTATTCATTCATATGCCCATCGAATATTAAATGATTCCTTTCTATTTCCCAAATGGTAAATACTGTTGAATCACTTTTAAATTGTTTAGGTTCTTTAAATAGAACCCCTAAACTGTGAGTATGCCTAGAATTTCTCAAGGATAATATGGAAGTCAGTATGGCTAGGTCAATATGAGGATGGCTAGGGCTCCTGATGAGAGAGGGGATCTAAGAGGTAGGCACAGGGCCACAAGTGGTGGGTGGGCTCCAGGTTCAGTAGAGCCTTAAAGGCCTTTGGGAGGACTATGATTTTTACCCTGACTGAGATGGGGGTTACTGCTAGTTGTAAAGAAAAACTGACATGATCAGGTTTATGTTTTTAAAAGATCAGTCTAACTAGCTCAAGAATAGATTATAGGAAGAAAGAATTGAAAACAAAAAGACTAGCTAGAAAGCTCTTATAATACCGTATGATTTCACTTCTATGTAGAATCTAAAAATAGAAAACAAAAATACCAAGCTCATAGATACAGAGAATAGACTGGTGGTTGCTATAGGCGGGAGTGAGGGTGGGTCAAAAGGCTGCAGGAGATCAACAGGTACAAACTTTCACCTATAAAATAAATCATGGGGATATAATATACAGCATGATGACTATAGTTAATAACTCTACTACATATTTGCAAGTTGTTAAAAGTATAGTTCTTAAAAGTTCTTATCACCAGAAAACAATTCATAACTGTATAAGGTGATGGATATTAACTACATTAATTGAGATTACTTCACAGTATATACGAATACCAAATCATATTGTATACCTAGAACTAATGCGCTGTTATATGTCAATTATGCCTCAATTAAAAAAAAGAGTCAACCAAAACCAAATCAATAACAAAACAAAACAACAACAAAAACACCAAAAAAAAAACACTCCAAAACCAAACCCAAAAACTTTTGCAATAATACAGGAAAGAAATTATGATGACTTGGTGATGGTTGCAGGGGAATTGGCAACAAATGGTCTGATTCTGGGAACACTGTTAAAGTAGAACTAACCAATTTCGTGAAACATTGAATATGGGTCAGGAGACAAGTGAGCATTCAAAAATAGCTCCAAAGCTTTGGGAGGATGAACTTAACCTCAGTTGTAATTTGGGATATTCTCAGTAAAGCCAGAATTTTGGGAGAAGATCCAGGTTAGTTTAGAAACGTTAAGTTCGAAACGTCTATTAAACAAAGGTATATTTTTAGGTAGCAAACCACGATTTGAAATCACTAATTTCCTTTAAATATTCCTTTAAGCATTTCTTCAAGCATTTAATTTTGTTCTGTTGAAAAATCTCAGTGAAAGCAATTTACAATTATATTTTTAAGAATCCCTCAGCACAAAAGATGCATTTGGAAAGCTTATAAAATCACTGTTCAATTGCTTTCTTATGGATTTCCCTTTTGGAACAAATTTAGCATCTACAAAATATTTTAGTACCGCACAATTTCCTTTCTTTAAGACTAGATCCAGAAGTTTGGAATAATATCAGGCTTGTAGGGCTCAGAAATGACTAGTTATGTGATAGAATAAAGTAAATAACAATGGAAAATTAATAAAGTAACATATTATTTTGTTTTTAAAAGCTCTTAATTTCCTTCTTTAATTCCTCCAACATCCTCCTTCCTTTTCTCCTCTTTCTTCCCTTACTTTTATTTCAATTATAAATTATTTAATTGAACACTTGGTATATTTTAGGTACTAAAATAAGCATTTAAACTGACATAGAGGTAAATCAGTTGTAGGTGCATTTAAATAATTGAAATCCTTCTTACAGGATCTAAGACATTGTCCTTGCTAAATATAACATGATGTGGAAGATGTTAAATGGAATGAGAAAGGTACAGATAGATTTTTAAAAAAATTATTATTTCATGTTGTCCTTATATTCTATCATATATGAATAAACTTTATGTGCAAAAATAATTGTCAGTTATAAGATGTAGTGTGCCAGGCTTCCCAGTGGTACACCAGGATTTGTCATCAAGCGAACTCTTACTTATTAGGAATAAAAACTAAATATAAACTTTCTAAACATTTTCTATGACTATAAATATTGAGAAAAAAAGAAAGTGTAAGGGAATTTGATTTTTTTACCTATATAAATATTAATTACATATCATGCTTATATAAGTCTTGGAAGAGTCTGGTAGAGGGAGTCAACCCCATTTGCACAAATCATCCTTGGCAGGCATTGTTTCACAAGGTCCTTGAAATTCCTGCTTATAACACTGTCTGAACATCACATGGAACTGCTGGGCTTAACTCTTAGTTTTATTTGCAATCAAGCTACTGGATTACTAGATTCAGGATCTTAATTTAGCTGTCAGATACTGTGAAGAGAGCATAAACAAAATCCAGAGTCATGTCATTAGTTTGAATCAAGCATATCCGCCCTGAGGAAGCCCATTTATGGCATAAAGATCTCTTGTGCTGAAGAGAGAGATATGAACTCATGGATATGGATGTTGTTTTACAAAGTAGCTGAGGAAGCAGATCAGAATTCTGTAGACAAGGAATTCAAGTAATTCAAACAATTCACTGAAAAATGATATGAAGAGTTTGATGGGCTTCTTATTGTGGCAAGCGTATGATTATCACAACAATACACTGATAGTAGAAATTCAGAAATGAAATGTTAGCATCTAAGTCACTACTAGAGGCCACGTTGGTAACCTTAGCATTCAGAATATGTCTGTCCCCAGCCTTGACTCCCCAAAAGGGTGAAGTGCTAGGTGAGCAATTTGAGAAAGTGGATTCCAGAGACTTCAACCAACATATAGCTATTCTCTGCTCCTAAAAGAGATAATACGGCTGCGAAGCATAAGGTGTCTGTGACTATAGGAGTATGTAATTGATGATGGGTTTGAGACTGACCAAGAGCACGGTTAGTATGGACACAAAAAATAGTAATTTGAACCCACACAGATGTCAGGCCAACTATGTATGGTCTCTTGTTATTTATATGAATTTTAATTTGAGACCTAAGTAGAGTTTTACTTCAGCCTGGACCAAATCCTGGATCTTCATACTTCATTACACATATCTATCTTGTTTAACATTTTGCCAAGATTCCTACAATACAGCAGAAGCCCTGCTTTACATTCCTGGGTTTCACTCAAGCTAGTTTTCTGGCTTCAGTCTATTTCTGATGTAGCCACACTGCTTCCTAAGACAGCTGATGCAGCTCCTCCAGGAAGCAAACCCATTGAACCTTGTGGCAGGACCTTTTCCACTCCGAGTGTTTTCAGTGTTGCTTATCTTGAAACTAACAATAAAACCATAAACCAAAAGCTTCACTGTTGGGGTGTGTGTTCGCAGCATTAGGGTAATAATGAATGCTTTCAGTATTTTCATGCTACCTTCTCCATAGAAAAATCAAGGTTTTTGTTTTTTTTTAATGTAAGTTAATTTTTATTGGAAATATAAGGTCATTGGAGTGGCTCTCTGATAAAGTCCTCCTTAATTTGATTGTAATTTTTTTCTAAAAATGCTGTCCCAGGTTTCCTCAAAAGACAGGAAATATCTTTGAAACTTAATAGTTGTGTTTATTGATGACAACTGCTTGCATTTATGGAGCTAATAGGACAAAGAATCCTCATCTGTCCTTGTTTCTTTTTATCTTCCTATGTTTGATTCTACCCAATGTCTCAGATCCCTTAGTTTAGGAACACAGAACTGAGTTCTGGTCAATGGGATGTGCACAGAATGGAATGTGCACTACTGGGAGGCCTAGCCCATAACAATCTTATGTGTAAACTTTGGCTCTCTTTTCCTGTGCATGGTGTTCATGGAGCTGCCATTGAATATCAGCGTAGAAGATGAAAACACTAGGGATTCCAAGTGACTCTGTGTAACATAGTTTTCCTCTCTCCCCTAATTGACTCTTTTTGGAAAGTTACTGTCCCACGAGAAGCCACATCTGAACCCAAGAGATGTGACTGAGCAATACAATATTTTAATTTCTAGTCTTTCAGTTAGAAGTAGAGATGAGATGGAATTCTGGGTTTTCTCCTTTGGAGAGGTTGTTCTAGGTGTGGAAAAAGAAACAAAAGAAAGATGTGACCATGAAGTAAACCATCCTTGAGTTAGGTTACTAAGATTTGGGGGTTGCTTGTTATAATAGCACGTAGCAGCTTGTTATAATAGCATATGAACAATACTAAGACTGGAACATTGAAAATAGGGTGCTGCTGTAAGAAAAAAACAATAACTCAAACCAGATGATATTGGCATACTTGTCTAAAAGTGGGAAATAAATACACACTGAGGAGTGATACATGTTAATGAAATACCAGGTATTTTTCACCAGGTAAAATGTTGCCTGTATTAACTTTGAAGATGATCTATACAGCTACTGAGTATGTCTGAGGGAACTGGCTGGAAAAACAAAGAATTAGTGAGTATTGATATTGGTTGCATTTAGTATTGTGTTTCCACAAGTGATGAGCATAGAAAAGATTTAGAAATTGGATGGTTTAAAAGCAAAAAGAAAAAGAAATAGTTCAGAAATGTAGGGCCTTAACCGAAAAGCCAACTGCTTCTAAATATCATGTATTTGGAAATAGGATGGAAAATTCTTTTCGCCACTGAAGGTCCATTAACACCCAGCCTTCTTTGAAGATCAGATACAAGATTGTTTTGTCTTGTTCACCTGCGATCATCCCAATGTTGCCTCTAGTAAGATGACAGGGAGAAACCTGGGGACAAGGGGGCAAATCTGAAGACTGTGTTGTGTCCATAAAGAACTTCAAGTGTATTTCTTGGAATCAGTGGAACCAAATAATTTAGAAGTATGAAGATTTTGATGAAATTATGTTAAAGATTCCCTGATCTCAGATTTTAAAAGCTTTTAACTTTTCTAGCTGTCATAGAGCTTTCAGGCCCCCAGACTTGCTCCAGCAGGAAGTTCATTATAAAAATTTGTACAGATCCCAAACAAGGTATGCTCCTAAATCTGCTTTTCAAATATGTCCAAGGACATCTTATTTCTGATCCATTACTGAATTTCTAGTGTATGGTTGAGGAGTGAGCATATTACTGGCTTTTGACCTCAAGCTGTTGGACCAAGAGGACCACATCTGACCCCAACAGAGATGACTGGACAGCACAACATCTGAAATTTCTGGTCTTTCAGCTGGATGCAAAGACGAGATGGAGTTTGGGGTTGTCTCCTTTGGGGAAGGTGTTCCTGTGTGTGTGTGTGTGTGTGTGTGTGTGTGGAAGGAAAGGAGTAAAAGTATATTTGGGGATAGAATGATAGTATGTTTCTCAGAAAGCTAGTGTTCACAAGTGCTTTCCCCCTCCTTTCTAGACTCATAAAAATACAGGACACCTTTTAGTTAGGTTGGAACCATGTACCTGAGTTCTGGTCGGTGGAATATGGATAAAGTGGGGTAAGCTGTTCCCCAGCCTTGACATATGAAAATCTGTCAGATACTATCCACCATCTGTCCCTCTATTCTGCAGTAAAATTGAAAGTCCAGGGTGAGAGTTAAAGATGATGGTGCCACAAGATGGAATGAACTACGGGCTCTGAATAATGACTTCAGTAGAGACCCCTTCTCTTCCCTTATCCAGCCCAGACTGGAATGTAACTTGGGAAACAAATAAACATTTGCTATGTTAAGCTATTGATATTTGGAGTTTGTTTTTTACATGGTTAGAATTTTCTATTACACACACACACACACACACACACACAGGAAATTGAAATTGGGACTGCCTGAAACATTTGAGGAACATAGTTGCAGTATAAATTATATAAAAACTTGCTCCCAGAAATGGGTTGAAAAACCTATATTCTCTTTGTCATCTGGGAAAAAACAAACAAACAAACAAACAAACAAACAAACCACCAAACTTATAGGAGAGAAATTTACTGAGAATGGATGGGGTATGATGATTTAGGAGTAAGTTTAAATATTCTCACTCCTATCCTGAAGACCCCATTTAATGGTGGAAAGAAAAAAAAATGTAGAAAGAGTCTAGACAGAGCTTTAGAAATTCGTAGAATAATCGAGTATACATAATGAGGGATGACAACCCAGGTAGAGTGCTCCCTATAAAGGGATTCTTTTGAATAAAAAAAAACAAAGAGGGAAGAGACAGAGGAGCTCATCATATAGGCCAAATCTATCATAGTTATTGCAGAAGTTAGACTGTCCCTAAAATACAAGCATCTAGGAGTTCTAGATGCCCAGGAGACAAGGGCAGAATGAGCCAGGAAGTAGTGTAGTGAGGCCTAGAGAAACACGGAAAGCCACCACCCAGTAAATTCATGGAAATTTCTGGATCCTTAGGAAGAGCTTATATTTCATTATGTCCAAGCTATGATAGGCCATGTGACAAACTGAAAGATGGGAGTAGAGGGGGTATAGGACACCCAGGTGTGCCTTAGGGGCTGCTGAAGTGGGTCAAAAATAGGGTTTACATGGATATATAGGCTTTGGGGTTTTACTTCCATTAATTACTGCTTTTCTTTCACTGCTGCTCCCCCTATGAAACTAAACTTGACAGAGATCATATCTCTGTCACCTAGAATAACAGAAACATGGAAGGTACACAACGGTATTTATTCGATGAATACTAAATATGTTCTGTTAAAAGGCCTTATTCCCTCAGTCTATATTCTGGTATATGCATAGTGGGGTTGTTGTTTTTTGTTTTTTGTTTTTTGTTTTTTTTTTTTGTCGGGGGTCAGGAAGGGCAGTGAGTCAGTGTTAAGAAAAACAGAAATAGAATATTGTGTTTCAAGATTAGAATCTGATGCCATAATCTACACAAAACTATGATTATATTATTCTAACTATGAAAAACACTATGCCGATCTAATTTCATCTTTGCTTTTTTACCATGGTATTAGGGTAAGAAACTAAATCAGGAAGCTTATTTCAGAAGTGCACTGAGAATTTATTGTTGTCCCACAAGTCTCTAAGTAAGTTATATTCTTACTTTAGCCTGACTTTTTGAAATGATAATCTATTTAAGCTTTCTCTAGTGTTTGTTTCTCACTAATTGTGTTTTGAAGGTCTTCACTGCAAGGGAACTGGGGAGTTTGCTGTCCCTCACCACCACCCCTCTACCATGTTTGTTCTCTTCCTTGAAATAACAAATTACGAGAGAGAGAGAGAGAGAGAGAGAGAGAGAGAGAGAGAGAGAGAGAAAACAACACCTGTATCTGCAACTGCCTGAATGTTGGAGTATCTGATGCATCAAGGTGTTGGGGATGTAGTGATACATCTGTCATTGCTTTTCTCATTATTAATGGGATTCTAATTAGACCAATCAGTTTTAATTAGCATGCTGTCATGTAGCAATCTAATAAAATACTGTGTCTAGAAAAATTGATCTGGCCTTGATGCTAATTACTCTCCTAGAGTCTAAGCTTTATAAAAGTAGGAATTGATAGCTTCCAGGCAATGTACGTGCTGTCTCCCTTTCTTTATTTTATCTCACTTACTTACATGCAGAATCTTCTACTTAAGTTGCCTTCTTAATTCATACTGTGTTCCTATTCTCAATTTATTTTAACCACACCTTTGTCTTTGGTGTAAGCTAAAAAGAGTAGGGCTTTATCCCTTGTCAGAAAAAAAAAAATTTTTTTTCAGCTAAATTTTTCCTCTAAGGAATGTACCAGATCATAGCCCCGTAATCCTAGAGGCTGGCTCAAGAGGTGAGGCTGACAGGGTCAGACACAGGTCAGCCTCTGCATAAATCAAAGTCAGAGAGAGCAGGGGCAGTGGCTAGAATCGGAGATTTATGAAGACAGCAACATTAACATTACATAAAATATATCTTAACAATTTTCACATGTGATTTGTTTACTTCTGTGTTTTTTTTTTTTTCAAAGAAGCATGGCATACTTAAATGAATATTTCTAAGAATCAGGTAGCTGATGTTTCCTTTACTGCTATTTAAATCTCTAAAATCAGGATATTTTAAGAAAACTAATATTTTCTTTTAGTCATAAGGCTCTTAGAACACAAATCTTGAAGACTGACTTAATGACTTAAATTTTTAGATTTATTTTTAGCTCATTATCTGCACATCTAGGATTTTTAATGAGATTGTTATTGGAAACAAAATTTAAACATATCTTTCTGCTTAAAAATAAACTTAATTCTGCTTTTTTCTTATTTCCTTTTGAGCTAAATTTATTTTAACCATGTTTCAAATTGAAGGACAGGTAGGATTAATTCAAAGCAAGAGATTTCTTGATCTTCATAAAAATTCCTTTCCAATGTATTATCATAACCATTGGTTTGGACATTGAAGATTTTCATTAACTGTATAAATTTGTTTTTATACATGATCTTCAGAAAGTGAGTAGCTCTAAGTTTCTGAAACCCCCATAAAATATCCTATGTGGCTATTGGGAATATGTTAATGGTTTTATGTACATTTGTGTCTAGGAATCCATTAGATTTTACCTTGGGTGAGATGAGAGGAAAGGCAGATTGAAATGATCACTAACTAGTCTCCTTCTCAGACCAGAGTGACAGTGTGACCTGGCACTGCAATAAGTCCATGAACTATTTGTTACCTGGGCCAACAAGATAGGAGCTTATGCCAGAATGAAAATCACCTGTCCTCAACACATTGTTTAGGTCAGCTGACATTTGCTTTTCATAACGAGACTTTGTTAATAAAGACAGCAGCAAACTGAATTACATTCTGATACAACCTCTTTACTTCATTATGTGCTATCACTTTGAGTAGGCCTGATACAGACAGTCGGGCCAGATTGGAAGCATAGATGCTTTCCTTGATGATAAATATTTACACAGATTATAGGAACAATATGAGGAAAGAGTACTGTTTATTTCATCCTAACCAGCCAAAAAAAAAAAAAAATACTGGATCGGTAATTCAAAAATGATGAAAAGTTTGAAAGAATATGACTTTTTCATGAAAAAGTCTATAAACAGTTATCAAGGATAGGACCCTCATTAGACATATAAATAAACATTCGAAAGAATATTAAAAAAAAAAAAAAAAAAGCTGAGAGGGATCCCTGGGTGGCGCAGCGGTTTGGCGCCTGCCTTTGGCCCAGGGCGCGATCCTGGAGACCCGGGATCGAATCCCACATCGGGCTCCCGGTGCATGGAGCCTGCTTCTCCCTCTGCCTGTGTCTCTGCCTTTCTCTCTCTCTCTGTGTGTGACTATCATAAATAAATAAAAATTAAAAAAAAAAAAAAAGCTGAGAAAGGATGTGTTGAATCCTGAAGTCAAGGAGTCTACAGGGCCTATTAAGAGAGATTTAAGGCATTCAAGCATGAATTGCTACTCCAAATTCTTTGAAAGTAAGGACCGTGCCTTGTCCACTGATGATTCTTGTTGCCTGGCCTAACCTGCTGTGCTCTTTTCTCCCCACCCATGCATAGCAGCAGATGCTTAAAAGTGACCACTTGGAATGCTTTTCCCATATCTCCTGTAGTCTTTCTCAGTTAAATACTAGTGTGAGACCTACTACCTGGAAAAGCATTTCAGTGAGAAATGAGAGCTAACTAGTTGTTCTGCCTATAGATCAGGGAAAGGAAACAATGTTGTAAATCCCTTGCCCAATTTCTCAAGTAAGCAAGAGTGTTTCTCACAATCCATAAAGGAGTCATTTAGGAAAACAAGCTACTCTGAGTTGTTTTAAGGTAGTTGGGACCAAGAGGTCCAATTAGAAGAGCCATGGAATCCCAACAGATAGAACCTTATGGCATAGGCTGCCAGAAAACCAGAGCTGAGGATAGTGTAGCACACTGCCAGTCAGTGTCTGAATTAGGAGACTACAAGAAAAAGATCCCCAGTGACAGAGGAAGAAATTCTCTGCAGTCATAAAAGCAAACCCAGCTCTGAATGTCTAGAAAGTCTACGGAGAATCGGGCATAGATGATAGGTGGCCAGAGAAAATTTGGTATCAGGCATTCATGACCTCTCCAGACCCCCAAATTTGTCTCTTCCCCTCTTTTTCTTCAATTCCAGAGAAGCTAAAAGGCAGCCTCATGTTATTGTGTTGATGGAGGAGGTTAGAAGTTAGAGGTGAGGGTTATAGCCCATCATATCCCTCTTCCTACTGTAGGCTTGCCAAGCTTAAAACTGTTAGGAGTCAAGGTAAGGGAGGTTATAAAACTCCACACAAACTTGAAGTATTAAATGATTGGACACTTTGCTTACTAAAATGAGTCTGCTTGGCTTGAAGTAACCAGAAAACATTTTATTATCTAAGACTGAGAAATGATATAAAATGTGCCTCAGATAGGATCAGAAGATGGAGAAATAACTAGTTCCATGGAACAGGTTTGAATGGGTAGTAGATGAGGAAAATAAACTTGTGTCCAACTTTGCATTCTGTGAATCCTGCTTATTCAATACACAGAGTTGCTCAGGAAGTTTATTTTCATTTCTACGGACAAACTCATGCCAAGCTAATCCAGATTCCATTCACATAAAAACCATATTAGATTTACCTCCCTCCCCAAATGCTGAAGATATAGCAGTGGAAAGAGAAATAAAATGTTTTACTTTCATGAAGCTTATATTCTTGGGTGGGCAGGGGGAGAAACTTGGTAAACAAAGAACTTTTTAAAGATTTCATATAGATAATGTGACAAAGAGTTTAACACAAAATGATATGATCAGAAAATATGGAGATTAGAGAAACTTTGTATTAAACTAAATCTTGAATGATAACAAAAATGTATCTATGCATGGAGTTGAGGAAAGCTAACTATAAAAAAGGGACCAGGGATCCCTGGGTGGCGCAGCGGTTTGGCGCCTGCCTTTGGCCCAGGGCGCGATCCTGGAGACCCAGGATCGAATCCCACATCGGGCTCCCGGTGCATGGAGCCTGCTTCTCCCTCTGCCTGTGTCTCTGCCCCCCCCCCTTTCTCTCTCTCTCTATGACTATCATAAATAAATAAAAATTAAAAAAAAAATAAAAAAGGGACCAGCAAGTGAAAAGTCCCCTAAATGAGAACAAGCACAGTGTTTTAGAATAATAGAGTATATTTTCAGCACATTCTGAAAATAAGAATACTTACAATAAGGCAGGGGTTGGGTTATATATATTTTGGTGGTCTTTAGTGATGCTCGTGAAATGCTTTGGTTCTTTTATTTCTACAGGTCTGAGACACAAAGAAGAATTGCATTTTCTAGCTTTCTTGTGATTAAATGGGGCCATACCAGTAGTTCTGGGCAATGAATTGTGAACTGGAGTGGTATCTTTATATTTGGGGTCCAGCACTTAATTGCCCATAAAAGTCTCATCAAACCTCTTTCTTCACTCTTGTGTGGCAACTGGCAACATTCAAGAGAGTGGTTGATCTATTAGCTTAGAGTCTGAATGACTGTACTAAAGAAAATCCTCCTGTAACCCACAATTGATATGTAGCATTAAGGGGAAAAATAAATAAATCACTGAAAGTTTTAGATTGTTTTGTTTGTTTGTATATTATTGATTGATTGTTCTTGAACCATAACTTTCTCTGAGGGCCATCAGGTCATGCAGAGGTTGGCTTTTATCCTAAGAAGAGAATCCATGCTAGGATTGATTTTAAGGCAAAATGGACATTCTTTGGTTTTAAATTGTGAAATATATTTTTGGCTATTGTGTGGAAGGTTCATTGCAAAGATGCAAAAAAGGAAGTGGATAAAAAACTTAGAAAAATAGTAGACTAATCAGTAATCCGAGCAAGAGATTGCAAACTGCTGCCTGTAATCAAGATGGTAGCTATAGAGAAGAGTGAAGAGAAGCTGGAGATATTCGTGGAATGTTTTAGAGATAATGCCAATAGGCTTACTAGGATTTAAGGTGGGGGGGAGGAAGAAGATAAACTCCAAGTGTTCAACTGAGAAACTGGGGAAATAAATGGTGGAGTGAACTAATAAGAAGGAGTAGATGAGGAACAAGTTGAAAGAGAGATTGAAAATTAGAATTTATATTTAAGATCAAATAGTTACATATCAAAATGAAGATGTCAAGTAGAAAGTTTATTTTGGAATAATGGAGTTTAGTGAAGAAATCATAATGGAGAGGTTAAACTGAAAATGGACAGAATTTGTAGCCCTGGGACTTCATAAGTCACCAAGGTGAGGTCATAGATAGTGGGCCAGGACAGATTTTTCAAGGAAAGAACATTCAACCATATTGAAAACAGATAAAAAAATGAAACATAACATGGGATTTAATCATGATATTTGAAACATCCCTGAATTTACGATCTAAAAAAAAATTGCTTTTCATCATTAGCATAATTTTTGTCATAATTATATGATAAGCCAATACAATAGCTTTCCCTTATTCTTTATTTTTGTAGAATGATAATGAAATAGATTGTTTTTGCCTAAATTTTTTTTTCTATTTTCCCAAAGGCCTCTCACTCTTTCTTAATTACTTGATAGACAATCTTTTCCTTGAAAATTTCATTTGTCAATCTTCTTATAAAAAATTAACCAGTCAAAATTTTTCAAAATATTATGAAAAATTCAAATATATTTAGCAAGATGTGCAGTTTTCCTAACAATTGATTCGATTTGATTGTCTGATATAAGCAAAACCAAACAATGATGAGAAAGATTTTGATACTTCCAGTTGGTAGCAGACAGGTTTAGTCCAAAAAGTAATAAGCTAACGTAGAGAACTTGAAGAATAAGGATAAAACATTATATATTTTCTCTTTATAAGTTTTTTCCCCCCAGAAGATCATATGTAGGTTTAGGCTCTACCTTTTAAGGTAGATATTATTCGCAAATTATAAGGATTCTAAGTTGGAAAAACAAAAGTTTGAAGAAATATATGTTATGAGAAGCCGTGAAAGTAATTATATTTAGCTATGAGCAAAGGGAAGTTTGAAGGAGCCAAATATTTTCTTAAATATCACAGGAAAGGAATTAGACTTATCATCATATTAGAATATGAATCCCCTACCAGGTAGAGATAAGATTATACAGAGCGATGGAATGTTTGAAGAAAGACAATATAGATCATGAAACATGGTGTGTTCGTATAGTAGGTTAGCCCTCAGCTTCCAGTCCAAGGTTCTTTTAGTATGCTCTCCTATACTTCAGATTCTAGAAAGCTCAAACCCACTTTTCTCAGATTTTCTTCTAGATAAATTTCTGAATAGAAATTAGATTCCATAAAATGATGTCACTCATATAAAATGGTGCAGGCAGAACTGAAGTAGATGCCATCTTTCTGGATTTTTGTTGTTGTTGTTTATTCCATAAAACTGTGAGTGCCCAGAAACAGGTGGGTCATCAGTGACCACCGGGGTCAAGATTTCAGTGTCCAGTCACAAGACGTGTAGTAACCGAAGAATAGTTACAGCATCAGCAGGAGTAGCTTCCTTACCAAGAGAAGGTGAAGGAAGTGATATGTACCATTTCCAGGTAGACACGTACAAGAGCTGATACGTAATTCTTTGCCCGTTTCCTTTTCTTGGCCACAGCAAAGGTAGAAGTATGTGTTGAAAAGAAGTTGCAACTGAGCCATCACACACATAACAGTCCTGAAAAGTCTTCAGGGATGCAATAAATCTTGTCTGAGCAAGAAATATACCATTGGTTTTCTTTTCTTTTTTTTTTTTTTACCATTGGTTTTCTGTTTGTTTACCATTTTTATTTTCAACCACCATGATTTGGTTACCGAAGCATGACCTAGGCCAACGTCAATACCATAGACACTTCAGGTTCAGAATGTGGTGAAACATGTATCATTGTCTTGACAGAAGTGATGAGAAAACTGTCATTTGAGTTTGAAAATTGATAGTCCATGCTATTCATTGGCAAAATAATTTGTGGAATGGACTTTTAAGGAAACATGGGAGGATGATTATGTAGGTAATGACCCTGTAGATCTAGGGGAAGAATATAGCAAAGTAAAGTGAACATGAATAGTGCGTATTGATTACTATTGACTGTGGTTGGAAGGTGTGTGAAAGAAATGAGCTCAGGAAAGAAGTGGACCATTTAACACAACAGGTGAAAGGGAATAGAAATAAACTAGAAATTTAGGGATTTCTAGTGTTGGAAAAGGCAGCTATTTCTCAAGCCTTCAATGTTCATGTACTTGTAAAACATATTAAAAGGGAAAAAAAATAAGTTCATTGGGAATCTAGGTTGCTACAGACCAGTGTCGTTGTCATCGTTGTCTTCTTCTTCTTTTTTAAGATTTTATTTATTTATTTATTTGAGAGAGAGAGCAAGAGCACACAGAGGCGGAGGGAGAACAGATTCCCCACTGAATGGGGAGCCTGGTGCGGGGCTTCATCCTAGGAACCAGGGATCATGACCTGAGCCAAAGGCAGACGTGTAACAACTGAGCCACCCAGGTGCCCCCAGACCAGTGTCTTCTCTTTATCCTCCATTCTCCTCACAAAGTGGAAGTTTGCGTTGCAATAATTCTTCATGTTGGGGCCTATAATCCATCTTTAGTATATAAATCTCTAGATTAAGAGCAACCACATCTAGACCGGATACAGAGACAGTCATCAGCACCAGGAAGTCTTCTATTTGAGTTCCTTGCCACAGTTAGATGGATCCTTGGAGCATTAAAAGCACTAATGGTAGTACTGCTACTATGGTAGTCACCAGTACTGCCTACCAATATTGCTCCTTCAAGACCCAACGTATGGATAGATTTTCCTGACCACTAGAAGTTAGAGGTAGCCATGTGACTTGCTTTGACTGATGAGACTCAAGACATAAGTAACTTTTGGGAGAAAATATATTTAAGAACCATTGAACTGTTTTCTATTTTTCCACCTGCCACACTCACACAAGCCTCATGTTGACGTAGAGACACAATCGTGAGACATCTCAGAGAAGGCTGCTGCCCAAGAGAATCCCTATGGATCCCCATGTAAGGTCTCTTACAATGGACTTTACGTGAGGAAAAATAAAGTTTTGTGTCTGTTTTAACCCAATGAGATTTTGAGGTTTCTTTTTTATTACAATATGACCTAGCCAGAACAGAATAATACAACACATATGGGTTTTGGTCCTCAAGCTAAGTTCTGGTACTGGCTACTCAATTCCCCATCGACCTGATTATGACAGAAATTGTAGCTCCCCTGAATAGCTAGGGCTCATGTAAAATTCTGTGCTCCAGCTCTTCTAGTAATTTTTTATATACCTAATGCTCTCTTACATCTCTTTCTTTTAAAAAATACTTCGAATGAATTCTGTTTCCTAAAACTGAACTCCAACTAAAATTCCTATCAAGGCAGAATTTTACTACTCAAGAACCAAGATAAAGAGTCCATAATTGGTAGATTTTCTGAAAACTCTTGAGATACAATTATGAACAATACAGAAATGAATAGGTGGCCTGAGCTATGGAATGGAAATCTGAAACTCATTTAAAACCAATTTTCAAAATGATTTGCTTAGTAGCTTTAAAAGATTCCAGTTTAAGCCTGTGTGGGTGTGGCAGATAAATTCAAGGTAACTATGGTGATGGCAGCAGCTTTGCCTCAAGTACATTACCTCTGACATAGCAGGACCCCAGCCACCTCTTCCAGTGACTCCAAGTCTAAGTACCCAACTACGTGCCCCATTTATATTGAATCAAACCTACCAGCAGCAGATACCACCAGGTGTCTGCCCTATTTTTACTTATCCTTCTAATTCTAGATGGTCCGATGGTGCAGGAGGAGGGTGGGGTGGGATTAATCTGCTATGTGTAGTAGGTGACAGAACTTTCTAAAACTCAAAACTGTTCGACATTCCTAACTTTGCCGTGAAGTAATGATTTTTCTCTTTCTAGGAAACGTCCAAGCATTTAATGCAGGATACTGGCAAAGGATATATAGCTGGGAGAGTTTCCCTATTCAGAAAGGAGTAACACTTTTGGTTAGAAATGGCAAAAGAACAACAACAACAAAAATGATTAGTGCAAGCTTCTGCTTAAATCTGTTAAATATGTAATAAGTTAACAAGTTGAATACATATGTAAGTATATATGCATATGCTTATATGCATATATTTCCACACAGATACATGTCATCTTATACTCTGGAAATCTATAGAATTAGATTGATGGTATAAAATCTTATGGAGCTCGAGAAATCCTTGCTCCTGGATGACTCTAAAATGAAATGAGTTGTCAGAGCTTTGGATGAGTTCACTGCCAGAGGGTAGGAACCTGGAGAATGAGCTGGAAAATGCTACCAGGCACTTTGGTTTTAAGGTGGTATGCACGAAGGAAATAGACTGCAAAAGAAAATATAATTTTTTTTCAGTAATGAAACTATGTTGGCTCAAATGAAGCTGCAGAGAGTTATATAATGTATGGATGATGCATGTGTTTTAGAAGTAGCTGCTGAGAAAACAGAGATAGTGCCATGTTCCTCCAGTTAGAACTACTATTTGATTTGCTTTTGCAGGTGAAACTGATTTGATGCTTTCATAAAAACAAAGACATTCTTATTCTATTGTAAAAATTTATGCCTAAAAATACTAGTTAAGAGAAAGCATTTCAATTAGATGGTGTTGGCTTAAAAAAAAAATTAAGAGGTTAAAGACTAGCCTCTACTAAAACAGTTACTAGAAAAATAAACAACACTGAACCCTAAGAGATTTGTACCATATTAGGAAGAAAATAATAAATGTGTGATACCAGCAACAGGATGCCAGTTTGAGAACACAGCCTATAAAATGTGTAATTCTCCCTTAGGTATCGTAAATTGACCACACAACCAAACAGAAAGTTTCACTTGTGAGAAAAAGAGATAACGCGTGTAGGTCAACTGCTGAGAAGAGAAACTGTAAAACGGGGTAAAATGTGTTATTTGAGGTTCATATTCTGACACTTGACAGTTGCTTTATTTTGAAGTCCCACATTTGCATTTGATTTCAAAAGTCTTATATTGGGAATCAGGCTTGTGCATGGCCAGCTTGGCTAGTGAATATTATTATAAAGCTCTTTTGAGGAGCTGGTGGGGGGGGGGGACAGGGCGAGGAGAGGTTATGGGAGAGGTTTTAAGGCATCAGTTTACTAATCAAGGTGCCCGCAGCTCCAAAATCTGCAGTGCGGTCCTGGGGCCTGGGGCCTGGGGCCTGGGGCCTGGGGTCTGGAGCCTGGGGCCTGGGGCCTACAGCCTGGGGCCTGGAGCCTGGGGCCTGGGGCCTGGGGTCTGGAGCCTGGGTCCTGGGGCCTGGGGCCAGGAGCCCCGGGCGCGGATGCTGCACGTGCAGGGCGAGGGCAGCAGCCCAGGAGCAGAATCCCCTCTTCCTCAGGAACCTTCCATATTTCTCCTCCTAAAACCTTCAAGTGACTGGGTAAGGCACCCCCATGCAGTGGAGGGGGATCTGTTCTACTCAAAGTCCACGGAGTTCAATGTTTATCTCGTGGAAAATACACCTTCACAGAAACACCACGACTATATTTTTAAAATTTTATTTATTTATTTATGAGAGACACAGAGAGAGAAAGAGTCAGAAACACAGGCAGGGGGAGAAGCAGGCCCCACGCAGGGAGCCCCACGTGGGACTCAAACCCGGAACCCCGGGGTCACGCCCTGCGCTGAAGGCCGCCCTAAACCGCTGAGCCACCCGGGGACCCCACCACTGGTTTTTGACCAGGCATCTGGGTACCATGGCCGAGCCGAATGGCCACATAAAATTAGCCAACAAAATTTATAAAATTTATAAATCTTTTCTCTTACCTTTCACCTCTGGTGTGCTTCCAGATCTATGATTGACTCTTGGGACTAAACTTCTAATAACAGCTTAACTTTTCACACTTCTCTTAGGAGGTTTGTATTTTAATGAGAAAAAGTTTCCAACCTAAAATGACTGAACTCCCTCTACGTATACGCTTTCAATTTTACTTGCTTTGCAGATGATGATTATTTTGAGTAATAACCTTTCTTTTGGTCTGTAAATCTAACCCGTAATCAGTTTTCTGTTTTACCTGGATACACTGTTTGTCCTGGTTATAAGCGCCCTAACACTGCTGCTCTCAAACGCCAATTATTCATTCAATTCAATAACGTTGATTGAGCGCCTGCTTTGCGCCAGGACCATGCTAGAAATCTGAAGGTAAACACGGATAATCTCATAAAAGAACTCATAGTCTGCCAAGGGAGATATATATACAAATAAATAGAACACAGTTTGACAAGTGCCACACTAATTGTATAAACTACGAGAGGAACAGAAGGGAGTTCGCAACGGTTTCAATCTTGGGTTGTCAAAGACGTTTTCAGAAATGTAAGATGGCAATTAGCTTTGTGCTGAAAAATGGATGGATTGCAAACAGAGAAGCAGGGAGTGGAGTTTAGCACCCAAGGTTGGGGCCCCACCGTGGGAGGAGCAGAGTCTGTGTACAGCCTCCTGGAGAGGATTGGTGGGGACCAACCCCAGGAGGGTGGGGGGTGTAGTAGGAAGTAGGAAGCCTGCGGCTGCAGATTAGCAGTGCGGATGCTCGGGAAGGGGCTGAGCAAGAAGCAACAGGATCAGATCTTGGTTTTAGAAATTTAATTCTGATAGGTTAAGTGGAAGATGAAATACGGTCGAAGAGAGACCTCGATTCAAATAAACCAACGAGGAAACAGTTATAATTGTTCCAACAAGAGAGAATGTAGAACACAGTGGTGGAGATGGAGAGGGAGGGCGGATCTGGAAATAACCAGGTGGAGAGACGTTGACAGAACATTTGACTAAATGAAGGTAGGGAGATGAGGATTCAAAAATTATTCCTGGGTTTAGCATGACTTCAAATGTCACAATTCCAAGTATTGTAATGAGAGTTTTTCTAAGAGTTATTGGCCCCTTTCCTATCCTTTCAAAGAGGCTACTGAACATAATTTTGCTTAAGAATAGAGACTTTTGCTTAAGAATAGAGACACCACGATGAACATTCTCTATTTTACTTTACTGTAGTCTGTAGTAAAGCTTTATTTACATTTGTGAGACTTTATTTTCTTTTTCTGTTTTTAGACAACTCTCCTTTGGCCATTGTAAGAGGCCTATATATTAAAGATTTCCTGTAATTTCTAGTTTACTGATTCTAACAAGGGGTGGACAGGGAAATCAGAGCAAAGTCACAAAGGAAGTACACTCGTGAGTGGAAATTTTATGAACAGGAATCAGGGAGTGTTTCCTATGGGGTAAAGAGAAAACTTGTCCTGAGGCTTTGTAACAGGTAATGTGTGTGTGTGTGTGTGTGTGTGTACACACTCAGGGACTTTATTCACTGTATATTTCAAGACAGTATATTGAAGGGTTTAGATGAACAGTAGCCTGACTCCAGATGGAAAGATTTTATTATTATTAATATATAGATTTCATGTGTTTTATATAAGTGAAAAAATTACTAAATTAGTTCATTGTGGGGATCCCTGGGTGGCTCAGCAGTTAAGCGCCTGCCTTTGGCCCACGGTGTGATTCTGGAGTCCCAGGATCGAGTCCCACATCAGGCTACCTGCATGGAGGCTGCTTCTCCCTCCGCCTGTGTCTCTGCCTCTCTCTCTCTGTGTCTCTCTCTGTGACTCTCATGAATATATAAATAAAATCTTTAAAAAAATTAGGTCATTGTAACTCCATTGTTAACAGTAGAAATGCAGTGTGTTATAAATGTAGTGCTGTAGACCAGACATTGGCAAAACTACGGCTCACAGGCCAAATCTGGCCTGCCACCTGTTTTTCTGTTTGTTTTTCTTTTTTTTTTTTTTTAATACCTCGAGAGCTAAGAACAGTTTTTGTACTTATAAAGATATATACATATATATATATATATATATAAAATAAGGATATATATATATAAATAAGATATATATCTTATATATATCATAAGATATATAAGCATATATATCTTTATTCATTTTAAAGATTTTATCTATTTTAAAGATAGATCTAGATCTAGATATTTATTTAAAAAGTTAAATAAAAAAAGTTAAATATAAAAGACCATATAAGCCCATAAATCCTAAAATATTTATTATTTGGACTTTTGCAGAATAAAATACACAGACTCTAGTTATGAATAATGGCTTACTTCTCATATGTGCCTTTTGCTGTCACCTCTGTTTTGTTTATTCGCTGAATGAGTGATAAACTCATTGAAGACAGGAACAAAGCCATAGATCTGTGTATCTCCCTGAGCATTTGGCACAGTGCATCACAATCGTTCATATCTGTGATTCTGTGATTAGAAAAGTTTATATAGAATCACAAAGCTTCCTAACATTTGTAGGATCCAAAAAAGGGAAGAGGGAGAATGATAAATTCTGTAGAAAAAAAAGAAGCAGCAAAAGACATTCTTATAAGAATCCCAGTTTGAGCTGTCAAGGACCCTCCAAGGCTCATTTCTTATTTTTTTTTAACCTTGTACAAATATAATTAGACTTTTATAAAACACTACCTTGGAAATAGGCAGGCAGTTAACAAAATGTGCAACCATCTAAGTTTTAAGCATTATATGACTAATGCCATTTTAAATAAGGAATGAATTTGTGATGAGCAAAATGGAAGCTTTACTGATCTTCTAAAAAAGAGGTTCTGTGAAAATGCGTGGCATAGTCAATAAAATCTGCTTTCTAAAAGGATATATTATTCCTTTGACTGTATCAGTTTATCTTATCTGCTTTGAAATTGAATAATAACTTCTGTAACATCCATTTGAAATAATTCATATTTGGGGATGCCTGGGTGGCTCAGTGGTTGAGCATCTGCCTTCAGCTCAGGTTGTGACCCTGGGGTTCCGGGATTGAGTCCCACATCGGGCTCCCTGCAGGGAGCTTGCTTCTCCCTCTGCCTGTGTCTCTGCCTCTCTGTGTGTCCTTCATGAATAAATAAATAAAATCTTAAACAAAGAACATTTGAAAAAATTCATATTTATTTAAAATATATTTTCTGTAATATATTTATTTAATAAAGAAAATAGGTTGTTAAAAGAACAAATAGGCAACATTGTTGTACTTCACTGTATGGTCTCTGTGCTAATAGTGCCTTAGTGTGGATATGACTTCCTTTCTGGGTTGTCTGCAAAAGGCAAACCTGTTTTCAGTTTCCTCCTCTGTAAAGTGGGGATGATACTATGTCTTTCTTTATTGAATTTATGTGAAGATTATAAATAAGGCAATATATGTAGACCCCACAGTGCTGAAAACATAACTAGTAACTTTAACTGTAACTTTTCTTTTCATTATCTCCATGCCAAGCAGTGTTTGGCTGTATTCATTGCAGGGATGGAATGTATAGGATGTGTTGCTCAAAAGAGTTTTAATTTTTAGTCTCAATTCTCCATAATTTCTAGGAATCCCTTTCAGGAATGGACTTAAGAGAGAAAAAATATTGTTCTGCCTTTCTGAAGCTATTTCATTTAATTAACAGGATGTAAGTTAGCATCCACAACACTTCTATATTTTGTAGATTTAACCATATTTTTAAAATGATAAAGATATAACTCTCACAGTTCTATTTTTAATGGACTGAAATGGATAATTTGAATTTCTGATAATCACAAAAGGCTTCCTCTTTTGGTCTTATGAATAGAGCACAACATAAAAGTGGCTATTTGTTTATGGGGTCATTAAATTCATGGTCTCACATAACCATCACATTAAAAAATCAGGGAGTAAAGAAGTATTTTAAACAATTGTAACAAAAATCAGATCAAATTTAAAAAAAACAACACAGCAACCACGACAATAATTAGATGATGCATTCCACTATAGACAGCAAAATTGAGAAAGATTATGCACCATGTAGCTGACATATCAGCAATATTTTGCTTCAGGTTGTGTATGATATTCAATATTGAAAAGTATGCTCTTCCACAGATGTCAGTTCTAAAAGAGCTAAAAGCAATTCTTAATAGCTTAAAATACCAAGTAAAAATGCACACTAGTGTGTAAAAGGCACATCCTGATTTGGGTTGTAATTCCAAATAAACTCACATCTACTCAGCTGGATAGAACTTGATGCTATTTATTATCGTTAGTATCCTTAACCATTTGGATAAAACCTATAGAAGTTGGTTCTTAAATATAAGCATCACATATGTAATAAGGCACCTGCTGTTTAAGAGTCTCGATTTTCTGTTTTAAGAGGCACACCGATTCACAAAGCAGGGAGGGAGGACCCTGCACTGTAAGGGTAGAGCCCAGTTGAACCATGTTAGAACAGTATGATTTCAGCTATACAACATTCTGGAAAAAGAAAACCCATAGAGAGTAAAGCAATCAGTGGTTGTCAGGGAGGGATGAATCGGTGGAACATGGGATTTTTAGGAAGCTATTCCGTATGAAACTGTAATGGTGGATACGTGATATTTGTGCATTTTTCAAATCCCGTAGAGCTGAACCCTAATATGACTACGGGCGTCAATAATATATCAGTGTTGTTCCATCGGTTGTTACAAGGGCACCATGCTAAGGCAAGACGTCGGTCAGAGGGGAAAGCGTGTGCAGCAGGTGGAGAGGAGAGAGGGTGCGTGGCATTCGACTTTCTACTTATTCTTTCTGTAAACCTAAAAATTCTCTGAAAAACAAAATCCGCTCATTCGTTTTCAAAAGTAGTGTACACGAAGCGTTTTGTCAAGGTAGGAGGGGACTGCTCAAGTCATCTTCAAGAAATGAACACCGCAGACATCCCACAATCAGAGAATTGTAGAACTTGAAGATAGCCAAGGAAAAATGTTTTCTCTCCCCTTCAAGATTTCCAAGGAGAGACATTTTACCACTTTCTTTCATATTCTAGGATTTATTTACCTTTTGAGTCCACCAAACTGCCCTTTTTATTAATAACTCTGTCTTCTCTGAAGTGAAGAGCGATTTAATCAGTAGCCTTCTTTTATCACCATTCTCTGCTAGATTTACTCAAGTAAATTACGGCTTTGTTTTTGTCTTTTGTTTTTGTTTTTTCTGTTCTGATTATGACAAAATGAGCCCAACACCTCGAGTCCTTTGTCATAAATGTAAGCTACATGAATCAATAGACGATGGACAAAAATAATTCATCCATAGGAAGCCTATCATTTAAAATTTGTATTTCTAATATGGGACTGTCCAATTCTAGAAAGTAAAACACTATTTATTATAGAACATGTGTAAGGGACAGTTACTTTTTATATCGACCCTTACAACTTTGTTCCCAAACTGGATTATGTTCATTTTTTTTAATGTAATAGAGGACAAAATTCTTGACTCTCCAGAAATGATTTGACTAAGCTTTTGTTCAAAACTGAATTTCATTCACTCTTTTGATAATGTCAAAATCCACAACTCAAATAAAATGTCTTTATTGAAATAATCAAACAACAAATACCCATTTTCAAGAAAAGGTAAAACCACAAAGGATAGTTGTATGTTGAAGTTGACAGTTGCCAAGGGAAGATGCAATAGAGAGCCCATGTTGTATATAGCTTATTTCTGGAATAAGTCTTCAGATGAATTAAAATGTTAATGTTTGAACCTTTTGAAGTGCCAATTGTCCATGAAATGATAAATACCCCTGAAGACACAATAAAATGCCCAACAAAACTATAAAGGGCATAATTTCGGTGAACATGTGCTGTTTCTGAGTGTAATAAATTATGCTATCATCATAGCTATGGGAGGACAAAAGAGATTATATTTTCATTTTATATGAAGAATAAGCACTCAGTCCTAGCATATTTCAAATCAGTTTTCTATTGTCTAATGCTCAACATTAAGGGCTCTTTAATTACCTTAGAAAATAATGTTTTGTATTAATTTGTATTTCAACTATTTGGAAATTACAAATTTCTATTCAAAATGATTCATGGAATCAAGTTAAAATCAGAATATATTTCTTTTCCTGTATTTGCTGTGCTTTAAATTTACACTTCTCTCAATTTGTAGGTGTTAATCATGAGCACTATTTTTTCTCTTCTGTACTCAAAGACGGCTGTTGATACAAAGCTATGAGATTATGACTATCTTACCTAGCAAGTTGAAAACTAATAGCTTGATTATTCAATCATAAATCCTTCTTTTGTTATTTTTTATCCTCTTTTGACAATATGATAACACATCATGAGGCTTACTAAAATATTTTACTTTATCATCTCTCTTTTACTTTGTTTCTTTCTGTGCATACACACATACACACAAATATACACATGTACATACGCATGCCTATTCCATACTAGAATGTGGATTTGGCCCCCATAATTAGACAACTGCATGTCGCAGTTGCGACTCCCACATCATGGCTTCCTACTAACCTAGTTGCAATATGATGATATTAGTATAATCCTCTGCAAGATCTCTCCTTAATTACATAGAACAAGTATGGAGATTAACTAGTTGAAGCAGGCTGAGTTTTCTGGAAAGTGGTTGCCAAGCTGAAGTTAGGTATGTGAAAGATTTATTCTCATAGGTGAGAAATACCTGTGGAAGGAAAGAGGAGGCAGGTAGGGTTATGGGTAGTTGTCAGACCTGGTTGCTGACCCTACAGAGTCTTTGCTAAACTGGCATGGACCAACAGAGCAAAGCCTATGCATTCGAGGAGTCCTGTGTGGAGAAAAAATGGCTACACTCTTGCCCAAGACCTTGCACCATCATTGATTGAAGGCCATTCTGGAACATATAGGACTTTACCTTAAAATCTAAGGTGAGCCGTGTATGAGCAAAGAGCTAGATGCTGTCAGTCACACTCATCAAAAGTGGGCAGCAAATTCTCTCTCACAGGGGGATCTGAATGTCTCATCTCCATGTCTGTACAGTCCACCTTTTGAACTATGTAGCTTCACTTTGTCACATAGGTTCAGGGAGCAGCTTTTTAAAACATCGGTGGGGCCTCTTTGTTTCCTTTTTTTAAAGATTTTATTTATTTATTCATGAGAAACACAGAATGGAGAGAGAGAGAGAGAAGCAGAGACACAGGCAAAGGGAGAAGCAGGCTCCATACAGGGAGCCTGACGTGGGATTTGATCCTGGGTCTCCAGGATCATGCCCTGGGGTTATGGTGGCGCTAAACCACTGAGCCCCCCGGGCTTCCTGGTGGACCTAATTCTGGGGAGAAACCTGGAATGGGGGAGACTGGAGACTTCTCTGCAGTTGGTCTTGAGGTTGAGGTGTTCATCATTATCCACAATTGATCACCCTGAGGTATCACCTCTATTGATCTTGGTGGATTACCTCATGGTATGACCCAAATTCCCATTCCTTAACATTCTGAGTGCTTGGTAACCATATATTTTTTTAAAAAAATTTTTATTTATTTATTTATGATAGAGAGAGAGAGAGAGAGAGAGAGAGGCAGAGACACAGGCAGAGGGAGAAGCAGGCTCCATGCACCGGGAGCCCGAGTGGGATTCGATCCCGGGTCTCCAGGATCGCGCCCTGGGCCAAAGGCAGGTGCCAAACCGCTGCACCACCCAGGGATCCCCATATATTTTTAAGGTCAGAGTTGCTGTACTTGTTATAGCAACACAATTATAACACAATTATAATTGTTTACCCAATTCATTCAGGGATTGACCCTGAGATGTTACTTCAGCTACCCCTATACCAGGAAATTCTGATGTTCTCATTGTACCACCTTGTTGATGTTGAATTTAGCTTATGGTTTCCAAATTCATGGAACTCCATCCTCATGTTCTTCATTATAAAGTAGTTTCTTTGTTTTTTTTTTTTTTATGGTCAACATTCCATCTCTACCAAGGTCCCGCAGTATGCCAAGTTACTCTTTTTTAAAACATATGTAATTCTCTAATAGAGATGACATGGCCTTACTCCAGAAACTGAGGGGCCTATGATTTCCACTGAAGCTCGCCATAAAGTCCACATTGCATCTTCCACCACTGTAACCTCCAGCAATATGGTAAACTGGATAGTCTGAGTGTCAGAACTGTCTGCACTGCAGTATGGACCTGGTGCCAAGACCTTTCCTGTTCCAGATCTTGTTCACACTTGCAGCCTCTCATGTAATCCTTTGTCTGGGTCAGTAGATTATTCCTAAGTGTGGAGCATGTTATCTATATAATTTAAGAGACTTTCCTAGCATTGGGTGTTGTTTTTAGTAGGTAATGGGTGTAAGAGGCAGTAATTTGTCTTTTGCTTGGAATGGGGAAGTATTGGCATATCCCTGGTCATTGGACCTCTATTTTTTTTTTTAATTTGTGGGTAAAACATTCAATTTGTAATTCTTTGTGGGGTTTACCTCCCAACCTTGGAAGCACATGTAATTTGACCAGATCAGATAGCTACCTCTGGCTCATCCTGCCTAATCAGCAGACCATCATTGTAATCAATCATAATATTCTATGAAATGTTCAGATAATCTACATCTTTCTGTGATAGATGGAGATAGAGAATAGAATGGTTAGCCATGGGGCAAAATCCAGTCGATATTGTGGTGCATTCTATGTGAGTGTGGATGATTTCTGATTTCCTTTCTTGACTGGGATGGACTAGAAAGCCTTAAAAAACTGACTGCATATTATGTACCTGAAGCTGTATTCATATGCCCTAGTAACAATACCTTTATCCAATGTGGTAGCTGTGATTGATCCTACTATTTAATTGAACTTTTAGTAGTCTAAACTGATATTCCAGGATCTATTCAATTTGGGCGGGGGCCAGAATGGTAAATTAAGTAGACATTTAATAAAAATCACTTCCTTTGTTTTCTCGGATCTTTAGTGCATTCATCTTTATTTTTCCTCTCACTCCCAAAAGGCAGTACTATTCTCCCCTGACTGGAGGGGCATGCAGTTTCAGAGGCTTCCACTTGGCCTCCGTTGCTATGATAGCTCTTATGCCATTGCCCAAAGAGCCAATGTGGGCATTACTAAAACTGTGAACGGTGTTATTCTTTAAAAAATAGCATCTGGGAACAGTGCTTGGATTGACAGTCCTACATGACCTATGGTAAACTAGAATTGAGCCAAAACTTAATTCACCATTTGGCACTTCGTCAAATGCTCCTACTCTAAGAGGGACTTATGATAAGGCTTGAAGTCCTCAAGTATCAATGTCAGCTAAATCCTGTGTCCAATAATCCTTGAAAGTCTGTTTATTCCTCTGAGCCCAGCGTAGAGTCATCCACATGAGTAGCCATAGATCCCTTTGAGGAAGGACTGGAGGGATTATTATACTGGCTATGGTATTTCAGGTTTTCCTCTGCAGATCATCAGGTCATCTGTTCAGGCAGTGGGTTCTGGCTGCGATTTGAAAATCTATCTAGATTTGGAAACTGGCAAGGTATTATAATTTTTATTGGAGTGGCTACTTTCAGCTTTGTGTTCATCATCTACACACACACGCACACACACGCACGCATGCACACACACCACTGAAGTGGTACCTTTGTTGGCTGTCATTTATTGGACCCTTGTTGTCTTTGAAACATCTTCATGACTCTTTATGTGTTGGATGCCCTTACCCGAGGGGACCATTCCAAATTTGTCTGTCATTATGATGTATACAACCCGCTGGTTTTTGGTGGTTCAACACCACCACCTGCCTCCTATTGCTTGGAGACCGTATCACCATTCCCATTATTTTCAGCAAGTTCTGAGACAGCCTCTCTCCCATCAGCCCTGACATGACCTGACTGTGGGAAGCTGTAACTGAAGTTCTTAATGAGGCCTGTTACTAAGTATTTTTCTCACGAGCGTATTTCTGATAGCCTTGGGTGAATGGTGTATCTTTAAGGTCATGGAACATAAATCTCTGAATGTTCTCATAATTCTCTGAGTGACCTCACGTAATCTTCAGACCTCATTTGGTATATTCATTCCAGTATGTCCACTTTCCCTGGCCTTTAATCCCTTATTTTCTGCTCTGGCAATTTAGGCATTTTAATCTCACTCATTGTGGCCATTATGTTTTCTAAGCTTCTAGACCTGGTCCTAGCACCAAGTTTGCGCCATGCCCTAGGGGTCATTAAATTAAATCCTATATACCAAGCTAGTGCCCCAAGTCAACAAACTGCCCTTTTTCCAGGCTTCCGTTCTAGTTCCTTTGAACCAGCATCCTCAGATTCCTGACTCACTGTTCCTAGTGATAAATGCTTTCTCATTCTAGCAGTTACTTTAGGGTAATATCTTTGCTGCCCTATTAGTCCCAGCATGGCTTAGCTGAGATATGCAGCTACTTCACTGTAATTATAGGCCTGCAGGGAAAAAGATGGTGGCATTTCTGGAAGGGGCCTTGTGAGAACAAAAAAAATCTGTATTTTCTTCCTGAAACAAGCACTAACTCTTAACAAGAGTGTGGGTGGATAGAACAATTTTTTAGGCTCAGGTGGTCCGGACAAATCCAAGGAGTGAAAATCTTCAGATACATCTACATCAATATTCCAAAACCACGTGTCAGGTCCTGAGTTTTCTTAAATAGGGTCCTGAATTTGGGTTAACAGACCTACCTCAGTTCAACATTTGATGATTTTTAATGTTCAGCTTCTTTTCTTTTTTTAACATTTCATAGTTTTGTTGAGACTTTTTATTACTATAGTAGGTCCAATTTTGATGGTCATGATCATATCAAATATTTCTTACTATAAATAGCAGATTCAAAGTTGGCTGTGTGCCTTAGATGCACACACACAAACACACAATATTGTACACTCCTGCATGTAAACTTATGGAAATACACATTCTTTTTTATTAAAAGCACAATTATATAAAATTAATATAGGGTTTGTTAAGCTTCCATTCACCTTTTTCCGTTTGTCAGCTGCCTGTGATAAGGCTCCTTTTTGTTTCCAAATTCTCTGTTCCTCACACTAAATTTCCAGTTCTTAGGTATTTGCTTTCAACTTTTCATTATTTAGCTAAAGCATCAACTCAATTTAGTAACAACATCTAATTCCTCAGTTCTTACGTCTATTATTTACCTTGTATATTTCAAATGTTTGAATCATGGCACTGACCAGGGTAGTCTTCTCCCTCAGGCCAACAGAACACACTACCAGTGAGTATTTCAATAATTGGACTGCCACGTTGTACCAAGAACAGCCCTTTCCA
This sequence comes from Canis lupus baileyi, assembly GCF_048164855.1. Lineage (NCBI taxonomy): Eukaryota > Metazoa > Chordata > Mammalia > Carnivora > Canidae > Canis > Canis lupus. Next base: position 29,152,152 of record NC_132872.1, on the reverse strand, counting down.
CCAGTCCTACTTTGAATAGGATCCGAATGGACTATCTTCTTATCTGTCACAATAGAGTTTAAAGTTGAAGATATCTGGATTCTTTGCTTCTTCTCTACCTCTCCTTTATGGAATATGGAATGTAAGATGAAATTAAAGGACAAAGTTGGAGAATTTTTTTTAAAGCCCAGCTACCCTATTATTATCATGCCCTTGGACAGGGCTTACAAACAAACATGCAATATTAATTTCCTATGGCTACTCTTAACAAATTACCACAAATTTTGCAGCTTAAAGCAATCCAAATTTATTATCTTACAGTTCTAGAGGTCAGAAGTCCTAAAATTAAAATATCAACACTGCTGTGTTCCTTCTGAAATTCTAGGGGAGAATTCATTTCCTTGCCCTTTTTAGTTTCTGAAGACCACTTGTGATTCTTAACTCATGGCTTCATCTTGCATTTTCATGGACTAATACACAATAGATTTTGATATCTGAGAACAATTGGGGATTTCAAAAATTAGATAAAACCACAATGGATGAGTTCTGAAAACTCTAGGCAAGATACATCTTTTTGATGTCAGAGCTACATGGAAGGTCTCAGGATTTTGGGTCATATCTGGGAAACAATGGGAAGAAAAAAGGAAGAAAAGTGGATTTCTGAATTGGAGTTTTTACAGAATAGGAAAACAACAGTTTATCTTTGATAAAAATGTAAATAATATAATTATTTGATAATAAATAAATTAAAACTGTTAAACAAAATTGGAAGACTGAGCACTAAACTGCCTTGTAAAATTTTACAGAAATAAATTTATTTATAAATTTATTTGTTTATTTATTTGCTGAGCTGAGTTTTATTTACTAGTATTGAAAAATCTCATTTAATTCACTGAGGGGGACGTGATTTTTTACTTCAATTGTTACTTTCATTGAAACTTAGAGATGTAAATCAGCTAGTGAATAATGTCAGAAAACAATTCTCCATCAGTCTTCTGAATTTCCATACTTTTTGTGGAGAAGTGTTGATAGTTTTTGTTCTAGACTATTTATTCAATGATGACAGCGTAGCAAACAGGCTTGGAAGATAGAAATATCATAGTCTTCTTACAGAGAGGAAGGCAGATTTGTTTTCAGTCTAGGAAAACAAAGATAATGTCTCTCTACAGGGCAAAGACTGGGCATGTATCACAACGACCACTCATAAGATAAAGGCCTCCTAAGCTCTCAGTGCCTCATTCTGATACAGGATATTTTGCATGTAGCATCCACTTGGGCCTTAGTGTATAACACTCATGGTACTTGGGGTCAAGAGGAACCAATATGAACCCGGAGTTCATGATGCCTGCTGTGCCTTGCATAATAAATCCGTTTGTGATTAAAGGGTTTAATCCTTCTGCCAGCATCTATGACACTGTGTCTAACTTGTTAGCTTACAAGGAAAGCAAAATTTCAGATTCTTCACAGTTCTTAAAGATGGTAGGAGCAATATTAGAATTTGGGCCATCTGACTCTCGAGCCCTCACTTGAAACCAATAATTTGAATATCACACAATGTCTACTGATACAGCCAGCTAAAAAGAAACTGGTATAAATATAATAAATAAATTTGCCAGTTCCCATAGTAAGATCAACTTTGATCTTCCAATGTTGGCAATAGGAGAATATCTTTACTTCATAAACCACTTTATCAATATTGTTGTTTTCCAAAGTCTAATTGGCAAAACACTACTCTAGAAGAATGGCCCACAGAACATCTTGAGCAAGTAATTTGGGAGAAAAGCAATCTTGGCACAACTTATCCTTCTTAGAATTTCCTAACACACTAGCAGTTATACTCTCTGAGAAATCCTACAGTAAAGAAAATCATTTGACTTCTTTTACCACAAATATCACAGACTAATTGATAACAAAACTTCTTTTTTTTTTTTTTTTGATAACAAAACTTCTACTAGCATCCTATGGATCTAGTGTCCCACTAAACACATTTTGGGAATTACTGATTGGGATGGATATATCCCCTGGGCCTATTCCCATCCTGCTATAGCAAAGCTTTGAAAAACTTCTAGTTTAAATGGTTGTACCTGTACTAATAGAGATAAGGAAAGATTTGTGAGTACACACTTCAGCTACAGCAATTATTTTGAACCTTGGATTAACAATAAAATAATCAGAGTGATGCTAAAAAGTTGATTTGTTTAAAACTCCCTGAGCTAATCTAAAGAGTAGTGAGTAAAGCACAACAGTGATAGAGCAGTAAAGCAGAAACTCACTCCTGGGGAAATCAAAGGGAACAGAAGTCTAGAGTCTATAAATTTTTCTGTCAATATGGTAGCTACCAGCTACATGCCACTGTATACATTTTACTTTAAATTAAGGTAATTAAACAAAATTAAAAATTCTATTCCTGTCATACTGGCCACATTCCACATACCCAATAGGCACATGAAGCTAGCAGCTACAGTCTTGAAGCACATCTATATAATGTTTCCATCAACACAGAAAATTCTGTTGCACAGTGCTGCTATGTAAGGTCAAGAGTTCTCTCCCCACATGTAGTTAAACTTGAAGGCTGTAGGTTTGTAGTATTCAAGACAGCCAGTATTATTCACTAGGGGAGGAAGGGGGACGTGGAGGAAAACCTGTATGTAATATGTGTGATATACGTATGTATGGGTGTGCACACGTGTGCATACATGTGCTGTGGAACAAAGGTGATTGTCTCATTTCTATAGTGCTGTGAAATGTGCAATGCTCTAAAATTGTAGAATATTATTTTAAAGCTGATGTAAGAAAATATTTTAATGAAAGATTTAACATCCTTGGAAGCCCAGTTATAAGAATTTTTCCAATTAATTGGGGTTTATTGTCTTAATATTACTTCCCAGAAGGACTTTCTTTAATGTCATTACTATTGATCTTTCTCCCTGATGTTTCCTGATTTCTCTGGCTCTTGTCCTGAAATGGCCCCATAAATAGGGAAGAAATCATGACCAATAGTTTTGTCAACTATTTTACAAGATGTTATTAACTTCAAGATCCGAAACTATAATCTAGGTTTTTCTTCAATATACTCCCTACCGAAGGCTAAGAAATATTTCAGGGAACAAATGAAAATAGGCAAAGAGAATTATTTGGCGTTATGAAAATACCTCATTGTTTTGATGCATAAGAAAAAAATTAAGTTTTTGCAATAGTGGTTTTAATACTTAGCTATTCAATAAAAACTGTGGAGAAATAATAGTGTCCTCTATACAATTTTATGGTTATCAAGCATGTGCCATTTAATGGATGACATGAAGTATATGAGAAAAAACAACCCTTTCTTTATAATTTCTCATATCATTTAAAACAATTACAGTTGGCTACAGGGAAGAATTCTTTGCTATTTCCATTCTATGGGAAACCTGAGAAAGAGAAAATCCAAGCAAATAATCTGCTGACTCTTAAATCAGGTTTATTAACTACAAACTTTCATCAAACAGGAAAATAGAAATATTTTTTGATGAGTGACATAAGGACCATTCTTAACACCCTAATATTGCCTTCATGCTTCTGTCATTTTATGGAATAAAGGGAAATGGCTAAATGCTCTAATTCTTTCTTATATTGTGCACTTAGTGTGTTTTTATTCACTGCAATTTTGCAAGGAATGTATGAGATTAGAAAACAGTATTGATTAAATTTAATAATAGCCTCAGTAACTGTAAAAACTATCCCCAAATGAGACATTTTGAACAGTAGAGAGCATTATAAGATAATAAAAGAATATTATAATCAACTCTATGCCCACAAATATGATAACCTGAATGAAACAGACCAATTTTTTGAAAGACAAAGTCTGTCAAAACCCAACAAGAAGACATAGACGATCTGAATAGGCCTATATCTATTAATGAAATAGAAATAATAATTAATAACCTTCCCAAAAACAAAACACCAGGCTCAGATAGGTTCATTGTGAATCCTACTAAACATTTACAGGTGAAATTATATCAATTTTCTACAATCTCAGCAGAGGGAATATCCCCTACTTCATTCTATGAAGTTACCGTTACCCTAACACCAAAACAAAGACATTACAAGAAAACTATAGGTCAATATATCTTATGAGCATAGATGTAGGAATCCCCAACAAAATATTATCAAATAAAATTCAACAGTGTATATAAATCGCACACAATGACCAAGTGGGATTTATCCTGACTATGCAAGGCTCATTCAACATTCAAAAATCAATGATCACATCAATAGGCTAAAGAAGAAAAATCACATGAGCATATCAATAATACAGAAAAAAAGCATTTGAAAAAAATCATGATACAGACTCTCAGCAAAGTAGGAAGGAGGGGGGGCTTCCTCATCTTGATAGAGAACACCTACAAAATACTTAAAGCTAACATCATATTTAATGGTGAAAAACTTGAAACTTTCCCTGTCACCACCACTGCTTTTCAACATCCTTCTGGAAGTCTTGACTAATGCAATAAGACAGGAAAAGGAAATAAAAGATACACAGATTGAGAAGGAAGAAATAAAAACTCTTTGTTCTGAGGGGACCTGATTGTCTATATAGAAAATCCAAAAGAATCAATGAAAAACTCCTGGAGATCACTTTCTTATGCACCAACAATGAACAGTACAATATGAAAAAAAAAAAAAAAAAGAAAACAACACAATACCATTTACATAGGCACTCCCCCAAAAGGAAATAGGAAATATTTATGTATAAACCTAACAATACATATATAAGGTCTATATGAACAAAACTATAAAACTATAAAATGAAAACTATAAAACTATAAAATGAAAGATATAGACGAAGAGCTTAATAAGTAGAGAAATATTCTGTGTTCATGGATAAGCAGACTCAAGATATCAGTTCTTACCAATTAGATCTATAGATTTAATTCAATGTCAATCAAAATTTCAGCAAGTTACTTTGTTGGTACTGATAACTATTTCTACATTACATAGAGAAGAAAAAGACCCAGAATAGCCAATACAATATTGAAGAAGAACAAAGTCAAAGGATTGAAATTACATGATGTCAAACTTAAAATAAAGCTGCCGTAATTAAGACAGTATGGTATTGGTGAAAGAATAGGTAAGTATATCAATGGAACATAATAGAGAGCCCAGAAATAGACCCGCATAAATATGGGTAACTGATATTTGACAAAGGAGCAAAGGCAGTGTAAAGGAATAAAGATAGTCTTTTCAGCCAATAGTGCTGGAGCAACTGGCCATGTGCCTGTGAAAAATGAATTTGGACACAACTTATACCCTTCACAAAAGTTAACTCAAAATAATCATAGACCTAGATATAAAATGTAGAACTACAGAACTCAGAAGATAACAGAAAAGAATCTAGATGACCTTGGGTATTGCCTTTGTAATTACAAAGGCAAATTCATGAAAGAAATAATTGATAAGCTGAATGTCATTAAAATTTATAACTTGTGCTCTGCAAAATATATTGTCAAGATAATGAGAAGAAAAGCCCCAAGTTTGAGGGGAAATATTTGCAAAAGACATATGTAAGAAAGAACTGATAGGGAAAATATGCATAGAGCTCTTAAAATCCAACAATGTGAAAAGAAACAACCAAATTTAAAAATGACCTCAGATTTGAACAGACAACTCACCAAAATAGATATATGGATGTCAAATATGCATATGAAAGGATGTTCAACAGCATATATCATCAGGCAATTGAAAATTAAAACAATGATGAGATACCAAGACCTGCCTATTAGAGTGACCAAAATCCAAAACACTAACCACACCAAACACTGGTAAAGATGGGGAGCAACTCATATTCATCATTGTTGGGAATGCAAATGGTACAGCCATCTTGGAAGACAGTTTGGTGGTTTCTCATAAAGCTAAACATACCTTCCCATAAAATTGTGCTCCTTAGTATTTACCCAAAAGAGTTGAAAACCTTTGTCCACGCAAAACCTTACACACAGAGGTTTATAGCAGCTTTGTTCATCATTGCCAAAACTAGCAAGCAAGATGTCCTTCAGTAGATGGATAAGCTGTAGTACATCCAGTCAGTGGAATATTGTTCAGTGCTAAAATAAATATGCTTCAAGCCATGAAAAGACATGGAGATTTCATATTACTAAGTACACGTGTATTGATACATATTGCTAAGCGTTAAAAGTAGTTTGGGAAGGAGTGCAGACCTAATGATTCCAACTCAATGACAAGACTACAGACACAGGAAAAGAATCAGTGGTTGCCAGGGGTCACTGGGGAGGGAGCTATGAATAGGACACAGAGGATTTTTAGAGTACTGAAACTACTCTGTATGGTACAATAATGGTTCATACATGTTGTTACACGGTTGCCCAAACCCAGAGAATGTACAAAACCAAGAATGAACCTTAATGTAAACTATGGGCTTTGGCTGATAATATGTCAGTGCAGGTTCTCACGTGTAACAAATGTACGACTCTAATGAAGGATTTTGGGAGTGAGTGAGGCTGTACATATGTGAAGGCAGGGTTGTATGGAAGTCTCTGCACCTTCTGCTTGATTTGATGATGAACCCAAAACAGAATAAGTAAAAAAGTCAGTTAAAATGTTTTCGCATAATTTTTTGCCTGCACCTTTATTAGAATCACACAAATTCAATAAGGTAGGAGATTATCAATCATAGATATAGGCATAGCTAATACAAAATTGTATATATAATTAAATGGATATTATATTGATATATTCTACATTAATTTATATTTAGATTAAATGCATATGTAATTTTTCTAAGCAGTTAGCAGACAATAAGATACGGCTTTAGGAAATATTAAATTAATGCCTTTCTTTGTAATACAAATAAAACTATACATTTAATAATATATAAAAATGGAAAATAACAAGAGGCTCGTGTGAATTAAGAACACAGAGCTGGTTGGGGCATCTGGGTGACTCCATCGTTCAGTATCTAACTAACTCTTGATTTAGGCTCAGGTCATTATCTCTAGGACGTGAGACTGAGCCTCACCTCAGACTTTGCACTCTGCGGGGAGTCGGCTCTAGATTCTCTCTCTCTCCCTCAAATAAATAAATCCTTTAAAAAAAGAACACAAGTGTGGCATGCAAGGTTGATACAATTTTATTTATATATTTATGTATTTATTTTTATCTTTTAAGTAGGCTCCATTCCCAGTATAGAGCCCAACACGGGGCTTGAACTCACAACCCTGAGACTAAGACCTGAGCCAAGATTAAGAGCCCAATGTTCAACCAACTGAGCCCCCCAGGTGCCCTGACATAACTATATTACATTAATATTACAATGTAGTAAATAATATCTCAAACTCAGGTATTTTTTTAGGAGTTTCCAGATAAAAAAGACCACAGCCTGAAGTAGAAGCAGTTGAATTAAACGTCTCTCTCAGAAGTGGTCTTGTAGATAAAATTCCTTACCAAAATATCACTGAAAAGTAACCACAGGAGGGGGAATATTTTATTAAATATTAAATGATGCCTACTTCTAAGGCCAGCTCACAGCAACAGTAACAAAATGATTATATTTGAAAGCAAATGGGTGTGGCACATGCCTGACAAAACAATCTACCCAGTACAGGCTATGATTTTCTTTTTTCTGGAAAGTAGCTAAACTTTGTTAATCTATGTATGTGCAGATATGCACTTCCAGTCCCCACTAGCTCAGATTATGGATGTTCCTTCTTGCACATATTTCTGCTGCTTGGACTATGTTGATCTGCCCACTGAAGAAGAAGGGAAGATCTCCTGAGAGTCTTTTGTCTCTGTTCTGTTTTTCTTAGCCAGGGGAGTGCCGCTTGGAGGGCTAGGTTGCCTTGCTGGACAGTGTGCAATTGTAGGCATTTGTAGGGACACTGCCCTTCCTCCAAGGCTCCACCATCCTAGAAGCTGCAGGCTCCATCTCATTGTGTCACAGACTCCAGCTGACCGGCGTCTTCTCCAAGCCCTCCCTCCAGTCCCATCTTCTCAAGCCAGCCTCTCCTCTTGCAGGCTCTGCACCCTCCCCTCACTTTACCGCCTCCACTAAGCCACAGTCTTCATTTTTCATAGACATCAAATTCCAAAGAGGTGCCTGTCTGGGATTTTGCTCCTGCATCAACATTAAGCCCACGCATTAAGTATGATATAAAGAACTCAAAAGTGAATTTATTTATTCTATTGTTCTGTCAAAGTAGGTCTGTTGCTAGCAGGCCTCTAGGTATGCATATGCAATTCACAGGGTTATAAAAGGAAAGGAACAAATGCCAGGCACACAGCACCAAGCTGAGAGACCAAATGTTGAGCAGGGACAGGGAAAGAGCTGAGCGTGGAGGTTAGCAGCGAGACCAGGTACTGACTGCTATCTGGAATATCAAACATTCTAATGAATATGAAGCATGATAAGATCCCCAAGTAATTGGGATGCCTGGCTGGCTCAGTGGTCGAGAGTCTGCCTTCAGCTCAGGGTGTGATCCCAGGGTCTTAGGATCCAGTCCCAGGTCGGGCTCCCTGCCGGGAACCTGCTTCTCCCTGTGCCTGTGTCTCTGCCTCTCTCTGTGTCTCTCATTAATGAACGAATGAATGAAAAAATGAATGAATGAATGAATAAATAAGTAAATCTTTAAAAAAAAACAGATCCCCAAGTAATAAAGAAAGTGGGCATCAATGCCCACCTGGCAGCCACATTGTGGCTAACAATTCAAGGATGAGATGAATAGGACAAAAAGGCATTTTGTAGTCTCCATCAGAAGGAAAAGCCCTTTTGGCTCCCAGAGCAGTACCAAGGGTGTCGGTAAGAACAGGAGCCTTATGAAAGGTGGCAAAAAGGGAGCCAAGAAGAAAGTGGTTGACCCATTTTCTAAGAAAGATTGGTATGATGTGAAGGCACACATGTTCTATACAAAATATTGGAAAAACACTACTCACAAGAACTCAAGGAACCAAAATTGCATCTATGATCTCAAGGGTTATATTTTTTTCTAAAGATTTTATTTATTTATTCATGAGAGACACACAGAGAAGGGCAGAGACACAGGCAGAGGGAGAAGCAGGCTCCATGTGGGGAGCCTGATGTGGAACTCGAACCTGGGTCTCTAGGATCAGGCCCTGGGCTGAAAGCGTCACTTAAACCACTGAGGCACCTGGGCTGCCCACAAGGGTTGTATTTTTTGAAGGAAGCCTTGCTAATCTGCAGAGCGATGAACTTGCATTTAGAAAATTCAAACTAATTGCTCAGGATGTGCAGGGCAAAAACTGCCTGACTAATTTCCATATCATGGATCTTACCCGTGACAAAATGTGCTCCATGGTCAAAAGTGGCAGACCATGATTGAAGCTCATGTTGATGCAAAGACTACCAATGGTTATTTGTTTCATCTATTTTGTGTTGGATTTACTAAAAAGAACACAATAATCAGATTCAGAAGACCTCTCATGCTCAGCACCAACAGGTCTGCCAAATTTGGAAAAAGATGATGGAAATCATGGCCCGAGAGGGGCCGACAAATGACTTGAAAGAAGTCATCAATGAATTGATTCCAGACAGCATCGGAAAAGATATAGAAGAAGCTGTCAGTCTATTTATCCACTCCATAATGTCTTTCGTTAGAAAAGCAAAAATGCTGAAGAAGCCCAAATTTGAATTGAGAAAACTCATGGAGCTTCATGGTGAAGGTAGTAGTTCTGGAAAAGCTACTGGGGATGAGACTGGTGCTAAAGTGGAAGAAGCTGATAGATATAAACCACCAATCCAAGAATCTGTTTAAAATTCAGACATTAAATGGTGACAAAAAATTCTTATTTGTGAAAAAAACAAAAAAGAAGGTATAGCAGGATACTATTTTAGTTCCTCCCTGCTAATGCCTAACAAGTTAATGCTATAACTAATGATAATTTGTGCAAAATATAGTAAATGTACCGTTTGGTCTAAAGAAAAGATGGTGCTCCTGTTGGAGGTGATGGAAGTGCACCAAAGGACCGAAGCCTTACTTACTGGTCTCCAGTCAGCAGGTATTTCGTAACATGTCTCAGAGAAGTTCTGCTCCAGGCTTCAAGGCATGGCGCCTGTGGCACAGACACTTCCAGCTGTAATTCAAACTGTGGCCCCCAGGAGATGTTCAGTGACTCACCCCGCCACGGCCATTGAGGAGCACCTGCCTCTAGCTGGGGAACTGGAGGTCCAGTCTTGGGGGGGGAGAAAGCCACCCTCTGGGTCAGCTATTGTGCATCCTGGGACATCAGGAACAATAAACTATGTACTGATGCCCCTTTCCTTCCACCAATTTGCAGCTCATGGAGAAAAGTGAGGAAAAAAGTAAGGACCAGAACTCCTGCCCATCCTGTTCCTCGATCCTCTGCCAAAGATGCTGTATTTAATTCAGGCAAAAGGGGTCAGAAAGAAGATTTTCCAGGTTTTTTACCTGATGATTCCTTCTTGTTCACAATATGAGCTCCTATCTTCATCCCTCTATCTCCAAATATTGTCATAGGAGTTATGATCACTTTGGCATTTTGAAATCAGTGTTTCTGAATTAGGATTCAAGAAATTATATAAGTTTTTCGGCAATTTTGTTTTTTGTTAGATAGAGAGAACTTATTTATTCATTTATTTATTTTTAGGGAGAACTTATTCAATAAAAATGTTATTGGCTATTTAGTAACTTAATGGGCCAGGCTGATAATATATCTTTATGTACTGATTATCAGAAAAAAATCTATTTTAGTAAGTCATCACTGTATTCTTTCATTGTTATTTTCATTATTGTTACATTCAGTGTACTTCTAAATACAAGGGTATTTGAAAAACAAAGAGTAAGTGTTTTGTTCATGGTAAACTATGCTCAGAGACCAAGACTATCATTGCCAATAATTTATTTAATACAGATTCACTGAGGGGATTAAATTTGTAATAATAATATTTCATGTGCTGATAACATACAGGATAATATCTCTTAATAAACGGAAAATATACCTCAAGCCAATGATAGATTAATTACACTACTGTTCCAGGTATGGGGATAATGGAAAAAAAATAAAGTCCAAATTGAGTTGAGATATATTTTTCTGTGACTTGGTTCCTTTCTGGGTATTGGCTTAGCTGACCAAGAGCTCATGTCCAGTTGCCAACACACATACACACACACACACACACACACACACACACACACACACAAATAAGTCCCTTATTGCTAGAGCACAATGCTAGCTGAACAAAGGGGTTTGTACAGGCAAATCTTCACCACTTTGAGAAGGATTAGGCTTGCCGCAGCAGTAGCTTATGTCCATAGGTCTTTGGAGAACTATTTCGATCAGCAAAGGGTAGCCCTCCCAGACTGAACACTGTCACTGAATTCTCACAAATTCTTGGTATTTAAAGTTTCAATGTCCATTATATCATAGTTGATCTTTCATATATTCATATTGATAAGCACTCAATGACACAACTTTGTTGACATTATTCTGAAATAGCCTCTTCAACGTAAACAAATTCACTCTTAGATCTAAACGACTTCACTTAAACCATAAAAATGTGGATTTGAACCCCTTACCAGCAAAGAAATTGGGGTAGTCATTAAAAATCGCCCAAGAAACAAGAATCCAGGGCTGGATGCCCTCCTGGCAGAAATCTACCAAACATTTAAAGAAGAATTATTTTTCTTAAACTGTTCCAAAAAGCTGGAAGAAAGGAAAACTTCCAAACTCATTCTATGAGGCCAACATGACCTTGATCCCCAAACCAGACAAAGACCCCACTACAAAGGACAGTTATAGACCAATATGCCTTGTGAACATGGATGCGGAAGTTCTCACCAAGATACTAGCCAATAGGATCCAATAGTACATTAAAAGGATTATTCACCACTACCAAGTGTGATTTATTCCTGTTTCCAAGTTTCCATTTGTGGCTCAATATCCACAAATCAATCTATGTGATATGCCACATTGATAACAACAACAACAACAACAACAAAAGGACAAGAACCATTTGATCCTCTCAATAGATGCAGAATAAGCATTTGACAAAATACAGGATCCTTTCTTGAGAAAAAACAAAACAAAACATTTCTCCACCATGTAGGGATAGAGGGAATATACCTCCATATCGTAAAAGCCATAAAAAAACAAAACAAAAACAAAAAACCAGAGTGAATATCACCCTACATGGGGAAAAACTGAGAGACTTTCCCCTAAGGCTGGAACGAGACAGGATGTCCACTCCCACTACTGTTATTCAGCATAGTACTAGAATTCCTAGCCTCAGCAATCAGACAACAAGAAGAAATAAAAGGTATCCAGATCAGCAAAGAACTCAAATTTTCACTCTGCAGACGACATGATCTCAATGTAGAAAACCTAAAAGACTCCAGCAAAAAAATTGCTAGACTGATACAGGAATTCTGCAAAGTTTCAGGATACAAAATCAATGCACAGAAATCAGTTGTATTTCTATGCACTAACAATGAGGCAGGGAAAGAGAAATAAGGGAATCGATTCCATTTACAATTACACCCAAAACCGTAAGATACCCAGGAATAAAACTAACCAGAGAGGTAAAGGATCTGTACTCTGAAAACAATAGAACTTATGAAAGAAATTGAGCAAGATGCAAAGAAATGGAAAAACATTCCATGCTCATAGATGGGAAAAACAGGTATTATTAAAATGTCTATGCTACCCAGAGCGATCTGCACATTCAATGCAATTCTTACCAAAATACTATCAACTTTTTTTTTTTACAGAGCTAGAACAAATAATCCTAAAATTTGTATAGAACCAAAAAAGACCCTGAATAGCCAAAGCAATCCTGAAAAAGAAAACCCCAATGTTCACAGCAGCAATGTCCACAAAGCCAAACAGTGGAAGGAGCCTCGGTGTCCCTCGACAGATGATGGATAGAGAAGATGTGGTCTGTGTATACAATGGAATATTCTTCAGCCATTAGAAACGACAAATACCCACCATGTGCTTCGATGTGGATGGAACTGGAGGGTATTATGCTGAGTGAAATAAGTCAATCGGAGAAGGACAAACATTATATGGTCTCATTCATTTGGGGAATATAAGAAATAGTGTAAAGGATGATAAGGGAAAGGAGGGGAACTGAGTGGGAAAAATTAGAGAGAGAGAAAAACCATGAGAGATTCCTAACTCTAGGAAACGAACAATGGGTTGCGGGAGGGGGTGGTTGGGGGGATGGGGTGACTGGGTGATGGGCACTGAGGAGGGCACTTGATGGGATGAGCACTGGGTGTTATACTATATGATGGCAAATTGAATTTAAATAAAATATTTTTAAAAAGAAAGGAAACCAAAACCAGTGGCATCACAATCCCAGACTTCCAGCTGTATTACAAAGTTATAATCATCAAGACAGTGTGGTCCTGGCACAAATCCAACATAGATCAATGGAACAGAATAAAGAACCCAGAAATGGACCCAATTCTATGGTCAATTGATCTTCAACAAAGCAGGAAACAATATCCAATGAAAAAAGACAGTCTCCTTAACAAATGGTGTTGGGAAAATTGGACAGCCACATGCAGAACCATGAAGCTGGACCACTTTCTTACCCCAGACACAAAAATAAACTCAAAATGTATGAAAGACCTAAATGTGAGACAGGAATCCATCAAAATCCTAGAGAACACTTTTTTGACCTTGGCTGCAGCAACATTTTGCTAGACACATCTCCAGAGGTAAGAGAAACAAAAACAAAAATGAACTATCAGGATTTCATCAAGATAAAAAGCTTCTGCACAGCAAAGGAAACAGTCAATAAAACGAAAAGACAACTGGGGCAGCCCCAGTGGCTCAGCAGTTTAGCGCTGCCTTTAGCCTGGGGCTTGATCCTGGAGACCCCGGAATGAGTCCTGCTTCAGGCTCCCCGCAGGGAGTCTGCTTCTCCCTCTGCCGGTGTCTCTGCCTCTCTCTCTGTCTCTCATGAAAAAATAAAATCTTAAAAAAAAAAAAAAAAAAAAGGCAAAACAAAAACGAAAAGACCAACAGAATGGGAGAAGATATTTGCCAATGTCTTATCAGATAAATGTCTAGTATCCAAAATCTATAAAGTACTTATCTAACTCAACACTCAAAGACCAAATAATGCAGTTAAGAAATGGGCAGAAGTCATGAATGAATACACATTTTTCCAAAGAAGACATCAGATGGCCAATAGACACGTGAAAAGATGTTCAACATCACTCATCACCAGGGAAATATTACATATTGAAACTTCAATGAGACATTAGCTCATACCTGTCAGAATGGCTAAAATTAACAGTACAGGAAACAACAGGGGTTGGCAAGGATGTGGAGAAAGGGGAGCCCGCCTGCACTGTTGGTGGGAATGCAAGATGGGGTAGCCACTGTGGAGAGCAGTGTGGAGGGTCCTCAAGAAGTTAAAAATAGAGTTACCCTATGACCCAGCAATTGCACTACTGGTATTTATACTAAAGTATACAAAAATACTGATTTGAAGTGATTCATGCATCACAATGTTTGTAGTACCACTATCAACAATAGCCAAATCATAGAAACAGCCCAAATGTCCATGGACTGATGAATAACAAAGAAGATGTAGTGTGTGCATATACACACGTGTACATAAGTTATACATGACCACATATATAGTATATATTATATATTTATAATTATATGCAACATTTAATGTATTTTATATATAATATAAAATGTTATATTAAAACATGCTTAAATATAATTATATAAAACATATTATTATTGTATAATTACAGTATGTATTATACACATATCTAATATATATATTAGATATTCAACAATAAAAAAATGAAATTTTGCCATTTGTGATGATATAGATGGAGCTAGAGAGTGTCATGCTAAACAAAATAAGTCAGTCAGAGAAAGACAAATACCATATGATTTCACTCATCTATGGAATTTAAGAAACAAAACAGATGAATATGGGGGGAAAAAAGAGACAATCCAGAAACCGACTCTTAACTATGGAGAATAAATTGAGAGTTACTGGAGGTGGGCTGGTTGCCAAGGGATGAATTAAATGGACGATGGCACCTGTTATAGTAAGAACTAGGTGTTGTAGCTAAGTGATGAATCACTGAATTCTACATCTGAAACTAATATTACACTGTATGTTAACTAACTGGAATCTAAAGAAAATTTTGGAAACAAAAAAGGGAAATGGATTTGAAATGATAACAAACCAGTAGACAATCTACTCTGTGATTTCAAATCACTTAGAATCACTTGGACGGTAATCCAAAGTGCCTAATCACCTATAAAAATCTAAGTCCCCAAAATTATCAAAGTTTGTAGGTCTACATCACTAACAATATAATTGTCCTTTAATTTTCTAGTTTTGTTACTGCAAACTTCATTAAATCAATTTCCAGTATTATTAGCAAAAACAAAACACAAAGAAATCTTTAATATGATACCCGCTTAAACTTGCAAAAGACCAAAAATTAATTTTCTTAAACCCTCAGTTCAGTAAGCTTCCTTGACAACTGTGTTTCCATGTAAAGCCATGTGTATGAAGCTCGAGGGGGTACACACTGGCACAGCACTATCAAGAATGTGCTTGATTGCCGTAACATCAGAAGTCAAGACTGTCATAATTTTAGAGAAGGTATGTTTTTATTTTTTTGTTTTTCCAATTCCTACAAAGTCATTTTTACTATATCGGTCTTGTCTTCTAGATATTCTTTTATTTATCTTAATTTTTCTAATATGTAATTTATAATTATTAGACTAATTTTAGAAGACTCAGTCTGGAATATTCCTCCGGTTATTTTAATAGTTATTCTATCCTCTATTGACCTCAAATAATTCCTTCTATGGACACATTCATTACCTGTTCTATTTTTACACATTCCAACATGTTATGTTTTTTATTTTCCCTCTGAGCCCAGTTGGATAAGGTAAGTTTTGGCTTAGAGCAGAGAATCAGGGTACCATTTCCCATATTATCCTAGTTGAGGAGGCATCAAGGGTACAGTCATGGGTACATGGACTATGGGTTTAGTTCTATTCCACCAATATATTTTCCTTCTATCACTTGGGGCTTTTTGTGGCTTGTAACTTTCGCTCTCCCCTGTGATACTGGGGAACCACAAAAGTGTGATAACCCAATGTCACATTTCCTGCTTTACGGGAATTTCACAGTTGCCCAAGGAGTCACAGCCACTAAGATGTGTGGTATCTCCTCTGATTTTTGCCAGGTTATCTATAATTTCAGGTGACCGGTATTGCCCAAAGATCATGACTGTCCCGAGTATATTACATGTATTTACCAACCGTAACTGGAATAATTGACAATCAGTCTTTTAAAAACATCTTTTATAGGGACGCCTGGGTGGCTCAGTGATTGAGTGTCTGCCTTTGGCTCAGGGCGTGATCCCGGGGTCCTGGGATCGAGTCCCCGCCCCCTCCCCGTCCGGCTCCCTGCAGGGAGCCTGCTTCTCCCTCTGCTTGGGTCTCTGCTTCTCTCTGTGTCTTTCATGAATAAATAAATAAAATCTTTAAAAATATATACCTTTTATATATTTTTTAGGATCTTATTAGTTTTATAATAATTCCTGAATGCTTTCTTCAGAATATCCAGTCCAGTTTCTATCTGAAAATCATTTCTGTTTCACGGGATGCTACTAATCATATCCATCTATGCACTCGATGATAAACCTGTGACAGCATGTGGAATATGTTATTTTCAAAATCTTTAAAGTCCAAATTAATCTTATCAAATTGAATTTATGTGAAAAACCTGATGCCACTGCACCTCTAATTAGTTCTTTCTCAAGTCCAACAAGGAACAGTAGGGGTTTTCTTATCTTTAATGAATCAATCTTCGGCATGGGTTGCAGGTTAGGCATAAAATTGAATGGATAAAATTGAGCACAATTAGGGAATCTTTATCTAGCCTTAAAATCCTGTGCTTGAAATTTAAAGTATATGCTACTATAAAGTATATACTATATGCTCTTATTATAGTAAGAGTTAATGGTTTTAGGTTCCCTATTTGGGGAGTGCAGACGTGAGGGAGGTAGGCAGACTGTGTGGTGCACCACCATGGATGATAGCACTAAGTGTGAGGTTTCCGATGTGTCCTCTATGTACTCTCCATGGTATTCCGTTTCCTTGGAGTAATAGGGTCCATGAATCTAGAGTTAACTTTCTAGTGGGTGAGTGAGTATGGGTTATAAAATGTAAATGGTGGGTGTTGCAAGTGCTCTAAAGTGAGCTCATGAATATTCAGTGTTCTAATGGTCATGCATCCGGGTTAGGGTGCGCTATAACTGACCCTTGTGAGGGGACGCTGTAGTTGGGTCTAGCCCCAAGGCGGCATCACTGCCCCCGGGTACAGTGAGATAGTTAGCATTCCAGGTGGTAGATTCTTACTGGCCTGATCTTAATATTGCTTGCAGACTGTCTCACCTCTTTGATCTCAACATTGGACTTCCAACCCACATCATCTACAGGCTCCTTATGTGTTCTGTCTCATAAGTAAACCATTCCTTTAGACCTGCCCTAATCTTCGAGATGTTGTCAGTGTAGTAGAGAGTTTCCCATTGAAAACTCCAGGCTCCTGCTTCGCATCTGGTCGTGTTTAGATCAGTGTTAGATTTCCTGCACCCCTAATGCAGGCACTCCTTTGGTGAACCTGGCTTCATAACTCTTGTAACAATTGGCCTGTGGCTTATGTTCACAATACCTATCTCTAAGCCACATCACATGTTCTTTTAATGAATGTATTATTGCTAAAGTTCAAAGTTGAGTAAGTAATTTTTGGCAAAGGCCACCATAATGTTTGGTTCATAGTTTTGTTATTTAGCAACTCATTACTTGAACATTTATTTTTATTTTTTTAAAGATTTTATTTATTCATTCATGAAAGAGATGGTGGGGGGCAGAGACACAGGCAGAGGGAGAAGCAGGCTCCATGCAGGGAGTCCGATGTGGAACTCGATCCCGGGACTCCGGGATCAAGCCCTGGGCTGAAGGCAGGCGCTAAACCACTGAGCCTCCCAGGGATCCCCAACATTACTTGAACATTTAGTATAATTTAATATTTTGAAGATTAGATTATAATGTATTTATGGCATTGCTGTATTGATGTGTGTTTTACTATAGCACCAAACTGATCATTTGTATTCTTTTAATATGGGTATGAGTGATTCTATACTCTCAGGTTCAATGGAAACATTAAGTAGACATTTTGCCCACATTTGAGATGGGCATATAGCTACTTGTTCAATTTTATCTGGCCATTCTTCATTACTCACTCTTATACCGTTGTGATTTTGTTAAGGAACCAATGATTTATATGTTTATATGTTTTATTATTTAAATATCTTAGTACTAATGAAAGAATTATGTGTTTTGAATTGAGTTCAGAAGGTGAAAGAGAATCAGTGCAGGGTTTGGAAAATACATCAGAGTTCTAAAATTCTGCACTTGATATGGCACTGGTTGTCTCACACAATTAAATTACCAGAATGGAATAAGTTAGGCCATTCTGTGATATAAAGTCTAACTTCTGTGCCATCAGTGGTATGTATTTCTGTGGGACTCTTAAGTACAAATGGTTTTTGTTTGGAAATGGAGATAGTTGTAGTTGATTTTAGGCACCTGTCTGGTAGAACCAATAATTGTCTTATTAAATATATCCATTAATACAGTAGATGCTTCATTATCGGAGTACTTTGTGTGGTCTGTGTGGTGGTTTTATTTCCTCTTTCTTTATAATCATAATGGACTTCTTCATAATCTCCTGCTTTGTCCCATGCCGATATCCACTGCTGATGGCCAGATAATGTAGTCCTTTAGATGAGACCTCTAAATAACAATTTCATGATCTATGTGTTTCAAACTGTGGTTCCATATGTGTCATTAGAATTGTCATTTCTGGTCCTGCCAGTTGGTAAAAGGAGTTCTAAGAGCATCCTGCAATGGTGAAGCATTGCTGCATTTCTACAAATGCACTTTTTTCTGTCTGTGTTTAGAGAGCACATGAAATCTCTCTTTCTCTCTCTGTCTCTCTGTCTCTGTGTGTGTGTGTGTGTCTTTTTTAAAGATTTTATCTTTTTATTCATGAGAGACACAGAGAGAGAGGCAGAGACATAGGTAGCGGGAGAATCAGGCTCCCCACATCCCCACAGGCCCGATGCAGGACTCATTCCAGGACCCTGGGATCACGCCCTGAGCTGAAGGCAGACCCTCAACCCCTGAGCCACTCTGAGGTACCATTTATTTTTTTATTTTTTTATTTTTTTTTGTATTTAGAGTATCTGCAATAGTCCCATCAGTGGGGTAAATGGCAGTTTCTTCTCACTACATGTTTGATTCCTTCATAGCACGGGGTATTATTAAATTGGATGCTGTACATTTTTCTCAAAAGGGTTTAAATATTTTTTCTAATAATGCCTTATTAACATTACACTGTGGGGATTTGGGTGATAGCTAGTAGCCATGCTTGATCTACTGTGAAAGCCAAATATTTGCCTTTATATTGTGTGAGATTTTGACCTACCAGGTAAAGATCAATGATCAAGGCACCTGGGTGACTCAGTCAGTTCAGTGTCCACTTTTGGCTCTGGTCATGACCCCGGGGTCCTGAGGTAGAGCCTCATATCTGGCTCCCTGCTCCCCAGACAGCCTGATTCTCCCTCTCCCTCTGCTGCCCCCCTGAATGTACTCTGTACCTCTCTGTCAAATGCATAAGCAAAATCTTAAAAAAAAAAAAAAAAAAGAAAAGAAAAAAGAAAGAGCAGTGATAAAGCTAACTTGAGATGTTCCACTGTTTCACTTGCACATTAAGTATGTGTAGGAGATGCAGCTGCACAGAGACCGGGGGCTGAGGGTGCAGAGGATACAACAGAGATATCCATGCCATCAACACGTAGGCTTTTGTTCCATTAAATGAAGATAATAAGCAATTTAAACAACACACCATGTCTAGGAATACTAAATGGGTGGATAATTAGTCTCCAGATCCTGAATGAGCAAGAGCAGCAAGTTGGCCTAACAGATAACTGGCGATAAGGTTTGGAAGGGGTCTTGGCTATGGGTTTCATCCAAGTGCCTATTCTGCACATTCAGCAGCTGCTCTTTTACAATAAAATGCTAGAACACAAAGTAAATCAAGAATTCAATCAGGCTTATTTTCAGAGTCCCTGCAATGATCCAATAATGCACTTAATTGAGTAAGCCAAGGTAAGGAGGTAAAGGATAAGGGAAGTACCTGGTTGCCCTGGCATACACACTGGGTCATAACAGCAGGAGTCAAACTGCGGTTCTCAGACCAATCCTCATTTTCTGAGTTGGTGTCTCATAGGAGGCATTGTGCAAGATCCTTTTGGGTTCCTGCAGAGGTTGAAATGGAGGTGTCCACAGCTTCATCAGCTTCCCTCGGTTATCTGTTTCTCTATCAGGCAAAGGCTTCCCAGTGAGTAGACGGTGCTGATGGTGAAGGGTGAGCTGGAGAGGGTGGGCTTGGTGACGCTGGTCATGCTTGGGAGTTCGCAGTTATAGTAAGGTGACAGGATGGTGGCCTGTGGGAAAAGTGGAGGATGTCACAAACGGTAGAACTGTATCCTGAGCAGAGAGTAGCCTTTCAGCTGGAGGTGCTTGCATAAGTGCCCTCGTCAGCGCTATCTGTGAAGTATCCGTGGCTGCAACGAGTAGGGCATCCAGTAGTGAGTAATAGGCAAGAGTGTGGCCGGTAGGCAGCATGTCATTCTGACTCCCTTGGTAGTGATTTCAGGGTTCGAGGTGCTTGGAGGGTTCATGCCTGCAACACCAAGAGACTTCTGTAAGTTTCTAATTCTTTCTTGTTGTCATTCTTGCCATTGAGTGGGGACCCACAGCTGTTATGGCCATTACTGACAGTGTTTCTCCCAGCATGATAGCCCCGCACCATGCTAGGCTGAATACTAGGCATCCCGCAATGACGTGTATGAAAATGTGTCCACTACTAGGTGTTTTGCCCTCATTAACAGAGTAAATATCAATGTTTTTAGCACCTGCATCGCGTGTTGACACAATAGAAGATGGTGTTCTTCATGCCTGAAAATTTTACAGAAGCATCATATTATTTTCTTCAATTTGATGTAATCTGCCTTTTTCTTTGGTCATCCAGTATGTTTTCTTTTTCTTTTCTTTCTTTCTTTTTCTTAGATTTTTATTTATTTATTAGAGACACAGAGAGAGAGAGAGGGGCAGAGACACAGGCAGAGGGAGAAGCAGGCTCCATGCAGGGAGCCCAACGTGGGACTCGATCCCAGGACTCCAGGATCACACCCTGGGCTGAAGGAGGCGCTAAACCACTAGGCCACCGGGGCTGTCCAGTAGGTTTTCAATTAGTAGCAGGTGCTATGATTTCCAGTTATATGTACATTATTATAATTTTTAATTAATACTTTTCCTTTTAGTTTAGATTCTGGGGCGTTGTTAGTGCTTACTCTTATTTCTGTGAATGACTGCAATATTCATTTAATAGACATTTTTCTATGTCTTTTATATCTATTGCTTAGAGATCTTGCCACTTCCTGGATCTCTTCAGTCTGTGCTTTTCATATCTTTTCCTTGAGCAACTCATCATACCTTTCAATTGATCCAGAGGCAGTTGGGTTATAAGATTACTTAGAAGGTCACATTACGCTCTGTGTTTTGGCCCAATTTTCTATTATTTTCTCTGTGAAAGGGGTTCCCTGGTCAGATTCTATGATGATGGGGATACCATAGCAGGCAATCCTGATTTTCAATGCCCTGATCACCTTTTTTGCTCATCTTCCTGCAGAGGTAGGCTAATCCTATTCCTGACCATGTGTCTACAATGGCGCACACATAGTTTATTTTCTGACATAGGCATGGATCATATATAACCATATAATTTGCAAGAGTCTGTCAGTTTTGATCCAATTGGAGTACTTATTGATGTCCTTCAGACTTTAAACATTTGGCAATTTTCATATCTTTCTTTGAAATTGGAGGTATGTGCTAGGTATATGCATGTTTCTGGTTTCTACCCATGTTCTAGTGCTGTGCGTACCTGCAGGACCTGTTTGATGATGTGCCCATGTAATAATCCTATCAGTTGGTGTATCTTTTTGTTCAGGTTTTATATTCCATTGTCCGTCTTGTCTATGTATGGTTATGTTTTTAATTGGTTTCTTCCTTAGCCAGAAATCATTGTGCTTCTTCTTTTTTTAAAAAGATTTTTAAAATTTATTTATGAGAGAGAGAGAGAGAGAGAGAGAGAGGCAGAGACACAGGCAGAGGGAGAAGCAGGCTCCATGCTGGGAGCCCGTGGGACTCGATCCCTGGTCCCCAGGATCGTGCCCTGGGCCAAAGGCAGGTGCTAAACCGCTGAGCCACCCAAGGATCCCCAATCATTGTGCTTCTTAAGATAATTGTTAGGAATCCTTATTTCATAGTTTCCCTGGTGAGTTCATCCACCTGGTAATTAAATTTGGTTCCCTCAGAGTTGTACTTCTGGTGTGCAGAGACATGTGTGATGAATGTGGAGATGTCAGCCACTGCCATTTTTTTGCCAGGTGTCCTTATTTCCTATCTCGTAGGTAGGAAATGAGTATTCTATTCCAGATGGCTATTCCATTAGGTATTGCACATGAGTCTGAGAAAAGATGTACCTCATTCTGATTTTCCTTAATAGGTTGTTCACTCACCAATTTTATGGCTATTAGATCAGCATATTGTCCTGATTTTGTCAGTTAGACCATCATTAGTCCTCAAGGCTACAGACCACCAACATACTCTGGATGGTGTCATCGAGGCTGCTCCACCCATAAGCGTGCATTGTTAAGTGCTGCAGACCGATGATGGTTCTCATCGCCCAACTGCTTGGGTGGGCTTGCCGTGTGGAAACACTGACACATGTACCATAGGCATCGCTGAGATTTCCTCAGATAATGCAGAGGCTTGACCAGCCATTGCTATGTCCCATTCTGAAATGTACCATTTCCATGTTAGGAATTTGTGGTCAGGGTGATTTCCTTCTGTTTATCAGGATCTGTCCTTCCTAATCCAGAATATGCTGCTGGAGTTTAAGTATAGTTTATTTTCTCTTAGTAGCTCTGTATTTTGCAGGGCCTCATTGAATGCCCAGGTAAGCCTTTCAATTGGTTGGTACCTATTCTCGGACCACAGGAAATTTTAGTTCAAAATCTAATTGAACAAAAATTGGGGCCTTGCAGTGCTTTAATCTACAGTGACCATGTTGTAAGCCCTTATGAAAATAGGCACTATATTTGGAGTCCTCATTTATTGGTGCAAATGTGTTAAATTTCCAGTAGTGTTTTATCAAATAAGTAAAAGCTCCCTCTTGAGTCTCTGTCCCCTAAATGCCCTACTCTTCTTAGTTGTTTCAAAGATGAGTTTTAATATTATTCTCATATATGATATGTGTTATATACAATATCTAAGCAGTACTATCAGTTTCTGAGCTGCTTCTTTTGTGGTAGAAGTAGGTATAAAATCTGGCTTGTTTATGACTGGCTCTGGCACTTTCCTATGTTCAGAGGACCAAATTGTGCCTAGAAATTTTACTGTAGTTTGGGGTCCTTGAAATTACCTAGGTTGATCATCCATCTTCTGAGTGTAAGAAATTCAATTAACTCTCTCTTGACCCTAGTCTATTCTCCCAAGTTATCACCATAAATAAAGATGTCGTCAATACAGGAAATAATAGTTTGTGCGTGTTGTGTTTTCCTGAAAGGCCTGGATGTCTTGTATGAGAATGTTGTGGACTACCATCACTGGACTGTTAAGGTATCCCAGTGGTAACCTACTAGGTTGATATTGTCTACCTTCCCATGTGAGGTCAGTCATGACTTGGCTCTCCTTTTCAACTGATATAGCAAAAAACATCTCAACTAAGTCAATTACTATATAATAAGTTCAGGATCCAGTGGTTGATACTGTTTACGATAGTGCCTGTATCTGGGAGTGCTCCCTCATTTGGAGAGAGTGTTCATTTACATTTCTATAATCTGGGATTCCTAGGTGGCTCAGTGGTTAAGCATCTGTCTTCGGCTCAGGGCGTGATCCTGGGGTCCTAGGATTGAGTCCCACATCGGGCTCTCTGCATAGAGTCTTCTTCTTCTTCTTCCTATGTCTCTGCCTCTCTCTCTCCGTGTCTCTCATGAATAAATAAATAAAATCTTAAAAAAAGATAAATTCCTATTATCTAACATAAATCTATATCTTGTCTGGGTTAATAGGCCAGATTGGATTGTAATATGGTAAAATAGTAGGCATAATAATTTGTTCTTTTAGGAGTTCCTGAATTTTCTCCTTAATTTGAGTATGTCTTCTGTTAAGATTATATTGGGTTACATTTGTTATTCTAGATAGGATAGACCATTTAATTGCAGTACATTTTGCTATACATAAATTAGTTTTAGCAATTGTTAAATCCTTTTTTGTTATATAATGTCCTATTACATCCATGTCAGGAATGTTTTCTAAATTGGGACCTTTAACTAATTTAGCCTTAACAGGAAAGTCTATCATCAAGTGTTAGAATATGTAACCATGTCCCTGCGGTTAATTTCCTTTCTATGTCTTCAATTAGTCCTATTTTATTTTAAGGCTTTCTATGTCAGTAAGATGCTCTTGTATCATTGCTACTTGTGATCCAGTATCTAACAATATAGTATCAAATGTAGTATTTTTATTTACAAATGGAATTTCTATTGATATGGCCACTGAAACATATGGGTGATTTTCTCAGGCCTTGACCAGGAGATAGAAATGCTGAGTTCCTATAGAGGGTTCATCTGGCTTTCTTGTTTTCATCTATCAGCGTATCATCTTTTAATGAGATTAGATTTTAAAAACGGTTATTATTTACAATAAATAGGTTATTAAGTATGTATGCGGATTTGTTCCCCCTAAAAAAGTTAGTTACTTCCATTTCATTGCCACTGTAATTACCTTCTTTTATTATCCTTATTGGGATTTTTATTTCCATATTTAGGATTAAAAGGTGCCCATGTAAATGGCCAAGGCCAAGAGGCCCTATAGGTTTTGTTCTATTAGATCTATATACATTAGATCTTTGCTATCTTTCCAGGTGAACAGGCCAAAAAGTCAATTCAACAAACATTTGTGGAGGACTTCTTAAACTTAAGACAATGGCAGTAAGCACTGTGAAATGCAAAATGAAAAAGAAAGTGATGAATCATGATGTCAAGGAATATACAGTATTCAGGGTAACTCAGTGCAGAGTGAGATAGGCAGTGTAGCTGAAGCATTAACGAAATGCTTGGAAAAACTAAAGAGGAGCACCTGGGTGGCTCAGTGGTTAAGCACCTGCCTCTGGCTCAGGTTGTGACCCCTGGGTCCTGGGATCGAGTCTCACATCGGGCTCCCCGCAGGGAGCCTGCTTCTTCCCCTGCCTGTGTTCCTGCCTCTCTGTGTGTCTCTCATGAATAAATAAATAAAATCTTTTTTTAAAAAAGAAAAGAAAACTAGAGAGGGGAATGATCAATGAGAAGGGAAAGCTTGATTAAATAAATGCTGATTGATCTGGACTTAAACAATGAACTAAATTTAGGTTAGCAAAGAAGAAGAGAATTCACTATAGACACAAGTTTATATGGAGATAAGAAAGTAGTCCTTTTTGCACAAAATCAAGATCAAATCAGGCAATATGGTAAACAGCATTTTGCTCCCAGTGTTGATTCTATCAATAGGGAGTTAGAGATTTCCTATCTCCCTTCTCAACTTGGTTTTTCTCCATAGCACATTTTATACTCCAATATACTTGAAAATTTACATATTCGTAGTCATCATGTGACTATCAATGACAGGATTGCTAGCTGTGATCCAGTATCTAACAATATAGTATCATAAGTAGTATTTTTATTTACAAATAGATTGTAAATAACACACACACACATACACACACATACACAAATACTCACTATCTTGCTTGACCTATAGCTAGACTACATTTTCCATTCTTAGATGCATCCACTGTGCAGAAACCCAGGAAAATATCTTTGTGAGATCTTCGTTTATTTAAACTATTTGATTAAAATATATTACAGAATTCATGAGTCCCTTTGAGATACAGTGACTTTTTTGTTTTATTTTTTTATTTAAATTCAGTTAGTTAACATATATTATTAGCTGCAGAGGTGGAAGTCAGTGATTCACAGTCCTATATAACATGCACTGCCCATTACATCACGTGCCTTCCTTAATGTCCATCACCCAGTTACCCCATCCTGCCACTCCCCTCCCCTCCAGCAACCCTCAGTTTATTTCCTATGATTAAGAATCTATTATGGTTTGTCTTCCTCTCTGATTTTGTCTGGTTTTATTTTTTCCTCTCTTCCCCTACGATCTTCTGTTTTGTTTCTTAAATTCCACATGTGAGTTAGATCATATGATACTTGTCTTTCTCCAATTGACTTATTTTGCTTAGTATAATACCCTCTAGTTCATCTACATTGTGGCTAATGGAAAGATTTCTTTTTATTTTGATGGCTGAGTCGTGTTCCATTGTATATATACCCCACATCTTCTTTATCCATTCATCTGGTGAGAGACATCTGGGCTCTTTCCATAGTTTGGCTTTTGTGGACATTGCTGCTATAAACACTGGGGTGCAGGGGCCTCTTCAGTTCACCACATTTTTATCTTTGGGGTAAATCCCTAGTGCAATTGCTGAGTTGTAGGGTAGCTCTATTTTTAACTTTTTGAGGAATCTCCATTCTGTTTTCTAGAGTGGCTGAACCAGTTTGCATTCCCACCAACAGCATAAGAAGGTTTCCCTTTCTCTGAATTCTTGCCAACATTGTCATTTCCTGAGTTGTTAATTGAGTATTGACCAGTTTTGAGGTGGTATCTCAATGTGGTTTTTACTTCTATTTCCCTGATGCCAAGTGATGTGGAGCATTTCTTCATGTGTCTGTTGGCCATTTGTATGTCTTTCTTGGAGAAAGGTCTGTTCTTGTCTTCTGCCCACTTCTTGATTGAATTATTTGTTTTTTGAGGTGTTGAGTTTGAGAAGTGCTTTATAGATTTCAGATTCTAGCCCTTTACTGATAAGATATTTGCAAATCATCTCCCATTCTGTAGGTTGTTTTTTGGTTTTGTTCACTGCTTCCTTTGCTGTGCAAAAGCTTTTTATCTTGATGAAGTCCCAATTGTTCATCTTTGTCTTTGCCTTCATAGATGTGTCTAGCAAGAAGGTGCTGTGCCCGAGGTCACAGAGGTTGCTGCCTGTGTTCTCCTTTAGGATTTTGATGGATTCCTGTCTCACTTTTAGGTCTTTCATCCACTTTGAGTCTATTTTTGTGTATGGTGTAAGGAAATGGTCTAGTTTCACTCTTCTGCACAGGTTCTGTCCAATTTACCCAGCACCATTTGTTGAAGAGACTGTCTTTTTCTACCAGACATTCTTTCCTGCTTTGTTGAAGATCAGTTGGCCATAGAGTTGAGGGTCCATTTCTGAGTTTTTTCCTCTGTCCCATTGATCTATGTGTCTGTTTCTGTGCCAGGACCACACTGTCTTGATGATTATAGCTTTGTAATAGAGCTTGAAGACTGGTATTGTGATGCCACTAGCTTTGGTTTTCTTTTTTAACATTCTTCTGGTTATTTGGGGTCTTTTAAAGTTCCATACCAATGTTAGGATTATTTGTTCCAGCTTTCTGGAAAAAGTTGATGGTATTTTGATAGGGATTGCATTGAATGTGCTGCTTGCTCTCAGTAACATAGACATTTTAATAATATTTCTTCTTCAAATTCATGAGCATGGACCGTTTTACCATATCTTTGTGTTTTCCTCAATTTCTTTCATGAATGTTCTAGTTTCCTAGTACAGATCTTTACCTCTTTGGGTAGGTTTATTCCTAGGTATTTTATGATTTTTGGTGCTGAGATATAGTGGCTTATCAGTGAACATTTAGAATAATGGGCACAGAAGAGTAGTTTCTGTATTGGTTATTATGCATGCAAACATTCTCTGTAGTATTCAGGTCCCATCTTCTGTTAAGATTAAGAAACCTCTACTGGTACTTTATTGTCAAATGTGACATTTCTCGATAATTTCTTGTCTTTCAAGAAAGACAAGTAGGAGAAAGAAGTAGCAATGATATTATTACAAATAATGCCATGTGTTTTTTTTTAAACTGTTTCTATTTAAACCGTGTATATACTCTTTCTTCTGTGTGCCCTCATACCATTTATTTAATGCTGATTGAATCATTACTCAAGACACTGCATTATCCATCATGCTAAGAGTACCAGCTTTCTTTCTTTCTTTTTTAAATTTTTAATTTTTTTCCTCTTTTTTTTAAAAAAAGATTTTATTTATTTATTCATGAGAGAGACACACACAGAGAGAGGCAGAGACACAGGCAGAGGGAGAAGCAGGCTCCATGCAGGGAGCCCGATGTGGGAATCGATCCTAGGTCTCCAGGATTGTGCCCTGGTCCGAGGGCAGGTGCCAAACCGCTGAGCAACCAGGCATCCCATAAGAGTACCAGCTTTCAATGACTTTTTCAGAGATTCTTATTGTGCTTTACTGATGATAACCAAAAATGCAAGTGTTATCCAGGTAATACAGAATAGTGTGAAAGATTTTCTTATCAACTTACAGTTACCATTTGGGAAGAATAATAGTATATCATCCAACCATGTCTTCTCTTCAACTCTTAAAGCTGTAATCACTATGTTCTGGAATGTGATCTCTTTCGATGTTGTATCACTGTCTTCCACACATCACCACCAGTGGAGAAGATAGATAAGAAGCCTATGAGTGATGCAAGAAGAGTAGTTGTGTCTATACAATAAATGTCTGTCTATCCTCTGGCGTGGCTTAAGATTGACTTAGATGTGCATGGAGCTACTACATGTAATGGAGGCAAGAAAACAACAATCAAAACGCCCTTTGTCATTGTGGAGCAATAATTTCAAAATCCCAGGAAGGATAGAAGTGTAGCTACTCTTGGAGGATAGCCTGACATATGGCACTTGGCAGTAGCAGGAGGGGCTCACAGAATAAAAGACACCTTCAACTAATAGCTACCACCTGTGGGGGCTGCCGACCAGACTCAGGTCAGAATGGGGACAGTTGAGAGCTGTTGGATATGAAAGGCCTAATGTATGGGCTCATCCTTATGTGGCTCAAGCTCAATTGCTGATGCCAGTCATAGGTAGTCTAGACCTCTCAACTCAGCAAATGTCCACCATGAGTCACTCAACATCAGTGTCAACCAATTCAGGCACCCTAATCTCAAGCAACCTGCAAAGAAAAAAACCAATAACATAAATTAGAGAAGGAGATAAACTATAAGACACTCCTAACTATAGGAAACAAACTGAATGTTGCTGGAGGGGAAATAAGTGGGGGGAATAGGGTAACTGGGTGATGGGCATTAAGGAAGGCACTTGATGTAATGGGCACTATTGTTATATGCAACTGATGAATCACTAAATTCTACCTCTAAAGCGAAAAAAAAAAGATATTAAAACATTTTCTGTGTATATATATATATATATATATGTTTGTGCATATATATATATATATATATATATATATATATATATATATATAACAACACATACTAGCCAGTGGGAGGATGATTTACTTATTAGGCCATCTTCCTGGAGCCAATTCTTGGGCACAGGATCTCAGGGTAACCTTACAGATTTAAGTCCAGGAACTCCTTGTACCATCTACTTGACCCCCTACATGGAGGTAGAGGGTCACAGGGTAACCCAAGGTGAGAAATGGAGGTGGGGAGACCACATAGGACCTAGACTGGGATCCAGATATCCTACTTGGATAGTTTTTCTTGCCAAACCCAAGCCAGTGCCAGGGGACTTAGAATATTTCAAATAAATCACCCTAAAGCCCTGATCCCCAGAGGTGCAAGGCATAAATAGAGGCCCTATGTGCCCATGTCTAAGGGTATTACTTATTCTAGACAATGGAATATAAGCAGAAGTAAAGAGTATTACTTCCAGCCCTGGGATATAAAGACAAAGATTCCACATGCACTCCTTTATTTATTTGTTTGTTGTGTTTGTTTTTCTTCTGTCTACATATGGTATCCCAATACCATCTTAAAGCCACATGTTGAATGGATGTGTGGGGCAAAGCAACTCCTCTTTTACCTTGACCCAAAGGAACAATTTTGACTATTTATCTGAATGAGAAATGAACTATTATTTGAACCATTATATAATTTGAACCATTATATAGTTTGGGTTTATTTGGGTTTTTTTTGTTTTTTTTTTGTTTTTTTTTTTTTTTAGTTGCCTGCTCTGACTAATACAATTTTTCACTAAAATGTGATCTATTAAGGGTTGAGATTTTTGTTTACTTTGTATTCCATTTTATGTTTAATGTCTGGAAAAGTATCAGAGATGGTAGTGAACTATTGTGATCAATAACACAACAGAAAGACTTTAGTTCTTCCTATTAAATGCATACATTCCCTAGAACACATGGGTCTATTATATAAGGAATCAAAAACTTTATTTAAAGGAATCTATACTGGATTTACCATTGTGGACAATGGTATTACTGATTTAATAGGTCATGTTAGCAAAAATAAGAATATTGACACAGGGATCCCTGGGTGGCGCAGCGGTTTGGCGCCTGTCTTTGGCCCAGGGCGCGATCCTGGAGACCCGGGATCGAATCCCACGTCGGGCTCCCGGTGCATGGAGCCTGCTTCTCCCTCTGCCTGTGTCTCTGCCTCTCTCTCTCTCTGTGACTATCATAAATTTAAAAAAAAATTAAAAAAAAAGAATATTGACACATACACCATATAGCATGGCTTTCTGGAAGAAGCAGCTGAGGGACGCCTGGGTGGCTCCATCAGTTAAGCTTCTGCCTTTGGCTCACGTCATGATCTGTGGGGTCCTACGATAGAGTCGGGCTCCCTTCCCAGGGGGAGCTGCCTGCCACTCCCCCTGCTTGTGCGCTTTCTCTGTTTTTGTCAAATAAATAAATAAAATCTTTTTTTAAAAAAAGGCAGCTGAGTCAGTAGCGCAGACTCATTATGCAAGCCTCAATTTTAGTTTTTAATTCAAATCAAATAAATATCATTGAGGGCTACAGAGATGTTTGGAAGCACAGAAATAGTAATCTAATTGTGATTGGCCAAACTAGCTCTATTGCAACTTTAAATTAAAACAAAACGCAGTAAATATTGAGAGGTAGAAGTAATTGGGTAATCCAGATTTTTGTTCTAATGGGGCTAGGTCAAGGTTGATTTCTCTGCTCATTCTCCATTCTGTCTCTGCTTGGCCTATCCCTGTTAATCAGCCTTCCGGGTTGAATAATAGCTAGTACAACAGTTGAACCCAGAGTAGCCTGCTCTATCTCATCCCTAATCAAGCAATGCCAATGTGTGCTGAGTGTTAGAACACTGATAATGAGCAGGAGGTGGGAATTGTTAAATAGTAAGGAAAACAAAGTTTGGATAGGTTTCCTCATAATTTTACATGGATGATGTGAAAATTAATTTAAAGTCCAAAAGAGCAGAGTAGCTTTTAGTAGTAGCATAGCATCGAGCAAAGACTTTAAACTCTGAGGCTAGCTGTCTGGGTTTAAATTTCAACTTTCCTACCTACTAGATTTGCATCTTTGGGCAAATGGCTTAATCTTTGGGCAAATGGGCCTCAGTTTTCTGATATTTAAAAATTGAGGTAGAAATAGCATTTCTTTTATGGAAACTAAATGGATTAATATCTGGAAAGTTGGTGGATTGAGTTGAGTTGTACATTATTATGTAAGAGTTCCATAAAATAAAATAATTGTGTTTAAAATTATTTTATAAAATCCATTAAATGATACACCCAATGTGTGCATATGTGTGTGCTTTTCAGGCCACTTGTATTGATCACCTTATGGTTAACTAAATATTACATCTAATAATGAGAAGAACTCCTTTGACAGTTGGGAACTGGTCTGGCACTTACAACTCCTGGTCATGCTGTTGTCTAATCCTGTCGGACAACGATTTCATAGAACAGTGGCATCAAACAAGGCCACTTTGTGACATTGATAATATGTGCAAAAGAAGAAGCAGGAGAAGAAGGGGGAGGTGGAGGAGGAGGAGGAAGAGGAGGAGGAGGAGATTTTGTCTGAGTACCTTCCTCCCTCACAGCCTTCACTCCTGCGTAACATGAGTGGTCACTGCTTCTTTACACATTACAACTCTAGTCTCACTCCTCCTTCTAGCTGAGATTTGTTAAGATATATAATTGTATATCTCTACTTTCTGACCTCATTTGCTCTAGAGTGACCTTTTGCTTTCTTGACTCTCCCCCAAAGTCATCTGCCCAAAGCACTCAGCCTATAATAAGCCTTCGCTAAAGCCTTCTCACTGGAGTACTACAGTGGCTAAGCTGGTTAAACTTTTGCCTTTGGCTCAGGTCATGATCCCAGGAACCTGGGATCCAGTCAGATTTGGGCTCCCTGCTCAGCTCCCTACCCCCCTGCTCCTCCCCCAATCATGCTTGCTCTCACTCTCTTTAAAATAAATAAAATCTTAATTAAAAAATAAAGAAAAATAGGGGCACCTGGGTGGCTCGGCCAGTTAAACATCTGACTCTTGGTTTCAGCTCAGGTCATGATCTTATTAGGGTCATGAGACCAAGCCCTGCATCAGGCTCCATGCTCAACCCAGAGTCTTCTTGTCCCTCTCCTTCACCCTCTGCTCCTCTTCCTGCCCTCTCCCAATCAAATAAATAAATAAAATCTTTTTAAAAATTAAAAGAAAAAGATAAAGAAAAAGAAAAAGAAAACCCTCTTATCAGTGGTGTGTGGGCTGCCTGATTGCAACTTGTCCAACTACAGGTGGATTCTCAGTGGTCTTTGTCTACAGGACATGGAAACACCATGCACTATGGAGACATTATTATTCATATAGAACATCCACATTTTTCATATCTATGCAGTTCAGTCTAGGCTACCGAAAAGGCTTTGAGAAGTGTTAAATCTGAAATCACCTCAATTTTTACAACTACCTCAAATACAATAAAATAATATGGATTTAAAAAAAAACACCTTTGTATTTGAATCCAATTCTATGAACTAGCAGCGGGTTTTTATGCACTTTTTACATGTAATATTCTCGTTATTCATGTTACATTTCTGTTCCAAGTAAGAGAGAGATTATTCATTGTTTGATTTGGTGGGGGCTGGGTTTTCTAAGGTATTTGTCCTCCTTTTGTTTCCTCAGATTTATGAGGCTGGCAAGCTTTTCTGTCTGTTGCTGAAAAGACTATTGTGCCCGTATACACAAAGTCCCAGCAAATAATTTATTTCAGACCTCCAAGAACAGTCTTTTTTTACCCTCAAAACAGGGATTTTTCATTTCAGTCATCTGTCCAATCTTAGTAGTGATTCTATAATGTCAGTATTCATTTTAAATAAAAAGAAGAAAAAAGTTACAGTTGAGAGGACTTGACATAGATCAGTGGAATAGTAGTAAAAATGATCCTAGATTTTGTGTTACCATCATAAAAATTTTGGTCAGGGATAAACTTTTAATTTTTAAATTTTTCTTTTTCTTTTTTTTTCTGTTTCTATTCTATTTTTTCTGTTTTTATTCCAATCTCAAATGTTATGAAAATAAATATATATTAGCAAGAACACATTGGAATGGTTAATTAATGATCCCATTAATTCAAAGAACAACACATTTTACTTCAGTTAGAAAGAAACATCTTTCGCCTTGACTTATATGGGTGCTTCTCTGTGTTGTCTCGAGGTGTATCTTTATTGACAGAGCTATATTAAGATTTCCCCACTCTACTTTTATGACTTTGATAATTGTGCCTTAGACTTTATGATTCTATTGCCTGTTAACTGTGCTTTTTAATCCATTATAAAATATTATGATCTTGTCACATTATATGCATATAATTATATATCTTTTCCCATTATTCTGTTATAGAACTAGATGGGACTCTGGGAATTTGTGTAGCTCATTCTCTGAGGTACAGAACAAACTTTCCTGCAACTCTCCTGAAAAATAGCCTTTTCTTACAATTCCCCAAAGAAGGAGATGATTCTTCAACCTTTCATTGTAAAAAAGAAACCTGACTTTTAAAGAAATGACCAGAGAGACCTTAACCATAACCCATAACAACTTGACAAAGGTACACATTTATCATTTGGTTTTGAAGGTCTCGTACTAAACCTTGTGATACTGACATTTCACAGAGTCTGTAGATATTATGTTTTCTTCTTCCCTGTCCTGATCACCCCTTTGTCTACTTGAATATGGGCGATACTGGGATGAAATGTCTGGATTGTTGAACAGGAAAAGATGAGTCTCATTTTAGCTACACTGTTGACAGCAGTACCATTTCCAAACCATTCCTTTTGAAACCTTTCTGAAAACCAGCTGCAGGTCTCATATGAGGGCAAAGATTGGCATGTGTTCGGAAGAATTTGTATGCACATTTTCATCTTGCTAAGACATGACAGTTTTGACTCGAAACTGCTCAGGAATAGTTTTGTCAACATTTGTAAAACATGATATGACTTTACTCATCGAGGAGTCTAATAAAGAATCACTAAGTCTAATAAATCACTAATAAAGTGATTGAGGGAGAATCAGTCTCTCTCTTGCTTGTTTTTTTTTTATATTTCAAAATCGACAATATTTACTTCTGTTGAACTCACATAAAACATATGTTGACATTAAGCAAAACACTCCCATTCTACATACATTTAGGGAATAATTTAAAATTTTGGGATGAGGAAAAAAAAAGCGTCAGCATGTGGAGAAACAGGAAATATTTTATTCTGTACCATTTTCAAAAAACCGAAGTAGTACTTCTCACAATCATTACAGAAAGTAAAATATTCTGGTGTTGATAAATCAAAACCTACTTTCCTAGTCGTATATTAGTAGGAAATCTTGTTTGTATTTCACATTTAATCCATACTTTTTTCTGTTTCCTTGTTTCTCTGTAAGATATACATTTTATTTTATTTGGCATTAGCCAACAGCACAACTTCTCATATACTTTTGGATAATGACAAATATTCGTTATCTTTGAGACTTACTCCCTTTGAGCCCGGAGTCTCATGGATGACCAAAACTTTACACTTAATGTCCCGATATGTGGCCTGGGAGGGATAAAAGGAAGAAATAGTTAGAATTTAACAACAACAACAAAAATGTTGCTCTTGAAAATCTCAGGTTTATGATTACTTTAAGTGAGAAGCAAGGGTGATCTAAACAGTCACGTGTTTAAGAAAAAAAAAGGTCATGGGATTATGTGGATATACGACCCATGTTGCATTGGTGTTATCCTTACACACAGCCTAGTAGGGAATTAACCTGTGATATTTGTGTAAATCATTCACGGACTTTCAGAATTAGGAGGAATATTAGAGATCAGAGTTGATCCCTTTATTTCAGAGGTAGAAGCAAGGACTCGGAAGGGAAGGCAAGGACTAGAACCAGGATTTCTTTTGATCACATCTCTGTTCTTCCTAGTGCTGAGGCCCTTTTCTCTGCTTTCCCTCTAGTCTAACAGCCTTCCTGTGCATTCCTCACTTCAAGTAGATAATTCAAATGCTATGTGACCCTATTCCACTTTTCCAACTGCAGTCGCTTCCAGGACCTGGCCAATCTAAGGGATGCTGTCACAGAGTTGCCTCGTTAGCAGCATTCCCTACACCTGTGGCTCACCACCACTCGCAAAGTTCAAGCAGAGACACGGGCATTTTCACATTTCAACATGTGATATTGAGATTCTTGGCCTTTCAACATCACGTGCTTACATATCCTGCAGAAACCTACGTGACTGGGATCTCTAAACCCCTCTCCATGTAGGAACTCTCATCAGCAAGAAGTCTGGTCTCAATTCTAAAAGGTTTTAATAAAATGTATGTAAAATAGTTTCTCTTTCACATAGCAGGTAATGCCCTCCTGGTTCTCATGAGCTAGACATGCATTCACTGCATCCTCTGTCTTATATATGAAAATGATGAAGGTGTTTGCAGTCTAAATGTGTAGGTAAATAGTGTTTAAACTCTACGCATCTCCCTAAAGTGAGGTGCTCGGCGTCAAGCCTGATTCACAGAGGCCAGCATGAACCCCAGTGTCCATTAATGAGATGACCAATCTATTCTGAAAATCTCAACCGTTCCTGACTCTTCATTTACCTTTGCTTTTTCCGCATATAGCTTTGTTCGGTCCATGGTAAATGATAGCTGAAACTTCTTTGCTATTCCTGTCACTGAAGACAAGATTCCTCCTTTTGTTGGAACTGCCTTTAGTAAGTTTAACTAACAAAATCAAGTAGAAATGATATTCTGGAACCTCTGTGGCTAGCCTGGCAGCTTCCACGCAGGTCCCTTGGAATGCTCGCTGTGGGTCAAGTTGG
Organism: Canis lupus baileyi; assembly: GCF_048164855.1. NCBI lineage: Eukaryota > Metazoa > Chordata > Mammalia > Carnivora > Canidae > Canis > Canis lupus. The sequence goes on along the minus strand of NC_132872.1, from coordinate 29,115,783 downwards.
CTATGTAAGAAGTCTGACTCTCATTGGACAACGAGGCAATGGGGAAGCCCAAACATGAGGAAGCCCACATGGAGAGGCTGCATGGAAAGAGGGAAAAGCCCAGAGAGAAAGAAGCCCAGGCAGTTGTTAACTATTATAGTCATTCTAGCTCAGGAACTAAGAAAATGAGTGAAGTGGCTCTCTAGAATATTCCAGGCCCCTGCAGTGATGATATGGAGAACTATGGAATCCAAATGGCAGCCAGAACCGAGGTGCAAGACATATGATGCATTCAACCATCCCAGGCATATCCAGCCACTTGAGCTCCTCCACCTGAGTCCTAGTCGTCATAGTATTAAGAAGCTGTCCCCACTGTGTCCTGCCCAATCTCCTGAACCACAAACTGGTGAACACAATTTCATGGTGGTTGTTTTATGCCATTGAGTATTGAGGTGGCCTGTTATTTGGCAGTACGATTCCAGAAAATTATTTGATTCTAGAACTGAAGTTCTACCTTTACATAAACCTAAAACATGTGGCAAAGGCTTTGGGACCAGGTAGAGGATACAGGCTATGTGTGAAGAGGAGGAGATTAAAGGCAACATGCTTGAGCAGAAGCAGCCCTGGGTGCCCTACACTAACCTCAAGAGCATAATGCTTATTGCTTTTAATGGAAATTTCTCTATAGCCAACCCATCTGGAATGACACAGGGAAATGTTATTTCTGCTTAACTAAACTGACTCAGCCATCACATTATATAGCTTGTGACTTGAAAAATATGGCTACAGCCATACTCAGTCTCTTAAAATCACTCCCAAACTCTGGGTTCCTCCACTCTAGGCTATCTTCAGAATGACCACCATCCGCTTTCAAAATAATTGAATAATTCATGAGTTATTCTGAATAAAAATTTGATCCTTACGTTGCATACTCTGCAGGTTAAAATTCATAGTCATCATCACATATAAGTATATTCAAAATTTGACTCTAATCACCTTGCTACTAACACAGCCCCAGGATTACCTGGGCTTTTTGGACATTATGTTCCTTGTATTTCTTTGAATGAGCTATGCACTTTCGTGCTTTTACATTTATCTCCCTTGTAAATCCATGCTTATTTTTTAGGTCAAACTCAAAGATCACTTTTATTCTTTTTCAGAAACTCTGTTGCTTTTCCTACTAAGCAATGAAAATTATTCTTTCTAAGGACATCCTGGTATACTGATTCCTGTTCTTGTTATAGGGCTTATTGTTTACAGAATACTGTCTGGAAGCCCCGTCTCTGATCCTCCAAAGACTTTGAAATCTTTAAAGGCTTAAATTTGTTGCCTTATCTATTTGCATGTTCTCAGCATTTACAAAAGTTCTGAGCTTACTAAGAGCTTAGTATATATTTGCTTTAAAAAATGGCTATATTTCCATAGGCAGTGAAAATATATTAAAGAATATTCCTTGATATTTCAGCATACAATAATGTTTATCTTCATTTTAGTCTTTAGCTACTCCTTGTTTTATGGAAATAGAAATGTTTAACTTGTAATATGTAGGGTATATAATAAAATATATTGGTTGACTCTAATGATTTATATGTGTCTGTGTTTATGTAATGTGTACCTAGAAGGAAAGGAGTATTAAGTTGGTTTAGAAACTGTATGGTCTCTATAAAAATCAGACAGCTTCATATTTATAGCTTCTACCAATAATTAGATACAATTAGCAATTCTGTAGTAATTAAATTGCATTATAAATTACCTTATAGTTCCTGAATTGTACATTTAAATTATTCTCATATAAATAAACAAATCACGTATACCACTGTATTGAATGATCTAATTTACCTTATTTACTTAATACTGAATGATTTTGCCAAAATGATTTTTACAAATGTTAATCACAAATGAAAATCATTCTAACATAAACTCAAAATATCATCACACTATTCCTAGAAGACTTGAAAGCTTCGAGATATTTTCTTCCTTTCTGGAATGCAAACTAAAACCAATGTATTTCAGTCTATAAATGACCTTAATGAGTAGGACACTTATTACCATTTGGAGAGTAAAATACTTTTTCACTACTCTTGAAAACTTATACCCAGATTATGCTGGACTATTCACTTGTCACTGTACATCTTCTATTTTGCAGGGAGAAATGACTATTACATTTTTTATTAATTTCTTTCTCTATTTTCTTTTTTCCACTAGCACAGAGAATAAATCTAATCTTCCACAGAAAAGGTCTTAAATTATTTCAGAAGAACTTCCCTGGATCTCCAAATATTAACTGTCTATGTAGAGAAATTTAATTTTGCTAATTCTACCATAAAATATATGATGACCTACTCTGTGCCAGGTATTGCACTCGGCAGTGGAGATACAGTCTTACACTGGATATAGGGACCTGTGCTCATGAATTCACCATCCAGCAGAGGAGGTGGGTGGGTCACAAACAAGTAAAATGAACTTTTTTTTTAATGCTTTCACTATTTTTTAAGGACTTTATTTGTTTATTTATTTGACAGAATGAGAGCAAGAGGGCACAAGCAGGGGGAGCAGCAGAGGAGAGGGAGAAGCAGGCTCCCCAATGAGCAGGGAGCTCCACGTGGGACTCAATCCCAGGACCCTGGGATCATGACCTGAGAACAAAGCAGACACTTAACTGACTGAGCCACCCAGGTGCCCCAAATCTTTCACTATCTTGATGTCACTTCTTTAAATATGCTCAGTTTCTACTATATTCTTATGAAGTTGTTATTCCTAAACTGATGCAATATTCCAAAAATTATCTGATTAGTGATAACTTTAAGCATTACCTTTGTTGCCTATTAATGATAAAAGAAGCAATCTATATCCTTAATTGTGAGTTTTAAATAAAAGAACAGAAATAAAGAATTTAATATAGTATTTACTACTTAGAAAATGCTCTATATATGTCAGCAATTGTTATTACATGTGAGGAAATCATAACTAGCTTCCTTCTTTTTCTTTTTCTTTTTTAAAAAGATTTTATTTATTCATGAAAGACACAGAGAGAGGCAGAGACACAGGCAGAGGGAGAAGCAAGCTCCCTGTGGGGAGCCCAATGTGGGACTCGATCCCAGGACCCTGAGATCACTACCTGAGTGAAAGGCAGCCGCTCAACCGCTGAGCCCCCAAGGCGCCCCCCCTTCTTTTCCTTAAATGCAGCCTACATCACGTTAGCTAGTGTAAGGAGCACATTGTTAAGACTACTGGGTCTTTTCCATTCATCCTGCTTATTTATGACTGAATCATCATGTAAATTTTGATTGTTTTATTTTTCAAATATAATTTTCACCTATTTTAAATTTTATCTTCATAGAAAAAATGTCCACCATTCCAGATGCTGTCTGTATTTCTAGACCCTAATTATGTTACACAATGTAGTTCCCACTCACCTATTTTGTGCGTTCTGCATTTAATCAACATGTCTGCTATTTTGAACATTGGGTAATCTAAGTCCAAAGCCAAAATCTTGTGACAAGTCACTGACCCAACGAGAAGGCAGATATTGTGGAATTACATTTTTAGTGTTTGAGAGATGAGACTTTATCTATAACAAGAGGGATAAAACTCCAGTTTCCTTTGCAAGCACAAGCATATTGTGAGTTCTTAAGTCTTACCCTAATTAGTTAAAAATGCTACTCTGGCTACACTGAACCTTGTTTGGCTCTGGAAGAGATGGTGTAAGATGAGGTTTACTATACAAATACAGACTATCAAACCAACAAAATCACCAATTTATAGACCAGAGGGACAAATTCTAAGTAATCATAATCATAATCATATCCCTAACAATAATAATATTGATATGATTGGTTGAGACATACCATGGTAATTACAAAAAAAAAAAAAAAACAGGAAAGAAAAGAAAAAGCAGACTTAAACACAGCAGCAGATGCCTCTATTACAGCTGCCAAGAGACACAAGTCCTTTTTATGCAGACCATCTGAAATTTATTGTAAAACTTTTGTCGGCTGAAAGCTATCCATACCTACCAGACGTGCCATTAAGGGATAAGTGCCATCTCTTTTACATAAATGATACAATGCCCAGAACAAGTCATCTGTGGAATAATGATATCACTTTTGATATCCCTGAAAATGGTATCAAATAAGCAGTAGACAGATTTATTTTACTTGTAAATGCATACTTGTCTAGCACCCACTCACATAGATATTTGTTTAAAGGGTTATATCTTATTATGCTCTCCTGAGGTACTGCAGAGGCATTTAATATCATCTGCAAGGAGCAGACAAGACGAGAGTCACCATTATCTCACATATTTTTGAATAACTGTCCCTTCAGACCCTTGGGACAGTGTCTCCTTTGTGCTACGTTGCAAGCACTTGGTTATGCTGCAAGCCAGTTATAATTACAGGTGCAAATTAAAAATCTGCCTGAGCTCCTTAATTATCTGAATTTATTCTTCTTTAGATTTTTTTTTTTTTTTTTTTTTTTTTGCAGGTTTCTGAGTGGCTCATCAATTCTGGCAGAATAGGGAAAGAGAATGTTATCTAGGGCTTTCTGCTATTCTTACAGGACTTATTCACTTGCTTTTAGGGTGAGAGCACTTCTAAAATTTCTATTGCCATTAGAAGCAACTACAGATCACTGATTCCTAAGGATACCAGTTTACCAGTATCCTATCCCTGAGGATTCGGGCAAACGGTAGCCCAGCAAGCTGGTGGCATGTTCTTTTGATTCTAGGTCTTGGTGGCCACTAGTTGAGGTTACTTAACCCCCTGAAGATTCAGCAGTGCTCTGTGTGTATATATGTGTGTGTATGTGGGAGGGGGACCCAAAGTTTATACACATTTTCTTCTTAATACGACAGTATTTGATATCTTCTCTTTGACCCCCATCATTGAGTTAATTCAACCCTTCATCATTTATTACCTTTCTTACTGCGCAGACTCCTAGAGAGTTTCCTGGCCACCAATCTGAGCTCTTCAGCTCTAAAGGAAACCTGAAGTCTGAGCAATGAGCTGAGAGTTAGAGGATACTGGATCCTAAGGGCAAAGAGCACCTAACAAAGAGGGCCAATAACAACAATGTTGGAGAAACCCAGTCTGTTGTCAGTTCTCAACAGAAGTGCAATGGAGTTTGTGGGTGAAGCAGTTTGTTTATTTATTTATTTATTTATTTATTTATTTATTTATTTAGAGAAAATGTGTGAAGTCAGAGTTCATAGGCTTTCATTACCTCATTTTATATTTACTCACTAGCTGATCATGACAGCCTCCTGCTAAAAGATATTAATTGTATTTGTATTAATTAATACAAATGAGAGGATGAATATATCAAATCCCCAGAACAGTGTCCCACCTTGTCTTTACTCATTTGGGCTGCAGTAGTAAAATGCCACAGACAGAGTAGCTTACAGATGCCAGAAATTTATTTCTCATAGTTATTGAGGTTGGAAGTCCAAGATGAGGATTCCAGCCTCATGAGGGTTGAGGGAGAGCCTTCTGGGTTGCAGACTTCTTATGTTCTCACATGGTGGAAGGGGCTAATGAGATTTGTGGGATTTTTTAGTAAGAGCAGTAATCTCATTCATGAAGGCTCTGATAACCTCCCAGGGGCCTAACCTCCCAATACTAGCACAGCATGCACTAAGATTTCAACACTAATTTTGAGAGAGAACATTTTGTCGTATAGCACTCGTGTAACATGCATTTAAATTATTTGAATTTAAATTATTTTTGAAAGACAACTGTGAGAAAATAATAAACAAATAAATTACTGTTTTGGTTTCTTCACTTCACCTTTTGCAAAAATGGAAAAATTAAAGTGCGGGATTGTGAAACCCTTAACTTTGAACAATTTATAATTTAATGATCCATAGGAAGAATAGCAAATACTAATTTAATAATTTTTTATTCAAAATTACTCATTCTTTCTCTAGATGATCCTATTTCAGTTAGCATTACATTTTTTTAAATGTTCTATTTTCTTTTTCTTTCTTTTTTTTTTTTTTAATGTTCTATTTTCTATTCCTTCTTATGGTGCACAAAGTATTGGAGTAGAAAAGAACCTAGAGATAAGAAATGGGTAGAAGCGGGTATCTTCTTTAATATTGTTGATCCAGGAAAACAGACAAAAGAGCAGGCAAGGGGGGCAGGCATGATATTCTTTGGGCATGAAATGTATTTAAGATGTATTTCAGCTAGAGTTCAAGATTTTATTGATAAATAAAAGGAAGAGCTTGGATTCTATCCAGATCTATTCCAAATTAAAGCATCGGTAATAACTTAACAACTGAAGTGAAGGAGACAAGAATAGGAAATATTTATTGTTCTTGAATTTCTACTCAATTTTTTTTTTCTGACACTATGCTTTCCAAGCTTACAAGGTTAAGAAGAAGGAAGGCTATACATACAAATGGAAATAATACTTGGACCTTGGCAAGACGTGACTTATCACTTTTAAGACTGAAATTCTAATTATTAACAACTGTCAAACATTCTGTTTTAATCTTCTTATAATTTGTAGTAAATATTAAATTGATACTGATCTCAGATGCATGAGAGCAGTTGGTTAGATAGCTATGCGATAGTCAGTGGGAAATATAGTGTATGCTTCTGGGAGGAGGTTTTCGGAAGTAAAGAATGATGCTCTGTGCATTCTGATTGCTTGATGCATATTTTCTCTAGCTACACACAGTAAAATTTTCAGCGTTATTTTCAACCATAAGAAGAAGCAGGCAAAATGAAAATTTATTTTTATAAAGTAAATGGACTGGAGAGAATATATAAGCCTAAAATATTAATTAATATTTCCAGTTCAATTATTGCCGACAATTTTTAAAAGGATTAAATGCACATGATGTAATCAGTATTTGCTGTGAATTACAACTTCCTCTGTAATGAGTAGAGGTAATTTCCTCATGTAAAATATTACCTGAAACTGGAGTCTTCCAGATAACCATCAAATACAGTTTTCTTTGTGAGGTATCACTATGTTTAAGAGACATATGTTGCGGGGGATCCCTGGGAGGCGCAGCGGTTTAGCGCCTGCCTTTGGCCCACGGCGCAATCCTGGAGACCCGGGATCAAGTCCCACGTTGGGCTCCCTGCATGGAGCCTGTTCTCCCTCTGCCTGTGTCTCTGCCTCTCTCTCTCTCTCTCTCTCTGTCATAAATAAATAAGTAAGTAAGTAAATAAATAAATAAATAAATAAATAAATAAATCTATCTTAAAAAAAATAGAGACATATGTTGCTAATATCGGCTTAAACAAAATAATAAGGGATTTCCTAAGGCCTATTTAACTACTCCATGAAAAGTGATTCCTTATGAAGGTGATTCCTTGCCCAGAGTTTCAAACTAGATAATATTTTATGAGAAAACTTGTAGAATATGTTACTTTAGATCCTGAAAAGAGAAATACACATAAGAAAAGACTTATTTGATAATCTATCTTTTTCTGAAAAGCAGACTTTAAAATGTCTATTTATGTTTCCAATTACAATGGAATATCTGTTCAAATCACAAGTAAGTATTTTATCTATTATTGCATCCCTTTATTACTAAACACTGGAAGAATAATCTAATTTCAGCTGTTCTGATTCATTTACACTTAAGCCATCAGCATTTTATGCAGAATGTTTTTAATGCACAAGAAGCTATAATATCTTTAATAGCGTTTTCATTTCTGCATCATAGACATCATATTTTCTTGATGTCTTATGAGTCTTATTTAATAAAAAAAAAGGAAATGGAAATGAAGAGGAAGTGGTTTTACTTGATTTGGGCTACTTCCATGTGATATTACTAAAATCATTTTTATTTTTATTTTTTTTAACTTTTATTTATTTATGATAGTCACACAGAGAGAGAGAGGCAGAGACACAGGCAGAGGGAGAAGCAGGCTCCATGCACCGGGAGCCCGATGTGGGACTCGATCCCGGGTCTCCAGGATCACGCCTTGGGCCAAAGGCAGGCGCCAAACCGCTGCGCCACCCAGGGATCCCCTAAAATCATTTTTAAATGACAGAGTCCATATAATGATTCAACTAGATTTTGCAGCTATGTAACGGCAAAGAGATGCTCAATATTATTGAAAGCTCTGTGCATATAATATAAAACCCATTTATGAGTTAGGAAAATATGGTAACTTTTAAGTCTCCCAGAGAAAGCCATTTGGGTTTGACCACTCACAATTCTATCATTGTCTCTAAATTTCTCAAGTCATGTTATATTACAAAATAAATCCAATTACATTTTTCTTGCTAAAAGATATAAAGTTAATTAATAGTAAACTGGATAATTTAGAAGGTTTGAGTTATTTGCAAATATCTTCTCCCATTCTGTAGGTTGTCATTTAGTTTTGTTGACTGTTTCTTTTGCTGTGCAGAAGCTTCTTATCTTGATGAAGTCCCAATAGTTCATTTTTGCTTTTGTTTCTCTTGCCTTCATGGATGTATCTTACAAGAAGTTACTGTGGCCAAGTTCAAAAAGGGTGTTGCCTGTGTTCTCCTCTAGGATTTTGATGGAATCTTGTCTCACATTTGCAAATGATGTATCAGATAAAGGGCTAGTTTCCAAGATCTATAAAGAACTTATTAAACTCAACAGCAAAGAAACAAACAATCCAATCATGAAAAGGGCAAAAGACATGAAGAGAAATCTCACAGAGGAAGACATAGACATGGCCAACATGCACATGAGAAAATGCTCCGCATCACTTGCCATCAGGGAAATACAAATCAAAACCACCATGAGATCCCACCTCACACCAGTGAGAATGGGGAAAATTAACAAGGCAGGAAACCACAAATGTTGGAGAGGATGCGGAGAAAGGGGAACCCTCCTGCACTGTTGGTGGGAATGTGAACAGGTGCAGCCACTCTGGAAAACTGTGTGGAGGTTCCTCAAAGAATTAAAAATAGACCTGCCCTACGACCCAGCAATTGCACTGCTGGGGATTTACCCCAAAGATACAGATGCAATGAAACGCCGGGACACCTGCACCCCGATGTTTCTAGCAGCAATGTCCACAATAGCCACACTGTGGAAGGAGCCTTGGTGTTCATCAAAAGATGATGGATAAAGAAGCTGTGGTCTATGTATACAATGGAATATTCCTCAGCCATTAGAAATGACAAATACCCACCATTTGCTTCCATGTGGGGGGACCTGGAGGGTATTATGCTGAGTGAAATAAGTCAATCGGAGAAGGACAAACATTATATGGTCTCATTCATTTGAGGAATATAAAAAATAGTGAAAGGGAATAAAGGGGAAAGGAGACAAAAAGAGTGGGAAATATCCAAGAGGGAGACAGAACATGAGAGACTCCTAACTCTGGGAAATGAACAAGGGGTGGTGGAAGGGGAGGAGGGCGGGGGGTGGGGGTGACTGGGTGACGGGCTCTGAGGGGGCACTTGATGGGATGAGCACTGGGTGTTATTCTATATATTGGCAAATTGAACACCAATAAAAAATAAATTTATAAAAATATAGAAGGTATGAGTTACTGTCTGTATCAAGATTCAGTCATTTCTTCAAGGAGATTTAACCGTTATTTTTTTTACCTGAGTTATTTTGAAGATGAACTGCTTATGACCATTCTGATGTGGTCCAAAAATGATCCGAGACTAAAATGAGAGATAGACATAGACTTCTGGTGAAGACTCACAAGTCGTGTTGTCATATTTAGCACTAGAGTATCTTAGTGGCAACGTATTTGCATTGATACTATGCTAATAATAGTGGCTAAGGAAATAAAAGCAATAAAACCACATTTTTAATTTTTGTCACTTTGTACCTACATGACAAACCTTGTTATTATTATGACCATCAACAGTTTGAGAATTGTTTAATTTGGTGATTAAACATTGACTCAGGATAAATCCATGAAATCTTGGAAACATTCAATGCATTTGTTTGTTTATTCACTTATAATTCACTCACTTATCCAACAAATGTTCACTGAGTGCCTACTAAGGCATGCCATTCACTGTTCTGGGTACTGAGGATAGAGCAGTAACAAAACAGAAAAGGTTCCTTGTTTTGATGCTGTTTTCATTCTGTCTGGAGAAACACAGAGGAAACAAATAATAAATATGCCATATGCTTTATGGTGAAAAAGATTATGAATAAAAACAAGGCAGAATGAAATTAAGCAATTTTAGAGAAGGTCACGTGGGACGTCCCTCTGATAACATCGTTTGGTAGACACCTACAAATTCTGTGCATATTTGGGGAAAGATTATGCTAGGCAGAGGGAGGAGTAAGGGCAGCGTCCCCTGGGGAGGATCTGCTTGTCACCTACACAGGGGAGCAGACAGGTCGGTGTGGCTGGAGCAGAGGGAGGGATGATAGTGTGATAGGACACGGGGCTGGAGAGGAGTTATTCAGAGCCATCTTTCCACTACTGGGGGGAGCACGGACATATAACCTAGGGTTTCTATTCTGACAAAGCTTTTATTCTGGAAGGGGCCTTAACACTAATTTACATAGAGAACAACGTAATGCTTGACATAGCTAAATTATTGTGTAGAACAGATTTTATGATAACAACGAATTGTTCTAAAATTAGTTAAAATCTCCTGACCTTGCAGGAATGGGAAAACTTCTATACTTACCTTCAAACTGGTTTTTATCATACCTGATTCATCCTGCAAAATTATTTGAAATATACAGCTGTAGTTTTCAAAAATAGACCTAATTGTATTTTGTAAAATAAACAACAGCTTATTTAACATACATAAGGCATACATTTTTCAAATATTTATTATATTCCGATTTATGGGCATTTGAAACAAAACCAGCAATCACCAGGAGTCAATATTGGTTCGCTTAAAACAAGCTATGTTACCCTTAAATTTTCTTGCTTTTTTTTTCTTCTTTAAGGATTGTCATTCTGGTAGACTAGAGAAATGTGTTAGGCGCTGATAGTCATTAATGTTAGCTGAATCTAGATGCCATAAATCATTTGTTAAGATCTCATGGAATACATCAGACATAAGGAAGAAATAGGAATGTGATTATTATGCCTCAGGTTGAACAACTTCATTACAGGCTGTTTATTATATGACTCTTGTATTCATTCAGTAAGTTTATGAGCATTAACCAAGTAGCAAATGCATTGTCAATAGACTGATGAACAAATGTATTTCTTGCCTTGTTCAACATATAATCAGCAAAGAAGACATAATATACACAATTTCAAGTGTGTTTACACTTACAAAGGCATCCACTGGACCATACACACGAAAATGCTAACTCAGACTAGGGTGTAGACATGGGAAATATTTGCATGAGGTGGCAATAATTTAGGATGTGTCTAGAGGATAAGTGGTTTCAACTAAGTGGATAAATAGATGACAATAGAAGAGAGGTCTCTAAGCCGAGAAAACAGTGAATAGGAAGCTATTCTGATGCCAAGATACCGTGTCAGAAACATTTAAGAAGAGAAGTATAAGTGGAACTTAAAGAGCAAAGAGTAGTGTGAAAACACACCGGAAATAGAGGCAGGGATCAGATGATTCAAGAGTTTTGCTGAATATATTGATATACATTGATATATTGATATATATATTGATAATATGTTGATATATTATTCAAATCGCAATGGGGAGCCATTAAAAGGTAGTATGTGACAAAATAAAACGAAGTTGCAAGTAAAAGAGAATATGTTTATTTTCTGTTATGGGTTGAATTTTGCCCCAGTAGAATTCATATGTTGAAGTCTGAAACCTTAGGACCTCAGAAGGGGGCTTATTTGATTCCAGGACCCCAAGATCATGTTGTAAGCTGGAGGCAGGTGTTTAACCAATGGAGCCACCCAGGCGCCCCAGAACATGACCTTGTTTGGAAGCAGAATCCTAGCAGGTATAATGAATTAAGATGAGGTTACAGTGGAGAATGGTGGGCCCTTTATGTGCTGTGCCTGGAACCCTCATTAAGACCGGAAATTTGGATCCACACACAGGAGAATAGCATGTGACGGGGAAGGCAGAGGTCAGAGTGATGTACCAGAAACCAAAGCTTGCCAGCAAACCACCAGAGGCATGGCGCACATTCTCCCCTAGAAGGAACCAGTCTTGCTCAAACTTGGATCTGGAATGTCCAGCCTCCAAAACTGAGACCATAGCTTTCTGTTGTTTAAGACATCCAGTTTTTTTTTTTTTAATTTTTTTTAATTTATTTATGATAGTCACAGAGAGAGAGAAAGAGAGGCAGAGACATAGGCAGAGGGAGAAGCAGGCTCTCTGCACTGGGAGCCCGACGTGGGATTCGATCCCGGGTCTCCAGGATCGCGCCCTGGGCCAAAGGCAGGCGCCAAACCGCTGCGCCACCCAGGGATCCCCGACATCCAGTTTTGATACCTCGGTACAGCAGCCCTAAAAGTGTTGGAATCGGGATATAAAATAATCACTAAAAGCTGTAGCTTTGGGGCGACTCTTACAAAGATGAAATTACGTAGAGTTCAATGGGAGATCTTCACTAGGTCACAAGTACAAGTAAATGATGGCAGAGATACTGCTTAGCAGTTGCATGAGGTTTTTAAGAAGACGTTATGTGTTTAGCTCACAAGTGTGCCTAATGTCAATCACTGATATAAGGTGCAGCTCAATCAGTGCCCGGTTTCTTAAGGTAGAAGCTTAGATAATTGATTCAGTAACTTTCTTCTTCTCTAACAAAAGTATTTAGAGATACCCATTTCCTTATAAGCACTAGTTCTGTTGTTTCCTTCGAATTTTGATATGTTGTGTTCTTTTTCTTCATTAAGTTCAAAATGTTTCCAAACTTTATTTCAGATTTCTTTTTACCCATAGGCTATTTAGGAGCACATTGTATAGTCTCCAAATAGTTGGAAAAATTTCCAGATATCCTCCAGTTATTGTTTTCAAGTTAGATTCTACTATAGTTAGAGAATATGCTCTGTATGATAAGAGTATTTTAAAGTTTATTTAGCATATTTTTATGGCTAAGGATTCTGATTTACTGAATGTTTTAGGTGCATTGGAAAGAACTGTGTATTTCACCCTGAAGTCATCAACGTCAAGTATAAATTAGATCAAGTTGTTCAGTAGTATTGATCTAGCAGTATATATGCCTTCTCATTTCCTATCTACATAATTAATATTGAAAGAAGATTGGTAAATTCTCCAGTTCTGGTTATGGTTTTGTCTATTTCTTCACATAGTTCATAAATTATTGGGCAGCCTGGGTGGCTCAGTGGTCTAGCGCCATCTTCAGCCCAGGGCCTGATCCTGGAGACCCGGGATGGAATCCCACGTCGGGCTCCCGGTGCATGGAGCCTGCTTCTCCCTCTGCCTGTCTCTGCCTCTCTGTCTCTCATGAATAAATAAATAAAATCTTAAAAAAATAAATTATTGCTTCAAGTATTTTGAAGTTCAGTTACTAAACGCATACACATTTAAAACTATTATGTCTTCTTAGTTAATTGACACCATTATCATGTAATATCCTCTTTAGTCATGACAATATTCATTGTTCTGAAATCTGCCTTATCTGATGGTAATTTAGCCACTACTGTGTACCTTTGATTAGCATTTTTATGGTACATCTTTTTTTTTTCCCAACCTTTTTGCTTTTAACCTAAAATACACTTTTTATATTTCAAAATATATGTCTTATATTTGTACACTATATAATATATGATAAATGAGTATTCATGCTTATTTTAATAGCACTAATCTTCCAGGCAACATTTAATTGAATTTTGCCATTTTATCCAGTTTCACAAACTCTGTCTTATAATTGCAACACCTAGGTAATTTACTTTGAGTTCATTATCAACATGATAATGTTTGAATCTATTATCTTATTTTGTGTTTTGTATTTGTCCTATATTTTCATGTTTCTTCTTCTTTTTTTTCCTGCTTTCTTTTTGATTACTTGATTTTTTAAAAATAATTCCAATTTAATTTCCAACATAGCTTCTTTGATAACTCGTTGTTTTATTTTAATAATTGTACTAGCTAATGTGTTTTTTTCATAATGCATCAGAATCATTTGGAGGGCTTTTAAAAATAGAAATTGCTGAGCACCATTCAGAGTTTTTGAGCAGTTTGGATTTGTACATATGAATTTCACATATACAGTGTCAGAGTACCTGATATATATTTTAATATAATTGGTTCTATATAGAAGGCAAGGGGATGTTTCATTTTTAATTAATATGTATTAATTTATTATGTCAGGTGCCTTCAAAGATTATCACTGGAGACCAGCATTCTGGTCTCTTATGAGTTCATCAGATTCAATTTCAGGTTGAGCTTATAATGAGATTCATGAAATTAAGCAAATGTAGTTTACATTTTTATTTATAGAAATGAACTAGTGAGATCATGTGAAGAAAATACAATGCACATTAAAAATATTTTTTAATTGGGTTAACAGCTTTAATAATTTCATTAAAAGACCCGTGTGCAGTCTTTGGGAAAGAAAATAAAAGAAAAGGCTAAAACTAATAATTGGAAATATTTTCAAATCCCTGTCTGACATTGTCCCTTTTTATTTGACTCCAGTCAAAGACACGCATATCAGATATGGTTTTATTGAGGAGCATCCCCATGACAAATAAAAGAAGGCTAGAATATCCTTGGACTAAATCCTAATTTAGTTATTCAAGAATACCTGTTTAGAATATGAGATTACTGCAAAAATGAGACCAAAATAATTGAAAGATAGTTATATGAAAATCACTGTGATAATTTCCTAGCTTTTATCAATGGATTAATAGCTTATTCTTAAATAAGATATGTCCATCAGTTTCTCTAGAGAAACAGAACCTATAGGATATATACATATGAATATATGCAAAGAAACTTATATAAGTAATTGCTTATGTAATTATGGAGGTTGGCAAATCCAAATCTGTAGAGTCGACCAGCAGCCTGAAGAGCCAGGAGACTTGATGACACAGGTTCAGTCCTAAAGAAGTCGGCTAGGGGAGGCCCTCTTGCTCAGGGTGGTTTTTGTTTTTGTTTTTGTTGTTGTTGTTGTTGTTGTTTTTGTTGCTGTTTCTCCTATAAAGGTCTTCAACTGATCAGATGAGGACCACTCACATTATAGAGACCAGTCTGCTTTAACAAAAGTTCGCAGATTTAACACTAATCTCCTCCAAAAATATCCTCCAAGTCGATGTATAAAATTAACCATTTCACTAGGGAAATATCCTATTTCCTCTAATCTTAAATTGCAGCCAAAATCCAACATGAAAATAGTAATAAAGAAATATATCTGCAGCATTCCAAAAGGCTCCATTATATGATTGAATTATGCAAATTTTCCTGATAAGTAAGCCTTATATGGACAGCTATTGTATTATGGTCTGTGGTTTTAAATTTCTAGTATTGGGACACCTGGTTGAGCGTCTGCCTCTGGCTCAGGGCGTGACCCTGGGGGTCCTGGGATCAAGTCCTGCATCGGGCTCCCTATATGGAGCCTACTTCTCCCTCTGCCTGTGTCTCTGCCTCTTTCTGTGTGTCTCTCATGAATAAGTAAATAAAATATTTTAAAAATAAAAATAAAATAAAAAATAATAAATCGCTGGTATTTTCTGAAGGATTTTTGTTATTTATTTAGATCAAGGGGTAGAATGAATACTACACTTCCTGCACTTTTAGGACCAAGGCATTAGTTTTTCTGGCTTCTAAGAGTATTATCTGCAGGCAGCTCACTGCTGAGCTTCTCCCCAGAAATTATTCTTCAGAGAAGCCTACAGGCTAAAGTAAGCCTCACCCACAGGTAAGGTAAGCCTCTTCCTGAGAGCTACTTGCATCACCAAACTGGTCAAATGAGGGCACAAAAGAAGGCCCTAAGAGACAGCTGCGTGCAAATCTTCGTCACTCAGTCTGCTTCTGACCTGAAGTAAGGGAATAACAGTACGATCGACAGGGGACCTAAGTCTGCCAGTGAAAGATGGGAATTATAAAAAACAGTGATACTCATTTTTAGTAGCATTTGTTTATGTATTTCTGCTTCTTTTTGTTGGGCATTTTTAAACTACCAATTCAATTTCTTTTCTGGTTATCAGTATGTTCAAATTTTCTATTTCTTCCTGTTTCAGTTTTAGTAATTTACATATTTCCAGGAATTTATCCATTTCTTCCAAGTTTTCCAATTTGTTGGCATATAGTCTTTCCTAGTATTTTCTTATAATTGTTTGTATTTTTGTAGTGTCAGTTGTTATTTCTTTCATTTCTGATTTTATTTAGCCATGTGTTTCTCTTTTTCTCTCTCTTTGTTTTTATTTTTTAAATTTTTTGAGTCTGGTTAAAGGTTTATCAGTTTTGTTGATCTTTTTAAAGAACCTGCTCCTGCTTTTATGGATCTGTTTATTATTTTTGTTTGTTTGTTTTGTTTATTTCATTTATTTCTGCTCTAATTTTTATTTCCTTTCTTATCCTGACTTTGGGCTTTGTTTGTTTGTTTGTTTGTTTGTTTGTTTTTTCTAGCTTCTTTAGACATAAGACTACATTGTTTATTTGATATTTTTCTTACTTCTTGAGGTAGGACTGTATTACTATAATCTTCCCTCTTAGAACAGCTTTTGCTGCATCCCAAAGTTTTTGGACCATGGAATTTTCATTTTCATTTCTCTCCATGTATTTTTTTAAAATATACTCTTTGATTCCATGGTTGATCCATTCATTGTTTAGTAGCATATTGTTTATCCTCCAGATTTTTTCTTGTAATTGATTTCTAGTTTCTTACCATTGTGGTTGGAAAAGATGCATGATATAATTTCAATCTTTTGAATTTGTTGTGACTTGTTTTGTGGGCTAGCACATGACCTATTCAGGAGAATGTCCCATGTGCCCTTTAAAAGACTGTATATTTTGTTGTTTTTAGATGGATTCTCTCTTTAGCATTACTTTTGGGCATTGTAATTATTATGTGTCTTAGTCTGAACTGCCTTGGGTTGATTTTGTTAGGGACTCTCTATGTTCCCTGAGTCTGAATTTCTGTTTCCTTCCCCAGATTTGGGAAGTTTCTAGCTATTATTTTTTCAAATGAATTTTCTGCCCTCTTTTCTCTCACTCCTCTTTCTGGAATTCCTATAATGTGAATGTTATGTTTGATGATGTCACTGAGTTCCCTTAACCTCTTTTTAAATTATTATTACGATTATGGTTATGATTATGATTATTTTC
This sequence comes from Canis lupus baileyi, assembly GCF_048164855.1. Taxonomy (NCBI): domain Eukaryota; kingdom Metazoa; phylum Chordata; class Mammalia; order Carnivora; family Canidae; genus Canis; species Canis lupus. The sequence goes on along the minus strand of NC_132872.1, from coordinate 29,098,650 downwards.
TTTTTGCTGTTCAGCTTGGTGCTTTCCATTACTCTGTCTTCCAGATCACTGATACATTCTTCTCTCTACTCTAATATATATTGTTTCTTCTAGTGAATTTTTAATTTCAATTATTGAATTCTTCATCTCTGATTGGTTCTTTCTTATATTTTTTATCCCTTTGTTGAAGGTCTCACAGAGATCCCATACTCCTTTCTCAGTAAGTATCTTTATGACCATTACTTTGAATTCTTTATCAGGTATATTGCTTATGTTCATTTCCTTTAGCTCTTTTGCTGTAGTTTTGTCTTGTTCTTTCACTTGGGACATATTTCTTTGTCTCCTCATTTTGTCTAGCTCTCTGTGCCTGTTTCTATGTATCAGGAAATCAGCTATGTCTCCTGATTATGAAAGTAGTGGCTTTATGAAGAAGAGTTCTCATAGTGCCCTGTAGCACATCTGCTATTTACCAGAACTAGGTGCTTCAGTATACTTCTTTTATTATTACTACTATTATTATTATTGTTATTTATTTATTTATTTATTTATTTATTTATTTATTTATTTATTTATTTTTGGTGTGTGTGGGGGGTGGGGAGAGGCAAAGGGAAAGGGAGAAAGAGAGTCTTAAGCAGGCTCCACACCTAGCATGGAGCCTGATGTGGAGCTTGATCTTGTAGCCCTGAGAACATGACCTGAGCTGAAATCAAGAGTTGGACACTTAACTGAGCCACCCAGGTGCCCTTTCATGGGTATCTTTTATGTGTGTTGCTTGTGCCCTATTGTTGTGGCTGAGCCATGTTTGCCTTTAATCCAGTTGACCCACTTGATTTGTGGGCAGGGTTTGGTCCCTGTGCTGTTAAGATGCCATCCTGGGACTGCTGTAGCTTGTAGTTGGATGGTATCAGTAGTCAGACCACATACATGCCTGCTTCAGCCCATCTGCCAGGGCTGTGGTCAAACTAAGCTACAGAGTGTTCTTGCATTTCCTCCTGAGAGGCTTTCATTGGTAGGTGGGACTAGAAATCAGACTAGATATTTGCCCCCAGGCTGTCTGCTGGGGCTGCAGTTGAGCTAGAGTGTGTGGTTATCTTCCTCTGTCCCTAGAAAAAGAGTCATTTTGGAGTGACAAGTCCCTGTTGGGGCTGCTTACAGGATGTGATGCAGTAGGAGCTGCTTTGGAGAGGTTCCTGCCTAGTGGGTGGGCTAGATAAGATTAATCCACAGGAGAATGCAGGATCAATGTGGGCCAATGCTAGCAATGTAAGTGGAGAGTTTTGGAGTTGGTTCCCATAAATCTGTCTTTCTAGACTGGCGAGGGGGGGTGGTGCAGTAGACAAATGGTGCCCTACCAGTTCTTTCATTTGGAAAAGTCTCCTAAAGATCCCTGCCCCTCCAGCACACACTCTGAGATTAAACAATAAATCTCTAAAAATACCCCAGGCACTTCTCAAACTGCTGTGTCTTGATGGGGTTGATTGTTAAAATACCCAGAGGTACACCCTACTTTCTATAAATACTCAGGAAGGTAAGCCCCACTGGTTTTCAAAGTCAAATATTATACGGACCTATCTTCTCAGTGCAGGTCCCCCATTTCTGGGATTTCTGCTATGGGATCTGCTCCCTTCCTTTCTTCATACTTGTTGTGTCTTTTCCATTTGTAATTGGTCTTGCCAGGGGTTTGGTTCCCAAACACATCTCCACCACTCCCTCACTTTTTTGATGTGGCCTCCTCTTTATGATTAACTGTGGAAAGTCTGTTCTTTGAGTTTTCAAGTCAATTTCTGGGTGAGTTGTTCTGATGTGGCTGTTATCTAAGTAAGTCCATGGGATGAAGTGAACTTAGGGTCCTCCTACCCTTCCATCTTCACAGAAGTTTCAGCACTTAGTTATTTTCAACCTGAGAAGGATTTTATAAGAATTCCTGTCATATCACTGTAAATGTATTATTAACTCTACATATTGGATGCCTAGGTGGCTTAGCGGTTGAATGTCCGCCTTTGGCTTAGGGTGTGATCCCAGGGTCTTGGGATCAAGTCCTGCATCGGGCTCCCCAGAGGGAGTCTGCTTCACCCTCTGCCTCTCTCTCTGTATCTCTCCTGAATAAACAAATAAAATCTTAAAAAAAAAACAAAACTCTACATATCTATTTTGAGTGAATTGCTTATTATGCTTTCATTATTCCCTTCTTGACCATTATTATTAATCAGGGTCAATTACAAGGTGTGTTTGTCTACCTGCTCAAACTATTGTCTAAGAGCCTTACCAGATAAAATATGATTAAAGTGCTTATAAGAGTATTACCCCTGCTTTACTTTCATTCATAAGGAATGGTGGCATTTTGTTTTGTTTTGCTTTGTTTTGTTTTGAGAGAGAGAGAGAGAGAGAGTGCCCAAGAAGGAAGGAAGGGGCAGAGGGAGAGGGAGAGAGAGAATCCCATGCAGGCTCCACACTCAGCATGGAGCTCAAGGTGGGGCTTGATCCCATGCCCCTGAGATCATGACCCAAGGCAAAATAAGACTTGGAAGCTTAACTGACTGAGCCACCCAGGCACCCTTGAATGGTGGCATTTTAAATCTGATGTTTTATTTCTGTCATAAGTTTTTTCAATCCTTTCACAAAATATTGAGCTGTCCTCTAGCTTACTGACCTTGTGTTTCAGCACTTGGCGTTTAAGATTGAACCATAGATGTTATTTTCCTGGATTATAATAAGATCTGATATTTTAGTAACTATCCAGTTGATGGGAAATCATCAGATGAAGAAAGAATATATAGCCAGTTGCAATCTGATAGAATATCAGATTCTGTGAAGGAAAAATATAGAAATATTTTATATAAAATACTTTATATATGTCATTAGACACATATGAACAATTATTATGTACCCACCTGAAACATAATAGTCAAGCTATCTGACTTGTAGTTTTAGTTTTACACATTCTTCAATTTCTTTACAATGAAATCCAACATAATGCCTATTACAAATACAAGATCGTGCAACTCTTAATGGGGAGTAATAAGACATTCATTAACTAAACATAATCTTCTGAAAACATCATCTGGTTCCTGCTTTTCAAGATCTCTAATAGAGATTTCCCCAATTTCCTGACATTTAATAATATGGTTCTGATACATTGTTGAGAAAGAGAGATGATTTATAGTTGGCAGCTACTTCAGACAAGAATTTGGGATATGGTGAAAATTTATTTATATAGTCTGCTTACATAGACCAATCATGTAAAAAGGGTATTTTGTCTTTCAGACATAATTTTGTCCTTAGGGGCAAATTTAAGAGTCACATTATATTCAAGAGTGCTATTTCTTCACAGCGTTATTTTAACTGTGACAAGATTTTAATACCGTGTAGGATACTCACACACACAAAGTATGTTAACCATATGATTTAGGCATAATTTGTATTTTATTAACTGTATCATTTTGTGTTTGTTTTGTATTTTTAAAAGAATTAAAATCAACATATATTATTCTCAAGGAGTGATAGCAGAATATTCTCAACCATTTTAGTGGCTACTAACCTGGTAAATCCAGTAAAACTTATTCATTTGCACAGCATTTCCATTATGTTTTTTAGTACCCTAGTTGAAATCATAGAGTAATATTTAGTACCCTGATTTGAAATCCTAAGCAATATTTACCAAGAAAACAACACATTAAATTAGGGCAATTTAAATAGTGGGAAAAAAAAAACCCACATAAGACTGAAAAAGCTCTTCACAGGGAGGTGATAGTAACATATTGGGGTAGACACAGATTTGTGAAATAGGCAAATACTCTGCTAAGTGACTTCCTTCCTTTTTCCCAAATCCTTATTTCTCATTTTGGTGTTTTATCTGCTAGGTAACCTATTTCTCATTTTATCACCAACTTTTATTACTTCCACTGGTTCTTGTTCCCATCCAATAATTAGCAATGGGCATTCCATCCACTCTTTCCTTTTACAACGGCAGATGCTCTAAATGAACAAAGGAGGCCCTGCAAACCCTCCTTATAAACCTTCAAAGACAGACAGCCCTAGACAAACTAACTAGTAGTATTTGTTAGCCAGGGAGTCCTTAACTGTGCAGTACCTAGCCCATCTAGGATTGCTTATTTTAAACAAATCTGGAAATTATGAGTTTATGGGGCATGGCTTTACTGAAAATGTCACATCAACTACAGAACTAATCTAAAATAAAGATGCTTCACGCTGAAATGGTTCCTTCCTGTGCAAATAATATAGCCACATAATTACTTAGAATTTTCTTATGTCGATCTGAGTCAGAGAGTATTCTAATGAAGTGAGGAAGGACCAGACTGCACTCGAGGTCCTACACCTCTCCTTACCTTTTCTATGCCATATGATTACTTCAGTCTTCTTTTCATAAGTCTGATTTGTCAGTCTGGTCCTTTGTGTTACTTCAGCATCCTGCATAGAGTTTCCTTCCAGGATTCATGTCAAGTTATCTCCAGAGTTGCTATCCAGGAGTTAGAATAGACTTATAAAAATTGACCACAGATTGATATGACAAAACTGTTATTAAGGCGTTATTATGTCACATATTATCATCACTTTAAAAAAGGTCTGTAATTTAAAGACTTGACTCCAATGGAATAAATTAGACTTTTAGTCAACCCAAATTCATTAGAAAGCAGGTCTCTGGCTACACTTCAAATGACATATATTGGAATTATCTTTTCTGTATGTTTGAAGAAAATTGGACTATGAGTCAAAGAAACATAAGTTTAATAGTTTTCCTCCTTGTTAAAAGAACTAATTATCAACAAGATGCAAAAACAGTAGAAGGAAAAGTCTGCTTAGGAAAAGCTTTACCAAACCTAGTAGAATTTCTTATCTTTATTTTTAAGTAAACTATTTGATATGAATTTTTAGGAAGGGCTTAATAAGAATTTCATAAAAGAGCACACATAAATAGGAGTCTCACCTAACTTACTGATGCAGATTTGAACAAATTTAAGAAAAGATTAAAACACTTTGTGTTATACCAAATTTAGGGGTTTATTCACTTGGAAATAGAAAGGTTGTATTGATAAAATGAAGGCAGACATGTTTAATTATGAAGAGCTTCATTTACATTTCAAATTTAATATAAAAATGAAGGTCTATGAAATAAACTATGTTTCATTCAGGCATTTCTTCATGAATTATAATATTCCAGACAAACTCCCACAAGGGTAAATATATTTTCATCTTCCACAGGTGTAAAAAATCTTCTAAGAAGCACTATTTCCCAACAAATGAAAATATTTCCATCTCTAACCAGCCTTGAAAATGTTACTCCTAGGAATAAATAAATTTTCTATGATGCTAAGGCCCTTATTCAGGATCCATTATGTCAAAGGCAGATTAAAATATATCTTTTTCCCATCTGTGAATTTTGTATTTCACTCCTTGTGCTAGCTTCTTCTCTTCTTTTCTAAGAAATAGAGATATTTCATTTTAATGATGATGATAGTCTATTATTATCCTCATGTGACTATAAAGGTGATAACAAGAATGTTGCATTTATCATTCAGAAATTATGCTTAGAACACTTTATCAGTATGCATGCTTAGAAATCCAATGCTCTACTACTTATTGCTATAATTAATTAAGAAATTAGTTTTATTTTTTATATACTAAAATTCAATTCAGTATGTTTACTATTGCTTGAATTCATATAAACCGTAAATCAAATTATGTCCCTCAATGTATCTAGTGATTATAATCAATAAGGGTCTGAGTACTATGGCCTAGCAAGTGAATATTTATTCTGTCTGTGTATATTAGTATGTGTGATGCCAAATTAATTTTAATAATAGTAAGACAGAGGGTTGATTAACAGCTTTATCACACCCATATGGTGATAATTGGAATTAACTCTTACTGTTAATAAAAAGAGAGTCTCAAAAAAAAGTAGTCTTAGTAAAAATAAGAAACTAATTTAAACTTTTTTACTTCTAAGAGTACTTTTAAAATTGATATTAATATGTGGCTAAATTTGAACAAATTAGATGGAAAGTATATCACATTTCCTATGTGAGAGCCAGTTTTCTTTCTCTTTTTTTCTTTTTGAGAGCCAGTTTTCTAATAATTTTGTTGAACAATACACATAAGAAATCAGAAAGCAAAATATTGGGATTGAGCTTAGGTATTTATATAATTAAATATTTAGGCAAGCTCATGTTTATATAAGCACATACATTCACATGCACACATAGACACTATATGTTTCAATTTTGGTGCTAAAATTTGAATCTAAACACCATAATATCATATGGGGAAAAAGTGCATCTCAACAGCCATTACATACACAGTATAATATCCTTCTATTAAGTTAGCAACAATAATTCCATGTATTCCTAAAAATACTTTCTTGGAGTGAATAGATATGCAAAGAAAGTTGCATGAAAAGGAATGATGACGTAGAATTCTGGGATGATGAGTATCTCTGCTAGTGAGAGGCAGAAAACAGGTTGGGTGAATGCATATGGTTAGATAGAGGTTTGCCAAGTCCTAGCTTTATCTCCTTCAACTTTGTATTGAAGTGTAACATTTTTATAGAAAAGTACATTTTTCACAAATGGATAGACCAGTGAGTTTTTGCAAACTACACACATTGTTTTAACTGACATTCAGATCAAAGATTAGGGCCTTAAGAGTAAGCTAGAAATATACCCCTCTGCTTTCTTTCAGTCATTTCCTCCTCTTCCCATCCAGCGTGAACATTTATCCTAACTGCTAACATCATAGATTAGTTTGTGCTTGCTTCTGTAACTCATATAACTAAAATCAAATGGCATCTACTCTACTATCTGGTTCCTTCAACATTATGGTTGTGAAATGAGTCCATATTTTTGAGGTATAGTTGGAAAGGGCTCATCTGGCTGCATAGTTTCTTTGTGAGAATGTATCAAACCTTATTTTTTTTCCAATTTGAGACTATTACAAATAATGCCTTTACAAATAATGCTAGTATTAGTTTTTGGTGAACATGTGCACATGTGTATATGGTGAATATATATCTAGAAGAGCAATTATGGGGACATAAGGTCTGTATATGTTCAACTTAAGCAGCTATTCCCAATTAGTTTCCCAAAATCATTGTAGCAACTTGAACTACCATGTTCCATTATCATCACTATCATACTCCGTATCTGTGCCAACATTAGTTTCCTTCTTTTCCCCTCTCCTTTTTTTCTTCTTCTCACTTTAGCCATTCTCATTTGTGTTCAATGGGTATCACTTTGTGGCTTAAATTTGCATTCTCTTTATTACTAATGAAGTTGAACTTCTTTACATAAATGTATTGTCAATTTTATATACTTTTGTGAAATACATGTGCAACTTTTCTGCCATTTTTCTATTTTCTTTTTTTTTGTTGTTGTTCATTTCTCTTTCTATGTTTAGACATGAATCTTTTGTCACATAAATATATTGGAAAACCTTTCTTTTTCTCCATGTATTTTAGTGATGCTTTTAGCAATCAAATATCTTTTACTACATATTAATTTGCAAAATTTTCTTTTATGTTCATTGATCTTTCTTTCTTGTTGAAGAAATACTTTTTTCTCTAGACTCATTGTAATTTACTGTGATTTATTTGAAATAGTTCCTTTTACTTTAGACATATCTGTGATTATGTATGGTTTGAGGTAGAAATCAAAATATAGTTTTCCTCATTTGTGTATCCAACTGTCCTGCTATCATTCATTGAAAATACCAGCCATGTCCCTACTACACTATACTACCTTTTATTTGGTGCTAATTACATTGTTGAAAATAATCAAAGTTAAAAATCAACTAAATGAAAATAGAGTACAAATTGACCAATGATGATAGTATAAAGAACTAACGATTATGTTCCATTTTGACTAGCTTGTGTAAAAGACAGACAGACAGACATAAAGAATATAGGGGAATCAGACCATTAAAAACATGATTCTTAGTGTCTAGTCTAAAAAACAAAAATCACACTATATCTGAATAGAAGGAATTTAATATAAGAATACTTTTACACAAGTATGTGGAAGTGAAAGAGCAGTGAGGCTCTTACTATCTGGGTTTTATTAAACCCAGAATTATTAATTTCAGAAAGCAGGTTCCACTTGTAAGACTGAAGAACAAAGGCGCTGGAGTTTAGGGTGATTAGTGGTCTATGACCTGATCATTGTGGCACCTCATGGGCCCAGGGAGGCTGGTTGAGTGTGCCAGAAATAAGCAGGAAAGTGGAGAAAGTGTGGAGAACTGCTGAAACCTTAGTAAAGTTACACTTTTTGGAAGCAAACAGAAATAAAGAAGTTTCTTCTTTCCTGCCCCTGCTTCCAATATGTCTCTAGTGCTCTTTATTGGCAGAATATAATAGAAGGCCAACTGGCAAAGAATTGATATTGGTAGAGTTCTTAGCCTCAGTATGAAAAAGCAAAATACAGCAGAGCAGATTTGGAATTGAGAGATAATAGGTTAAAAATGGCAAATGATAAAACTAATTTGAATATTAAAGCTAGTTTATTATTTCATTCACATTTTGATTTTGATTTAAATTTAAATTAAATACTTGATGTATATTAACATAAATCAAAATTGCAAGTTATTTCATTCAGAGTATGTTTATATTTATTTATATGGCACTGCACTTCACATATTTTCCAAGGTTACATTGTTAAATAAGCCATTTTTCTTTTTTTTTTAATCTTATGGATTTCTATAACACAAATTTATCATTTAAGTGTGACGATCTGTTTTGGTTAATATTTATAATCTCAAAGTTTTTCCATTTTCTAGGTACATTATTTTTCATTACCTAACTATTATTCTGTCTACATTATCTTCTTCTGGTGTCTCCTATGGTTCAAACTCTGTGAAATGGTCATCAAAGCATCCCGATGTGTCAAAATAATTTCAGGGGTGCCAGGGTGGCTCAGGTGGTTAAGCTTCTGGCTTTGGCTCAGGTCATGATCTCCAGGTCCTGGGGTTGAGCCCCGCATCAGGTTTCCTGCTCAGCAAGAGAGTCCGCCTCTCTCTTTCTTTCTCTCCCTCTGCCCCTCCCCAACACTATTCTCTGTCTCATAAATAAATAAATAAATAAATAAATAAATAAATAAAATCTTTAAAAAATAATTTCAGCCATGTCTTTTAAAAGTAATTTCCTTTAAAATCATATTCTTGCATGGATTTCCCATTATAGATAAACAAGATATAAAAACTTGTGATAATTTGCAAATAAAAAAATGTGCATTTTTAGCCTATTTAGGGAATGGCATAGGAAAACATAAAAATCCTCATCTGAGTTGCATCATTTTTTATGCAGTAGCCATAGAAAATGATTAAGAGGTTATTTAAAATGTGTTACAAGCTTATGGAGCTGCATATAGCCATCTGGGAGAAATGTAAACATACAACAGAAGAACATAATTCCAGCCTATACTTATTGATTATGTTGACTCCATATCAGAAGAATGAGTTAATAAAATGAAAAACCATCAATAAAAGAAGGTGGTATGTAGGCCAAGAAAATATCACTTTATGTAGGCCAAGAAAATATCATCATTAACTATATACCCTCCTCCTTTTACTGATTTTGCTATGTTATAGAAATGTATAAGCACAAATTAAGCTTTAGGAAGAGATAAGGAAAGAAAAAGAATAACAAATAAGTTTGTTTCCCTAAACTAGACTGAAAAGGTAGCAGCTCCCAAATTTCCAAGGATAAAATAAGTTCTGATTATAATGTCCCAAAGATTTCATATCTCATTAAGTGAAGTAATAAAGAGTTAATTAACTAGTTTTTTTTTGTTTTTTTTAGTTAACTAGTTATTAATAAACTAACAAGTTAATAATGAGAATCTGAGCCACTGTAAACCATTAAAAATCAGCATTGCTAGAAAATACTAGTTTTTATCCTCTTTATTTCTATGACAGTATGCACAAATATTTCTTTCAAAGTTAAGTTAAGAAAATATATTAAAGTGTTGAGTTGGTGGTTTCTGATATAAGAGAAAAAGGAAGATATTTCTCTTAACAGTTTATTTGTTGAATTTGTATTGGTGTCCCCCTTAACAGATGGTACAGATAACCAAAGTGCTAGTTAAGATTACAAATCATAAATTCTAGCGTACTTTACCAAAAACACTTTTATCTTCAAGACTAATAAGCCAATAAGTGAAATTTCCTTTTTCTTTCTTTTCTGCTTCCCTTTCTTCACTATTGGAATGGCTGTTCACAGTCAGAGGTTGGCAGAAACAGGAAGAAGAGAAATGATATGACTGTGAGGTTGGACGGTACCTGCCAATCACATTCCCAGGGTGGCTGACTGCCAGGGAGAGTTCTCAGGCTCAGAATACCACAGAGCTGCTGCCTTGACATCCTTGCCAATTTGGAGAAGAATAAAAAACATAGGCAAATGAATATAATTTCCAAAAATAGATCAATTCTTGAGATAAGTTAGAATTTGGAAAAATGGAAGTGGACTCTATTTCTTTCTAAAAGTTGATGTTTTAACTTAAACTCAATATTTAGTGATGAAGACAGAGTCATAACAAATTAATGATAAAGACACACACATTCATAAACATAAGTGTATGTAATTTAATATCAGTGATATAGGCTGATTTAAAGTTCCAAAGGATCACTTTGAAAGATTTGTAATGTATATGTATATAATAAATTAAGAGATAACATGGATTTAAAATTCACACTTACTAAAGCCTTTTTCATCATACCGTGGTCTCTGCATCAAATATTATCAGACTATTTCCTGAACTAATTGAAGTAAGTAGACATTCAACAAACTGTGCAGGACACCTTGACTTGATCAATTCCTTCTCTGCTATTCCCTTCTTGGGTCAAGAAGTCAGACTCCCAAATATTATTATTTAACTGTTTGTGTATCTAAACACAATAATTGACAGAAAGTAATGTTAGAATTTAGGATACTGACAATAGCAAGATATGACAACTAAGAGATTGAAGAGAAAACTAAGATATTAATTAAAAATAAGTGATAAGAGACTCTAGGAAAACTTGGATCAGAAGTTTGCAGGTCTCTAAGATGACTTGACACAGTATAGGTAATTTTCTTGAATAATAAACATTTCTGAATCATCAAATCCTTTGAATCATTATCACCATCATCATACTAGTTAACGTTTATTGACTGATTACAAAATGTCAGGCACTGTTCTGAATGCTACTTGGCCTGTTAAGAGATTCAGTGGTAATTAAAAGAACACAGAGATTTTGGCTTAAATAATCTTCATCCATGGTAACAAAACTTTGTAGGAAGTTTATTATGTGATTATTAACATTAATATTAACATTAATATTATTAATATGTTATTATTAACATTCCTATTTATAGTTTAGGGAATTAACATAAATAAAAGTTAAATAAATTGCCAAGAACACATCACTTAGAGGCAGAAAAGCTAGGTTTTGAATCAAAAGAACATGGCTTGAAAGAATATTTAATGCCTGCATTAAACTAGGAAATGAGATACTGTAAAATAAAATCTAGAATTTATTTAATTTTTCTGAAATCTAACTTAAATGGAGTACTCATATATCACAAAAGATATATTACTCTATTTGCATGGTTGGCACTACTCCCCACCACACACACACACATACGCACACAAATCCCTGCTAGGCTGAATCACTTTAAAAAGGAAAGTTCATAAAACACATATAGTTACAAATACAATCCTAATTAGAGCTCTGGGGCTCATTTTAGATATTTTCAGTCTATAAATATAGTCATTCTAAGCCTTTAAAGTGACATATGTTATCACTTCTGCTCCTACTATTTATTTACGAAGGCATTCTTTCATTCAAAACTCATTATTGAATTACCAAATAATTATATGCACCAGATGCTGTACTAGGAACTAGGTGGATGAAACAAATTTAATGCCATAGTCTCTACTGTTAAAGATTTCAGGGTCTTGTCTAGAAATACAAAATGACAGGTAGATTTACTACTGTGAAGACAATGCATTAGTTAGTATGAGATATGAAGGGGAGCAAGAAAAAAGATACATGAGCAGGCCTGAAAATACGTGAGAGGCAATGAAAAAGCCATCCTCTAGGACTTGATATTTGACTTGAGTCTTAAAGGATAAACAGAGTAGACAGACCAAGTATGGCTGGAGAGTAGAAAGGCTTCTTGGGAAGAAGAGGTAAGAAGGCCTGGAAGCAAGGAACGTAGTTTGCTTGGAGTAGGTGATGTGGAGTAGAGACTAGCAGTGGAGGTGTTAAGCAGGAGCCTTGAAAATTATGGTAACTTTCTTGCCTTTTAGTCTGTAACTTATGGGCAGTCTGTCGATAAATTAGACACAGAAGTGATATAGGCTGATTTCAAGTTTGAAAGGATCACTTTGAAATATTTGTGGGGAAAGGATTTGAGAAGGGGATCCCTGGGTGGCGCAGCGGTTTAGCGCCTGCCTTTGGCCCAGGGCGCGATCCTGGAATCCTGGGATCGAGTCTCACGTCCAGCTCCCAGCATGGAGCCTGCTTCTCCTTCCTCCTGTGTCTCTGCCTCTCTCTCTCTCTGTGTTATTATAAATAAATAAATAAACAATCTTCTTATAAATAAATAGTATGAACATTCTTAAAGAAAAGAAAGGATTTGAGAAGGACAAATGTAGAAATAGAGAAATGACTTAGTTTATTGTAGAAGTTCAAGAACAAATGAGGAAATAAACTAAAGTTATGGTAGTAGGATTAGAAAGCAAAGAATAGATTAAAGTAATGCAGAGAATGCATCATTCAGAATTTTAAGATTGATCGAGTATGTGTTTAAGGGAAGAATGTTGAAGTCAAGACTTTCAGCCATACAGCTTCAAGGCTTAGGCCAAAGATGACAATACTAAGATACAAAGGACAGTAAAAGCAACTTGAGAGGGAATGATGTGTTCATTGTGGGCACTTTGAGTTTGATATGCCCTTAGTGCAGGTCAGTTGAAAATTCTAGCAGGTGGTTTGACAGATACATTTGAAATAAAGGTTAAAAAAAAAAAAAAGCTGGAAATGATAGATTTAGGCAATTCAGCAGGCAAAGGCTGTGTAATAAAATTCCCTCAAGAAAAATGTAATTGAGATCAGTGCATCAAGACAAAAACTCTAGGGAATGCAGATATTGTGCAGAACATTGTAGATGTCAAATATAATGTCTTCTTTAAAAAGTAATCTGATGGATATCTTGGAGTAACTTACATGAAGACAGAGATATTTCAGCTCAAAAATCATAGATAATTGCATTGGGTTAGTGGATTTCACCATTCCATGAAAAGTCAAATTGTGTCCAATTTCTAATGAATAAAGGAAAATTCCCTCCAATATTTTAAAACCATTGTTAACAATCTCTTACTAATTCTTTCTGCCTCCTGACTGATACAACTGGACAGTTAAATCAAAGTTTCAGCTTCCTCTCCTCCCCTCTCTCCCCTCTCTCCTTCCCTCCCCTCCTCTCCCCTTCCCTCCCCCCCTCCCCTCCCTTTTCATTTCTTCTTCTTCTTTCTTCTTTCTTCTTTCTTCTTTCTTCTTTCTTTTCTTCTTCTTCTTCTTCTTCTTCTTCTTCTTCTTCTTCTTCTTCTTCTTCTTCTTCTTCTTCTTCTTCTTCTTCTTCCTTTCTCCTTCTTCTTAACTAAGCATCTGACGATTGTCTTTATTGGAAAACCGCAATTTGAGGGGCTCTCATTTTTGGTTAATGGTTTAAAATATATTCCCTTCTCTTCTCACTAATGCTAGATGTCCAGTTTTTCTCAGATGTCTACCACTGCCCAACATAGCTCACCAGCAGAGGAGGCTGACCTGGCTCTTAGCTGCCACAGTCAGCCTATATCTCAGGATCGGGCCAAGGCCCTTATGAATTTCAGGATTGGCACATGACACAATTCACACTTATGAGATTCCTGGTGGTTGTCTCTAGGAAATGTCTTTCTTTCTTTTCTGGGGAATTATCTGGAAACATTCCACTCTTTCAGCTTCTAGTACCATTGTAAGAAATGTGAAGCTAGAAACCCATGCAGTCATTTTTGTTCTGTGCCAGCTGTAAAGAGATCTACAACAGGAGAGAGCTTTGAGAATAAAGAGAAAGTTCTGTAGTGGCCTTTACCCCTAGGTCTCTAGTTAACTGGAGAAGTAAAAAATGTTACCATTTAAGCCCACTCAGTTTTAAAATATATATATATTTGTAGCTACAAGCTTCTTTTATCTGTATTCTCACTGATAATTCCTCCTGTTAATCTTAACACACTATCATCTATTATGATTTAAATTACCCATATAGTCAGCAAAAATAAAACCAAATACTTATATTTGATTTTGGCTGTAACACACACATGCACTCATCATTTGCTTTCCATTGATGTTTCTTATAGTGAGTTTTAGTTGTCAATACGGAAGGCTGTTCTTCAGGTAGTATTTATGGTAAGGAGGAAAGGGAGAGAAAAATATTGCTTACAGGAATGGTACTGCTTCAACAAACAGCAAACCACAAAGGGATGTGAGGAATGCAAGAAACAGAGCACAGTTCACATAATTCACAATTTTCTTCCAAACATCATATGAGCTAATCACACCTTTCAGAATAAGACTTTCCTCAAGGTGAAATCTAGATCTAAAACATTCTAGAGAATTTAATTTATTTGTTTAAAGATTTTATTTTTGTGTAATATCTCCACCCAACATGGGACTCGAACTCACAATCCTGAGATCAAGAGTTGCATGCTACACTGATTGAGCCAGCCAGGTGCCCCTGGAAAGTTTAATTTTAAAAATATCACTTGAAATATCTGATTAAATAAAAGTAGAGATTTATTATTTCCTCTGATCATCTAAATAACCCAACCTTCTTTTGCTATCTTTACATGAAAATTGGTTTAATTAAAACACACACACACAAACACATAAACAATTTTTGGTAAAATTGTTGTGATAGGCATATAATAGTCCTCAGGTCCTGATGTTTAGAACCTGGGTGTTTTTCCTTGTATGGCAAAAGGGCTTTGTAGATGTAGTTTAATTAAGGATCTTGAAATGGACATATCCCAGATTATCTACATGGGCCTTACATATCATCACAAGTGTCCTTATAAAAAGGAGGCAGAGAGAGATTTGGAGGCAGAGAGAGATTTGAATACAGAGGAGGAAGTAGGAGATGCGTCGACTAAACCAAGAGGTTGGAGCTGTTGGAAGAAGAAGTCATGAGGCAGGGAATGCAGGTGGCCACCAGAAGCTAGAAAAGGCAGAGAAACAGGTTCTCCCTTGAGTCTCTAGAATAAGCCAGACCCATCAACACTGACTTTGGTCCATTAAAACTAATTTTGGGCTTCTGACCTCCAAAGCCATTTAATGATAAATTTGCATATTTTAAGCCAAGTTTGTAGTAGTTTGTTACAGCAGCTACAGGAAACTAATACAACCATCCAAGCTTTTTCCTGAAGATATCAAATAAACCAATTTCACAGACGTTATTAAAGAAGAAATAATGGCTACATGGTAACTGTGAGGAGACCTAATAAAGTCATACTGTGAAGGAAAGATACATAAAGGTATTAGAGAAAGTTTACTGATGGGGTTATTATTTTGTTTTGGGGTTTCTTATTTTCATGTAGATTCTGTCATTTTAGTCCCAGAGATGTGTCCTCTCTCTCTAAACCTTCCTTTCATAGTCCTTTCTTCTCCCGGTCTTGAGATGTCATCCAGATTTCACATTGTTGGAACTATTGATGACCATTTACCGACTACTCATTGAATAGTCTGCTTGGTGAAGACTTGGTCTGTGCTGATTTTAATGGAACACAGAAGTTTTGCTTGACTCTCTTAGTCATATTCCAATTTTCCCCATAGAGAAAATTAAAATGTAGCTGACATGCCCCTAAGATATTACAAATTCACATTTTAAAAATCCAGATCAAGACTTCTTAAGCTACTCTGATATGAAGCACCAAGTTATTCTGTAGAGACTCCTATCCCTAATCATGAGAGAGAATGGAAGCTCCAGCACCTCTCCTTCTCACCATTCAAACTAAACTCTGGTTTAATTTGTTGTACATATTGGTCTTGCTACATGCAATCTTACTTTTGCATAGAAGTCCTCAGCTCACAAATTTTGAAATAATATATGTCAGGCTGATGCCAGCACTCTCCCACATAATATGCAGAAGAAACCTATATATTATTCATTTATTAGACAAATATGTATTCTTAACCTTTTTGTTTTTAAATAATTGCTTTTGCCAAAGAGATTACTTCTGCATGAGAAGTGCTCAATGGCTTTTAACTTCAAGTACAACCAATCTGGATACATTTTCTACCAAATACAAAGAAGGAGAGTGAAAAGCACATTTCTTTTTCTCTGAGCAGATTCTTATATTCCATTCTAAATCCAAATTTACATCCATCTGGGGTGATTTGTTAGGCTCTTTCTCCCATAGGGTTTTTGGTCCCTGAGCCATGTTCTCTCTTCATGTTTGGTGACTCACACTTTCAAGAGAGTGAACAAAATTACAGATAGTATAATTTGAGGCACTCTGGTGTCTTGCTTAGAAGAGGTGTTAACTTCAGACAAAACTGGATTTTACTTCAAATGGCTGACCTCCAACAGTTTTTTAAGAAATATCTTTAAGCCTCAATTTCTTCATCTGTAGGACAGGGAAAGTAGTTCCCATGTTTCCAGGTTGGGTATAGTCATTGTCTAGTACCATGTACCTGTCCATAAATGACAGCAGTTAGTACTCAGTTATACAATAACAAATAAATATTCAGCTATTTTGTTTGTTTGTTTTATTTACAAATGATACACATTTGTTGTTAACAACAAATCGCTCATGTTTTCAAAATACGCATTGTATTTTTTGAGAGACTAAATGGAAGATGGTGTTTATTTAAAAAAAAATAATGACCTGAAGCAAATGCATTTTTGAATATGCCTTGAAAATTAAAGAATGAATTAAACTATTCAAATGTAATTTATTTTCTACATTGTAACAAAATATAGAACCAAATAGGACAGTAATAAGTATCAGACAGAGACAGAGTTTATAAGATAATGCTAGGACTATATTTTAAATTGCCTTAAACTGTAATTTTTTTTAAAGTTGGAATGGAGAAGATTTGTGCTAATTCAAAATGCAAGCACCATACTAATTGGTAGCTTCAGGTCGGAAAGAATGCAGCAATATATTCTATTTTCTTTAGAAACACTAAAAGCGAATTTAGAAGTCTTAAAGTAGCATCATCAATGAATTGTTTTATTATCAAACCTATTCCCCTCTCATTCTGACTGTCCTACTAAAATCTGTATCTATAATCTTAGCTCCTTCCTTCTAAATAATGACAACATCATAATGGGTTGTTAATTTTAATTACATTCCCTGGGCTAAATTTTGCTGTCAAGAACTTATTCTGAACTCTTGTAGTAATCACAGATAATTTTACCTGAATATTCAAGAGCAGAATGTGGCCCTTTTTGATTAGAGAGATTGTAAATTAGTAGCTTTATTATAAAGCAGTGTCAGGTCAAATATTTTTGGCTTAGCCCAGTGTGTCTGTAATGCTTCATTTTCTTAATTATTTCAGATCCAGCTTTTACAACCTAAGAATTGAATTAAGCTCCACAAATTCACTGAAACCAAAAATATTTTGTTTGGTATTGAACTTGCTACTTTGCCAGGCCGTAATAGCCACATTAATCTGGAATGACTAAGACTTTCCTTCATTTCTGTTACCTAGAGAAATACACACAGAATATCTATTGAGTTCCAAGTATTAGGTACAATACACAAAGGACAGAGATTCTTGCCATTAATGGACTTAGAGTTAAATGAGAACTATCCAGTGAAAGACAATTATGCATAGGCCGTATTAGATGTGGTATAATTTTAGGGCTCCTAAAAAGGAATCATCTATGTGCAACCCAAAATATGTTGCAGACTGATTTAATGCTGAAAAATTCTACCTCAAAGCTTATTTTCTGAGAAGATAGAGTTATAAAATTTTATACTTTGGGAGGTTATTTGCTATGTTATTTAGCAAATTTAATTTAGTAAAAATGTTAAGCAATATTTTAATCATCCATCACTAAGCAAGTTTATCAGGTTGTTCTCAAAAGACAGTTCATTGAAAGGGACTCTGCAGATGATTAAGAGTATGAGAGCATGGAAGGTAAACATCATTAGCTGAAATTCAAACTGTACTTGCCAGAGATGAATACTCCTAAAAATCTTCCAGATTGTTCAAAGTAAATATTTTTCTTAAAAGGAGTTAAAAAGGGGAAAAGCAAAAATATTGAATTTTGTAGCAAATCCAATCAGCAAATAATTATAGCCTCCAAAGACACCCTTAAAATATACTAGTTCTAAGGAAATTACATTTAAATATTGGCTGAAAGAAAAACAAAAACTATTATTTTCACAAGTTTCTTCTTAAATATGTAAACTTCAGATCTCTGCAGATCATTCTGGTCCTTCTAAGAGAGAAAAAAGAAAAGAAAGAAATTGTCTCATTAATTCTGAAATAAAGTTCACTGAAGGAAAATAGTCACCACGTTGCAACTCTATTGAGACTGAAATAATCCTATTCCTTAGAATGTCGTTCATTTGTGTACTAATGCTAGGTCGACGTATTATTCATTCGTGATTTTTTTTTTTCAAAAGAAAGCACTACTTCTGCACAAAATGAGATTAATGCACAAGACGTGCAAAAATCTCACCTCTCAAGCAGCAGAGGAGTGCACTTGGAGCGAGGCAGGCAGGGATTGCTAACGGACAACATCGAGCATTTACAACTTTGGGAGGCCTGAGCTCACAGACTAATCAATCCTGCTGCACAAGGTACTAGGAGAACTTCACACCCAGAGGGAGGAGCCAATGCCATCATGATAAAACGTTTCCTTCCTCTTAGCGAGTTTTCCAGCTACAACCAGTGATTTTATTCACAAACTGAATTGAATTACTCTTTGTAAATTATGGCCACTTATACATATTTTGAAGGGGGAAAATATGTTCTATTCTATCAAAAACACATTTTGGATCCTGTTCATTAGGGGCACACCTTACAATGGTAATTATGTTTGTGGGCCAAAAAGAAAGAATTTCAACCCCTTCTTATGACCCTGAACTTCAAGGATTTATTGTTCCCATTACGGGCGTGGCTGTGAAGGGTGAGAACTTAGGACAGAGGCTGATAGCATGACCACGGTGGAAGGCCACCAAAGCCCTGAGAAGGGGAGACCTCCAACAAACAGTGATAGACTTGATCTACAGAGAATCTACACCTCACCCCTGTCTCTAGATGAATTTGAAAGGGAAGGTTTAATTGCAAAACTTGTGTGAAAAACCTTCACATACATCAGAACTTCCTGGCCACCCTTGTATTCTATGTAATTTATGTGGACTACAGCACCTTCAAGGCCTTTTCCATTTGAAAAGCATATTTAAAAAATAGCTTTATATGTTAGGGAAGACAGAGCTTGAGACAAGATTTTCTCTTTTGTGGCTCCAGTGCCCTTCCCCTGCACAGTTTTAAAATCTTAGGACCTCACATAAAGACACACATGAGCTATAATACTGTAGGATAGGACATCAGGTTTGTTTTTTTTTTTTTTTTTTTCAATATTCACTAGAGAAACAGGATTTTGTTTGCTTAACCCACATTTGCCTTTCCAGCGTTGGTTTCCCACTGGACTGAAATAACTAGTTAAGAAACTATTTATCTGCTCCCTGTTCATTCTGATGATCATTTAGTTGGAAAGAAATATATTATATTAGGTCCTGTGTTCTAACTACCTTGAAGTCACTAATGCTGTGAATTGGATGGTTAATCAAACACTGAAATCTTCGGTTTATGTGACTCCAAGATGAACTAAAATCAAATGCGCCCTAAAAATGATATCCTCCTCTTGCTAGCTATTTTAAATTAAGAAGCTGGAAGCATTTTTCACAGCAATAGTCAAAACATTCTCTCACCTCCCCCACTACCTTCTCCTTATAACCTGTTAAAATAACACTGTCTACAATTACGGCATCATTTGTTATGCATGATATAATAGACTGCAAATATAAAGAGGTATTATCATTACTTTTGTCCTTTGTTCTTTCAGGCCAGAATATTGCATACTTCTTTACTTTGACATTTATTGCTTTTAGATTGGTAATAGAATGGTTTGTGTTGCTCATTATCTTGAATGATGATAATATTAGAGGTTGGGGAGTCTGTGTTCTCTGTTAAGGGAAGTAAAGACTTCGTATAATTTAGCAAAGGTTATTACTGGACAATTACCCAGAATACAGTTCAAGTCTAATAAAGTTTAGTCATATCCAGTCTTAAATAGAACATTTACTATGGTTCCTGGAAATTGGATAAGGTGATATTCATATATACATTTTGCTTCTCCTTTTCACAAGTTCACCCAGGCTGTTTCACCGTAAAAATTATGATAACATAATTCGCCTCTAATAGTGGATGAAACAAAATGCAAACTTATTAGGTTTTGAGTTATGGAGCTTTATTTCATTTGGTACAGGCATATATTGGTAGATTTCAGTCTCTTACAATACTGGGAACCAATTTCCTATACTGTGTCCTGACATATAACTTTGTTCTCTGTGAGGCATCTCCAAGTCCTTCAGACCTATATCTAAATACTCCATAAAGTTAAATGAAAAAGAAAAGAATTCAGCCAGAAAAATAATTTTCCCACAGTGAGTCCAAATGATCATGTCTGCAAAAAACAATATCCTTCTATACATAATCGGCAAATAATATAAAAGTAAAATTAGAAAAAACTCCCCAAAATAATCAGTAACTTCAATATTAGGGGTAATACAAATTTAAATAGTGAAATGTATTAAAGTATGTTGGCTGGGGGTCTGGCATGGGACTAGTCC
Organism: Canis lupus baileyi; assembly: GCF_048164855.1. NCBI lineage: Eukaryota > Metazoa > Chordata > Mammalia > Carnivora > Canidae > Canis > Canis lupus. Next base: position 29,077,783 of record NC_132872.1, on the reverse strand, counting down.
TCTTCAAGTGAGGCACAAAATTTTCATGGATCTGATGCTAATATTATTTGTTTGAAAAGACAGTTGAAGGACAGATTACTTTTTAGTCTATATAGTATCATAAAGAATTTGGAAAAATTTCAATCTAAAACTTCTGGGAGGAAGGAAGGAAGGCATGCATAGTGACTGGTAAAGCACTAGAAACTCTGCCCAAACTTGTCTACCAGTGTAACCAAATATATGTAAAAATATATATATTTAAATTTACAATATGTAATGATTAAGTAAAATTTCCGATCACCGATACACCAAAAATCTTACATTTGTCAGTGTTTCTATTATTTCAATAGAACATTACCTATTTGACATGTTTGTTCATTTATAGATATTTCATTCAATTCGCTTTTTTTTTAGTTCTCTGATGACATGTTTTCTTCTTAATATTCATACTAAAATATAATATGGTCCATATTACTGTTATAGAAATAGAAATTTTTCCTACATCCTATTAAGAAAATTTCTGATACTTCAGTAAAGTGGCTAATTCTGTCATGAGGAAACTTTAAAAACAGAATCTATGAAAGAAGACAAGTCATGTTGGTTGAATTCAACAGATACACGCTGAGTACCTACAATATGTTAACTGCTCTAGCTATTGCTGGGCATAATTTTCCATCAAGACACAGAACGAGATGAAGAATGTCAAAATTTTAAACTATGATTCAAATTATATGTGGAACTGCTTTATAAAAAATTATTTATGCTTATCAAGCACATTTTGGATAGCTGAGTTTGTGATTTTCTTTCCTTAAGCAGTGCTATAACAATTGAGATTTAATGTACCAAATCCCTATGTGTATAGGAGATTTTGTGCAATAGTAGCAGGACTTAATTACTATTGAACAAAAATATTTAAGACACACTAAGAAAGAAGTTGTATATTGATTGAAGTTAAGTCGCCTGCCATCTGGATCACTGCATCTTGTTCACTGTGCATTCAACCAATGTAAATAGAAAACATTTTTCATGGCATGCCTCCATAACAGATGTTTTGTGAAGCATCATGCTAATGGAAAATGCTCTGAAAATTGAGCTGTATGATATAGCTGGGGGTAGCTCAGGTACTTTGGGTGAAGATAGATTAAGCCGATGTTACAACAACCATTCATACATTCATCAAAATATCCATCAAACCAATAATAATAGAACAAATAAGGAATGTTGACCTAGATAAAAATGAATAGATAGATTATGTACTTTAATTATTTACAGATTTGTATGGTAGACAAAATAAATACTGCATGCCAACTGGTAATAATTAGCAAAAACCAAAAAACTTGAAGACATTGTTTAGTTATCTACTGCTGCACTGTAAATTACCCTAAAATATCACTTAAATACCACACATTTATTATCTCACAGGCATAGTTTAGCTTGGCCCTCTGCTTCATGGTCTCATAAGCTTCTGTCACGAGGTCATGTAGGGTTGAGGAGGGGTCTTCCAATCTTACCTACTTGGATGCTGTCAGGATTCAGTTCCTAGACAGTTCTTGAACCGGGGGCCTCAGTTGAGAGGCCCTCTTATTGGCTGTTGGCTGAGGACGGTTGTGATTCATTGCCATGTAGAGCATGGTGGCTTGTTGACATGGTAACTTACTTCATCAACACCAATGGGAAATAGAGGGGAGAGATTGCTTTCAAGATGAAAAGAACTATATATATCTTCTAACATAATCACAATAGTTTCATCCCTTGAGTGTTGCCATATCCTATTGTTTAAAGCAAGTTATGCAAGGGGAAGGGATTACATAAGGTTGTTGAAACTAAAAGGTGAAGATCATTTGGGGACACCTTAGAAGCGGCCTGCCACAGAAGCTTAGGAGAGTATATGACTAAGATAACTTTTCCCACAATAATGAATTACACTTCAAAGGCTTCTTGGAAAAGATTTCTATACTTAATAATTATTTTTATGTCAATCACTGGACTAAAAACGTTGTCAAACTCATCTAATTTACCCTCCAGAACAATGCAATTTGGATTTTACTGTCCCATTATGTAGATGAGAAAAATTAAAACAGACATCTTCAGTAATTTATCCAAGAGTATATGGCCCATGAATGACACTTTCAATATTCAAATCCAGATAATTATTACACTATCAATTATATCAACCACCATACTATATAATTTTATGAAGGAGTTTACATTGAACTATGATTTCAGACTTCGTAACTGGTATAAAAACAGGCACAGGGGAAAGCAAAATTAAAGGCATAAAGTGAGAAAAAGAAGCTTTCTTCCCATGAATAAGAACTAGGTCTTAAATTGGGGTATTAAAGTGAGTATTTAGAAAAAGGAACAAATGTGTGTGTTAAATAAAAAAGCATAGGGGTGCCAGGGTGGCTCAGTCAGTTAAACTACTGACTCCTGATCTCAGCTCAAGTCTTGATCTCAGGGTGGTGAGTTTAAGCCCCACATTGAACTCCACACTGGGCATGTGGCCTAGTGAGAGAAGGCAGGAAAGAAGGAAAGAAGGAAAGAAAGGTGTTATCAGAAAGGGAGACAGAACATAAAGACTCCTAACTCTGGGAAACGAGTTCGAGTTGGTGGTGTAAGGGGAGGTGGGCGGGGCTGGGGGTGACTGGGTGACAGGCACTGAGGTGGGCACTTGACGGGATGAGCACTGGGTGTTATTCTATATGTTGGCAAATTGAACACCAATAAAAATAAATTTATATAAAAAATGAAAAGCATGTGGAAGTGAAAAAAAGAAGGAAAGAAAGAAAGAAAGAGGAAAGAAAGAGGAAGGAAGAAAGGAAGGAAGGAAAGAGGAAAGGAAGGAAAGAAGGAAGGATGGATAGAATAGTCAAAGAAAGAAAGCATAGGATGGTCAAAATTTCTGATTATAGTTCGATAAAATTTAGGTCTTTGGCTCATTTTTATCTGTATGACCTTTGGTCAATTATACAATCATACTGAACCTCTATTTCCTCATCTGTAGAATATAGACAGCAGTAAAGTTCAACCCATAGAAGGGTTCTATTGGTCTGAGCTAATTTTGAGTTAATTTCTTTGACAAAATCCTTTGTTAAGCATTAGCACTCAGTAAATATTTCCTAGAAATATTATTAGTTTTTTTTTTTTCAATAAAACTTGGGGTAAAGCAGAAACAAAGAAGAAAAAAGAATCAGAGAGTATTGGCATGAAGAGATAAATCATAAACAAGAAATAAAAATGAACAATAAATATAATCATCAGATAATTACAAATTAACCTAATTTCATTTTTAATAATTACACTGGAAAAATAAGTCAGTTAGTTAGGAAGCTTTGAGACAATACTCTTACACAACGTTTTAGAATGATTATTTTTATATAGAACACAGTGAACTTTATTCTACATTTCAATATGGAAAATGTCAAACATTTGCAAAAATAAAGAGAATGTATAATAAATCCAGTATAATCCCACTCAGCAACGACAGTTATTAATTTATGATCAGACAGTTACACCTTTGCATATTGGTCTATCCATCATTTTTTATTGGGTTTCTCGTTATAAGATCCAAAATAATTAAAAATAATTCCTTAATATTATTGAGTATCTAGGCTGTGTTCAGATTTTCCCAGTAGCTTTATAGTTACTTTATATGGCTAAAGAGTAATCCATGTTATGGTACATGAGAATTTATGGAAATATTCATCAGTAGAAGAACATTTATATTGTTTCCAATGTGGGATAAAGGGTGTAAAATATGTAAAGTGAGTATAAATATTCATATTGAAGACTTTTTGTGGATACAGATTTTCATTTTTCTTGAGTAAATACCTAGGAATGGAATTGTTGAGTTCTATAGTAAGTAAGTAGGTCTAAGTTTAAAACAAAACTGCCCAACTATTTTTCTAAGTCACCGAGTCATTTTGACTTCTCATATCCATAATACATAAAAGTTCCAGTTGCTCTACATTTTCTCCAATACTTAGTGTTGTCAGTCATTTTAATTTTCGTCATTCTAGTGAGTATGTAACAGTATCTCATTATAGTTGTTAATTTGTATTTCCTAGTGATAATTATGTTAAGCATGTTTTCATATGCTTAGGTAACATTTGTATAACTTTTCTTGAAATATCTGTCCAATTTTTGCCCATTTTTAATTCAGCTTTTTATTATTGAGTTGTAAGAATCTTATATATATTCTGAATATAAATCCATTACCAAATGTGTGTTTTGAACTTATTTTCTCCAAGTCTTTTCCTTTAATTTAGTAAATTTTCTTAATAGTATCCTTTGAAGAGCAAATTTGAGAAATTTTAATTAAGTCTAATTTCTTTTATGGTTACAAATATTCTGTACCCTACCTAAGAAAATTTTGCTTAACCCAAGGTCGCAAACATTTCCGTTAAGGTTTATTCTGGAATTTTTAGTTTTATCTACACAGTTAGGTAAATTACACATTTCAAGTTAATGTAGATAGTATACCTACTAATGTATATGTATATACTTACATATAGTTTAAGTCCAGGATCAATATTCATTTTTTCCGTATGAATATGTAATAGTTGCAGTACCATATTGAAAAGACCATCTTTTCTTCTTTAGATATTTTTCAATTTATCAAGAATGAGTTGAAAATATATATATGAAATATTTCTGGACTCTGTTGTTCAATTGGTCTGTATGTGTTTGTATAAAGACCAATACCACATTGTCTCAGTTATTGTATCATTAACTGAAGAGTTTACATTAGGTAAGCTAAACTTAACTCTTCTAACTTTGTTCTTTATCAAGATTTCTTTAAGTATTTCTGGTCCCTTGCATTTGCATATACATTTTGGAATCAAGGTATCAATGTCTACAAAGAAGCCATCCTAAATTTTGATTAGGATTACAGTTATTATATAGATCAATTTAACGAGAATTGACATCTGAATACTGCTGAGCTTTCTGATCCTTGAATATAGTATATCTTTCTATTTATTTATCTTCTTTAATATTCTCAACAATAGATAATTAACTACTCCAAAAGTGTTGTGCATTTCTTTATGTTATTGTAAACAGTTATTTTACAATGTCAGTTTCCAATTTTTCATTACTAAAATTATTCATTTTCAAAATACATTCAATTTTTGTAAATTTAGTTTTGTTTCTCTGAATTTGCTAAGTTCACTTATTAGTTCTAGTAGATTGGTAGATTCTCCAGGATTTTTTGCATATAAATTATATGTATGCCACTTACTTATTTTTCTTGCACTTTTCCACTGGCAAGGACTCACACATTGAATAGATGTGGTAAATTGGACATCTTTGCCTTGTTCATGATCTTAGGAGAAGAGAGGCATTCAAACATTTATCATTAGATTGGATATTAGCTGAAAGTTTTGTAGATTCTCTTTATCAATTTAAAGATGTTGCCATCTAATCCCCGTTTGCTGAGAGTTATTCCTTTGTTAATCCTAAGTGATTGCGGAATTTTGTAATAATTATTTTGAGCTTTTTGAGATGACTACACTTTTTGTTTTTGTTTAGTTTGTTCATATCATGATCACATTTTTGTTTTGTTTTGTTTTACTGTTACAAGAAAATTGCATTCCTAGAATAAACTATACATGATTATGATGTATTATCCTTTTAATATATTTTTTGGTTTGATTTGTCAACATTATGTGATAGATTTTTGCAGTCATATTAAAGAGAGATATTATTATGGAGCAGTTTTTATTGTGTTTTTCTGGTTTTGGTATCAAGGAAATGCTGGGCTCATAAAATATATTAGGAAGTATTTTATTCTCTTCTATGTTCTGGATTTGTGGAGAATTCATCAGTGAAAGCATCTAAGCCTGGAATTTCTCTGCGGAAGTTGTTTGGATGCAAACTTAGTTTCTATAATGGCCATAGACTATTACATTACCTATTATTCTCTTCAGTGAGTTTTGATAGGCATACTTTCAAGGGATTTAACCATTTCAAGTTACCAAGTAATAATAAATATTTATTAGTTGACATAATCCAATACATTCTTGAATTTCACTTGTTGAGTTTTTGGCACAATAACGTTCCATATCATCCTTCAGTGTCTGGAGGATTTGTAGTGATGTTCCCTTTTTCCTTCCTGGTATTAGTAAATTGTGTTTATCACCATCCATTTGGCTAGATCTTTATCAGTTTAGTTGGTATTTTTAACAGAAAAGGCTGGGATGAGGGACTCCTGGGTGGCACAGTCAACTAAGCATTTGGCTCAAGTCATGATCTCAGGGTCGTGAGATCAAACCCAATGTCAGGCTCCATGCTCAGTGTGGAGTCTGCTTGAGATTCTCTCTCTCTTCCACTCTACCCCTTCCAGTCATGCTCTCTCTCTTTCTCTCTCAAAAAACAATAAATCTTAGAAAAGGCAGGGATTGAGGGTGACACCTTGGAAGAAGTAGCGGGGGACTGACTTGGGAAATGTATTTGGGAGCAAAAGTTCTAGGAGAATGATGTGACAAAAAAAAAAAAACAGTCATAATCTGGAGATTTAAATCAGACAGCCCATTGTCAATTATAGTGAGCTACATGGACCAATGTTAATCATCTATGACCATTTTGAGGATGCAATGTGTTGTCAAGGTTGAGGAATTGCTTGACTATCTTTCTCATTGATCTTGAGTGATGACATTTCATTGCATCTTGATGCAGCAGCAGAAATAAATCTTTTCTATGCTCTGAGATTTTTTTTATTTATTTGAAATTACTATTATTATTAATTACTATTATTATTATTCAGCAGAAAATGTGATCCTTGATACTTAGAAGTGGAGAGGTGGTATGACAGGGAAAGCATTATCACTTGAAAATATTCAGACAGGGATAAAACCTATGCACTGACAATAATGAATGAGATGATTTCTCAACAAGTACATCATTCAAACTATTTTTCTTCCTTTGCATTTAGTTCTAGGCATTATCCTTTATAGGGCTAACAGCACTAAATAGTTAAAGATAATATAAGGATAAATTCTATGTTTGACTTTTCTTGGTGAAAAATACTCTCCAAATCAATGAATAATTGAATGTTTTTCTCTTATGTAATCAAAGGGTTATGATTAAATCTTCTATGCAAGTTGTATCCATGTAACACAGAACTGGACAAATTAAGAAAAATAAATTGTCAAATTCATTTTATGGTGAGCTGCCTACAAAATGACTAGTTTTCTGACAATCTTATTTTTCAAATAGTTATTTCATTTTTTGATAATTAGTAGTTGGACTTCATGAATATTATTGATTTTGCATCATTAAATATTATGATAAAAATATTTAAGTGATTGTATTGATTTATTTTCCATAACAGAAGATTAACTTACTATCTCATAAATCAAAGTAGTTTGTTGCGGAATAAATGTAGATTAAAATAATACTACAATTTCTTGTACTTTTTGGGGTTTTTGATATGTAATGCTATCATTTATGATCCTCAAGTTATTTCATTTTTCTTAAAACTCTACATAGCCAGACCTAATTTAGTGAACCTCTGCCAAAAGCAGAAAACTTCATTAACAAATTAGTAGAATAATCAGAAAATGATAAGCCATAATGACAAACCACAAAGCATCCAGACTTCTATTTTTAAAAATCAGTTCTGCAAGATTTTTGCCTACTGAGTTGACAATTGCTAAAAATATTACAGCTCCCAATTTTTATTGCCTATATGACAGATGTGGTACATGACCAATTTAATATACAAAGTAGCATGATTTATGATTGAGATCTAATTAAATTTAGTTTAGATGTAATGTAGAAAAAAAAAACAGGTCACAATCCTACTATATGCTGTCTACAAGAGACTCATTTTAGATTCGAAGACACTAATAGTTTGAAAGGATGGAAAGGGATATTCCATGCAAATAATAATCAAAGAATAAGCAGGAGTGGCTGTATTAATATAAGACAAACTAGATTTTAAATGAAAAAGAAGATTATGAGAGAGAGAAGAACATTGTATATTAATGAAAATTTCAATTGGCAAGCAGGTGTAACAGTTATGAATATTCACACACCTAATAACAGTCTATCAATATATATGAAGCAAAAATTAGCAGAATCAAAGGGAGAAACAGATATTTCAACAAAAAATAGTTGGAGACTTCAATACCATACTCTCAGTAATGGCTAGAACAACCAAACAGAAGGCAAATAGGGAATAGAGGTCTTAACAAAATAAACCAAGAAGATCTAATAGACATATGTAGCACACTCTATCTAAAAACAGGACTCAATAACTAGGTATATATGGGACATACTCCAGGGTAGACTATGTCAGACCATAAATTTCCAGTGAGTTATTAAAGTTAAGAAACATACATATCATCAAAATACATTATCAGGAGAGTAAGCAGGCAGCCCATTGAATGGAAGAAAATATTTGCAAATCACATATTTAATTAGGAATTAATATCCAGATATTAAAACTCATAAATAGAAAAACAACCTGATTCAAAAATGGGCAAAGACTTGAATAGACGTTTCTCCAAAGAAGATGTATAAATGACCAATAAGCACATGAAAAGATGCTCATCACCAATCAGATTATTAGGAAAATACAAGTCAAAACTAAAATGAGATAACATATTATATCTCACAGGATGACTTTCATGCAAAAAAACTCCAGAAAACAACAAATATTGGTGAGGATGTGAAGACATTATAATCCTGGCACAGTGTCGAGAGTGTAAAAGAGTACCTTCACTGTGGAAACAATATGGCCATTCCTCAAAAACTTAAAAATAGAGCTTTTATATAATCCAGTAATTCCATTCCTGGGAACATACTCAGAAGACCCAAAAACAGGGTCTAGCAGAGTATGCTTATCATTTAAGCCATCCAAGTGTCCCTTGACAAAGAAGCAAAATGTGGTATATCCATACTATAGAATATTATTCAGCCTTAAAAAGAAAAGAAATGCTGACATGTTACCACATGCATGAACTATGAGGACATTATGCCAAGTGAAATATACACAAAAAGACAACTACTTATAGTTCCAGTTATATGAGGTCCTTAGGAGTCAACAAATCATAGAGACAGAAAGTTGAACGGTGAGTGGCAGGATTTGGAGGAAGGTAGGGAATAGGGTTTTGTAGTTTAGTGGGTATCTTTTACAAGATGAACAGAGTCTTGGAGATGGATAGTGGTGATGATTGCACAACAATATGTACTTAACGTCATTAAACTGTATACTTAAAATTAGTTAAGATAGTAAACTGTATGTTACATGCATATTACTACAATTTAAAAGATGGGGAAAAATTAAGGATAAATAAAGACTCTCCCAGATGAAAGAAAGAGAAAGAAAGAAAGAAGAAAGAAAGAAGAAAGAAAGAAAGAAAGAAAGAAAGAAAGAAAGAAAGAAGAAAGGAAAAAAGAAAAAAGAAAAACTGAGGAAGTTCATCACAAGCAGGCCTACCTTACAAGACATACTAATGGAGTTCCTCCAAGTTGAAATGAAAGGATGCTAGACATTAATACAAAAGCATATGAGAATATAAAGCTCACCAGTAAAGGTAAACAGACAAATGCATACTACAGTAATACTTCAAAAAGTAAGAAAACCTCTAATCACCTATGTTTACACAACAGGGAACCTTGAAAAAGAAGAAAAGTTAGCAGAAGGAAGGAAATAATAAATTAGAGCAGAAATAAAAGAAAGAGAGAATACACAATCAATAGAAAAAAAATGAATAATTGTTTTTTTAAGACTGACCAAATTGGAAAGTCCTTAGCTAGATTAATGAAGAAAAATAGAGAGAAGACTCAAATAGCTAAGCTCAGAAACAAAAGAGGAGACATCACAACCAACATTACTTTTTCCCTACATACTTCCTCTGACCATTCATTCCTTTTTTTTAGTAGCCACGTGGTGTTAGTGTCAAATCTTTATTCCCATTCCAGATTTCTAATTTTCCCAATCTAAATGTGTCTAAATGCACAGTTGAAGGGGCTCAAGGGAATACAATAGGTCCCTTTCTGATATTACCATCTTTCGCCTTCAAAGCTGAACCTAGCTGTATACCCCCAAATCTTGGCAAACAGTAAGATGTTAAAATACTTGTTGACTCAGTCTTTCTTTTTAATTTCTCACGAGGTGCTGTTCATTCTGTTCTCTAAATGTCTGTTCATATACCTGCCTTCAGGGCACAGCTAGCAGGCCACTGTCACACGGCTTCTGCGTCAGGAAGCCTCCACATGCTTCCTATTGCTTCTCTGGCTCTCTCGTCCACCCTGCAGCAAGGATGATTTTTCGTGATAAAATATACTCACGTATCTCAACTGCTTGATGCCTCAGTGGCTTTCTGTTGCCCTTAAGATAAAGTCCGCTTTCTGACCTGGCTTATAAAGTTGATGGTGAGGGGGTCCCTGCGGCTAGCTACTCTGTCCACAGCTCCCCAGACAACTCCTCTTCATGATCCAACCAGTAGAACTGCTGTACATACTATTTCTGCTCCTGTTTCCTTTGAATATGTGCTTATGCCCCACCTCATTCTCCCTACTCCTGGTAGACCACAGCAATTCGCAGAGACAGAAAAGAAATGAGTTAAATAATTAAATTTAGATAAATAAATAAGAATATGTATTTAAATTCTGAAGAAAAAGCCAATGCTTATTTCATGATGCTCGTGCAGTTTTGTGAAGAAGTTTTTGTAAATTTGTAGATATGATCAATAGCATACAAGGTGATCAATACATACTGAAAATTTTAGATCCTGTTCAAACCAAATTTGTTGCTCTTCTTTTAGAGTTTCTCTGAGTCATGTATAGGAATGGGGCTGTCGTAGTTGAGTAAAATGTGCGATACATTTTATGACGTTATTTATGAAATCAATGCAGCTGTTTTGGTATATGTGTGCTTTTTCAAAGTAGTTCGTCATTTGCTGACAGATGGACACAGTTTTTCTAGAGGACTTTTATTATAATATATTTAAGTTTTCACATAAGCAATATAGGAGGGTGTTTGTGACCGGTTCTGGTGTGGGGATGAGAAGAGAGAATGACCTTTCTTTCCCAAGTAAATATGAAATATATTTTTGTAGAACAAAAATAAAAATGAGCTTCTTAAAATATGTGATAATTACCCTGGAATTTTCTATACTAATTTTAAAGAAAAACATATTTGAGCTGAAGGAAATTATAAAATCTAAATGTCGCTGTAAAAGTTAGTTGATCAGATATTATAGCTTGCTTATAACTATCAATTAATATTTGAGTTTCACATAATCCGTGAAATGGTCATACTCTTTATTTCTTTATATTCGGTAGAGAAGACTATTGCTTAATCCACTACAGCCTGTTTCAACACTTCGGAAACATTTTGCTATTAGTTATGCAGCAAAATGTTAAATTAAAAAAAAAAGTGTTAACTTAAATTTAAGTCCCCAAATAAATGCAGTATTGATATAGTTCTTAGAGTATCAAACAAACACTTTGGAGAGTACCAAACCTCAGATAAACAAAGATAAGGGGTGGTGTGAAGGTTGAACAAGCCGTCAGTGATTTTAGAACAAGATGAAGGCAAGCTGGATCCTTCAGGTAAGCATGCCCCCCTCCTTCCCCCTCTCCACCTTGTTTTACTTTCAGAAATAAAGGCGGTTTCTTCATTTCCTTTGAATCACCCATGTAGTTGTTGGAATCCTCACATCTCATTTAGTTTTCCTATTGACAAACAATCATACACAGTTTCAGCTGATAGATAGGAACACGCTATGCAGGCCGCCCTTCCCCAACTCGCCTTGCTTGACCATGTGTTTCAGCAGGGAATCAGCTCAGGCTGCATAGATGACAAGTTAATGTTAACCTGCCCTGCTTTTTGTTATCTAAAAGGTGAAACTTTTCATATACTGGAAAAATGTACAGGCCCGCATCCAAACTGCTCATTTTTACAAATATGACACTATATCCCCCATACTTTATTTTAGATTGATTTCTCAATTCATCCAGTAAAAGAACAGGCTTAAGGATCAAGTACACAGTTTTTTTCACATATTTTTTGTTTGTTTATTGATAGATGCCTTTGTGCTAAGTTGAGTAAGTTTCAGAAAGCTGGTGTAATTATAATTTTAACCTCAAAAGTATCGCTTTCATTTCAGAAATACACTCTAGAAAAGGTAGCTCCCTTCAAGCTTTCTTGTAGGAGAAAAACCAAATTCGGGGGAAATATTCTTCTTCCAATACAGTTTCTTCGCTAAAACTATTTAGCTTTTCGTTTTTCCGTTGTGTGGTAGCACCATCATTGGTAGATCAAAAGTTCACAGCATTTATATTACCCATAAATATATTATTTCGAGTACAAATAAAACGAATTTTATGTCATCAGTTGTTTGTTCACATTTCACAACTTTGATTTCTCCTCAAAGAGAGATGGAGCTGTCGGGGATTTTCAAACCTGGAGCAAGTTAAACTGCCAGTGACCAGGAAGTTTATAGAACTTCTGTCTATTATACTGACAGATCCTCTCTAACACAACCAGCATTTCTCTTCAGGGCAGTCTAAAATTTATTATCCTGTTATGAGGTAGAATAGGAAGGTGTTCCCATGTGCCTTTCCATTCTCCCTCTAGCCGTATATAACTTCATCATTATTTCTTCACTCAGCCATCCAAAATACCAGGAACATTAGCAGGACAACAAAGGGTCATTTAATGGTTCAAAATATTTAACTGATCAAAGTAAATACATTTAAAAAAAAAAAAAGAAAACTCAAAGTTTTTACAATTAAGTTGCAATCAGGCTCTCTGCCAGTGACTATAGAGGGGTTTTCAATCAGAAGATGAAATAGCTCCTGGGATGTGACTGATTAGCTGGATGAATATGGCCCTTCTCTTTTCAATCAAACATGTAATAGTATTTCCCCATCGTGTGATGGGCAGATGATGATATTTTAAGAGAAATTGTTATTTTATGTCTTAAAAAGCAATGTATTTTTCTCTTCTAGTGACCACACACTCTTGAAAAGTAAAGTGAAAATATTTGCCTCCACAAAATAGCTAAATTGAGACACGTTGCATTTAGGTGTACTGTTGTCATATTCCCTTGGAAAATATTTTGTTTCCTATCACTTAGAAGGAGATATCATTTGCATCTTTTGCTTATACACATCACACACAGAGTCACACACACAGCACAGGAAACAATGGGCCACACTGGGGAGCTTTTTGCACCAACAGCTGTGTTATGGCTTCTAGTCTCATTCTGTTACAATGTGTGGCTTAAACCAGTGGGTTGACTTCTTTTAACCCCAGCACTCTCATCACTAAACTAAGGAGATTAATGTTTTCTAACTTATTTAACTCTCTTTACCTGTTAAGAGAAAATAGAAGAGTGGCAAGCAAGTATGCACATAGTGAAAGTGAATACAAGTATAAGATGAGCTATAAATGAAGCTATGATCATTAAAAATCATTTTTGATGACCATGAAACAAGATAGCCATGTGTTGTAAGAACCTGCTACTCTAGCTTGATAGTTTCCAAAGTATTAAGCTTTCCACCAAATCAGTGTCATCCAACCAAGATGGCCTTAACGTTCCCCTGGGTTTGACTAAATTATAGACAGGCTTTTTCCTAACTTGAGGCCCCTGACCTCCTTTTCCTTGCAATGTTTGTTTTAAACTTATAAATTATCTCTCTATTCCTTTGGGATGTACATCTTTGAAAAATAAAAATAAAAAGCACTTTGTGCTAGTTTTATAATCCAGGATTGTATTTCTCAAGGCCCAGAGAGCCATCTCTTTGAAAATGCAGTCATCAAGAAAGACAGCACCCCTATCTCCCATTTTCTGTAGGATGGTTGGTGCCTTGCTTTAAGTGGTAATACCGCCTTCTGTTGAGAAGGTGGGAGAACGTTTACTCCTGTTACCTTTAGCAACAGCGATGATGGGAGAAGGCCTGGGATCTCCCCACTCTGGCTCTTAAAATCTCTCTGGCCTTTTGTGTTAGTGGAGCTGAGCTCAGACTAAGTTCTGGACTCTATGCCCTATTACAATAGCCTTAAATAAAAATGCCTTTACCTCTTTAACAACGTTTTTCAGTGCAATTTTTGTTTTGATTCACACCTGCAGTGCTTTGCTAATGAGTGTCTCATGTCTGAGTTAGTGTGGTCTTTTCTCTACATCAATATGGCTGACTCTGGCAATGACAACAAGGGGAAATAACTAAAGCTCATTGACCGCCCTTGTAATGAATGTAAAAATCCAGACTGGTGATCTCAGTGTCTGGCAATTTTGGACTGTGTCAATGAATACCTATCTAAAACCCTAGTTGGAAGTTTGCTTTGTTTTTCCTTAACACATGACTATCAAAATTTTAGCTATTACAAAAATGGTGTTTTTAAAATCTCATACAGACTTCTTATTTAATTCCTATATTAAAAATGTAGCTTATAGTTAACAGCAAGAATGAATTACTAGCTCATTAATTGAGGTCTTTGTCATACTTAATTTGTAATGTTTATCTCCTCAGACTCTTTTCAACCTTAGAGTAAAACTAATATTCTTAAATTCCACTTGTCTGCTGAATCTGAAAAGGTACATCATGACTCTTGTTTTAGAATGAAAGAAACTAAAACTTGTAGAGATTAATGACTCTTCCAAGTTGCAATATATGCAGGGTTGGGCCTGGGAGTAAGGTTTTTCAATTCCTAGGCCAGTAGAAATAGCTCGATGAAGTCAAATGTTATCAACTGATTAATGTGTTTGACATGATTTGTTACTTCAGAAAATCATCAGAGTGTTTAAAAAGCTAAATATTTCTGTATATTTAATTTATTCTCTTCAAATTTATATTGGTAACAGCTACTGCTACAAGGGTTAATCTAGGGCAAAACATGTTTTTAGGCACACATCCATTTGTGAAAGTGTTGATTGCTCAAATTAAATTCTTAGGCCATGTTTTTTTTTATGTTAAAAAAAATGGAAATTTATTTTCATAATGGAAATTTACGGCTTACTTAAAGTCTTGTAGTTGTCTTAAGCCCTAGTCACTCAAATACCTACTATGGTGATGAGTTGATCTAGGAAAATAATTCCCATTTCAGCAGAAGTTATATTTCTCAAAATAGACCCAGGTTTCCCTTAGGTTATATTCTCATGGGCCCTTAAATCTCACTATTTCCATTGCTATTGACTCTAAGGAAATGAAAAACTAGTACTGAGCAAAGTGCTCATAACTCCCTAAGACCAAGCAAGTGTTAAGGAAGATGAACAGAAATAAGAATTTGCTTTTAAATTAAATATAAACAGTGACATGTCATTCATTCCCTGAGCCTGACTCGTCTCTATACTGTAATGTCAACAATGGTTTTTTTAGTAGATAATAATCTATAATTTGAAATTATAAAGGTTGGAGATGAAGAACCATTTGTTATATCTTCTTTAAAGGTTACATTTGCTAAAGTTTATTCTCCATGTGACAGTGGTGCTGGGTATTGATTAGAGAGGAGGGAAAAACATTTCAGCCTTTGTATTTGTGAAGGACATTGACAATAGTCATATTCCCTGTTTTAGACTATCTAGTCTGCTTGAGGATAGTGAAAAATTATCTTTTTTTCTATTATAAAATGTGTCTTTAAATTTCCAGTATAATTTGATGAGGAAAGTCACTGTTTTATAATAATAAGCCTTAATATTTTAAATCCAGTGGTATTTAACTATAATAAAACAGCACTTGAGACTGTGGCTATGATTTTGGTATGACTAGCATTCCCTTTTATTCACACCAGCATGTCTTTTTCACACCTGATATTATTTGTCTACTTCTTCAGTAATGAAACCTAGTGAAAGAACAAATACACTGGTATATCTGTACTGATCAAATAGTTCAGGCAAGGTATTTTCAGCAGAAAGATTTTGGTAACTAGCTCCATAGGTCACTACAATAAAATCTGAGGAATCTGAGCGAAAAATATTTTTATTTTTTCATTTTTAAAAAAGATTTTATTTATTTATTTATTTATTTATTTAAGAGAGAGAGTGAGAGAGAGAGAGAAGAAGCAGGTGCAGGGGGAAGGGCACAGGGAGAAGGAGAATCAGACTACCCTGCTGAGCAGGGAGCCAGTTCTCATTGTTGCTGGACAGCATCCCAGGACCCTGAGATCATGACCTGAGCTGAAGGCAGACACTTAACCAAGTGAGCCCACCCCCCAGGTCCCCCAGAAAAGATTTTTTAAAGAATTGGAGAAAGGATAAAATCTATAGACATTGTGTAAAGGGCCAAAACAAACAAACAAACAAAAAAGCCATCAGTCTTAATCACATTAGTGATGCTTTCCTAATTATTCTTACTACTGACCCCTGACCCCCTATTTTGTTCAACTTAGTCTTTGCCCATGAATCATTTCATATTCAGTCTGTTTTGAATTTTTCTCTTGACCCAAACTTTCTGCTAATTGAATATATTAGGGTTGACTAGAAATAGAGCAAATAGCTACCTTTCCTTTATTAAAAATTACTAATTTTTCTAAATTGTTCCATTTACTAACACAGGAAGTTTATTTCACATGAGAGTAGATTTAGTAACAAAAAAAGGAATCAATAAACTTCCCCAGAGAAGTGTTAGAGGTCCCCTCATCTTTATGTTTTCTGGGTTTTTGTTTGTTCTTGTGTGTTTGGTTTGTTTGTTTGTTTTCCAGTGAGAATATTTTGTCGCTCACCTCTTAGCCCTAGAGTAAACAAACTCTCTGGATCTGATTCGTACCCTGAGCTTTCAGGGAAAATGTAAATTGTTCCATGCTTTTAAGACATAATCCATTATTAGACAGTCTGGGTCAGATGTGTGGTTTTATCCAGTTCTGGGGCTGCATAAAGAGGTTTCATGAGGCTTCTCTTTCTTTGGCCACCTTGGAATATTCTGAAAATAAGTGAAGTCACTCAGGAATTCAAAGCTGTTAAAATGTAAGAAATTTCCTGAATTTCATGCCTCTCTTGGGGTGTCTTCGTCAGAATGAGAACTAAAAGAGCTTTGTTTATTCCCCCATCCCTCCCCCAAATGTTGTTAAGAAAAAAGGTTCTAATAGCAGAGAACTGAACATATTAAACAAATTTTAGGTACCACCGGGGTAAACACTGTGTTCGAAAAGTTAAACAAGCAAAGGAGACCACACTTGAGGCTACTGCAGTAGGGAAGAAAAGCCATAACTGAGTCTGAGCTCAGCTTTGCTGCAACCAAGGGCAAGAGGGTTTTTAAGCACTGGAGTGAGCTAGCAAGAGAGGGCTGGAGGATGTTTAGGAGGAATCCATCAGTGGTTCTTCCATTCTTCCAGGGCCTGAAGCTATTTATGAGTTTGGAAATATTATTCCTTGTGATTTGGCATCTGTGTTTGCTTATTGAAGTTCGTGTCTTACCTTCCCACAGAAACAGGGAGTTACAGCACTGTCTTCCTCCATGATTACATTTTAGAAGCCCTTAGATCCTTGAGAAAGACTTTCCTGAGTTGTGACACCAGCAAGAAGCTTGAAAGCATATTTCTATCTCAAAGGGACAGAGAAAGAATTTAAGATGACAAAGTTTCTAAAGTCAATGCTCAAAAGAGAGAGAGGTCAAGAGCCTAGAATCAGGAATAAGCCTGTCTAAAAGTTTAGTTCAAATCTTCTTGGTCGGAACACTGAAATACTATAAGACATGAAGAACCATGAGGATATTTGATATATTACTCTTCCAGAGACGACATCAGGAAAGGCAATATGTCTCATTTCTTTCTTGAACTGAAATGTTGTGACTTCTATAGGGCGTATTCCAGTTTCATGGCTTAGAATAGCTACCAGAGTCACCCACTTGTCCAAATGCCACTGCTCAGTATAAAACCTGGAAGGGCAGTGGATTAACAAGATAAATAAAAGCTTTTAAGTCAACCCACAATTACTTACTTACATCTTTTTTGTTTTTTCACTGCACACATGGTTAAGCATGAAAAGTCACCTTATATTGCCTTTTAAACAAAAGGAACTGCAACATAATACATTTAAGTATTTAAAAAAATAATAATTCACTAATGAAAGATTGCTAAAAGTTTCTCCTTACTAGAATGGAGAGGAAGATTGCATTATCCTTATACATGTTTAGTGTCTATGAAAAAAAAATAGGCAAATCATGTATTATTTTGTTTAGCTAATGAGCTATTGCCTCATTGGTTAAGTTACTGTTCTTGTGTTGACACAGCTCTATAGAGGCAGTTCGGAGAAAGGGTGGACACATAAGTAATTGTACTCCTGATTTGAAATCTCTTAAAGCCAAGTGAATAATGCAATTCTTTATATTCTTTAGGTACAAAGAGATAAATCCTCCAGGATTAAGTTCAGAGGACACAAAGAGGGAAGAGTTTGTTGCAAAGAAATAAATGCAAAACATAGGTTTGCAATAGCAACCATAGTATTTTAGACAAAACTCTGGGTAAAGCTAGCTTTTTGAGAAAAGGCTAAAAATTATTCAAAGAAATAATGTTACATAGTGTGGAATTCAAGTGGGACTATAAAAAAGGAAGATAAAAAAAATACCAAGTCTGAGAATTTTTTTGGTTGAATTCTCAGATTTGGTATTTTTTTCTCCCGTGTTTGTCTAAAATCAGCCACCTGAAGAAATAAAAACATAAGAACATTTTGAATGAAACATCTGGGAGACTACAGTTAACTTTCTCTAAATAGTCCACATATGAAGGAGAGTAGATATATGAATTATGATCTAATTTTTGAAAATTATTCAAGTTTTTTTTTCATTTAGCTGACTGGGGACATTCTAATCTCATAATACTGCATAACACAATTTATATTTTTATCAGAGAAAACTTTTTTGGTAAAATATTGTTAAATATTTGGTAGCTTTATATCTTTCTGACTCTAAAATATAGAAAACTCTCTTCTGAATCATGTTTATAATTCCCACAACATTATTATGATATAGGCAAGGTTACTTACAAAAAAAAAGCTAGTAGTCTAAGTGATCAGAGTTAAAAATATAAACACTAGTATAGCTGCAGGTAAAGGTCTTCATAGATAGGGTTTTAATCAGGCTCCAGTTGAACTAGGTGTCTATCTAAAAACCAATTAATGCATAATTTTTTTCTAGCCATGTAGCCTACATATGCACAGATTCTGGGGCCTTAGGATATTGACATCTCTTGTGGGGGTCATTATTTTTCCTATTCCTCACAGATTCTTAGCTACCCCTAACCGTATGTAGAACTTCCCATTTTTAAAGTGTTTGGGAAAAAAAAAAGTGTTTGGAAAAAAACATAACAGCCCCAGCTTTCCTCAGGGAACTCATCCTTTTTAACCAATCAGTGCTGGGGACAAGGATGGAGCATATTCTTAGTGTTGTCCAAATTAGGAATCATTTTCCTCTTCCTAGAAAGATGGATAGGTTAGGTTATTTCCATTTGATACAGGTAGAGGATGACTACCCCAGTCTAGATGGTCTGGATTCATTAAAAGGGCAGGACAATGATGGTGGGTATTGTGTGTAGGGGCAGTTGTTCATTTTCCAAAATCTTAGTCTTCACCTCCTGTGACTTTGTTCTACTTTGAGACACGACTGGAAATCCCCAAGGAACTTGAGTGTCGGTAGTGTAAAAATTCATAAATTCTGATTATCATTTGATTTTTACTCCTTCTACATTTCTTCTTTCCTTACCTTAAAGATACCGTGTGTATCCCATACACATATAATTCTGATATTTCCCCCATTTTCTATTTTTAGTTTTGGGATAGTTGCTAAATCAAATGGAAACTAATATAAATGTATAAGATCTCAAAGAGCAGCAATAATAACAAAAAGTTCAGGGGCATGGTACAAGCTATGAGAAGCAAGAGATATCCTAGTTAAAATAATATTTATTAAAGAATGCTATCTTTCTTTAATTTCATTATTTCTTACATGAGAAAATTGAGGTCATGTTAAATATCATGTCCAAGTTCTTACAGCAAAGAAAAAAACCCAAACCAGACTTCGTACTCAGTGTTCTTCATTACATGCAGCGCTCATCTTGACAAAATATCAAATAAGTATCAAATAAAAAAAGGAGGCACAGAAGGAGGTGTTGAGAAAGCCTTTGTGGTTCAGCGCTCTTTCACAAGTCAATGAAATTCCAGTCGCACTGTTTCAAATCTAATGAACACCATATAAACCTGTCTACATTTGATAAATATTACCATTTTGAAATGAGTCCTTTAATGGTATTTTCACAAGCTGTTAATGGTTGTGGTTGAAGGAGCTTACCTCACATAGCCCGATGTGTCATAATTCATGCCATAGTCACTGTTTTTTCTTCCAGGTTGATGGCCTCTTGTTGACTTTAAGTATAACCTGCCTGCTTTTTTTAACCTTACATTTAATGTGTCACACTGCATGATACGATTACACAATCCTGAAAGCCTGTGGTCATAAACACCATTTCTATAATCATGTAATCTGCTCTCCTTCATATAGAGAAAAGTTGCAGAAACAGAAACAGCTGAGCATTTATAGGCATGTAGCACATGCTCCTTTTTAGTATTATTTATGTGCCATTAAAATTGGAATTGGTGAATCTGGAATTATAAAAATAAAAATGGAACATGGAAGTTTACTGAACATGTAACTTCCACGGAAATGAATTATCTCTGCATAAGAAAGATAATGGATTAAAGTGATTACATTCTAGCCTGACAAGGACCACTCACCTCCAAAGCGAATCAATAAATGTATATTCATTAATTGGTGGATAGATTATGAGTTATTTACATAATATAAAGCACGACAATTATTTCCAACCCTTTTAGTAGTACCACCATTTTATCAGTTTTCATTGTCAAAACCACATAACAGTAAATATAAATTTGTGTGCAGATTAGCATTATTTTACCACCCTTACAAAATAGCTCTTTTCGCATTTTTGTTAGCTAATGCTCCCATGCATGTGTTGTTACATTTAGTTGTATTAAACATAATGTGTATTATGTTTCCAAAAAGACTTTCTATGCCTAAATTTCTCTCTGGTGGCTATTCCATAATTTGGGAAACCATTTCCCACTGATTACATATTTAGTTAATCTCCAATTTTTGCTCTTATAAATAATTTTCTTTTGAATATTTACGTCATTAAAAATGATCATTTTATGTAAATGAGTAACTCCTTAGGATACATTTCCAGAAAGCAGATGACCAAGTCAAAGAGCATATTTTTAGTGCCTTTTGATTCAGGTTTAGATATTGATTTTCTATTAGTACTTGAGGTAATATGTTTTACCTCATGACCTCTTACCCTGAGGTAAGAGGAACATTAAGGGATCATTAAATTTTAAGAAAAAATGTTTGTATTTTTTGTTCATACTTTAGGATTGGAAACATAATGTTTATCAGTTATATGATTAATTATAGGAATAGAGAGCATGAAGAGAAATATCATTTCGTCTACATGTAATCAGGGTCAATTTATTTTTGACTTAGAATACTTATGAGCAATGTATTTTTTTAATCACAGGTATTCTGATTATAGAAGGTAATGAAAGGTCATTTCAGAAATGCTGCAAGGAATATTTAGAATAAAACAATTTAGGAATTACAGAGACTTGTTAAATATTAGACCAATTATCAAGATCTTAAAAGCAAATGCTAATTTTAGGGAATTTATGAAGTAAAGCAGTGAAGCACCTGATCACTCCACCACTAGAAGAACCATGAGAGAATTAATCATCTTTTGCGTGTCTTGGGGAAATCAGGATATATTTTCATAGTATCTTTGCATGATTCTGAGATTAAAATATGGAGATATTTTCACTGGGGATAAAGATTGCTGTTTTTTTTTTCTTTCTTTTTTATCCTCCTTTCAATTTTAAGGCCTCATCATTATGGTGGGTTAAATAGATCCACATAAAAATCTCCATGGGAACTAGTAATACTGTGTGACTACATTTGTCTGTAATTTTATTTAGCTAATTTCCCTAACACCTACTTCTACTACTGCATAAATTACAAGTCCCCTCTGGAGCCATTAGACAAGCCTTGAAACAAATGATGGATTTTTTATATCTACCATCAATAAGTTAGCCTAATGTAGATTTTCTTCTTTATTTAAATGGATATCTGCTGAGCTGATTATCTATGTACATGTCTATATTCTGCTTATTCCAAAGAGGGTTTGAAGTGACTCTCTGTTATTCATTGATAATGCCAAGAAAGGTTTTGTAGCTTACCTGAAATATTCAAAATCTCCCAGAGGTAAGAAAAATCCAAGTCTTAAGATCATGATGGTGAAATGGAAGGTTGAGCCTAAAGCTCAGCTCGTTCCCTCTTTGCATTTCTCAGTGTCAGGTTTTGTATTAATTGTACAGGAACACTTGATCATTTTACCACTAAAATAATTATGTTTAGGCTAAACCCAAGTCATATCAATCTGAAAATAAATCAGTTTTAACATAGTGAATGGCGTGCTTTCAGTTTCTTTTTGGATGTTTTCATGGATGTGTTATGTTAAAAAAAAAATTCAATAGAGTAAATTTAAAGATCTAATTGGCTTTGTTCAATGATTTTTGAACCAGGTTGTCATCCCATCTATAGAGCAAATGGAAGGGTACTCAGAGGAGCTGTACGAAATGGAAGGCTTTTATGGACAAAAATAATATGGACAAGAAAGTTATTATCAAAAGAAAGGATTGTTTCAGGCAAGATCACCTTCCCTTAGGAGGAAGGGATAAGATTTTATCATAGGGATTGTATCATTAGAGCCCATCAGGCATATTGACTGATTGGTTTAAAATTCCACGCCTGTGAGAAGCTGAAACTGTAATTAGCTTCAGCATTAAGTCTAATTGGGGCTTAACCAAAGTAACTCCATTTTGGGCCTGGTGTTTCATTCCAACAATTAGGTTGTGTTGTCTACCCCTTTGCCAAAATCCCTAGTCCTATAGTGTATAACTTTCAGACTCTATCTTATATCTTTTAGCTTTTCTCTATCCTTCCATAATTCTCAAAGCTTCTCCTACTCTCTCCCTTGCCTCTGGAAAACTATTTTAAAGAATTTGAGCCTGAGAGGGATTTTAAATCTATATCCTGGGAACTTTAAAGATAAAGGGAAAAGTTCATGTATGATTGGCAATCTGGGATGATGGTCAGGGAGTGGATGTTCTCAATATTTACTACTGAAAAGTTATATTCAGTATAAAAGAGAGTCTTTTGCATTTTGGCAGGAGCTGTTTATTGTGCACGTGGTTTTCTTGTATTCATGCAATCATGAATGATATTGATGGTATTTACTGACCCATGTACTTTGCTTTGTCTGCTGAGGTGGAAAGCCAAAGCTGTGATAAAGATATTTTATTTAAAAACCCAAAGAATGCTTAGAATGCTTTTTAGGAAGAATTGTTAGCACTTTTCTTCTTATTATTTTAAAAATTTGTCTGTTTGTTGCCTGTCAAAATTTAGTAACAATCAGAAAAATTAAATATTAGATATTAGAATCAGGACCAAAAGAATTTTGCATGTAATTGTCTTACTAGGTATGTAGGCCAAAGTGAATTTTTTTTAAGAGTCATAAATCAATGTGAACACACCCTCTTTCAAACTATATTTTGAGTAAGAATGAACCTCTGTGTTATAATTCTTTGTGTATCATATTATTTATGTGATTCTCATCTATTCACTGTAGCCTTAATTATACATTTAAACATGTTTTAGTAATGTTCAGGGTCTTTATAGGTATTGATTTGCAGTTGCACACTGAAGAAGCAGTTTATTATCTAAGTATTCTGTTTAATTATATAAGATTGTTGCTTTGTCATAGGTGGGTAAGAATGGACGTTCTGAGACCAGATAAATCTGGCTTCAAATCTCAACCCTACCCCAGCTCATTCTATGACCTCAAACACATTATATTACATCTCTTTAGCTTTTTATCTCTTATTTATATAATAATAATAAAACTACCCAACATATGGCCTTTTTAAGGGCTTAAATAATAAAAAAAAAAAAGGTTTCAATAAACTAATTCTTGATAATTAGGTTCTTTCTTCCCATGTTTCATTATAACGGTTATCATTTCCC
The DNA here is from genome assembly GCF_048164855.1 of Canis lupus baileyi. Classification (NCBI taxonomy): domain Eukaryota; kingdom Metazoa; phylum Chordata; class Mammalia; order Carnivora; family Canidae; genus Canis; species Canis lupus. Next base: position 29,053,771 of record NC_132872.1, on the reverse strand, counting down.
ATACAACAAATGTGATTTAATCAGATCTTATTTCCTAAGTGGAGATTTTCTAATCTAGAAGCTCTTCTATGTACACCTGGGTAGCATCTGGCCTCTATTCCCCTTAAGTTTTATCCAGTCCTTTCATAAGGAGACTATATTGCCTCAGTGAGTGAAAAAGTGACTGCACATAATACACTCTTTGGTTAAGGTTTGTGTTTTCTTGGAAATGTTACCATCAATTGATCCATCATCATTAGCTCTATAATAACCAGCATTGACTACAGCACTCAGTTTAGTTCTATAAAGATTCGGGTGGCATCAGGCTCCCTTCTTAGTTAAAGGATTTGAATTTCCCATATCTTCCCAAGGGACTTGGTCCAAATGAAAATATGCTATAACAGAACTGCGATCGATTTGTAGAATTAAGCATTTGGAATAGTTCTGAGCACAATGCTAGACATGTATATGTTTGTGGAAAAAATAGAGAACAGTAGTCGTTATAAAGGACTGTGAATCAAAATGTCTTTGCCTTTGTATAGTTAAAATGAGTCAGTCCAAGATCCTTCACAAACAGGGAATCAAATATTTTCTAGACCCCTTTATAAAGTAATCCCAAATGTTTTCACACAAATAATTGGAACTGTGGGTTAAATATAAAGATCTGGTTCTATTTGTGGACTACTTATTTTGCTACCGAATCTGAACTAATTTATTGATCAAAAGGAAGGCAAAAAAAAAAAAAAAAAAAAAAGAAGAAGAAGAAGAAGAAGAAATGATGTATTTAAAAAATGGTGAACTCTATTTAAAAAATGGTGATAGAGGTGCCAGTAAAGGGATTTGCCAAGCAAGAGCAAGGGCTTGGTTCTCATTGCAGAAGCAGGATTCTGTGATTTTATAACTGAGTTTGAGGCCAGGTCCTGAAAGCCCATTTCAGATAAGGATTGCGTTATTAGATGACTCCTTGATAGAAATTCTGCGTGAAGCTTTGGCTCACAATTGGACAGGTTTGTATTTTGACAGGTAACATATAATTCAACTAAACACATAGTCCTGACTCAAAAAACTAGAAATACGCTTTTGTTTTGTGCTCTCTGTAACAAAATTAATTTTTTTTTTTTTAGTGTGGTTCTTTTTTTTTTTTTAATTTATTTTTTATTGGTGTTCAATTTACTAACATACAGAATAACACCCAGTGCCCGTCACCCATTCACTCCCACCCCCCGCCCTCCTCCCCTTCTACCACCCCTAGTTCGTTTCCCAGAGTTAGCAGTCTTTACGTTCTGTCTCCCTTTCTGATATTTCCCACACATTTCTTCTCCCTTCCCTTATATTCCCTTTCACTATTATTTATATTCCCCAAATGAATGAGAACATATAATGTTTGTCCTTCTCCGACTGACTTACTTCACTCAGCATAATACCCTCCAGTTCCATCCACGTTGAAGCAAATGGTGGGTATTTGTCATTTCTAATAGCTGAGTAATATTCCATTGTATACATAAACCACATCTTCTTTATCCATTCATCTTTCGTTGGACACCGAGGCTCCTTCCACAGTTTGGCTATCGTGGCCATTGCTGCTATAAACATCGGGGTGCAGGTGTCCCGGCGTTTCATTGCATTTGTATCTTTGGGGTAAATCCCCAACAGTGCAATTGCTGGGTCGTAGGGCAGGTATATTTTTAACTGTTTGAGGAACCTCCACACAGTTTTCCAGAGTGGCTGCACCAGTTCACATTCCCACCAACAGTGTAAGAGGGTTCCCTTTTCTCCGCATCCTCTCCCAAAATTAATTTGATAAGGGAATCAGGATATATTGCACTGACGACGTCACTTCACTTATATTTTTACAATCTTTTTGTCTAATCTTTTGAAGATCTAATGTCTCAAAACTGTCTTTGTTGCCAGTTTTTCCTAGTGACCCTTAATTAACATTCAGAGTTGTTTTTTTTTTTTTTTTTTTTTACCCTGTTATACATGTTAGGAAAACCTACAACTCTAAATTAGCATGCATGGAAGTCTTGGACCGAGCTAACCTTGGAATGTAACTGAATTATTAGAATTCTGTTGGAGTGTGTTTTACAGTATCTATCACTTAAGGGCCATTTAGAGTCAAGATTTAAGGGTGGAAAGAACTACTTGATGAAGATTGACAGGGCCTGAAAATTTCTTTGCTGTAAAATCTCTTACACAAAGTTTAAAGGATAAAAGTCATTGATTTATTCATAACATGAACATTTATTAATCGGATTCGTTTCCTCCAAGCATGCGAGATGGGACATTTGTTGAGACTGGCAGCGTGCAGTGGTGTGTGTGGAGCTCTGACTTGGTGGAGGTGATGAGCATCTTTAAAACCAGGTTTCAGTCCTATCTGGCAGAGCTTGTGGTTCAGGGACGCTGAGACTGTGACAATGGTCTACATTCTCCCCTCTTTTAGAAACTACCCCTAGCAAAAAGGAAATGGAAGATGGAAGAAAGCATCAGAAGAAGAGTAGCCAGATCAATGTGGGAAAGAGCTGAAACTCTATTCCAACTTTCAACTTCAGGGAAGCGTTAAATACAAATACTCAAGCAGTGAACTTACTGCTACCATCATTTGCCTGATCAACTTCTCTGAGAGGTTGTGTCACAATAAATTTGGAGGAACCAGAAGGTGTGGTATTATTCAAATGGTTGAAAAATATAGCAATAGATCTGAAAATATCAACCTATATAGATACTCACGTATGTGTTTGTTCTTTGACCTTTACTCTTTTCAAAATTTTTTTAAAATGAAATTCTCACCTTTCCTTTTCTCTCAAATTATCCTCACTGGTATTACAAATCATCTCTAAATTCAGTGTGAGTGTCTAACTGTAACCTCAATCTAGCTGATTTATCGATTGGCTGGTTTCTTCACCTCTGATCGCTTTCCCCTGTTCCTCCTCTGGGAATTCATGATTCCATTTTCTTCTGATCCTCTTGTTTTTATCTGACTATTTGTGTCACTTCAGGCTGAGTATCTTTATTCTTTTTTTTATGAGTTATAGTTACCTGTAGACCTGACTTTTTGTTAAATTTTTTCTTGTCCTTTAGGACTCAATACCCTATATCAATTATCATTTGGACAACATCAGTCCTATCCCACATTGGCTGTATGAATACACCCAGGGAAAATGATTTCTGGCAAAGCTTCAGACAGGAGAGTTCTGTTAAGTGGTGGCAGATATAAAATTATCGATACTAGACAAGATGATCATTATTCTTGCATATGATATTATTTTGGATATAATTGCCGGTGCCGTGAAAGTAAAAAAATAAAAATCCTCTAAGTAAGAATTCAGAATAGTAATCATTAAAAAACTAGAATTCCATCAACATAAATACAAGGCCACACACTTGGCAACCAATAAAAACATGACATCTGAATGAGAAAAATGCTGATTATAATACAATATAATAAAAATTGTACCATGAATTAGTTTCTGATACATTGTTTCCACCAGAAATTCCATGAAAAATATAGAAATCAATATAAGAACTCTACTATATTCTTTTAGCTTCATGTATATCTAGCAAATTGCCTTTTCTTAAAGATATCTGTATTTTTCAATATTTTAAGTAACCAGCTTTTATGTAATCTATGTTGAATTTGAAAAGATTGTGATGGAAAATAAACTCATAAATATTTCTACTATTAATTTCCTACTCAGAGAAAGCTTTTAAATTTTGTTATTTCAAATAACCTTGAACTTTTCCTCTTTAAATTAAATATTTCTTCAGTAACTAATTCTACATGTTCCCCATAAGGGATGGAATGAATATTTTTGGTTTTGTTTTCCAATAAATTAATAAAATTTAGCAGGAAACATTTCTATTTTTATTATGGACACACTTTTTCATAATGACAAAAATGCATTTTCTGAAGCCTCTTTCATAGTATGAATTATTATATAGGGCAGATGAAATTCTATGTTGAACATATGACTCCCCTTCATTGAGGCACATAGTAAGAATTATCAGAAATAAAAACAACTTTTGGTGCCTCTGTGACATCAGACAAATCACAGTAACCTTCCTGAAGACTTAGGTTCTTTTGTAAAATGAAAAAATGAAACCAAATAATGTCTAAGATCCTGCTTAACTCTAAGGCCCTGTTTTCTTCTGTGAGTTGTGCGTTGCCCTCAAAAACTGAATCTCCTCTTTTCAGATTCTGTCCCATTTCTCTTTTACACTGTGCTATTTTAGGAATTTCCATTTCATCTACATGTACATATTGCTAATTACCTAACATATTACTACAGACTACCCCAAACTAGGAGAGAAGTGAGAGAGAGAGGTGGGGAGGGAAGAAAGAGGAAGAGAGAGAGAATTCTTATTTCCCTAAAAAGCTGAACTCACCTTGGCCATAATTCTGAACAAGAGGCATGGGTAGTTTTTCCTCAAATCCACGCTCTGCTGCCAACGAAAGCTAAAGTGCAGGAGAAGTGGATCCAGAGAGATTTGGCAGGAACCATATATTGGAAGAGACCCTGCTTGAGAGCTGCTGCCAGACCCCATGCAAGCTGGGCATTTTGACTAAAGTTGTGCTGTTGTTTCTACCTGACATCCAATCCATTTAACATTTAGTGATCACTGAAGCTTAGGGCACATCTTTGATTCTGCGACATCCTGAGGGTTTTCTTTTCTTTCTTTCTTTTTTTTTTAAATTTATTATTAATTTTGTTTAGATTTTGTTTATTTGAGAGAGACCATCGGGGAAAAGGATAAGCCACCTCCCCGCTGAGCTGGAAGCCTGATTTGGAGACACCAGGACCCCAAGATCATGACCTGGGCCAAAGTCAGACACCTCACAACTGAGCCACCAGGCGCCCCTGTGCTCCTTCTTTTCTGTAGCATTCTCCTTATTTGTGGAGTTTCTTCTCACCTCACCTAGGCCTAAATTCACCTTTTACCCTACAGTAAATCTCAGGCTGTCAGTGCCACAGCGTGCCCTAAGGGACAAATTTTAAATTCCTCAGGTACCGAACTGTGACCATTGGAAAAGGTGGACCATAATGTAAAACTTGACATGGTTGAAAAGACTAGTGTTAGAACTCTAAACATTTAAAAAAAATAACATGAGAAAGGGCTATGTTTTCAAACAGATATTTAAACCATTGCTACTTAAAGTGGAAAGTCAAAAAAAAAAAAAGGGAGGCCAGATCCTGTTATGGTTATCGCCATTCAGGTAAAGCAAGACATCCGGTTTTGTAGACTTTCACATATATCTTTTTGCTGAAATAAAAAGTATGTCTCACAATTTAACCTTCTTCCTTTACTTGTTGCTTTGAAATAGCCCATGTTAGATTTTCTGTGATTTGTTGTTTTTATCATTCTCCAGACAGTTCATGATTTGACCTATTAGGAATACCCTAATGTTCTTTCAAAATGCAAAAGAAACATGTTTTGTGGTTGGTGAAAAGTGCTTAATATTTTTATTTTTACACTTTTTGTCCCTGCCCTATGTTAAGCTTTATGAAGAGACACGAACTATACATGGACTTCGAAGTCTAACAAAAATAAACTGGTTGACCTACTTCACAGCATTTGTAACAGGAAACTTTCTGCCACAGGCTGATGGATGGTAAATTGAATGATCCTGATGTTTGGTCCTAGTTAATTATCTTTCCAAGAATTATCTATAGCAGTGAACTTCTGATGCCACGTTCAGGTACCAATCAGTACTAATTCATATCTTCCTTTGAAATTGCTTTCTTATAATTGTTGAATTGTCACAAATGTTTGATAAGCAATTTATTTGAACACAGTACAATTTGTTTCAGAAATTAGAAATGCAAACTTCCAGTTTTCTCTTATGTTTACTCTCACTTTGTGTCATTTCATTATAGATAAAGTACTTTTTCCTTCAATAAAGACTATTGAAAAGGTACTGATAATTAGATATAAAACTTCTCCTTTAGCAATAGATTAATGGGACTTTTTTTTTTCTTTGATTCCTCTCTATTTACAGTTTCTTGCAGCATTTAGGTTGGTGGTATTATTGGAAACATCTCCACATGTGGCCACTCCAAAACAGCCATAGTGCTGATGCAATTTTGTAATGTTGGTGAGGTAGAGAGCCAGAAGCCAAGAAAAAATTCTTGAAACGTCTTTGGTTCAAAAAGGCAGTTTTATTAAAGCACAAGGACAGGACCTGTGGGAAGAAAGAGCTGTACCGGGGTCCTGAGGAGGGGCCCATTATACGCTTTCAAGTTAGGAGGAGTTAGAGATTGCACAAGTCTCTAAGGACTTTGAGGGGGCTAGCATTATTAGGAAAAGATAATTTATTACTCTCTAATAAAATCTGAGTCATGAGACCATTCAGATATATTGATGTGTCATAAGCTTGGGGATGACTCCCAACATATACCTTGGGATAGACGTAGAGATAAAGGAAGTTTCCTAAGGAATTTTTATATGTTAAAGTAGACTTACAGGCTCTTGGGAGTCGGGCTAAGATGGTCTCTTGCCCTTAGCAAAGTATGAACATTGAAGCAGCGGAGTTCCTAGAGGAAGGTCACTCTGCCTGTTTCAAGGACTTGTCAGTGGGGTTTTAAATAGTAAGGAAATGTTTTCTTTTGCCTTTGTTTCCCACATCAGTGCCATGAGTTTCAAATGCCACCAGAAGTCCTTCATTTTCCATCTAAGATTTCTAACTAAATTAAATTATAACTTGGTAATCTTATTTCTTGACTCTTCTTATAACACAATTTTACCTTAGGCTCTCTTCCAGTTCATTTCTAATTACCACTGGGAAAAAAAAAAAAAGAAAAGTCCTTTCTGTTGTGAATTCATCACTCCTTCCTCCTCGGGAACTCTTCTGTTAAAACAAACTATTCTCAGAAGCACCAGGTACCTCTGAACAAGTTGAAGTAAACAGAATTGGTGTGATCAACTCAAACTGAAATACAGTTTTTGCCTGAAAGCTCTGAGGAGCTTGGAAGTTTTCAAACCCTGTCCATTCACAGGAGTCGGATTTCCAGGCCATACTATGGAAATATCAACAGCAGAAAGCATATGTTGCTTACCAGATTCAGAAACAGAGGACAAAGGAGAAATAAAATAAATAAATAAATAAATAAATAAATAAATAAATAATGCAAATAAAAAATAACACAATATACTGACTACAGCTGAAGTAAAGTACATATATGAACCAGACACCGTATGCATCTATCCAAGACTGAGGAAATCAGGTGATGTTCTTAATTGTGGGGCCAATGAAAACACCTGAGGAAGGCAGTGTCATTGTCCAAAAGCCCTACCTGCCCCTTCCCCAATTCATAATGTTGAAGCCCTAACTCAACACGATGGTGTGAGAAGGTAGGACCTTTGAGAGGTAATTAGGTTTACAGGAGGTCAAGAGAATGGAGTTCCCATGATGGGAACTTGCCTTTGCAAGAAGAAGGGACACCAGAGTTTTCTTCTCTCCATCATGGGAGGATTTACAGAGAGTTAGCTGTGGTCTGTAACCTGGGAAGAGCTCTTACCTAGAATGGAATCAGCTAGCACCTTGATCCTAAGTCTTCCCAGCCTCCAGAATTGTGAGAAATCAATTTCTGTTGTTTAAGGGACCCAGTATACAGTGTTTCGTCACAGTAGCCTGAGCTAACTAAGACAGGAATGGTTATCTGTGCTTTTCTGAACATGGTTAACCTGACGATACCGTTAGTCTTAAACGGGGCCTGTTCCTTCTTTTGTGATTAAGTTATGCTTTGACAATTTAATGGTATATTTCTGAAATCCAGACCACCTCAGTATCTGCAAGACAATGGCATGTGAAATTTGAGAACTTGGGCAGTTTTAGCCTGTTATGTTTAAATTTGGAAGAGAACCCAAAAAATAATCACTGGAGTGTAATCAAATTATTTTAATCACTAATTTACTGTTTGTTTGTTTGTTTGTTTGTTTAAATTCAAGCAAGCCATTGGGTCATGATTGTGAGTTTTGTTGGAGCTGAATAAAATATTTTAATTTTATTAGGCAGAGGAAGAAAGGTCAAAGTGGGCTAAGTATATAAATCATTCCTTTATTCATCATGAAAACGGTAAGTCATAGTGTCCTAAATTTGTAAAACTTTTGTGGCACCTTGGGATATAGAAATGTAACCGGAGCCTTGAGTCATCTCAGGCTCCTGACTTAGTCAGTTCCCCCATGCAACATATGTGTTGTATGCAAAATCACTGCTGTAGGCAAAAATCACACAATAGAAAACAAAAGTTTTGTGGAGAAATTGGGACTAGGGACATAATATTCAAAAACGTGGTCAGTGACCTCCAAAAATATAGGAACTTCATAAAAATGATTAAGAAATAATTAGAAATACATGACAATGGCTAAGAAATACACAAATACTATGATAAATATTGTACTTAACCTTGGAAAAGGCCTGAAATTTGCTTATGTAAATAAGCACCAAAAGATTGCAGCATGGGAGTTACTGTGAAGGATGGAAGGAGGATTATCTGATCAGAGGGGAAGTTGGGACTCCCCATGTGAACTGGCATGGCTCACATGAAATGAGATGGACTGAGCTGGCTGGAAAATATGTGAAAAGCATGTTTTCAATGTATTCCTACTCCATTTGCCCAGTTTCAGTTTTCTGTATTCCTGTAGTGTTTCCCATCCCATGGAGGTATCCCATAAGCAAACAGGAAATTTGTGCAATGCTTTAATTGTTCCCAAATATAAAAAAAAAAAAATTGTTCCCAAATATGTCATTCATCTTGAAACAAACCTGCATTTCTTTTTTTTTTTAATTTATTTTTTATTGGTGTTCAATTTACTAACATACAGAATAACCCCCAGTGCCCGTCACCCATTCACTCCCACCCCCCGCCCTCCTCCCCTTCTACCACCCCTAGTTCGTTTCCCAGAGTTAGCAGTCTTTACGTTCTGTCTCCCTTTCTGATATTTCCCACACATTTCTTCTCCCTTCCCTTATATTCCCTTTCACTATTATTTATATTCCCCAACTGAATGAGAACATATAATGTTTGTCCTTCTCCGACTGGCTTACTTCACTCAGCATAATACCCTCCAGTTCCATCCACGTTGAAGCAAATGGTGGGTATTTGTCATTTCTAATAGCTGAGTAATATTCCATTGTATACATAAACCACATCTTCTTTATCCATTCATCTTTCGTTGGACACCGAGGATCCTTCCACAGTTTGGCTATCGTGGCCATTGCTGCTATAAACATCGGGGTGCAGCAAACCTGCATTTCTAAGACTAGCATTGTAGCAGAGCTGGTTGCATGTAGATAGGTACACACACCACAGTGGCCATCTGTATCATTTTCATGTCATGAAATACAAATTAGTTTTACCAAGACAGCATCATCTACCCCATTATATTGGAGCCATTTATCTAATTTTGTTTTAAAATCTTTTTCTTTTTAAGTTTAAAATTTTATTAGCTTTCCATTTACCTAGCAAGACCTGTTCATGGAGATGTTATAGTGAGACTATGTGTATACCAATGACACTCTAATTCAACATTAACACTAGAGCTCCAAGGTAATTTTTTTCCCTGTAAAATGTGATGTCAAATTCTTACATTTTCAAATTTAGGCAGTAGTGTTATAGAGAGCTTGAGTCATCTGTTCTCACTCCTATCTCCCTACTGCTTTGTCTCAAATATGAGTATGAGAAGATTCTCCTATGCATTTAATGGTATAGTTCTTTGCCATGAAAATTTTCATGCTGAAATAAGTATACCATAATCTGGTAGTTAAATAATAATATTCATTCGTTATAAAATGCCTTATCTTCCATCTTCCATTTCCCATCTCTTCTGGCTTTCAATTAGCTCATAGCTGTTTAAAAAGAAAAAAAAAAAAAAGAAGACAAAAATGTGAGATTATTTTTTTACATACGGTTATATTCAAATCTAAAATTTCTAGAAGTGGGCAGCCTGGGGGGCTCAGCAGTTTAGCGCTGCCTTCAGCCCAGGGCCTGATCCTGGGGACCCGGGATCCAGTCCCATGTCGGGCTCCCTGCATAGAGCCTGCTTCTCCCTCTGCCTGTGTCTCTGCCTCTCTCTCTCTCTCTCTGTGTCTGTCATGAATAAATAAATTAAATCTTTAAAAAAAATTCTAGAAGTTAGAGATTGTGTTTTTAATATCCTTCTTGTAAATGTTTAACTAAAATAATCTATTCTCTAAGAAGATAATCTGGGATTTCTGGAAGGTACATTAATTACTTGAGACCAAAAATGTATGAAGAGGGATTTGGTGAATACATTGTATGTTTGATCTCAAATAGTTCATACAGGTGTCAGTTCCACAAGCATATTTCCTTGGGAATGATTATTCAGGCTTTCCCTTTTCAAAGGGAATTTGAGACTTAATAACTTCTGGCTAATTATAGCAAATAAAAATACTTTACCTCCGTTTTTCAATATTTCACGCGAAAAGTGTTTCTTGGTTTGAGTCATCTGCTATTACTGCTTTATTTCTTCACTCCATTATTCTCTGAGGAGATGTGCATTTTAGATCAATATATATTGAATAGCATACATTAAACTGGCCAAGTTTTGCCGAGTTGAAGACAATTTTCTAAGGGAAAATAATATATCATCTTATATGTGAATTTTTGCTAGGAGGCAGTTGTAGGCAACTATGTTTAGCCATCATTGCTGTGAGCCTGATTTAAACTGTTCTTACACTTCAGATGAACACAGCACTTCTCTGGCATATAAAATTTATTTCTACTGCTCTTATTTTCCTGAAAATTAAAAATTGCAAAGCACTCCCTCTCTTTTCTTTCCTTCTTCTCTCTTTTCTTCCTCCCTACACCCCCACTCCTCAAGCACAGCATATAGCACAGATCTAAATATTTTTTACATTCCCTAATAGAATAATTCAGAATACTTTTAATAGAAATCATTAACAAGGTAAATTTTATATATGTGCATATAAACATAAAACTAATTGCTTATATATCTATATTAGTTTAATTAAGACAGTATAAATTTTATAGGACATTTAAGTTAAGGCAGACCTTAGAAGAAAGACTTTCATTAAAAGAAAAGAAATTATAAGTGCACTAAGTGCTCAAAGTAAGAGTGAAGAATACTAAAATCAAAAGAAATATAGTTTGAGGAAAGGAATGGTGGGGGACATGTGAGACCAGAAGCACAAATACTAATTTGTTAATAAGCAGAAGTGAAGTAGACATCAAGGAGGTACATTGCTTGTAGATAGAACACATGTAGGATAGTTTTGGGGGTGGAGAAATGGTATACTAAAAGAATAGAAAGAAATTCATGGTAGCTGGAGTTTGGAGAGCTTTCAAATGAATGACATCAAATAAGACTGAAGAGAAGGTGTCAGTACCAAACAAGACAGAGTTTTAAAATCCAAAGAAATAATTTGGTCCTTATTTTGAAGGCAGTAGAAGATCATCTACAGGACTTCAGTGAGTGATGGACGTGGCCAGATGTATACAAAAAAAAAAAAAATCACAATAGCAAAAATAGATTGGGAAATAAAATGAGGTGGGAATAAATGCAGCCAGCTATTTCATTAAGAGACTATGATTGATCTGATCTTGATCTATCCTCGTGGACTTCATCGAGAGAGCACTGTGATTTGGACTCACTCCGTGTCTGCAGAGATGGAGAGAGCTGATAGACACAAAAAAAGATATTCTCCTTTTGCATGGGGCTTGCTTGGGAGTTGCTCCTTGTGTTGTAGGAACAATGGTAATGTGTCTCAAAGCTGCCCTGGAGCTGATATGTGGTGACGCCAACATACAAAGGAAAAGCCCAAAACTTCTGGGAGAATACTTGCTAGAAAATTACTTGGTCAAAGCCTGACAGTCTTACCAGCATCATGGGGGGTGATGAATACTGACGGAGCCATAAATGTCACCCACCAGCAGCTTCATTATGAGTGAGGGTCAGTAGCTGCCCATTGAAAGAAGTCATTTTGCTGACATTCCCAAGATGTAACTATTTCTGGCTCGTGCAGGAGATTGGCTTGTCTCTTGTATGAGAAAAAGGTGATCAGAAAAAGCCCTTCATTTTACAGACAGGGAAAGAAAACACACAATTTTGTTTTATCAAGGCAGATTACATTGATTTTTTAATCCTGTAAATAGATTATGAACCAACATCAAATCTAGATGAGTGTGACTGAGATTCAGGCCATTTTTATTGAATCATCAGAACCCACACTGCTCTAGAGGGTCACAGCTTGTTCACAGGGAGATTACTTCCCAGATAGATCACAATTTTAAATACAAGAATACAGAAAAAAAACTATTTTGTTAAAAAAAAATGGAGAATTCTTGGGGCGCCTGGGTGGCTCAGTTGGTTAGTGCCTGCCTTCTGCTCAGATCATGATCTGCGGGCTCCCGGGATCCAGCCTGGGTCAGGCTTCCCGCAAAATGAGGAGAGGGTGAAAACTCTGCCCTCCCTACCACTCATGCTTGCTCTCTCTCTCAAATCAATCAATCAATCATCCATCTTTTAAAGAATGGAGGGTTCTTTATTTTCTGTTAGTCTAATCAAATTACTCTTGGATATGGGTGTTTCACCTTTGGTCACCTGCTTAAATTTAAAATGTGTAATCATCATTAAAGCTGAGTGGAAGTTTATATTGGCGCTTGTGGGAAAATCCTTAATAAGGTTTTTATGGAAATTGGTCACAAGAATAGAGAGATGTACAGGATATCTTGGCTTTCTGCAGGGTGTTAAGTATGACTGGATTAATGGTGATGAGAGCGGAGAAGAGAGAAGGTATTACTGGGGGTGGGGGGTGGGAATGCCAGGCATCAAAATGATGTTTGATTACCAGTCAAATCATTGATTATTTAGTCCTAATGTAACTAATTTTGAAAGTTGAGATACTCAAGCTAAAAAATGTGGAATGATATACTGAAAATCAAGAAAGAGAGCATGGCATAACAGAATAATTAAAAGAAGTTTTTGATTAACCAAGATCATAAGGAAAGGTTGCTGATAAGATAATTCGGGTTAAAAGTAGCCAAACATTGCATAGAATGGATTCAGTATAAACAGTAATAGCATCTGTCAAACCTAGATGGTTGAAGTCCAAGTATGATCATTTTCTCTAAATAGCTGTATGAGTAAATTGTTCTCAAGCCCATATTTAAAAATGATGGTCAAAATACCAATATTTTTACCAATTTGTCAAAATGAATCCTATTGTCTTTTTCCTAAAATGTTTGTTTCCTTACCTTAGGGAAAAGAATTTTATTTTGGAGCCATAAAACCTATGATGTAGCTTAGGAGAGATTTGTGAGACTGACAAGCGGGTGGGTTAGTTGCCAGGCATATCATGAAATTGCCCAGGTATTAGGACAATAAACAAAATGTTTGGGTCTCTGAAAATGTTTCCTGAAACCATATTCAAATACAAAGTATTCTTGATGTCATCACATGAGAGAGAAAGCACATTGAAATAATATTTTGACTCTCTGCCTTCAAAAACCATAGGAACTAGGGATTCCACAGAAACCTAAATAAAAACATAGATGCCAAGGATAATCCTAGGAAAATGAATCTCAACTAAAACAGGGTAATAGGCCTTGCATATTGTCCATGGGAAGTATGAGGTGTCCTGTAAGTGGACACAAGAATTTGAGGGAACCAACCATACAAATAGGAGATTTCCTAGCCAGGGATGGTGATGCTTACTGCAGAGATCTAAGGCTTGCTGAAATTTAGCAAAGGCACAAGGGCCATTGGGCACAATGAGTGACATATAGACTAGTGACTATCTTGATAATATCATATAGAATGAGAGAAGCTATGAGGCCTTGGAAAGACAAAATAATTTAGAGATTACAACACCTTCATGTGAGAATTCAGTGAGATAGTGTTTGTAGAATGTGGTAACAGACAAAATTTCAGTTACTACCATTCCCATAGTCCCTTCTCATGCTACTAAATCAACAAACCACTTCCTGTCAAAGTAGCTTTTTGTGTTAGTAACTTCATCCTTCATTGCATTTCTTCTGTGTCGTTCAGAAGACACACCCCTATGTATCTGTATGTATTTCATTTGCTTTTCACTTATAGATGTATTTCAACATCAATAATGTTTGACATTGCAATAAAAAAGATATTTTGGAGGTGGATCAATCATATGGGAAGTGAGGACTTGAAAAAGAACAAGTACAACGTCCAGATACCCAGGCACGTCTTACATGGGTACTATCTCTGATATAAGAAAGAGATGAAGACAAGCAGTTGATGGAGAGGGAGATGACAAATGAGATTTGGGGCTATGTGAGATGCAAATGAATATATAGAAAGGAGAGTCTGGGCCTGATTGCTGGTCTCGTCACACACCGGCCAGCTGAAGCCATGAGAATAGAGGAGATGGCCTAGGAACTGATAAGGGGCTCGTGGTAAAGGAAAATGTGAACTGAATGTGGAAGGGAAGGGAGTGTATTTCTAGGAGCGGGCGGCCCACAAGGTTTACTGAAGCCGAAAGGCAAAGTAAAATGACAGGTGATTGGCTTTTGGCTACAAGCGATAAAAACTATTTTTTGGAATCCTAGTATATTTCAGTCACATTCAGATTTCTGTGTTCAGAGCAAAAGACCTTGAATTAGGAAAACCTGGAAAACATTTCTCCTTAGGTATATTGTTATCAGAGGGCCTTGCAAAAAGTATTTTATTCTTAATGAGAGCCGAAGAGATTTGTTCAACAATTAAATGAAATTCTAGATTTGGAAGGCGTGAGAATATTTGTACAAATTGGTGTATGTTCTTCAAGTATTTCAAATATTGATTTATCATTTTGAAAGTAAGTAGCATTTAAGGATATTGTAAAGAGTTTAAACATGTAAAGTAGAACCATATGAATTATTAGCTATGATAACTACGACTTTTAGTAAGTATGTTGTCTTTAAAAAAAAAAAACAAATGGTCAGATACATGAGCCTTTTGTGAATTTTGCTTCTCTTTCTTAAACTACTCAAACATTTTCTCCTTTGTAAAATATTTCCTCTATGCCATCCTCTTGATGGAGTAAATCACTCTGCCCTTGTACCTCCACTGTAACTTGGGCACAGTGAGTATAAATTTTAACAACTCTTGAGATGATGGTGCATATTAATGAGGTCCTATGCCTCAGGTTTTATTCCTCCGTGTCATCAGTGCCTAGTTTATGGCTTGGTACATAGTAACAGCTTAAAGAAGGTTGATAAACTACTGAAATAATTTCTTGGAGAGTATAGATTATAGAAATGGAGGTGATTCTAGATTCTTTTAGTTTAATCCCTTCATTTTCTAGGTGACAATGCTGACAGCCTAAGATATTAAATGTCTTGTTCAGGAAATTTGTTCTTATCAAAGAAAGGCTTTAATCATCGTATTTTTACCTGGAAATACAAGGATGAAATTATGAACACCAGTGCAATTACTGTATTTTATTTCAGAAGGTAAAATTGTCCTATACAGCGTTTTTAAATGGCCGAGTAAAAAAGAATTCTAGAATGTATAAACTAGGGAAAGACATATTTCCCCAACCAGGATATGTACGTTTAAAGTGAATTAGGTATGCACGTTACAGAGGTTTTGATTTTTAAATTTTTATTTAAACTCAATTAATTAACATATAATGTACTAATGGTTGCAGAGGTAGACGTCGGTGATTCATCAGTCTTCTATCACACCCAGTGCTCATGACATCACGTGGCCTCCGTAATGTCCATCACCCAGTTACCCCATCCCCTCACCCCCACCTCAGCCTCCAGAGACCCTTAGTTTATTTCCTATAATTAAGAGTCTCTTATCGTTTGTCTCCCTCTCTGATTTTGTCTTATTTTATTTTTTCCTCTCTTCCCTTATGATCCTCTGTTTTGTTTCTTAAATTCCATATATGAGTGAGATCATATGATAATTGTCTTTCTCTGATTGACATTTCACTCAGCATAATAGCCTCTAGTTCCATCCATGTTTTTGCGAATGGCAAGATTTCTTTCTTTCTTTCCTTTTTGTTTTGGTGGCTGAGTAATAGTCCATTGTATATACAGACCACACCTTCTTTATCCATTCATCTATTGATGGACTTCAGAGCTGTTTCCATAGTTTGGCTATTATGGACATTGGTGCTATGAACATGGGGGTGCAGGTGCCTCTTCAGATCACACATTTATATCTTTGGGGTAAATACCCAGTAGTGCAAATTTCTGTGTCATGGGGTAGCTGTATTTTCAACCTTTTGAGGAATCTCCATACTGTTTTCCAGAATGGCTACACCAACTTGCGTTCCCACCAACAGTGTAAGAGATCCTTATTCTCTGCAAAAATATTTGAAGTGGCTTAGAAAAATATTTCATATTTCATACATACATAGGTTCTATTGTTATATGGATAGAGAATATTTTTATTTTGAGATACAAAAAGAATAATTGGATATAACAGTACTAAAAGGAAATATGCTTTGTATTATGTTATGTAAATAAAGTATTTGTTTTCTCTAAATGCAGTTCTTATGAGTTGGAACATGTTTTCTCAGGAACCGAATTAAGTAGCCTTTGAGTCACTCATAGACAATTTGCTATCTAGCTGCATGAGTGGAATAGTTTCACCTATGGGGAGAATATATAATAACATACAGCTTTTAGATTTAAGGGGAATGTCTACATCTCTCTGCCATGGAAATTTATTTACACATAATCATAAAATCTAAAGACTTCAGAAGACTTTGGGATCATTTATTCTAACCTTGTACCAAATCTTTGAATTTCCAGAATAAGATTTTCAACGAAGTTTTTTCCTTTCCTTGAAATGCCAATGGATTCTTAATTATTATGGAGTTTTATTATGTCTTCAAATTATTGAAAAACAGTCTTCTTCACAATAAGCCAATCTACTTATATATTTTTTATTTCTACTTATTAAGCAATATATGGGAAAATAAAATATCTCTTTAAAATGGTATTTCAAACATATTTTTTAAAGATTCATTAAATAAATAAATTTATTATTTTAGAGAGAGAGTGTGTGTGCATGTGTGTGCTCATAAGATCATGGGAGGGAGGGGCAGGAGGAGAGGGAGAGGGAGAGAGTCTTAAGCAGATTTCACACTGAGCATGGAGTCTTACACTGGGTTCCACGTGGGGCTTGACTCCAATTTGCTTTCATGATCCTGAGATCACAACCTGAGCTGAAACCTCATATTCAGAGGCTTAACCAATTAAGCCACCCAAGTGCCCTGGCACTTCAAATATTTGAAAGTGGTTAGAATGTAACCTCTACATTTGCATTTCTATAAGCAGTGTGTTCTCATTTTCTTATATATACTATTATATACTATTAGTATGCATCAATGTTTTTTTTTTAGATTCGTCTGATATATTTCCCATTGTGTCTATTTCTCTATTAAAGTGTAAATATCCAGAAGTGAATACAATACTCTAAATGTGATTTAACTAGCTCAGAAATAATGGTAACTCCCTTGGAGTTTATTTATTCAGCATCTATTTATGGAGCACATACATGTGAGAAGCAGTTTCCAGTGGTCAGGCTAGCCAGTGACCCAGTCATTATGTGGCCTACTGTCCATAATGGACACATTTGGGTTCTCTGCCCACCCAGTCTTCAGTCTTCCAGTGGTGTTTTGAAGGCACTTTATACAACCCAAGTTGTGCATATGTCTTCCCAAGTTGTTTTAGTCATATTCGATTGGTATTGGCCATGAAGGGAGTGTCTACACCATGGAAATTAGTGAACACTAAAATTATTTTTTTGTTTGTTTTGCTTGGTTTTGTTTTGTTTTGGAGAGCTGGCTGTTAAACATAAACAAACCACTGGTTTTTGTTCAGAACTCTTCCCTCCAACATGTGTGGGATCTTGGCATTAAGTATTTACCAAAGGACTTGCTCCCATGACTATTAAACATAAACTGGGATATCTATAGATACTTGAAAATAACATTTATTCTATATTTTCAGGGTATAACATCTATTTAAATGTATTAACTATATCAAGCAGATCCTCTTAACATTTATTTATTGATCAATAGATTTAAATTCAATCCTTTACCTGATAGCAATGGCATCAATGTACAAGCCAACTTGGAGTGCTTCATTGCCATGTTCATCAAGCATAATCACCCCTGTATGTACTGCCTGCCCTCATATGAAGAAAAGCTGCTTCTTTCCTTTTTTATTGCTGCTTTCAATTTATACAATCTTCATTTCAATTGCCTTCTATAGTTGATAGCCAAACATTTAGCTAGAACTCCAGAGCACTAAAATCATGCAAATATCTTCAAGAGAACTCACTTGCCTGGTTGAGATATTGCCATAATGCACACACGTATGTAGACACCTGAGATCTTAGGAATTCAGCGAAAGAGTCACCACTTTCTGAGAAGACACAGACGACATTCAAGAGATGTTAATTGAGATTATTTAACATTTTCTAATGCTAGATGAGCAGAGAGCAACCAATTTATGCATTCAATAAAGATAACAAAAGAAAGAAAAAGTAGCCCATTGAAGATCCTGGTACTAAAATTTGGGTCTCAACAAGGTCAGGGGCCATTTGCTAGATATTCCATAAAGAATATATACTGTGAAGAATATTAGCAAAGTTTATTGGATTATTGCCTATGACACCTAATTATAGCTGCAGACAAAATAAAGGGGGAAAAATAGCTGAGAAAATGGAAAGCATTTTTTCATAAATACTTAGATACAGAACATGCTTCTGAAATTGCTCTGAAGGTGGTATTGGCTGCTTTTGTTCTGATTTACTTGCTAAATTTAAGGAAAATTATGATCTACCTGTATTATTTGGCAGACCAAACCATTAGCTGAATTTGTTACAATAGCTAATCAGTATTTGCAAAAAATGGGCAAGAAAAGGGAACTTATTAAAAGTATACTCATGGTTTTATAAATTAAAAGCTTTGAGATTTCAGGAAGTAAACAGAGAATTCATAGAGGTAGAAACATAAAGAGGCAAATAGGCAGGACTTTTAGAAATTTTCTGATGGAATGACCTAGGGATTCCTTGGGAAGAAAGATTCTGTTTTGTTAAAAACAAAAACAGAAACAACAAAAAAAGAAGCCAATCAACTCTATATTCAAAATCCTCTCCAAATTCCAAAGCCCAACACTTGATTGGAATAATGTCTAAAATGTATAACCAACGTCTTCCCTTTTAGGGCAGTTTAGGGGAATTTTATTACCATTTATGTTCCATTATTTCCATCATTGCCACCAGAGCAGATTGGAACTTTGGTGTTTCGGATACTCAAGTGGAACCTAAAGCTAATTGCTCACTATGCCAGAGCTGGAGACTTTGGCTCCCTAACAGTTTGCCCAGATTTTAGTACATCCTGTAGTTTATTAATTTTTTTCAGATATTTTAGCGCAGGTTGACATACATGTACAGAATTACTTTTTTTTTATTAGTAGAATTAAACCTTTTAACCACAAGAGATGCTTTCCACTCTATCATCCATTCTTGTTCTCAACATCAAATAAGTTCATTATTCAATATATCCATCCAGTTAAGATAATGCTAAGTTCTACTGAAGCACTTCCTAAATTTTCCTAGTAGGCTTTCCATATAAGTGTCATGAAAAATCACATATCTTGTTAAAGAAATACAGATATTTACCTGACAGTAATTGTGATAAATCAGTTCTTTTTCCCATTGAAACTAACTCACTTATATAACTCACTTATCGTTTATGCAATCGATGCCCACTAAGTAGTAATATTATATCTATCTTATTTTCGATATCAATCAATCAATCTTTGTGATCTATTAGTATGTTCTTTTCTCACATGAGCTTCTTCAATATCTTACATTAGAATTCTCTAAGACTACCCTGAAAGTTTCTTTTTAATTTCTCAAATTCTTAGAACATTGTATGTGTTTCCTGTATATTCTGTCTTTTATTCAGTATATTAGTGAACTTATACCAGCCTTCTCCTCCTCAGTATTTGCATTAAGAGGGAGTCCCATAATTTTATTTCATTTTAAGTCAGCGAGGACCACCATCTTTTAAAGAGTTACAATAGTTGTATTTTTTTTTAAGATTTTATTCATTTATTCATGAGAGACACAAGCACACAGAGGGACAGAGACACAGGCAGAGGGGGAAGCAGGCTCCATGCAGGAAGCCCGACGTGGGACTTGATCCCAGATCCCCAGGATCATGCCCTGGGCTGGAGACACTCAACCACCCGGCTGCCCACAATGTTGTGTTTATCCTGAATGCTCCACAGGAGAACAATGACTGTCCTCTGAGAGTTTTTCCCCAAATCACCAGGTCAACTACAATTTCATGAATGTTTATCTTCCTGGGCATGATTGGATAGTGAGAAAGGCATGAGGGCTAGTCCCCCATTATATTTAGTTTAGGTTTACCCCTAAATCCTTGGGCACAAAGAGCTACAAAGGCATCTTCATTCTCAAATAAACCATTTTCAGAGCTTTGGGATTTGTTGTCTTTGATTAAAATACATTTTTTAAAACCTGATGCCCTCTTAAGAAAGGAGTGCTTTAGGAATATTCATGTAAATGAATGAAAACAAACAATATTCAATTGCCTATTGAAACTCCCTTTAAAGAAGAAGGCAATGAACTTGCCCAACTTCTTACATTTAGTGGTCGGCTATGGTGATGGTAAGGGCCTCCTCCTCTTTGTTCTAGAATCCTCTCTCAGGAGCTATTTCTATGTACTGTAGAACACATCTCATAAGGTCCAAAATACATTCCCTCTTTATGGCAGAGTAAATGGTTCTTTCTGTTGGCTGTGTTCATCTCATATTAAATTCTGACTGACAGCCTTCAAAACACACGGATGAAAACCACCTTCTGATTGTTTTCTAATTATTGCTTCTGACAAAATCTCATGTTTTCTTAGTGACAAACTAAAGCCTATTTCTGATCTTTTATTTTTTTTTCTCTCTTATGGGTGCCCTGTCAGCAAATCTGTTGTTGTTGTTGTTTTTGATTTTTTAGGAAAACCATTCCCACAACTCTCACTAATAGTGAGAAGGGAGAAATATTCTCTGTGCCTTCTGGCTGCGATTATTGTTCTCCTTGCTTTTCTGAAAACTTGTCTGCATTGACAGGCATACTTGCTGTGCATTTGGGATGGTTTGTGGTTAAAGAAAACTAGAAGCAATGAATTTCTCACCTACAAAGGTAAAAGTTCTCAAATGGTCCCTATCTTTTTGTTCTTTAGGACATCTGACAACTGCTTTCAGTTACAAAAGATGGTGATGTTACACGTGGAAATGGCCTGGTTGATCCAAGCAGAAATCATTTCCATTTGTGAGTCTATTCTTTTGTTCAAAGAATGTCCTCTGATAACTCTATTTGTTGCTAAATATCTTGTGCTGGATCTAGAGTCTTGGCAATGTGACTTTGCAGGTCCTTTCATCAGAATATTAAGTCTATATTCCCTTTCCTTCAACCTGGGCTTTATTTATGATTTGATTGGCCCACCAAATGTGGCAAAAATAAGAGTATGTCAAACCTGAACATAGGCCTTGAGGCCTTGTGATCTACCACTGAGTCACTTAGAAGCTACCTGCTATGTGAATAAGTCACAGTCACCCTTCTGGAGGATGAAAAATCATAGGAACCAAGGTAAAGCTAGTCCAGTTGTCCCAGCCAAGGCTCCAGAGATGTGAAAGACTCCAAACAAAATGACCAAAGCCACCTAACTCACCCACAGATAATAGTCAACACATGAGAAAGCCCAGTCAAAACCAGGATATGTCCCAACTGAGCTCAACATAAATTGCCAATTCTCAATTGATTGCCATATAAAATATATATAATTAATTTTTATACTAATCTTGACTCTAGCCCTATTGCCAAATTTGGTTATTAATTCTACCAGTTTGTAAACTACTTTGGACTTTCTACATGATACATACAGGATAATATCAACTGTAGATAATGACAGTTGTTTATTTTCTTTCCTGATTCACCTTTATTTCTTTGCCTTAAATCATTTAGTAGGACTACCATTGAAATGTCAAATAGACTTAGTGATGATGGAGACACTTGGTATATTCTTGCTTTCAAGAAGAAAGCTTTAAATTGAAATTTGCTAACTTATTAATAAAATGAATCAATAGAAAATATAGAACATCAAAATCTTGTATCATTTTCTGGAAATTTCCTTTTTTTTAAGATTTTATTTTTTTATTCATGAGAGACACAGAGAGAGAGAGAGAGAGAGGCAGAGACACAGGCAGAGAGAAAAGCAGGCTCCATGCAGGGAGCCCAACGTGGGACTCTATCCCAGGACCCTGAGGTCACGCCCTGAGCCAAAGGCAGATACTCAACAGTTGAACCACCCAGGCATCCCATGGAAATTTCTATATAAGTTAACACTGATCCATTAATCATCCACCTCAAAATGTTTGATTAGTTATGTTTCTACAATATATTAGTCCATATTTATTTATTTCATTTACAAGATTATCACTAATAATTTTTCAAAAACTTTACTGAAGTATTTATGCAGTGTGTCCACTACATATTTCTGATCTACTCATTTAACTACTCTCTGAAGAAAACAATATGGTTAGTTATTTTTTGTTGTTAGTGAATGCATGTCCATCTTAGTGATAAGTATCAAGTATATTTTACTTTTTAATACAGACAAAATATGTCTCCTATTATTATCATTGATAACAATTGTAAAACAGAACACATATGATTAAAAACTATAAAACTGATACAGAAGAGTATAAAAAGGCTAAGATTTTTCCTGTCTTCACAACCCAGTCACATTTTCCAGATGAAAATACTATTAATTCCTGCTAATGTTCTTCAAAATAATTTACATATCATTTGATCAATGCATACATTATTTACAGCAAAATATTTGTCTTACACAGATGGTTTGGTACCTTGCTTTTATCAGTTAAAAATATACCTTGGAAATTTTTCAAATACAAAATTAAGTGATGTATCCTGTCATTTTATAGATTCTTGTTATATTATCTCACGATTGGGAAATATAGCTCACCCCAATACAATTTTTCTCCTATTAGGCCAGTTTCTTTCTTTCTCTCTCTCTCTCTCTTTCTTTTTATTTCTTTCTTTCTAGTGAAATGTGGAGAAAATAGACATACTCTGTTTAATTGGAATATCATTTGGGGAAGTTAATCAGCAATATATATTCAACCAGTAAATGATCTTATCTCTTGGAAACAAATCTCCACTGTAAGGGATTTCATGTATATCTAGCAATTTTTTGTTTTGTTTTATTTATAGCAAAGTAATTTATCTCATTATGATTTATCTCATTTATCTGCTAGGATTTTTGTGAAGCTTATACCTAACATTTGGATTTTCAGATACCAATTTATTATTTTTTGTCTGTGTTTTTTTTCAGTTTTATTGAGATATAATTGACATATAACATTATATTAGTTTAAAATGAACAATATAAAAAGATAAAATAAACAATATAATAACGTGTATATATATTATATACATTGTGTATATGGATATGCATATAGATATACATATAATGTCTATATTATATATATTTATATATACTATAGAAAATATGTATATAGATATACATATAATATACATATAGATAATATGTATATATAATATCTATCTATATATATAAATGATTACAAGTTTAGTTAGTTAACATCCATCACTACAGTGACAATATTTTTCCTGTGATGAGACTAACACTCCTCTCTCAGTAGCTGGTACAAGAGGTAGATTAAAAAAAAAGAAAAAAAACGGTAAGATAGAAGACTTTAATTAACTATTAAGCAACTTGACCTAATTCTCATTTGTTTTTTGAGAGAGATACAGAGGGAAAGCATGCTCACAAGTTGAGTGGGGGGAGGGATAGAAGGAGAGGGAGAGAAAAATCTTGAGCAGACTGAATACCCAGGACAGAGCTCTATATCAGCACCTGAGATCATGACCTAAGCAGAAATCAAGAGTGGGGTGCTTAACTGAGGGAGCCACCCAGGTGCCCCAACCTAATTGTCATTTACAGACTATTCTATCCAACGACAGAAGAATACACATCTTTTCCAAGTGTACATGGAACATTCTCTAAGATAGATCACATTGTGAGAGACCATATAACAAGCCTTAATAGCTCTCATCTGTGTCATGAAAGGTAGGGGAAGGAGGGGAGGTAAAATTGCCTTAAGATCCTTTCCACATGGAAATGATAATTATAGAAATGCAGATTTAACGATTTGAATATACATGTTTTCTTTTACTAGCTGCATTCCAGCAAGGAATTCATTTAATTGCAAAACAACATAACTATGGCTTCTGGATCTGCATAGTAGTAGTGATGATGTGGTAATACTTATCTCATTAGGTTAACTTAAGCATTAAATGAAATTCCTTTATTAAAGTGCCTGTTACATAAAAATTATATATATATATATATATTAACATCATATAAAGAACAGAACTGTTTTAAAACATAAGAAATCTAAATCTTTCTTGTGAGAGTATTTTAATTATCTTTCTTCTTCTGTTGTTGTCAATCATGCACTATTAGCTATAATTTTTACAAAAGTCCTAAACTCTCTTTCATGAAAAATATCTGGAAAACTTAAGAGCATAAAATCCTTTGGTTTCAAAACTGAAAACCTTTCAACCAATATCCTGTTAATATAAAGTTATTTATTCAAGGCTTGCCATTGAAATATTCCTATTTAAATCAGTTGACGTTACACTTTTTATTTTTTTATTTTTTTAACGATTTTATTTATTTATTCATGAGAAACACAGAGAGAGAGAGGCAGAGACACAGGCAGAGGGAGAAGCAGGCTCCATGCAGGGAGCCTGACGTGAGACTCGATCCCGGGACTCCAGAATCACACCGTGGGCCAAAGGCAGGCACTAAACTGCTGAGCCACCCAGGGATCCCCATACACTGATTTTTAAGTATCAGAAGTGTTATAATTATCAAATATATATATTTTTACATCAGCCATGTTTTTTTATTTCAAAAGAAATTGGTTACATATATGTACAAAGACAGAGGATTGTTTAAATCATTTTTATTCATTTATAATATGAAGACATCAAACTTGTTTTTGGAAAATTAATGACAGAAAGGTAATAAGACTATGGTAAAAATTTTAGATTATAAAACAATATATATATTCATGTACATGTGAGAAAAATCTTGGAAGCATTTATATTGAAATATTAATGTGAGTATAAAATCACAGGTGACTTTTACTTTTATAATTATTTGTATTTTGGGTATATTTTGAAATAAATGTACATTACTTTTGCAGTAGGAAAAATTCAACAATGATTTTTCTTTTAAATTATGGGGAAAATCTTGTAGAATGAATAAAGAGTGTGTGCATTTATAACAGTGAGTCAGAAAATATGTAATTAGTTCCATCAGGTGCCTTGTTTTCCCCAAAATGGACTGATGTTTGGTTTACTTAAATCGATTCGCAATTTGTTCTGGTATCAGTAGGCACTCCCTAAAAGGTGCTTTTAAAAGAAATTGTGCCTATTGAACATAGTTTGCTTTTTTTTAAAAAGTAATTTTTCAAAATTCATTTACTGCTACAGGTGCTGCCTTGTGAATATATCATGTGTCCATTGGGCATTCGAGTGGTTAATAGACTAAATCTCTCTAATTATAGAGGAAATCAAGATGTGTTGACAGCTCTGCTATTTGTGGGGAGTGACAACCCTGGGTGCCTGCCACATTCTGACATTCAAGCAATACTTCCTGTATCAGAAATTCTCCATAAAAATAATTGCTCTGGAAGTGGCTCACAGAAGAAAAAAGTTACATATATTTAGTCAGGCTTGTCTAGGTCCACCATGTCATCATTCCCTGCCCTCTACCCCACCGATTGCTCCAGATTTAAAGCCTAAAGAGTGAGCAACAACATAATGCACTACTAGGATCCCCTCTTCTTGAGGTTATATGGAGTTGTGAAAAGAGCATGAAGCCGGGAGCATAGGGTCTGATCCTGGCACAGTTCTAATTTGTGACCCTATTGGTATAGCCTGATTGGAATTCATTTTCTTGCAAGAAAATTCAACTACATTTTTGCTAACCTCCATTTGCTTCTAAATTTCTGTGAATTTTTTTTCTTCTTCCTTCTGGATTTAGAAGGAAGCTTACTAAGCTCTTAAGACATATCTGTTCTTATTAAATAGCAATTTTGGTCCATTTGCAAGGCTAGCTTTCATGATACATTTTCTCTTTTAATTCTCAAGTTTCATTTTAACCGTCCTCAGGAGAAAAAGTTTCTCACACAAAAGACTAAACATTTTTGTAAATATTTGTTCATAAACAAATTTCCATCATTTAATAGGTATAGCTACATAGATTTATATAAGCACCATCTCTTTGTGATACTTACTTGTCAATACACACGCACACACACACACACACGCACTTAGGAAAAACCTGTGTGAACTTGAATTTATGAAGCTTTTTTGATTCCTATGTTTCAACAACCTCTGTCCAATGGGCTGAAAACTGCATTCCCTTAATAGTAATTAATTGTTTTGCTTCATTAATCAAATTTAGGAAAATTCAGGAACTCTATTCCTATAGGTTTTTAGATTCCTAATTTGTTCAGTATAGTTTCTTTTTTAAGATATTATTTATTTATTTGAGAGAGAGAACAGAGCAAGAGTAAGCACACGAAAGGAGAGGAGGGGCAGAGGGAGAAGCAGGCTCCCCACTGAGCAGGGAGCCCTATCTGGGGTTAGATCCCAGGACCCCGGGATCATGACCTGAGCCCAAGGCAGACACTTAACAACTGAGCCACCCAGGGGCCCCCATTCAATGTAGTTTCGAATAATTAAGAATAGTGCAGCTAATTTAGCTAAAAGTATGCTGAAAGATGTATGTAGAGCTTTCTCTTATGGCACATACATGGTCCATTTATTATAAATAAAGGAAATTCTTGGAAAGTTGAGAAATTTTTGGAATATAATTTGTACTTAAGGTTACATTTCATGAGATGTTATAATCAACAATAAGTGTCTAACCCTAAAATAGGTGTACTGGTTGACTTCCATAAAGTTTTTAAGTTGGTAAAAAGTGAATACTCACACTTTTATTTTTTAGGAGATTGTGAATGAGTAGCAACACATCTGAATTCATTAAATAAATAGTCCAAAAAAAAAAAGAGAAATTATTCAATACATCTATAAACACCCAAGTAGAACTCATTTAATGACTTCAATTAAATGGTGGCAAAAGTAATTTCTTAGAAGTTTTCTCCTGGTAATCAGTGTTTATCATGTCTAAAATGTGAACATTTGAGAAACATGTTTTGGTCAATTGTTCTAAGTATAAAGTTAGCCAAATTGAGCTCATTTTTATTTCAACAAATAATTGAATTCCATTATCCTAAGTATGTATTATGACATGAAACTCATGTATTTTTGAAATGAAATAATCTCATTTATTTTCTCTATAGTATAAATATACTATAGTATAAATATACTATACTCAGATTTTCCTCGTTACACGTTAACTGTTACTTGAGCTATCGATTTTACTCATTTCCTTTTTTCTACCTTTCTTGCATCACCACATTTCTTTTACTCTTAATACACAAGAAGCATATCCATTACTAATTTTCAGGATTACAGCCACAATGACAGTAGTACCCCCAACTACCATAACTTGTTTACAAAACTTTGCACTTTTTCATAAGCGTAATACATGTTTGAATTGTTTGTGAATCCCTTTATCTCACAATTACTCTTTCAAAATGAAACCCTCTCCTTAGATACTTAGATACTATAGTGGAGTTCAGCTTTGGACCCAAGCTGGGTCTCCGCTAACTCCTATCTACCCTCTATCTATCCTTAACTTTCGCCTTATAGATTTGCTCTGCATCTCTTTTATGGGTGTACATAGTTCCCTGCCCCTGGGCTCAGCCATATGTTGGCCAACTGGATATTAGCAGATCTGATGTAAGGAGAGTGTTAAGGGTTTGTGTTACTGAGTTTTATCTCTCACGTTCTTATACTATCACAATGAAAAGGAGATACTCAGGTTACCTACTAGTGTCAGAAGAAGGATGAGAGACACATAAACTAGAGATGTCTTAGAATAGAGTAGGCTGACTCACTGACCCAGAATAAGCCTGGTTGAGATCAGCCAATTTTGAACTGATACGGAGATTTCTGAGATATAAACACATACTGTACTATGCTATTAATGTTTTGTGGATGTTTCCTATGTATTAGTTTTGTGATGAAAGCAAAGTGATTCAAGATCTTTCTGAAATCATCAGCCATATTAGTGACAGTTACAGAAAGATTGTCTCAAAGATATGTTTCATCCGATAAGTCGTTATGAGTTGAGAAAGTATCATTCACATACATAAATCTTGTGATGAACTTCTGATTTAGTCCATAATACTAGATTTAAATCTGTGCTGTACAATGTGTTAATGCCAAGTTATTTTTATTATCTTCTATTTCGTTCCCACTTTTGTCACTACTTTATAATATATTTTTTCAATACTTTAAATTTGTTGAGATGAAATTATGATTCTAAAAAAATATTTAGGGATTTTCTTTATTGCTAAAGTTTGAACTAAATCACTTTTAACTTCATTAACTGATACTAGAATCCATTTTGAATGATTCAGTAGAATAATGCTCAGATCAAATGTACATTTGATGAAGACTTTCTCAGTATCCCACAACACAAATTCCCCTTCTCTGCATTCCCATTTCATATTCTTCTAGTATAATACTTAACATAATTATAGATTAGTAGGTAGGTGGGTATATAGATAGATAGTTTTTTTTTTTTTTTAGATAGTTCTTTTTCATGTGTCTATCTCCTTTGAGGGTGCTAATTATGTCTTTCTCATTCACAGAGGTTTGTAAAGGTGTCAACAAATGTTTAGTTTCAGAATTCATCAAAATAGGACTGTGATAATTAATATTATGTGTCAACTTAGCTGGGTCACAGAGTGCCTAAGTATTTGGTCAAACATTCTAGATGAATCTGTGAGTGGTTTTAGATGAGATTAACATTGAACAGGTAGATTAAATAAAGTATATTGGCCTTTGATATATTTGTATCACTATCCTTAGATCTTCTACTGGTCACCTCAGCCTTCAAGCAAAATTATATAATATACTCAATTTTTATCATTCATAAATAATATCACTTTATTTTATATTCTTAAAAATGATTATGAAAATTTCCATTCGTCTTTTTCTTTCCCTTTCACTTTTAATATCTCACCTCTTTTGTTTGCAGTTATTTTCATATCCTCAAGGTAGATAAGTTTACATTCTGTTCACAAACATATTTTTCCCCATCATTGAATGATAATCCTAGAGTTCAGTTCTGATAAGTTCTTTTTTGATTCTGAACTGCTATTGTAGTATTTTCATTTTCTTCACAGACACTACCATATTTTGTGAATGTTTGAATTCATTTTTGCCCCAAATAATTTCCTCCAACTTCTGGCTGAAGCATCTGTCATCTTGCTCTAATTTGGTGGATTAATTGTTGTATAGGTCTGCTGATCTATGATCCTGGAATTTTCCAACATTGTTGTCACTGGTTAGATCTACCCTTTCCTTGATATTATTTGTATTTGCTCTTCAATTATTTTGACAAAATAAATCTTTAAATAATTTGTAACAAAGTGTGTAGCAGAAATAGTATTTCTGAATACTTGAAATTTCCTCATCCCTGAAATGATTTTATTTTTCACTTCTGAGTACTATCTTAGCTCGATATAAAATTTTACATTAAAATTAATTTTTGTCCTCAAAAATGAGATCTTTTTATTCTATCATAGAATTTTGTTGATGAGAATTCAAATGCTATAGATTGTTACTTTTTTTTGTAAAAAAATTGCATACTCACCTCTGCTCCCTCTTAAACTCACACTAAAATCTTTAATATCTAATTTTATTTGTGGTAATATGGAACAGTGCTAACTCATTTGATAGACACTAGACATTTGTAGTAGGGCAGTTCAAATGTGGCTGGTGCAACTGAAGAATATATTCAGGGTTCTGCAGGTCACAATGACTGAATTGCTGATTTCACACTTTCTTCTGATTTATCACCCACCACTCCTTCAGTTGGATTTCTATCATCTAGAAAATGTATTGTTGTAAGTTGGCCTTTTATTTATTTTTTACCCTCTACTATAATTCTATTAAAAAATATATAATAAGAGAGGGGAAAAATGAATGTGTTCAATCCACATGCCTGAAATAGACTTTCATTTGAAAGTGGATGCCTGTACTTTATTGTCACATATTTGAAAAATGAGGGTTTTTTGTTTTGTGTTTTGTTTGTTTTTAGTGTAGTCAAGAAAAAGAAAATAAACTAGCCAAAAAATTCAGTTGTGTTAGTCATTATGGCCAGGAAAATCATGTTGAAATGTAATAATTCCCTATTACATTCTAGTTATTTTCTAATTTTTATGGTATATTCAACTTCTCAAAGTAATGTTGTTTTGGGGATTATCCCTTTAAAATAAATAACCAAAAAAGTTTAAAAAATAAAAATAAAGAAATAAATAACCAAACTGCATATGTGAAGACATCTTTGAATGATGACTGTTTTTCCATTCTATCGGCAGTAGCATGATAAACATTATACATGACACAAACTATAGCCAAGTTCTTCTTAATAAATTCCTAGTGGGTATAATACCCATTCATCTATTAGTTTTAATTTAACTTTTTATGAAATTATTCATTAACGGTGTTACTGAACAATTACATTCAAATTAGAGGACTTTACAGCAATAATGAAAAGATTAGTTACAAGGAATGACAAAATTCCTGTTCTTTATAACTTGGTGGGTAAACTTTAAAATGAAACCTGAAACCTCCTCAATTTTAATTCTTTTGTATCAAAATGTTAGTGCCCAGAAAATTCAGTCATACCATATTTATATAGAGACCTTTGGATCATGCAAGGTAAAGCATTCACTGCTTGTGGAGTGTAGCAGCAGTTACAAAACTAAAATTTTGCCAAAGAAAATAAAAACTAGTAACCTTCCAAAAGAGTTAAGATTTCTTTTATTAGACACACATTTATCAAAACAAATGTAACTGAAATTTAAAGGCATGCTATCGCTGTTTGCTAAAAACATAAAATGACCTGATTGTGTGGTCTTTAACAGCTTTGAGTAGTTTGCTCTGAATTAATTCCACTCTGTTGGGGAGATAACTACAAAAGTTTCTAACTTGTAAGGTATGCTGAGACAGAAAATGCTATAAGGCCTACTACTTTAAATTGTACTATGGTCAGCACAAACTAATCGAATACAGAAGCTACTCTTTCCAGTATCAGACCCTATTGTCTTGAGTTATAAACAGTTAAACTTTGATATCAAATATCAGCCCTATGCACTGGGAACCTCAAAAATTTTTCTTGGTAGAGCTAATGAGTCCATTAAAAAGGAGAGAGATTTGAGGATGAAGACTCTGTGGTTCCAACCCCAGGTCCTTTTGTTCTTTTAATAACAGTAATTTGTGTAATGGCCTTCTATTGAAATATTGTTCTCATTTATTTACATTTTCAAATGTGTTGCCATTTTCATTGTCGTGAGAAATGAAGATATATAAAATTTGTACATTTTCATTTATGACATGGGTTCTCTTTTTTATAAATAGTTCCAGTTATTAGTTTTTTAATGAATAAGAGTACAATTCTATTTTCTTCTTTTATTACTTTATTTGTTGGGTTATATTTTAAGTATAACTTGAGAACAGTGGGGTGAAGGATCTTGTAGAATCATTACGGTAGTCATGAACTGATAATCTACCAACTTTCATCCTTATTAATAGAATCTAAAATTGGTTAAGAGTAGCACTGTAACCTGCTAAAATACTATACCATGGCACCAGTGAAGGAAAAGGTTGTCCTGGGCATAATACTCGCCAATATGATGTAAAGCTGATATCTGAGTCTTCCAGAAAGTTTCAGACAACAGATTCTGTTGGCTGGTACTTCTTGGCGTTGACATTTGCGCAACTCAGGTTTAGAAACCCTCCTTCCGAGCCTTCCCTTTGGTCTATCCACTGTAGGGATGACATGTTGACTAAAATAGTCAGCTCTGAATCAGATATTAACTTTGAACATATTTTATTTTTTTCCTGTAACTCAAGTTTTGAAAATAACTGAGCTATCATGGTAGATTTTTTAAAATATTTTTTTCAGTAGTTAAATATGATTATGGTTTCAAAAGTCAAAATAATGAGCAGTTTTCAAAAATTATTTATTGCCTCCCTTCTAACTCAAGAATGAGAAATCAAAACATTCCCGTTCTAATTGAAAATAATATGTGTACATGTATTTATAAACGTAAAAAACCCCACAAATATCATGCAGTTCAGGAATAAACAAAGATATAAAATATCTTCTCTATCTTGAGTTATGTTGGCTAATTTTATTTATTTTAAAGATGTTATTTATTTATTCATGAGACCCAGAGAGAGAGGCAGAGACATAGGCAGAGGGAGAAACAGGCTCCTTGCGGGAAGCCTGATGAGGGACTCGATCCCAGGACCCCAGGGTCACGACCTGAGCTGAAGGCAGACGCTCAACCGCTGAGCCACCCAGATTCCCTATGTTTGCTGTTTTAAAATGAATCAAAGCATTGACCATTGTATCATTCATTGCATCCTATATAAGAAATTCTATGATCAATTCCTCTTAAAATTTAGCTTAAGTTTAGTGTACTTTAAAACAATAATAAAAAACATTGAAAATTATAATTTTATATTACTTGCTTGTTCTTGTGAAGGAAGAGTTTTGTTTTTTTGGGTACTCACTGCTGTCAAATTTCATGACATGCAGTTGTAGAGAATATATTTTATGTCTTTGTACAGTTTGGGCTTTCTGAGAAAATTCTTGCTGAAGCTTGGGACCTAGTCTAAAAGAGCAAATCTGAGAAGTTAATTTACAGCAATGAGAACCTGGGAGAGGTTCACTCAACTCTGGAAGTGTACGTTTACTTTTCAAACAGTGTTGAGAACTGGGACAGGAAGATATCCCTGGGCTGCAAAGGAGAAGACGATGTTCTTATCTTTCCCCAGGAGAGATTTATTTACACTACAAAAGACGATATAAATCAAAAATTTCCATGAAACAAGCAGTTTTCTCTCCCCTTCAAGGAGGGGAGAAGGACAGTGTGTGTAGAAGCACCCAGGTTCGGTTCATTGATGTTCCCACCTGCAGCGCAGACCCCATTACATACTGGTGACGTCTGGTTTTCATCACATTGCTGTGGGGCAAAAACTAGGGCAAAAGGGAGTCGGTGCAGCCACTATTATGTAAATAATAATAATTAAGCTGTCTCTGCTCCAGAAACCTCCTGTGTACATTCAGATTAATAATAAATATGACAATTGCAAACATACCACATGCCTTTTGATTTAAAAATGGGTTTTCTATTTCAAAGTCATCAGATTTTGTCAATGGCTTCATAAGTTTTAAACTCCGATGGCTGCATACGTTTTAAACTCTGAAATTTCTGATTAATTTATAGTTGTTCTTGATATACAGTGTGTGTAAACATGTAACTAGTTACTTTTAGACATGGCCACCAGGTTGGCCCAGCACGATTTGTTCAAGTGTCTACCCATACTTCTCCATTTTGTTTGTCTTTTAATTGTTTTATGAAAATGGGTGGTTTCTGGCACTGACACATCTGAAGCACATCCAGTGAATGTCCACAGCTTGTCCCAGCCTTAGAGCTAGAGGCCCCAAGCCGAAACTGTGTCTCTCCATTTCCTCCCTCCCTCTCTCCTTTTCTTCTTTTACCCTTCTTTCCTCCATATTATCCTTTTTATTTCTTTCCTTTTATCAGTTTATTGGATTCCACAAACTTTGATATATTATACTTTCAGTACCATTCTCTTGCAAATATTTGAATTTCCCTTACGATCTTGTCATTGACCTGTGGCCTACTTAATGTTGTATACTATGCAGATGTTTTGGGTTTCCCTATATGTCTATTGGGTGACATTGAAATGTCCTTTTAGTTGTCTTGGATTTAATTTCCTATTAATGGTTTTAAAATTCAAGGCATAATAGACTATTTGGAGGCTCATTTTTTTTCTCCTGCAAAAGTCCTTGTTTCCCCCTTTTTCCACTGAATGTGTACATATCTGCTTCTAACTTGTCACTGAACTTCCCAAGTGAATACACTTTTTTCATTTTCATCTACTTTCAGGAATTTTCCTTCCATATGTAAGTTAAGCTCAGACTAATCACAAGAATGCTAAAAATTTGCTTCTGTCTCTATCATAAGGTATAAATAGATCCACTTCTCTTTGTGTATCTTTAATGAGAAGAGTACACCAGTTTCTAGTTTGATGACTGAAATATTAACTTTAATAAAAGAAAAAAATTAAGAAGAGTAATTTTCTGTGGTACCTACTAGAAGTCCACTACTTCATGATAAATACTAAACCATTGCTAGCCTTTATTCTCTTGTTAATTTAGGGTTTGTTAGGTTCCACCTGACAATTGTAAACTACTCTTATACATGATATGATCATATATGTTTATATAATATCCTTCCTATCATCTGTGACTATAAATATGATTAACATTATTTCAAACCACAGCATTTATGGATATTTTGTTGAGCATATTATATATATTTTTTTGCTACCCAAAGATAATTTGGAACTAAGAGAAGAAAAACAGCAATGAAAAGTGTATTATTGAGAATTCCAAATTTAAGATCTCACCTTTCTTTAAAGCACAGTCAATCTAGGTGCTTTCTATATTTAGAGCCACACTCTGTCCAATCTATTTCAAATTTGTACAAAATAATGATATTGGTAGCAACAACTTCATGCTTTATGGGGCTTGTGGATAAAAAGTAAAGCACAATCAATCCTCTTTCATGATATGTTGAGATCTGTAGGCTTTCTTCAAAGGACTTCTTTGTCCTCACGTGGAAAGGGTTAGGGAGAGGAAGAAGGGAAGAAAGAACCCATTCCTTTTAATACAGAGTCTGTGAAAATGGTTCAGTGAGGCAGAAAGCTTCATTGCAAGTCTATGGTACAAGTCCTGTAACAGGCAACAAAGAGAAAGTGAGTTTCAAAGATCCTTTCAAAAAAGTAGATTAAAGAACAAAACCAAACCAAACCAATAAGATTGAAGCACCAGGTCAAATCAAGGTTTATACCCATGAAAAATAACGAATATGAAGATGTGAAAAAAACTCCTAAATTAGTTTTGTTAAATAGACTTCTTTTTGTCGCAATACTATCCCCCAAACCATTTTTTCCAAATGTATTTGTAAATATTTATATTCCAAAGCATAAAAGCTTAATGCTCAACTTAGACAAAAGCATCTTAAACAAACAAGCCCTCCCCCCAAAAAAAACCTAGAAACCCAGAATCCCAATATATCCCACTTGTGCGCATGTGTGCATACATGTGTATAAGGGTTTGTGCATACATATGTACATTGTGTGTTTTATTATGTTTGTACACATCAGACACATTATATATACATTATAATACATGTACACATGTTTGGCCTATAGTGTCGGCCTACGAGATATCAATTTTTACATTGATTATCAATATATAAAATTCATGAGGACTCACATTTTTTAAAAATCCATATTTTCAGCTTCTTTTAGAAGAAAAAAATATATGACCTTGCCTGACTAGCAATCTAATATGAAAATCACTTGCTGAAACTCAGATCTCTTTATACTGAGGTGCATTTTCCTCCGTCACAATTCTTACCTCTTTTAATGTCTCCCAAATGTGGGAGGTCAACTACCATTTGTGATAGGGTTTGCATCATTTACTTACACATTTGAGAGGGAGTTTTTAACTCCTAGCTCTACTAAAAGTGGAAAGATCAGAAGACCAGTGGTCCGTGTGTTTCAGTTCAATCCTTGCCCTTACTGAAGGTGAAAAATATTTATACATTTTCATATGCAAGGTGTGTAATTGTGAAATAGTCAATGCCGTTAAAAAATAAACCATGCTTAGAAACAGGTCAGAATTCAGAAATACCAAATGACCAAAAAACAGAAAGAAATGAACTAAACAAAAATCAGACTGGAATAATGCTATACCACAGAGTAGCCCTTCTCTTTGGCCGTCAATACCTGAACGTTTTTAAATTTGGAGAATTTGAAATATTATTGTAATTATCATATAGAATTGACAGATGATAAATACTATCATGTCAGCTGGTTTGAGATTCAATAGACTGAGTTTTTACAGGAAGTTACTGATAACAAAAGATTTTATTTTTGAAATGGAATATTTCATTTGAGATATTGGGATGTTCCTACTTTTCTCCTCTGACCTTTGTTCTATCGATGTTATACATGTTTCTTGCACACCTATTATAAATGCCAGATTACATTATAATGATTATTTTAAAAGCCGATTATCTTTTAAAAAGGCTGAAGTAATAAGAAAAACACATATGTCTTCATTCAGTTACCATTTCTGCTACTCTGCATTCCTTTGTGGGGATCTGTTTTTCTGCCTTGCATAAACTTGCTTCAGCTTCTCTAAGTCTGAATGCGTATGAATCGTTCAATCTTTAGCATTCTTTTAATCATTAGCATTTCTAAAAATATCTTAATTTTGCCTTTGTATTTGAAAGATATTTCTTTTGTTTTCTTTCAGTACTTTATGGAATTTGCTTAACTGTCTTCCCACTTGAATTGTTTCTAGTGAGCAATCTGCCATCATCTTTATCTGTAGACAAATATGTCTTTTTTCTTGGCTACTTGTAAAACTTATTTGGTATCATCAATTTTAAGCAATTTTATTGTGATTTTTTTTCCAGGGTCCTGCGCTCGACTTTGATTACCTTGGACCTGTGAGTTTATTATTTTCCAGTTTTTTCTCAAAAATGTAAAGGTATTGCTTTTATTAGTAACATAAGCAAATTATTTAAAAGTATTCAGTATGTTTTTAAAAGTTATTTGAAAATAGGACTTTCTTCTGCTTTTCAAAAGGAACAGTTAACTTATACTTTTGAATTTTTCATATTTCCATATTTATTTAATGAAAAATTAAAAATTTTTTTTTGACATTTTACTCAGTCCTGCATGCTGGAATTATCCTGGCACCTCTCACTATCCACAAAGTAAATGTTAGATTTTTGTTACTACATCAGCGCAGTCATAACCTCTAGCTAAGTTCTCTTGTTTGTCAGTTATTTATCTAAACTGGCTCTATTGTACTAAAAGGAGTGCTTTCATTGCATGGCTTAGTTTAGGCTGTGTGGAAGATTATTTTGGGAGAACTAGACATTCTCTGTAGTCAGCATAAATCCAGAAAACAATACTGCATCGCTAGTTTATTGTTTCTGTGGCTCTTTCTAATTTTCTCTCTGTACTATCTCAAAATGTAACACCAGTCATATTGTATGGTGCTATTTGTATAACATTATTGTGAAATGTAATCTTAAAATAGATATGGAAAGAGAAATCCTAATGGGAATGCTGGTAGTAGGAATATGCCTCAGAAAATAATGTTCCTTTAGGAAGAAAGAGATAGTTTCTTTCTCTTTAATCAATTAGGAAATTGTGCTCCTGAAGTAAATATGTAGATACAGTGACAAAGGGTTATTATAGTCACTCCTGTATTGTTCTCCGCTTCCACTGATAGTCCTCACGATCTCTTCCCTGCTGTGGTTAATAATTTTTTTTTTTTCCTGGAGCCTGTCATATCTTTGATCATCACACCTAGGTTTCAGTGCTATTGAAAATTTACATCTCTTTGTTTTCATACTGTTTTAGTGTGAAATCAGGCAATATCTTAAGCCAAAGTCCCATAGAACAAAACTTGACATTCCTCAGCAACATTGCATGCCTTATCGATTAAGCTGGATTTCAAGATTTCTAAATTCCTTGCAAGAACTGGCAGCAAAAAGTATTACGGTTACCTTTAAAAAATAAAAAAAATTCCAGTAATGAAAATTAATTCCTGAGGGCGAAAAAAAAGATCTGTAGCTTGAAAGCCAGAAATATGTTTGAGTTCTGTCCTTGAATACTTAAATGTCATTCCCTAAGATTGTGCTAAACAGTATTGTAAAATATTATTTTTTTAGATTCTTTATGGTAATATCAACAGTTTTGATAAAATATAAAAAGACGAGGAAACTTAGTCCTACCCTAAAAGATCAACGAGAGAAATACCTACTGTTTCTCTTGGCACAGTTAATAGTAAAGTATCTGCCAATAAAAGCTTGCTAGAATCCTTAAACAGTAGAGCTCTACCAACATTCATTCCCGTATACTTTCTGTTTTCTTTCATGTAAGCAAATCAGTAACAAATATTATTATTTTATGATGATACAATTAATCAATTAATTTTTTTTTCTTTTTTGGAGGAGTTTTAGTATAAGAGCTGTCCAGTATGTCTCAATATTCCCAGGGTAACTGATCCGCATGCACGGTGTGGAGCAAACACGAGGTATGCACTCCCTTCTTGCCCAGAACAGGATTGCTCTCTTATTCTGAGGCTCACGCCTACCCTCAAAACCAATACATGTACCATGCATTATAAAGAAGCAGTTATGTTCACCTTTTTTTGAACCACATGTCATATCATCAGTTCATCAGTCATGGACAATGGTTTCCATGTGTGGGTTGTTACTAAGGATTTTGATGGTTTTATTCTATTTACTTATGTAGGCCCTGCATTTCTGACCCAATTATATTAAGTCACTTAGGTTACCTCTCCTTCTCTTCTGAAGGAAAAATAATGTACATGAGAAAAATGAGATGGTCTGGGAGTCTTCCTTTCTAGGAAATTTGTGAGCTGTACCAAAAATCCCTGAATATTCATTTATGAAAACACAGTAGAAATGTTGTCCACCAAGAATTTATCCTCAGTCTCTTGTTGAAATAGAAAAATATTTTCTTATGTCTTTTCCTCTATTTTATCCCTGTGATTGCCTGTAATGCTTTCTCTGGCCTCTCAGTTCCCATTGGGAACATCTCATCTGTGTCTTTTTTTTTTTTTCTTCCCCCTAATTCCAGATAAAATTCCTCTGCTTTGGTAAAGATTTCTCATGTAATAGAAGGATAGTTCTTGCGTCCTGAGGACATATTAATAGAATTCAAACAGCACTGCGTTACTATATTTGTAATCCTGTAAATAATTCTTCCATTTTGGCATTATTATTTCTGTTTTCCAGATGAGAAGATTAAGGACTAAACCAACCAAATATCTTACCAAAATTCACATGCCATAATTTATATTAATTTCTATTCTGATGTTAACCTCTTCTAGCTTCTAGAATACTATTTGATTACATGTTATAATCCACTTAATAAGCTTGAGCTCCCTTGAGTATATAAAATATGCCTTGTTCATATTTCTGCCACTGTCACACCTTATTTAGATCCTGAAGTCAGTAAATGTTTAACACGTATGATGAATATAAATAGAGGGACATAAAGTATTTGTATTAATCTGAGGTTTTGTAAGGTCTGAGTGACTTTGTCACTGCAAAGACATGTTAAAATATTTCATACACATAATGTTAATATGTATTTTATTAACATAAATATTGTTCTTGTTCAGTAATGTCTGAATTTAGTGTTCTGAATTTTAGAATCAGCTAGGAAAAAACAAACACCCATTATTACATCAGCCTGAGTAAAAACCTCATAGCATCAAGGGCTTATGCATCCAGCTGGAAGGTCAGTTAAAGCTGGGCTTTTGAAGAAACTTGAGAAAAACTTACAGTGTAATCCTGCAAGTATGATATTGTAGTTGCCATAAAAACCATTTGAAGAATAAAAATTTTAAGGGCTTTTTGAGAAACAAACAGTACCGAGTTGGGTGATACATATTTCTCCTTTCCTATTGAAAAATATAAAACTGCACCTCCGGGGAAAACTCAAATTAACACTCTCCGACTCTTTCTGATAGCTCGGGTCCATCTTCCCTATAATCCTGGGGCTCATGTTCAGTTCTGTCTAAATATAACTACAATGTCCTCAAGCCACTGCAAATGTTCTTTTCCAATTTTCAAATAATGGTGTAAGAAAATATGACAAGAACATAGAATTGTCCCATATAAATTGGCTTATTTCTAAACACACTATTCTAAGCTAATTAAATGAATAAAGCCTGACTGGCTATTTCATCATCTGTGTATTGTACTTTGCCATTTAGGTAGAAATAATTTTACTCTTGAATTATTTTTTGTGCTGGCTGTGATGTTCTCTGTTTCACTCATTTTGCTACGGGCAGTGGGAATTATAAAAGATGTCCAACCTCTGATTTTAAGGAATAGCCAATCTTTAGAAGAAAATAAGTGCACTAATTAATAGCAATGCAAGTAAGTATATTTTGTAATGATTATAATGAGTGATACTGCTA
The DNA here is from genome assembly GCF_048164855.1 of Canis lupus baileyi. Classification (NCBI taxonomy): domain Eukaryota; kingdom Metazoa; phylum Chordata; class Mammalia; order Carnivora; family Canidae; genus Canis; species Canis lupus. The sequence continues at coordinate 29,013,414 of NC_132872.1, read as the reverse complement.
ATATTTTAAAAAAGAAGAAAAAGCTTAGTAGTATTCAGGGACTTTGTGTTTTATAAATCATCAGGGTTTACCAGGCCCTTAGAAATATGTGTAATTTTGAACACTTGCTCTGCTTGCAGGAAAGTGTGTACATGTGTGTTTAGTTTTATAGCAAATTATCTAGACTGTGATACTCGGGTGAAATCCTGTGATTTCTAAATGTGATTTCTAACATCATTTAAAATGATGAATCACATCTATTATGGCCTAGTTGCTTTGATACAGTAAACTTTAACCTAAAATTTCTCTCTAGTTCACTAGTAGACCAGACATTCTCAAGCTTCTCATATATATGATAGCCAGTCTGGGAAATTCTTAGAAAAGTATAACTTCTTAGTTTCTACCCTCAGAGATTCTAAAGTTTTGGTCTTGAGTTGGCCTGGAAATCTGCATTTTAATTAGTTTCCTTCCACCCTCCCCCCCCAGCCCCCCACCCTAAGGGACTCTGATAGAGCTGACCAGGAGAGAACTTCTCAAAACACGACATCATGAGGCTGTCAGGTGAAAGCAGAGTTCTGACTATTTATTTATCTATTTTATTTTTTTGTGGCTGTACCTCCAGGACCTTACACAGTTTTTTTTTTTTTTTAATGAGAAAAAGAATGTGATTGCATGAAAAAGCAGCTTCCTTCATCAAGCAAGTGTTCATTTAGTAATTGTGAACTTCCAATTGTTTACGTATGAAATTGTAATATTTGCTGTGGCAACGTGGATCAGATCTTAAAAATGAGCGAGAGAAGAAAGCATGTCACGAGAAAATGTTAGGAGAGTGGTAAATGTGTAAACAAAGGGAGGCATAGGAGGGAAGGGATGTGGGAAAAGTCACTTTCTGGAGTAACGGATGCCCATGGTGAATCATGAAGGAGAAACTGGAATCAGGACAGCAAGAGAAACCAATGGAAGATGTTCATATCAGAAGAAGGAGCAAGGGTGAAAGTAAGGATACAGGTGGCATTGTTGCTGTGGCAGAAACGAGGTGGTGGGGTAGGAAGGAGAATGCAGAATGAGGAGGAATGTGGCAGGGGATACAACCAGACAGACTCACAGTCGCCACATGGTGGGACAAATGACAAAGTTGAGCTACAAGTTTTCTTTGTATCCCATAGAGTCACCCCAGTTGTCCTGGAAATCTGTTGTATTTGAAACAGAAGTAAGGTTCTGGTGAAGGAGGTACATATGGTGGTTGGCTTGGTGGGTGTTTGTTTTCTTTACCTGGAGCATCTTGGGAAGGAAAAAAAAGATGGTCAATGACTGGACCTCCATTTCCTGAGATCGAGGTTAAAAGACAGGTGATACTGCTAGGAGGAAGACTATCTCTGAAATGCCATTAGCAGAAGTTATCTGGTTAAGCTTTGCCAAAATAAAGAGAACCCAGTATCCATGGATTCATGAAGCAGGCCTCCCTGGAGAAGCTCCTGGATTTGTATAACTGTGGGGTACAAACTGGAGATGCTTGAAAACTTGCAATCCTCCTGCTGTAACCTCCCTTGGAGACCTCAACTCTTATTCTGGAATAGGGGCCACTTTCCCACACTGCGAAAACAGGAGCTGGGGAGCTCTTCTTGATGTCCAGACCTGCCTCTACTTCATCTGAACCTGTTGACTGACTGTACACAGCGAAATCTTACTAAAGCTTGATACCAGGCAAGGTGTTTGGTTTGTATTAGTCTGGTTTGGCAATTCAGTTATTTGTGTGTCTCAAGAGCTAGGTGGCAAAATTAATGTGGAATGATACTATAAATTGTTTTTGGAAAGAAAAACAGGAACACATAATTAGAAAAATACATATTATCTGTGCCATGCTGAAATTTCCCCGGTCATCGAGAAAGGAAGAAGGGCTGGGTAATATTTACTTTTTTGTCTTTGTAAAACAAGATAAACGAGGGACACTCGGGGGGATGGGACAAAGAAGCAAAGAGAAAGCTATTTACCTTCTATTCCTGATTGCTGATCACCAATTTCTTTCTATAATCAAATGATAACTAGGAAAGCCACCTTGACAAAAGCATACATTAAATAGGATTCACGGCTAACTTTACCGCCAAAGATGCTCCAGGGAAGAATGCGGGGGTTGAATTAAAGAGTGGAATAACAAAGATGAAATCATTTTTGCGGGGGGAAGTGGTTTCCTTGGAATTACAAATAAAACTTAGAATTCCAAGTTTTAATTTCTGCACACTCGTGGTACATCCTACAAACTGATCTGCTATTATTACAAATAATCTATGTGGTTTATGATCTGTGTCACTTCAACTATTCTATGCGATGTCCATTGCTCCATAGGGAGGATCAGAGAATTTTGATAAAACTGAGCCCATTCTGATGGTAAAGTGACATCTGTAAACCAGCTGGTACATTTGGTAGTGATGGCAGCCTACTGCACCAATTGCTCTTTTTGACCTTTATGAGTCCAAAGGGGATAAAGATATGTCCAAAGTGGGCTAATAGAATATAGATTATCTTATATCATTTTAAAAATACAATTAAAGTAGAAGAAGTGATGCTATGAATGCTCATGGCCTGAAGTCTTATAAACACCCCAGGATATAGAGCATAATGGGGACAAAAGCTTTTCAGAGGGTAAGTCATGAACTTGTTCTGGCATGGAAGGAAAAAAAAAGGAAAAAACATAAAGTGAAAAAGAACTGACAGATTGATGTCGTGTAAATCTGGAAAGTTAACATCAAGATCTTAAAAATCAATTCTCTGCTTTATTGAGACCTAGTGGAATTCTCCAAATACAGAGTTAATGCGATACAAAGTCCCCATTCTTAGCAGAATGCGAGGTATTCAGTTGGTCTCTGAATACAGATAGATCACAGGGCAAGGAAAGCTGTGAATCAGTAAATAAAGTTAAAGAAAAACGTAGGTCCAAGGAAGAAAACGGATTTTCAATCATTTCAGGCTCTTCCTATAGACGTGTGATAGCAAAAGTAGAACATAAAGCCTCAAGATACGGTGCAATTAAATAAAAGGTGAGACCTTTTAAAGTTAACCACCGATTCCATGTGCTGGAAGAGGCAGGTAATGAAGCTCCATTTGTACAAAATATATCAATGTCTACACTGACATTTTTTGTTATGCTTATTTCTACACTGAGACATCTATTTATGAAAAAAAATGAATCAAGCAGAGAGCTTTCAGATATTACATGCAGCCTGGGAAACAATTCGATTTAAAAACCATTCTCATTTTAGCTATTTGCCAGAATTTATTGCTCTAAGGAGACAAAGTTTCTTGTTGGTGTTGTTGTAGTATCAACTATCAACCTAGATCGTAAAAAAAATTGAATCTTTAATCATTGGTTTTAATATGAGTAAATGGACAAATGCTTTAAAATTGTATTTTAGAAATAACTGAATGTACTGGTATTATTTTCTTTTATTCTGGGATAGGGGCCACTTTCCTGCACTGCGAAAACAGGAGCTGGGGAGCTCTTCTTGGATGTCCAGACCTGCCTCTACTTCATCTGACCCTGTTGACTGACTGTACACAGCGAAAATGTCTTTGGTCTAGATATTATTTTTCTTTTTTCTTTTTTTGCCCCTTAAGGTAATATGACCCCTTTTTCCTTCCTTCCTCCCTCCCTCCTTCCCTCCCTCCCTTTTTTGCTCCCTCCCTCTCCTCCTTTCCTCTTTCTTAAAACATTACCATCAATCATTATCATTATGAACATCAATATTTAGTCCAATAATATGTACTTTTTTGCCAAGAAAGTAAGATTCCAGCATGTAAACTAATAGTTTTAATGTTCACAGTGAAGAATGACAGAGACAAGCAGGACTTATTATTATAGACTATCTGGGAAGGTTTTTCATTATTTATTTAGAGGGATAGGAATTCTTTTTTCATCAGAACCAGATAATGAATTATAAGGGAACACAGAAGCCTACCACTTCATAGTCTCATCTCATTTTAGCCCAAATTTAATATTACTCATGGTTTTACCCTGCTGATTATTACTCTACACTACTTTTCTTATGTGTTTCAGTTGAAAATATAATATTGATTGCTCAAGGAGCTTGTTTTGGGGGACACTTTGATATGATGTACTTACTAAATAAAGAAAAAAATTAAATATATTTTTAATAAAGTAAAGATACTTTTTTTTTTTAAGTTACTACATGTGTAGTCAATTCCAAAACAAGAGCTTCCATAGAACACTACTACTGGATATGGGTTCTTTATCTGACCACATGAAAATATATATATTTTTAGGGGATATTTATTATAATATGTTTCTCTAACAAATAGTGTAAGACACAGTTTTCTGCAGCTTGATCAATGGCCTTCCTTGGGTCATACAAATTAAATTTTAGAGCAGAATTCTTTCAGTATATCAATAGCCTATGACTTTTAACACCATTTACATTGTAAAGTAATTTAATCATTTTCATTTTATTTGGATGAATGTAAGCTTTAATTCTTCAACTCCATTTTAATCTTCTAAAAACTTTACTGAGCGCTTAAGTTCCAATCCTATATATCTTAATTCACCAAAACCAACGAATATTCTTACTCTAATATAATAGTCTCTTGAAATGTGAGAAATCAAGAAATAAGCTGCTCCATGAAATTGGGAATCCAGAGGTGAATGCATAAGATAAATGGACTCGTTTTTAATAGTTTCAGCTGTAACAGTTTCCTATTTTAAAAAGTCAAAAGTGAATCCTATGATTTTATATATCCTCACCATAAAATATTTTGATTCACTGTCTTTTTAAAACAATAGATAAATCTGTGTGTGTGTGTGCGCGCGCACGTGCACATGTGCACAAATACATAGTTTGAGATTTAGATATTAGTTCTTTAGAATTCAAATCCAGGGAGACTAGTCTTATAGTGTAGGCCTGGAAAAACCCTCTTTCCCTTTCCTGACTTATCCTCCGCAACTGTAGCTCCTGCATTACAGTATGTATCTGACAAAATGGGGAGAAGGTCAGGTAGGGCTTGTAGCAAATACTAGGTCCAAACTTTTAAGGAGTAGATCATCCTAGCATGCTGAGATATTAATTTATATTGCCACAAATATTTGGTGGTACCTCGGTTTTAAAATGTTTATTTTATAATTAGTTACTCAGAATAAGTTCCTTTTATAAAACCAGGCCATATAATTTAATGGACACAATACATTCAAAATATTTCCTATCAGTGCTCAAGAGATATGGCTTAGATTTAGTAGTTTGGCTGTTTTATCTGCGTAACTTTTCACAAAAGAAATGACTTAAGACGTTCTCTTGTGATTTATAAGTTAAAATTTTTTAAAAACTCAGATGTAATCTTGAAGACAAGTGCAGTGACTGGGACTTCCTATGCAAATATTATGCATTGATTGATGGTACAAACTTGGGGAACTAGTAAGAAACTTCACTGGATATGATCAAATAAAAATACAGAATTCAACTATTTTCTTTCCTCTACATTTTATCCCCACAATGCTCTGGTTCTTTCTCTGTTATCTGTAGCTGCTTTGTGTGGAGTCACAATGACCATCATAATGGTTGTTTTCAGTAAAAAATGACTTTTCATTGATTTGTGTAATATGGCCTTTTATCTTTCTGACCCATGTGAGAAACTAATCCTTATATCTCCTCCATTTGCAATAGCCCAAAGCAGAACTCAAAAACAAACATGTTGCTGAGTTTATCTGAAATCTAATTACAAGAACAATTTTTAACCCCTTAAAATAATTGTTTCATCTTAGAGGGCAGTTAGCTTGGTGAGTTCTTGGTATTCTCCAAGAGCCATGGATAGTAAAAAGCTTGAGGATATCTTTTTCATGTGCTACAGTGAACAGAGTGAGCCATCAATCAAGATAAGATAGAACCATTTATAATAGAAATCTGGAAATTCTAAAAATTTTAAGAAAATTATACATGTCCATATGATTTATGATGAGACCAGCTTCTTCATGGCAATGATAATTTAAAATATCTCAAAGATGTATTGGTAAAGAAACGATGAATTCAAGAAGAAAATGCAAATATCTTAACCATCCGGTTGTAGTAGGACCTAGGATAAAAAAGGCAAACACAATTACCAAGAACCAAGATTTATTTTCTTAGGCTGAACCTACTTACACTTTATATTTACTGTTATGCTGTATAATCATCTGTCTATAATTAATATTCAAATACATGCTCTAAGACACATGTATTGTATTTTGAATAATTTACACTAATCTATGATAAAAATTTTTTTTAAGATTTTATTTATTTACTTGAGAGAGAGAGAGATAGAGCAGCAGACTCCCTGCTGAGCAGGAAGCCCAATGCAGGGCTCCATCCCAGGACCTGGAGATCATGCCCTGAGCCGAAGGCAGGTGCTTACCCGACTGAGCCACCTGAGCAACCCTGATAATTTATTTATTTTTTTAAAGATTTATTTATTTATTCATGAGAGATACAGAGAGAGAGGCAAAGACACAGGCAGGGGAGAAGCAGGCTCCCTGTGGGGAGCCTGATGTCGAACTCGATCCCGGGACCTTGGGGTGACTCCCTGAGCCAAAGGCAGATGCTCAACCTCTGAGCCACCCAGGTGCCCCTCTGATAAAATATTTTTAAGTGAGTTTAAACATAGGATAAAAGTTTATGCTTATCATATATTTATTAATTGAGATTTATCTTTAGGGAGTAGGAGTTGACATGAATTAGGAGAGAGAAAAGAAATGAAAGCTTGATAGATTTTTAGCATGCCAAATCCTGGTATTGTAGTAAATGTCATTGTTAAATGCACTTTTTGGACTTTTTTCTTCTATGGATATAAGACTATGTATAATAAAAAACATAATACTGTATTAAACATAAAATATTTTAATACTTGTATTATAATTTCAAAAATGTTAAGTACTCTAGGTGTTAAGCATTTCCGTTGTTATTTTCTGGTGTTTCCTTGACAGGGCATTTTTCTCCCAAGAATCCCAAACAGTTTCTGTGAGGGGATCATTTCCTTACCTCTCTATATATCCCCCTCGAAGTTCACCTCCCTTCCCATCTGGAGTCATCAAGTAGTCTCCAGTGTTGCCCAAGAATGGAGCTTAGTGTGAGATGGTATTGGGGAATTAAAATTAAAATCACAATTTTCCCCTCATTCCAGAAATCTTCTCCACCATGGTAGTAGTGACAGAGGACACCTTTATTGTTGAATAAGCATTAAAACAAGATGTATTAAAAAAAAAAAAAACAAGATGTATTGCAAGATGTATTGCCCATAACAGACAATCTGCTAAGTACTTGCAAAGACAGGAGAGAAGTTCTCGCACCTCACAGGCCAAACGGGTACATCCCATTACATGTGTGTTTTCAAGATAAACAATAACTAGCCCTCAAGTAAGAGGACTTGACCTGATGATTTTTCACACACGGTGCATCCTAACTTCACCTGCCAATGGAGGTGACCATCTGTGTTAACTGGCTTTAGCTAGAGGAAAAACTACTCAACTTTTTGCAACTTGGAGAAAGGTGCCCACTAAAGTTGGGCTCCCACCCTCCCTCAAAAACTGGGAAAGAGGGGTGCTAGCTCTCTTTCTCTTGAAATGTGTATTTTTTCTTATTTATTTATTTATTTATTTATTTATTTATTTATTTATTTGAGAGAGAGAGACAGAGAGCGCAGGAAGGGGGAGCATCAGAGGGAGAAGCAGACTACCTGCTGAACAGAAGGCCCATAGGGGGCTTGGTCCCAGGACTCTGGGATCATGACCTGGGCTGGAAGGCAGATGCTTAACTGCCTGAGCCACCCAGCAACCCCTGAAATTTGTATTTCAAAGACATGTTCCAAAATCATCGGGAAGAACATTCCTGGGTCATAGAGGTGACAAAAGGCCAACCTAGTCTTCAAAAGGATTTATATGTATTTGAAACAGAGGAGAAAGTACTCACAAGTTTTCTAAAGAAAAAGCTCAAAGGAAAAGAAGGGAGTGGGGGGAAATCTCTTATTTTCAACAGAGAGAAGGAAGCATCTTATTTTTAATTTGCCTTTTCCTTACAATAGGAGCATGATATGTTTGAATTTTAAGAGCATTTTCTTTAAAAAGTAAAACAGTTCTCCTGAATTGTCATACTGTGTGTGCGTGTGTGTGTTTTAATACTTCTTTCTTGTTTTGCAGCATGAAGAGGAAAAAAAATAAGCTAATAGTAAATTAATAAAATATAATTTCTGGTTCAAAATTTACCCTTTGCCCTATATTTTATTTCGATTTTAATCGGTTATATTAGATTTTAGGCATGGTGAGAAAGTAAGATAATACAGAAATTCAAATCAAAATCTCAGTATTACACAGTATTTGATCAGAGTCACATTAATCAAAGTTCATGTTAAACCCCTAGACGCTGTAGAGTAACTTTCTGAATAATGACTACCCTCCAGGGTTATCAATTATTAAAATGGAAGTCGTTTTTAGATGAACGGTCTATCACATTTCTGGGTTCATTGATTTTATAGCATGCATTTTAGTAAACAAGATGCAACTAAACATTTTTGGATACTTTTTCAAATATTCTCACTGAATACACAGGTATCTTGAAATTATCTTTGACCCGAGAGCTGTGTGACTTGGTAGTTACCTTCTATTCAGAGATCGTTCTCTCCTGTGATTAGAGTTACTGATGCTTGCATGCTTGCAATATTCATTTTTGGGACAGAAATCTGAATTAAGAGCTGTAGAAAACTTTAATACAATATCCTTCCAGATTAAGAGAAATATACATAAACTATATCATATACATGAATGCAGACTCTTGTGCCACTAGACTAAAATAGATAATCTGGTTATGAAACTCATTAGCAAAACCATTTGATCTATTATTTCTCAGTGAAATAGAAATACTCAAAATAGCAATGTGTTAAGAATTGTCTACAATGCCATGTTTTGAACAGTCTACCTCTTGCTCTACTTTAGGTTATTTGGAAAATAAAATAGTAAATTTAACAATATAAGTCAAAATGTGTTTTGTGAATTTAACCCAGTATTCTTAAAAATTTGCACTTTTTTTTTTTTTGCTTTCTCAGTTGATGAATCTACTTTCTCAATGGCAATCACTAGTGAACCCATATAATTCCGTTCATAACTATCTTCAAAACACACTGGCATCTACTTGTAGTCAGAGCAATAAGTGTATGGCTCTTGAGTCCCTATTTCTCTCTCCTTTTAAATTGAAGTACAGTTGATACACAACACATGCTAGACTCAGGGGTACTACATAGTGTGTCAACAGCTCGATACGTTATTCTACGCCCACCTCAAGTGTCAATCCCTGTAACGCTATCACAGTGCCATCGACTACTTTCCCTATGCTGTACTCTTTATTCCCATGACTTATTCCATAAGTGGAAGACAGCACCTTCCACTCTCCTTCACTCATTTTGCACATCCCCTTACACCCACTCCTTTGATGACCACCACCTTGTTCTCTGTATTTATGGGTCTGTATCTGCATTTTGTTTGTTCTTTGGTTTTTGAGATACCACATGTAAGTGAAATCACTTGGTACTTGTCTTTGTCTGACTCATTTCACTCAGCATGATACCTTCTAGGTCCATCCATGCTATTGCAAATGGCAAAACTTCTTTTTTTTTAATGGCTAACAGTCCATTGTGTGTCTGTGTCACATCTTCTTTATCCATTGATCTTTTTAATTTTTATTTATTATTTATGATAGTCACAGAGAGAGAGAGAGAGAGAGAGAGAGAGGCAGAGACACAGGCAGAGGGAGAAGCAGGCTCCATGCACCGGGAGCCCGACGTGGGATTCGATCCCGGGTCTCCAGGATCGCGCCCTGGGCCAAAGGCAGGCGCTAAACAGCTGCGCCACCCAGGGATCCCTCCATTGATCTATTTATGCATACTTGGACTGCTTCCATATCTTACCTGTTGTAAATAATGTTGCAATAAAATCAAGGATACCTATATCTTTTTAAATCAGTGTTTTCATGGGGCTTTTGTGGGTGGTAGATACCCAATAGTGGAATTACTAGATCCTATAGCATTTCTATTTTTAATTTTTTGAGGAACTTCCATACTCTTTTCCACAGTGGCTGTACCAATTTACATTCCCATCAACAGTCCATAAGGGGTTCTTTTACTCCACATTCTTGCCAACACCTTATTATTATTATTATTATTATTATTTTGTCTTTTTGATACTAGCCATTGACAGGTGTTTCATTTTGGTTTTGATTTGTATTTTCCTGAAGATTAGTGACCTTGAGCATCTCTTCATGTGCTTGTTGGCCATCTCTGAGTAGTCTTTGGAAAAATGTCTATTCAGGTCCTCTGCCCATTTTTAAATTGGATTATCTGGAGTCGTGTGTGTGTGTGTGTGTGTGTGTGTGTGTGTGTGTGTGTTTTGAGTTTGCATAAGGTCTTTACATATTTTGGAATTTGTAAATATCTTCTCTCATTTGTGAATATCTTCTCCCATTCAGTAGGCTGCCTTTTTATTTTGTTGATGTTTCCTTTGCTGTGCAAATGCATCTTATCTGGTGTCAACTCCACCTCTTTCTAATTGTATTTGGCCTCCATTGCACTAGGGAACCTTTCCTCTTGATCTTTAATATTTTTCATTTTACATAACTTTGCTCAAAAAGTCTTTAATTACTAAGGACACATTTATGCATGTATGTGTATATGTATGTATTTATTCTCAACTCATCAGTTTAAGCTTGTTTCTCAGAAGTAATTCTCTAAGGTCACAGAAAGGTCTCGATACCAGATTTTCTTTCACAGTTTCTCTCCCTGAATTCCATTTACTAATTGCAATTCAACTGCAATGGTAGTACATCCCTGTGGCAAACACTAGACAGCAGTATTCTTCTATTCCATGCAAAAGTATTCAATTAATTTTATACATTTTTGTAGTGACACAATATGAATCCAAGACATGTCATGTGGTTTCCTTACTACCAAACAACTTAAAGAGAAAAGTGCTCTGTTGAAAAGAATAAGGAAGGGGCGCCTGGATGAATGGGTTGGGGAAGTGTCTGACTCCGGGTTTCAGCTGAGGTCATGATCTCAGTGCTATGAGATGGAGCGCACTCAGGCTCTGAGCTTGGCGGGGAGACTGCTTGGAATTCTTTCTCTGTCTCCCTCTCCCCTCCCACTATGCTCTCTCTCTCTCTCAAATAAATAACTAACTAACTAACTAACTAAATAAATAAATAAATCTTTTAAATAAATAGAGAAATACATTTAACTTCATTCAATTTCCCCTACACTCATTCTAACTCCCACTGTCCTGAGATATCTATGTAAATCAAGTTGGGTTTCTGGAGAAAACACACTATAAAAACTGATGTTTATAAGACATTAGTACTAGGATTTCCATTGAATATGCATACAACCAGTAATTCCAAGGCAGTGGCATTAGGATAAAAACAGAAATAAAAGTTCTTTAGGATAGTAAATCTGGCTTAATACATATTATTGAGTTAAAATGAGAGGACTTAGGGACGCCTGGATGGCTCAGCAGTTGAGCATCTGCCTTCAGCTCAGGGTGTGACCCCGGGGTCCTGAGATGAAGTCCTGCAACGGGCTCCCTGCATGGAGCCTGTTTCTCCCTCTGCTTGTCTCTGCCTCTCTCTCATGAATAAATAAATAAAATCTTAAAAAAAAAAAAAAAAAAAGGAGAGGGCCAATTAGAGCACACGTTTCCTTTACTCTTAAGAAAACCGTATTTGACAGTTTGAGAATCACCCATGAAGAGAATAAACTGTCTTAAAGGAACACATCTAAATTTTTACTTGAGAGTTGCATGATGTAAAACAAATGAAACAAAATAGTAACAAAAATGCTAAGTCTACCTTTCTATTTGTATCCCTTTTTAAGATAATGAGCCAGTTTTCTAGAACAGATTTTTTAAAAATTTATTTTAATGTACCTTCAAATTAATTCCTTCAAACTACCTTCAATGCTCAATGCTCTCGAGTCTAGTTTCCTGTGATTTACTGAACACACATATCACTATTTTATCGACGTCCCTTGGGCAGTCATACAATTATCACATAGTCTTCACACTTCCAGGTACCAAAATTTGGTGGGAGCTCCCAAACAAATGGAAGCTTCCACACTTCTGCAGTCAGTTGTGTGTGCTTTCTTCGCTCAGTAGTAAATTCATCAGAGTAGAATTCCCTGCAGCTCATTTGGTTTAGGCTGCAGAAGTGCTAGGAAAAGTATTTCAGGGACTTCCTCTGGGGCTAGATCAGGTTTTCTCTGCTTAGTAAAACACCCCATAATGTAAAGGCTTTAAAGAGCCACTGCTTAGGGCCACCTGGGTGGCTTGGTGGTTGAACATCTGCCCTTGGCTTAGGTCGTGACCCCGGGGTCCCAGGATTGAGTCCCACATCGGACTCCCTGCAGGGAGCCTGCTTCTCCCTCTGCCTGTGTCTCTGCCTCTCTATATGTCTCTCACGAATAAATAAATAAAATGTTTTAAAAAAATGAATAAAGGGCAACCTCTCAGGTTACTCATAAGTCTACAGGGAGTCAGGTAGTTCTTCAGATGTAAATGAGCCTCAGCTAATGTGTGCAGGACTCATTCAGGACATTTGCTGGTCTCATAGAACCTCCCTCCTGCTAATAATGAGCTGGCATTCAGTTGGAGGGACAAGGATGACAGAGCCCTGTGTCTTCCTCCAGCAGGCTTTCTCAACTTTGTTCACATGGCTGCAGTAGGATTCCGAGGAAAACAGCAGAGCTGTGCACCACTGCTCAAGGCCTGAACTTCGAAACTCAGAATGGGTCCATCCTCCCCTGGGTCCATCCTCCAATGGGTCCATATTCCCCTGGGTCCATCCTCCCCTGGGTACATCCTACAAAGGGTCCATATTCCCCTGCGTTCATCTTTCCCTGGGTCCATCCTCCAACAGATCCATCATCCCTTGGGTCCATCCTCTGATGGGTCCATCCTCCAATGAATGGGTCCATATTCCCTTGTGCTGCCTTCCATGGCCAGAAGGAAGTCACAAACCTTGTCCTCAGGCAAGGCATGGAGTAATATAAACCCCCAGGTGAGGAGAACTGCAAGATCTAATTGCAAGAGTAATAAAAGGAGAGGAGTGATTGAAGTAAGCTATGGCAAGAACTGAGACATCTTCCAATAATCATCGTCATGTTACCAATCAGTGGACGGCAATAGAAAACTCAGCCTTAATAGTAAGATTGTGAGCATGGGATTACATTTAAGTCAATGCCAAATTATAGTACACAGTCAGAACTGGATCGAGCACATGCTTTAAGACCTTAGAGACTTTAGAACAGATATATTCCTTTAAATGAGGCCATTTTCTTTCCATTTATAAGTAGAAATTCAGAAAAACAGCCGTGATTATTTCATATGCACATTAAAAATATATCTTTTATTACTTGACCACAATTCATTTATGATCTTGAGATATTGGTTAAGTGCTTTCTGAAAAAGGAACCTAAGTGTTATGTGGTCATGTGGAGAGCAAAACATTCTGATTGCAAAAGGAAGCCATGACAATGAATTTCCTGATTACAAAGCAAGCAAATAATATTAGAAAAATACACTTAGTTTTCTGTGCCATTTATTTTGATACTTATCCAATAGAATGCTAAGTAATAGTGGAGATAATAAATAACAGATACTTAGCTTTTAAGAAATTTATGTATTGTTAGGCTGACTTAATATCTCTTTTATGATGCAGTTTTCTTAAGGTTTTGTCCCTGAATAAGAATCTTTCAAAATATTTTCATCATATCTCATAACTCTCTGCACTATTGAAAAATTTTAATAGCAGTCTCTTTAGAACCATAAAAAACTAATTATAACACAACTACTTTGAATTTCATGCCTAGAAAAATACACAGAACCTGTCTGTGGAGTTATTTGGTTATCTAGTAAGTAGATGGTCTTAAGATTTTTTAATTCACGTTTTGAGTAACCATTTGGACAGGGGGAAATAAGTGGAAGGGACACAATCTTAAAATAATTATATCATATATAGGGAGTCCATGCGTAGAATAGAAAAGTGATGGAATTGTTTTGGATTTTTTGTATTAATCATTTATAGCCTACTTTTACCTCCAATAATCTCTTACTATAGTTAATAAACTCTGAATATAGATCCCTTGAGAAAGAGAAGAGCTTGAATTAGGACAGAGATAACAATTTCATGCTGCAATCCTGTTTTTTCTTCATATCAGTATTTTTAAGAGTCATTAGGCTCATCACTAAATGATAATAATTAGACATACTATTGTTAACATGTCTGCTGCATTTTACTTTATGGATCATTGGAGGAAAAAAATTTCTGTGCCCAGGCAGGCTGGGGCTTGGAGGGAGGCTAAGGAGCATGGGGATGGCAAAGAGAAAAGTTAATATGTCATAGAAAATAATTAGCTTGCAAGATATAATATTTAAAATATTAGAATGTTATTTATTAGTTACCCCAGCAAAGGGAAATAAAATATTACCAGGTGCTACCATTTGTGAAGTTACCTTGTATAAAAGATATGTGCACACCTTATTCTACAAGTGTCTTCTAATTAAAACAAACAAAAATCCACGTCTCTCCAAATTTTGAAATAGTTTTATTGGTGGCAGCCATTGCAGTTGAATTTAGCTGCTTAGCTCCAGTCTTCACCTATGCAGGGCAATATATTACTCTTAAGTTTTATATGTATGGAACGGCTTATAAAAGACTCTTGTTTATATGAAACTTTAATAGTTATTCATAATTATCTCTCTCAGATAAATACATCTTAGAAAAACAATAATAGAGACATATCTATAAATAGTATTAAGCATCAGAACTTTATTAGACATTAAAGTGAAGTAACATTACCTCTGTGTGTTTTGATATGAAAAATTATATAAGACTTAATTTTTAAAAGCAAGGGGCAGCAAAGTTGGCATAATATCATTCATACTATGGGGATCCCTGGGTGGCTCAGTGGTTTAGCGTTGCCTTCAGCACAGGTCATGAGCCTGGAGACCTGGGATCGAGTCCCACATCAGGCTCCCTGCATGGAGCCTGCTTCTCCCTCTGCCTGTATCTCTGCCTCTCTCTCTCTCTCTCTCTCTCTCTCTCGCTCATGAATAAATAAATAAATAAATAAAATCTTTGAAAAGATAATTCATACTAACAAATATTCATAAAATACTTACATTGTGGCAGGTTACTGTTCTAGGTTCTGGGGCTATAATGGTGACTACAATAGAAAAAAAAAATCCTGCTGTCATGAAATCTACAGCCTAGGTTATTTGTGAAAATTAAGATTAGAAAGTGAAATACTGTATGACTCATACCTTAATAGATTTTAAAATGAATCTTTTATCAATGTAATGCATGAGTATCTTTAAAATTTTAAATGTTACCTATAAAGAACCAAGCAAGACTTGTTTATAAATACCTTCAGATGCAAATACTTTGAAATTTGTGAGCTGTCCCTTGTGGTGTTAATATAAATAATATATTTACACATTTCTTTGACTTTTTGTGGAAATATGTGTTAGAAGAGTTGTCTATATATTTTTTATTTCTACTTTCTCTGTCCATTTATTCTTTAATCCGTTGCAGTCAGGCTTTCTTCTTGACCAGTACACCCACATGGCACTAGCTAACTCACCAATGGTCTTCACTTTTCTACCCAAGTGTTTCACCTTCAGTCTTTTATTACTTCATCCAGCAGCAGAATTTGACACAGTTGCTCACTTCTTCCTCCTTCAAACACATTAGCATAGCACCTCTTCCTTGGTTCACCTCCTACACCATTAGCTTCTGTTTCCCCATCTTCGTTGCTGGCTTTTTCTCTTCTCGCTATGTTGTAGTCCTCTAGGATTCGGCCTTCAAACATTTCTCTATGTATACTCACTCTTATGGATTTTCATGAATTTAAATATTATTTACATGCTTATGACTTCCAGATTTATATAACTAGCCCAGATATTTCCCTCTGGCCTCCAGACTTGTGAATAAAACGTCTAGTTGATGTTCCAGTTGGGTATTCAAAAGCATCTAAGACTAAGCATGTTCAAAAGTGAATGCCCACTTTCCACATCTAATTTGCTCTTCTAGCAACCCCTTTCATGTCAGTAAATGAAACTCTAATATTCCAATTCCCTAACACCACCCTATCCTCACCCCACACCCATTTGGAACTAGATTTGACCATCTCTTTCTCTTACATCATCTATTAGATAATTAGCTCTCTCTCTCTCTCTCTCTCTTTTTTTAAGCTCTACTTTCAAATTGTATTCCAAATCAGAGCTATTCCTACTACCACTTCAACTCTGGCCCAAGGCAACGTCATCTCATATCTGGTATTTAGCTATAATAGCTTCCTAACCTATTTCCCTCCTTCTGCCCTTGCCTTGTTGTAGTGTATTCCTCATGTAACAGGTACTCAATCTGATTTAAATCTCATCATATCACCTTTCTCTCCAAAAACTCTTCAGTAGCTCTTCGTCTCACTCAGAGAGGATAAAATGTCTTACAAGACTATACCTGCCATTTCCCTAGTGACACCAGATGGCTGCTTCAGACTTGATCATTGACTATTTCCAGAGGCATGGTTAGGGTTTATGGAAACCAACAAGAGATAGTACCCTCTCCTGGTTTAGTAGTAGGATTTTCAGGGAAGCAGATACTGAGGCTGAGTTTACCACGCAGGATTTTACTAGGCAATGCCCTCGGGACCAAGATCAACACTTGAAAAAAAGAGGAAGAGAGCAGTGTAGAGTAGAGGTAAATGTCTAGTTGCAGTGCAGGCACAGAAGCAACCTCAGCTGACCCCAGGAGCAACTCAGGAGCTAGGATGGCCCTACAGAGTTGTTTCTGAGTCACAGGGCCCCAGCAGCGGGGGGCAACGTGCTCTTTGCCGAAGGGAAATTTGGGTGAAGCATTGCAGTCTCTACAGTGTCTACCAAAAATATAGAAACTTAGTAACCCCAGGCCTGGCAGAGCTAGAGAGGCAAGAGTTGCTGGTGCCCAGAATGGGTAGCTGTTGAGAAAGCTATTTTATAACAGCTGAGTCTTTGGGAAAGAGACGCTGTCATCTTAGACCAACTGGTGAGATTGAGTCCGATAGATGATTGCCTCTCTTTCCTTCCATCTTCTGACCTCCAAGAGGTGCCCACCTTCCTTTGTCAAACTACATACAAGGAAACCTGTTGATATAATACATATAAGTTTGAGCCGGAGGTTGTAAGGCAGGGTGCACAAGGGTTGTGAGGATCAGAATGAAGACGTGCAGCAAGGTGTTTCTACTTCGCCGTACTCTA
The DNA here is from genome assembly GCF_048164855.1 of Canis lupus baileyi. Taxonomy (NCBI): domain Eukaryota; kingdom Metazoa; phylum Chordata; class Mammalia; order Carnivora; family Canidae; genus Canis; species Canis lupus. The sequence continues at coordinate 28,996,133 of NC_132872.1, read as the reverse complement.
GCATGCACCCTGACTTTACCTCCTGCTCTTTTTTGGGCTTCAATGAAAGTTAATAAGCCAGCTGATTCACAGAGGGATGCCCCAAATATCATTTAGAATTGTTTTTAGGAACTTAAAAAAGCCAGCACCCGTGAAGTGCCTGCAACAGTGCTGAGCACAAAGACAGCTTAGTACATGTCAGCTGTCACCAGGCTGTTACCCTGTGAACATTAGGGCACGTCTGACCGTGGGCCCAGGTCACAGGGAGAAAGGGATTTTTCTCCTTTGGGATTCCAGGAGAGCCGAAGTCCTGGTTACGTACATGGTTTCTGGTAGAGTCTCTTTAACTCTGGCCTGGTATCAATGACACCAGGATCAACGAGGGAGCTTGGTAGGATGCATCTCTCGGGCAACTCCAGGGCAAGCACGCCACCCCGCCTAGGGGATGGGAAAAAGTTACATTGAACAAGCTTTTTGGTGACTTTTGTGCAAAAAAGTAATTGAGAAATGCTGCCAAAGGGCTCATGAAGAAACAACTCCCTCATTCCTTACCTTCTAACTACTGGACCAACTGTAGGTGTTCAGGTTTGCAGGTGATTACGTGGCATTTCTCCCGGGAGTCCCGTAACAGATCTCACTACTAAGTTGCCACAAGTTTGGCACAGGTTTATGCTGTAACTTTGGTGTCTCTTGTAAATTTTCTCTCCCCGTTGGCTATTTCCACCTTTACTAAAAACAGTAAAGACAGGAATACTATATTTGTGCTTTTATTAAATCCAAGAGAGAGATGAAGTTGGCCAAGCTGACCTTACAATATCTTGATAGATTTTGTTGCTGCTGTTTTTAACAGAAAGCTCTTTTTAAGAGAGAAAGCCTGTAACGCATTTCACACGAAAACTCAAATATTATTGGGTTCAGGGAAATCTTGTCAGGAATGCTTAGGATGTAACACATACGCCTGCTGAATTGGTGCTATTTTTTTTTTTGTAGGTATGCAGCTTTTTCTTTTGTGTTTCTTGTAGTTTCTTTTTTGCATTTCGAACTTTTTCTTTTACGTATCATAGAATTTCCCTTAAGCCTCACTCTTTAAAATCATATTGTTAAAAATCAGTGTTTCATTGTTTATTTATTAAAAATGAGAAAAAATATATACCAAAGAGTGGTATATGTTGAGTATAACATAACGTCTGTAATCTGAAATTGCAAATATTTTCTGCTAAGGTCATATATGGTGTTATCTATATCACTGCTTTAGAGGGTCATGAATGAAGATTATTTTGTTATGGGAAAAACTGAATATATTAGTGACATGATTTACTCATAAAGTAGCAGACATTTCAATTCAGGTAAAAGCAGAAAATTAATAAACTGGGTGAATTTCATGTTTCATTCAATTTAATTTTTTTTGTTTCATTTAATTTAAAATGTATCATAACTGAAATTAGTGTCACAGAATTCAGTCATTGAAATGACCCCAAACCACAATCAAATTTAAAATATTCTACACAATGTGCATATTGTAAAAGTCTCAAAAAGGAATCAAGTTGAACTTAATTACCAGGGTTTGCTCTAATGATTATAACCTGTACTGTTTCCTTTCTCTTCATTTGAAATAAACCTGGAGTAAATGAATTACTTGGAGTTGATTCCTATTTTCAAGAATACGTAGAACTTGACTTAACTGTTTTGTTTTTTTTTGTTTTGTTTTGTTTTTAATCTGACTTTCCATATAACACTGACAGCTCTCAGACCAGGATTTTCTCAAATATTTTCCATTTGGAGTACAAAGTCTTGAACACAGACTTAGAGAAATTTCCTGGTGAAGAATACGACCCCTGATGTTAGATCCCCTAAAGATCATGGTTATCCCACTTCCTCTTTTTTACAGAACATTGAGGAAGATTCTGCAAAATCCTTGCTTCCTAAGGATTTCATAAACCACCATTAAGTCACCATGTCTCAACGACCTGTCCTTTCTCAATGTTCACACACCCTGTTGTTTAACCCAGACCCCAACACTACCTGTCACTACTGGGCAGTAGTCCGACTTCCTAGAAAAATTACATTTAGCGCACGATTCCAATCTTCTCTCTCCTCTCTGCCTTCCCTTTGTTGGCAGCAAAAGAGTTGTGGATGACTTTTCAAATATTTTGGACAAACATCCACATCCTCACCACTTGTGAAACTTTTTTCTACTTTTTTCCAGAAATCCTCAGACCAAAGCAACACAAAACATTTCAGATAGAACTATTCTACTTCTAATAGCTAAAATAATCTGAATCTTTCTCCTTATAAAGTTAAAAAGCCCTTTCTTCTGCAGTCAGCACATTATGCTTCTTTCTCCAAAAATCTACTAGTTACTAACTGCCTATAAGATTAAATGAAAATTTTCTCATGGATACCAAGATTATCTACAAACTGGCCACAATTTATTTTTTTAATCTGTGTCTCAATAACTGAATTTATATTCTCTGAATCATAGTGTCTCTTTCACACTTAGCAATTGCATGTTATTTGAGCTGACACTTTTTCTTTTACCCGAAAATCTCCTATCCATCATCTTGTCTGTGTCCTAACCACAGTCTGAGAAAATATTTGAATATTAGTTCATCTGTGATGTCTTAAGAACAAGACAAGTACTATCTGCATCATTATTGGTAGTAGTATTCCAATATGTAGTTGAAAAAAGGAGCTTTAGCTAGTTTGCTATTACGAACTTTTCGTATTTCTGAAACAGTAAGTGCTCTCCCCAAATTTGTAAATTTAGGGTAAATTAAACCTAAAGCACATAAAGAATATAAATCAATTTTTTTCTCTTCATTGCAACAACTGTCTCAGAGCTCAGGCCATCAGCAGATGTCACTTAGACTCTTGGCCAGTCCTTCCACCAAACATCCACAGTGCAGCCAGAGTTATGATTGTAAAGCTTAAATATGATTATAGCATTTCATCGTTTTAAGCACTCGAGTGATTCCACATTACTGCAGTATGGATTCCAACTTATTCACGTGGTTTACAAGGCTTTGAGGATATTTCATCCTCTTTAACTCTCATCCACTCCTCTCCTTCAAACCTACCTCTTGGATTCTGCAACTCTATTTTCCCAGACGTTTGTTCCAACATTTTATGCTGTTTTACTGCTGGCCTTGCACATAGCATCTTCTTAATTTAGAGCATCATTTTTTCTGGCTCCCATAGAAACTTTGTCTAACTCATGGTTTTTTATTTTGTCTCAAATCCTACCCTAAATATCACTTCATTTATGAATCCATCCCTTGGGCCATGAGCCTTTCTCAGCACTACGATAACACCATGCTTCCCCTCTCATAAATGTCACACCCTCTATTTTAGTTAATATTTGTTCCTCTGTATCCCCCAGTATAGTATTCATTCTTTAAATCCAGGTAGCCGGGATCCCTGGGTGGCGCAGCGGTTTGGCGCCTGCCTTTGGCCCAGGGCGCGATCCTGGAGACCCGGGATCGAATCCCACATCGGGCTCCTGGTGCATGGAGCCTGCTTCTCCCTCGGCCTGTGTCTCTGCCTCTCTCTCTCTCTCTCTCTGTGACTATCATAAATAAATAAAAGTTGAAAAAAAATATTTTAAATCCAGGTAGCACATATCGATCGTGCTTTGCTGTTTCTTCACCACTTTCAGTGGAGGCGTGGGGAGTGCCACAGCTCCCGGTACCACTAAGCAATAGTCTGACCCCAGCTGGATGTCCCCCAGTTCAACTTCATTCAAACATTATCTACCCAGAAATAGCATCAGAGTCCACAGCTTAATGGCTCAGTTCTATAAGACTGCCCTCTACCCCAGAGGCCAACTGCAAGCCCAAATTGTTAATCTGGGCTTCTGACCTACTGGCTACAGTTTTGGAGATTCCCACAATTCCTTCCTGTGGTTCTATTAATTTACTAGGAGGGGCTCAGAGAACTTAGGAAAACTATTCATTCACTAGATTAGCAGGTTTGTTGTTTTTTTTTTTTTTTTTTTTTAAAAGGACATTAAGGATGCAAATCGGTAACCAGGTGAAGAGAAACAGGGTGAGGTCCTGAACAAAGGAGCTTCTGTCCCCGTGAAGTTTGGGGATTGGCAGAGTGGTGCTGAGACGATCTGTGGTCTAGGAACCTTCTTTAAACCAGGGGCAGAGCTCCAAGTGCCTCTCTCTTGGTTCTCTTGTTATGCTGCTCAATCCTCTTCCTTAGCACTTACTGTATTGTATGAAGAGGCTCTAATTATTGAATAACCTCCCTAATAGATTCTAAAGATACTTAAGAGATAAAAACCTGTATTTGATGTGTTGGTATCCTCAACACAATGCCTAGCTTAGTGTTTATTGAAGCAAACTCGATGAATCTCTGCATCTTTTTCTTTTTCTCTTCTTTTTATTTCAACTGGTGTCCTAAAGTTCTATTACTCCAAACTTAGTCATCAAAATCTATTTTTTCTCTTCCTAAAAGATCAAATATCAATCACATATTTATTCTTTAATTGCCTTTAAAGAAAGCCATCGTTGTTACCTTTCTTGAGAATATTTAAAGGGTAGGGCACCTGGTGACTCAGCGGTTGAGCATCTGCCTTCAACTCAGGTTGCGGCCCTGGGGTCCTGGGATCGAGACCCACATCAGGCTCCTTATGGAGCCTGCTTCTTCCTGCTGCTTGTGTCTCTGCCTCTCTCTCTCTCTCTCTCTCTGTCTCTCATAGATAAATAAATAGAGTCTTTAAAAAATATTTAAAGTGTATACCTTATTTTTAATTGGGAGCAAGATTGGTCTCTGTTAAAAGAATGTCATGCTTCACAAAGGAGACAGGCAAAAAAATTCACTCTCCCTCTTTTCCTAGCTAACTCCCTTTTACCTTTTTGGAAATAACTCAGATATTACTTCTTCAGGCAAGTCTTCCTTACCATTCAGAAAAGTCAAGTTGCTCAATAAAAACCTTCATTTTAACTTGAACTTTTCTTCCCTATCTCTTACTGAATAAATATGTGTATGATTAATTTTTGCTCCATGTCTACCTCTGTCACTATGAGTTCCTTGTGGGAGTTGAGAGACACAATCCGTTCCTACACAACCACCTTCAGTAAATAACAGTGACTGTCATATGATGGACATGCCACAAGCGCTTTTCTGAATTCACCAAAATTAATATAACATGAAATCTCTTAGGTCAAATGTAAATGTAAGGACTTCAACGATCAAGAGAGCTGCCCTCCTTCTCTCACATTAGCGCATTTAAAGAGTCAGGTTCTGGGTTCAGCCTAGGGCTTCTGATCTTCCAGAGGACAAGACCTGGGGGGAGAGAAACAGTCACAGAGGGGAACTGCTGCTGTTCCACTCTAGCACAGAAGAATTGGAACTCGAACCTAATAAATGATAAGATCTAAGTGTTAGATAATGAGAAGTCTGATAAGAATAAAGGAGCTTTGAAAATTTTCAAAAACCGTTGGCATAATACTTTTTTTCACTTTTTTTCTTATTATGTATAATCGAATGTAGCCCAAATCTGGAGGATGTAGGTAAATAGTTCTTCATCATTAACAAGTTGAAATAATTTCACTGCATTTAAGTACGTATTGTTGCTCAAAAATACACCTTTTTCAGTGACAGGAAACTCAGTTCCATTGTTCCATTTTTATTTAACCACCGATCTTCACATTTTAAAAATTATTCAGACTAGAAAATATAAGGTGTTATTTGTTAAATAACATTCATCTGATCGTTCTGGATTTTCCTCAGGTTGGTGTTACCCCACATGGTATCATCAGAGCGTGTTCAGATGCTGCGACCACATTTGCCTGCAGCATATACCATATGATATGAAAGTTTTCTATTTGTTGCTTTGTATCAACTTCCTTTCAAGTTTCCATGAAGACTAAAGGAAAAAAATAGGAATAAATGTCCTAGGTATACCAGGTTAAAAAATATTTTACTATGGAGCTTAATGACCAGAGAGTTTTTACCGCATGCCAGACATGAATGTACTACCTCTAACGGGAAAGTGATAATGTTTTTATATGAGACTTTAAAATTGATTTTGCTTTTTTAAAGCAACAGGATTACTAGATCTAGCTTCTATGTGAAACTATTTGACTATGACTTTTTAGAGTTTTTAACTTAAATTCCAGTTTATTTGCATACTCTAATATTAGCTTCAGATATACAATGTAATGATTCGACACTTCCTTTATTTTTTTAAGATTTTATCTATTTATTCATGAGCGACACAGAGAGAGAGGCAGAGACACAGGCGGGGGCAGAAGCAGGCTCCCTGCGGGCAGCCCGATGCAGGACTTGATTCCAGGACTCCAGGATCATGCCTGAGTCCCCCCAGGGGCCCCTGATTCTACATTCCATACAGCAGCTGGTGCTCACCACAAATGCCTTCCTTAATCCCCATCATTTATTTGACCCCTCCCCTCAGCCGCCTTCTCTCTGGCAACCATCAGTTTGCTCTCTATAGTTAAGAGTTGTTTCTTAAATTCTAAGCATGAGTGAAATCATATGGCATTTGTCTTTCTCTGACTGACTTATTTTGCTTAGCTTAATACTCTTTAACTCCATCCATATTGTTACAAAGGGCAAGATTTCATTATTTTTATGGCCAAGGAATATTCCTTTATATTATCCATTCATCAATTGATGGACACTTGGCCTGTTTCCATGGTTTTGCTGCTAGACAATGTTGCTAGAAACATCAAATTACATGTATCTTTTGGAATTAGTATATATCCTTTTTGTTGTTCTTTGGGTAAATACTAGTACAACTGCTGGATTGTAGGGTAGTTGTATTTATAACTTTTTTGAGAACCCTCCGTACTGTTCTCCAGAGTGGCTGCACCAGTTTGCATTCCCACCAAGAGTACAAGACGGTTTCCTATTCTTCACATTCTTGCCAATGCCTGTTGTTTCTTGTGTTCTTATGTAGTCATTCTGACAGGGGAGAAGCAGTACCTCGTCGTTGTTTTGATTTGTATTTCCCTGGTGATGAGTGATATTGAGCATCTTTTCACGTGTCTGTTTGCCATCTGTATGCCTTCTTTGGAGAAATGTCTATTCATGTCGTCTGCCCATTTTTAACTGAATTATTCGTCTTTTGGGTGTTGAGTTTGATAAGTTCTGTATAGATTTTGGATACTAACCTTTTATCTGGTAAGTATTTTCAAATGTTTTCTTCCATTCTAGAGATTGCCTTTTAGTTTTTGTGATTGTTTCCTTCACTGTACAGAAGCTTTTGATTTTGATGAAGTCCCAATAGTTTCCTTTTGCTTTTGTTTCCCTTGCCTCCAGAGACCAAGCTAGAAAGAAGCTTCTATGGCTGATGTCAAAGGGGTTACTGCCTATGTTCTCCTCTAGGATTTTTATGGTATCGAGTCTCACAGTTAGGTCTTTGATCCATTAAGACTCTATTTTTGTTTGTGGTGTAAGAAAGTGGTCCAATTCATTTTTCTGCATGTGGCTGGCCAGTTTTCCCAACATCACTGGTTGAAAAGACTCTTTTTTCCATTAGCTATTCTTCCCTGCTTTGCCAAAGATTAATTGACCATATAGTTGCAGATTCACTTCTAGATTTTCTACTCTGTTCTCTTGACCTTTGTGTCTGTTTTGGTGCCACTACCATATTGTCTGGATCACTTCAGCTTTGTAAGATAACTTGAAGCCAAGAATTGTGATGCCTCCAGCTTTTCTCTTTTTTCAAGGTTGCTTTGACTATTTGGGTCTTTTGTAGTTTCATACCAATTTCAGGACTGTCTGTTCCAGCTCCATGAAAAATTCTATTGATATTTTGATAAGGATTTGAATTAAATGGTATTTAATGTTTGCATTAAATGGTATTTGCATTAAATGTTTATATTGTTTTGGGTAATATAGATATTTTAACAATGTGTTTTCTTCCAATTCATATGTTTTATTTATGTATTTATTTTCCTTATGTCATCTTCTATATCACTCATTCATTCCTTTGATTTTTCCTGCCTACCATTCCTGTTCATTGCACCGGTCCTGTTCCCAATTTCATTTATTGCATTCTTCATTTCTGATTGATTCTTTTTTTCTCTCTCTTATTTGTGTGATAAGGATCTCCCTGATGTCTTCTGTTGTCAAGCCCAGTGAATATCCTTATGATTGTTGCATTAAATTCTCCATAGGCATGTTACTTATTTCTGTTTTGCTTGGATCTCTGGCTGTGACTTTACCTTGTTCCTTCATCTGGATAAATTCTCCTGTCTTGGCAGCATGTCTAAGTCTCTGCCTTTTTGTCGGTGTTAGAAAAGCCAATTTTCCTGCTTCTCAAAGTAATGGTCTTACGAAAAAGAGGTCCCAGGGCCTGGCACTTCAGTAGTGTCTCTGGTGTACTGCATGTGCTCTACTGCTGTATCGTAGCTGCAGTCTCCTTCAGGATAATCATCTGCAGAGGCTCTCCTTGCCTGCTATGGGCAGTGTTTGGTTCCTGGTCTAAATGTGGTGAGTTTTAACCAGTTGTTCTCTTGTCTGCTTATGAAATGAGACCTGACATCAACTTCACCTGCAGAGGTCCTGCAGAACTCTGTGGTTGGAGATGCAGTGTGGACAGGGGTTTGAGTTGGTATTCTGGGGAGGAGGAGTGCTGCACTGGGACTCAGGCAAGCAGCCCCCAATCTCCCCAAGAAGGGTAGTTTTATGGGAGTACAGGGGGGTAGACTTGGTGTAAGCAAGTTAGGCAACCAGTGGCAGTGCTGTGTTGCTTTCCACAGGTGGCTCTGGGTTTATGCTGAGAATCTGGGGAAGGAAGTGGTGCCGGTCAGCTCTTTTGTTCCAGGAGACGCATCTCTCTGAACTCTGTCTCTCAAGGATGCGGTCTGAGAAGCCCCAGTGTGTCCCAAACGTTTTTCAGGTTGCTATTTCCATGCTGTCTGCCCTTGTTTGTTTGCCTGCCTCCTCTCCAGGAGCAGCATAGTGGCCTCTGGGCAATATCTCAGCCAAGTCCGCTGATCCTTAAGTCTCCAGGCTTTAAGCTGCACTGGTTGTAAGAACTCATGAAATGCCACCCCTTTTGCTTTCCAAGCCAATGGCTTTGGGAAACATTCTCCTCATGTTCCCCTGTGTTCCTCTCTTTCACATTTCTCTGTGACCATAGCTGCCTCTCCTCCATAGCACCTGCCATCCGTTTCTCCCCTAAACCACATCTTTGCACTCTTTACCTTATGCTCTCCCTTCAGTTGTAGGAGTCTCTTCTGTCAGTCTTCAGGTCAATTTCTGGGGTATTTAGGGTGATTTGATAGTTATCTAGTTGTGTTTGTGGGACAAGAGGAGCCTAGTGTGGTCTAAGTACTTGACAATTGGCATTTTTTATTGCAGTGTAAGCTTTTGATTCCTGAGGCATCCATTCTAAAGGCATCCATCTGAATTCATTTGTACTCTTTTGAAATGTGATAGACATCCTTAGCTCAGTAATTTTGATGATTTATTCTCATTTATCACTCTAACATTAGAAATTTGGGAAATTTTGATTAAATATAGAGAAAATAATTGAGGAAAATCTTGGGAGTTAATTTTCTTGTGACAAAGTAGTATTAGTTGGCAGTAATAGGCAAAGAGCAGCTAGTTTTAGAAAAAAAAAAACAGTGTCTTTGCACACTTTTAATATACCTGTATCTGTATATTGTGAAACTACTTTAAAAATCAAAACAAAAATAAGGTTGCACTGAGTCCATAACATGATGCTTCCTTTCAAAAAAATATATTGCTTCTGTTTTCCCCCTCTTCATATTTTATGAGGGGAAAAGCTGGAGGTCCCCTTAAGATGAAAAACATGTAAAACCATTTTTCATAAGTCTAAGTTCCCATGGAAAAGTTAAATAAATAAATAAATAAATACCCAAACAAAGCAATAAGACAAAGGCAGATTTTAAGAATCCTCAATTAAATAACAGAGAACGTTTAAAATACTTATTGTATGTTAATAAAGGCGTCATCTGTTTTTCCACATTCTTACTTGTATGTAGTTTCAATTTAATTTTTGACACTTGAAAACATATTTAAATATTTGTTTTCCTTATATTATTTCATAACATAAGCACATATCTTGTAAGAACTGGCTGAAGCAGAGTTCATTTAAATCTTCAGTTAAACAGCACAACTCAATTGCTTTTCAATTCAGCCCCAGCCATTTTCCAGTTGAACTATCAAAGGAAGTTTTACCTGTGTCTGCCACCACCAGCTGAAGCAAAACAGGCATGGCAGAAGTTAATCACTTTCACTGTGGAGGTCCTTCCAAAGGAGAGTTTAAATCCAAAAAAAGTTTTCCTAGAGTATATTCCACAAAATTCTAGTTTTTTAGACTTTAGAATTTGTTGCATTGTTGTAAAATATTAGAGGTTAAAGTTGGAAAACACTAAGTAAAGTAATACTAAACTATTATCTTTACTCCAAGATTTTTCTGAGACTTTGCTATATTAGTGATCATTATAAGAGCAAAGATAGAATGGATTATGTAATGCCTACTAAAATAAGTTGAACAGTGTGATTTTTAATGATCATTGCTAATTAGTCTCTCCCTGATCTCAACACATTTAAGAAAATGATTGTTTAGATAACTAGTTTTATTTCAGGACTAGTGAAAACACTATTTTTTTGGAACTTATTTATCTTGGATTTCTTCATCATTAGGATATTTCAAAAAGATAGTAGCCGGGATCCCTGGGTGGCGCAGCGGTTTGGCGCCTGCCTTTGGCCCAGGGCACGATCCTGGAGACCCGGGATCGAATCCCATGTCGGGCTCCCGGTGCATGGAGCCTGCTTCTCCCTCTGCCTATGTCTCTGCCTCTCTCTCTCTCTCTCTCTGTGACTATCATAAATAAATAAAAATTAAAAAAAAAGATAGTAGCCAATGTTTACAAGGATATTAAGGAAAAATGCTGTCTAGGGGAATTTAAAAATAAAGACCAACATTTGTGTTGGCAATATGAATTTGGGATTCATCAGTTTATTGGTAATTATTAAATATACAGAAAATCATTAGATATTGGGTGTAGGGGACAAGACTATATATATTAAAAAAAGAAAAGAAAAGAGAAGAGAAGAAAAGAAAAGACCGACCTACTTGAAACTACATACTGGAGAACATCAATGTTTATGAACCACTTGAAAAGGGATGTCAAGTGACAAATGAAAAGACATGAGTCAAACTGGTAGAGGAAAAGAATAAATATGAGGAAAAGATAATTTCTAAGAGTAAATAATAATACTGTGTCCTAGACAACAGCTTTATATATGTTGACAGAGAGAAAGTTTGTGACTTATAAGAATTGTTGCACACTAACATTCATAGTTTTTCTAAAATCTTTCTTAATGTATTAGAGAAAATCGAAGTTACATAGCATATGTTTTCTTCTCTATACCACTTTTGTCTATATGCATGTGTCTGTGTATATAAATATGCTGTGAATGCACTGAATTATTTTTACCAATCAATTTATACAAAAGTCAGATTCTACTATAATCAGAATCAATTATTATGCTGTGGTAGTTAGCTGTAGCAAAGAATGTGTTTATAAAATATTAAAAAGGCTCCCAGGGACTTATAGTTTATTCATTAATTTTTTAAGCTTGCAATTTTGAAAAAGTTTATACATTTGTAAAATACAGAGAATAACACGAATCTACATGAAGGCATCATAAAATTTCAACAATTGTTAAGTCATCTCATTTTATCTGCAATATTTTAGGACATAGATTTAACATATAAGGATTCTATTTTTTATTTATTTTTTATTTTTTTAAAATATTTATTTATTTATGATAGTCACACAGAGAGAGAGAGAGAGAGGCAGAGACACAGGCAGAGGGAGAAGCAGGCTCCATGCACCGGGAGCCCGACGTGGGATTCGATCCCGGGTCTCCAGGATCGCGCCCTGGGCCAAAGGCAGGCGCTAAACTGCTGCGCCACCCAGGGATCCCCAGGATTCTATTTTTTTTTTAAACGAGCTGCCATACCATTATTACTGCTAAAAAAATTGAGGTTTTTAAAGCTTTGCAACAAAAATTGATTATCTGACATAAAATCTCAAATATTCCAACATTTTTTACTTATAGTTTAGCTCAATATTAAAAAATATCTAGTCAGTGCTCAAATTTACTGAATTGTTTAATGAGTCTGTGCATATGTGCTTTTTATTTGCTATGTGTGTTTTCTTATTTATTTATTTATGGTTTGAGAATTGTTTGTTTGAACCAGAGTCCCATAAACTTTAAACATGGAATTGGTTATTATATCTCTGAAATTTTTTTTTAATTCCCAGGATTCTTCCTTGATAACATTCGTTCCCCTTGAAAATTTTGTTGAAGAAGTTGTCATATTTTCCATATAGTTTTCACAATCTGAATTTTTATTGTACCCTCATGCTATAATTAAATTAATTTTTATATCTTTATATTTGCTTTTAATTTTTTATGGTTTCATAAATTTTCATGTAAGTATATATTTCATACTTCTCCTCTGTAAATTGGTACTTAGATCTACCATATTGCCTATAAATTACTACTTAGATATTTTCAATTTTTGGTCAAAGATAGCTCTAGCTGGTGGTAATTCCATCAACAGCTACATAGTAATTGTTTGGGACTTTTTTTGAGATATTAGCAGATATTCATTATCATTAATATATTATTTTGATTGTTACATAATGGTGATCTTGTAATTTTATAGCTCCTACTTAATTGAAAAACTGGCATTATTCTATTAAAAAAAATTCTACATACTGAAAATTACAAGACATTGATTAAAGAAATTGAAGAAAACACAAATGTAAAGATATTCTGTGATTATGGATTAGAAGAACTAATATTGTTAAAATGTCCATACTTCCTAAAGCACTGTACAAATTCAAAGAGCTCTTATTAAATCTCTAATGGCATTTCTCACAAAACTAGAACAAATTCTAAAATGTGTATGATACCACAGAAGATCTTGAAAGCCAAAGCAATACTGAGAAAGAACAAATTTGACACTCCCTGATTTCGAACTATACTACAAAGCGATTGCAATCAACACATATGGTATTGCCATAAACACACACAGAGATTAATTGAACCAAATTTGAGGGCCCAAAAATAAACCCATCTATAACATGGACAGTTGAAACATGGGGAGAGAGCCTAGAACATATAATAGTGAAAGGACAATCTCTTCAATAAATGTTGCCGGTAAAACTGGGCAAACAAAAAAATAAAACTAGATCACAGTCTTTCACCATATACAAAAATTAACTCAAAATGGATTAGAGTTGAGAAGACCCAAGACCACAAAATTCCCAGAAGAAAACATAGGCAGTGACCTTGTTAACATCAGTTTTTGTGATATATTTGTGGCTCTGACTCCAAAGGTAAGAAGAGCAACAAAAGCAAAAATAAACAAATGAGATGACATCAAGCTGCAAAACTTCTGCATGGCAAAGGAAACTTTCATCAAAATGAAAGGCAACTTACTGGATGTGAGAAGACATTTGCAAATCATATATCCAAGAAAGGGTTAATATTCAAGATATATAAAGAACTACAACCCCCCAAAAAATGGGGATCCCTGGGTGGCTCAGTGGTTTCGCACCTGCCTTCGGCCTAGGGCGTGATCCTAGAGTACTGGGATTGAGTCCCACATCGGGCTCCCTGCATGGAGTCTGCTTCTCCCTCTGCCTGTGTCTCTGCCTCTCTCTCTCTCTCTCTCTCTCTCTGTGTGTGTGTCTTTCATGAATAAATAAATAAAATCTTAAAAAAAAAGAACTACAACTCTCCCCCAAAAAAGAAAGAAAGAGAAAAATAAAAAAAGCAAACCCCAAAACAAAACAAAGCAACAACTCTATTAAAAAATGGGTAGAGGATCTCAATAGACATTTTTTCCAAAGAAGACATACAAATGGCTGAGAGGAGCAATGAAAGATGACCAACATCCTTAATTATTAGTGTAGTGCAAATCATAACCACAATGACCTATCACCTTGTATCTATTAAGATGACTATTAACAAAAAAACAAGTGTTAGAATGTGGGAAAAAAGAGAACTCTTATACACCATTGTTGTAAATGTAAGGTGGTATAGCCATTTTGGAAACCAGTATAGAGATTCCTCAGAAAAATAAGAATAATCTACCATATGTCCCACCTGTTCTGTTCTTCTGGGTATTTATCCCAAGGATATGGAAACACTAATTTGAAAAGATATCTGCACCCCTATGTTCACTACAGTATTATTCACAATAACCAAGATGGAGAAACAATCTAAACAAACATTAATAGATGAATTGATAAAGAGAATGTTTTACACACACACACACACACACACACACACACACACACACTGGAATACTGTTCAGCCACAAAGAATGAAATCTTGCCATCTGCAACAACATGAATAGACCCTGATGGTGCTTTGCTAAGTGAAATCAGTCAAGGACAAATGCTATATGATTATATTCATATGTAGAATCTAAAATTCAAAACAAACAAACAAAACCACACAAAACCAAAAACATAGAAACAGAGAACAGAGTTGATGGTTACCAGAGGGGAAGAAGGAAGGTTGGGGAGGCAGGTGAAATGGGTGCATCTGGTCGATTGCATGGTGATGGATGGTAATCAGACTGTCGGCCATGATTACTTCAGGGCATATACAAATGTTACGGTATAATGTTGTACACCTGAAACATATAACGTTATGTGCCAATTGCACCTCAATTTAAAAAAAAGTCAGTTTAAAAAAAGTCATAATGTTATACACCAATTTCACCTCAATTAAAAAATATCATTATCAAAAATTTGTTACTCTAAAGTGCAGGTTATAGAGGGAGAGCAGGATAAATACTGAATTTCCCAATGTGCAAAGTAGGTTTTTAAAACAAATTTTATTTTTTAAATACTTTTAGATTTAGTGAAAATTTGTAATGATAGTGCAGAGACTCTCCAGTAAGCTCCAACCCAGAGTTCCCTTTTATTAAGATCTAACAGATGTTAATAATGTATTAATAATATACAGAATATTAGTTACAATCAGCGAAGCAATAGGGATGCATGATTATTGTATCACTAAACCGTATGCTTTATTCACACTTCCCGAGTTTTCACGCAATATCCTTTTCCTGTCAGGATTCCACATTGTATTTAGTCATCATGTCTCTTAGGTTTAACTTGATTCCGACAATCTCTCAGAATATGCTAATGTTATTGATGACCCTGACAGTTCTGAGGAGTACCGATCACCTGCTTTGTAGAACGCTTGTCACCATCAGATGGAGGTTGTGAGTTTTTGAACCATGGAGGTGAAGTTGCTCTTTAGCACGTCATGTCAATGGCACGTATTTTCACGGTGACTTATCACTGTTGCTGTTGACATCGACCGCCTTGCTGTGGTAGTAGTTGTTGGGTGTCTGCACTGTAAAGATCCCTGCTGTCCAGTATCCTGAGAAAGAAACCGTTGTATGCAGCTCATGGTTAAGTAGGGCAGAGGTACACTGCACCTCCTTGAGGGTGGACTATTTACATAAATCATTTGGAATTCTTCTGCAAGGGCCATTTGTCTCTTTTCCAACATTTACTTATTTACTCAATCATTTGTTTATTTAAAATAGTACAGACTCATGGATATTTACTTTGCTATTTGGATTATAACTCAATACTTCCTTGTGTATTTATGTATTCAAATTATTCCAGCTTTGATTTTTGTGGGCTCCTTCATTTGGCTCCTGTGTTCCTTTGACGGAGCTCCATCAAAGGGTGTGTGGGGAGGGAAGTATTTGCACTTCTGCTTCTTTGGGCATTACAAGATGTTCAGGCTCATGTTATATTTTTCCTGCCCCGTTTTAACATCCGTCATTTCCTCAAGGATCGTACATTTTGTTAGAGAATGGTGATAGAAACCAAGCTTTGGGTATCAGATGTGTACTTTGTTCCGGGTATCATTGTTTCTAGGCCCTCTCAGAAAAATTACATGCCTGAGAAACACGTGCCCACGAGGGAAATCACTTCAACAACTAGACCATTGTGCTTATGTACAGATTCCTTTACTTGTATTTTGATAGATCCTATAGATTCCCAGAGTTACTTAGGTCAGCATCTCTCTCCTCACCCACCACCTTTACTGAGGTTGTTTCAGGCATTTGAAATGCGGTCAGATTTTATCATCACATTCTACATCCCATCTGGGGATTTCCCTAACTCTTACACAATTTCTATTGAAATTCTCATAAAATGCAGCCTACTTTTTGTGCTATTATATTAGTGGCTTTTGATAAATATAGTGTCACGTAGCCACCATTAGTGTCACAGAGGATAATTTCAGGGCTCTAAAAATCTTCCTGTGCCTCACCTATATGACTGTCACTCTCCGATGCCTAAACCTGGGTACCACTGATTTTTTTTTTTTTTTTGCTGTCTCTATAGATCTGCTCTTTCCAGAATATCATATTATTGAGATCATACAGTATGTAACTTTTCTTTCACTTAGAATAGCTATTGAAGAATCATTCATATATTTTCATGGTTTCATACTTCATTTTTGTTTTCATCAAATGCTATTCTTTTTATTTAGATATACCTCAGTCACCTACTGAAGGACCACTTGATTGCTTGCTGTTTATGGTGACTATAGAGATGTTATAAACATTTGTGAGCAGGTTTTTGTGAGGACATGTTTTCAGATTAGTTGGATAAGTACTTAGGAGGATTGTATGATAAGACTATGTTTAGCTTTGTAGTAGAAACTGTCAAACTATCATCAAAAGTGATTTACCAGCAATAAGAGTGATTTTTTTATACTACATTCTTCCCAGCTATTGATACCTTCTTGTTTTATTTTTATTTTTGTACTTTAGCCATTCATGTAGGGGTGTAGTGATGTCTTATTCTTTTATTTGCAATTTCCTAATGATAAATGGCATTGAGTGTCTCTGCATGTGCTTATCTACCATTTATGTATCTTATTTGTTGAAGTATCTATTTAGATTTTTATCTATTTTTAACTGTTTTCTTATTGTTGAGTCTTATAAAGTTCAGTTTCAAGAGTTCTTTGTATATTTTAGATAAAACTAATTCATGAGGCATGTATTTTATTGCAAATACTCTCACCAGACGGTGACTTGTTATATTTGTTAGCAGTGTATTTCTCACAGCAGACGTTTTTAATTTTACTAATGTCCAACTTATTTAAAAACTTATTTATATTCAAAAACTCAATGCTAAACCTAAGGCCATCTAGATTCTTTCCCATGCCTTCTGGAAATTTGCAGTTTTATGTGTAATATTTGTGTGCATAATCCATTGTGATTCTTGTAAAACGTTTTATGTGTCTAGGTTCTTTTCTTTTCTTTTCTTTTTTCATATTAATGGCCAATTGTTGCAACACCATTCGTTGGAAAGATTATCCTTTCTCCATTGAATTACCTTTGAGCTTCTACTAAAGATCAGTTGACTATATTTGTGTGGTTCTATTTCTGGGCTCTACATACTGCACCTTTGATATATATGTTAATTCTTTCACAGATAGACTGTCCTGATGGCTGGCTGCAGCTTTCTATTATATCTTGAAATGTATTAGTGAGTCCTCCAACTCTTCTTCAATATTATGTTGACTTTCCTAGGTCTTGTAGAGGAAAGGCTTGAGTGATGGGCAGAGAGTGACAATGTGGGGCATTATATAAATTAGCAAAGAATGCAAAGTGACTTAAGGAATAATCCACAGATGCTTACACTTCCAAGCAGGATTCTGAGAGTACTTAGGTCCTATCACTGTAACTGGGTAGGGAAAGGATATATATACCTGTAACTTAAGTAAATTCAATAAAACTTTATCCACATGATCCCATTGCAATTAAGAGGAGAACACCCTGAGACTTCTGTTGTCTAACTGTGGTTTTGGGAAATTGCTTTGGACATTGTGTAAGAAATGATAGTAAACAAAAGAAAAAGGAACTCATGGAATCAGTAAAGTAAACTTTAAAGGGAAAAGATCCTATATATTCTCATATAATAAAAAAGAGACTATTTCGCACACCGATACAAAAATAAATCTGAAAATAAATACACCTTATTTGAGTTTTCCCTGGGGAGGGGTTAAATCAGAAGTTTTTTTTTTTTCTTCTTCTTCTTCTTTTTTTTTTTTTTTTTAAACCAATCCAGCATAGGGGCTCCTGGCTGGCTCAGTCAGTGGAACATACAACTCTCAATCTCAGAGCTGTGAGCTCAAGCCCCATGTTGAATGTAGACATTACTCAAAAGTAAAATTTTAAACAAAAACAAAACAGCAAAAACTACCTCAGCATAGATACTGATCAAACGAAAGCACATGTAAATACCTAGACTGTCTCTGTTGATTCATACTTGCTTTGTATCAGATCTAGCTCTCTTGTCACAAATCAAGGGAGTGGAAAATTCTAAACCCTTCCAACTATTCAAAGTGATGTTACTAGTAATTCAATTGCCTTTCAGTACCAAGCCAAATAGAGATTCTCTTGAAATCTGATCTTACATATCCCTGATCTTTAAAATGATTTTTCTAAGTACCTTAGGTTTAGTTTTTCAGAAGGCAGAACTGATGGATGTATTTTGTGCTCACTGAGTTCCTTTTCACGAGATAAAAACTTAAAAGGAATTTCTGTCAAAAGAAGAAAAGATGATTTACTTCATTTGATGTGACTGTTTCATCCATCATAAAATTAGCTTGAAGTAATTCAGCTCTTCAAATGGTCTTTTAAAAGAATCTTGGTAAGTTGACAAGATTATTTTTACAGTTTTGTTTCCTCAAGAATTACGCTGATTTGTTAGTTTTTTTCAAAAACGCTAAGGCAATTTGAAATGAGCAAAATACATAATAATAAATCCAACTTGTATGGGGATGAATAATACCCCAGTAGATAAAACTAGACTTCGAGTTGTTAAAATTTTAGCTGATACCAACTATAAATCTAAACTTCTGATACTGTATTTCAGGGACAGCATGGCATCATTAAGGGGACATTTTTAATCAGTCCAGAAAAATAACTCCATTAAATAAACAAATCAGAATTTATTAAGCATTTATGACATGCAAATTATTGTGATATATGTGATAGATGCTGTGGAGATTATAACAAAAGAAAGAATGTCAACAGAAATCTCACAATCAAGAACAATTCCATATAGACATGAAGATTTTGCTTGCAATAACTGACTTATCTAACATGAAAAGTAATTTGTGAAGTTTTGGTACCACTTGGTTACAAACAAAACCAAGTTAAGAAGAATTAAATAAAAAAACAAAGAAAAGAAAGAAAAAAAAAGCATAACATATCTGTAAGTTGGAATAGCTTTACCATTTCCTTTAGATATTTTGACATTCTGCATAATAAATTTAAGGATGAGGGAACACCAGAAAGTGAACCAACATGAAAGTCTTTATTTAAATATTTCAGACACTCTTGAAAAATGACTATGTGGAAAAACTTTTTCTTGAGACACAGTTTAAACAGAAAATAGCTAAAGGTTGCCTTTTTATAATGGAGTTTTTTAGTTTACTTATACTTTCTATTTTCCTATTAAAACCTCAAAATAAAGCAGACAAACAATATTTATGCTATTGAATTAACAAAACAAACGTTTCTTACATGTAAAGGCTATATAGCCAACAAAAATATCCACAAAGAAATTAAATAAATAATATTTGTTGTGTAATTAACCCTCCAGCTACGTCAACTCAGTCATTTTAGTGCAATAATTTTACAGTTCAGTGAACTAAGGAATTTATCTGGTTGTTTGTTGTCATGCGAACTTTCCCTGGTAGCCCTTCCTTCAAAAATAAAATCAATTCAGCCATTCGGTGTTTCCTCTTTTATCTGATTAATGCGGTATCTCATAAATACAAATCAAATATTTTTTCCCTCCCCAAATGCCTCTTTGCAGTCGATCTGATGGGACAAAAGCAGACGATAGGCATACAGGTTAACTCCTTATGGAATTAAAGCAAAACAATATAGAGGCTGGATATAAGGAAAGGCACCATTATTTTTTACTGATTACAGCAAAAGACCTTTTTTCTCTTGAGGAGCACTTTTCGATTTGCATCTGGAAATTGTAAACTGGCATAGATTCCATTATGGTAACTTGCATTGTTTAGGGGCAAGCGTTTCATCAGGGACAGTGTACTTGAGAGCACTAAACATATTCCAGTTTGCCAGAATAAAACACACTTTTTCTTACATGCATTTGAATTCTTCTTGCATGAAAAAATATTACCTTTTTCCAAAATTTTGGCCTAATGGTGTTTGATGTACAGCATTTTTTTTCCAGACCTAACAGTTATACAGTTATACAGTTATACAGTTAAAAGGGAACAATTTCTAATAATTCCTGGACTCAAGATATTGAACATGCAAATTTCAATAGCCACTAAGAATTCTGGGCACTTAGATGAAATAGATCACTGCAATTTCTATTCTTCTCCTATTATCTTACTAAATCTACTAAGTCTATTTTCCTCCAATATTCAAAACAAGCATATTTCCTGGGTAATTGTTAGGACTAGCAACATTTATTGGAAACTTATTCAGGATAATTACAAATTTTGTTCATGCAACACTCACCACCATCAGAAAAGGAGTTTCTGGTCCTTCTGACTCTATAATTTAATGGTAGGAAATAGAAAGGTGAGCTCCCTAAACTCAATCAAGAATTATTATTTGGATTAATACAGTGGGAAACAGAAAAACAGATGTCCCTGCTTAAGAAGCCTAAGAGTTTGGCATGCCAGGGTGGCTCAGCAGTCGAGTGTCTGCCTTTGTCTCAGGTCATGACCCTGGGGTCCTGGGATCGAGTCCCACATCGGACACCCCACAGGGAGCCTGCTTCTCCCTCTACCTGTGTCTCTGCCTCTCTCTCTAGGTCTCTCATGAATAAATAAATACAATATTAAAAAGAAGAAAAAGAAGCAGCAGCAGCAGCTTCTTAAGCATTCAATAGTGAGGTTAGGCAATGTTGGGTTGCATGCTACGGAATGAGGAGTCCCACTTTAGTCTAAACTGTTAAGTGTGATATTTCAGGCCTTAACATACATAGGCAATTACAAAGCCTTTATGTGGGAGGCCTCATGGGGGAGAGCTGTACTTCCTCCAATCAGACTTGGTACGCGGACAGTGCACTGCAGTCTTTGAAGAGAGTTGCAGTCTGGAACTCAGGATCATGATTGGTCATTCGCTCAAAATAGCTGCATTCCCACCCCAGGTACCGTCGTTAGGAGGTGTCTTTACGGAGGCCTTCCAAAGAAACTCATGTCAAAACCTCCTTATAGTTGGGGGTGAAGGCAAGTAAACTCAAGGATATTTTTTCTTCTACTCTGACTCAGTACTCAGTGCTTTTCCACTCCTAGACTTTTCCCCTCTTCCTCTCCTAAGCCCCTCAGGTCCATACAACTGTGAGATCCTTTGGTTTGGGGATCACTTTGCTGTGAGACCACCTTCACTTGGTGCCATTCCATAGGGAAACATGGGTTGGGGGAGTCAGTACGTTCTCTGGGTTAGCCCATCAGTACAAGAATACAGGTGAGCCTGACTTTTATCTTGATTTGTCTTAATCAAATACTCCAGCTCGTGTCAGCTTAGGTCAGTTGAGTCCAACTGAGCTCCTGACACAGGAAAGAGTGTGTATAAAAGTACCTCAGTGTAAACTAGAAGAGGAAGAGAAAATGCAGCATGTTGGAAGGAAAGTGGTCAATTAAGGATAATTATATGTCGGTCATGAGCAAATGTGAACTAAAACACAGAGATCCCAGCCAGTAAGATGACAGGGAGGATGTGACCGTGGTTCAAAAGAGGGCTTTCAGTTGGGGTTATAAGCAAGAAATTTAGTCTGATAATCCAGGTGGGGGCCTTTTGTATTTAAACTAGAATTCAAGAAAATGTCATTTGTTTTTATCCTGTACAGATCATGAGGAAGTCATGATGTGTTTGAGCAGAACAATAATGTAATAAAGCTTTTATTTTAGAAGTGGTTTTAGAAGTGTCTTATCCAGCTTTTAGTCCAGCCTGGCCAAACAGTTACTGTTAATATGCTCTTGGAACATATTGTGCAAAATGCTGGAGTGTCTTTGAACAATTCATCATCTAAGAGGGTGGCATGTATTTCAACAAAGTCTAAGAGATTATCTCAGAGTGTGACTTAACAGAGAGCCTTTAACAATACTCTGGGGAAATAGGTATAGAATTGACTAACTCGGGAGATGATGGGGGAGGATCTCACACGGTGGGTGATCCACAAGCTGATTTTAAAAATATGTAGGACCACAGGAACAGGGGAGAGTAATTATGAAAAGATCCCACAAACCAAAAGCCACTGCTTTACTTTAGTCATTCCCTAAACTTTATTTTAACCTTCATAAAATAGGAGTAATTACCTTTGTCCTGAAAAACCGCATAAATTGAAGGGCAACCTTGACAACTGATCAGAATATTTGTAAATCTACAAAATAATGTCTTCTTGTTAACAATGAATCTTAGTATTTATAGTTTTGGGCAGTACTTTCAGAAAAGCATAAATGATACTTCATAATGTGACCTTGCTTACATCTCCATATTTATTTTCCACCAGCATTCAATAGTTACACATCCTTTGACCATGCTAAGTTACAGACAAAATCAGTCAAAATTATCCCATCTTAATCAATGTGGAAAAGTAGTATTTTATTAAAAATATCTGGTAGTTAGAAACAATTTTAAAATTATGCAAGGCATTTTAAATACTGAATTTTAACGTACAACATATACATAGATATTCATTTCCCAAACATTTGCAGCAGGTGTTATCATCTCTTCCTTTGTGCATGGAATTGCAGATTCAAGTCTGGTTTTTCAGCCTTACTTTCTAAATTTTCATCACAATCTGTATTTTCCAGTTTTATGTTATCTAAAGAAGAACAAAAACTTTGAAGGCAGTTTTCCAGATTTATTCTAGATGTTTGACTCATTTTCCAATATGTCACTATTTTTCACACCCAATTTAACGATACGTTTTAAAACCTTTGTCAAGTATATACAAATCGCTTATTTATCACAGTGACTATTTATTTTGAACTCATTTAGTTGATTCAAGTGTTATTTAAATTTAGTACGCAGTTACCGTAATAATTGCAAGTGGCAGAAACAATTAGAAAGAAAACCGACTGCTCTTGATGCTAGGCTTTGAAGTGCTGGAAAAGCGAGTGTATCTGCTAGAGCGAGCTTCACCTGCCCGGGAGCACTTAGCATCTGCCGAGAGGCCTACCCGGCTTTTTCTCAGAGAGAGGAAGTGATCATTTAAATTGCATAAATGGATTAGATGAGTTTCCCTGTACAAGTTCCTACCATAATTATCACGACTTTCCAAACTCTCATTTATTTACCTTTGCACACGTTGCCCCCTCTGCTCCAGCGCCCGCTCACCTATCATCCTAGGAAATTACTGCTCATTTCTGAAAACTCCAGGAGAAACAGCAATTTCCCTGGAAATTATTTTCACATTATTTCTCACTAAAGAGAGTGGAGCAGCCCACCACCTGTGCTCAAAGGCCTTCCCCTCTCAGTCGCTATTGTCAATGTTTTTACACAAACATTAATCATAGCTTAAATTATTGCGCACCTCATTATTATATACTAGGCCTTGTTTACAGCAATTTGCATGTATTAACTTATTTACTCCTTTTAACACCCATGAGGTAGTCCTATTATTTCCCTTATATTATTTTGTAAAAGTGAACGAATTGCACAGAGTTTGGGTAATTGGTATAAAACAACATAGTAGGTAAGAGTGTCAGGATTCAGATTTCAGCATCTTGGCATCTGAAGTCATGCTTTGTGAATTTGCACTTATTGCCTCTCAGTCACATGAAGGGTTATATTTAACCTTGGTGCTCACAATCAGTGATTTTTTTTTTCTATCAGAATTATGCCTTTTTTTCATCTTTCTATCCTTAATAGAGAGCACCGATGTCTGTTACATAATATTATTCACCAGCATTGTTTTTTAATAAATAAATGAGATTTCGAACGGGAATATGTTAAGGCCATTTGAAATGTAGAGGGCAGACTGCCTCAGACATCTTTCTAAAGTCAACACATTTAGTGCAAAGTAGAGAAAATGCTGTATTTTCCTCCATATTCTGGGCTCTCTGCTTTGAAGGCTCACAGCAGCTTATTTTTCACCTCAGAATAGTATCAACATTATTTGGTATTTGTGTGTTCTTGTTACGTGAATAAATCGTGGAAGCTGAAAATTGATGTATCATTGTTGAATCCAAATAACATATATATATATATATTTTTTTTTCTTTTCTGCCATTCTCTCCATAAAATTCAAAGCATTGGTTGTTTGAGTTCATAAAATTTCCACTGGATGGATAGGTTAGAGCCACTCCATAGAATCAATGTCATACAAACCATGCGGGTTGATGGATTTTTCACATCAAACTGTCATCTTGTCTCTGCTGTTACATTATATTTGCTACCTCAACAGTGACTCAAATTGTTATTTTTTACAGCTGGTGTCCCACTGTAAAATAATCCAGTATATTTTTGACCACACATTTAACTATTTACTGATATCCAAAGGCTTTAGTTCTTCGTTGTAAGCTTGAGTCTAAAAACTATAGTTTTGTTTTTTTTTTTCAATAGTGGCACAGATTTAAGAACAGATCTGCGCATAAGAATCTCACTGTGGCTGGAAATTATTTTAGAAGTCACAGTTGACTCGTTGATGTAACATTTTGCTTTCCTTTCATTTATTTCTTTATGCCAGTTACCACCCAGCTTAACTTGACGACATTTGATCATGTCTTCTGGCACTGATGCTCTGAGAATTAACTCGGGAATTTGGTGTTTGTGTAGGCTTTGGTTATCCAGAGCCAAGGAGCCGCACACACTCACAAATATCAGTAAAGGACACAATTTTGCAGGTAATTTATGAGCGATGTTTTTGAATTTAGATAAGAAAAACATGCTCCTCGGGGATGATCAAGGATTGGCCTGGAAAGATGGTGCAAAGGGTGGCCCAGGCAGTAGGAACTACCGTCTGAATTAGGACAAAACAAGGACAATATGACCTAGGAGTTGAAACATAAGCCGGGGTGGAGTTGCATGCGGTGCACACGCGTGTGTGCGGTGGGCGTGTGTGTGCGCGCGTGTGTAAGTTCACATCTGTATTTTGGAATGAGATGGGCCGTAAATGATAAAGACTCAGATATTACGAAGACTCTAAAAAATGAAGGATCTTCTCTAAGATAAAGGCGTTTATGCTTCATACCACACCCGCGGAAGAATTTTCAGCAGGACGTTGAGGTCGCACGGGGTGCGCAGAGGGGGCGGGGGGAGCCCGGGGACCCGGCCCTGCGGGTGGGCCCGGCTGGGCACGCGGAGGACACGCGCACCTGCGAGGGCCCCAGGGGTGTCCCTCGGCGCCGGGACCCAGCTGGAGCGGAGGGGGCGGCCGGGGAGGAGGCCCCGCTGGGAACCTGCCGGCAGCTGCGGTGTGGGGCGGGGGCGGGGGCGGGGGGCGGCCGGGGCCAGGCCGGAGGGGGACACGCGGCGATGCTCGCTCCGTGCCAGACCCTGCGGAGCCCCGCGCCCTGCCTCGGCCTCCACCGCGCCAGGGGCCTTCCGGGGGGGCGCCCACCTGCGCCCCCGGCGGGTCCCTGCCCCCCGCCGCCCCGGCTGCCAGCAGCCCCGGGGACCCTGCAGGAAGGGGGCGCCCACGGGGAGGCCCGGGGCCGCTGCGGCCGCGCGGAGAAGGGGGCGGGGGGCGGGGGGGGGGAGGGCCGCCGGCGCCTGCTGCCACGTCGCGTGTTTAACGAAATCGAAACAATTTCTGTCCCCTCCAGACTGCGTGCGCGGCGCTACTTGCCGTCGGCTAGGGCGCGACGGGGCCCGCTGTCCAGCTGCACCCCTGCCCCGCTGTCCTGCTGTCCCCCTGCACCCCTGCCCTAGCCCTGCCCCGCTGTCCCCCTGCCCGACTGTCCCCCTGTCCCGCTGTCCCGCTGTCCCGCTCCCCCGCTGTCCCGCTGCCCCCCTGTCCCCCTGTCTGCCTGTCCCCCTGTCCCGCTCCCCCGCTCCCCCGCTGTCCCGCTCCCCCCCTGCCCCGCTGTCCCGCTCCCCCCCTCCCCCGCTCCCCCGCTGTCCCGCTGTCCAAGGTGCCGCAGCGTCAGCTGCCCACGCAGCACTGGACGGTGAGGGCTCCCGGGGCCACCTGGCAGGGGCCGCAGCAGGTGCAGGCGAGGGACCATGGGCCCGCCTTCCACCTAACCCGCGCCTGACACCCGTGCAGACAGAGCGGGGAACGGAGGGTTAGGCAAGAGCAGCTGCAGTCCTCAATGCAATTTCCAGAAAGTTCCCAGTGGCTTTGGAGTGAATGTTGTTATATAATCCACACACACGTGTTCTTTTTCACAACCGAGGTGAAGGCCACATGTTTTTGGAATGCTACTCGGAATAAATCTGATTTATAATAAGTGTTTTAATTAATTTAATGACTTAATAAATAGAGTTTTCTAGCAGTTTTGGTAGGTTTCCTTGCTTGTCCTTTAAAAAAAAAATTCTTTGCTTGTGCTTTTGAAACCAAGTGCATATATTGAAATATGAATAGTAAGGAGGATTTACCTGACTCTTGAAACGACCTGGATGTCTAGGATTACATGTTCACCAATGGCGATGACTAACTAGATAAATCGTGTAATTGGTATTTATATCCAAATAATCAGTAAGTCTATTGTAATATGGCCACAGGTCTATTTGCTTCCCTTTTATTCCCCACATAAACTTAATAAAGAATCTCTGGTTACTCTCTGCTACTTCGTGTCAAATAATGACATCTGCCTTGTTGTTTTTCATTTCTATACGTCTTCTACAGAAGAAAAATTCACCGCAGAATAACATTATTGGCATAACATTAATAATAGGTGAAACACCTATTGCTTCAGTAAGAATATTTAAAGGAACCAAAAATATCTTTTTTTTCCAAAGAATTTTTGCAATTGAACTAAAGCCCTTTTCTTTAAACAATGGAAGCTATGGGTTTTAAATATTCTGTGATTGCTCATTGAGGTAATGGAATAAGGTTAAAATGTTAATGTAGATTACACTTGACTAAATAAAAAGATGTAATTTCTTTCCATTCAATGCTACTTAAGCATTGTCCTTAATTTTGAAATAGACAGAACTATTATGTGTTTTTTTTATGCAAAGTATCTTATAAAACACCATTCTTAATAACTTGAGGTATATTCAGGATTTTTTTATGTGTGTAAGGAATATAATTTGGATTATATATATGTATATATGTAAATATGTATACACACTCTTAAATATTAGATTTTTGCACATGTGTAAATATGAAATATTTTACCAGAATGAACTTTTACCAGTGCCAAGTAATTATTAATCTGAATTTTTAAAATGAAAAAAGATTTATGTAAAAGCATTGTTTATTTTCCTTTTGTAGATAATATACACGCTTTTGGAAGCAAAATTTTATCTTGCATAAATACAGAATTATAGATTTCTCTTCAATGGGATTTTTTTAAAGAAGCAAGTGAGGTAATATTTATATGAAACAGGTGTGCGCGTTAGTTTCCTAGGACTCGGTGACAAAGTACCACACACTGGGTGGCTGGAACAATAGAAATGTATTCTTTCACAGTTTGGGAGGCAGAAATTTGAGTCAGACCCTCAGCAGGACTATACTCTCCCCAAAGGCTCTGGGGGAGAATGTTTTTTGGCCTGTTTCTAGTTTCTGGAGGACTCTGGCCATGCTGGGCATTCATCACCTTGTCCCTGCCACTCCAGTCTCTGCCCTGTCTGACATGGTTTCCTCGCCTGGGCCTTCACCTGGCTTCTCCCCATGTCTGGGTCTCCGTGTGTCTTCTCCTCTATTACAGGGATACCAGTGGTACTGGATTTTGAGCTCACCCTACCGCAGCATGACTTCATCATAGTCTCACTAATTTTAAAGACCCTATTTTCAAATAAGGTCACATTCTGAGGTTCCAGGAAGAACTTGAAATTTTTTTTTAAACATTTCATTTATTTATTCATGAGAGAAACAGAGCGACAGAGAGGCAGAGACATAGGCAGAGGGAGAAGCAGGCTCCCTGCGGGGAGCCCGACATGGGGCTCGATCCCGGGACCCCGGGGTCATGCCTTGGGCTGAAGGCAGATGCTCAACCGCTGAGCCACCCAGGTGCCCCAAGAACTTGAATTTGAGGGACACAATCTAACTCAATACAGAGTATAATAAGTAAATAACATTAAAATCTATTTCGTATTTTTTATTCTAGGTTCAAAGTGTTTAGATACTTTTGGAGTATCTAAATACTTGTATCTAAACACTTGGAGTATCTAATATTCTTGGACAAAATTATATTGTCAGATAGTCTAAAGAAAAATAACCACATTGATTGCATTGACCAGAACTGAAAATAATACACACATACACCCACGTGACTGTGCAATGAATACAGGGTGATCAATCAACCCAGTGCTTTGGGGTTGGAGGAAAGTATCCCAAACTGTATCATTTCTTAAAAGAGCCAAACTAATATTTTTGGCTTTTAAAAATGTCAAAAATTCGAATATGTTCAGCTCAAATATACTAATCACAAATATACTATGATCTAGCACATATTTTTGAGATCCTTCACCTCAATCTCATTAGGCTGTGTGGGAGGTTAAGAATTTACATAAACACCTGTATGAAACCTGAAGTGGCCAAGAAGGATCTGTAGTACAGGGAACGGGTGACGAAGAAGAATAAAGAAACTATTTATAACGACGTCCTCAGAGTATAGGGTCACGTTAAGGTAAGTAGTGGGGACCCAAGGTCAGGTACTCAATCAAGGGCAGCCCACCTTGCGGGGAAGGAGTTAGGGTAATAACGAACATGGCTTCTCTCCATTTCTTCCCTCTATGCCCACTGGTGCCCCCTGGTCAGATTCCAGCTGGAGTCAGAAGCAAGGAGGCCCACTGACCTATCCACCTACAGGCTGGGCCCTCCGAGCACACACGTGGGTGGACGAGGGTGTAGTGCCCATCTGACTCTGCGGGTTCTAGGAAGCTGTTGACGCTGTCTGATAAAGGTGAAATATACTAGTTAGACTTTTCGTTTTTACTATGATTTAGTCCTAAAGTCCATCTGAAAAACTAAAACAGAGTTTAGCCAGACCCTACAGTCAAAACTCTGACAGCAGGTGGGGTCGCTGGCTTTTTTGCAACACGTAGAACGATTGGCAGTGGTGTCACATGGGGTTTGTGTATGGGCAGCAGATTCAGTGTAGCACGCTCTACAGAAATCGCTGCCATTTGATTAAGTCAGTCCATATGGACGGAGGCTGAGGCACTAAATCATTGTGTCTCCTTCACGCCAAGCACTGATTCACTGCCGTGTCTTACCCTGGAACTCATCGTTACTAGGTTTTAAGAAAATATACTTGTGTTTCCCTGATCACAACGATATCTTCCATTTATTATTTTTCTGGCTGAATTTGCTGGTGTTGCTATTTTAGCATCACTATGTATGTATATGCTAAACAATTTCCAGTAAGACGTCTACTTATAATCATAGCCTGGTTTGAAGGAACCTTAAAGGTCACATAATCTCACTTCTCACCACACGCATACCATCCCCAAATGATAGTCATATATCTGGCTTCTGCTCGAATAATTCCAATGACAGCGAACTGACTACTTGAGATGCAGCCTTTTCTATGCTTGGATAGCTTTCATTGCTAAAAAGTTCTTCCTTACGTTGAGTGGAAATTTATTAACTCTATTTTCCAAATCTTGGTCCTAGTTCTATTCTCCACAACAATAAATTCAACTTTATATTCTTTTGTTAACTCTTACCTACTCACTGCTGCAGGATTTTTAGGAAAGCGCACGCTATTTAGTTGTGGCTCACAGTCCATCACGGCCATACACATTTATTCTGCTCCCTGTTTTTGGAAGCAGTGAGCACTTTTATATTCTAATTGTGTATAAAATTCAAGTTAAAAATGAAACTAGCATTTAAGACATGTCAAAATCAAAGAATTACTCAAAATTACACATTGATATGCCAGTTCTGCTTCAGAGTTCATGGTAGAAGCAGGTTATGTGTAGGAATTTCAGGGAAAAATAATTTTCGCTTGTATATAAATGACCTTGCTCATGCAGATTTCTCAATCCCAAATTTTGAACTTGAACTTGATGTTGTAAATAAATCTGAACCTTGAATAAATTTTTTTAGTGCCCTCTGTTTTGTTTTACTTCCCACCTATATCTGAGAAAGAGAAAAGAAAGAGTTGTTAGTAGATGCATCAACAAAGCACAGTGATTCATATGACCACTAAATTTAATTGCTGAACATATATATAAAACAGGATGTCTCCACGCTCTGGATTAAGGGGACTTTTTTTTTACACGTGGGTTCTACAGTGCTCGCTCCTTCACCATGAGGAGGATGACTGATGAATCACTTATTCCTGTGAATCTAGTTCATGTTGTGTCCCAGGCTTTCCTCAGCCATGACTACAGGCCGAGGGCCTAGAGACCTGCTCAGCTGGTCTTCCCCGGGCTCAAGTCAACATAGTTCACTTATTAATTGAGCTTACTCCGTCAGGCACAGAGAGAAAAGGAACAGGAGTCAGTATGCACTATGGAAATACCAACGTGTTCCCAGGTTTGCTTCCACACATCACACTCGGTCTCCATTCTTTTCCTAGCAATCTTGAGAAGGTTATTTTTTTTTTTAATTCTTCCTCTTCTAGTATGATCTATTTTTCTTGAATTCCATTCCACTAGAACTTGTTGCAGATATTCAGATTTTGCAAATGGCTCCAAGATTTGCATTTGATTGAAGCTGGGATCTAATTTTGCTATTCAGACAGCTGACCCTCACATCATGAGGATCTTCTCGAATTTCTACACGACTGATGAATTGCTAAACTCTACCTCTGAAATGAAAAATACACTATGTGTTAATTAACTTATTTTAAATACAAAAATAAAATAAATTTTAAAATGTTGAAAGAAGCAGTAATGTTGCTTGCTTGTGTCCCCATCATCTCTCCCCTCCAACTTCGGCTCTTGGTAGTTGCAGAGTGATGGTTAAGCATGAGTAGGATGGAGAGCGAAGGAAATGGGTTTCCGACACAGCTAATTAGGTGCTATGCTACTTCCTCACATGTGTTATTATTCAATTTCTTTTCTGCTTTAATGACTCTTTACGTCTCTCTACCAATGCGTTTGATTTCCTGATGAGACCTTCCAGGGAAATGCACAGTCTTGATTCCTGGCTGGCCTTTTCTCTACTTTCTTATACTGGCAAACAAAGGCCCAACATCTGGTTTCGTTTTGTTGTTGTTTTTTTTTTTTATGTGTCTTCCTGAAAGTCTAAACTGCAAGCACGTGTGTGAGAAACCATTTTTTAATTACTGTCTCTTTTCCTGGGTCATATCCTGGCCCCCACTTTCCTTCCAAAGTAGAAGGTATCTCTCAACCAAGAGAACATGTCTTAAATTTCTGGGGTTTTTTGTTTGTTTGTTTTTGTTTGTTTGTTTGTTTTTAGTTCTGTAGATGCAAAAATAGGTCAATAAAAGAACACTGAGCATCACTTTTCTGTTTCCTTCTAAGGCATAAATGAAGAGGCTTGGCTTCTTTAAGTCTTCTAGATATTTGATCATTTAATCTCTATTCCATTTCAGAGGAAAAAAATTACACACATGAAACATTGACATTATTCCCCATCTCAGGTAATTGAAGGAGAATGGGTAGACTTTTGTTCTAAGTCTGTGTGCTCGATGTCCTGCAGTGTGACTAAATTCAGTCTGGATTTGCCTATCTCAGAAATTTGAAGTGAACCAGATCAGAGTAAGAGATAGTGTTCATATTCACAACAACCTTACAGGGTAAGCATCATTATTCAAATTTTATGGATGAAAAAACTGAGACTCATGCAAACTTAATGTTGTTTATTCAACGGAAAGAATGGCAAAATTTGAACCCAGGTCTCTTTAAATCCAAAGATAATGGACTTTGTGTTATAATATGCTTCCTAGTAGAAAGCTCGCTAAAAGCCTACCGACCAGTGACTGACTTATTTACACTAAATGTTCAACATCCGGATGAGAGTTTGCAGCCAAGAGACTTTATATTTCCCGATAAATCACATACTAGTGGTGTATATGACAAATGGTTGTTTGACTCATTGTTTTATAAATGAATTACAAGAGATATAATTTTCATACAATGAAATACAGCCATTTTAAGATTTATAATTTATGATTTATAATTCCGTAAGTTTTGATAAATTGATGCACTTGTGCAAGTACTGCCCCAATCAAAATCTAGAATCTTGTTATAAATTTATTCTCTCATTCGTTGGTACAGTCAATCCACCCGACCTTTCAACCTCATATAACACTTATCCAATCTATCAGAGATTCAGACCAGTGTGACCTGCTCCAGATTTCACCGAAATGGTTATAGAGTAATACCTCGGTTGTGCCTGGTTGTGCCTGGTGTATTTTCCTCATTGTGTCTCTTTGAGATTCATGCTCGTTGTAGATAAATCAGAATTGCATAATTTTTTAAAAATACTATATTTATTTATTCATGAGAGACACAGGGGGAGAGAGGGAGAGAGAGAGCAGCAGAGACACAGGTAGAGGGTTAGAAGCAGGCTCCACACAGGGAGCCCAACGTGGAACTCGATCCCGGGTCTCCAGGATCAGGCCCTGGGCTGAAGATGGCACTAAACTGCTGAGCCACCCGGGCTGCCCAGAATTTCATATTTTTTATTGTAAATAGTATCCCATTGTACGCATATGCCTTAATCTATCTATCCATTCATCAGTTAACTGGCATCATGGTTGTTTCCAATTTTGGTTACTATGAATAAAATCTTTATGAACATTTGTGTAGCAGCTCCTTTGTGAATCTTTTTTTCTTTTGAATTAAAAGATGTCTGTTTATATTTTGGGTACATGTCCTTTATTAGAGTCACAAATTTTTTTTTTTTTTTTTTGTGAGTTTGTGCCTTACCTTACTTGTTCTCTTTTGAAGATCATAATATTTAATTTTAATGAAATGTGTCATGTTTCTTTTTTTCTACACACATTTATTATCTTACAGTTCTGGATATTGAGTAGAAAAAGGGTTTCATTGGGCTAAAATCAAGATGTCAGCAGAGCCGTGTTCCTCCTGGAAGCTGCAGAGGAAAATCTGTTTTCTTGGCCTTTGCCAACTTCTAGAGATCACTCGCTCTCTTGGCTCGTGGCTCCCTTGCTCCCTCTTCAAAGCCAATACTAGGAGGCAGTATGCTTTTTATGATACCCTCTCTCTGCTTCTCTCTGTGCCGCCTTTCTTTTCAACTTGTGAGGATCTATGGGATTATCTTGGGCCCAGACATAATCTAGTATCATCCTTCAATCAAAGGTTAGCTGATTAGTAAGCTTAATTCTTTCTCTGGCCTTAACTCCTCTCTGTCACATAAGGTGACATATTCATAGGTTCCAGGGATCATGAACACCTTTGAGGGGCCGTCACTCCGCCTACCAAACTAGTATAGCCGTATGGTATATCCTGAACTAATCTCACAAGCATTCTTGTGTGTATTTGTGTCTTCTTTTCTTATATTTATTTTCTTTTTCTTTTCCAGAAATACTTTGGAATCATCTTGTTAATGTCTTACACACACACAGACACAAAACTGGAGGGATTGTGACTTCAATTGCAAGTTTCCATTTTCTCTTCTTTTTACCTCTGAATTCTTTTGAATTATAGTTTTAAGATTTTTACTCCCCTATTTGTTTATTAGCTTTCTTTCTTTCCTTTCTTCTTTTCTCATTTCTTTCTTATTTTGAGGTTTTTTCCCCCAGGGCTAGAATATATATTTTTAACTTATTGCATGTACCTTCAAATAGCACTATAATACCTATACTACTACTACCTTACCTATAATTTTAAAACCTCACCATTAGATGGTTTTTTGGCCACTGAGTTCTTTATATATTTTGGATATTACCCCTAATAGGATAAATGATTTATAAATATTTTCTCCCATTCCATAGGCTGTCTTTTCCTTTTTTGTGGTTTCTTTTATGTGCAGAAGCTTTTGAGTTTGATGTAGTCCCACTTGTTTATTTTTGCTTCTGTTGCCCTTGTTTTTGATGTCAAATTTTAAAAATCATCATGAAAACCATTGTCAAGGATCTTTCTGCTTAGGTGTTATTCTAATAACCTTATGGCTTCACATCTTAGGCTGTTTCAAGTCTTTAATCCATTTTGAGATGATTTTTGTAAATGGTGTTAGATGGTGGTTCAGTTTAATTCTTTACATGTGGCTCTCCATTTTTCCCAGCACCATTTACTGAAGAGACTATTTTTTTTCCCAATGTATATTCTTGGCATTTTTGTTGTAAATTAACTAACCATGGACTGGGGGGTTTATTTATGGGTTCTTTATTCTGTTCCTTTGATCTAATAATAGTAGTAGTAGTAGTAATAATGATAATAATAATAATAATAATAATAAATAATAATAACAGCAATTATAATAATAAGTAATAAAAACATTACAAAATATATTTCTGTTTCTCTCCACCCCCCCATCCTCTGAGTAAGGTCATAAGGTTTTTTTATTTATATTATAAATCCCACTGTATATGGTATGGTCTTGTTTTAAGGGTCAAGTATGTTTAGAAGCAAGTTTTATTATTAAAGGAAAATAATCTTCTATATTATTCACATTCTTATCATTAGCAATATTCTTAATTTCTTTCTAAAGATCTGGGTTTCTAACTGGAATCCTCTTCTTTTAGATTATAGAATATCTTTTAATATTTCTTATATTGTGAACTTTCTCAACTTTTTTCAGAAAAATAATAACAAAAGCAAAATAAAAACATTTTCTGAATATAACCTTCCCTTCCAATTGAAAGGTTTTTATTTTTTGTGGGTTTTTTTTTTTTTTTTGACTCTACTAATAATTCATTCTTTTGTTTTCTGGCTTCCATTATTTCCAGTAAGAAATCAGCCATTATTTTTATATTTGTTTCCCCTGTACATGATATATTTTTGTTTATTGTTAAAAAGATTCTCTTTTGATACTTGGTTGCCAGAATTTCTATCATGATTTCTTAAGGTTATTTTCTTTATTTTTATTCTACCCTGATTTTGCTGAGTTCCTTGTATCTATGGACTTATATTGCTCTTAAAATTAGAAAACGTTTATTATTTTTTCAAATAATTTTTCTCCTTTATTTGCCCTCGAATCCAATTGCACGTATGTTAAGATACTTATTTTCTTTTAGATCACTGAATTTCTATTGATTTTTAGCTTTTGTACCTGCTGTTTACATTTTGGATATTTCTAATGATCATATCTTTAAGCTCTAGTTCTTGATATTTGTGGTTTATAATGTCTAATCCGTTATACTGTCCATTCAGTAGTGTTTTTCATTTCAGATTTTTAAGATCTGGAAATTGCATTTGTTTTTCTTATAATTTTTTTTCTTTATTATGTTTATTAAAAAATCATATACTTATTTATCACAGCTGTTTTTAAAACTATGGTTAATAATTACTATATACATTCGTGATTTCTGTTCTCTTATACTTACTCTCATATTGTTTTTGATCAAAACAAAATTTGTTGTGAATTTCACTGTTAAGTACCCAGATTTGTTGTTTTCCTTTAAAAATGTTTAGTTTTGTTCTGGTCAGCAGGAAAAGTATTTGTGGCTCATCAGACTTGAGTTTTTTCACATCTTATTAATACATTTTACTATCTAGATTAAACTTAAGGGCTAGGCCAGTTATACACCTAAAGTATGTCAGGAGATCTCTGCTGAAAGCTGGGGGCTCAACGTGGACAATTTGGCTCTAATTCTAGCGTGAACATCGCCCAAACCTACCCAAGTTCCAGAAGTTTTTCGGTGTATAGTTCTTTGATCTATCTTCTTTTTTTTTTTTTTTTTTTTTGTCTAATAGTCTTACCCTATATGTACCTTGTTACCCTGCTAAAATCCATGTACACCTAAACCAGTTTCTAGATGTCTTTCTTCTCTACAGCTTCCTACTCTCTGGTATTCTATCTTGGAAATTCCTGCTGCATCCCAGACTTTCTAAATTTTAATCCCTTTCAACCTCAGCAAAGTCACTTGGTTTAATCTTCCTAATCAGGTCTTCGGTAAATGTTTCAGAGCAGAAAGCTAGTAAAGGCAAAGGATTCACATGATTAGTTTCCCTCATTATATTAAAACAATAACAAACAATATTCCTAATATAAGAAAAAAAACACTAATAGTGGTAATAGTAATATAAAAACAGGTTTATGTTTTTACTCATCTGTTTAGGTAACTCAGTGGAGCTGAATAAATTTGCCTACTCATTCACATTCACTTAGATACCTTGCATATGTATAGAACTAATCTATTAGCATATGAATGGGCAAATCTGCTTCTTCTTACTGCTAAACTACTCAGATCCCTCCATGATTAGCATATGTAAGTGCAGAATGGAAAAAGCAAAAACAAAAACTTTTTCAAAATGAAAATTTAAAAATGAAAAGTTCTAAGAATAAACTTTTATGAAAGAAGTAATACCTTTCATAAGTTATTTATTGCATTTTATGAATACAAATTTCTACAGGGAATTCATCAGAGCATCGACATGTTTGTACCTAACAGTTGTAAGCATCCATCTTCATGCATATTTTGATAAACCAATGTGAACATTTGAAGAATTTTACAAAAGAGTTATCTGGCAATCTTTTAAAAAATTAACAAATATTGACTTGACTCTCTTTCTTTCTCTTTCTTTCTTTCTTTCTTTCTTTCTCTTTTCCTTTCTCTTTTGAATTAAGAAATGAATATTTATTGAACACAAATAATGCACCAAGTCTGATGACCTCATATACTTTTGTTTAATCTTTTTTCTTTTTTTAATTTATTTATGATAGTCACACACAGAGAAAGAGAGAGAGGCAGAGACACAGGCAGAGGGAGAAGCAGGCTCCATGCACCGGGAGCCCGACGTGGGATTCCATCCCGGGTCTCCAGGATCATGCCCTGGGCCAAAGGCAGGCGCCAAACCGCTAGCCACCCAGGGATCCCTCGTTTAGTCTTCATAGCAATGCTGTGAGTTATACGTTATTATCCCCTTTTCTACATAAGTAAACTGAAGGTGGGAGTTTATTTATCAAAATCTAACAGCTATCAGTTGTAATTATATTAGTCTGGAATCCATTTTCTTTCCCCTGATTACGATGCATTTTTTATTACCTATTGCTATTTTCTAACTCCATACCACATGTTGTAATCATACAGCCTACATCTGTACAAGCACAGGCCACCTGTGTCAGCAGATCCCACCTGTTCTTCTCCTTTCTTCTAAATTTCCACTCATACAGGCATATTAGTGGAAGATCTAGAACATCTAAATAGTAATGCCTAAATAATTTCTTTTAGGGCTATGGAAAGTCTAGAACTAGTTTTAAGGAGAGTATCATAATCATTAAAGAAACAGGTGTTGAAATCTGGACAAGTACTTGGGATATCCCTAAGCATATCACTGTAGCAAAGAAATAGCACAGTTATGAGAGAAGCCCCTGTAAACTATTTTATTAAGAACTTAAGAAACTAAGAGGTTAGCATTAGAATCATCTAATTTGCTCACTATATTCCAGACTTTCTGGGACAATAAGCTCATTGTAGCTCAAAGGCCAACTGCAAAATGTTTTATGAGAATACTATACTTACAATGATTGATAGTGTTTCATCTAGAAATCGCTTTTAAAATAAACATAATTTGGCTACATTGCTCTAAAAATCTATATACAAAAACTGGGCAGTTTACATTGTATGGCTTTATATACCTTTTGATCTTAGGAGAAATAATAACATAAAAATTCTCTTACTTAAGACTAAAAATGCCATTAACCAAGATTAATAATAGAGGTAGAAGTAATAAATGCTAATCTACAAGAGACCTATGAGACCTTCAATACACAGATAGCTAATGCCAGTCTGTTTTAATAACTTTTTAATTGTGTGTTAATTATTTATTCATTAAATTGTTTATTCTAGTACTTTATCTAGAGTCCCTAGCGGCTCTGGATGAAGGAATTCAAACCCCCAGTTTTCTATAAACAACCAAGCAGACATTTTTATTACATTTAAATTAGTTGTGATGGGAAAACACAGAAGAATAGGCACTGAACCTTCTCAGACTTCTTGAGTTTACAGTTACTTCCTGAATCAGAATTCTCAACATTTAAATATTAGCTCTAAAATCAATCTAGTTATGTTGATTGTGTTTGGATTCAAAAAGGGAATACATGAATTTATGGTAAATGCATATCATGAGAAGAGTGAGGCAGACTATTTATCATCAGGTCTTGCTAGGAATTGGTCCCATAATTAGGCAAATAATATAAACTTTTTTGGGGATCCCTGGGTGGCTCAGCGGTTTGGCCCCTGCTTTCGGCCCAGGGCACGATCCTGGAGTCCCGAGATTGAGTCCCGTGTTGGGTTCCCGGCATGGAGCCTGCTTCTCCCTCCTCCTGTGTCTCTGCTTCTCTCTCTGTGTGTGTCTATCATAAATAAATAAATAAATAAATAAATAAATAAATAAATAAATAAATATTTCTAAAAATATATAAACTTTTTTCTTTTTTAACAAATACTTATTTGGGGCCACTGATATGGATTGAAGCAAACTAAGCTATTCCCAGGGAATTGCAGCCACATTAAGAAATGTGTAGAAAAAAAAAGAAATGTGTGACATAGCAAGATTAAAGGGACATAGAGACTTGGAAGAAGATGAAACTCCAAGTAGGTATGAAGTTGACTAGTAAATAATAGTGTATGTCAGGATTTAAATTTTATATTTTATTTAGTATATAGAAAGCTGAGCCTCAACCTATGCT
This sequence comes from Canis lupus baileyi, assembly GCF_048164855.1. Classification (NCBI taxonomy): domain Eukaryota; kingdom Metazoa; phylum Chordata; class Mammalia; order Carnivora; family Canidae; genus Canis; species Canis lupus. Next base: position 28,957,236 of record NC_132872.1, on the reverse strand, counting down.
TTTGCAGAAGGTTGACAAATTTTATTTTCCTCTTAGATAAGTAACTATAGCATCAAGCTAAAATATTTATGGGAATGTTGATTTCCTGTGGGTAGTAGGGAACAGAGAGTAATTAAAGATTGTAGATGAGAAATAGTAAAAGGTCTGAACTAACAACATTTTGGTGGGGTTGAACAGGGGCAGATCAATTGCAATACATTCTGCTGAGATAGAGTAAATGTTAACTGATTGGATATGAGTGGAAAGGATTCTAAACTTTTCTACTTTATAGTTATGATGAAGCTATGAACTAACTTAAGGGATTATCAAAAGTGGAAAAAATCTAATCATGCAAGGGGTTCTTAATTTGTCTCCTTAAATATCCAAGAACTTAGATGTATATTGTCCTTTCTAATGGATTCTGCTACATTGGGTCATTGGGTGGGGCAGCACTGGAATTGTAGCAAATACATTCAATTGTACTGTTCATGGGACATGTCCACTGGGTAATATACGATCTAAAGAAAGGGAGAGTGGCTGTATAACAAATCTGAGATTTAGTCTCCTAACAAACTCATGCATAATACTTGACCCCAAAGGCCATGGGGAACTTAAATTTTCAGCATATCTGTGTACGCATAAGGTAGAAAGCTGATTCCGAAGGAGTTAGTCATAAAGAAAAATCAGGAACTATGCAATGTACAAAGGATCCAGAGACCAGGAGATCAAAGGAGGCAAGAAGAAATGGTATGTACCTCTCTGTATCTCTAAGGTGGATTCCAATTACATGGTAAATTCCATTTGACCTTTATACTGTTTGGTACTTCATTCAGTGCCCAGCAGAAGTAAAGGACTTTACAGTGTCTTTGTGCCTGTTAATATCCACTGCTCCAATAACCAAATAACTAGAAAATGTGAAAAATGATCTTTCTGAAAATGTGGATTTTTAAAATCATAAACAACAGTATAAAACTATTTTTAATACCTCAAACTCAAGAAAAAAATCTACTGAATTACATCAACTGAGTAAGATCAACCTACCTAACTGGTGAATTGTTGAAAAAGTGACTTTTGAGAACATATGAAGTGGAATAATTTCTTTAAATAATTGCTGCTAAAACTTACTTGAATTTTAAAATAATTCTGATTAAAATATTCTCAGTTTTTATTGTCAAATATTTTTTATTGTCAAGTATTCTATAGTATCTGAGAGAATACGAATTACACTAAAAGGAGATTTGTCAAAAAAAGTACTATCAAATATTGTCAAATAGATTGAGATGCTAAACCCAAACTTTTGTGGCTCCAAAGCATACATTCTAAAGTTTTTTTGTTTTTTTAAATGCTGACCATGAGACCTAATATGGAGTTTAAACTCAGAACCCTGAGATGTGGACCTAAGCCAATATCAAGAGTGGATGCTTAACCAAATGAGCAACCCAGGCACCCATCCAAGGCACATATTTTAAAATGACAAATGACTTGTTATTTTTTTAGATTGAGTTTTTTAAAAAACTTTGTCCCCTCTCTTTTGTCCACTGTACCACAAATTAAAACACATGTACACGCATACACATATACACACATTCATGAAGCACATAAACAAAGTTCAAATGGAAAGTTCTAAAAATTATAAAATGTTTAGGAGCCAACTGCTAGCCATTTAATTTTGTACTTGCAAATCTTTGGAAGATGCTGTGGAAGCGTTTTATTTTTTCACAAAATATCACCTATGGAAGATCTCCAAATGTGAAATTTTTGATATAGAAGAATTAAGATCTCGATGAAAAGAAAGATTTTTGGAAAAGGTACTGATTTTGGCATTAAGAAAAGTGTAATGTCATTAACTACAAAAGTGTATGTATGAATGGTATCTGTGTGTACTCAAGAGCATTTATAGTCTAGTCTTTTGTTTATTGGTGATTATTCTTTTAACCTGAAGAAGGAAAATAAAAAAGAAATTTACCTTGATTGCTAAGAAATATCCATGTTGAAGAATTCTGGGAAAAAGTAGGTTCTCAATAAATATTTGCTTATGAATTAGATCTCATTCCTTGCAAACAAGCAACTTGAGCTTATGGAACAGTACCACCGTGACAAAATTTCATCATAAAGGATCTAAAGTCCCTGTCTTAATACCAACCCAAACATTAGGAAACTGATACTGTAGCTTTTGACTTGTTTATGCAGTCTTTTTGGCCAATATGGAAGGAAATGAATACCTAGAAGTAAAATATACATATTAACTTTTGATCACAGAGAATATAATGGAATATTTGGAATAACTTCTAAGTTTCTTTTGTTAGCAGTTTCATAATTTTATTATTTATCATAAAATTTTCACTAACTTTGAGCTAGATGGTTTTGTTTTTTAACAATTGTATATCACTGTTATATTTTTAAATAACGAAAATATTTATCTTTGTGGTTGCATCATCATCAACTATTATATTTTACTACAATTACTAAAACTAATATTGGCTAATACGTATTGCATAATTGGTTTAACTACTGAAATTTTTATGTGCATTCTCTTTGATATCCATGCTGTGGCATATGAGTCAATTATAGGACGGACACTACATTTAAATTTCTATTTTTAGATAAGATACTAAGATTCAAAGAAGTTTCTTGGTGTGTGTCAGTCAGACTACTCATTAAGTACACGGAAGAGCTTAGATTTACATACATGTCTGTGTGGCACAAGGTTCAGATGCTGCCTTCCCCAACATTGTGCTGCCTTTCTCAACTATGGAAACAATATTCTAAAAACAAAGGCAGATAGGCATTACTTATTTTTAGTGCATCTTTTTTTTTAGCGATTTAATTATTTATTTCAGAGAGAGAGACCATATGCAAGCAGGGGGAGGGGAGGTTTCATTAAAACCAAAGAGAAAACATTAACGATAAGAAAAATTTAATGTGAGGTGGTAAAATTAAATGTTAATACACAAACTTTTATTTGAGCACTATTAGTAATGCTAAACCTAATTACCATATCAGTTGTTTTAATCTGCTTCATGGTAACTAACAAATAGCATTTAGGAATCACAAAAAGTCTCTACATCACTTGCCTTACATCTTTGAAAAGAAAGTTGACTACATCTAAAAATCTTGAAATATTGGAAATAGTGCTGCCAACAGAAAGTATTTTCAAGTTGCAGGGAGGATTTGGACAGAGGAATTTTTTTTCCCATATACTAAATTTGAGCTGCTACATTAGATTTTATCTTTTCAACTTTATTGAGGGATGATTGACAACTAAAAAGTGTATATTTAGCAGAGTCTTTTAAGTTAAAGAATTACAAATATATTAGTTTATTAACGTTTTCCTCTCGAGAGCTTAAAGCCAGCATTGTGTCTCAGTTGTGTGAGGTATCCACATTCTTGCTTCCTTTATGTTTCAGTTGGTGATGGTGGAAGTAAGATGGACTAATATAGTACAGAGAACTGAACCTGACAACCGCGGAATGTGCTGCGATCTTACCTCATGTTACTCTTAAATTTGTCTACAGAGAGAAGTTGAGTGTTAGCTTCCTGAATAGTAATTCTTTATATTGACAGCCAAATGGACCCAGGATGCTAAAACTTAGTTTTATATGTATTCAATCATCCAAAAAGATTTGAATTCTCAAAAACTTAAAATGTCAGTTTTATTTACATGATTTTCATTTTAAAATTGTGATATAGATAATAGTGAAAGGGAATAGAAGGGAAGGGAGAAGAAATGGGTGGAAATATCAGAAAGGGAGACAGAACATAAAGACTCCTAACTCTGGGAAACGAACTAGGGGTGGTGGAAGGGGAAGAGGGCGGGGGGTGGGGGTGAATGGGTGACAGGCATTGAGGGGGGCACTTGACTGGATGAGCACTGGGTGTTATTCTGTATGTTGGCAAATTGGACACCAATAAAAAATAAATTTATTATTGAAAAAAGAGAAAGAAAAAAATAAAATATTTCTGATTAAAAAAATAAAAAAATAAAATTGTGATATATCTCAACTAAAGTTCTTTGTTTTTATAATTTCAAAAATCACATAGAGAAATAATTTTTGAATATATACATCAAAATGAATTTTTAGTTGATACAGTTGGATTTTTAAATTAAAATTTTATATACATTTCCTCAAACACAAATCATTTTCAAATCTTTATATGAACATTAGACGAATTCAAATATGAAAAAGTTATAACTACATAAGTACTAATTTTGGCTTAGAAGAGAATTGTAAGTAATGTGTTCCTTCACTCATTTTAGATCTTCATGTATTTATATTTATAATATGATCCGATTTAGATATTCTATTAATTATTTTGTGATGTATTTAATTTTGTTTTGTTTTTGTTTTTCATTTTAATCAACAGCATTCATTGAACTCCTATTATAGTCCAGGAATTGTCTAGGAATGGTTCTAAGTATTTATATGAATACTATCAGCCTTTTCTTTGCAGGTCAACCTTTTTTTACTGTAAATTTTACTCGAGCTCTTAATTCACTCTTTTGCTAAGTATTGCTTTAGTTATTGCGACACATAAAACAGATGTGGAAAAATCAATGGGGTCCTAAAAGTAAACAGTGCCTCTCAATTTAACTACCATAGACATGAAACCCATCTACAGCACAAGATTAAAAGATCATGAAACAAGTCAGTCTCAAATATACTTTGGTTTCCCTTGGAACACAAAGAAAAGAAATAGAGGCTTGAAAAACCATGGTTATTTTTATATGTCACTGCTACCCAATTTAGGTTTATTGTTTTCTGGTCATCTAAAATGAAGTAACTAGACTTATTTCAGATTATATTTTTTCAGATTGTATTTTAATAGAAATATCCCCCAGTATATTATTATATGTCTTTGGAGAGTATTTTTAAAAATTAAATAACTACTAGCACTCTCCATTCGATGCTTTTCATGCCAACCACGTAGCAGATTAACATTTTCAGAATTTTATCTAATACTATTTAAAGTCTATGTTTGGACATCATTATAGTTAATCCAACAACACATCTCATATGTAAAAATGGAACTTTAGTAAATTGGTCCATCAAGCAGATTTGTTACCTTTCTTACAGTAAACAATCAGTATTAACTACTAATAACAATTCTCTGAATGTTTTGAAGAGATTTTAAAAGTGACTTTACTTGTTAACAGAATCAAGAGCTTCTCTAGGTTTCCGAGGCAATATTTAGGTTCCGGTGTCTTATATTTTGATTTCATTGGTCTAATCCTGAAAGCTGCATATTTACAAAAGATCATCATCAATTCTGTTCTGGGTCTTCTTTGGATAAAACAGAATACAATCTTAACCAATGTTTCCTTCCTCTTACGCTACAAGATTTTATATAGGAAATCATTGGTCTGGACATAGAGGAGAAGATAGATTTGTCTTGAAACATATATTTTACAAATCGCTGTTTCTGTAAGGGAGACATAATGGTGAATTTTGTGGAAAATCTTGACTTCTGTATCTTTCTCAACATCCACCTAAATTTATAAAGAACATTTTTAACCCTGTCAAAAAAGTATTTGCTCTGAGATTACAAATCATTCATCTTCTATTGAACTCTCTCAGTTCGGCTCTATGGAAGCATGTTTGTTACTCTTTGAAAGCTTGATCACCTGAGAAAGTAAGTGTTCTTGGCATAAATGCTGATATGTGTCACATGTTATGCATATTCAAAGCAAGTTGGTGCCCAACGGGAAAATGGGATGATTTGTTTGTGGTCAAAGAAAATATCATTCAAATATTTACCTTACAAAAAAAAAAAAAAAAAAAAAAAAAGCCCCTAAGCCTATCAGAGACAAAAAAAAAAAAAAAAAGCTTCATTTGTGTTCACATGATAACACCTTGTCGCATAAGAGAGTCAGAGTCAGAACTCATCATTTATTATCATTTGCATTTACTTGTTTCAGGATGGAAGTTCAAAGGTGGAGATCGCAGGATGAAACCAGAATGTGACAGAAGTCACTGTAGTACAATTGCATGAAGCAACGTCACTACAGGGGTGGGAGGGAAAGATACAGCCTTAGAGAAACTGGAAATGAGAGGAATCTCTAAGATTAAAGGCCAAAGAGTGGCAGGTGAGCTTTGTACTATGGTTGAAATGCTGTTTAAGGGGCCCACAAGTTACTGGAAATGAGCAACTGAGTAACTGGATAACATGACAGATCCAGTGCCTTCATTTATCAATATAGGTAGTGGGAGCCAGATTTCTCCAGCTGGAGTTTGCAGATAAGTAAGGGGAGGAGGCTAAAATGATTCATGGGTAATGGATTATATAGTTGGAGACAGTATTAACTCACAGACAAATATAGATACATAGACTTGAATATAAATTAGATACAGATATGTGTATATATACAGATTAGCATATGCATATATATTTTTGTGTGTGTCGAGTAAGAGAGCCTGGAAATGTCAATGCTCCAGTAGCCGTGTGGACACCAATGTACAGATCTTGGGTACAGATCTTGGGTATCTTGGACAGCATCTTCTAATCTATCATCCAAAAAAAGAAGCAAGGGCTTCTTGGAGAAATGTCTGATCTGAGCAATATAGACTAGACATATAGGGCATAAAACTATATGAAGCGAACCTAGAACATCTTGCATTGCCAAAAATTAAAGAAATATACAAGAATAATTAAAAATGCCTACATGTATGGGACTGTATGGGGGGAAACAGGAGCCAATTGGAACTCCCCGTTGCCCAAATTGGAACAATTAATCAGTAAAATAAAATAGTGGTGGATTATTACCCAACGTATGATAAATGTGATAAATAGTTTTGTAAATAAATAATTAAAGGAAAAACACAAATCTTATAGAATAATTCCATATAATGTATATGAATACTTCATCTTTTTAAGTGTGATCTGTGTGTGCTGGCTTTCTTTCAAAGAGTACGATGTGGAAACATGGAGGGGAAAGGGTGACTTTACAGTGGAGAAACCTGGCAAACACTATTCCAACTAGGTAATCAAGGTCAGTGTCAACAGTGATAAATCATGTTGATAGTATGCACCCTTGATATGATGTGAAAAATAAATGACACTTTATAGCTATGGTCTTCTTCCCAATAAATCATAACCTCAGTTCAGTTATGAGAAAAACATCAAACAAATTCCAATAGAGGCCATCTTGCAAAATCCTACAAAATCCCATGTTGAAATAGGAAATTCTGAGAAGCTGTTCAGGCATGAAAAGGCTAAGGAAACGTAACAGGTAAATGCAACATGGTACTCTGTACCAGGAAAGGACTTTAGATAAAAATTAAGGAAACCGGAATAAAGTATGTAGTAGTAGTGTATCAGTATTGGTTTATTAAATGCAACAAAATGCCGTACTCATGTAAGTTAATGATTATAGGGAAACTCAGTGAGGGGTGTATATGTGAGTTCCTTGTACCGTCTTCTCATTTTGTCTATAATTTTGAAACTATTTAAAAAGAAAGCCAATTAAAAAACATTTGAAGCCTTTATTAGTTATATTTCACAAATATTTTTTTTTTATCTGCAGAGTCTTCTTATGCGTGTGAAGGTTAAATCAAAATCAAAATCTTAGTATTTCCCTAGACATCTGCCATAAATGACGGTAAAATCTACGCCCAGATTCTTTAATGCATCTTTAAATTCTCCTGTGTGCAGGAATGAATGGTTAATGACTTTGCATTGTGTGTCTCTGTGTTTTAAAATCTTTTTTTTTTTCTTTCATACCTTAGTCCTCTAACCCTTTTAGAAACTAAATTTTGTTGTCTTAATATGACGGTAATTGCTATATGCTACTCTATTCAGTATCCAACAATATCGCCTCGGGGAAAGGAAGAGATAAGTGCCCTATTGAGTTTAAATAGATTTATTCTGTAGATATGTCAAACTACATTTTATTTAAAAAAAAAATCCTATAAAATGAACCTGAATGTGTTTCAATTGCTTCATTTTTCTGATGGTGAGACTCTTGAACGAGATTCTGTGTGTATGTCTTACACGAAAAATCTGAGAAAAACAAATAACCTTTTGGTATGAACTATACACATTTGTCTCTGATTTTACTGGAAAATTCATTCAACTCAGCAGATCTGCAATGCTTTCCCAGGAACAAAGCGTGATATCCATGAGAAAAACAGTTGTATGATGATGACCTGGAGCCCCTACTTTTCTAAAGAACTAAACCTACATATTTTAATGGTACATGGGTTTGGATCATTCAAATTTGATAATACATTATCTTAATTATACCAACAAAGCAGATATATTTTTATAGTTGAAATAGTATGAACAAAGACACAGAATCAATAGAATGTATTCTTTTCTTTTTTCAAATTGGTTAAGATTTTTGGGAAAGTCTCATTCAAAGCTTTCAAATTTAATTCCAGGATACATTCGTCGACTAAAGTCTTTAAAATGTATAAATAGTGAACTGTTCAGGTTGAGAGGGAGTGGAGAAGATGATGAAGAAAAGCCCTTTATTCTTGTTCCTAAGCACTCTCTTCCATCACAGAATCTTAGTTAAAATCAGAACATGGCCTGAAAATTCATGACAGATCCAGTGCCTTCATTTATCAATATGCTTTTAAATGGATCCTTTTGAAGAAAAGGGAAAGTGTGAAGGGATGAAGACATTCTAAGCTATCAAGGGACTTATTGGTGGTCTCATGGGAGATGACGGAACTAAGCTTGATAAATATTCAGACATATTCAGAGAGAATACAGACCTTGAGTCCATGACTGCTGCTTTTTCCACTACACCACACATCGTCAATCATAGTTATAATTATGAAGGAAAAAACTGAAACTTATTCAAGATATATGACCTAATTTAAAGGAATTGGATTGCATAAATACACTAGGGAAAGTAATTTTTTAAGTTCAAAACTCAGATTGCTTTATTTTAAACTTCCCAAACCTCAATTAATAGCGCAATGCTTCCATTACTCTACTAAGTCTCAGGAGCAGACCCACCTATGCTGTTATTCAGCATTGTTCTTACATCAATGACTTTTTGCAGTTCAATAGATGTATTTTAAAGAAACATGTCTTCAATACCAATTGTCATTAATAGATGTTAACTGTCAAAATAATTGAAATCAAGAAAATTCTCTCTAGAAACTATTATATGTCAGGAGTTGTTCTTGCTTTGTTAAAAGGGGATTAGTCAATATATTCATCATTTAAGATATTTTAATGCAACTTTGAACCAAGCTGAGATTTCTTCTTGGAATATTGGAATAGAAGATTAGAAAGTGATCTTTCTATGGAATTATTTGCTAATTTTCTTTTCCAATTTTCTTTTCCCACTCTTTCTAACACGGTTAGTACTCTAGCCACATGCTGTTCCTTGAAAACACATACCTTCAGTCTACCTTCATCCAGGAAAAATGACAATATTTCCTTCTCTCTGAGGCTTCTTTTCTCCAAACAGAATTTGAAAAGATACCACTTTGTATCAATTTTTGTCAATACTACGTACAGCGGTACAACTATATCTTATTTTTTTTAAACACCAAGGGAACAAAATTGTAATTGGATCACGGCATTGACTTAGTTTAATAAAATCTATTTTTCCAACTTTAAAGCAATTCATATTATCAAAACAGAAAAAAGCCCTAATAATATGATTTTTAAAAATTATCTCTATGCTATACAGATATTGTTTCAATTTTGGAAAGCAGCATCTCAATATATGTACAAAAATGTGTACACATGTCTTTTACATAAGCTGATCATATGTTTATTAGCACTTACCCCAAAACATGCAATGAGCATTTTTCTGTACCATAATTTTGTGCTTTTTCTTTTTAGATGAATCAATAAGTAAATGAATACCAAGAAAATTCATGATCCTGGACTTTGATACCTTTCAGAATTAAAAGCAATCATTGATCCAATTACAAGGAAATCTAGCCACTCTGTCAGTAACTACTTCTATTGCCATGATCAGAGCTTTTAAACTTTTGTCAATTTGGATGGTGTTGGTGAAGGTGTTGAATATGTAATCCTAAAGTACTGAAGGAAGGGAGTTGGCCAATAAAGGTTCTTGATGGCAAGTGACAGAAGGCAGTCCTGATATCAAGCAGACATTTAATTGGAAGGATGAAACTCAGAGAATTCACAGAAGCCTGGATTTGTCTAGAAAAGTGAACCAGGACTAATGAAAATTTACTAATTAGAATTGTAGTTCAGATCACACAGCTGGTTGCGTGCTTAGGATCCCATTCTAACCACTGTCACCATCACTGGACTCTTGCTGCCCCTGGGCTCTCTCAGTGTTGTCACTGTGAATAATCTCTCTATTTTGACAGTATCTTTGTGTTAACTCAACAGAATTTTATGTCCGGGGAGATATGACAGGCCAAGCTTTGTGCCCACACTCAAGAACTAGGAAAACATAATGCAGTATATTCATGTGATATAAAAAGGGAAAAAGAAAAAAGAGAAGAAAAAAGAGGAAAAAAGAGAAAGGGAAGAAACACTAGCATACAGGAAACATAGACGAAACTCAAAAAAACTACGTTAGGTCAAAGAAACAGGACATTAGACAGTATGTACTGTACGATATATTTTTATGTGAAACTCAAGAACAGGTAAAACCAGTCTGATAGTTGACTGGAAGGGTCCTAAAGCAGCCATGGCATCATGAATATATTCTACATTAGGTTGTGGTGGTGGTTATAAATACTATTACTTACTAGGAACAACAACAACAATAACAAAATTCGATGTATGTTCAATTTCTTATCCAAGTTCTTTCCACACTTTACATCATTATTTTATAATAGTAAAATAATGAAATAATGTGGCCTGATATGATATATTTACCACTACCAATAGGGTTGACCTGGAGACTTACTGTAAATCATTACTAAATTTCTTTAATTTCCGAAGACCCTGATTTCGTTCTTTTGATCTAATTTAATTAATTGTTCACAGTTATTCATCTCCATGACGTTGAAGAAGTTAGGGATGTGGATTCTGTCTCAGGTCATGTGGATTAGGACTCCAGCTCTGCTACTGACTGTGTGACTAGGCTGAGTAGCTTAACTTTTGAGCTCAGGTACTTCATTCAGAAAATGACAACGATGTAGTACCTACCTTTTATTATAAATACCTGGGATGTGGTCACCGCTCATATGCATTAGCTAGTATTATTTGAAAATCATCATTCAATTTCTAAAATGTCTCTGATCCTATGTATATTGCCAACTATGGTGACCATAAAAAATGCAAGGACCGTAAATGATGAATTTATGAAGGATGAGTCACTGTAAATCTCTTGTATGAACAACCCAAGGTAAAAGCTGATTTTAGAAGACTGACCAGTTTGACCTTGGCCTGAATTTCCTTTTAGAACCAATACTCAAAGGGTGTTGCTGGGAACAGCTATCCAGGAAATATTAACCAGTATTTTGGAGATTTTGTAGTTAATTATACGTTAGCAGGGCAGAGAACTAATGCTTGTCAGGATTCATGACACAAACTAGCAGGATTCTCAGAAGCTACAACAAAAGTATTTGCCTACTTGTTAAATAAGAAGTGCATTTAGTCGTTAGAAGGTATTTATTTATTATTTATTTATTTTTATTTTTTATTGGAGTTCAATTTGCCAACATAGAGCATAACACCCAGTGCTCATCCCATCAAGTGCCCCCCTCAGTGCCCATCACCCGGTCACCCGCACCCCCCACCCACCTTCCTTTCCACCACCCCTTGTTCGTTTCCCAGAGTTAGGAGTCTCTCAGGTTCTGTCTCCCTTTCTGATATTTCCCACTCATTTTTTCTCCTTTCCCCTTTATTCCCTTTCACTATTTTTTATATTCCCCAAATGAATGAGACCACATAATGTTTGTCCTTTCCGATTGACTTATTTCACTCAGCATAATACCCTCCAGTTCCATCCACGTCAAAGCAAATGATGGGTATTTGTCGTTTTTAATGGCTGAGGAACATTCCATTGTACACATAGACCACATCTGTTAGAAGGTATTTAGATCAACACACATAGTAAAGACCTTATTGGAAGACAGAAGTTTGAGTTTTAAACATAAATAAGGAGGAATAAAGGCACTAATGTTTCATTTTTGGTTGAGGAGTAAAAGATTTCAACAAACAGCATTTTTTATAAATTCAATTAAGAAATGTTTAAAGCTGTAGTTAAAAACCCTATCATCATCTCAGGGTCATGAGATTGAGCCCCAGGTCCAGCTCCATGCTGGGCATGGAACTTGCTTAAGATTCTCTCTCACCCTCTGCCTCTGCCCCCCACCATGTGCTTATTCTCTCATTCTCTCTCTCTCTCTCTAAAAAATTACAAATAAAAACTCTGGCGTAGCTAAAGCCTATCATTAAAACTTTCTTCCTTCCTTGGTGCATTTTAATTTTCTTCATCAATGATGGACCATTTTCATCTGTATTTCCTATTTCCCCTCCTCATGTATGTACAGGTCCTTACCTGGACACCTAATGAATTCATGATGTCGTCCACTGTGTTCTTTCCTTTAGCTGAAATGTGATTCTGAGCGGCCCCTGACACCATACAGGGATTTTGTATGATGTATTCTGACCTTGGACAAATTAGCATCTCTGCATTCCAGCTTTTGTGTCTGTAAAGTTGGGAATTTAATATCATCTCTTCCTAGGTTTACTGTAATGATAAAATGAATTTATTTATCTGAAGTGCTTCGAAAGTGCCTAGCACATAGTAAACACTATATAGATGTGTTAGCCATGTCATCAGTCATCATTATTTGCACTGCTGATAATAAATATTATTATTATTATAAAAACTCCTATGAATATCTGTATTTTATAGGATACTCCATGGAAAAGAAGTTACAGGATTCAATGGATAGCATCTGGATTTGAGCAGAATATCTGGCAGGTATTGACCTGCCACAGAATCCCTCAACTCATATCACTAGTCCATCCGTTCGTGAAGCCAGACCTTTCCAAAATGTGTTCTTTATTCTGAAGACAATGCATAGGATAAAAGGTGATGTTTATAGCCCTGGATTGGTAAAATCACCTGTAGCTATGTGTTGCCTCTTTCGGGTTATTTCAAAGACTGTGTTAAAAATGTATATTTTAGACTTCTTTCAATCTTGTATATTCAGGGGCCATAGGGAGGTTATAAGATTAAGTCAAAAGCACTAATTGTACTAACTATACAATATTTAAATTTCTTTTTATCCTATTTTTCCCATTAGTATCCTTGGGTAGCTATCCCAGATAAGGTAGTTTTTAATTTTTTTAATCAGACGGCAACATTTCTAAAGTTTGACTATTAACAGAGAAATATTTTTAGCTGTTAAATGATCTGATAGAAGTTTCCATTTGACTCATATTTAAAATGTGATTTTTTTCTAATTAAAAAGCATATTTTCTAGGGTAAAGGAAATTTTTTAACTACAATATTTAAATCACATTAACTTTTGTGAACTTTTAGATATTTTGCTTACTTAATGTGTGGAACTATGTTAAATTCTTGATCATTATTTTTTTAAGTTTTGCTTTGGTTGTGGAATAGATACTGCTTTTGTTTTGTTTTATTTTTCAAATAAAATAGTTGTAGATGAAATGTACTAAAAATCCCAAAATTCTTTATGTGGAAAATTTAGCATTACACAGAAGCTAAAAAATTAAATTTTGAAAACCACATTTTGCAGAAAAATATTAGTAGTTATTAACAGACATTATAAACTTTTTCTGATTATTTTGCAAGGCTTCTATGAACAACTCATGGTCCAAATCTTTAATAAGAATTAAATTTATTGTTAACATTTCAGAATATATGCTGCATCAAATTAATTTTTGCAAACTTTTGTCTGCAGTATTTTGTAATTTGGATACTTCACCTCTCGTGAGAGAAAAGACATTCCACTATTTTACATCAATCATTGAAAAGAAAAGGAATACACGAAATTAAGAAGAATTATGGAGATTGTACAAATAGTGGGAAATTTTGAAGCAAGTAAAGACTATATCAATTAGGAAAGGTGTATATGTATGTTTTGAGCATCTACTTTATTTCACACATTATAGCAACAAATATATCATCCAAAGTAATCATTACTTTTGATCATTAGGGAAAAAATGGCAGGAGAAGTGTTTGACACGCATAATGCCCAGAGATGGGGGGATGGCAATTAATGTAAGAATCATGGCTTACCCCCTGGGCACATGGGAGCTCAGTCTGTTGAGTTCCTGATTCTTGGTTTTGGCTCAGGTCATGATCTCAGGCTGGTGGGATCCAGCCCCATGCTGGGCTCTGCGCCAACACGGAGTCTGCTCGAGATTCTTCCCATTTGCCCTTTCCCCTACTGATGCACGCACTTGCTCTCTCTCTCTCTCTCTCTCTTGCTCTCTCTCTCTCAAATCAATCTTAAAAAGAAAAAAAAATAATAATAAAAGAATCATGGTTACCTTCTAGTCAGGAGCAGTAGTGTTTAAAGACCAGGTCTGGAAAATCCAAAAGTAACATCTTCATTACGAGATAAATGGCACTTACTCCATAGCATCTGACCTTTAATGCTGTAGCATCACAGATTAAAGACATAAACAGATTGACTGGCTCTCTCTATTCTGATCCCAAAGTAGCCCCCGTGGATAACCCCTGTGGTAAAGCCCCAACTTTATGTCTGGGCTCGTACTGTTACTCATTCCTTTCTTAAATATTTATTGTGTGCCTGACTCTGCACCAGGTATTGTTCTAAGTATTAGAATTGACAAGAACCTAAGCTTGAGTTACTGGCATATAATAATGCATGAAAAAAGAAAGAAAAAAGTTAAAAACATGTTTTTTTTGTTTTGGGCCAGAACCAAGATTTTAGGTTTAGACACGAGAGAATGTAGGGTAGTGTGGGGCAGTAGAAATGAACTGGAAAAGAATCTTCAAGGTCAAATCAGATTTGATAAAGTAAGAAATCTTGGAGCCAATTGTCAAACTAATTCACAGGCGTCTACTGTGTAGAGCAAAAATGCTGTAAGTCAGATGAGGTAGATGTGATCAGAGTGTTCTAAAAAAAAAAAAAATAGAATTAAGGAGGTCAGGCATCAGTAATTAGCACCAGGAGCTTAAGGAAAATTATTTTGGCAGAAAGAATGACATAAATGAAGAATGAATAAGAGCTTCAGGATGGCAGCCAAGGGGATTGTTAGATTTGGGTGGAAATTGTTAGATTTTGTGACCAATGTCCTTGCTCCCTTCTAAGGTAGAGGCTTTCTCTAAAATTAAATTAGAACTTAAGACTGAGGTAAATGAACGCAACATAAGAGAGTGGATGGTGAATAGTAGGTTAGTTCTAGTTGATGGATGAGGAGGAAAAAATATTGTCTGTGCACATATTTTGTTCTATTCCGCGCATAGAGGTTGAATTTTATATATGTTACTGAAGGGACTTTTCTATCTTGCGAATCAAAATTCTATGTTTCTTTATTTGGTGACCTGCTTTACTATTTACACATTTTATAATGAACAATCCAGTCTTCTTCAATTACATTCTTTTTTTTTAAAGATGTTATTTATTTATTCATGAGAGACACAGAGAGAGGCAGAGACACAAGCAGAGGGAGAAGCAGGCTCTCTCTGGGGAGCCTGATACAATACTCGATCCCAGGACCCTGGGGTCACGACCTGAGCCAAAGGCAGATGCTCCACTGCTGAGCCCCCCAGGTGTCCCTCTGTGAAGACTTCTGCAATGCTTTGAAATAAGTGCCCTTAAAAATGTTATTTTGGGAAATGCTAATGCAGAACAAAAGCTTAACTAGGAGCAATTGTTCTTACCCATTTGTTACAACAATAGTGATTTTGTACACATGGAGTTTCTGTTCAGTAGATTTTTGTATTAGTTTATCACAGTGAAAATTTCATTTGAATATAGTTAGTATTTGAAAGTAGTGTTTGATCTAATTTCTGAGTCATAGCTTGGCCATTCACACACTGAATCATTCTTTTTTTCTCCTTTGTAAATCAATAATCTCACTTTTCACTTTAGACAAAATTGAAAGCCAGTTTTTATTTTCTGTTCTTAATAAAACATCCTTTTTTTGTTCAGGAATCTGAAAGCCTGCCCAGTACCAGTACTGAGAGCAGTATGGAGCATGGAGGGTGATCTTTCTTTTTTCACCCTTTGGAAGCGAAGCCACACAAAAGCACAGTGGGAGAGCCTTCTTTGCAGACTCAGAGCTGCAACCCCAGCAGACTCCTATTTACAGGAACTGATGAAGGACAGGAAAGAGGATCTTGCTGAGATCCCCTCCCTCCCTGTTCACCCGGTTGAATAACGGAGAATGTGTTTGGCTTAATTGCTCAAGAATAAAAGCAAAACAGATGTCATTACCCATTTTGCACTTTCTGACTCGTAATTTTCTAAAAAAAAAAAAAACATCAAAAAATAAGATTTTCTTTTTCTAAAGCATTGCTGGTATGCTTCCAGTAGGTGAAATCTGAAGACTAAGACACATGTAACCTAAAAGCAGATTAAATTTATTTTTCCTATATAATGTACACCATTTTCATCCATTGCCCACTTTAGACAAAGAAAACTTGTTTCATGTGGATTTACCTTCCCCTTGAAATGTAAGGTGCGTAAAGGCAGAGACTAAATATCATGGATCAAAAGTATCTGTAAGAGGAGTTATCATCATGGACCAGGATCCTAACTGCTTCTTTAGATCATCTGATCTCTCTCCCTGCCCCTGCCCCCAAATCTTCAGTCCCTTATGACATTTTCTCTAAAAACAGGACACTAAGGAGTACCTCCCCACTTTGGTCTGATAATACAAGGGGGCCCTGGTCCCCTTCTCCAGGGAACTGGGGATGCCCTGTGACCAGGTGACAGGGCCTCCTCTCTGGTGCCTGCTGGTAAGCGCCGGGGAGGCAGAGGCTGACCTGGCGCTTGCATCTGGCTCTCAGACTCCAAAATGCCTCTCCCGACTCCTCCAACCAGAGAAGTTTCCACACCTTGACTTTCAACCACTTTTCTCTGTGCAGAAGTCGGGCTGCTTATTTGTATAACATTGTCCACCAGTCTTTCCACATTCTAAATCAAATGATGGGTTATTTCCTTGGTGAAAGAGAGAGAAAGGTATTTGGAAGAAATCAGTTCTAGTGACATAAATGCATGTTTTCTGTTTTTGTTCCCCGGTGGTTTTCTCTTTTGATTTTTTAAATGATAAATTGGATGTCTCCCAACTCTGTTTTCTTCCTTTATCCCTTCCTTGGCCTTTATTAGCCTGCAAAACTATTAGGCTTGTGAAGAAAAATAATTATGCTTTTTATTTTTTTTAAAGATATTTATTCATGAGAGACACAGAGAGAAAGAGAGAGAGAGAGAGAGAGGCAGAGACAGAGGCAGAGGGAGAAGCAGGCTCTGGGACTTGATCCCGGGTCCCCAGGATCACGCCCTGGGCTGAAGGCTGCACTAAACTGCTGAGCCACCCGGGCCACCTAGAGAATTACACTTTTAAAATACATGCATCCTTTCATATTTTCACCTACCCATTTTAATTCTGTATCACAGATGAGAGAGAGCATAAAGCGATACAAACACAAAATTTCCCTTTAAAAAATAGTAGTATGTTTAGAGGCAGTCCAGTTATATGTTCGTTTAAGGTAACTTTTAGTGACATTAGCTATTTCAGCAGGTTGTGTAGAATGCATTGCTGTAGTTTTAAAACATAACAAAACAAATTCAATAAGAGTTAAAAATTGTAAGTTTGAGTATAAATTTCCCTGCTAATAATTGTGAAATAAAAACATATTATTGAAAACAAATCTTAATTCTACGATCAGAGTAATCACAGAAATATCAGTTTGCTACAGGCATGTGTTGATTAACATGTGCTGAGTCACATTCCGTGGCCTAGAGAATCAACCTGGATGGGCAGGAGATGCTACAGGTGCATCAGAGGAATAAAAAGAAGCAGTCGCCCGTGAAGCCCCCGGAATGAAAGGGAGGTAAAAGGCTATAATCGCTGATTCGGATGTGCAGAGTCTTGTTATCTACAGAAACCTAGAGATCAACATTTGCTACTAGCAGGTGGAAAGTTTACTGGAGTGTCAGCAAAGCATCAATGGTTATGGGATATGAGCATAAGATTAGTTTTAATTACTCTTGCTAAGTAGATGTCTAGGTTCTGACATATTTCATACAGAACCAGCTAGTGGTACCCACATCGCCTCTTAGACCTGCCTGATAGGGCGGAGAAAATGTGTTTGTGTCGGATGAAGGAGATCAAGAAACAAGCTCTTCAGAGTGAATGGCCCCTCTTGGAACCAACTGTGAAGCTTACATTTTGTATGTAAATGAAAAACAGGTTAAAAATCTGCTTAATTATTGTTCTTAAAAAGATTCCCCCTTGCGGAATTCTTGTGATTCTTTCTCAAATCAATTACCTAATATACTATTGTACAGGTACAATGAAACTTCATTTTAGGAAGAAAAGTAGAAACTACCAGTCTGTAGAAATATATACATATATGTATTTAAATATTTGTGCTGAGTTTCAAAAAGTTCATTTATAAAAGGTCATAATAAAATACTAAAATGCTGTGAATTCATAATCAGTTCAGGTACCCAAGAAAATCATGGGGAAAAATACTTCTATTGGGCTTAAAACATGAATGACAAGAGTTTAGTATTTAACTCTCATTTTCCATACCAACATAATCACCATTGGATTGAAATAGCCCATTGATCTTGTCCTTTTATGAGTTGTGTATCAACAGAACTACTGGTTATTTAACCCAATCTGCCAAATAATTCCTTCTTAATAATCTATCCTATTTTATCCCGTATAAGTATTGCCTTAGTTTATTGATATTAACACCCAATCTTTTTGGGAGGGACTACTCTCCTGGGACATACGCTCTCCCGAAATGTTCTAAATCTTAAAGCACTCTTGCAAAATAAGATGTATCATCATTCACATTTGTAGTTGAAAAAACGTGAGGACTATAGTTTGCAGGTAAAGATAGTTCAATTAAGTTTCTCAGTATTATATATTATAATTCCTAAAAAACAGAAACCCCCTATCTTAAATTCTAAAGTTCTTATTGTGTCCTTATACCAGACCGCATCAGTTAATATATTTCGTGGCTTTAATTCTTGACCAAACAAGATGACAATGACTTTTCACTTTTTGAATTTCTTTAAAAAGTTGAAACGGATGCTAATCTGTTAATTTTATCTTTTTAAAAAAGATTTTATTTACTTATTCATGAGAGACACAGAGTGAGAGGCAGAGACACAGGCAGAGGGAGAAGTAGGCTCCATGCCGTGAGCCTGATGGGGGACTTGATCATGCCCTAAGCCCAAGGCAGGCACTAAACCACTGAGCCACCCAGGGATCCCATGTTAATTATATCTTGACACCATTTATCCATCCAGAAATATCTGAATGAGATTTTGTTGGAAGGGTTGAGGAAGGCTGCAATAGAGCCTAGAGCCAGCAAAAGGTATCATGGCTATCAGTATGACATGATTATACCATCATGGTGTTGACTCAAGATATTTGAATTCACCCGTACAATCTTAATCTGGTGTGCTGGGGCTGGGAGTTGAAAATCATTAGTTATATAAGTCAGTACACTGCAGTGGTGATGCCATGATTATTGACTCCTTCTGAAAATAAGGGCGGGACAAATTAAAGGCTAGAATTGTCCATTTGGAAAAAAAAAAAAAAAAGTCTGGCCGAAGAATCTAGCTAAAATATCAAGGTTTAGCCCAATTTGTGAAATTTTTAGTATGTGTGCCAATGCAATCATGGGTATCCCTGAAAACATTAGTAACGTGTAGTTTTCTAACCATACTATTTAAAAATATTACAAGTGTCTGGCAGGACTACTTGAGTTCTAATGAACCCTATTTCCCACTTAGGGACTTTGATGGCTTCTCTACTCGAGGTCACCAAAATGAAATCTAAATGGGAATTGGGTTCTGAGTAGACATGTTAAAAGATTAGCAAAAGGCAGTTATTTAGGAATTCTCACTGGTACATTCTAAATGGCTCATAAGGCTATAAATGTGCTTGCAACCAGAACTCATGCAGACTGATCCCTTTGGCAGAAATTAAATACCACTATTCATCCAAAATGTCTTGCATTTTGAGCTCTAAAATTGCCATACACAGCCAATTTTATAGCTTATTTGGGAGAGAATTTCCAATTTGTTACTGAATGTTGAAAGAAACCATTCCTGCCCCTGAAATAAATCAGATAATTTTGAAACCAGAAATAGCTATTATGTCTCAGGTAATGTTGGAGAAATTCCATAGACAGAGAGCCGCATAGCAATGTTCACTGACAAAATGGAGCTGATAGATCCAAAACCATGATGAGGAAAATTTCATTATGAGTTCATTCATAGCAGACCTGGTTTCTTTACTACCTGCGGAGTCCTATGATAGAGCCCTTGAGGGATCTCCTTATCCCCATCCCCAGTATGTCCTAAACCCCATATTTCCCTTTCAGCAAAGCCTATCATGCTGTTTCGTGCACAATTAGTGTTCTAGAATTGAGGACTGAATCACTGTTTTGGAAATTGGTTTGCAATATACTTGATAGACAGTATAAAGCCCTGGTGGGGAAGGAAAAGATACAGTTCACACTGGGTGAAGCCAGAAGCAGGTCATTTACTAGGCACAGGTGGAATTAGGCTCCCATGCTGAGAATACCACTGGGAACTTTGCAGCCCCTTGTGCTGTAGCCAATGGTCTCAGAGTATAATGAGACAGGCAAGTTCTAGCTAACTAGATGAAAAGCTCCGCCACTGTTTGAGTTACTCAGTTATGAACATCTCTTTGAGAATTTACAGAAAGATTCAAGGTGACTCCTGTAGAAGTCCTCCTGCCAGCTAAGAAAAGGTTGGAAATCTATGGAGATACTTTAGTCAGATCCCCAAAACTAGTTACCTGAGTTCACAAAAGGAGTATGCATGGGTATGATGAGGCTGTGCAAAGTTAAACCTCAATCCAGTGAGACCACTAATGTGGTAAGAGACTCTGCTCTCTGCTGGGACCAACAGGAAAGAAATCCCCTTAAGATGGCTCTAGACAATATTCTTATTTCTCAGAGGCCATCACTTTGCTACAATGTATGGACTCCTATAGGTAGCCCCAGGGGTCTAAAAGTGGGTGTTGTTTAGAATTTAGAGCTGTTTCTGTTTTTGTATTTCCTATGATTTGTTTATTCAGTTTCAGAAGCCACCATGGAAAATACAATTTGAAGTTGGGGATAGCAAACAGGCTATCAGGTTGGCCTGCCAGACTATATTTCTTTCGATCAACATACACACTTTACAGCTGTATAGCTATAAGCAAGAGAATGTTTTAAGCAAGATATGTTATATTCCTTAATGCCCTCTGAGTAGTGGTTTCATTGCATACATAATTTTAAACACTGTGTTACTTAAAGAGATGATGGGAAAGGTTTGAGAGACTGGCTGAATCAATTAAATGAGTATCTCCTGACACTGAATTTAGAAGGCATTAAAAAAAAGGACTCCACTAGAACAGTTATTAGGATCTGAAGATAGGAATGAAGCGTTGAGTGATAGTGCAATTATATTTTTTTAATCTCTCTAACCTTACAAAATTTTTCTTTTCACCTAGTTGAGTTGATTACCCTAAGGCAATAGCTGTATTTATATAAGCCAACATAGAAAACAATATTGATTCATAAGATACTATATCTATTAGCTATATTTGTCAATGGACATTTCTAAAATGATAAGAGTGTGGGTAAAATTTTGTCCTCTGGGGGATCCTGGGTGGCTCAGCGGTTTAGCACCTCCCTTTGGCCCAGGGTGTGATCCTGAAGTCCCGGAATCGAGTCCCACATTGGGCTCCTTGCATGGAGCCTGCTTCTCCCTCTGCCTGTGTCTCTGCCTCTCTGTGTGTGTCTTTCATAAATGAATGAATGAATGAATGAATAAATAAATAAATAAATAAATAAATAAATAAATAAATAAATAAATAATCTTTTAAAAAAATTTTGCCCTCTATGGTTAATTTAGATATAATTATGATTGTATTCTCACTACCAAGTGGAAAGGGCAGTCTTAAATTTTTTTTTACCTATCAAGTCCTAAGACTTCTTCCTGGAAACAGGATAAAGAAAGGACCTGGTGAGGCAGTTGTTATTGATGTTTCTGTCTGTCTAAAAGTAAGAATTATGACCAAACAGAGCACCCCATCAAGGAAGGAAGGATATAGGTTGAAACAGATAATGAAAGACAAAAGGAGTTTATAGCAAATAGAAAGATCACCTATATGTGGAGTGTAATTCCAGGGAAAGATGCAGTAATTTTATTCCTATAAGAGCATCTCTGAACAAGAGCACAATACTCTTAGCTATCTCTAAGATCCAGTATCATTTAGTGGCAAATATTGGAAAAGCCATATGACTTATTTTGTACAAAGAATGAAAATTGACTTGTGCTGATTTATGGGTTCTGCTTAAAAACTTGACAGTCTGGGGAAAAAAAGATGTCATAGTGCACACCTGGGTTTCAATTAGTAAGAACTAACATTGGGTGCATGATTTGTGAACAATATATACTCTTTTGGTCTTTTTAAAATATATTCTGAAATGAGTATTACACTTGAATTATAATACTGAGCTTCTGCATGTAGTATAGATTTGAAGTGAGATGACAGATAAAGGCCGCTCCCTACGTATGATAGGAAGCCAGGTGACACCACCTTTCTGGGAGGTCAGCACTTGACCTGCTCCATTGAATATACTAAGATGTAAAGGTAAATTAAACACATTTAAGATGGGCAGCCCCGGTGGCTCAGCGGTTTAGCGCTGCCTTCAGTCCAAGGCCTGATCCTGGAGACCTGGGATTGAGCCCCATGTCAGGCTCCCTGCATGGAGCCTGCTTCTCCCTCTGCCTGTGTCTCTGCCTCTCTCTCTCTCTCTCTCATGAATAAATGAATAAAATCTTAAAAAAAAAAAAAAAACACGTTTAAGAAACTGGCATGGAAGCAGGATAGCCTCAAGAGGAGGGGATTCAGGTTTATATGGCAGTCAAATATCACAAATAACTCTCCTTTTGAGATACAGATAAGCTATGAATGGCAAACATATTGAGATAGTTCTAGAGTTAGACACTGCCCAGTGGAGAGTTTCATGGGCTACACAGTTCTTTTCTCTTATGCCAAAAATACCCATGGTAGCAACATATGTGGTGATTTGATGACAACTGGACATGTTAGGCAAGATATAATACAGGAACTTCATTTGACTTATGGTTCTAGGGATTTAATTGCACACTAGTTCAGAGAATGGCAGTGGTCAGTTGGGATGATGAATAATTTGTGAGTTGGATAGTCGTATCATTAAACTAATGAGATAGTTCTGATAGAACTTCACTCAGGAAGGATAGTATGGATTCTGGTATATTTTAGTAGTAGCTACTATAGCTAGTAAGGTTAATGACCTAGGCTAAGGAGGTGTATTTTAGGGGGTACTATGGATAATATAAACTATGGCAGATGCCACAGAGGAGTAGGACATGGTTGTTGCTCTCTAATGTCTCAGGTGCCAAAGATAAAAAAAGAAATTCCTCCTCCTATGACTCAACTAGGATTGGACACATAAAGGATCAACACCGTGTTATTCTTATGTCAGGAAAAATGGACAATGTCATATGATATATGGGAACCTATATCTGTAAAAGCTTATATTACGACATACAGGATATGCATATGTCCATAAACCAGAGAGAATCTGCAATTGACTGAATAATGGCTTCTGATTGCTACCCTCATCACTGGAAACATGAGAAAAGGTCATTTCTTTGGGGAATGGACAGCACATGAGAGTGTCACTTTTTAATCTCTGTCACAGCAGTATGATGGAATGAAGAATTTCTATATTCATTAACAGAACTAAATAGAACCACACCTATTTACATGGTACCCTCGAAGCTCCCCTCCCCCACCATGAGAGAATATTTAGGGAGACTGATTTGAAATCCACCAATGCTATAAAAATTATTGGCGAGAAATATAAGAAGGGAAATCAGCCTCAAGAAGTTGATGACCGCAGTACTACCTTTCACTGAGATCCAGGGTGTGAATGACTAACCTAGGACTCTACTTATAAAAATGCTGTGATGTTTAGATAAGGATGGTTTTCTTTACTTGGAAAGAAATGCCTTTTTATTAGGATCTGCTGGAATGCCTAGGTTACTATTCATATGTACACTTGAGAGTTTATGGATTCTTTTGGAAAACAGCTGACTAGAGAATAGGAGGTAGGAATGTAAACATCTTTTATATGTGAAACTGAGGAGCCCCCAAAAGCCAATGACTTCTTTTGAGAATGCTTCCACACATATTGTTTATACCTTGTCCATTAACCTCAAAAAACAATGCACAGTAAAATGGGAGTGATGATTTTTCTTTTTCTGAATCTATGTCTGAAAGGTTTGAGTTATTTCACATGGAATATATTCATCTTTATCAATAGAATCCTTATTTATTGTTGTTTTTATGAGTCGTTGATAATCAATCTCCTCTGTTATCACATCATGAATTTAAATATCATCCCTATACTGAATAATCTCATGTTTTCCAGCTGAGACCTATACTCTGAGCCACAGACTCATAAATTTTGTTTACTTCATATATCCACTTAAGTCTCTCACTTAACTCAAAATTGTATCATTTGATTTATATCTCTCCAATTCATGTCAAATGTGATTTTTCTTTCTCCCCGTTTTATGATGCACCCTCTCATTTATTTCTCCCTTGTCATTACCCAGAGAACACAACATCCCACAGATTCTCTATTAAACTATTTTAACATACCTATTTTTCAGTACCTTGACTTCCTATATATAAGTGCAAAATAGGAGTTTCTCTCATTTAGCTCATCACAAATCATCACGTTGACCTTTCTGAGTTCCCACGTGTCCCTATGTCCATGCATTGCAATAAACGTCATTGGAAAATGAAAAAGGTATTTACCAATTTGGTAACTTTGGCTGACCTGAAATAGCAGCCACCATATCTCTCCAACTGAAATAGTTAATTGAAGTGACATTGCTAATCTTAAGTGAAGGGAATCTTAGATAAAGAGGATAAAAATCCAAGAGAAGAAGAGCCAATATGAGAACAATAAGAGCTATAAACATATTAGCTCACTTAACCTTTGCCACACTCAATCCTATTAAATTTAATTATTGCTACTATTTTGTAGATCATGAATCTGAGGCACCTAGAGATCAGTGATACCAGAATTCAATATCATCACAGCAAAGCCCACTGCAGGACATTGGTAACTGAAAGGAAGATGGAAAGAACAAGAGAAAGGGAGGCAGAAAGTCAAGAATCTAAAGTAGACTGAGTAACAGCGAATTTATCTTTGCACTTGAAACAATCAATAAATGGAAATATATGGAACAATGGTTTGCAAGACAATGAGCATCAGGCAATGAAAGGTGATGATCCCTGAAGGATGGGAAACAAATAAGGTACGTCCCATGATTCTCCCAGCTTCCTGCCTTGAGAGTGTGAGTGAGTATTCAGGTTGCGATACAGGGAGGGGAAATTAAGGTGGAGCACAATGGATTCCCTGTATCTAGGAAGTGGTGGTCCAGGGAGACAAAGAAAGCAAGAATTTGCAACATAGAATGTAAGAGAAGCAAGAGCTGCACAGATAGAGAACTCCAGTGTATTCTACTATAGGTCCTTTATTGGTGCCTTTTTGAAGAAATCTTTGCCTAACTGAGGTCACATAGATTCTTATATATTCTTCAGGAGGTTTTCAGTTTTACATTTTATAATTAGGTCTGTAATTCATTTTATTTTATTTATTTTATTTTATTTTATTTTATTTTATTTTATTTTATTATTTTAGTAATCCATTTTTTTTAAAGATTTTATTTATTTATTCATAGAGATGCAGAGAGAAAGAAAGAGGCAGAGACACAGGCAGAGGGAGAAGCAGGCTCCATGCAGAGAGCCTGACGTGGGACTCGATCATGCCCTGGGCTGCAGGCGGCGCTAAACCGCTGCGCCACCAGGGCTGCCCTTAGTAATCCATTTTAAATAATTGTGTGTGGCACTACCTACAGATTGAAATTTGTTTTGCATATGAATACCAACTGTTCTAGTACCATTTGGTAAAAGATTACACTTTATCTACTTCTTTTTTATCTTTGTGAAAGTCAGGTGTTTATATGTGAATATATTTTTGGACTCTGTTCTATTCCATTGATCTATTTTTCTGTCTTTAAACTACATTGTCTTTTTTTAACTTTATTGAGATATAATTGACAAAATTGCAAGATGTTTAAAGTGGCATAATGTGATTATTTATCTTTATCTTATATTTGTAATTCCCCTCATTGAGTTAATTAATACATCCATCACCTCACATAGTTACCTAGAATGTGAGCACAAATGTGAGATATCACTCCTGTCTAAATTATAGTTTGAAAGGAATTTTTGCCCAGATGACACCTCAATTTCAAACATATGAGACCCTAAGCACAGAACCCAGCCAGGACTAGACTCCTGACCCATGTAAACTATGAGATAATACACTTGTATTATTTTGAGTATTTAGAAATCATCACCAGATGAGGAATCATTTTCACATTATTGATTCTCTACAAATCAACCACTGAAGTAGAGTTTGGTTTCCAATCAATAGCAAATATAAGCCAAACAAAATTAGATTATTCTAGTCAATTAACCCTTAGGTGATTTTGTAAGGCAGTATTCTATAATATGAAAAGGACATGCAATCACTGTCCATCTTTATTTCCAACTTTTGAATATTTTCTTGTTACTGGGTGCCACTGAATGTGGGATAAGTTGATGACTGAGGGCCTACTCGTTAACACATTATGGATCTGACCATTAAAATGATTCCAGGATACTGCAGGCTGAAAGAAGTCAAAAAGTATTCAGACCCTGAAATAATCAGTTGAAGCCACTATATTAACTAAATTTAGTTGTAATAACTAAATATAAATTCCACTAAAATAAAAAAAAATTCTTCTGAAGTTACCAGTATATCTCTATTATATGAATATATATTAGTAAAACAACATAAACATTTCCTTTTTATTTTATTTTTTAAAAAGATTTTATGTATTTATTCATGAGAGACCCAGAGAGAGGCAGAAGGAGAAGCAGGTTCCTACAGGGAGCCCAATGCAGGACTCCATCCCAGGACTGGGATCACGCCACTGAGCCATCCAGGTGCCCCCACACATTTCCTTTCTAAACTCTCAAGTATTTGAATGAGAATTTATACAAAAGTTGTTTTCCAAAATATTTGCCTTAGAATTGCAGTGAGAACTCTAGGTCCCTTTAAAGCTTGAAGATTTCTGCCAGCTAAAGCTTTATTCCCTGCTGGAATAGTCCCATTTTCATCTCATTTCCTTCAATATCTGGGTTACCTCAATCCTCATCCATTTGTTACAATGCTACGATCTAAGTTTAGGTCCACCAATTCAGTGACAATTCTCTGGGCAAGTTGCCATCAATCAATTAATTGCTAATCCCCACCAAAAGAAAAAAAATCAGTTCTAAACCCACTTTCCTTTTTTACTATCATATTATCTAGTACTTCTCTCCAAGAGGATGTAAAAACACTTGTAGTTTTATAGTTTTTCCTAGAAAATATTTCTTGGAAGGATGGAAATATTCATTCCTTCCACTCAACCTGACACAAAACTGTTACCTTAGCTGGCATTTACTCAATGAATACAGATAATTTAAGAGATGGGTTAGTTAAGGATGAAAGCTTACATCTTCTGGATGATTACTGGCCATATCTATGAAGGAGACAGTTTCTTGAGAATATTGGAACACTCTGCATTGCACTAACTAGTTTTAACATTCTAATTTAATATTTTTTAAACTTCTGGAGGCTTTATCATGTTCTCTGTTGAGCCTATCATGTCAATTGCAAGTTTTTCTATGGTCTTAACACCTTGTTTGGAAATAAAATACATATAATTAAATAAAGATTATGGAAGGCCTTTGTTTCTTTTTTTTTTTAAGATTTTATTTTTTAAGGAACCTTCACACCCAATGTGGGGCTTGAACTCAATCAAGAGTCTCATGCTCCACTGACTGAGACAGCCAGGCACACTTATCTTCCTTTTGTTTCTTAATCAAAATTTGTCATTGTAACTCATACTAACCCAACTGAAGTACACTTTATATAGTTTAAATATTATAAATAACAATATATGCCACTGTATTCTAATAGAAATCTCAAATGTGATGCAAATTAGTCACTTGCTCAATATGTGACCAGTTACCACAAAAGAATATAGGGTAGAAATTGTGGGGTTTGGTCTTTGTTTACAAGAAAATTAATATAAAAATTTTGTTCTGTAGAAATTTGAACCAGTGTCAATTTCTCAGGCTCTTTTCACCTTGTGCTAAATGAGAACATCATCCCTAATATTGCTTTGCTCCTCTCTATTTTCTGTTGGATGAATAAGCCTACCCTTTCTCAAATATGATTACCCTCTTCCTCAGTTTTACTATTCCTGTGGAATTAGATCACCTTATCAAGTACAGCAGTTCAATAATAGCCTTCCTTAAATAGGAACATAAAGGTCAACTTGAGACTTCCTTCTCTACAGGGATCAAAAAGAGGTATGGAATGCCATTACAGCCTGAATTCTGATTGTCTCTAACCAAGCAGAAGGTGTTTTCTAAATAAATCTAAGTTTATAACAGATGGCTTAGCATAAGCAGAAAGGAAATCAATAAGAAATGTGAAAACAACTATAAACCAATGAACATTAACAGCTAAATATTAAAAGGACTGTATTAATTCATAGCAATTGTATATATGTTATTATTTCAGGACTCCTATTTTTAATGAAGAAAGGATATATTATTATCATGTGATGTAGTTTGTTCTTTCAGTACATACTTATCTCTAACATCTGTTTTCATATAATTGTACACTAAAGCAAATTGCAGTATGACTATAAATAAACGGCATGCTTATATTTCTGCATATTTTTTAAGCCCTGTGAATATACCATTTATTGCTCTTATAACTATCAGAATGTCAAGAGTTTTCAGCTCAACCACCTGCAATAGAATTTGTGTAAAATGATCTTTATAATTTCCCAGATGGTAGGATAGAGAAGTCTTTTTGCACATGTTTATGAATTTTTATATCCTCTGATGTTTTTCTTTAAAAACGAACTGAATTTTTCTCTTTTTATTCAAAATCTTATTGCCAGCAAAGTGCTTAATGATAGAAAATCTCCCCTGAAAGTGAATTAGAATTCAATCATTTTCAATCTCATTTTAACTTGTAGATTATGCTAAGCCTCAGGTAAAAATATGACTTGTGAGGTAGTCATATGTTTCCATTGAACTGAATCTCATATTGGGCTGACTTCTTTTGTCAAATCTGTGAAAATGGTCGCAGATACATTCTTTTTCATATTGTCTCTGTTCATCTCATATAATAAATTAGTGAAACTTGATTCTGTGTCTGAAAATGTCTGTGATGTTGTAACTGCACAGTGAGCCATGTGAGCCATGTGTAATGTGGCCCGTGGAGCTGTGGTCAAATGGTTGGCCAGACCTCCTGAGCCCATTCACAACAATGCAGACTGAGGAACACACTTCAAATACACCATTATCCTACTTTTCTGCTCAGAATCAACAACGGTGTCGTACATTACTCAAGCATAAATATTCCAAGAGATTCTATGAATGGGGGCCTATTACGTCTCCAAACACATCTCTTATTCCCCACCGTCCTCCTTTACTTCCAGCCACACTGGCCCTCATTCTCTTCCTCGGTTAATCAAGACCTGCCTCACCCCAGAGTGTTTGCCCTTTGCCATTTTCGTTACCTGGAACACTCATCTCCAGCACACAGCTAAGCGCAAGGCTGGACACATCACCTCTTTCAGATCTTATGTCAAATATTGCTGCCTCAGCAAGGTCTTTCCTGTCCACCACCCTACCTAAAATGGTAATTTATTTTTTCTCACCATGTTATTCAGATCTTTGCTGCTTTAAGTTTTTGTTTAGCCTTGTCAAGTGCTTTTTTTTTTTTTGCATTTATTGAAATGATCGTATGGTTTTTATCCTCTTAGTGATGTGATATATCATATTGATTGGTTGGTGAATATTGAACCACCCTGTCAATCTGTAAATAAATTCCACTTGATCATGGTGAATGATTTCTCTAAATGTACTGTTGGATTTGGTTTGCTAGTAATTTGTTGAGGATTTTTTTATCTATGTTCATCAGAGATATTGGCCTGCAGTTCTTTTTATATGGTGCATTTATCTGGTTTATTCAGGGTGGTATTGGTCTCTGAAATGAATTTGGAAGTTTTCCTTCTTCTTCTTCTTCTAATTTTTAGAATAGCTTCAGAAAAAAAAGGTAATAATTGATTAACATTTGATAGAATTTGCCTGTGAAGTCATCTGATCCTGGATTTCTGTTTGTTAGGAGTTTTTTTTATTATTAATGCAATCCTCTTGCTGGTAATCAGTCTATTCAAATTCTCTATTTCTTCCTGCTTCAGTTTTGGCAGGTTATATGTTCCTAGGAATTTATCTATTTCTTCCAGGTTGTCTAGTTTGTTGACATATAGTCATTCATAGTATTCCCTTACAATTGTTTGTATTTCTGTGGTGTTGGTTGCTATTTCTTCTCTTTTATTTGTGATTTAATCTGAGTCATTTCTTTGTCTCTCTCCCCTCTTTTGTTGAGTCTGGCTAGAGGTTTGCCAGTTTTGCTGGAATGACAATGAGCTATCACCTCACACCTATCAGAATGGCTAAAATCAAAAACACAAGAAACAGCAGGTATTTGCAAGGATGTGGAGAAGAGGGAACACTCGCACACTGTTGGTGGGAATGCAAACTGTGCAATTACTCTGTAAAACAGTATGGAGGTTCCTCAAGAAGTTAAAAATACCCTATGACTCAGAAATTTCACTTCTGGGTATTTACCCCAAAACTACAAAAACAGTAATTCAAAGGGATACATGCACCCCTATGTTTATAGCAGCATTATTCAAAATAGCAAAATTATGGGAGTACCGCAAATCTCCATCAATAGATGGATGGATAAAGAAGAGGTGGCTATATGTATGTATAATGGAATATTACTTAGTCATAAAAAATGAAATTTTGTCATTTGCAACAACATGGATGGAGCTAGAAAGTATTATGTTAAGCGAAATAAGTCAATCAGAGAAAGACAAATACCATATGATCTCACTTATTTATGGAATTTAGGAAACAAAACATATGAGCAAAGGAAAGAAAGAGGGAAAGAGAGAAGCCAAGAAACAGACTCTTAGCTATAGAGAACAAACTGATGGTTACCAGAAGGGTGGTGGATTGGGGGGATGGATTAAATAGGTGTTGGGGATTAAGGAAGAGTACTTGTGATGAACACCAGGTGTTTTATGGAACTGTTGAATCACTACATTGTACACCTGAAACTAATATAATACTGTATGTTAACTACATTGGAATTAGAAGTTTAAAAAAACTAAATATAAGAGCTAAAACTATAAAACTTACACAAAAAAAGAATAGGGAAAAGCTTTATAACTGGATTTGGCAATGATTTCTTGGCTACGACAGCAAAAGCACTGGCAAAAAAAGATTGATAAATTAGACTACTTTGTAAAATTAGCAAATGTAAAAAGGTAAAACTTCCATGCATCAAAGGATATAATTAACAGAGTGAATAAGCAACCCACAGAATGAAAGAAAATATCTGCAAATCATTGATCTGTGAAGGATATAAATCTTATAAGCTGATAAGTTATTTATATCCACAGTATATAAATAACTTCTGAAAATCAGCAACACAAAGCAACCCCATTTTAAAAAGGGCAAAGGCCTTGAATAAACATTTCTCCAAACAAGATATGCAAATGACTGATAAGCACATGAAAAGATACTCCACATCACTAAACATTAGTGAAATACAAATCAAAACCAAGATTTGTATTTATCAGGGTGCCTGAATAGAATTATCAGGTGCCTGAATGGCTCAGTTGGTTAAATATCTGACTCTTGATTTCAGCTCAGGTCATGATCTCCAAGTCATTTTATACTTTTTAAGACTTTATTTACTTATTCATGAGAGACAGAGAAAGAGAGAGGCAGAGACACAGGCAGAGGGAGAAGCAGGCTCTATGCAGGGAGCCTGATATGGGACGTGATCCTGGGATTCCAGGATCACCACTGAGCGAAAGGCAGCCACTTAACCACTGAGCCACCCAGATGTCCCAATGATCCCCAAGTCATAAGATTGAGCCCTGCAATGGGCTCTATGTTGGGCCTGGAGACTGCTTAAAGATCTCTCTTTCACTTATCTCTGGCTTGTCCCCCATTTTCTCTCTCTCAAAAAAAAATTAAATTAGATCATAACCAGCAATTTCACTTTCAGGTATATACCCAAAAGAGTTGAAAGCAGGGTCTTGAAGCCATATGAGTGTGCCCCTTTTCATAGCAGCATTACTCACAATAGGCAAAAGGTGGCGGCCACTCAACTGTCCATCAATGAATGGATGGATAAGTAAAATGTAGTATATAATGCAACAGAGTATTATACAGCTTAAAAAATCAAAATCTGACACATGGCTAAGGCATGCATGAACCTTAAGAACGTTATGCTAACTCAAATACAGCAGTCACAAGAAGACATGCACTCTATGATTGCACTTACATGACCTACCTAGAGCAGTCATATTCGTGCAGACAGGAGGAATCGCAGTTGCAGGGGCTGGGGGAAGGAGTCACTTAATGAACATAGAGTTTTAATTTTGCGAGTTGAAAATATTCTGGAGACTGGCTGTGCAACAATTGGGATGCACTTAACACTACTGAATTGTATGGTTAAAAATGATTAAGGTGGTAAATTTTGTGTCGTGTCTATTTTACCACAATTAAAAATAAAATGTATTTCACTGGGTTGCATACTTCAGATTAGGTCTCTGGCAAATTCACAAATTCTTTTAGAGATACGTCAGTTTAACTAATGTGAGAGAGAACTCTCCACCCTGATAATCTAGTAAGTCCAAGGACCCATCATGGGAGGAAACAGAAATAAGTAAATCAGAGAATAGTATTCACAAATGGGAATCATAGTGTATTCCCTAGGTATTATTTGTATGGAAAGTTAATGCTTTGGATATTATAATGTAAATAGATGTTAAATGAAAAAAAATGCATGAAAAGGGATGTCCAAGGTATATTGGTAATTTTTTTGTCCTTTTTTTTTTTTTCTGTACAAAGGTGATTAAATGCCCAAAATAAGAGCAGAGCAATGAATTCAGCATTACTCAGTAACACACTTTGATAATTAATGAAAAATTTGATGCCTCTTGTTCCACTGGCTATACTCAAGTAAGTTACATTTCATGGTGATTTTTACTCTTCTTCTTTCCCGTGGCTTAGATAGTGGAAAGGAAGTTGTTTAATGGGTGAAAGTTTTCTGTTTCATTGTTGTCATTAAGAATTTTACTTAAGTTTGATGGTACTATTAAAATTGGTACGTGGCTAAACATAAATGTGTCTTGAAAAGATCTGTCTCTTCTTTAGCCAAATATGTCTCATTATAGCCTAATAACTCTTGTAAATGGCAACATTTTTTATTGATATTTTCTAGAATGTGGACATTCTTCCTGACTCCTTATGAACTTCAGCAGATTTAAGTTACTAGAGAATCCTGAATATATATGCCTGTCTATACTGAGCCAAAAATGGGGTGGGGGTTACTATAATCCCATATGAAAAGTCTAAAATCAATTATATCCATGCAGGAAACCTAAGACAGGTTATAACAAAAGAGAAATCTTGTGGGAGGTAATATTCCTGGGGCCATTTTAAGGTATAATGAATTCTTAAAATGTGGACATGATCCCACTCAGACCCTACTCACTTGTCTCTCTTCCTTGATTGTCATGGATATCCCAAGAGCTGACCCCTTTTTATTACTCTGCCCATAGATTACATGACATCTCTTCTGTGGGTCTGTTCATCTTGTCTGGTGAATGACTTGTCAAAGGATTTTATTTTTTTCTCATAATATTTGTCACTATCTGAGGTTAGTTTGTATTTTAATTTACTTTCCCTGTCTCTCTCAATGGAATAGAGTTTCATGACTACAAGGCCTTCTCTGTCCTCTTGAATGATATATCCCTCATGCTGATTACACTACTTGGCACAAAGATTGATGCTGTGTGTGTGTGTGTGTGTGTGTGTAAAATTTATGAATTACTACGGGGTAATTCAATATCAATAAATGTCACATTGTAAAAATAATTTTAAATTATTCTAATTTATTTTAAATCTGGCTTGAACTTCTTAACAATATTGGCAATAATCTAGTATTTGTCATTTTCAAGATCTCTGTCTCTATCCATAGTGAACTATCAGAACCAGAGCCTTATGTAGCCCCAGGATAATGATGGAAAATCTACTTTTAAATATGTAGTATTAGGAAGTGTGGTCCTGGGGGACCTGGGTGGCTCAGTAAGCTAAGTGTCTGCCTTCAGCTCAGGTCATGTTCCTGAGATCTTGGCATCGAGCCCTACATTGAGCCCCACATTGTGCTCCCTACTCAGCGGGGGGTCTGCTTCTCCCTCTCCCTGTGCTCCTCCCTCCGAGTCTTGCTCACTCTCTCTCTCAAATGAATAAATAAAATATTTAAAACTAAAAAAATAATAAAGAAATGTGAACGGTTCCTCTTTGCCCTGATCTAGATGATCCATTTAAAGGTGATCATCTGGACACCCGCACTGCAAAGCTCAGCCACACGCATTCCCATGGAAACTATAGAGTCACTACGCCAATTGCCCCGTCTTCCCCGCTGAGGTGCCACCTTCTACTGGCACTCACTTTCAGGTCCTCATCGCTTTCAGGATCTCCAACCTTTCTCAATGTCCAAAGATCCAAACTTGCTCATTAAGATGGCCTTTTTCAATTCTCTAAACATAGAGCTTTATTTTTTAACCCCTTTTGGAAAACCAGTGGGTTTTTCTAAAGGGCCCCAATGTTCTAAACCACAAAACTGCTGCTTTGACTCATACATTATTTGCTCTAGAACTGGAAAACAAACAAAAAACAAGCGATCGGACAGAAAATATTTACTTTCCCTCTAAGAGTATGTTTATGTCTTAATCACTTTTATGAATTGTGTTCTTTTGTCTCACCTATAATTAACGAGAAGAAACTCAGTGAGATGTGGTGACACCAACTGATTAATATGCTCTTTGCAAATTTCTTAACAAAATATTCCTTTCTTTGGTAAGTGATTAACAACTTTGAACTTGAATAAGATTTCTATTTAAAGTTGTTGCTAATCATTAATAAAGCAAACACACAAATGACATCGAGTTTTAAAGCGGTCAATTCATAAATGTGAGGAAAGATGAAATTTTCCCCAAAGATAGAAATTATCTTTGTTGAGAGAAAGTGCAAGAATTTAATAGAAAAAAAAAAAGGACTGCATATAGTCTCTACTTCCTTCTACCCCTTAGAGAAAGATTATAATCTGACATGCATGAGTAGAGGAGAAATAATGGAGAATCTAAACATAGAATTTTAAAGATGTGGGGGTCTTTAGATAAAAATCTAGTCTGGCATCCTTTATGAAAGTGGAGACGATCTGAGGCTTCTGAGTTACCTGAGAAGTCTGAAATCCAGGTACCAGGACAGCTTGGTGGTGCTTTTTTCTTTTTCTTTTTCTTTTAGATCTGATATAGATAAAATAAAGGAGTTAGAGAAACCACTTTCTAACTCAACAGTGAAAAAGTAATAGATCAAACTTTTTGTTGTCGTTGCTACAGTTAGTTTGAAGTCCTAGAAAAGAGTCAAAGTCATTGAAGGTCTCGGGAAATAAAGGTTTGGTAGGGCAACAAAACATTAGATGGGAAAAATAAAGATAGGGAGTTACCGCACTGATCCTCTGGCCTTTCTAGTCTTCTTTAGCCTGGAACACGAGCAGCGGGTGATGGAAGGCGTGATCCACCCACAGGGTCCAGGGCCGCCGCGAGAAACCCAGGTACGAGTTGCTTCACCAGGAACGATCTGGCCTCTCGCGCCAACCGTCCGTGCTGCCGTCCTTAGTGTTTCCATCTGAGGCGCCGCGACGCCGGGCAACCGGGCCGTGCGCTCGGTCGAGGGCGACTCCGGGCCCGCCGCGTGGCTCCTACAGCATCGCCCGGGGCCCGGGGCCTCGCTGCCGCCCACGTTTGTGGTCAGCACCGCGCTGCCGCCTGCGTGCGGGGAAGGCACAGCCCGTGAAGCGCCTTCGGGTCAGCCCTGGCGGCCGAGGGGCCCCCTTCGCGACGACCAAGTGAATGTCCAGCTGGGGCACCCCACCTCCTCCTGCCGGGAAGCCGGGAAGCCGGGGCCGGGCCGGGCGCTCCGCTGGCCTGGGCGAGCCGCAGGGTTCGGGGGGACCCTGGGGGCTTCCCCGCCGGGAGCCGGTTCTGAGCTGCGTTTCCTTCCGCGGGGCCAGGAGGGCGCGCCCAGACCCCAGCGCCCGGCGTGTGACCGCGTGCGTCAGGGCGTCCGGGCGGCTGCGGGCCGGGGGGCGGGGGCGGGGGCGGGGGCCTGCCCGGGAGGCGCCTCTGGACCCGCCGCCCCACCCCGGAGCGGAGCCGGCGCCTCGACGCCAGGGAGCCCCGACTGCGCTGCAGCGACACAAAGCTTCAGACCGCGGCGGCCACAGCAAGGGGACGGGGACGGGGCCGGGGCCGGGGCGCTGGGCTGGACGCTCTCGGCGGCCAAGGACTGAAAAACGGGGCGTGAGACTGGCGCTGGGCTCGGTGGTGCAGGACGCGTGTGCCCCGCGGAGGCGCCGGAGGTGACCGGAGGAATCTTGCCGGAACTTGCCCGTCTCCTGCCTATAAATGGACAAACGTGCCTTCGAGCGTCAGTAGGAACGTGGTCACGACCTTCCACTTGTCGCGCTGCGTCCTGGGCCTCCATTTAGGTGCGCGCGGCAGGGGGCCCCGAACCGCCGGCGGCGACGCAGGGCTGCGGCCTCCCCGCGGGGGCGAGAGGCCCGGCCCCGGGCGCGGGGGGACGGCGGGGGGGACGGCGGGGCCGGCGTCCCGCATCCGCACGGCGGGGAGCTCGGGGCGTGGAGGGGAACGGCTTGTTTACGCAAGATTCGGAGGCTGCGGTTTTCCTTTTTTTTTTTTGCAAAAAGCCTTGTTATTTGGTTAGTAGGAATTAGATGGAGGCCATGAAGTGACGTAATAGCCATTCTGGCTTTCACAAATTAGGTCAGCGAAGCGAGACCGTGGATAAAATACCACGTTTCAAGGATTTGGGTCTCGAGCCGGCCCCGTGCCCCTCGGCGCCCGGAGGCCGCGAAGCCTCACACGGAGCCGCACGGGCCGGCGCCCCCCGTCCGAGGCGTGTTCCCTCCTCCACAATGTACCGTCGGCATTTCCTACCCCGGACATACGCTTCAGGAACATTAAGTAACGCCTATAAATTATTTCACGTTATGGAAAAACCATAAACTCTTTAACCATTTTCTAAGGGGAAGGGTACATCCTTTTTGTTATCATAACTAACACTGAGATGTGTGCTGTGCACCTGAATCACTTATCTGTCGGACTCCGATGACTCCAGAAAAATCTACTTGGGATAGAGATTAGATTACTGCTGTACGGTGGGAAACATGTTCTTAGCTGGCTATGATAAAATATTGCATTTTTAAAAAAGATTTTATTTATTTACTCATAGACACAGAGAGAGGCAGAGACACAGGCAGAGGGAGGAGCAGGCCTCATGCAGGGAGCCTGACGTGGGACTCGATCCCGGGTCTCCAGGGTCACACCCCAGGCCGCAGGCAGCGCCAAACCGCTGCACCACCAGGGCTGCCCTAAAATATTGCATTTACTACATTTTATATCACCAACTTCAAGCCTAAAAGTAAATAAAATTAGAAATCAAGATGAGCATAATGTTTTTAGAACCTGTAATTAGTTCTAAAAATTACAGTAACTGTAAATTGGCCCTGGTTCTTGTCCATTTTATGCACAAGGAATAGTAAGCGACAGGAATCACATCTATGTTGGTAGATATCCACACACAAAACCAAGAGCTCACCGAAATAAAGGTGCATTTCGAATCCCTACTCATTCCTTATGTAAATAATATATAAATACAAGATTTATTTATTTACTTAAAGATTTTATTTATTTATTCATGAGACACACAGAGAGAGGCAGAGACACAGGCAGAGGGAGAAGCAGGCTCCATGCAGGGAGCCCGTCGTGGGACTCGATTCCGGGTCGTCGGGGTCACGCGTTGAGCTGAAGGCAGACGCTCAACCACGGAGCCACCCAAGTGTGTCTGTAAATACAAAATTTAACAGAAAGTTAGAAATGACAGATTTCTAATAAGCAGAAGAAGTTAAGCCCCACTTTACACTGTTTGCATTAACTGAGGGCAGAATCCAGCTTTTCTAGCTCCTGGTCTAGAATATTTATTTATTTTTAATTTTTAATTTTTTTTAATTTTTTTTTTTTTTAGAATTTTTATGATTCCACCACCACTAGGATAGGACAATTTTGGTTATATGTGCATATGTTTGACCAACATCTAACAATTCAAAATATTTGGGATATGCCTCAATTTTAAAGGATATATTGTTTTTAAGAAAGCTGTGTTAATCCAGTTTGTCTTTTCTGTTGCAAAAGCCACAACATCTAGGCAGGGAAGATTCTGTAATTTATTTGATTCAGAACAGGCTTTTTTGTGGAGATGTTTATTTCAAATATGTTTATTTCAAAAAAAAATTTATTTCGAAAAAAAGTATGTTTATTTCAAATATGAAACTTTGTTCTGAGGAAGAATATTGGCTGCTCAATGTTATTTTGGAGTCATTATCCTGGAATTTGTTTTTTGTAAATTTTTTTATCATATCTTATTGCTTATTGTTTTCAAGGAGTTTGTAAAAAGACAAGATAAAATTGAGTAATTAAATGTCACATTTCAACTTTACTCAAGTTTACAATTTTAAGGTATCTACGTTTGCTTGAAGGAAAAAAAAAATATATATATATATATAATCCCACTGTGGTTACTAGGATGAGATGAGACTGGTGTGAAAGTCATTTAAGAAAAGTGAAAAAGCAATAAAATTCCAGCTGTTTGGTTAGGAAAGGTTCTCAGAACTCCTTCAAACTCAGCCAAACAAACAGTCAGGGTTCTTCATGGAGCTCACTGTGGCTGATAATTGAAAGGTTATTTCCAATATATATTGTCCATTCGAAAAGCGTATGTGAAACCAACACTAATATTCTCCTTCCTGCACATGATAGTATATGAAACATGAAGACTTCTTAAAGAAGATATCCTTAAAGATGAAACATACTGTATTTTTTACACTCACTTTTTCAAGATTGCATTTAAGCATGCAAATGCTGGTTAAGAGAGTATAAAGTCCAGAGTCAATTATCTTGTACCATATACTTACTCAGAGTTTGGAGAGAAGAGTTGCAGTTGTGAGTGGAGGAGGACATGGCTGAGCATGACAAAAGCCAAAAAAATGAGAGCAGAGAGGTCCATATTGTACAAAACACAGTTTTTAAAATAAGAGCTTTGGTTACAAAAAAAAAAAAGGTATTTATTGTCAGTCAACAGTTTTAAAAATCATATATTTTAGGGAAGAGATGATATCAATTTTGCTCAGAAACTCTCTATATTTCCTGATGTGCAGAGACAGGAGATTGCATGCTGTAGATCAATCTGTGATCAAGAGAAAAGCAGGTCCAATATTAAAATCATACGCCATAAGCACATAGATGCAGTGTTTGAAAGAGGTTTTTTTTTTTTTTTCATTGTCAGACTCAGAGAGAGAAAAGAAAGCTTTAATATCAATTTGCTTAGTAAATGCATTTCATTTGCATTCATTTTCAGGACCTAAAGGAGACCTAATCTGTCATAGAGCTGAAATTATTGAAAAACTCTGAAAACAATGTGTTGTTTGCATATTGAGATTGAGCTCCAAAGTTCTCAGTCATTTATCTTAACCGTGTGTGTGTGCGCGCGTGAGGGTATGTCTGTGGTGCGTGAATTTTCTGTGTAATTTGAGATATGTTTTACTCAATGATGTAAGAACAGGAAACTTCACAGTAAATCTATAGATTGTCACATAATTTTACAACATTTGATTTGATTGTACCTTACACAATAAATAAGCCACTACTTACATCGTAATGTCATCTGAACTATAAACAATTAGCTAACATACATATGTTCACATTATGGGAGGTAATTGGGTCATTATACCCTGTGCTGAATTATCTTTTGTCGTTGATCAAAGGTAGACATTTAGAAGCATGCATAGCTAAATCTTGACCAGAAGTTGGCTTAATTTTTACAGAAAAATAAATCGTTTTAGGTAGGGTGCAAAGCAATGAATTATACTGCCTAATTCTTGCATAGAAAAGTCAATGACAATAAATTTTTCAGGTGAGGGAGTCAAGCTTAGGTTTTTACTTCAAATACCAAAAGGAAGGCATTAAGAGCAAAAAAGAGTATGGGTCATCTTTTAATGAACCATGTATTATGGTTGACATCTCTAAAACGAGGGAGTGACTTTGTTATCAATTCAAGAATCAACTTAAAAGTGAAACACTGTGCACTTAACCTTTACAAAAAGCATATAATGGAGAGGACATCTTTTTTTTAAAGAGATTTTTGTGAAATATCAGCTTTAAAGTATTAGCTGTGCAAAATGCCAACCCGCAATGTTGGGTTAAATGACTTAGCCAAACAATGTATCTCAACAGCATTTCCCTTTGCAACACCAGATACACAGCTAAAGCATTAAAATCTCTAAACAGGATCAAAAGAGCAATGAAATGTGAACTCTTTCCTCAGGGTTATTTACTTCTGGACAAGTAACATCAATGTTACATGAAAAAAAAAATTGATCTATTGGAATATTAGATATGTTAGCAGCTTTAAAAAATTAGAAGCAGAAACTTTTCTTTTTTGTAAAAAAATATTTATTTATTCAGGAGAGATGGGGGGGGGGCGCAGAGACACAGGCAGAGGGAGAAGCAGGCCCATGCAGGGAGCCCGATGTGGGACTCGATCCCAGGTCTCCAGGGTCACACCCTGAGCTGAAGGCAGCACTAAACTGCTGAACCACCCAGGTTGCCCTGCATAAACCTTTCTTGAAAAAAAACCTAAGCAATACCCTCAATACATGTCTGAAATGGAATTGCAAAAGATGTACCATCTCCATCCTCCTCCCAGTTACTTTTCTTTTCAAACACTAATGGAGCATTCTTGGGAGCCCCTGAGACTCTGCTGATAACAATGAGAGCAAATCTTATTTCAAAATGCCCTCAATGTCCCTAACCTGCAAATCTTTTTCTATATTTCTGCCAAAGAAAATGCACCTTTCAATTCTTGTTGATGCTAGGTTCATGGCAGCAGCTATTCAAGACACTGTAGAAAAGATTATCAGGAAGGTTGGTCGGAGACTGAGGATTCTGGTGGATGTGTCTTGCGAGATCCCCTCGATGCGAGATGATTGTAAGGTGGCTTTGGACTTGCAAGGGAAGGAAATGCTTAGCTCTGAGCCAAAGGGTCTCTGACAAAAAAGAAAAAAAATCTAAGGTATAGTGCTGAGCGGAGAGAAGGACTGACCACCATGTATCCTCTTCCAACTGACATATGGAAGGAAGTAGATAGTTACTAAGTTTAAGACTCAAGTTGAAGGAATACAGTCTTAAATGACTCTTTTCCAAGAGTCTAGTTCTAA
Organism: Canis lupus baileyi; assembly: GCF_048164855.1. Lineage (NCBI taxonomy): Eukaryota > Metazoa > Chordata > Mammalia > Carnivora > Canidae > Canis > Canis lupus. The sequence goes on along the minus strand of NC_132872.1, from coordinate 28,915,472 downwards.
AAGGCAAACACTTATTAGGAGTCTCTTAAAAATCTTCATCTGAAGGAATAAAGCTGTGGTGTGAGAAGAAGAAATATTTTAAGATCTTGGAGAGACCACATATAAGCACTCAGATTAATGGGCTGGTTGAACAGCCGGTTGAGAATAAATCATCTTGAAAGTCCAACCAAAGCAAACCTTCAGACTGCAGAGCCATTTACAACAGACTACCATCCTATGAGGGACCTCAAACAAGAACCTCCTTGCTCCTCAGTTCTGAGCTACAGAATTCTGAGCTAAATAGAGTGGCTATTAGGTAATTTTATAGCATGAACCATTGGAATGGCAATTCCGTAGTCACATCTGCTTGTATGAGCATAAAATCAAAATAATAATGATATATATTTATAAAACAAGTTAAATAATGAGTAAATATTTGATGATGAACTTAATACAGACTTTAAATTTCATGATTACATTTCATTTTAAATCCCTTACTTGATAAGGCAAAATGATGTCAGGATGTCAAATTTGGTATATATTGCTTGATTTAAGGAAACATACCTTTAATCAAGAGGGACAAAAATCTCCTATATTCTGAGGGAAACTGACTTGCATCAATCCATAAATAATAGAATTTGAATGATGTGCATTCATTTATTAAGCAAATATTTAGAGGCCTATTAAAAGCCAGCACTATTCTAGTAACTGTTTAAAATGAACTTTGTTCCTTTCCATTGGAGTTTACAACCTTGGGGTTATGGGAATAGGAATGTTGAATGTTGTAATAGAATGAAATTGACTTTGTGCAGTTGGAAAAGCATAGTTACCAAAACAAAACAAAACAAAGATGGGTGGTATTGAGTGCCTATTTGAGGATAGTGATCATGAAATAAGTTAAGAAGAGAAAAAATAATAAAATGATAGTGAAGATTAGAAAGGTATCATAACATTAATAATAGAGATCGCTAATATTTGTTGCATATTTGTTGTGGTCTAGGAATTGTTTAAGTATTTTATGTGGATGAATTAATTTATCTCTTATATCAACTCTGCCAGCAAAGTAGTATTATCATGTTCATCTAATAGATGAAGGAGCAAAGACGTACAGAACTTAAATAATTTTCTAATAGTCCCATATTAATATTTACAAGATCAGTATATTTGACTTCTTATTGATTTGGGGGAAATGTTATAGTAGGAAGCTTGAATCAGTGCTTCGAAAGATAGTTTACTTTATGATAATGCAACATGCACAGTGTAACTATGACATTGTACCATAAAGGAAAATTCTTTAGGCTCAAATATGTTAGGGTTTTAAGGAATAAGATGAGATATACAGAGCATTGAAGTACCACAGGGAGGAATGGAGTGGAAGGTAAGTGCTGTGGGCGGGCCAAAAAGGTCTGCAACTAAGGGGATAATGCCTGAGACTGTGGCTGCGCGTCACTAAGAGGAAGCGGGGGGCAGGTACTTAGTTAAATGTTGAGAATGCCAAAGGCAGGGAAGAAATAATCCTCTGGAAGCAACACTGAAGAGTAAGAAGAACAGCAGTCCTGCTCTCAAAGCTAAGATATACGGCACGGTGGGGGTGGGGGGGAGCTTGGACTGCAGGACATGGTCTATTCAGAGAGGGAAAAACGCGTTTTAAGGGATAGATGCAAAGAGGGAAATTCAGAAATGAGTTTGAGAATGTGCAGGACTTGATGGACTGACATTCCAGGCAACAGGCTGGGGAAAGAAGGCCAAGGAGCTAAGTTCCTGCATCGGACAGGTGGCCATGAGCGTTCAGAAGCTACGGAGAGGGCACAGAGGTTTTCGTTCTCATATCAGTAGAGGTAAGTAAGGGGGAGGTGACATTTGGTGGTTTTCATCTTGTCTGCTTTGTGGGTGGGCAGTTCAAGTCCTGTGGACAAAAGGGTATCTGCCTGGCAGCAGGGATTATGGAGATAATGATTTTCATCCTTTCACACGGAGAAGAGTATCTTGAGGTGGTGAGAGGTGGCTTTGTAGGAAGTAGCCCACCTGGTCTTCTCCCCCGCCCCCACCCCAGTAATTCCGACCTTTTACTCCCATTAAGCTGTGGAAAGATTCTCGATACCAGCATTTCTTGGGGGAAATGTGAGTTCTGAATTGCTGGAAGTATCCAGGAGAATCGGAGGAGCTAAGTGCCTCATGGTCCATCTTTAGAATTGTCCTACGGTGACCTGACAACTGACACTGATACATATTAGAAGTAGAGTCAATCGTTTCTCCAAAAAATCCTGCATTTTGCATCTCCAAGCCTACCTTCTCCCTCTTCTTTCCTGCTTGGCTGCTTGACGCAGGCACTTCAGCCACCTAACCTGGAACCGAATTGATTTGTTTCACTACTTATTATGTTGACAACTGATAAATTATAAAGAAATAATTCCGAAGGAAGTTTATTTCTACTCCGCATAAAAGGGATCATATGACCATAAAAAAACACATTATCGGCTAAAACAGAATGTTGACTTTAGTAAAACCTTACAGATAGGCCAGTCTTGTTATAGCTATTGTGTTTTTTCTTTAAAATAAAGCTGGATTGGGGATCCCTGGGTGGCTCAGTGGTTTAGCTCCTGCCTTCAGCCCAGGGCGTGACCCTGGAGACCTGGGATCGAGTCCCACATCAGGCTCCTGGCATGGAGCCTGCTTCTCTCTCTTCCTCTTTCTCTCTCTCGCTCTCTGAATAAATAAATAAAATCTTAAAATAAATAAATAAATAAATAAAATGAAGCTGGAGAACAACAAGAACTTCAACAATATTTGAGAGAGTGCTTATTTATCTTAAAAATTTTATTTTTAAACTTTTCAAGCACAGCAATGCAGTGAAGTTCACATGGCGAGAAGCACTTCTCACAATGTACAAACTGTGAAAATAACACATTTCATTAAAATAGGCATCTCTGCACTAAGCACCAAGTCACGCAAGCAAACATGAGAAGAGGAAAAGAGGCTTTGGAACAGCACTTACTCCCTAGAGATCCTGAGTCAGCTCTTCTTACCTGGAAAAACTCTCTATTCGTAATGTTTCATTATCCCCAGTTCCCTCCAGGTGCTATTAGGTAATGACGACTCTTGAAACTTTAAAAACACATTTTAAAATTTGGGATTATACATATTTTGGGGGCAGGGGTGAATAGAGGTCGGGAGTGATTCTTCTCTGGGATCCAACAATCAACAGAGTGGAGGAATAATGAAGAGAATAAAATTGATCTTACACCAAGAACATCACCATGAGGGCACCATAAGTGAGCCCTCTCCTCAACAGATTTTAGAATTCAAGCAGAAGGAACTTGAACAAAAATTAAAGGAGCAGATGAAGAAAAAAAAAAGGTTTGTTTTAAAAAATATTTGCAGAAATTCTTCAAAAATACAAATAAAGTTATTGTTCTGCTTTCATGAAATTAGAAAAAAAATGTTTTTACTGAAATGTGTGCAGGTAATATGGAAAGCTATAATGATAAAAATAAAATGGCACATAACCCTACACCAACAGATGTAGATATTGATATTGAGGTGTACTTATTTTAGGAATATAACTGGTATTACCTCAATAAGCTCATATTTTGTATATATAAAAGATCATATATAATGGTAAATAACTGAAAATATCTAAAAGCACATATTTTAAATACACTTTTAAACCTGCTTAAAGTATTCAAATATAATTAAGTTTTTATGTATATATATATTGACTGTGTCCTGATTAAAATGCCTAGTTTAGCAAATTTAGTTTCCTCTTTCTTTTCTTTGTCAAGTAATTTAATGATGAATATTAAAATCTTTTATGCAACTTTTTACATTGTTTTGTAATCATGGACATTATTCTATGTCTAACTCATTTTATTCAGTGTCTTTCATCAAATAACTCATTTCCCCCCATTCTTTAGCTGCTTATTTTGGTTAATATCTGTTTCATCAGAATATTATTTTTAAATACTTATTTTGAAAATATAAAAGAGATGCTATAGTTTCTAAAATTATACATATCATTATTTTCCATTGTCTTCACCCTAAACAAAGAAAAAATCTTTGGGTCTTAAAATTTGTGGTCGAGCCTTATTTTCTCAACTCTGACTACTCAGTAGTCACTGCTCTATTCCTTCTAGTATTAATATTAAAAATAAGTCTGGGAAAAACTTCCTTTTTCTTTGTAGATGAATAAGATCTTTTCTTCCCAATCAGAAAAGTCACAGAATTTTCTTTTTTAAAAATTTTAGTTGGCAAGATTTGTTTTCCTCCTTCCCTCCTTCATCTTCAGGTCAGAGTTTATAGCAACTGTGACACGATCAGTGTCAGCTACTGGCAATGAAGTCTCCACTGTTGACAACAGCCGAGTCCATCTTATCCCCGAACTTCTCCTTCCTTGAGATGAACACAATATCTGCAAAGACAACAGAAACGTATGGCTTACGTGTAAAGCCAGGAGCATGTTGCTGCCTTGGTATTTGGTGAAATTGGCAGGATCTGGAATGCCCTAACCACCAGTTCTCCTTCCCCCTCTGGCCTCCTGGGTCAAGTCCTGTAGCCAAGCTGGCCTCCTTAACAAAGAGACAAGTCAGACTTCCTGCTTGTTCCTGAGGAATGGGGTTCAGTTCTCTGACAGTGCCCAGAATTATTCAAACAAGCCAGTCACATCCTCCTGTGGGCACCAGGGAAAACCTCAAAGGTTTCCTGGGGCTACAAAGCTTGCCTCCCACAGTCCCTCCGTGGCTTGGTTCCCAAGCACAACTGCTGTGTTGCCTCAGTGGTAGGCGGTGTCTCCTTCCCCCTGCTGGGAGAGTATGTGACTAACAAACCAGTGTCGAGCTCATCTTTCCGGGGGCAGGTATCATGGGTTTGGCCACCCTGTAACCGTAAGGCAGAAATCCCTTCCTCATCAGTGGAGTCAATAGGATGCCACGAAAACTTGGTTGCTCTTATAACTCAGAGCAGTTTTCAAGACCGACGACTTGTAAATCTCTTTCAAGGAGAGGTTTTTAAATGGAATATCGTCATTTCCTTTACATTTCTTTTTAATTATTTTTGTATGTCTTCTAAATCTCCCCACTGTTCTGAAGTATTTATACACTTAAGTCTTTATTGAGGAGCTACTTTACACTAGACACTTCTCAAGGTGCTGCTAAAATGGCAGTGGCTAAAAAAGACAAAAATATTGTGATTCTAGTCTTTTATGCTACAGGCAGACAATAAAAAAATAGCAATACAAATGACAATACAAAATAGTAAATATGTAAAGTTACCTGGGTGGCTCAATTGGTTAAGCGGTTGACTCTTGGTTTCTGCTCAAGTCATGACCTCGGCTCGGAGTCTTGGGATGGAGCTCTACCTCAGGGTCCACGCTCAGCAGGGGGTCTGCTTGAAGTCTCTCTCCTCCCCCTCCCCCATGCACTTGCATGCACTCTCTCTCTCTCTCTCTCTCAGATGAATAAACCTTTTTTAACAATAATAAATCTGCAGTGTCAGAGATAGCAGGGAATGTTATAGAAAAGAGAGATTAAAAAAGAACATGGAGGTGGTAGCTACCATTTGAGCAGAGTGATGTTAGGGCTCCAGCCTGGAAAAGATGAAGAAAAGAAAGAAGCACGGGGGTATCTGAGGAAGAAGAATTCCAGGCTGAGGGAACAGCAAGTCTAAAGTCCTGAAAGTCCAAGAATCTAGCTCTTCGTCTTGGGCACGTTAAATTATCCGTTTGATCTCCATATTTGTATGTCAAAATTTAGACATAGGTATAATCTTTCCTCAGGGCTATGAAATGTGGGCTCTTTTTTTCCCCCCAGGTGTGAATAGGTTCTTGACACAACAGGTGATTGTCAAGACTAGGGAAGTATCTTTCTGGGTGAATTCCTTTACTCTCTCATCCCAGTACTCTCTCAGGAGGCAAGTATGCCTTCTCTTCAGGTACCTTACACATTTTATGTGCTTAATCATGGGTGTTTGATGAACAAATCATTTTGAATGAATGAATAGTTCCCTGTCTTTGCACAGTCGCTTCATATAACTTAATATATGTAGATTTGGAAGTTTGTTTCCACAGTTTTCTTTTTTTAAAAAAGATTTTTATGTATTTATTCATAGAGACACAAAGAGAGAGAGAGAGGCAGAGACACAGGCAGAGGGAGAAGCAGGCTCCACGCAGGGAACCCGATGCGGGACTCCATCCCGAGGCCCCAGGATCACACCCCGGGCTGCAGGCTGCGCTAAACCGCTGCGCCACCGAGGGTGCCCTCCACAGTTTTCTTTATTCTTTATGCTCTTGATGTAAATAACTCTCCTCTACCAAAGAAGGCATGAAAGACTCCAATTTCAATCTGGTTATATCTAGCATTTTGACCATGGACTCTATACTGAGTGTGTTCAAGGATGTCTGAGCAGACCTAGACATTTGAAATTCCCTAAATTCAACTTTAATTTCTTCTGTGTGACTTTGGGCAAATCACTTAAACTGTGATAGTTTCTCTTATGAATATAATATCAAATATTACACTTTCCTGTGACAATACAAGGATGCATAGGAAAGCACACTGTATAAACTATCAAAAATGTGAGCATTTTTAAAATATTTTACCTTATACTGTATGTCTTTATAACTGTCCTACATTCATTTACCCCTCACGTAAATTATGCAGAGCATAAGAGTGTGAGTGAGTGAAAACGTTTATTGCACACATATCTTCAAGTAGAGAAAGGACAATGGGAATTTCATGCCTATGTATTTTCTCAGTAAGTTGGAAGGAACATTCATTCACTTGCTGATGTGTTGTGGCACATTGGGATTTGGAACTATAATAGTGAAGAAAACAATTAGAAGAGGTATCATAGCAAATCCAAAAGTGCATAAAATAAATGAATTAAAAAAAAACAGTTATAAAGGAGGTAAAGTGATTAAGGAATTTAAGTTCTTATGATCCCAGGAGAAAAAGTCCTTAACAATATGCTCAAGAATGGAGCTCAAAATCAGAATGTTTTGTGAATTTTGGCTTTAACATCTTCTCTTGTAAACTGTGGCATCTTAAAGAGAAACTAATTTTTATGGATTAAGTTAAATTTCCTTCTAGGAAAAGGTTGTTTGATGCAAAATGCCTTTATTTAACAGACAAAAGGAAAGCACAACCTTATAACTTAGCATATCTAATGAAAAACAAACCAGTTAAAATGTCCATCATCTAAGTTCACTGCTATTTCATGCCCGTACTTCATGTAATTAACACACTACAACCTTCCAGAAATTGCTTTTACATCTGCCCATTTATCCTCACCCTAGTCCATGTTCTTATTTACTTGCCTCTATGAATGTCAAATTAGATTGTAATTGGGAACTTGTTCCTGTTTTTACTAAAGCATATTTAAACAACCCTAGAACCAGGTGGTGCTTGGCATTAGCTATCAATGTAATGCTCATGTGTTTCATTCGATACATTAAACTTTTTTGTCCCCTAGGGTTTTCCTGACAAGTTATTGATCTCTCTCTCTTTTTTTTTTTTTTTTTTAAGATTTGATTTATTTATTCATGAGAGACACGCAAAGAGAGAGGCAGAGACACAGGCAGAGGGAGAAGCAGGCTCCATTCAGGGAGCCTGATGCGGAACTCGATCCCAGGGCCCCAGGGTCACGCCCTGAGCCCAAGGTAGACGCCTAACCAGGAGTTTCCAAGTTATTGATCCTTAACATCTTAGAAGTCCTGCTATGTTCTTCACAGTGGTATTTTTGTTCTTCTGGTTCATCTCTATTATTCAAGCTTATTAACTATCAGCTTTTCCTGACTTTTTCTATTTATATTTAAATTGACTTGGAAATACCCATTGTCTCTACAAACTTGTTTCCTCTGGCCAACATATATTCCTGGCCTTAAGGAGTGGATAGGTTTGCCAAATGAAATGCAGGACACACTCAGTTAAATTTGAGTTTTAGTTAAACAAAATAAACTTTTAAAATTTAAGTATGTCCCAAATATTTCATGGAAATAGATATGCCATAAGAAATTATTCTTTTTTTTTCAATTGGAAATTCAAGTTTGACTACATATGCTACATTTACTTATTTTATTTATTTTTGCCAAATCTGACAGGCCTAGGAGAGAGATAAACCAAACTGAGATATAATAATTACACAAATCAATGTAAAAAGATTAAATAAAAGACCATGGCTTTTAAGACTATGCCAATAAGATGTACCTATGTACATTAACTTATTTCTATTTTATTCTCAACATGCAAATTTTATGAGTCATGGCAAGATTGACCCGCTTCCCCCCAAGAAAGACGGTTTACCATCACAGCATAAATAAAATTTGAAGTGTGCTGTCTTTTACTTTTATAAAATTTTCCATCTATCTGAAAGGTAGGATATTGTAGACAGTTAATTTATATCAGGATTTGTAAAACAGTATTGTGTTGCAAGCTTTAAGATGCCAAGTATTAATGAGGGTGAAATGAGTCCAAATTTCTAGAAAATGGCTCTTCCACTCTTAGATTGTATGGACTAACTAAAGGAAAACATCTTTCCCACTAAAAGAAACTTAAAAAGCCAAAACTTCTCCATACAAGTTAGCTCTTTAGAGATATTTAAAAGCTAATAAAGCAACATGGGTCAGGGGCTAAAATTCTGGAGAAGAGAGACCTACGGAAGGATAAGCTAGAGCTTTGTATCTGGTTATCTGTGAGTGTATTAGCGGTTATAGCCAAGTCACAGTTTCAATTTATTTGAATATATATAACTATAGAGGTTGAAATTCAGATTTTACCCAGGTAGATGATAACTGCTGAGGAGGAGACAACAGCTGTTTGGGTGCTTTACGGAGTTGGAGAGATGAAATGGGCAGTTTGTGAGATCTAAAGTGTTGATTTTTTTTTTTAACAGATCTGAAACTTTAAGTTGCACAAAGTTAAATGCTAGGCAAAAGGTCTCTGGAAATTAAAAAAAATATATATATATTCATTTTGTTTCTGCAAAGGTATAATATTTTAATCATGGAAACTGAGATACTGCTTATTTTCTAATGTAGTAAATGCCTCATCTACTTTTTCTCAATTCCCTTAAATCATTTGTGGTCAAAGTGCAAAGATGGTACCTCAAATACATTAGTATTTATTTCATATAAATAAGGACATCATTTTATATAACCACAATATAACTGTCAAAATCTGAAAATTTACATTGATATATTACTATCAGAATTAACTCAAGAATAATTCAATCCTAAAGATCTTGGTCAAGGCCACACAAGGTAGCAGACCATGCTGAGTTAGAGGGAAAGATGTGGTCCCAGAGTCCTAGGTCAGAACCAGAGGAAGACTCAGAATGATATTTACAAATAGCAACAGTTTCCAATATAAGGAAACAAGCCCCAAGAGAATGAAAACACTGGTGACCACGTGGGAAGGTGAGTTGGTATATGGAGGTCAGAGAGTAAGTGGAGTAAAAAGGCCTTCCACATGACAGGGCAGCCCAGATGGGGATGGCAAGGTCACTCAGGGCAAATAATGCACCAATGAAGGTCTAGGGGTAAGGGATAGGCTACAGTGCGTGTCAGAGGCTGATTGAGTTGAAAATGGTACCCACGTGGTAGAGGCTAGACTGCTGGAGGGGGTTAAAGACAGAAGTGGGTAAGAGAACTTCCCCATGGGATGGGATGCCAGAGTCAAAGCAGAGTAGAGAAGATGTCCCCATGGGGTAGTAGCCTTGGATAGGGTGTTGGCATGGCAGCTCATTGTATAATTTGGCTCAAATCATATAACATTTGAGTGAGTTGGAGTATCTTGTTTTCAAGTTTGATATTTTCTTTCAGGTTTTGTTTCCTTAGGTATGTTTCAGTTGGTTTGGGGTAGATATTTTGGTAAGTCAGTGATTAAGGTTCTTATCATTTTTACAAGGTAGATTATAAAAGTTTTACATACTTCATAATCTCGATATCTTTTATTTAGTCATTTAAAGAAAAGATTTTATTTATTTATTTATTCATGAGAGACACACACAGAGAGAGGACACAGGCAGAGGGAGAAGCAGGCTCCATGCAGGGAGCCTGATGTGGGACTCGATCCCGGGTCCCCAGGATCAGGCCCTGGACTGAAGGCGGCACTAAACTGCTGGGCCGCCCGGGCTGCCCTTATTTAGTCATTTTTGAGGAAATATTTTACATTTCATTTCAAAGAGTGTATATCATCCACTTCTGTGATAAAAATTTTATATGATTGGAAAAATGTAATACTTTGAAAATTATCTCATCAATAAAATAAGGACTTGAGAGTGCAGACTGCTCACACAATACCCAAAATGGATTGCAGACTATAGTTGCTATTGGAAGTATATAAATAACATATGTTCATGTGGGAAACGGAATATAATGGATATATTTTTATTTTCAGATATCTTTAAATTTAAAAGTTAAAAAATTGAAGGCATTGAATATTATAAACTAGAAGAGATCATATGTTCAAAGCCTCATATTTATAGAATACTATCTGTAAAATTATTTTATTGCATTAAAGCCGATATGCAATAGAAATCTTAAAGCTTTTTAAAAAGACTAGTGTTTAGTAACAAATACGTATTATCTCATATACATCTTTTTGATTATGTGAGTATTTCAGATGAGCAATGCCAACTCTTAGCTCAGTTAATTAATGTGCAGCATTCATTTTCTAATTCAGAATAGAGCATTGCAGATGGTTTTATAAATGCATTTGAATCTTTTAAACTTTGATGATCAAAAGAAATATGCGATACTTTTAGTATTTTCAGCAAGTTGAAGATAACAATCATGTATATTTTTCTTTTACAGAAGAAGATTAATGTATTTTAAGCAATGAAAAAAATGAGTAAAAGTAAAAATAATATAAAACATTTGGAAATGTTGGGGATCCCTGGGTGGCGCAGCGGTTTAGTGCCTGCCTTTGGCCCAGGGCACGATCCTGGAGACCCGGGATCGAATCCCACATCAGGCTCCCGGTGCATGGAGCCTGCTTCTCCCTCTGCCTGTGTCTCTGCCTCTCTCTCCTCTCTCTCTCTCTCTGTGACTATCATAAAAAAATAAAAAAATAAAAAAATAAAAAAATAAAAACATTTGGAAATGTTTATATAGAACTATTCACGGACATTTCAAATACCAGTTTTATGCTATTTACGCAAATTACAGGCATACCTTGTTTTATTGGGCTTCACTTTATGGTGCTTTGCAGATATTGCATGTTTTGCAGATGGAAGGTTTATGGCAACTGTGTGTCAGGCAAGTCTATCAGAATCATTCTTCCAACAGCATTTGCTCAGTTTGTGTCCATGTAACATTTTGGTGATTCTCACAATATTTCAAGCTTCATTGTTATTCAATATTAATAAATATTATTATATTTGTTATATTGATTTTTGATCAGTGATCATTGATGTTATTATTGTACTTGTTTTGGAGCTCCATGAGCCATATCCACATGATAGTAAACATAATGTGTGACTGTTCCGCACACTCGCTATTTCCCCATCCCTCTCCCTCTTCTTTGTGCTCTCTGTACTCTGAGACACAACAACATTGAAATTCAGCCAATTAATAACCCTACAATGGCCTCAAGTGTTCAAGTGCAAGCAAGAATCATTCAATTAGGCAAACTTCATTGTTGTCTTACTTTGAGAAATTGCCACAGCCCTTTGAACCTTCAGCAACCAACACCCTGATCAGTCAGCAGCCAAAAACACCAAGGCAAGATCCTCCACCAGCAAAAAGATTATAACTTGTTGAAGGCTCATATGGTGATTAGTATTTTTCAGCAATAAAATATTTTCTAAAATATTTCATCTATCTCTTTGAGACAGAGAAAGAGAAGACAGAGCAAGGGAGAGCATGACCTGAGGGAGGGGCAGGGGCAGGCTGCCCACTGAGCAGGGAGCCCGATGTGGGGCTGGATCCCAGGCCCCTGAGCTCATGACCTGAGCCCAAGGCAGATGCCAACCAGGTGCCCCAGCAATAAACTATTTTTGATTAAAGTATGTACATGGGTATTTTTGTACATGATACTATTGAACAATTAATAGACTACAGCATAGTGTAAACATGACTTTCATACACACTGGGAAACCAAAAAATTAATTTGACTTACTTTATTAGGATATTAGCTTTATTGTGATGGTCTAGAACCAAACCTGCAAGATCTCCAAGGTATGCCTGTAATCATAACCTATGAAGGGAAGGCAAAATCAAGGGAAATCATGTCTAAAGTGAGATTCATTTTAAGATATGTGAGACTGTAACAACAACAACAACAACAACAACTCAGTCAAAATGAAGACTTCAATTTTGGCAAGGAAGGAGTAACATGAGAGATGAAAACAAGGAACCCAGTAAGTTCATGGACATCATTTGTATCTGACATCTAAATGTGAGTTTATAACCCAAGAAAGCACTGCACCAAATTCATATGAAGTAATTAAAAATATATAAAACATAGATTGATATGATCCATAAAAAGAATCCTAATCCAAACAGAGAACAAAAAACATTGAAAGGTACAAAACAAGGTGTAAAGATATATGGGGCATGGAATTAATATGTGTAATTGGAAGCTCAGAAGAATAGAGATAACAGGACAAAATAAACATAAAAGTACTAAGCATAAACATTTTCAAGTGCTGTTGGAATTCACTGAACCACAGATTCAATAAAAACTTTATACCCCCCAAAGTGCAAATATGAAGAAAACCACATATATTGGTCCATCATAATTAAACTGCTGATAAAGACAAAAAAAGGGGGGGTGGGGCTAAAAAGCTGTTGGAAAAATATCGTTAGTTTCAATAGTTTTGGAAAACAATATCCTAGCCTAGAATTCTATACCTACAAATAAATTTTCCTTTAATAAGAAAATGACACTTTCAGAAAAACAAAAACTAAGAGGACAGATATATATTACGGGACTATTAAAGAGAGTTCTGGAGGATGGAAAATGATCCTAAGTAGGTCAAAAGAAAATATATGAAAGAAGGGCAAAGAAAGGGTGAAATAGGATTTTTTTTTTAAGTAAATGATGAATAAAGTCTTGTGGGCTTTAATACATATGCCCAAATAAAATATATGGCAATTCTTTCAAGGTGCCCAGGCCTGCTCCTTTCCGCAGCAGTTCTCTAGAAGGCTTCAGACTCAGCCTACAGTTGGCCCCACAGCTCAGATTTATTATGGAAACAGCAACGCAGTAGCACAGTAACCCCAGATCCACACTTGGTTCAATAAGGGGAAGACACAGGCAAAGTCTGAAGCAACCCAGATGGGGGCTTCCTCCCCTCTCTCCGTCCCAGGAGAGACCAGGCAGGGGGTACCATCCTTCGGGCAAAGAAAGACAGCAACCGCATGCAGTGTTTCAACTCAAAAGAGGGGCCTTTGAGACACCAGGTTGAGGTTTTGGATCCACACGAGCATACCTTTCTCAACTACCAGACTCTCCGAAGGAAAGCAGATGTTCATTATAAATCACTCTGTAGGCACCAAGAGGCAGCTCACCAGTTAGGGGGCATTTCACAATCTAAGATTCCAGATGCTAGGCAGCAGGCCCTTCTAAAGATAGCAACCCTGAACCTCCTTCCTTAACTCTTTTCTGGGTACAAACAGTCAGTAGCACAAAAACTGGGAAGAGAAAAAGTTAAGCTGTTGAAAAGTTTCCTTCATTGCTCCGAAAGTGATAAAAAAAAAAAAAAAAATGCAATCTCTGGAATAACAACTAAAATACCAACAACTATATGTAGATATTATATGAAATTTTATCAGGGTAAAAGGAAAGGTCAGGGCAGCCCATGGATAGTGCCCTTTTCTCACCTATCGTGAATTTTAACTATTCCTGGGCCAAGAGGCTGGACGACTTCACTTCCAAAGTCCTGGTAGTTTTTGGAAGGACACCAGTGTGTGAGGCTTAGGAGATTGTGAAACAATGTTCTGAGGAGTTGCCTGGAATATATTTTGGTACAAACCTAAAATAAACCAAATTTGATTATATTCCCCTTTCAAAAAAAAAAATTTTTTTTCAAGAACTCAGACTTTATTCCAAAGGTGATGGACAAGCCTGAATCAGGATGATGGGATCAGATTGGCAGTTCAAATAACAGGCAAGTGAAAGATAAGGCCTAAAGTAGAGCAGTGGTCATGGGTCTTTAAAAAGTAGTCAGACTGCAGAGGTCAAAGCAATAGGATAACTGTTTCTGAGTGGGAGGGGGGAGAGAGAAAGAGAGGGAGGAGCCAAGGAGGACTTCCAGGTTTCTCTGTGGATGATAGTGCCATTCCTTGGTAAAAAACAAAACAAAACAAAACAAAACAAAACAAAACAAAACAAAACAAAACAAATAAAAAAACAAAACAAAACAAAACAAAAAAACACAAGAGGAGGAGCAATTTTGAATGATACATCGTAAGTGCTCAATAAATATCTATAAAATTGAAATTGGACTTAATTAAAAGGTAGATTGCTTGCTTTGGACAGATTGAGTTGAAGTACATTTCAACTGCAGCTCAGGACAGTGATTTTAGGGTGAGTGTGATTGGTGGGAAATACCTGGAATAAATGTTCACAGAATATCCAGAATGAGAAGAAGGCTGAGAACAAAGGAAAATCCAACTTTTAAGACGTGGAAGAGGAAAGATTATATATATATATATATATATATATATATATATATATATAAATAAATATATTTGCAGGGGAATGGGGGAAATGGAGGGTTGTTTTCCTAAGGCTGTAGTTTCTTTTAAGTGAGGCGAATACATTCTAGACGTCTGCTAGACAACATAGTACTTGTGGATAACAATACAGTGGTGTGTACTTCAAAATTTGTTATACAGGTAGATCTCAAATGATCTTAACACACATAGGAGCACAACGAAAGTTTGGGAGGTTTTGGATATGTCTAATACCTTGATAATGATGATGGCATCATGGGTACCTACCTATGTCCGAATTCATCAAATTTTACGAATTAAATATGTGCAGTTCTTCGTATTAATTAGACCTCAGTAAAGCTGTTAAAAATACAACAAAAACAAAACAAAAAAAAAAATCAGATACTTAGGAACAAATCCAAGAAAAGCTGTCCAAGAACTTCCATGGGGAAAGCCAACAAATTGAGAAATAAGTAGGAAGATCTAAATATTTCTTCAGTAGCATAATTATTATTTGAAAAAATTCCTTACAGTAAAAAAAAAGTCAATTTAATGAAAATTTATCAGTGATTTCAATGCAATTCAGTCAGCAATTCTAGTATTTTTTTTAATTTTTGGTAATTTTATATATTTGTTTTATAGAAATTGAAAAGCAGATTCTAATTTATAGGGCGGTAAAAAGCCAAGAGTCAGCACGACGTTTTGTCAGAAGATTTAAAAATTCTTGGTCCATGGATTTCACATTGGAAATTTGTTCTTTAGTCATCTATGACTAATTTGCTGACAAAATAGCTAAAATTCAAAAGTCAATATTCTGAGTTGCATTTTTATTAGTATCACCTTATCGAAAAAAGCTTCTGACAATTTAGTCTATTGATCTCTCTATTAACTAAATTTATCTACAGACACATATGGAATTTATTCGTGTTCATGCAGAACTACTGTCAAGATGAATGCCCTCTCATTTTGATTAGTGGTGGGGCTGAAAACTGGTGGTGGCACACTGTCTAAGCATGACAACTGAGTGCTAATACGTACTCTTTGGGAGATATTTGAGTTATTGTCATGTTTTAACATATATTCTGCAATATTTAAATTTTATATATTTTCAGTAGAGAAAAAAATGAAGAAGAAAGAATAAGAAATCCTTTGCCCTTCCTTTTTAGAATGACAATTTGTCAAAATGCAACAATAAAGATTTGTCATTCTCACATGTATTGTTTTCAAATACTGGGTTCAGAGAAATAGGCATTTCCTAATAACGTTCATAGAATTTTGACTCCATGGGGCACCAGACTCAGTTGGTAGAGGGGAGACTCTTGATCCCAAGGTCGTGAGGTCAAGCCACACATTGGGAGTGGAGCCTACCTAAAACAACAGAAACAAAAAACCCCAAGAAATTTGACTTTGCAAAATAGTCTCCAAATGGACATTTTTCCATTTTGAATATTTCCCTGTCCTCAGCAGACTCATCCTCATTTCTCTAGACCATCTCCTTGTCAAAACCTGTTGACAGGATCATTTATGATGAATTCTGAGACTCATACTTTTCTGCCATTTGTGTAATGTGAGTTATTTAATCTATCTGAGCCTTAGTGATATCTATCTCCAGACACAGGCAGTGAAATCTACTTCAATGTGAGGTAATGGAGATGGAATGAGGAAATACATGAAAAACATTTAGGGCTGTTACTGTCATGCGTAAATTGAACTCTTAGGGTTCTCATTCAGATTTGCAATTCCCTGGTTGGCCTATACTAAAGAGTTGTTATTCCCATTCAAAAGACTACAATTTGGACCTTACTATGTTTTCCTTCCCTGACATAGCATACTATACCTGTTAAGCACTTGTAAGCTTTGGACAGAAATCCTAAATAAAAATAATTATAACTTTATTTCCATGAGTGTTTAGAAGATACTAGAAGATATTTTTAAATGTTTAAAAGTAGGGAAGAATCTTACTTTTGTGTTTATTACATCTTGCAGAAACTTACTTGACTTGAGATTAAAATAGCAAAATGTATATGATTTTGGGTTTCTGAATTCCTTATTCACCAAAAGTGTTTCTATTCTAACGTTTATATTGCTTTCAGGCAAATAAGAATTCAGTATTCCATGATAAATATATTAAAATAACCCATTGTAGAGATTTAGTAAAACTCACATACTCAAAGAATTTTAGAGTCATTTAAAGGGTTTTCTAATTCTATTTTCCCATAATTTGCAAAGTAATGTCTGTACTGAAGTAGATTTTACATTATTCTTTTTGATCACTTGCTTTCCTCAGGTGAACATAATTAATAAATTAACAATTTTGCACATGTTTTAAAGCTAAATTGACTCACTTATACAGTATCATTTCTGGAACACTACTGTTTGATTTTTATTCTTTGAGAATATTTAACATCTAAAAGCATTGTACCTAATAGAAATAATTAGGCAACCTATTATAATACCATCTGCTGTGCATCAGCGTCATGTTTTACTCTGGCTCACTGAAAAAAAATTGCATGAACTGACATACTCTGCTTTGATAGTCACAACCTGATAATGGCAAATTACCTGAAATAATATCGTATAAAGCACAGCAACTTTTTAAAACACATTTACTTCTCTTCCCACCACATTAGGTTTTTTTTTGAATGGAATTAAAATTGATTGTGGTGATTAAATAATAGTTTGGAAAGACTTTTTAAAATTTGAATATTGATATGTTAAACAAAAGGAACATTCAAGGTTTGATGCTTAAAAATTCCCATCTATTCTTTGATATGTTTTACTTGGAATACCTATGTTCATTGTATCTTACAGCTGAGATTTCTCTATCAATTAAAAAAATAGTCCTGTTTACTAAACCTTTATCCTTCAACTTATAGGACTTACATAATTGACTATTTTCAACATGATTAAATGATTTTATGATATATGTTGTGAATTTTTCCATTATGAGATGCAAAATATGTGGATTGATTTATAAGAAATTTATACTGAATTTCTGGTTTCCCAGACAAATCAAATAAATCAGGCTACTCAAATATGGACATGAGCAAAAGTGAGATGGAACTATATGAATCTGAAAAAAATATATTAAAATGTTGGAAGAGCTTGCTGGGAGAGAGAAGATTCTTTTTGTCTTTTACTCTTTTTCTATCTTCTGCGGTTTTAGTTGAGCATTTAATGTAATTCCATTTCTCTCCTTTCTTGGTATTTTAGTTACACTTCTTTTCTAGTGGTTGCCTTAGATTTTATAATACACGTTTATAGCAAGTCCACTTTGAAATATATATTTCCTCACAGGTTGTATGAGTACCTGAAATAACAAAATAATCCTAATTCCTTCCTCCCATCCCTTGTATCATGATGTCATTTATTGCTTCACTTATATTTAAGTACTCATAAATACATATGCATATATAAAATGTATATATAAGCATAGGTAATTAAATATATCTTCACTATTATTTTAAACAAATTGTTTTCTGTTAGATTAAGAATAAGAAAAATTAAAGTTTTTATTTTACTTTCACTTGTTCCTTCTTCTATATTCTTCCCTCCTTTCTGTAGATTCAAGTCTGACCTATATTATTTTCTGTTTCTTTTTTTTAAGATTTTTATTTATTTATGTGACAGAGAGAAAGAGAGCACAAGTAGGCAGAATGGCAGAGGGAGAAGGAGAAGCAGAGAGCCCCCAGTGGGCTTCAGCCCAGACCCTGAGGTCATGACCTGAGCCCACTGCAGACACCCGACTGAGCCATCCAGGCGCCCTTATTTTCTGTTCCTTATAAACACCTTGTGTTAACATTTGTTGTAAGTCAGGAGTACTAGGAACAAATGCCCTCAATTCTTATTTGTTTGAGAAAGCCTTTATTTCTCCTTCACATTTGAAGGATAATTTCCCAGGATACAGAATTCTGGGATGGTGTTTTCTTCTCAAC
The DNA here is from genome assembly GCF_048164855.1 of Canis lupus baileyi. Classification (NCBI taxonomy): domain Eukaryota; kingdom Metazoa; phylum Chordata; class Mammalia; order Carnivora; family Canidae; genus Canis; species Canis lupus. The sequence goes on along the minus strand of NC_132872.1, from coordinate 28,896,908 downwards.
ACTTTCAATATCTCCCTGCACTCTCTTCTTACTTTCATGATTTCTAAGGCATCAGATGTAACTCTGTCTTTGAGCTTCTAAAGGTAGGGTGTTTTTATTTTTTCCTCTGACAACTTTACATGTTTTTTTTTAATTTTTTTATTTCTGTAGTTTGAAAATAATATGCCCAGATATAGTTTTGGCATTTTGCCTGCGTGATGTTCTCTGAGCTCTCTGAATACACTCTTAATGGACCAGAAGAGTGTCTGACATTAATTTGGAGAAATTCTCAGGAATCACTGTTGTCCATATTTCTTCTGTTTCTTTCATTCTTCTCCTTCTTGTATTTCTATTTCATAGATGTTATACCTTCCGTAGTTGTCTCACAGTCCTTTGACATTTTGCTCTGTTTTCTCCCATTCTGTGGTCAACTCGTTTATTTTGTTCATTGTTTCTTTTGCTGGGCAGGAGCTTTTTAGTTTGATGTGGTCCCATTTGTTTACTTTTGCTTTTGTTGCCTGTGCTTTTCGTGTCATATCCAAAAATGATTGCCGAGACCGATATCAAGGAACTTTTCCCCTCTGTTTTCTTCTAGGAGTTTTACAGTTTCAGGTTTTACATTTAGGTCTTTAATCCACTTTGAATTACCTTTTGTGTGTGGTAGACGATAGGAGTTCGATTTCATCCTTTTGCGTGTTGCTATCCAGTTTTCCCGACGTCATTTATTGAAGAGGAAAACCTGTGATTCATAGTATCAACCAAACATATAAAATATCCGAGTAGAAAATAAGTAAGAAATATGTCAGACTTATCAGAGAAAAAACTAAAGAGCTTCAATAAAGTATATGAAACAACAAATACAAAACTAAAAATATATCTCACTTAAAAAGGGAACATAAGAAAGTTTTCAAAAAATTTTTTTTATTGAGAACTTAAATTATTTTTATCGCAATGGTACTTTGAAATATACAGAGCTAGAAATAATCTTTTATTTTAAAATCAGTTTTATTGAGACATATTTATGTACTGTAACTTCATCAATTTTAAGTGAACAGTGGTTGTGTTGTGACAAATGTACACAGTGCTTTTTATTATTAGCAAAATAAAAACAAACATTTCCATCATCTGAAGGCACTCCTTCATACTGCTTTGAAATCAATCCCTGTCCCAACCTCAGCAAACAATAATCACTGATCTTTTTAAGGTTTGCCTATTTTTCAAATTTGAAGTAAATAGACTTAATGTATTATGAAAGAAAAAAAAAAAGAAAGAAAATATTACTACTGGATCTTAACAACAGCCTGTGCTTGTAGAAGTCAAAGGACTTGACCTTTACTCTCCAGTGATATGTCCTACCAGCATTGTCAAAAATGTTTATCATATCTAAGCAACGTTTTTAGTGTCTGCCTAATTCAATATTTTTAGCAACTTAAAATTATGACCAATTAGAAGAATATTCTGTATATTTTCTAAAAGATAGGCTTCCAAATAGAAATGTGGTCTGACAACTTGGTAATATAGGGAACACTACTGTTGTAGCCAAGACACCTGGGTTCTAGTCCCGCCATTTTACCACCTAGTTATGTGATCCAAATACATTATTAAACTTCTCTGAGACTCAGTTTCTCAAAGGGTGCTCTATGTTCCAAGTCTTCTAGCTACTACACAAATACAAGGAAACTCTCAGGCATGTAAACATATTAGGTCCCATCCTAAATTTTCCCATGTTCTAAAAGTAAGAAAATCGGCCATACCTTGAAACAGACACCGTTACTAATTAATAGGTTCAATTACTCATTGGATGATATATTGTTTATATGTGTGTGCATACACATATTTAGATTCAGACAGCTACGTAATCATATATATAAATATGTAAAATACACCGTAATACACATAAACAAAAATCACCATTTATAGTAACATCCCAATTCCTTATAGATAACACCACAATCAAAAATATTTACCCAATACAATATAATCCTATCTTAAATACTCTCACTTGGTAGTAATATAGAGATACTGTATTTTTCACTTTTTAATAAGAAAAATCATGCTGTTTCTTTATTCTTGTTTGGGATTCACTTCTTTTACTTAAAAATCCACAAGTGTGACCATGTTCAGTGTTCTTTCATCTTCTTTGTCTAAGAAATGTCATGATTTTGACAACTAAGCAGATATATTCAACATCTTGCAAAATTTACCGAGAGATGATGGTTTCACACAGCTGTATTTAAAGCACTGCAAAAAAAAAAAAAAAAAAAAAAGTTGCCATTTTTTGTGTGTGTGTCTAAGTAATTGAACTACAACAATACCATGAATTACTTGTTAATTATAATATAGAATGGTTTATACAATCTAAGTTGTCCCAAAATGCATGTTTTTAGAGCAGCTATTAGGAGGATACCTTAGTCTCCCTCTAACCCTTCATCTCATAAATGGACTTCATATAAAGAAATTCCTGTGTGGGGAGGAGAGTGCATGCACCCTCTTTTTACATCTGAATGAACATTATGAAGAAAGTTGTTTAAAACAAAAAATATTTTATTTTAGAAGGGAAAAAGTGTGGAATTTTAAAAATAAAATGTATTTTCCAAGTTTTAAGTAAAACATATTATTCTCATTATCAATAATTCTTTGTAACTCTCAAGTACTGATTAGCAAGCCATTTTATCTGTTTAAAATCAGGGTTTTGTTTTGTTTTGTTTTCTCCATAAATGAGGAGCCTAGGCCAAATAATCTCCAAATTTCCTTCAAACTCTGTTTTGCATATAGATTATATATAATAAGTTTAAACATATGATACTGCATTAAAATTGTGTTTTGTAATAAAGACAAAGGATGGGTAGTAAAATAATAATTTAGTAATACACTAAAAGTAAGGAAATTCTCTTTTGCCTAATATATCTAATAAAACATATTTAAAATCCTCCTTCAATAATCATACCCATGTATGATTAATAACCATATTGTTGGTATAAAGTTGGCTTTAGCAGCCTACATTCTAAAAAACATAGTTTAAATCAGGGAATCAACAAGCTATGGCCCACGTGCCAAATCCTACCTGCCATCTGCTTTTGCAAATAAAATTTATTGGATAATAGCCTCACCCTTTCATGTACATATGTCTGTAGCTGCTTTCATGTTACAACAGCAGAGCTGAGTCATTGTGGCAGATATTACGGACAAAAATATTCACTGTCTGTCCCTTAATAAGGAAATGTTTGCCAAACCCCGGTGTTTGTCACAACACAGTAAAATTAGAAACCACTGTAGAGTAACAAGGTCAAATTTTAGCGAGTGGTTCAAAGTCACGGGGAGCCAACCAGCAAAACCTGGAGGAGAGAAACCTTAAGGGACTCTGTCTGTGATGGGGTGTGTGGGGACACCTAAGATTTAGGAGAGATTGCAGAGTATGGACACTTTGAATTTCAATTCAATGAGTCTTTTTTTTTTTTTTAATCCTGAGGACAAGTAGGATTATTTAAATGCTGAGGACAGAGGAAATTTCCTTGATATTTGGTTATATTTTAAAAAAATTGTGTGTGTGTGTGTTTGTGTGTCTCTCTGTGTGGAGAGTGTGGGTACATTGGTCATGTTTAAAATTTAGTTCTTATCTGTACAAATACATGAAAAAATATTTAAAGAACACATGATGATGCTTTATCTTTGTTTCAAAGTAATTTTATGGCTGTTGGGGGAATGGAGAGGGTGGAACATAGAGAATATAAGATTAGCCCTGAAATGATCGTAGTTAAAACTGACTAATGAGCATAAATAATGGCGACATTGAACTATTATCTTTTATTTTTGTATAAGCTTGAATGTTTCCCTAAATTGTTATATTAAAATGTTATGTTATTATAATGTTATTTATCAACTTTTATTGTTTTAATTTTTATGATCATGAAATCTTAAAACTTATTTTTAAAAGATGGCTTCGTCTGAGGAATAGACCTGAGGATGGGGTGAGGTGGGTTGAGTTAGAGGACTTCTGTTCTCATGATAAAATTCCTGGTAATGCTTGACTTCTCTTTAATTATGTGACTATACTACTAGAAACTGAAAGTCTGCAGAATAATCCAAAATACTAATGATGTTTAATCAACGATCAAGTCTTTCTCCAGCTCTCATAAAGCGTAAGCCCAGATGGTCTTACCGATACATTTACCAAACTTGTGAGCTGAATTAAGGAAAGTTTACTTAAAAGACATCACAATTGATTAACCAATTTAATGAGAATAAAAGCTAAATTTGGAAGTGCTTTTAAACTGCTACAAATTCTAATAAAAATAAGTTAGAGAAAATGTTAAGAAAAATATTATGAACTAATCAAGGCTTTGTTAAGAGTAGGCGTTTGCTCCATAAAAGACTCTTCATCATAGAGAACAAACAGGGTTGCTGAGGGAGGAGGGTGGGCGATGGGCTGAAGGCTGATGGGCAATGGGGAGGGCGCTGGGGGTGAGCACCGGGGGTTGGTTCTAAGTGATGAATCACTAAATTCTAATCCTGAAACCAGTATCACACTATATGCTAAGTCATTGGAATTTAAATAGAAACTGGAAACCAAAAGCCAGAAACAAACAAAGAGTACGAGTTTGCTGACAGGCATTTCCCAGCTTTGTCCCAATTCAATCCCTCACTCCATTTTGGTCACATTTCAGTTTTCACTTTGTGAGAGGCTCTCCTTGACCACTTTATATTAAACCCACAGCTCACCCCAAACCGTCTGCATTTTTCCTTTTATCATGTAACTTTCCTTAACATACCAAGTCTCTATTGGTGTTTGGTATCTTGACTCTTTCAAAGGCACAGGTACCTTGGCTCCCTAGAAACTAGAAAGCTTCTTGGCACTTAGGAGTGGGAGAGAAAGAGAGAGAGGAAGAGAAGAAAGAAAGAAAAAGAAAAAAGAAAGAAAGAAAGAAAGAAAGAAAGAAAGAAAGAAAGAAAGAAAGAGAGAGAGAGGGAGGGAGGGAGGGAGGGAGGGAGGGAGAGGAGAGGAGAGGAGAGGAGAGGAGAGGAGAGGAGAGGAGAGGAGAGGAGAGGAGAGGAGAGGAGAGGAGAGGAGAGGAGAGGAGAGGAGAGGAAAGGAAAGGAAAGGAAAGGAAAGGAAAGGAAAGGAAAGGAAAGGAAAGGAAAAAAGAAAGAAAAGAAAAGAAAAGAAAGAAAAGAAAAGAAAAGAAAAGAAAAGAAAAGAAAAGAAAAGAAAAGAAAAGAAAGAAAAGAAAAGAAGGAGGAAAGAAGGAAGGAAAAAAGACAGACAGACAGACACAGGGCAACTGTGTGGCTCAGTCAGTCAAGCACCTGCCTTGGCTAATGGTCCCTGGGTCTGGGATGGAGCCCCTATCAGGCCACCTGCTCAGCAGGGAGCCTGCTTTGCCTCTCCCTCTGCCTGCAGCCCCCTGCTTGTGCTCTCTCTCTCTTTCTCTCCTCTCTCTCTCAAATAAATCCATAAAATCTTTTTTTTTAAAAAGGAAAGAATAATATAGAATAAAAAAGTATGTAAATAGTGTTCATTCTGTGTTAATCTTTAGTAGATGCATAGAACATTTTTCCATAAAGTTTATTTTTATGTTTATCGTAACTACCTAAATTGATTATTTGAATATAACCCCCCAAAAAACCCATTAAATTTCATTTTGAAAAAGATGTTGGTCCATCCAGACTTTTCTCCTTATATCAATGTCAGCCTTTATAATTAACCGAATTCAGGATCATCACTAAAATACCTGTACACTATTGATACCAGAGAGAAATAATAGTGATTACTATGAAAGAGAAGAAATTAAAAAAATTTTTTTTTCTGTTGTTTTTCTTTTTCCTTTTCATTCTTGGGAGCATAAATATAGGCTCATCACACTATTCTTTATTTTTCTGTTTTTCTTTAGTTTTATATATAGTTTTGCTTTTCATTTTTTGCAGTCAGACTAAAAAGAAACGAATAATTAGTCATGAAAATTAGATTCTGAAGGCTATACAATAACTATGATTATTTGCTTTGCAAAGCCAGCAACTATTATTTATCTTCCCAATACATTGTGTACAATTTATGCCATAAGCAATTATCTCTTTCCTATTAACACACTTTAGTGAGCATTTATTTTTCAAAAGATAAAAAAATTAGTTACAGAAGTTCAGTGGTACATAAATCTGCTAGAGATTTCTTGTAGTAGTTACTTCTTGAGCTCTCTAAAATGGATTAGCCAGGAGGTCCCCGGGGGGGCTCAGTTGGTGAAGCATCTCCCTTTAGCTTGTGTCATGATCCCAGGGTCCCCACATCCTGTTGGGTGGAGTCTGCTTCTCACTCTCCTACTCCTCCTATTTCTGTGCTCTTTCTCTCAGATAAATAAATAAAATATTTTAAAAAATGAATTAGCCACATTTCTTCCTTAAAAAGTGTGATTTGGGGTGTCTGGATGGCTCAATTGGCAGAGCCTGCGACATTTGAGCTCACATCATGAGTTCAAGCTCCATGTTGGACATGGAGTTTACTTTAAAAAAAAATAAGACTTATAGGTTAGAACTGGCTAAAACAGATGTTTATTATTGTATAGGCAGATTATCCATATACACTAGTGTGTGTGTAAATTCATTTTATTATGTAAATAGACCATTATCAAAATTATGTCTAATGACATGTCAGTTTTGATTATTTTGTGTGAAAAATCTGAGCAACTGAAGTGTTTGAGGAGTTGAGCTAACTATAAGAATATATTTTTAAAGCTATTTCATCATTAGGTTACTTCTTTCATGTAAAATCTTAGAACTAATTTCTGCTTCACTTACAACAATTCCCGTGTTGTGGGTTTCTTTGTATGATGTGCGTAAGTAAGGATATGCACTTGTCTGTGATGTTCCTGGTGCTGTAGATTGATGCAAAGAATTGCTAGAAGGCAGGCAAAAAGGGAAGAGGGGAAACAGAGAGACAAAAAAAAAAAAAAAGTAAGGAAAGAAAGAAGGGAAGGGAAAAAGGAAGACGGGAAGAGGGAAAGTGAAGAGAGACAGCCATGCTGTCACCAAGCTGACATTCCAGAGCCCTGCATTTAAAACTGAGAATAAAAATATAATTTTGTTTTGTGACAAGTTCCATGAGAAACATAAAGTATGATTTCAGAGTTTGATAGAGGTATGATGGGCTATTTTACACCGAGGGTTAGCCAAGGCAGGTCTACTTCAGAAGTAAAAAAATAAAAATAAAAAACATAAACCAGAGTTGAATGAGTGAGCATGAAGCCCACAGGCGGGGGAAATGGGTGCTCCCTCCAGAGGCCAGGGGGGAAGTCAAGCTCTCACATCCTTGTGCTGGTCCTGGCAAGGAGTGGGAGAAGGAAGCACTCTTGGAGAAGTTTTCAGGAAGAGAACGAAGGGATCATTCATGCATATCATTTTGAAGTCTACTGTAAAGAGTCGGATTTTATTCTAAATGTGTGTCAAGGCACTTAAAGTTCAAAGCAGGGGAGCGACATGACTATTTAAAATATCATTCCAACCGTTGTTGTGAGAACAGCTTGGCTGGTGGGGCAAAGTGGAACAAGAAATAAAAGTATATCAACAGTTAGGTGAAAGATGGTCATAGATGATGTCAGTGGGCAGGCGTAGCGGTGGTGAGATGTGGTCAGATTTGGGACAAATTTTGAAGTTGGGAAGGATAAGATTTGCAGGTAACCTGGACAAGGGGTAGAGAGAATGTTGGCCCAAATAATTGGAACATTCATAACGTCAGATGGGGGAGATGAAGTAGAGACTATCTGGGGGAAAGACTGGGTTCTGTTTTTTATCTTACATTTAATAAGCATCAAGTAGAAAACCACATGGGTGTCGATCAAACATTTACATGATTGTGAGATGGACGCTCGAAACACAGGTTGCAAATTGTGAGCCACTCAGAGTTTTTTTTTTTTTTCCACTCAGAGTTTATTAATCACGTAATCATAACGGGTCCGGAGTAGATTATACCTATGCAGCTGTTTGCAGACTTGTAGTTTGGGTGAGGAGAAGGGATGATCGTTCTATAAATATTTATTAATTAAACCAAAGATGGAATAATTAATTTCTGAAAGCAAATTATGATTGTTTTGCCTAGTTCTTAATAAATTTTATACCAAAATATATTTATATTTCCACTTAAAATATCAAATCTATATATACACATATTTAATTGTAGATCTCCGTAGGCCAAGAAGCACTGATAAAATTTTATGGAAACTGAAAAATAGAAATAATTATTCTTCTTGTAAAACTTACTTTTGTGTGTATGTGTGTGTGTTTGTGAGTGTGTGATTCTAGCGATATTGTTCAGGGCTTTATCCCTTTTTTTCCCCCTCTATTTTCAAAGAGTTTTAGACTTAACAAAATTTATCGAGATAAAACAGATATCTCATAAATTAGAACCCATTTTCCTTCATTATTAACACCTTGTATTAGTAAAGATGATGTGTTACGATTGTTGAACAAATATTGTATATTTTTAATAAAGGGTGCATTGTATTCAGATATTTATTTATTTATTTATTTATTTATTTATTTATTTATTTATTTTTAGTTTCACTTAATATCCTTCTTTCCATTCCAGGATCCTAATCAGAATATCATATAACATTTCATAGTCGTGTCTGCCTGGATTCCTCTCGGCTGTCACAATTTCTTCGGATTTCCTTATGTGGATGATTGTCAGTTTTAAGGAGTATTGATCAAGTATTTTGTGAGATTTTTCTCAGGTGGAATTGGTTGGTTGGTTGGCTGGTTTGCCTTCCTGTTAGGCTGGGTCATGGATCTTAGGGAGGCAAACCACAGAGGTAAAGGCTGTCTTCATCTTGTCACACAAGAGTGCACACCATCACCAACTTTGCACCATTGGTTTGACCTGGATCATGGGGCTGAAACGTGTGTCAGGCATCTCCACCACAGCCCACTCTTCCTCTTTGTTTCATTTCTTGAAAGGAAGTCACTGGGTGTGGCCCACTCTTAAGGAGCAGGTCATTGTGCTCTACAATCTTACTGGTGTAGAGTCTACACAAATTATTTTGAATTCTTTACATGTGATATATCCTATAGTCTTCATTTATTCCTGCAGTCACTGATTTATATCAGCCTGGCCTCCCATATCTTTATTTCATATTTCAGTTGATAATCTAACACTGGTATTATTTATATCTTTTTACATTTTTCCCACCTTTGGCTATTGGAACATTTTCCATTTGGCTCTTGCGTGTGTAATGTATTTTTTGTTTGTTTTGTCTTGTTTTCAACACTTTACCTCCTGGTACCCAAGGGTGACTCAGGTTCACGTTGTGTTTTATTCCTGCCCTCCTCCTAGAATCAGCCTTTTCTGCAAGGCATCTCCATTCCTTAGACTGGAGAATGACATAAGGAAACAGGATCTGTGCCCTGGGGTGTTATTGCTTCTAAGCCACCTCAGCTGCACAGCCGAGAAATACATTTGTGTGTACTAACCTATGTGTACAACATACACATAAATATACAGCATACATCCATAAATATTTCTAGACATAACCATCTGCATCTATATTAGACAGAGCTCAGACATAACATCTCCCACTTTAATCCATGGTCGCATGGATCTTTCTAGCCTTCTCCCCTTGCCTACCTGTAAATCCCTGCTCCAACAATGATGAACCTGCTCCCACAATCTGCTATGCATTTACTTAACTGCTGAATTATAGAATATATATATATATATATATATTATATATATATTTTTTTTCCTACCCCGGTGGGAAACAACATTATCAAGTAGAATAATGCTTATGCGTATCTTCTTTTGGGTTTACTCTTAAAGATTTTTCTCATTTCCAAAGTTACTTGACTCACACAAATTTCCTCATCCAATTCAGTGAGATGGTTTCATACATATATTTTTAAAAATATTTATTTATTTATTTGAGAGAGAGAGAGAGCGAGTGCAGAAGTGGGAGGGGAAGAGGGAGAGGGAATCTCAAGTGGACTCTGCACATCGGGGGAGCCTGATGCAGGGCTCAATCTCAAGACCCTGAGATCACGACCTGAGCTGAAACCAAGACTCAGATGCTTAACCAACTGTGCAACCCAGGAGCCCCTCATACATATTTTTAATAGATTTTATTTTTTATCGCAGTTTTAGGTTCAGGGTAACAGTGAGCCAGAGGGCACTGAGATTTCCCCTATAGCCTCCACCCCCACACATGCACAGCTTCCCCCATTACCAACTACTACACCAGAGTGGTACGTCTATTACAACTGGTGCACCTGCACAGACACGTTATTATCACCCAAAGTCCATATTTATAGTAGTTTCTTGCACATTCTATGAATTTGGAAAAATATCAGATGACATGTATCCACTATAAGTGTATCATTCAGCCTTGTTTCATTGCCCTAAAAGTCCTCTGTGGTCTACCTATCATCCCTCTCACTACCAACCCCTGGAAACCACTGATCTGCCCACTGTCTTCACAGTTTTGCCTTTTCCAAAATGTTATGTAGTTGGAAGCACTGCATGTTGGTTTTTCAGATCAGTTGCTTTCACTTAGTAATATGCATTTAAGGTTTCTCCATGTCTTTCATGGTATGTAGTTCATTTCTTTATATATATATATATATATATATATATAATATAAGTAATACATATATATATATATAAAGTTATATATATACGTAAATTTTTAAAGTCAGTTAGAATGGGGACCACAGAATGGAGTTGATAGTGTTTACCATACTAATCTGAAACATGTTTTAAAATATTTATTTCTTTATTTTTAGAGAGAGAGAGAGAGAGAGCACAGGGTCAGGGAGGGACAGAGGGAGAGGATCCTCAGGCCGATTCCCTGCTGAGTGCAGAGCCTGACCCGGGACTCAGTCCCAAATCCCTGAGATTGTGACCTGAGCTGAAACCAAGAGTTGGATGCTTAACTGACTGAAATCCCCAGGCACCCCAGCTCATTTACTTTGAAAGATGAAAAATATTTCATTGTCAGTTTATACTACAGTTTATTCATTCACCGGTTGAAGAACATCTTTTTGGCTTCTGGGTTTTGGCAATTATGAAAAAAGTAGTTATGAACATGTGTGCCCAGATTTTTGTGTGTATATAGATTTTCAATTCATTTGAGTAAATATCTAGGAGCCCAACTGCTGGATTGTATGTTAAGATGCGTTTAGTTTTATTTAAAAAAAGAAAAAAAAGCTGCCAAATTGTATTCCAAACTGATGGACCATTCAGCGTTCCCATGAGCAATGGATGAGAGTTCCTCACACTCTGTATCCCCATTAGCCTTTGGTGTCATCAGAGTTCTGGATTTGGGCCATTTTCATTGGTATATAGTGGTATCTCATTGCTGATTTAATTTGCATTTTCCTGTTGACATAGGATATGGAATATTTTTTCCTATGCTTATTTGCCATCAAAAATTTTCTTTGGTGAGGTGTCTGTTAAGATCTTTGGCCCATTTTTTTTTTAATGAGGTTGCTTTTTTACTGTGAAGTTTTTTATATAATTTGAGTAATAGTCCTTTATCAGCTCTGAGCTTTGCAAATATTTTCTCCCAGTATGTGGCTTGCCCTCTAATTTTCTGATGCGCTTCCTTTCTTTGTGTGGATCGGAGCTTCTGACCAATATCTTTTTTCCTTTCCCTAAGGAAAGGTTCCCCAAAGAAACTTATTAAGGTTCTTTGGCAGGGTATGTCTATGGGCAATGAAATCCCTGGGTTTTTGTTTGTTTATCTGAGCAAGTATTTATTTTTCCTTCACTTTTAAAGTATAATTTAACTGGATATAGAACTTTTGAGGTTTTTGGATTTTTTTCTTTCAACACTTTAAATACTGTACTCTATATTCTTTTTGCTTATTTGGTTCTGTTGAGAATTCCACTGTAATGTGTTTTGTTGTTGTTGTTCCACACATATAGGAGATTTTAGTTCTCTATCTTCTTTCAAGATTTTATGTTGGTCTTGGTGTCCTTTAGTTTGCATACAATATGGCCAATTTAGATTTTTTGCTTTTATAATTCTTGATTTTGAATGTTATACCTTTTGAAATCGTCACACAGTTCTCAAAAATTCTGTGTTTTAAAAAATCGATTTTGTTCTTGGCTCCTTTATTTTGGGAAGTCTCTGGTGACCTAACTTCAAGTTCGCTAATTTCCTTTTGTTTCCATCAAGTCTGCTGATGAGCCCATCAAAAGCATTCTTCTTTTTTGTCACAGTGCTTTTGATTTCTGTTATTTCCTCTGATACTTCTTGTAGTTTACATCTCTCTACTTACATTATCCATCTGTTATATGTTTTCTGCTTTTTTTCATTAGAGCCCATAATATATCAATCATAGTTTATTAAATTCCCTGTCTGGTAATCCCAACATCTGTGCTATATCTGAATCTGTTTCCTATGCTTGCTTTGTTTGTTCAGACTGAATGTTCTTACTCTTTCTCATGCCTTATAATTTTTTTTCATGCCTTATAATTTTTGTATAAACTTGAGTGTGTGGTTTTATGTTACTCTGCTTGTGTGTTGTTTTGTAGCTACACATGTCAGATGCCTGCAACACCTCTGCTGGTCTTGTTTTGCCTCCTCTATTGTCTTTGACTTTATCTAAGAACTCTTCCTTCAACAGAGACGTATGGTTAAACTTGCTTAATTATAACCCACTATGATTATACTGGAGCCTTGGTGGCTGGGGGTGAGGTGTGAAGGATAGGAAGCAATGTGTAATCCTGATTAAATCTCAGTCTTTTCATGGGCATAGGTACCTCGGCTGCGACCTTCAAACATGTTCTTTGGTCCCCTCACTCTTTGTAGAGATGGGAAGGCTGGAGACCTTCCAAAAGAAAAGCTTTCTTTCCCTGGGTTGGATAAAGTTTTGGTAAAATCTTTCTCCTGGAAAAGTAGTAGTACTTGGCTGTATGGAATCCTCTGAACACATTTCACAATGGATATCCTTTGTGGATATCCCCCACCCTCCAGAGCCATGGTGGGAACTTTCTCAGCTCTCTGCCATGTGAATCTGGTACTATTCCTGCAGGAAAATCATACAAGCATGTAGATGCTCCTATGAAATCGGCCCCCAGGGCTTTCCTCACTTTCATTGAAGTCCACACTCAGACATTAGCTCAAGAACTACCATTTAAGAATTCCTACCAGTTTATGATTTCAACAGGTTCTGTTCCAGGGAAGCTGGTCTCAGCTATGACCCTAGGTTTGTTTGTTTCTTTAGATTTCAGGGTAGCAATTTGCTGTGCAAACTAAGATGGGTCGAAAAAAGTCATTGATTTTTTGTTTGTCCAGCTTTTTCTTATTGTAAGCGTGCTGTGGCAACTTTCAAACTCTTCACAGGATAGAGCCAAAACAGAAAGTTTCAAAATTTTTATTGTCGAACAAATAATAGTTATCACTATTGAGCATAATAATATTAAGAACATAACAGGCTCAAACTATTTTAAAAATGTACCACTTTGATGGTTTCCTCTGGTCTAGAACTAAATTAAAACTTTTTAAAAAATCACTTTACCCTGCTGTGAGACTATTTAAAAGGACATACAATGGAGAGTAATGTAAGCAATTATGAGTAAAATAAAATAAAAGACCAAGGATCGACAATTGAAATAGGACTTTGCTATTAGCCACTGTGATTTTCTTTGGATTAAAGGTTAAGAAAGATAGAAGTGAACTCATTTTTTCCTAGGGGTGAGCTCAAATTTAAGCTTCTTAGATTAGTTACCTGAAGGGGAACAAATATCAATTATGAGTTTCTTTCTTCATTGGCAGCCCCCCAAATTCAAACCAGGAACCCAGTAGTGGGAACTAAGAAATTTCCAGGCATAAAAATGCAGGTAACTTTTTAATGGAGCAAAGAAGACCACAATAAATACAGAATAAGAAAAGTTTATAGATGTGTAAAACAAACAGAAACTTTCAAAATTTTTATGAGAATCTTGGGATAGATAATGTTTGCTCTCTATTAGCACTGACTTTGCAAAGATATTTCAAAAAGAAAGAAACTAAATAACTACCTGGGGGAAGAAGAAATAAAGATGAAATATAACATACTCAGCTTGATCTCTCTGAATAATTTAGTAAAATTTACTGTTATAAAAGTTATTATCTGTTTAGTGAAAACCCATTATAACATCTACCAACTCAGCCACAATTTCAAATAGAATGAGGCAGAAGCAAGACTTATTTAAACAAATCTATTTTTTTCAAGTTCTTACAGATAATGTACAAAGGATTTAAGGCTGGGCACTAATATCAGAAGCAGTCAAAAATTTAACTCCCATTTTGCCATGAAAATTTTTTTTTACTGGCCAGCACAATAGACTTGAACTGGTTGTACATTTAGTCCCAAGCTAATAATATGCATCTTTTCTTTTGATATTTGAAAAGATATCCTGCAAGGCTTATGATAAACTAAGGAAAAACTGAGATAAAGTGATTTCAATTTACAAACACCATTAAAATTTCTTGATATTTTTATTTAAATTGTGTTTTCATTGTGCTGTAATCTTTAACCAAAAACTCTATTTCTAGAAAACTAGAAATTTATTCTTTTAACCAGAGATTTGTATGCTTCCCACAAGGACTCCAAGAACTGAGATTCTAAGAGATTAATCAGGATACAAAAAAGTATCAATGAGGGCTTTAAGACATAAAATTACAAACTGGAAAACTAATACCCACCCATGTATGTACATTTTATATTTTATTTATTTTATTTTATCTTATTTTAATTTTTTTCCATGTATGTACATTTTTTTCATGTATGTACATTTTTAACAAACTCCTATTTTCTGTGGGAAAAATTAATTCCCCTAGTGAAAAAAAATTGCATAAAATCCTATGTAATTACTGCTAAAACTTTTAATTGAAACTCTTATTATCTTCCATTTAAAATATCTATGTTTTAATTAGGCTCATAGATGCAATAGTCAAATAAAAGTGAAACCAGTATAATGAAATTATTTTCTGGTTAGCAGTGATTCCTTCATTTACAATCATCCATGTATTCTTACCGTATTTGTTCAGGTTACTTTCGTTTAGCATATTTTTGGGGGGCAGGGGGAGACATTTACACCTAATGAGAAACAACTTTATTCCTAATGTGAAAGAATTTGTGAATTTATTTCTTTACTTGGAATAGACTTCAATCAAAAAAATTACATCTTATTTACAATTTGGGAGATGGAATGGTAGTATATGTATTAAAAGGTAATAAAACTATGTAAAAATATCATTACCTAAATAGGATTTCAAGTGACTCATTTATTTTGAAGAATGTTTAGGTATAATCAGATATCCACATATACATACTTATATACATATTTTCTTATAGATTCTTAAACATTATATGCCTTTTATGTGCATAGATTATTTCCCTAATGACTTCTAATCTCTCATTTGAGTAAAGTGTAAAGGAAAAGGAAGACTGTTTGTATACGATAGAAACTATTGACCATCAGCTAAATAATTGCCACCAAAACAATGACAATGGTAGAAAACGGGGATAAATTTTTGGTTTTGCCTTAGTTTTAGCTATCTGTATTTTATTTATTTATTTTGCTGAAAGCTATGATGTGTGATTAGACATTCAGTTCAATCCACAGAAGCAATTTTAAATTGTTATGCAACTAAATCTTGTATGTTCACAAACCATATTGTTTTCAATTTTTTAAAGTGCAGTTCACTAAATTAAATAACTACATGTAGGGAATCGAGAGAATCCAGCTAACTTATCTCTTTTTCCATTTATGAAATAATTGGTTTGTATTTCAAAATAAATATTTTCCAATGAGCACTGCCATGGATAAATATTTGAAGCTAACCAGATAACTATTGATATATTTTTGCATATTTGATAAAACACAACTTTTTAAAATTTTTACTTATTTATTTTAGACAAAGAGAAAGCACACATGAATGGGGGGAGGATCAGGGGAAGAGAGAGAATCTCAAGTGTACGAAGCCCAGCGTGGAGCCCGATGTGGGGCTCAATCTCACAACACTGAGATCCTGATCTGAGCTGAAATCAATGGCTGGAGGCTTAACTGACTGAGCCACCAGAGGCCCCAAGGCACATCTTTTATTCTATCTTTTTCTCCATCCAATGCATTTTTCAGTCTGTACTACGTACTATGTACCCAATACTGTGAAACACAGACACAACTTATCTTCTCAAAGACAGAGGAAGATTGGAACAGATGGAAGATATTCAGGGACAGAGAAAATAGAAATGCTTTGTGTTTGCAGATAGAGAATATTATGTGTTAAATATATGGAGAAAAGGCAAATCAATGTACAAAAGCCTGGGGCAGAGACAAGTCCACCATAGGTAACTCACTGGTTACAGATGGGATAGGTAGTGGCAAGAAATGGAGAAGGTAGAAAAAAATCCAAGTCATAGGTACCTGGAAATCTTGTCAATATGTTAGAATTATATGTGGGGATTGATGTAGACAGTGAAATGAAGAGGACGTGAAGGTAAAGAGGCCAGATTTTATGCAGTCACTTTACAGATTTTGGCCAGTGGTGCGACTGGGTGGCTCATTCAGTTAAGCATCTCTCTCTTGATTTCCGCTCAGGTCATAATCTCAGGGTTATGAAAGTGAGCTCTGCATCAGGCTCTGTACAGGACATGGAGCCTGCTTAAGGTTCTCTGCCCTTCCTCTCTCTCTCTCTCTGTCTCTGTCTCTCTCTCTTTCACATACACACACACACACACACACACACACACACACACACAATAGGCCAGTATCTGAAGGAAGATTTCAACACGGTAGTGTCTGAGGTTGCATTTTGAAAAGATAATCTGTGATAGAATGAGGGAGAGCACGAAATGATAATACCCTAGAACGAGAAGATGGCTATTGAGATACAAAAATATTCACAAATTTGAACTGTATTTAAGTGGGAGAATAGATAGTATGTAGAGGTAGAGCGATCATCTGCAGGATGATGAGTCAAAGGGTAATCATAGATTTCTGGATCCACCAGCCAAGTGATAATGATCCTGAGTTTGGAAGCAAAGTAATTAGTAGGAAGGATATAGTACTGTCAATTTTAAAACTCAGGAGTCTTAAACATGTTGAATTGTAAGATGTGACAAAACTCAATTTCACTTGAGCCCTGTGGTCTTTGAAAGTGGACAATGAAGAAACTCATTTCTCTTTATGTCCCTGCAAGGATCTTACTGCATGACTTAGATAAGACTTGCAGATGCCCCTTCATTACTTACGATGAAGTGAGACACAGATCCTCCTGATTTTCCCTCTTTGTCTCATCAATAATTAGCTGAACTGTTTTGTTTTCACTGATCAATCAGAACAAAGTGCTTGTTAACCAAATTTTAGTTATGTTTCTTCTAGGACCCTGGGCTTTAACCCACCCTTACCTGAAGCCAATAGTCACTTTAATAGGCGCTCATGGGAACGGGCTAAGCTCAGACCAAAACATTCGCTGGGGGCTCCTGGGTGGCTCAGTCAGTTCAGAGTCTGCTTTAGGCTCAGGTCATGATCCCATGTCGGGCTCCCTGCTCAGTGGGGAGCCTGCTTCTCCCTCTTCCTCTGCTGCTTTCCCTTTTTGTGCTCACTCTCTCTGCCAAATAAATAAATAAAATCTTAAAAACAAAACAAAACCAATATTCCCTGATCTGTGACATCATTCCACCCTCATTCACTCACCTTCCTCATACCCGGTTCTTTCTAGCTTTGTCTACTCCTATAAAGAAGAGCCCTTGACAGGCTAACCATTCAGCACATCTCATGGTTGGAATGCCCTGATTGCAGCAGCTCCCCTCATTTATTTCTCCCTTTCCCTCCTTTTCTCCCTTCCTCTTCATACTGAATAAGAAAAGGTTAGGAGGTACAACTAACTCATTTGAGGAATTAAGTTAAACTTCTTGAAGAAAATGGCTGAACAGCGATTTGAAGAATAATAAGAATTAGGATAATTCTTATTATTAGGCAAGATAATAGGCAAGAGAACAGCATGTTCGAAGAGGGGTTGCTGCCCTTGGGTGGCGTGGCAGGGGAGGCAGACTGATAGTGAAGCTCCAGGTGATTAATAGCAGGTGAGTGTAGGAAGGCTGAAGAAGAAGGCATGGGAAATTCTACATCTCCCAATACGTGTATGTATATGTACGTCTGTCTATCTATCGATCTACCTGCCTATGAATGAATACCAAGCTAAAAATGTAGACATTACTCTGAAAATGATAGGAAGTTGTTAGAGGGTTTTTAGCAGAGAAGTAACATAATCAGATTCATGTCTTCTGGGGAAAAAAAAGAAAAAGAAAAAGTTACTCCTCTAAAAAGGTCACTCAGGAACAGGGAGATGACACATTTTATAGATGAGACACTGAAAACAAAGAAGTTACTTGAATCAAGAAAAGTAATGACGGATCTTGGGTTAAGATGGTCAGGGACAAGAAGAGTAAGGGAGGACGGATGGGATTTGGGGCACAGAAAGTCGTGTCTCATACCTCATATGGCTGAAAAGTAATATATGCCTACGATTCACTCAGGATATGTGGCGAGGCAAAGTCATGTTCTGCTATGACAAGAAAAATGATTTTCTACTGTGTCCCTAACGTGGAATTTAGGAACGAGTGATTTTAAGTTATGTGCCTGTGCGTGTGTGCGTGTGTGCGTGTGCGCGTGTGCCCACAACCATGCTTGTCTCTGTTTGTCCGTCTGTATGTGTGTTTCTTCTCTTCCAGGAGTCTTCAGCCCAAAGACTTACTTCTTGGTATTTCCTTCCGTTATAATGCATTTCTCAAACACCTTTATTTTTTCCAAAAGCTGATCATCTTCCTGAGAATGAAAACCAAGAATTGTACTATCTTTTCTTGGAGAAGATTATAAATGATCAGACTCTAATATTTTCAGATAAATGACAGTTTTAATGTTAGCAGTAAAAGCTTTACAAGTGTAAAAGATAACGTGTATATTAAAAAGTAATGCACATAGTAACCTTCATTTTAAAATAATATTTGATTTCAAGTGATATTTTGCTATGATTGCACATTGTAGGTAATATATAATCATTGGACATATATTAGCATTTAATTCTAAACATATATATAATTTTGCCTAATGACTGTGATAAAATGTTTAAACTTCCCAGCAATCATAATAGGGTTTTGACCTTTGCTTAGGTAATTTGTTTATTTTTAATCATTTCAGTAAAGTAGTAATTGGATTGGTTATATTCTAAGAAATTGTATTATTGTTCCTCGTGGAGAATAACCTTACAAACTGACTTCCATCAGTTGCTATCTTAATTTAATGCTGCATAATACCTTCTTTGTTTACTTGGTGCTCAGCTGAGTATTAAATGGAATCATTTACACAGAAACCTGAACTACAAATATGATAGTTTATTGGCGGAATGTACACTGCATGAATATTTGTACCGGGTTTTTCCCTCTATTATACAGAGGATGAACATGCTTTGATGTTTTCAATTACTCAATAGAAGAATTATATGATGTTATGAATTCAGCTTAAAAATATCCTTGCCAAGAGAAATCTGGTCGAGGCCCATGTTTGGGAGATCTTTTTGATGAACTCACATACTTGGTCAGCAGCGCATTTTGTTGTTTCTTTTCACTTTTGTTTACTTAATTTATTATCTACAACTTATCCAAGTAATCTTTCCAACATCCTTGGTTGAGATAAATGCTGACTTAGAAGCCAATTATTCACGTAAAAAGTTACTCAGTGCTTACTTCCACGAATAATCTATGAAACTATACAGGGAGTACAAAGAAATAGAAATAATTTAGGATAAAAATGAGTTGATGAATAGCTATAATGTCAAGTGGGATATAATCACACATACATACCTTGTTCCAGAAGAGGAGGGTGTCACATTTTTGCTGTCTTCACTGTGTTTGTGTTGTTGTGGGAGCAATCTTGAAGGGTAGGTTAGTGAAGGAACTGGAATTTCACCTGGATCTAGAACTAAGAATAAGTTGTTGATGGGCAAAAAGATGGCATAGTAAACACTGGACACACTTTGAGCAAAAGTATGTGTGAGGAATGTGGGAGGTACGGGAGAGCCAGTAATCTATTTTGGGCAAAAAACATTAATTACACATTAGTGTGGTTATTGATAGGGCTGACATGTATTTTGCAACAAAACAGATAAGAACTTGATTAAGCAAGGAATTCAGATGTCATTTGTGAGACTATGGAGTTTCACCGATGAAGAAAGAGGAGGAGGAAGAAGAAAAGGAGGAGGAGAAGAAGGACCCAATGCACCTGAGGACTTCCCCTGTTGCAGATACAGAGCAGGTTGGCCAGGAGGCTGTATTAATAGCACAGGCTGCATATAATGAGTCTGGTAAATAGAAAGTTGGATAAGACTCAAAGGTATAAACCAAGAAGACTTCATTTTTTTTCTTTATTTTAGCCCTAAACCAATGTTTTTGAGCACCTCCTATCAGCAAGGTATCAAGAATAGAAATGGAGGGCAAAGGTTTTTTTCTCTGAAGTAGGTGAGTGGGTTGTGCACAGGAGGGACAGTTTACTAAGATTGGAAAGTGAGCCTGAGTAATCGTTGGGCAGAGAAAAAGGAGTGGTTATGATGTCCTAAGTTTATTTATCTAAACTTATAGCTCCACTGTTATAGGAAGGGTACATTTAAACAGAGATGACTTTTGCTCTGGACAGACAGATCTGGATATTTCATTTAGCCTTCTTAATTCTAATCTAGAATTTTAGAGAAAAGTGAAAGCAGAACTAACTCCTCTATTTGCTCTTGTCTTGAAATATTATGACCTTTTAGTCCATTTCCTTGCCTGGGTTTTTACACACGCCGCATGATAATTCTATTTCTATATTGATTGAACTTTGGAATCTTCTCATTATTACCATCATTTTCTGCTGTAAATATAATATCTGGTTACACTTATTTAGCAACTACTACACATCAGCCACTTTGTGTTTCTATAATCTGCATAAACCTTGGTATTTCAAACACCCTGAATTCTTTTACATATGTTATTATTGGATAGAAACAGAAATTTTATATTGTTTTCCAGTGCACATCAGAATAAGCTCCCAATATAGACCTAATTGAAATGAGGTGTGTTTTCTAACAGACTCTAGAGATAATATGTAGAAACACTTTGTTCCATAATCACTATCAAGGATGCATATCATATGATGATCATTGCCAGTAAGAGAAGTCTAAATAAGAGACTTGTTGATGAAACACGTGTTTAGCATTTACTTTGAATAATAAAGTACCACTGCCAATATAGAAGTGGATGCAAAGATATTGGATTTTAAAGTAGATAGAGCTTGCTTTCTTCCCTCTTCCCTCCCCCCCCCTTAAGTTATGGAAGTGTTGCTGCACCTTAAATCCTAAAAGACTATATATATATATATATATTTTTTTTTTTTTAAATTGAGGAACAGAAGGGGAGTGTGTTAAATTGTTGAATGCTCTATGGCCCCATCCTCTAGTGCATGAAGAAGAGACTGTGAAATACTATTGAAAAGCACAAATAACCTTGATTTCAGGGCATCTTCTGAGTGCTGTAACTGCCTCATTAGGCAAACTGTTCACCAGTTGATTGTCATTGCTCTAGGACAATACAGAATAAGAATTTATTCTTTCTCTTTTTTGATTGCAATATTCAATAAAATTATCCTAAAGACAGAAACAAGGTAAAAAAAAAAAAGCAATTATCTCAAATACCTTTTTCCTAAGTATAACAATAAGGATGCATCTACGATTATCTATATAACTTTAACTCTGTCCTTCTAATAAATGTAATACAGCTGCAGAATCTAGACAGGAGATTATGAACAACCATGTTATTTTTAACGAAGTCACCTGGTGGTTTAGATGCAAGTGACTCACAAAGATGAAGACTGTATCTAGCTTTATTCATAATATGAATAGTGTATTTTTTGAGTTTTCAAGTTAATAAATTCTGGAGAAATCATGTATGATCTCAAGTGTTAGCTTCCATTTCATTCATCCTATTTGAGCCACATTTAATATATATCAAAGCTGATATTTCTGAGAAAATTTAGTTCCAATATCATAGAATGTGACACTCCATTGTTAGGTTTATACAAATTTCGTGTTGCTGTGTCTTATTTGAGAATTGATTATTTATGCCCCCCTTTATACCTGATAATCTTCCTTATTCTGAAATCTGCTTTCTCTGAAATGAATATAGCTACTCCAGCTTTATGTATCATTGAACATGTCCTATTCTTTACCCTGAATCTATCAGAGTCTGTATTTAAAATGGGTTTCTGATAGAAAGTGAATCGTTGAGTTCTTTTTTAAATCCACTCTGACAATCTCTGTATTTTGATTGGTGTGTTTAGATCATTCACATTTATCTATAACCTCCTATTGATTCTGTTTCTTTAGAGAACCCAGACTAATATAGCCATCAATGGCCTACATGCTGTCACGGGAGTTTTAGACTTTAAGCAAACATAAATCATTAACCAGTTAGCTTACTTCCCTCTTTGGTGGTACAAGTCAAAGTTGGACATGCAGGGGCTCCTGGATATAAGTATAGAGATTTCCCAGTCCTATTGAACTTCTCTCTATGAGGCCATGTAAAAAATTTTGAGAATGTGATTAATTAAACAATATATTGTTTATATGTATATATATATATATTTATGGATGCATATGTGCATGGTAAAAAAATATAAAGAAAAGCAAGAAAATGATAGAATAATTATTAGCACTTGGAAGAAAGGAAGAGGATAGGATTTGGGACAAGAGCATTTAGGACACTTAGGAGTGTCCTAAGATATCGGTTCTGATTAATTTCTTAAACTCCATAGTAGGCACGGGTGTGTTCTGTTTATTAGGAGTCATTACACTCTACTTACATGCTGTCACCATTCTAGCACCTTTGGACTTATTTTCACTGGATTAGTTTGAATGTTTTTGCTTATGAATGCCTTATATCTTACAATGATAGTGTGAGCCGTCCCCGTTTTACCAGTGTGAATGCTGACCTATAGCAAGGCCACGTCAACATCGTGATCCCACACGGCTAGCCAGACTGAGCCTGGAGTCTAACACAGGAGTCTGTCTCCAGAGCCTGTGCTCTTAACTATTATATATAAATTAAAGAATGCTCCAAAATAAAGAAGAATTGAACCAGTCAACATGTAACCTAGCTTACGGTATACGTCTGGGTGTCTTCGGGGCCGAAGGCATACCAAGGCTGGTGGTAGCCGAGTGAGGACTTTAGCAGTTTTTTCACATGGTGGATATTCTGGGCAGTTTCCAGTGCTTCCCCTGGAGATGGTTTGCAAACAACACACAGATACAGATATACTTGTTCTTAGCCTTCTGGGAGATACTAGGAAAATGGAAAGCATAACCTCCAGAGGTCAGCACTCTGCTAATGCACGTCAGAAACAAGAGGAATGAGCAGAGGACAGTTCCTTCCATTCCCTGATGTTCTTATCTTGCGTATTTCTGATGAAAGACTTGCTCATCACAGGGGAGCGACCTGTGGCTCTTCTGTCTGTGGGGACGGAAACTACTGCTTTACGTTCAGACTTTGTGTCTAGTTAATATATTTGTGTATTTGTATCCTTTAAATGTTCACATGTATATTATAAACTCATATATAGTACATATGAAAACATGGAGGTATATATTTTGTTCAGTTTTTTAATCAAGTGCAACACATTTATGTATGGAAAAGATCTAAGTCTTCATCTTTTTTTTTAAAAAAATAGGAGGACAGTTTGTCAATGTAGAAAAGGAAACATGCATCACTGCCACGTTATTCTCTGAAATCAGTGAGACTGGGTTTTAAAAATCCTACTGTAGGTTATGTCACCTCGAGCAACTTATCTAGATTCGGGGGCATTTCTAGTTTATTTGCAAAATAAACATGCAAGTACATCACTGGGGATGTAATAATTAAAAGAGATGATGGAAGTTTATTATCCAGTAAACCTTCAGTTAAATCTTCAAAGTTAATTCTAATCACTATATCCTGATTCCACTGAGTCATTATTTCTAAAGATACTTAAATGCTTTTTGTGCATTTTTCCTTGCTCTGAATGCTTAGAGTTCCAAACTATAATCATTTTCTGAGATTTTACCTCATGTGTCAATGAATAAGATAAAGTCCTAAGAAGCAAGTAACCCTCAGTTTGAAGTTTCTGGGTATTGATTATTCAGATTTTGGCTTCCCAAAAGGCATACCTCTCCTTTACAAAATGAGGTAAGTGTTAAACTTTACTAAATCATATGGGTATTTTGAAAGCTAGAGTCTAAAACTAAAGCAATTAGATTGAAAAAAATAGAGAAAGTAAGATTTCAAAAAGCAATAAAATAATAGCTCAGTCCTTGGGTAATCCTAAATAATAAGCACTTGTTCTATGTCAGCCTAGTGGGGAAAAATAAATTTATAAAAGGTAATTTAGTGAACAGCATTTTTTGTCCACAATACGCTATGGGTGAGTGGTATCCAAATGTTTGAAAAAGAAAAAAAGTCGTTTAATTTACCATTCGGAAAAATGCCTTTGTCACTCAATTCTAACATATGTTGAGAGAGAGAAAAATCACAATGATTTTTTTTAATGTCACTTATATATGAGAACCTGCTTGCAAGTCAGTTTTGCAAAAGGATAACTGCTAAAAACAACTGTGAGAAACCACCATGGGTTGTCATGTTTGGGGACGATTGTCACATCACTTAAGCCTTACAAGCTGTTTTTGTTCACACTTTATTAAGAGTGTTGGCTAAAAGAAAGTTATATCACTTTATCTATAACTTTGCCCATTTTCACATATTAATTCGTAACAATATAAAAATTTATAGTTAAGTGTAATCATATGTATTCATCATTAACAATCTCAGTGCAAAGATAGCTAGAGCTTTGCAGCCATGTGAAAAGAAGTTCATATATATATTTTAAAGATTTTATTTATTTTATTTTAGGGACAGAGAGAGAGAGTGGGGGAAGGGACAGAGGAAAGGGAGAAAATCTCAAGCAGACTCTGCACTAAGTGTGGAGCCTGATGTGGGGCTCCATTCCACAACCCTGAGATCATGACCTGAGCTAAAACCAAGAGTTGACGCTCAACCAACTGAGCTACCGAGGTGCCCCAGGAAGTTCTGATTTGAAAATGTTTTTTTTTTTTTTGAAAATTTGTTTTTAAATGACTTTTTTAATGCATGTTTGACTTATTACGAACTAAAAGCAGTATAACAAATGACAAAGAGACTCACAAAATATATAAACTATGGAAAACGTTGTTTGCCCACTTTATGTAATGATTTAAGAAAATGAATTCACTGATTCTTATGAAGGGCCTTTTATAAAAGGCATGGCCTGAAATATTTTGGTTAATTAAATCCATTTATAAATTGATAAGGTCTTAACATAACATACTATATCATCTGGACAAAATTCAAAGTTTATTTGTAAAATCAGAAAACAATTTATACTTTCAATATTCCACTTGTTAATGAGCAGGGGATCCATGCAGACAATATCACTACACAGAAGCAACTCATTAAGGATAGGAGGAGGAAAAGCAAAATATCTCTTAGAGAGGTCTGTTTTATAAAGTTTAGCCAACAGCTAATTTCAAGACAGTAAGATGATAGGAAGAGTTTAGAGTGATAACTAGGTAATATTTTGAGATATTACATAGGTAATGTGAGATTATTATCATTTGATGAAACTAATAACTCGAAATTATGTATATAGCCTAATTGACATATTACATCAATTTTAAGATACAGTTTTGATCTCTAACAATCCTAAAAGCCGCTCCTCTATTACTATGTCTAGTCTTTCTGACAATCATACAAGTTAAACGTCATAAGCTGCACTTTTCAGATAAACAATAGTATCAAAAAAGAAGCACAGTCTGAGATGTTCAGGAAATGACTTATATTTCTGTGGCCAGTAAGTGCATACACCGTGGGTCCCACCTGGACCTGCTGGGTTGCAAGAACCCTGGCAGGCACACCCTGGCCAGGGGATCGCTGGGGGCAGCAGTGAATTAGATGAGGAGGCTCCCCTTGGGCTTTTTCACAGGTGCACAGAAGCCACGCCACACATCATGGGATTTAAGTCATGCACAGAGAGACAAAAGCTAAAGGTTCATTTTTATGCTTCTTTTGTAAAATGACCTCCCTTACCTGATTAAAAAATATATATATATTCACTCCAAAGTCCCACATAAACGGGTTGTTTTCAAAACCCTGAGGCCTCCCTCAGCTAGCTTCCTTCACCGCTCCAGGATCCCAGAGCACAGAGTGACCCTAGCCTAAGGTTCCCAGGACCTTCTCCATGTAAAATGCTGCCAGATTCGTAGTCATAAGCAACATAACAGGTGCGATAACTGGGTTTTCTATGACCGCACAGTGTGGTAACTAAATCAGTCTTATGACTCGGAGTACTGGTCTAAAATCCAACTCCTGCATGAGTTCCCAATCGTTCACCATTATTGGTAATTTCATGAAAGTGCATTTTTTTTCTTTGTTGTCATAATATTTATATGCACAAATCACTCATGAATTTTTATTCTACCGTGATGATCGGTCCAAGGCAGGATTGGTTGATAAGGGCTAGGGCGTCTCAAATAAAAAAAAAACAAAACAAAACTTAATTATTTGTGAAATTCAGGCAATAGTAAGATCTTGTAATTCTATAAGAAAGATAATTTAAACTGAATCACTGATGAAGACTGTCAGTGCAGTGTAAACACATATTTAAGTAATGAATTCTCTTTTCCACTTTCATATAGGTTACCCTAAAATTAGTGTGATCTTATACAGGTAAGGACAAATGTATGCACATTAAATTTGCAACATCAGATATGTTAAATTGGTACTTGATATAAAAAAATCCCTTTATATCATGCATAATATATCAAACAATACATCACTTTGCATGGACATTACATTGAGGGGATCAATACTATTTTAGAAAAAAAGAGACCAAAAAATGCTATGGGCAACACAAGCAGTGTTTTTACACTTTTTCAACAGTAATCTTTATGCTCCCTGCCCTCTCCTGTGGTTGATTTAAAAGTTACAACTTCAAAAAAAAAAGCCAATAGAGTGTTCATCGGAATTTTCAACTTCACAGCACCACTCGATTAGTTATGTGTTGATCACTGCTTGAAAGTGAGTTGAAATGTGTCCTGGCAAGTTGTTGCACAAATGTTCCAAATGGCTAAAGCCTTTTCTTTTCCAAATTAGACAATTCAATTCTTTTATACTGGAGTCCTTATCAAGCCCTTTGCCTCTAGAAAATCACACAGGCTCTCTTTGAAACGCCCTAAAATAAAAATTTTATAGAGGGAAGATCATAGACACTAAAAGTGAAAAGGCCTGTTACATCAGAATTAAAAAGGAGTCGCAAATGCTCAGCGAGAACCTTGATGAAGTCGTTAGCTGTAGAGGTTGACAGTAAGCACTGTCCCTCCCAGCTGTTGTAAGTCTAGGATGAGCGTAAATTTTGCGTGTGTTTAATTTAAAACAAGAAGAACAAGAGGCATTCGTGTTGCCCTCATGTCTTGACCTAATTTTGCAACTGCAAAAACCTGCACGGCCATCTAATTTTGACTTGGTGTTTATTTTTGAAAACATTTTTGGCAAGTGATTTTGCTTCCCTCCTGCATCCCTGCCCTCCAGCCTATTTTTCTTGTTAATGGAGAGCATCATGTGGATGGGACAGCCCATTCGGAGAAGAGCACCTTGAAATTAGCGCCCCGTTGCTTCAACAACAGCAACAACAGCAGCAACAAAAATTCAGAATAAGTGCAACAATTTAAAATGCTAGCGCTAACGCTCCCTGGAATGTACACCTATCGCTACTCTAACTGAGTGTGTGCTTAGAGAGTTTTCTTCCCCTGGAAGTAGAAAAAAAAAATAGAAAAAAAAGAATAAATGAGAGGAAGAGAGGAGCAGGACCCATGTATTTCCTGACTTTTCTTTGGACTAGAAATAAAACTGAAATTTAAACCTATTTCTGATGGCAGGCTTCTCACAAGAACTGAGAAGGAGTTACCACACTTACTTCTCCCTAAAGTTTGTAGCCTACTTACACATGGACAAGTAATAAAGAGCAATAAGAAATAAAACCAGAACCAAGAAACTGAAGCTAGATTTTTGATACCATATTCAACGAATGATTTTGAAACATAGCTTTTCTTAGAACTATTTGGTGAATGTTTGTATCAACCGTGACTACGCCAGATGTTTTAGTAGGTAAAATATGGTCAAAAGGTGGCCAGTTTAAATGTCCTCCTTTTTCTCTGTGGTCCAGATTAATACTTCTGTTCTTCTGACTAGAAATAATTTTTGTCTATAGTTTGCAATTTGATTTTGTTACTGTTCAGATCTTTAGCGTGGCTTTACTTTAGGCTTTTTTAGGAGTGATTTTAATATGAGTGATTTTTATTTTAGCATAGTTTTAGATCGACAAAATGACTGTCAGTATAATCCAGACAGTCTCTGTATGCCCCATGCCAACTTTCCCCATTGCTCACAGAGCGGAGGTCAGATTTGTCACCATTAATGAACAAATAATGATACATTATTATTACCCAGGGTTTTTACTCGTTTCCTCAGTGTTTCCCTAAAAGAGATGCCTCTTCCAATCTTTTATTTCCATCAGTAGGCACTCTACTCGTGAATATTTATTTTCCATTTTGCATTACAATCCAATAATAGTTTTCCTTTCTTACTCAAATTATTTTAGCTTTGAGTACTGAGAGCTCATTAAGTTGGCCCCTGAATCCTTTCGAAATTTCCATCATTGAAGTATTTTTGTTTCATTTGTTTTAGCACTATCTTACTTTCTGGTACTATAAAATAATTCAAGTCATCTTGTATATTTTGGAATTGTGCATATTTTTTTGCAGGTACTTAGCTTGGGTGTGGAATATGAGAAGTAGTTTTAAGTTAATACAAGCATTTGATCATGTTATATATGACTGATATACTAAAATTCATACAGCAACTAAATATAAATATTAATATTAGAAATATAAATATTTATATTTATATTTAATTTAAATTTAATTTCTTTTTTTTAAAAGGATTTTATTTATTTATTCATGAGAGACACACAGAGAGAGGCAGAGACACAGGCAGAGGGAGAAGCAGGCTCCCTGCAGGGAGCCCGATGTGGGACTCAATCCCAGGACTCCAGGATCATACCCTGATTGAAGGCAGTCCCTCAACCGCTGAGCCACCCAAGCGTCCCAATATTTATATTTCTAATATAAATCTTTATAAGCATAAAACATACAATCTTTATGTTAGAAATAAAAAATAATGTAGATTACTGTTATAGGTCCAATTTCATCTCCAAGAAAGATAGGCTAAAGAACTTACCCCCAAAGCCTGTGATTATGATGCTGTTTGGAAACAGAATCTTTGTAGACCTAATCAAGCTAAGTTGAGGTCATGATGTATTAAGGTGGGTTCTCATATTGGCTGATGCCTTTATGAGAAGAAACAGACACAAGACACAGAGAATGAAGATGTCCATGTGCAGACGGGGCACTGATTAGAGTTATTCTCTCCCAAACAAAGGAAGGCCTGGAGCTACCACAAGCTGGAAGAGACGAGGAAGGAGCCATCCCTAGAGAACTGCAGTGAGTATCGCTCTACCGAGATCTTGGTTTTAGAGAACTGAGAGAGAATAAAGTTCTGTCATTTCAAGCTATGATACGGCAGTCCTAGGAAACGTATAATTATTAAGTTCAAAATACTACCTGTAGATCTTGAGGGATCCAATATGTTAAAAAAAAATGCATGACCCCAAGTATCAGAGTAAAGCATAGTTTCAGAAAACATCCTTTTAATTCATATTCAGTGCTAGGCCCTGTTCTGGCATGGATTACATCATAGTGACTCTGATATGAAATAGTTAATATCTTCATTTTATAAGTTTACAAAGTGAAACTTAATGCAGTTAAGTGGTAGCACAGCCGGAGTCTAGGCTACTTGACACAATGATCAATGAATCTCAAACTCTCTCTCTCTCTCTCTCTCTCTCTCACACACACACACAGTCTACCTTTGAATCTATCAGACTTTGTGTCCATACACGTTTATTTCTTCTCTATCAGTACCTTTATCCATCTATTTTCTCTCTCTCTGCCTTTCTCTGTCCCTGCCATTCTTTTATTGTCTATCCATTCTTTATCTCCGTGTTCTTTTTCTCTAAAATGCTTCCATGCTTCAAAGAAAACATATCTCTAGTTTTTAAGTATCTGTGGAATATAAATTGATCATAGAAGGCCAAATGAAACCTTGAATGACATTCTTCCAAAGAACACTTAATACATTGTACTCTTTAATGCCAATGAGAGGAGATTATATCTATATATGGATTACTACACTCAATTAAAAAAAAAAACTTTTGTTTTGGTATTTTTTTTACAAAACAGGCATAAAGAGCTCTTAGAAAGAAGAAAAAACTGAAAATTTTAGATGACAGAAAATCACTAATACTGAACGTTAAAACCTACAATTAATGGGTTGGGATGTCCTTAGAGACAAAGTTGGAGCTTTAAATATTCCTATTTTTTTTAACAATCATAAAAATAATTCAGTGTTCAGCACAATTACTAGTTACAGTAGAAAAAAACAGTATCAGTGAAACCGATCAAGATGCTACATTAACCTGGGGACTATAAATAGGCAAGATCTCACCATCTTTGGCCAAAATCTAGGAGGGGAGGGAGTGTCAGAAAGAGGGCTGGAGGTAAACCATGAGGCCACCATAGAAGAGTGATTCTGTAAGGAGGGAGCTGAGGAGGTGAGAACCTCAGCCTCACTCTCTTTTCTCCCTCCGACCTGCTACCTGAGTGCCCATTAGTTCAACCCAACCTGGACTGAAAACATGAAACCCACTGATGGGACCATTGCAAGTGAGCCCCTCAGCAAGAGATGAGGTGTCAACAGATGGGCAGTGGATTTGAAGGGGAAAATTGATTGAATTGTTCATATATACTGAATGAATAGCTTCTCCAAGTGAATTCTGACTGACAGATACCTCGTGGCCACTTTGGCAGAGCTTGGAGGGTTAAGCTACCAGGACAGTCGGTGTTCAGTGCATAGCCTCTCACTGAATCTCACGCCCTTTAATGAAATTCCTTCCACCCAGAGCAAGCTTCATTCCTGGAGTTCATGCTCACAGTTCCAGCCTCTCCGTAAATGACATGCACAGTATTTGGCAGGACCAAGAGATGGGAATTATCACACAGCAGAAAGCTACAGAATACTCTGTTCTGCTTTTTCAGTCCCACACCCACCATTCAATGAAGAACCTAATTCCTGTACCTTTCTGGGATTCTAAGAATCAGTTTGCTTCTGACTGAAATTTCAATTTGGATGGGTCTGCAAAATTTCAAATGTTTTTAATCACTTCCAAAATGTAGTTTCTGTTCTCATGATTCATTTTAACTTTTCTTATAAAGTCCTTTTCTAAAATTTTAATGCAGTTTCAAGAGCGATGGATATGAAAATGTAGGTCACCACTGGCTTCTTTAATCTAAGAGCATATCTTAAAGCTCTAATATTTCCTCCCACATGTGATGAGTACTAATCATAGAAAAGAAAACGTCACTATTTTTTATTACTTATTTTTTAAATTCTATTAGCATTGCCATGCAGCATTATATTAGTTTCAGGTGTACCATATAATGGTTCAACAATTCTACATGTTGCTCAGTGCTCTTGAATATACTCCTAATCCCCTTCACCTTTTTTACCCATCCTCCCACCCAGCTCCCCTCTGAGTCTGTTTTTGCACAGGTCTTTATTATAAATTTTGTAAAATTACTATTGGGGCACCTGGGTGGCTCGGTCAGTTAAGATCTTGGCTCTTGATGTTGGCTCAGGTCGTGATCTCAGGGTTGTGAGATTGAGCCCTGTGTGGGGCTCCATGCTGGGGGTGGAACCTACTAGAGATTCTCTCTCCCTTTGCCTCTCTTCCCTGCTCACGCTCATTTGCAATAAACAAACAAACAAATAAATAAAATTATCACTTTTTGGAAGTGAAAGTATTAATATATTGGTCAAGAATGATGGATTCCCTGAGGAAGAGATTAAAGTATAAGTGATGGAGTACTGAGGTGTAAGATCTAGAAAAGTTGAAAAAAAAAATAAAGATCTAGAGGAGTTGGAGCCACACTGCAAGAGCTCTAGTGGAATGAATGAAATGATCGGGTGGGGAGCCCGGGGAGGAAAAAGAGTAAACATGAGAAGCAATGGGCAGTGCCTTTCCTGTCAGGGAGCCCGGAGTGGGATATATAAGCAGAAGGTACGAAGGGATGTTATGGATGTGTTTGAGTGTCAGTAGGTCCCAGGGAGGAAGGGAAAGAAGGGGAATGTGTGGCAGGGACCAACCCTATCACCCCGGTTCACCTGCTCACCTGGGCAGGGTGTTCACAGCCTGTTTGTGAGAATGTGAGACATTTGGAATATATGAAGTTTTGAAAATTTACAATGTAAATACCTAGGCCATTTGAGGCAGAGGTTCAAATCTAGAAGATAATGTCTCTGATTTGAGGGGCAATAGGTTATGTGATCCGGGCAAAATGCAAAGAACATGAGGGGAGAAGAGCTAAAGTCTGAGAAAACTGAATAAATACAGCCTTGATAAAGGTTACATAAGTCTTTATGAATCAAAGGATTTAACATAATAAATAGATATAATAAAAATGATTAAACTGAACTTCAATTTAATATTGAAATCCAAGAAGAGTATGTTGACAGCAAGTTTCTTTGAACTACGTTTGGAGAAGACAAATAACATACAATTCCATTTGAATGTGTAATATGTTTATACCAACAGATCTTTTTAAGGACTTTTTTTAATTGCTTTATTCTCTAGTGATTTAAATAATCTCTAGAAGTATCTGTGGTAACTATAATTGTATGGGAATCTATTTACTTAAAGCTTGTATTCTGACTAATGTTGTAATAATGTCCATAATTTAATTTTAAGGCCTAAAAAAAAAGGTGATAACCCTGTGACTCCACGTGAAAGTAGACAACAAATCAGTTTAATATTTTCAGGAAAAAAATACATAAGTCCTTTCATGATGTGCTGTTATTTTTTCTCTTCTCATACAAGTAATTTTTTTTTTTTGCTGTTTTAACTGTTGAGAAATTTTATTATGCTATTTTTTTTATCCCGTTAGTCTTTAACTGTCTTTTTGTATTAGCTCACAACCTAGGGAAAGAAGCTGCTCTGTAACTGCTTTTTGTCACTGTTGTTGGGGGCCAAGGTATCACTGGAGCTGTCTTCCACATCCTGGTTTACTAACTGCTATAAACCCTGGGGTAGGTCGCATGAGAAGTGTTTCACACCTGTTGATGGTTCTAAGATCGACCTGCCCTATGTAAGTTTTTTTCAGCATTTGTACCCCTCAGCACAACTACTCTGTGTTAGGGATTAACTAACTTTGCTAGAAAATTTAGAAATGTGTCGTATAACAAACCTAATATGAACAATACTGCAGCCTGAAATCCAGTATCACCTGGTGAACAGATTCGTACGCATGGGTTTCTTTCTCTTATACTTCACAATGGGATAAACATTGTCCTCTACTTTTGTTTAGCCTCCTCTGGAAAACTAAGCTAGTTGACTATGCAAACAATTGTCAAGGGCCTGTAAAATCCAGACAATAAGTTCCTTCCTTTGAAGGCAAACCTGATTTTTCCTCTTAAATACTAGGATTACAGTTGTCAGAGATGATACACGTTGTATTTTTACATCAAGAATCTACTTTTATTATTTACTGTTGTCATGTAGTTTAACTCTTTTCTTTGAGTAAAATTCTACTTTTTGTTTTTCGGTGAAAAATTCCCAATTCCAACACAAAAATAAAAAGGAAGGATGAGTTTATCCTTATTTACTTGTAGGAAATAATGTCAATATTCATGTTTTGTACTTTAAAAAATTAAAGTTATGCAGAGATATAATTATCTTTAGTTGTGGAATTAATATAGTTTAGTGTAATATAATCTTTAACAAAACGTTTTATTAATAGGGTTTTGAATTTTAAACGATCTGTAACCTTGGACAATTTAACTGTTTGAAACCATTTGAAATTTACCTATAAAATGGTGAAAATGCCTACCTTGAGGAGCTTTTGTAAATATTAAATGAGATAATATGTGTGAAACAATTAGCAAAGTTCCAGTCATGGAACTTTCAATAAATGAAAAATGTTATTAGGTTTAGGGATTGTAATGACTTTATAAACTTTAATTCTGATAATTAATGATGATTTTAATTCCTTTCCATCATATGCACTAGGCTGTACTTCAAATTTCCAAATTGAAATATTAGTAGAACATTACATTTTGATTTAGTAATAAATAGACAAAACAGGAAAATGCCTTAAATCTTATTTCTTATGCAAATTAAGACCATAAAATATAAGAAAAGAAATATGGGTGAAGTATGTAAATGAACAGAAAGAAATAAATTACTGCAAAATATAAATCAGCCAGACTGATATTTGCTTAACTGCAAGATCTATAGGAAAGAACTTTAATCTTCCAGAAGACTAAGATTGTAAAAGACAATGTTAGACCTTTAGATTTAGCAAATAAAAACCTTGGCTCTAGCTTTAAACCATAGATAAAGCAGAAGGATGGTTATATAAATGATTAATATGGTTGGTGTATTCAGGAAAACCGTGCAATTATTTTTAACTTAAATTATCTCATTACACAATAGATACCAGGTCAGACACATAATTGACAAGACCTTCGCTGTTTCCCTCTTCTGCATATTAAATCAGACTAGATAATGCAAATTACACGTTGTTTCCCTCTCAATATACGTATTGCCTTAGTTACTTTTATTTATTTATTTATTTTTATTTATTTATTTATTTTTATTTTTTTTAATTTATTTTTTATTGGTGTTCAATTTACTAACATACAGAATAACCCCCAGTGCCCGTCACCCATTCACTCCCACCCCCTGCCCTCCTCCCCTTCTACCACCCCTAGTTCGTTTCCCAGAGTTAGCAGTCTTTACGTTCTGTCTCCCTTTCTGATATTTCCCACACATTTCTTCTCCCTTCCCTTATATTCCCTTTCACTATTATTTATGTTCCCCAAATGAATGAGAACATATAATGTTTGTCCTTCTCCGACTGGCTTACTTCACTTAGCATAATACCCTCCAGTTCCATCCACGTTGAAGCAAATGGTGGGTATTTGTCATTTCTAATAGCTGAGTAATATTCCATTGTATACATAAACCACATCTTCTTTATCCATTCATCTTTCGTTGGACACCGAGGCTCCTTCCACAGTTTGGCTATCGTGGCCATTGCTGCTATAAACATCGGGGTGCAGGTGTCCCAGCGTTTCATTGCATTTGTATCTTTGGGGTAAATCCCCAGCAGCGCAATTGCTGGGTCGTAGGGCAGGTCTATTTTTAACTGTTTGAGGAACCTCCACACAGTTTTCCAGAGTGGCTGCACCAGTTCACATTCCCACCAACAGTGTATGAGGGTTCCCTTTTCTCCGCATCCTCTCCAACATTTGTTGTTTCCTGCCTTGTTAATTTTCCCCATTGTCACTGGTGTGAGGTGGTATCTCATTGTGGTTTTGATTTGTATTTCCCTGATGGCAAGTGATGCAGAGCATTTTCTCATATGCATGTTGGCCATGTCTATGTCTTCCTCTGTGAGATTTCTGTTCATGTCTTTTGCCCATTTCATGATTGGATTGTTTGTTTCTTTGGTGTTGAGTTTAATAAGTTCTTTATAGATCTTGGAAACTAGCCCTTTATCTGATATGTCATTTGCAAATATCTTCTTCCATTCTGTAGGTTGTCTTTTAGTTTTGTTGACTGTATCCTTTGCTGTGCAAAAGCTTCTTATCTTGACGAAGTCCCAATAGTTCATTTTTGCTTTTGTTTCTTTTGCCTTCGTGGATGTATCTTGCAAGAAGTTACTATGGCCGAGTTCAAAAAGGGTGTTGCCTGTGTTCTTCTCTAGGATTTTGATGGAATCTTGTCTCACATTTAGATCTTTCATCCATTTTGAGTTTATCTTTGTGTATGGTGAAAGAGAGTGGTCTAGTTTCATTCTTCTGCATGTGGATGTCCAATTTTCCCAGCACCATTTATTGAAGAGACTGTCTTTCTTCCAATGGATAGTCTTTCCTCCTTTATCAAATATTAGTTGCCCATAAAGTTCAGGGTCCACTTCTGGATTCTCTATTCTGTTCCACTGATCTATGTGTCTGTTTTTGTGCCAGTACCACACTGTCTTGATGACCACAGCTTTGTAGTACAACCTGAAATCTGGCATTGTGATGCCCCCAGATATGATTTTCTTTTTTAAAATTCCCCTGGCTATTCGGGGTCTTTTCTGATTCCACACAAATCTTAAAATAATTTGTTGTAACTCTCTGAAGAAAGTCCATGGTATTTTGATAGGGATTGCATTAAACGTGTATATTGCCCTGGGTAACATTGACATTTTCACAATATTAATTCTGCCAATCCATGAGCATGGAATATTTTTCCATCTCTTTGTGTCTTCCTCAATTTCTTTCAGAAGTGTTCTATAGTTTTGAGGGTATAGATCCTTTACATCTTTGGTTAGGTTTATTCCTAGGTATCTTATGCTTTTGGGTGCAATTGTAAATGGATTGACTCCTTAATTTCTCTTTCTTCAGTCTCATTGTTAGTGTATAGAAATGCCACTGACTTCTGGGCATTGATTTTGTATCCTGCCACGCTACCGAATTGCTGTATGAGTTCTAGCAATCTTGGGGTGGAGACTTTTGGGTTTTCTATGTAGAGTATCATGTCATCGGCGAAGAGGGAGAGTTTGACTTCTTCTTTGCCAATTTGAATGCCTTTAATGTCTTTTTGTTGTCTGATTGCTGAGGCTAGGACTTCCAGTACTATGTTGAATAGCAGTGGTGAGAGTGGACATCCCTGTCTTGTTCCTGATTTTAGGGGAAAGGCTCCCAGTGCTTCCCCATTGAGAATGATATTTGCTGTGGGCTTTTCATAGATGGCTTTTAAGATGTCGAGGAATGTTCCCTCTATCCCTACACTCTGAAGAGTTTTGATCAGGAATGGATGCTGTATTTTGTCAAATGCTTTCTCTGCATCCAATGAGAGGATCATATGGTTCTTGGTTTTTCTCTTGCTGATATGATGAATCACATTGATTGTTTTACGGGTGTTGAACCAGCCTTGTGTCCCAGGGATAAATCCTACTTGGTCATGGTGAATAATTTTCTTAATGTACTGTTGGATCCTATTGGCCAGTATCTTGTTGAGAATTTTTGCATCCATGTTCATCAGGGATATTGGTCTGTAATTCTCCTTTTTGGTGGGGTCTTTGTCTGGTTTTGGAATTAAGGTGATGCTGGCCTCATAGAACGAATTTGGAAGTACTCCATCTTTTCTATCTTTCCAAACAGCTTTAGGAGAATAGGTATGGTTTCTTCTTTAAACGTTTGATAAAATTCCCCTGGGAAGCCATCTGGCCCTGGACTCTTGTGTCTTGGGAGGTTTTTGATGACTGCTTCAATTTCCTCCCTGGTTATTGGCCTGTTCAGGTTTTCTATTTCTTCCTGTTCCAGTTTTGGTAGTTTGTGGCTTTCCAGGAATGTGTCCATTTCTTCTAGATTGCCTAATTTATTGGCATATAGCTGTTCATAATATGTTTTTAAAATCGTTTGTATTTCCTTGGTGTTGGTAGTGATCTCTCCTTTCTCATTCATGATTTTATTAATTTGAGTCTTCTCTCTCTTCTTTTTAATAAGGCTGGCTAATGGTTTATCTATCTTATTAATTCTTTCAAAGAACCAACTCCTGGTTCTGTTGATCTGTTCCACAGTTCTTCTGGTCTCGATTTCGTTGAGTTCTGCTCGAATCTTTATTAACTCCCTTCTTCTCTTGGGTGTAGGATCTATTTGCTGTTTTTTCTCTAGCTCCTTTATGTGTAAGGTTAGCTTTTGTATTTGAGTTCTTTCCAGTTTTTGAATGGATGCTTGTATTGCGATGTATTTCCCCCTTAGGACTGCTTTTGCTGCATCCCAAAGATTTTGAACGGTTGTATCTTCATTCTCATTAGTTTCCATGAATCTTTTTAATTCTTCCTTAATTTCCTGGTTGACCCTTTTATCTTTTAGCAGGATGGTCCTTAACCTCCACGTGTTTGAGGTCCTTCCAAACTTCTTGTTATGATTTAGTTCTAATTTCAAGGCATTATGGTCTGAGAATATGCAGGGGACAATCCCAATCTTTTGG
This sequence comes from Canis lupus baileyi, assembly GCF_048164855.1. Taxonomy (NCBI): domain Eukaryota; kingdom Metazoa; phylum Chordata; class Mammalia; order Carnivora; family Canidae; genus Canis; species Canis lupus. The sequence goes on along the minus strand of NC_132872.1, from coordinate 28,858,654 downwards.
TATCGGTTCAGACCCGATTTGTGACCCAATATGTGGTCTATTCTGGAGAAAGTTCCATGTGCGCTTGAGAAGAATGTGTATTCAGTTGAGTTTGGATGTAAAGTTCTGTAGATATCTGTGAAATCCATCTGGTCCAGTGTATCATTTAAAGCTCTCGTTTCTTTGGAGATGTTGTGCTTAGAAGACCTATCGAGTATAGAAAGAGCTAGATTGAAGTCACCAAGTATAAGTGTATTATTATCTAAGTATTTCTTCACTTTGGTTAATAATTGATTGATATATTTGGCAGCTCCCACATTCGGGGCATATATATTGAGGATTGTTAAGTCCTCTTGTTGAATAGATCCTTGAAGTATGATATAGTGTCCCTCTTCATCTCTCACTACAGTCTTTGGGGTAAATTTTAGTTTATCTGATCTAAGGATGGCTACCCCTGCTTTCTTTTGAGGACCATTCGAATGGTAAATGGTTCTCCAACCTTTTATTTTCAGGCTGTAGGTGTCCTTCTGTCTAAAATGAGTCTCTTGTAGACAGCAAATAGATTGGTCCTGCTTTTTTATCCAGTCTGAAACCCTGCGCCTTTTGATGGGGTCATTAAGCCCGTTCACATTCAGAGTTACTATTGAGAGATATGAGTTTAGGATCATCATGATATCTATTCAGTCCTTGTTTTTGTGGACTGTTCCACAGAACTTCTTCTTAAAGGGGAATTTTAAGAGTCCCCCTTAAAATTTCTTGCAGAGCTGGTTTGGAGGTCACATATTCTTTTAGTTGCTGCCTGTCTTGGAAGCTCTTTATCTCTCCTTCCATTTTGAATGAGAGCCTTGCTGGATAAAGTATTCTTGGTTGCATGTTCTTCTCATTTAGGACCCTGAATATATCCTGCCAGCCCTTTCTGGCCTGCCAGGTCTCTGTGGAGAAGACTGCTGTTACCCTAATACTCCTCCCCATAAAAGTCAGGGATTTCTTGTCTCTTGCTGCTTTAAGGATCTTCTCTTTATCTTTGGAATTTGCAAGCTTCACTATTAAATGTCGAGGTTTTGAACGGTTTTTATTGATTTTAGGGGGGGATCTCTCTATTTCCTGGATCTGAATGCCTGTTTCCCTTCCCAGATTAGGAAAGTTTTCAGCTAGAATTTGTTGAAATACATATTCTGGCCTTCTGTCCCTTTCGGCGCCCTCGGGAACCCCAATTAAACGTAGGTTTTTCTTCCTCAGGCTGTCGTTTATTTCCCTTAATCTATCTTCATGGTCTTTTAATTGTTCCTGCCCCGCAGCCCCCTCCGCGGAGCCGCCCCCGAGCCCCCCGAGCTGCTCCCCCCCGCAGCCCCCTCCGCGGAGCCGCCCCCGAGCCCCCCGAGCTGCTCCCCCCCGCAGCCCCCTCCGCGGAGCCGCCCCCGAGCCCCCCCAGCTGCTCCCCCCCGCAGCCCCCTCCGCGGAGCCGCCCCCGAGCCCCCCGAGCCGCTCCCCCCCGCAGCCCCCTCCGCGGAGCCGCCCCCGAGCCCCCCGAGCTGCTCCCCCCCGCAGCCCCCTCCGCGGAGCCGCCCCCGAGCCCCCCGAGCTGCTCCGGGTCCCCCGTGCGCTGCAGCCCTTAGGGAGCTCGGCGCACTCCCCCGGGGCGCAGGTGTCTGTTAGTGTCCCCGGAGCCCGCGGGCCTCCCCGCCCTCCGGGTCCTGCTCCACCTCCCTGGAGCCCCTTTCCCCCGGGAAGGTCGGTGCAGCTCCTGCGTCTCCGGGACGGGGCTCTCCTGTCCTGGGGACCCTCGCCCCGGCCTCAGCCCGGCTCCTCGCGGGGCCCCTCCCCCTGGGAGGCCTTTTGTTCCTTTATTTCTTTTTCCCCGTCTTCCTACCTTGATAGAAGCGCGAACTCTTCTCCCCGTAGCGTTCCAGCTGGTCTCTCTTTAATTCTCAGGCCGAATTCATAGATTTTCAGGATGATTTGAAGGTTTTCTAGGTAATTTGGTGGGGACAGGTGACTTGGGGACCCTCCTCTTTCGCCATCTTGCCCCTCCCCCTCTGCCTTAGTTACTTTTAAAGAACGTGTGTAATGTCCACAGTACTTGAGGTTAGAATTTTATAACATGTCGCTGATGAATACAGACAGATCACATATTTGGAAGATATCAAAGTGGTGAGCAAGGGGAGGTTAGTTTGTGTGGCTTTTAAGTAAACAGCGGTATTCTTAGCATTGATCTGAGAGGACTTCCAATATGTTCCAAGCTCCAGAGAGTTATGAATTAGTGATACTATCAGACTGATGTATTATTAGATTGAAATGCTACGTAGAAAAGGTATTTTGCAATGGATTTCATAGTTGGAGATTTTGAAAATACATCTTCCTCGCTTAAGCTAAAGTCTTTCTCTCTCTGAGTGGATGTTCAGCAGTACAGATTCTTCTTTTCTCAGTAATTGTCTTATTGTCAGACAATCCACCAAAGTTTTTATTTTTATTTATTTATTTAGCTATCTATTTATTTATTCATAAAAGCATATTTATTTTTAATTAATTAATTTAAAATATTAAATTAATATTTAATATTAAATTTAATAATTAAATTAACCAATTAATTTATAAAAGCCCGATTAGAGTCTGTGGATCCATGGGAGTGGCACATGGTCAGCATTCTGTAATGGCAAGTTAAAATTTACTTTTAAAAAATCTCTACTAATAGCTTACAATTGCATTCAGGGTTTCTCTGGTAAAGCTCAGAGTACGCCCAAAGGACAGAGCATCTAAGCACTGCTGCTCAATCACAAAGAAAGCTGAAGAATAGTAGTTTTCAAATGATTTGTCACTTGTTTGTCAGGCCAATTTGGCCTGATGCTAGTCATAGTGATTAAAAGCATCTGCTGTTGGGGCACCTGGGTGGCTCAGTGGGTTGAGCATCTGCCTCGGGCTTAGGTCATGATGGATCTGGGATGAAGCCCTGAGTTGGACTCTGTGCTCAGCAGGGCATCTGCCTCTCCCCCTGCTCATCCCTCACCCATTGTGTGCACACTTTGTCTCAAATAAAGTAAAAAAAAAATAAATAAAACCTTAAAAAAAAAAGTCATCGGCTATTGTAAATATATCAAAAAGATAGAATACGGGAAACATCCCATATTCAATTTTATAGTGATATTTATTTGCAACAACAAAAAAATTGTGTTCATCACTTAGGTCTTCATCACCAGTATTTTCATGTGTGATAAACATATATCATATGCAGAGTTGTGAATTATCCTGTGCTCTCGTCATTAGAATGACACTGTATTTTTCTGTATGCTACAGGTTAAATTTACTATTAGAAAAAGCAAGCAGATGCGGATGTTCAAATCTGAACACCCACTTTAAATTAAAGACATATAAAGAAAACACTCCAGGAAACAGAACGCCGGTGTAATTAAGTAATATATACCAAAAATTAACTTGAAATGGATATTAGACTTTAACACAGAGACTAAAACCACAAAACAAATTAGAGGAAAACAAATCATAGGTCTGCTCCATTATGATCTTGAGATTGCAAATAAGTTTTAGATAGAACCAAAAACACACTAATTGTAAAATAAAAGTGATTATAAAAATTAGAAAAATGATAAATTGGACTCCAAGCAAGTCACAAACTAAAAAACAGCAAATACATACACACACGCACGTACATGTATACATGTGTATCTGACATACATGCATATCTGACATAGAACTAATCCCAGAATATACAAAACATTTACAATTCTATAATAAGAAAACAATCCACATCTTTTAATTGGTGAAAGTTTTGGACAATTTACAAACGATGATCTTAAAAATTGCCAACAAGCACTTAAATAGTTACTCTATATTCTAGTCCTCAGAGAAATAAAAAAAAAGAAATAAGAATACAATGAATTATAGCAACACACTCCCCATTACGTCTAAAATCAGAGAGATTGATAATACCAAACCTTTAGGACAATGTGGAGAATTTGGAATCCTTATACACTGTTGGTGAGAATGTAAAGTGGCACGACCACTTCGGAAAACAGTTTGGGAATTTCTTACAAAAATGAGCATACACTCACCCTAAGACCCAGCTGCGCTACCCCTCTGTACTTCTCTAGAGAAATGCAACATGTCCCCATGGCATCCTGCATGCCGTATGCAGGGCGGGTTGATTCACAGTAGCCCCAAAACTGACACGACTACACATGCATCAATATACATGCATAAATAAATTGTGGTCTTTAATTAGTGATATAAATGAATAAATAACTGACGGGTACAAAAATCTGGATGGAACCATAAATGGAATCATAGATAGCAGCATCTTAATAAAGGAAAGATGCCAGACCCAGAAGGATCTATCTGTTTGATTTCATTTATATGAAATTTCAGAAGAAGCAAAATTCATCTATAGTGACAAAAAGCAAATCCATATTTACTTGGGGTTGAGGATAGTTAGGGAACTGACAAAAATATTTGGGCCAACTAAAATATTGTATGTTTTAAGAAAGGTGATTATATATGTTTACATGATTATATATGTTTATCAAAGCTCATCAAACATTGCACAAAATCACTATATTTTAATATGTTTTACTTTAATAAATACTTAAAAATTAAAATGCAACTGCATGCAATTAATTATATGTTAATGGTTATTATAGATAAAATCTGTTTTAGGTAAAATTTGTGATGAAACATAGAGTTGCAATTTAATACACTGAATCATTTTTGAGTATATAGTGCAGCTGCATTTCATCATATTCAACATTTATTGGATATATACTGAATACCAGATGGTACATATTTTAAGGTCTGGAATATAATTTTACTGTGGTTTATTATTAAAAAAATTTTAGGTGCTATAATTTATTTTACAACACTATCACACCTACCTAAGTCTAGAATCACATCTCTAATTATTAAAAGTTTTCTCATGGGAAAATACGATCCATACTGCAGGGCCTTTTTTCACGATGCAATAGAAAGGAATATTCTGGAACAAATGAAGATCAGAAATAGTGCTTAAATTTTTGCCGTAGTAATCTACTCTCTTTGAAGTTTCCGAACATCTTTATAAAATGATGTAATCTAATTAATTCAGAAGTTTCACCACTTGGTCACATACAAATGCAGGATGTTATCATTTAACTTTGCCATGAAATTTCAGGAAATTCATACCCGTGGAAAGAAATATTTGAGTATTGGAAGAGGTTTCTACATATATAGCATTTCCCAAAACTCTAGGAAACTATATTCCTTTTGCTGAGAAACTGAAACTATGAAATAGTGTATTGTATATGATTAAATCGAACTATGACAAAGCTACACTATCTCCAGATCTGAACTTTACCATCATCTATCAGACATTAGAATAGCATTAACATTTCTGCTTAATTTTTTAATTTATAAAATGGGGATGATCGTATCTATTAGTACTTTAAAATATTTTGGACATTACATAAAATTATATCTACGAAAATAAGTTGATAACTCATGAACACACCACCAATGTGAAATCTGCCTATGAAAAGACACTTTGAGTTTTATTGGCAATGAAGAGCAAAAATTGACTTTGTTGCTTTTATGAAGTCTTTTTATGATATTAATAACATACCTAATTATAAGTTTTAAAAATAGCCCTTAAGTTAGGAGCTTGGCCTTCATGGTTATATTTCTTAATGTCTTATAGATGATTATTGAGTCATGAAGGTAGGTAAAGTGTCAACTTGAGTATTCGGGGTTTTTTTGGCTAATATATTTATATTTGTCTACTATTAAATTGGGGAAAAATAGATTGATATGTAAGTCTCCACATAGTAAATAGTTTCAGTGTTGTTATTTGTTTTTTTAATGCTTCAAATAACAAAGACAAGCTTGCATTGGGGTCAGCATGATATACAGGCCAATAAAAAGGATAAATGATTAATTAATGGGATTCATTTACAGTATATGTCTAACAAATACTCTGTGCCTCACAGAGTGTGTACCAGATAATAGGAAACAGAAACAGGGATCAGATAAAAATGTTTGCCTCATGAGTTTTATATTCTGATACTGGAAAGGATGGATAAAATAAATAAATAAAATATGTGCTGTGACTTACTTGCCTCCCTACTAAGAGAGACCACCTAGGACAATAGTAATTATCTGATGGGAGTTTTCAAAATAAATGTTATCAGGAAAAGCCAACTCATAATTTAAAAGCCATGGGAATCTATACAAACAACATATTTTCTGACACAAAGAAGCTAAGTGTGAGGGCAAGAATCATGATGGCCAATTCTTTTTTTTTTTTTATTTAAATTCAATTTGCCAACATAGAGTATCACACCCAGTGCTCATCCCATGAAATACCCTCCTCAATCTCCATCGCCCAGTCACCCCAAATCCCTATCCACCTCCCCTTCCACAACCCAACCCTTTGTTTCCCAGAGTTAGAGGTTCCTCATGGTTCGTCTCCCTCTCTAATTTTTCCCCGCTCAGTTCCCCTCTTTTCCGTTATAATACCTTTCACTATTTCTTACATTCCATGTATGAGTGAAACTTTTTGATAATTGTCTTTCTCCAACTGACTTATTTCACTCAGCATAATACCCTCCATCGAAGCACATGGTGGGTATTTGTCCTTTCTGATGGCTGAGTAATATCCCATTGTGTTTATAGACCACAGCTTCTTTATCCATCATCTGTCGATGGACACCGAGGCTCCTTCCACAGTTTGGCTGTTGTGGACACTGCTGTTGTGAACATTGGGGTGCAGGTGTCCCACATGACAGCTAATTCTTAATATAAGCTGCAGTCATTGCTTTGCCCCATATGCCAAGCTAATTCTCTGAGTGCCAGTCTGACCCCTGATCAAACAAGCCAAGCTATTCAAGATTCAGGCCCTACGAAGATTTGCTGTACTTCCCAAGGGCTGACTTCTATCATGTCCCCTCCATGTGCAGGCATATTTGTTGTGAGGGGAAGCAAGCTGATCATGAGACTACCTTGGGAGAAGGTCGTAAAATGGAGGGATGATCTCCAGTGTTGCCTTTTATACCTTCCCTTTTTTACTTCCAAATGTATAGGTCTATTTTCCTGGTTTCTGGTATATAGTATGCTCACTTTTGTAAAATTTTATATGTAAGCTAAAAATAAATGAAAGATGCCACTGCCATTTAGAAATTTTAAAGTCAGTGTTTAATGTCTCCAACACTTGGATCCTCCCATGGGTCTATTCCTGTTGTCTTACTTTTTCCTGGTTCTTGTTCTCAGTATACCTAGCAGTTTTTTCACTGAATGCCAGATATTCTACAATGATCATAGAGGCTCTGATTCATTGCTGTGTTTTCCTTTCTCATCCTATTCTCTGCCAGGCAGCTACAGTAGGAAGAGATCTCGATCGATTCAGGAACTAAGATGACTTGAGTCAAGGTGTCAACCATGATAATGCTTGTTCTCCTTCTGATTTTAGCTTAGTCTCTGGGTGTAGATCTTGAGAAGTCCCATCAGAGAGCCTGTGAGTTTTACTAGGGCCACTTTTTCACTCATCCATTTTAGTCTCCCACACTATAAGAATAGCAAAAGCTCCACACAGGCTTTCTGTCACTTTCTGTTCATCTTCTTAGGCTTTCATCATGAGAAGCTTAGGAATCACAAATATTTGTGAAAAAAACCAATGCACGGGATTGGACTTAGTTGTCTGTTCCTCCTGTTTACTAGGATCTTGACCCTACAAGTCCTATCTGCCTCCAAGTAGGCTTTATGCCCATGATATAAAAATAAGAATATATGTGTGTGTGTGTGTGTGTGTGTATAGTGTTTGTTTCCTTTTTTTAAAGATTTTGTTTATTTATTCATGAAAGACACAGAAACAGAGAGAGGCACAGACACAGGCAGAGGGAGAAGCAGGCTCCATGCAGGGAGCCCGACTTGGGCCTCTATCCCGGGTCTCCAGGATCACGCCCTGGGCTGAAGGTGGCGCTAAACCACTTAGCCACCAGGGCTGCCCTATTCTCGGTTTCTGCGACTATCTGGTCTTTGACCTAGGTCCCTGACATGGACCTTCTAAAACCCCTGGAATTTCTCGGGTGATGGGAATATCTTTTGTTTTAATGAGACATCAATTGATGTTACTAGCTTGTAACTTTCAGCCTTACCCCTCCTCCAGAGAGGGCGGAGGGGCTAAGAAAATGAATTAATAATTCATCATCCCTACATGGTGAAGCCACCATAAAAATCTAAAGTATGGTGTTCAGAGAGCTTCTAGGGCCGTAATGCACCCCAAATCCACAAAGACAGGAACTCCTGTGTTTGGGACCTTTCCCAACTCACTCATGTATCTCTTCATCTCTTTTTTCACCTCTATTTTTTTAAATCATATCCTTTATAATAAATTGGCAATAGTAAGGCAACTACTCTCCTTGGTCTATGAGCCACTCCAGCAAATTATAGAGCTGAGGAGTGAGCCTTTACCTCTTGGGTCTGAACTAAGTTTGGTTAGTGTCAGAACTGAGCTGAATTTAGGACACCCACAAGGTGTTGCAGAAGTGCTCAGTGTGGGAAAACACACACACACACACACACACACACACACACCTAGTAAGAGTGAAAGAAAAACAGTGTGTTTTTCTCTATATTCCCCCAAAGAATTGCCATATTACCCAAGGGAGACACTTGCATGTATGATGTTTGAATTTATCTCCATGAATGTTCCTTTCTTCAAGGATCATGATCTCTTACCTTCTGTCACATAAGATCTCTGATGCCTTCAAAAATATTTTCAACTATTTTATCCAGCTGTACTTGTTTTCAGTAGGGAAATGATTTTGTTATAAGCTATCCCCAAAGAACCAAAAGTGAAAGTCTGGAGTGTTCATGAGTTAAACATGGCACCCAGAAGCCATCTTACTAGAAGAAATAGCAATGGCAAATTTCTTATAAAATGCCTAAAAACTAATAACACACATGATAATAGGAAGCTATCTGACAGGAAAGGCGTAGGAAGGAATGTGTAATTAATTTCCCTTCCCAAAAGGTTTTACTTTCATTTCTTAATGTCAGATCATATGAACAAGAATTTTAACATGGGGCAAAGGAAATTTCGTTTTAATTTTCTGTACACTATGACCCTGTTGGACTTTTGAAAAGTGTCACACCATCATAAATTAGCATATTAGCTTCTTTCCTCCTGTGAACATAATTAGAAGACTTGAGTGAGCTAGGATAACTCAGAGTAGCAGGAACTAATGTGAAAAGAGTAAAAAATTAACTCAACAATAGCATTATTTTTATTTCACCTGGCATTGCTGGGCCAGGCCCCCCTTTCTTTCAATTGTCTATACTCTGGACCAGTTCCTTGCTTATTTCTCCAAATGACTTTACCTGATTACAGTCAGACACACCTTATTCCTATGCATTTCATTGGAGCATATGGCCTTTTCCTCATAAGTGCAGGCTTCCTATCAGTAAGATATGGACATTATTTTCTATCCCTTAGAGACATTTTGAAGCTTTAGATCTACCATTGATTACCTTAAAGACAAATTATTTTTGGAAATTTGCAGGGAAATTTTCTAATCACCACCAAATGCCCACAGTTTTCAGTCGACCCGCTTCTGTGCTAAGTAATGTAGACTCTATGCTTGGCAAAGTACAAGTGTAGCATAAGCGTTTCTTCACTGGCATGACTTTGTCTTAAGGCATTCACTACTTTCTGAAAACTGTAAATCAGATGGCATTACAATGTGTATTGAAAAGCAGCACACATTTTTTTTATTTTAATGGGTTTTGTTTTATAAATTGCTTTTGACCAAATAAATAAATAAATGAATAAAATGTTAAGTGGTACTTGAAATTTATTTATTTATTTATTTAGTTAGTTAGTTAGTTAGTTAAATAGGTATGTTCTTGCTATTGGTATGTTCAAAGAGACTTGAACGGTATGAGATTTCAGATGAGCAAAAAAAAAAAAAAACAAACATGTCATACTGAATGCTATCAACAAAGAGCTAATGGGGAATAATTTCACAAATGTCTGTTTCTCTTTCTTGCATGAAGAATTTAAATTCCCAGTTAAAATTATTTAAATTTCAAAACTTTGTAATACACCTTTATCTCATTTATGTTCCTATATAGTTGTGCAGTATCAAACAGCATAACATTTATACAATCATATGTGATGTTCAGCTACATAGATTTCCTTTTTTTAATTTTTTAAAAGATTTTATTTATTTATTCATGAGAGACACAGAAAGAGGCAGAGACAAAAGCTGAGGGAGAAGCAGGCTCCCTACGGGGAGCCCGATCTGGGACTTGATCCCAGGACCCCAGGGTCATGCCCTAAGCCAAAGGCAGATGCTCAACCACTGAGCCACCCAGGTGTCCCTAGATTTTCATTTTTATGTAAGTATCAGCGAAATATGACTTCTTGCTCATTAAATTAATTACTTTATTCTAATAATAAGTCAGAGAAGAATTGTAGAATGTCCTATAGTGATGAGGAATTATCATTAAGCATTGTCTTCCTTTAAAAGTAGAGTCATTATGGTGTGATTATCTTTCTATAAAGTCAGTTATTTGTGGTCCCACATACCTGAATATGCATTTGCTTTTAAAAATTCATTTCCATAATATTTTTATGTTTCTAATGGTGCATACTATATAGTAGGATATATTATATGTGTTATAGAATATGATACCAATGATCCATAAACTAATATTATGTAGTAGACATTTCTTTCTATCCTTCTTAATAACTCAACTTTGTGGAATTCTACATAAAATAAATTGTGATTTTTTAAAATATGATTAGCATAGGCTTCCAATCCTTACTTCTAAATTAGCATATAAAAAATACTTTGTTCTGAGCATGTTTGCATCCATCATCCATCATTGCTGCTTCCATCCAGTTGCTTATTTTGCCAACTTTGGGCTCCAATTACAAAGCTCAGGTTTGGTATTTTTCAATTTCGGGGTTTTTTTTGACATCAAGTTTTTTTTTTTTTTTTTTTTTTTTTTTTTTTTTTTAGGTAGATTGTAAATAAAATATAACAGAGGTCAAGTGTATCTTTGATTTTCTTTCATTGCTTTTTTTGTCTCCTGAAAATGTTCTTAGCTTTAACCAGAGCCAATAAGAATCTAAGGTCTATCTTGAAAATTAGGGAGCTATGTTAATAAATTATAATTCACTGATTCTCACTGAAATAAATGCTCTTACTTAGAACTAACTTTACATTGTAACTACTCAGTAATTAATAAACATTTTGAAAAACAGTTTTCTTTCAGATTGCGTGGCTGTATGTCAGGGAAAAAAATCTCTTGTTCTTACTGCAAAGCACAACATAGGAAACCAAGAAAAGGTTGATATAACCAACAACCACAGGCCCCCTCCTTCTCCTTCCAATCATAATCCTGTCCCTCCCCACAGACATACTACCCTGTTATGCAATAACATTGCATTGAAAACTGAAAAGGAAATCCACTGGGTGCCGAGGTGGCTCAGCGGTTGAGCGTCTGCCTTCAGCGTGATCCCGGGGTACTGGGATCGAGTCCCACGTCAGGCTCCCTGCATGGAGTCTGCTTCTCCCTCTGCCTGTGTCTCTGCCTCTCTCTCTGAGTCTCTCATGAATAAATAAACAAAATCCTTTAAAAAAAGCAAAAAAAGAAAAAGAAAACCTACTACTTGATCAGATGAGATCGGGCGCGTTCAGGGTGGTATGGCTGTAAATGACTCCTTGAATAATATAACTTAGAGTTAAAAAAAATGCTTATATACAAGAAATCATATGCTGTGTGTTTTATATCTAATTTCTTTTAATTGATGTCTTTGAGATTCATCCATAATATTGTAAGTTGAGTGGTTCATTTATTTTTATTGCTGCTTATTGACTTTAATTTATCTCAATTGACTAATTTATTTTTGTTTCTATTGTTTTGGCTATTGCAAAAGATGCTATTAACTTTCTTGTGTATGTCTTTTGACACAGAGTCACACAAATCTGTTGGGTGTGAAGTTTGAAATTGCTGAATCACATAAGAAGTATATGCTCAACATTAGTGTACATTACCAAACAACTTTTAAAAGTGACTTTATAAATTTACACTAACAAATAGAGTGAGTGGAAATTCCTTCCACATAGCCTCCATCCTCACTTACATTTTGTATGTCACACGTATCATTTAGAATTTCAATGTAGATTTAATTTGCTTTACCCTGATTGTGTATTGCCTCTGTTACTTTGCCATTTCTTGTATTACATTTTATGAAGTGCCTATTCAAGCATTTTGCTCAATTTCTAATGCAGTGACTGCTTTGTACTTATTAATTTGTAATAAAATAGTTGTATATTTATTAGAGAAAATCTTCCTCCCAGGAAATCTCTATATTCAGATGGCTTCCCTGGTAAATTTTGCAAACAATTAGGGAGAAAATATATCCAATCTATTAAAAATTCTTTCAGAAAGTTGGAAAGGAGAGAATATTTCTCTAATTGCTATATGAAGCCGGCATAGTCCTGATGTAAAAGTCAGGCAGGAAAAGTAGAAGAAAATTTTATTACAGACCAATATCTCTCATGAAAATAGGTATAATAATTTAAAAAATCACTCAAGCAAATTTTAAAGGTTAGTTTAATATTTAAGAATAAACCAGTATAATTAACCTTTAAGAACCTAAAAAAGAGAAAATATTCATAATCTTCTCAATAGATGCAGAAAAACATTTTATATAATCTAACAATGATTCTTGATGAAAAGTCTCAGCAAATTAAGGGTAAAATGGAACTTTGTCATATATGATAAAGCTACAGTTAACCTCACACTTACTGATGAAAGCCTGGTTGATTTCCACCTATGATCAGGAACAAGAGCAATTAATGTTCATTCAAAATTATAGTGAAAGCTCTTTCCATATAATAAGAAAAAAATAGAAGTCATTCAGTTTGGGGAAAAAGTGATAAACATGTCTTATTCAAAGATAACATGATATTTCATGTAGAAAATCTAATGAGAAATGAAACAAAAAATAAACAAACACCTACCAGAACTAATTAGTGACTTTAGTGTGTAGGATGAAAAGTTGATCTTTTTAGTTGTAAAAAAACAATAAGGCATTGAAATTAATAAAATAATATCTATTGCAATAGTATTGAAAAATAAAATAGTAATAAATATGACAAAAATGTGAAGTTCCTTTATACTAAAAATAAATGTAGCTATGAGAAATTAAAGAAGTTCTAAATTAATGAAGAGCTGTATAATGTTCATGGATCAGAAGACCGCATATAGTTTGCATATCAGTTCTCTCTACAATTGTTGATCTACGGATTCAACAAAATCCCAATTCAAATATCTATACAAGTTTGGAAAAGTGGTAAAACTAATTCTAGGTTTCTTCTGGAGAAGCTATATGAGAAAAAATAAAACTGGAGGACAACACTTTTTTTTTTTTTTGACTTAACACTATCTTAAGACTATTCTAAGGCTACAGTAATCATTTTATTATGGAATTGTCAGTAAGATAGATAATTGATAGCTGAACAGAAGAGAATCCAGAAGTATACCCAAAAGTATATAGATAACTGATTTATGACAAACATGTAGAGCAACTTAAGTGAGGAAAGTATAGTTTTTTTTTAATAAATAGTATTGAAAAGATCAGGTATCCATTTGCAAAAAAAAAAAAAAAGCCCACCTTGATACATACTTCATACCATATATAAATTTAACTTAAAACAGATCACAGACCTAAAGTAAAACCTAAAACTATAACAGTTTTAGAAGTAATCTATCACCTTGGATTTGGAAAATATTTCTTTAGATATGATGCATAAGATATGATGCTTAAAAGAACAATTTATACTTCATCAAGATTAAAACCTTCTACTCTTTAAAAGACACTGTAAAGGGACACCTAGGTTAAGCCTCCAATTCTTGATTTCAGCTCAAGTCATGATCTCAGGGCCCTGAGATTGAGCCAGTGTCAGACTCCATGCCCAGCATGGAGATTCTCTCCCTCCTCTTCCTCTCTCCCCCTCCCTTTTCACCTAACATAATAATAATAATAATAATAATAATAATAATAACCTCTAAAAAAAAGTAAAAGACACTCTAAAAAGACAAACCACAAAATGCAAAGCAAAATGGAAAAACATATTTGCAGGTCATATATCTGATAAACAACTTGGATCTGGAATTGATTAAAAAAAACTGCTAAACGATTTGTTTAAAAAGGACATAGCCTTCTCATTACAAATAATGGCCCATAAAGCAATTACCTGAGCAATATAGGTTTAAAAGAACTCTTTGCTCCCACTTTTTAAATATTTTGGTAGGTAATTTTTTTGCCTAAATTTGTAAAATGATTTCCTTGATGTGCTTATATTTGTATCCATTAATATTCTTGAATGTTGCCTCGGCAATCCCACAGTCAAACATTACAAATATTAATCACAGTTCCACACACAGAGGGAGAGAGAATTGACTGGAAGACTGCAAGCCTAATTGCCATTTCTGGAGTATTTCCATTTTATATTCCTGAGGACTCTATTTTCAGTGCCAATAAGTCACATCAGGTAATGTTGATAAAGTAACTGAATTGGTTTCAATAGGCTCTGCTTTACATTTAGATGGGTTAACAACTTTCATTGTAACGACTGAGGTTTATCAAAAATACCCTTACTCATTTAGAGCTGTTCTGCGAGACATCAAAAATTTTGGATAAATCTCGTAATACAAATAATCTTGGGAGACTAATTTCTACTTTAAATGGCATATGTTCTTTCTAGATAAATGAAATATTTTTTTATGGGAAGAAATGAAATCTAACTGGCTGGATTATAGCTGTTGATTTGACTTCCATGCTGATTTGAATGATCTGATATCGGATTAAATATATTGATTCACTAATTTACCTGGTATTATCGGTAGCCAAAAAAACAAACAAGCAAACAAACAAAAAAACAACACCATTGGTCTAAATAAATGACTTCAGAGACCTTCTGTAGGAATTGAACAATTTGTCTTTGTTGGTGGAATGCCCTGGGATTCTGGGCATGCTCTCAAACCAAGAATTTCAGGTGGTTATGATAATGTTGCCACCTCTTCACTACCTTATAATCACACTTAATTAGTTACAGCAGGTGGTAGTAGCTGGCACAGCTGAATAGTTCTACTCACTCCACCAGCAATTGGCTATTTGTTCAGCAAATGAAAAGGACTCAGCATGAGAAAGGAGCAGAGAATAGCTATGCAGTAGCTGGTGCTTTACCAATGCATTTATTCTTTTTTCTTTTCCACTGTAGAATTTGCCCTTTTTTAAAAAATAAAATGGTGTATTATCATTTTCAGATAAGTAAACTATGTATCTGTATGTATAAATATATATATATGTACATATATTGGTATATAAACATATATTCAGTTAATACCTTTTAAAGTACATGAATTGAACTTAGAATATTTTTTTTCTTGGCGAGTGAAAATTCTTTTCTTCCAGATGCCCATTTTAATGAAAGAATATATTAAATATGCTTTTTTTTTAAAGAATGAAGGCCTTTGTTATGTAACACTATGTTCTAGACTTAAGAGACATAATAAGGACTTCCAGAAAGCTCCCACTGAAGTGCTTTAATAAGTATCTCACATATGTATGTATATATACTACTAGTTGACCTGATATAGAAGCAGAGAGAACCAGGACTACCTCTGTGAGTTTGAAATAAAGTTTCTTCCCATTTAGAAACAATGACAATTTATCTATCAATGTCTGATGATCTCAAAATGACCACACATTTGCTTTTTTTTTCTTCTTTGGGTACATTAAAATAATTATTTTTATAACTAGAAGTTGTTTATTAAGATCGTTACTTACTATAATTATTATTTTACTTTAATTAGTTTTATAATAAGCCTCATTTTATTCCTTTAGGTGTCCTTTTATATATTCCTTAACATTATTTTATAAATTAGAGGTTTTGTCTAGTTTAGGGAAATACATTTTTTTTTTTAATTCCTAGGCAATTTTGGAATAGCAATGTGGCAAAAATAAGTTCTTTGGCTCCTGGTTTGAAGGGAGTAAAGAGGCATTTTACATAGGCTTAAAGAAAACTTGATATTTTTCTATTAGCAAATAATATTACTGTGAAAATTTTGATTAATACCTGAATCCGTATATTAAATTTTCTAACTGCTGTTTTCTGGGATATTTCTAAGAATCATCTTTCTTTGTTTCTAGGAACAATCAATTTCTCTTGCACTCAAAAAAGAAACTCAGATAAAGAATATAGAAATATTAATATATTTTAACAGAGCAAAAACAAATGTGATTTGTTTGGGCAACTTTGAATTAGAATAGGATATTTTTGTAAACAGTACTTATTTAATATATCCATATATAATATATCAAAACATTTACATTGTTAAAATATGTGCTGATGCAACTTTAACATTCGCACTGCAGTAAATTAAATCCATGTACTTGTAAACATAGCTTGGATTTTGAATATTTAAATAAAATATTCTTCCAGTCTTTCAAATTTTATAGTGAGCTTTTTATTTGGTGAGATGGAATAAAGGTGAAAGTTGTAAAGCATAGAAATAGGTAAACTTGTACCACTGGACTCAAATACTGACCTCGGCCAGTGCCTATGACTGTACACATGAGTTCCTCCAACTTCCTAGCCCTCTGTTACACAGACATAGCAAATACCCTGAATTTTGTATTTATCAGTGCTTTAATGAAAAAGAAAACACATTTGCCAGGGTGCCAGATTATCATCTTATATTACTGCATTGACTTATCTTCTCATATGTTGTCCATCTCATCAGAAAGAAACCAAGATCTGTGTTTCTTGACACAACTGTGAAGAGCATTTTGGGTTAGACTTTGATATTGAGAAACATGTTTTTATTTATTTATTTATTTATTTATTTATTTATTTATTTATTTATTTAGATTTTATTTATTTATTCATGAGAGACCAAGAAAGAGAGAGGCAGAGACCCAGGCAGAGGGAGAGGCAGGCTCCATGCAGGGAGCCCCATGTGGCACTGGATCCTAGGACCCTGGGTTCACGCCCTGAGCCAAAGGCAAATGCTCAACCACTGAGCCACGCAGGAGTTCCAGAAACATGTAATATTTAGAAGGCAGAGTCCAAAGAGGAGGCTTTTTAACTGCATATATGTATTTTAATATAAATCATCCATTTGATATATGCCTACCAGCCAGTAAGAATACTAAGGATTTTCCTGAGATTTTATAGCCTCCTGATATTCTGAAGTCAGTGCAATCTTCCCCACTCTTTGCTTACTCCTCTCTTCGGGGGATTCTGTGAGCTTTTAATTCCCTGTATTAATCTCTTTCTGCCTCCTATAAATAGAGATGTTTCTGTGCTTCTGTCTGAACCTCAATGATAAACAATGTATATATGAATCCAAAACAAAGCGTAGTTTTTCTTTTATTTTTTTGAGACTTATCTCAAATATCTAAGTCTAAATTATCCTGTGTGGCTTGCTTTTTATTAACCCAACATTAAATGTCTATGATGTTTTATGCAGATGTGGATCTTTAATATTTAATTTTTAAGATCACCCTTGCATTAGTATAGCACTATTTCTTACCCACTCTTTATGTTGATAAACTTTTGAGTTGCTTTCATTTTCATTTTTCCTTTTTGTTTTTGTTTGTTTGGTAATACAAGCAAGATGGCCAGGTACATTCTTTTTTTTTTTTTTTTTTTTTTTTTTTAAAGAAACCCTCGTAGACATGGATCAGGAGACTTCTTAAGAACGTACCTGACCGAGTAAAATACAATGGAATATTACTCGGCCCGGTACGTTCTTATGAAGTCTCCTGATCCATGTCTACGAGGGTTTCTTTAGGGTACATACACAGAAATTAAATTTAGTAAGTGGGAGAACCAGTATTTTAAATTTTAAGCCGTGATACTATATGATTTTCAGAATTGATGCCAATGCGGGTATACCAGAAGTACCCATCTCTCAGCTATTTGCCCAGGCATTGATGTCTTACCATTTATTGACAATCTAATGGATTTAAACTGGTATCCTATGTAGTCTTAGTTTGCACTTCTCTAATTTTTGATGAGGTTGAATACTTTGTCTATTGTTACTTCCAATGTTATTGTTTATTTTTTAAGATTTTAATTATTTACTCACGAGAGAGGAGGGGGGCAGAGACACAGGCAGAGGGAGAAGCAGGCTCCATGCAGGGAGCCTGACGTGGGACTGGATCCCAGGACCGCAGGGTCACCCCTGGGCAAAAGGTAGGTGCTCAACCACTGAGGCACCCTGGTGCTCCCTTATTTTACTTTTTTGTAAGCTATTTGTTGACATGACTTTGTCAAATTCTATTGACAAATAGAATAGAATTATTAGAATTATTACTTTTTTTTGTTTTTTTAATTCTCACCCCTTCCTTATTCTCCTTTCTCTAAATAAACCAAGTGCTTGGTGGAGACGTTGAGCCAGGGAGGGGACAGGACAGCAGAGCAGAGGGGACAGAGGAGCAGGCCAGGGGGCCATCCAAGACCTGCCAGCGATGCACGCGGAGGGGTGGGGGGTGTGGAGAGAGAAGGTGAGCTTGCCCCCCCTCTCCCCACCCCCCCGCCCATGGATGCCCAGCCTTTCACACCACCGGCCAGCAGAGGGGGACCCGGGGTCCCAGTACATGCGGAAGGGGCAGCTGTCAGGACTTCCAGAAGCTTCTGGTCCCCTCAGCCATGCTGCCTCACAGCTTTCCAGGCTTCTGCTTTCTCGCCCCCCTGCTCTCCCAGGCCCCCCGACCCTGTGCCATTAGCAAAGGGAGCAGCGGACCCTGCTATTATTTTTCTATTACATATGAATTTGTTGGAGTTTCTTATAGTCTTAGCATATAGTCTCATTGAAAATGCATCTATTTCAAATTATTTCTTCCATTTTATAGTCTCTATTTTCACTTCCTTTTTGATATCCCTTGAATACAAGAAATTTTTACATGTTAGCTTTTTATATTTCAAGAAAATTTCTAATTCCATAGACATAAAATATTAAGAATACCTCTATTCTTATGAAAGTTTTAGATTTTGATCTTCATTTCTTTGGTATTATGCAGACCTTCTCATCTCTCTTCTATATCTTTTGATCTCACCTTAATATTTTTAATCTCTTTATTTCTCTGTGGTTCATTCCAGATATCTGATTCTCTCATCGGTTATTTAATAGTCTTATTTTAATCTTATCAGCTAGTTTTTGTTTTCCACAATTTTGTCATTCATTTCTAGAGGTATTATGTTTGGATTCAAATCATCCTTATTATTTTTAATGACATATTGTTACTCCATTACTTATATTTCTTCTTCTATTTCTTCAAACATATTTAACATACTTATTCAATATTGTAAATTAAAATTTCAGATATCTAAAATCCTTAGTGATCTAAATATTTTCTGTATTTTTCTCTGACTCTCACTCATGCTGGCCTTTTTGCTTGTTTTATTTTGTTGAATTTAATCTCTGAATATTCTGAGGGTCTAAACTGGGAAATCTTAACCCCAAATAGGAAGGATTTAAAATATCATTTAAGTAGGGACCAAACTGTGCTACTGCGTTGAGAGAAATCTGGTTCTTTTCTCAGTGCTAGACTTACTTTAGAAAATTCAAATTTAGTTTCTCTTACTTGTGATGTTTTCAAAGTGTCAATCTCTTGATCCCACGGAACTGAAAACATTTGTTTCAAGAGTTTCATTATTCGTGGTGCCTCTACTCTTTTTTCTCTTCCCCATCTTTTCCCCTTTCTTCTTTCTTACCTTTTTTCTCTTTGTTCTCTCCATCCTTTCCTTCTTTCCTTCCTTTCTTCCTTTATGAAGGGCTTTGATCTCTACTGTGAATCTAGCAATGCAACAAAATAATGTTTATTTCAGTTTATCCAGGAGCTATTCATATTAGAGTCATCTTCAGAAGATCTTTTTCCACCATACTGCTAGGAATACAATTTCTCAGTTGCTTTATGATAAAAATATGATATTGCTTTTATTTCAACTTTACATATCAAACAGAAAATACATAACACTAAATTTACATTATTAATGTAAATTAATATTTCGTATTAATTTTAATTAGTATTAATATTTAATATTTAAATAGTATTAACATTTAGTAAAACTACTAAATTTACATTATTAATGATAATATTATTAAGATTTCTGCATGTAAACACTCAGCTAGCAATTGAATGTGGGAGGATAATGATTAATAACTGGTTCTGTTCCCTATCTTTCAGGGAGATAATGTATAAGAAATTGATTCTCTGCTTTCTCTTTGAAACAATAATTCAAGAAATTATTACGAATTTACCTATACTAGGTCCAACATGGCTGATAATCTGGCCAAGATTTATACATCGGACCAGACACCTACATCTCCCAGATAGGTTTTAACTAGTTGGTATTACTAAGTTACAGCTGTACTGGAGGATGAAAGCTAGGACATACTCTAAAGTGTTGCAAGTCTGGCTAGTTACATACTCCTGAGAGAAAAGTTGAAGTCAACTACAGTGATGACTGCTTTTCTGATTTGAAGTTATTTCACACCTCAGTATCACATGCAGTGACCTTACAGGCAATACAGAATAACTGAGTCAGGAGAATTTGTGCTTGGAAGTTAGGACTTTCCTATTCTATTCATGCTATTGCTATACACGCTGTGCTTTTTCCTATCTTATATCTTCACAATGTCCATCAACAGATGAATGAATAAAGAAGATGTGATATATATATATATCACTATATATATATATATATATATATATTGGACTATTACTCAGCCATCACAAAGAATTAAGTCTTGCCATTTACAAGGACATGGATGGAGCTAGAGTATATTATGCTAAATGAAATAAGTCAGTCAGAGAAAGACAAATAACATAATTTCACTCATATGTGGAATTTAAGAAAGAGCAGATGAGAATATGGGAAGGGGGAAAGGAAGAAAAGGAGGGAGGGAAACAAACCATATGAGACTTTTAACGATAGAGAACAAATTGAGGGTTAATGGAGGAAAATAGGAGGGGGGTGAGCTGGATGGGTGATGGGTGTTAAGTAGGGCACTTGTTATGATGAGCACTGGGTGTTGTATGAAAGCAATGAATCATTAAATTCTACTCCAAAAACCAATATTGCACTGTATGCTAACTTTTTAAAATGTAAATTAAAAATAATTTTAATTAAAATTAAAATTGGAAAACAGTCTTCACAAAAGCTAAGGAAATTTGGAGCTGGGTGAAATTGAATGTAGACAGTGAAGTTGTTAATCCGAATCATGACTAATGGTGCTAATAGAGCAGACTGGGCATCAGGCATGTATTAGCTAATTTTAAATACCAACGACCAAATGGCATTAAAATCTATATTAATCAAACTTGTATGAGGAAACTAAAGATCACAAAAATCAATTAACTTAACTTTAGATTAAGTGCTTAGAATAGAACAAGTTGGCATTTAAAGAAAGTTTTCTTTTTCTTTATTCAGAAGTTATAAGATTTTCTTAGTACAGTTGACAGGTAATATTACATTAGTTTCAGGCGCACAATATAGTAATTCAACAACTCTATAGATTATGCTATGTTTACCATAAGTGTAGCATCATCTGTTACCATACAATTCTCTAATGGGATCATTGAATTTCTAAGAATTTCAAGGAAATGATTTTAGGATAACTATTCTTTCTGTTGTGTCAGATAAAGACCAAAATATTGGAAATATTCCACACATTTGACTAAAGCAAAATAAAATACTTGATATAAATTGATACCATAGAAGCTATCTAATTTGGGTACAAGAAAGTTAAAAGAAATGAATAATTAAAAACAATAAAACTAAATAGAACTTAAAAAAATTCATCAGGTTAAGTACCAGCACCAGATATTAATACTTGATATATCACTACAATAATTACGAGTGTAGCAAAGGAAAAGATGATATGGCAAATGATTCAAAGCAGGATCATATATTAAACTACCAAAGAGATCCATACATAGAAAGTAATTACTGGCAGAGCTTGACTCGCAACCTGGAAAAAGACAAATTCTTCATTTAATGATTTTTAAAGTTTTTGGAAAAAATAGTGAGACATGAGGCTTAAACCAAACCACATGGAAAAATAAATCCAGAGGCAAAGGGAAAAAAGTTAAACTATTTTGAATATATATCTGTGCTTATGGATATATGATATATGATACAAATATTTCTTTAAAAATATGAAAAATGCACTGACTATAAGTGGAGATTTTTATAAATTCAACTATAATTACTTACATATGTTTGTCATGTGGCATTATGAAGAAAGTAAAAATCTAACCTTCAGAGTAGAGGTTTACAGCATATATAATATAGTAAAAGCTATCTAAGCTACCTAAGCATGCCTATTTAAAGAACACTAAAAATTGTTTTGAAAAGATGGAAAAATAAAATAGAAACAAAGAAAAACAGTTTCATAATGTTTTTTGTAAATATATGTAAGCAAACATATTTCACAAGAGAGGAAACACAAATGGCCATAAGCGTACAAATATAGGCACAGCTTTCTTAGTAAGGAAGTAGTACAAATTGAAAATACAATAAAAAATATTTAGCTCTATTAGTGTAGCAATAAAAAAAATTCACCAGTATTAACTATTAAAGGACCTATGAATTAATCAGAATTCTTATAGATTTTTAGTGAGTCTATAAATATACACACACAATAAAAAATGTAGTACAGTTGAAAAAGCTCTGACTCAATGACCAAGCCAATTCACTCCCAGATCTATGCCTGAGAGCAGTGATACTCAAAGTGTTTGGCTGCGACACAAAGACAAAAATGTGCTTTCTTGGTGACACAAACACAACTAAAATAAAGTTTAATAAGTAAGTAAACCTTACTACTGACATTTCATTCTCATATTTTCTGTCCTATGTTTTAAGACCATTAAATTGATTTCATAATCCACAAATTACCCACAACGTCAATGCTGTAAAACATTTCCCAAGAGATTATTACATCTTTAAAAAATCTTAACTGCACTGTTTTGTTTGTTTTTTTAAGTAGGCTCCACACCCGGCATGGAGCTCAACATGGGGCTTGAACTCATGATCCTGAGATGAAGACCTGAGCTGAGATCAAGAATCAGATGCTTATCCAACTGAACCATCTAGATGCCCCTGGTAAGCTCTAGTTTTAAATATTGGGCAGTTAAACTAAGTGTCTCACCATATTATATCATAATTTTTATATTTTAGATTAATGAAGTTATTGCCATCTTTTGATTCTTCGCCCATTTAATTATTTTTTTTTCCTTGACAATTTAATTCTTGAGTTAGTTAAAAGTTACAGGACTCCTGAAATTATTAAAATAGACAAATTGTGAGAAAGATGAGATAATGCATTTGAAAAGCTTACACATTACTGTTTCTTAATATTATCACATATAGTCTACAGAAATTTATGCTAATTAAATGTTTCCATATTTATGTCACTTGATTTGTCTATTATATTATTATATATGTGCATGTAGACTGTTCTCAGGGCCACAAAGAACACTCACAGTCAATCATTTTACAGATTACCTAAAGGCTTTCCAGAAATCCAGAAATCCATAAAATTTGGTCTGTGAGATTGGGGTAATATAACATTTAGGATATATGGTGTACATGAAATCACTTTGGGCACCTTTGGGTAAATTCTAGTGGGATAGGAAGCCATCTATGAAAAAAGCTGAAAATTACATATAGTGAGAGGTCTATATGACAGCTGATTAGGAAAGACATACTAGATATATTAAAATGAAGTAAAAAACAAAATAATGTCTTCAAATATGAGTATGCTTTACATAACAGAGCAACAGGAATTTATTAATCTAACTATGAATAGATATTTTTCCAACAATACTGAGTATTAACAAGGTCAATTTTAATTGTTAATAAAATCTCAAGCTCTGAAAGCTTTTATGTTTGGGAAAATCTGAGGAATTTTCTAAAGTTCATCTCTAATAAAACCCAATATTGTTAATAGCTACCTTATTTTTGAGAAAATTTAAAAACAATGGATTATTAAATTTGAGGAACTATGTATCCCTCGGGCATTAAAATATATCACAAAATTATAGGAGTGCACTGTATAATTTTAAGGAATGTGAAAACAAGAGGAACACTAGAAATAAAATATATAGGCCGATTTTCTATTGTGTGTAACCAAATGCAATCATATCTGATAGTTAACTCATAGTAAGAATCTCTTGGTTATTTGAAAACATAATAGATTGAAAAAAAAACAACAAAAAACTTTTGTGCCTTCCAGGAAAACGCAGGTGCTCATTGTCCTGCCAATCTTCTACATATGTTGATCTGCTTAATGGAATAATGTAGTATTGTCTGCCAACAACCAGAAATTGGTTTTGGCATAATTCAAGCCTTTCTTATAGTTCTTATTGTAAATGACAAATTTGGTTAATTCTTAAGTAACTTCCAGGTCATAAATACATAAAGAAATTCCTAATCTGTTGTAGAAATAGGGCATAATTCAAGTAATTTTCAAGGTTCTGGCAAGTGATTTAAATAAGTAAACAACGAAGATTTTTTTCCAGCATTGCAATGTCACTTGAGAATGTAATTTTACTCCACATCTGAAAAATCACTTAATTTCTTTCACGATCCCAGCAATTGTTTGTAATTTTTCTGTATTTATATGTCTGAAAATCATCCTGATTTTTTTTTCATCTTAAGCTTTCTATCCCATTAGTGACACACCTTAGGATGTCTTTGGTATTTTAATATTCTTTTAATTTTCAAATTTTAAACACTTGTATATAAAACTAAAGTTATTTTCAATTTTAAGTTAACTTTTAAAATGTGAAATACACAATTTTCTCTAAAATATTGGGTTTTTCTTTCTGACCTTTTCATATGTCATTGTGGGATTTTTTTTTGGAGAGAAAACATTAGTTAATCTTATTTTAGATAATAATAGGCATCCCATTTCTCAATTTTAGATATCAATACACTTATATCTTTATATCTATGTGCAAACTTTGCCTACTTTTAATCTGTGTAAAAACTGGTTATTTCAAGAAACCAGGTCCCACGGTAAGTTAGAAACAATAACAAAAGCTAATTTCACCATGTAGACCCAGAAAATGAAATGAGATTTAATCATTGATTTAAAAATTATGATAGATATACATGATGGTAACTATGTTATTAAACCTTTATAAAAGGAAAATGGGGGTATCTGCTGGCTCAGTCAGTTAAGCATCTATCTCTTGATCTTAGCTCAGGTCTTGATCTGAGGGTCAGGAATTCAAGCCCTCTGTTGGACTCCATGGGTGCGGTAGAGCCTACTTAAAAAAAAAAATTTAAATTTAAAAATAAAGAAAAATGAAGTGACATTAATGAGTGATAATTTGAAAATAAGGCTTTATCTTTATTCAAGTTTGCAAAATAATGCAGGAGCTTGTAAAGCATGGCTGTAGATGCTTCCCATATGGAAAATATAATGTATGGTATTGATCATGTATAAAATTAAGAAATGTGAAAGTACTTAACGATTTAAGAACTAAAATATTTTTCACTATTACTTTTCTATTCTCATCAAAATATTTAATTAGTGATGAATAATCTCAGTGTGATATAAATGGACATAAATTACTGATTTATTTCTGGCTTGTGTTAGACTCAGTTTTAAAATACAGACAAAGGGCAGCCCAGGTGGCTCAGTGGTTTAGCACCGCCTTCAGCCCAGGGCATGATCCTGGAGACCCGGGATTAAGTCCCTCGTCGGGCTCCCTGCATGGAGCCTGCTTCTCCCTCTGCCTGTCTCTCTCTTTCTCTTTCTTTCTCTCTCTCTCTCATAAATAAATGAAATCTTAAAAAAAATAAAATACAGACAAAAATGAATATAATGTACTGAACTGCTTTATAAACTTATAAATAAATCTGCCACTTGATGTGATTCTAGCAATAATGACTTGGGATATATCTGTGGATGAAAACCACAGATAACCAGCGGTGGACTGGAGTTGGCAGATCCTAGTTTATAAGAACATCTTATTAATTATTTAGGATGTTTGTGAGGCAGTCATTGACTCCAATTGGCCATGGTGGGAATATTTACACTATGAAAATCATGCAAACAATTCACAGCAGGCCTTATTTTTTCTTAAGAGCCACTTTACCGCTACGCCATTGCAATTATCCCTTTTCTAGAGTAGAGAAGCAGACAATAAACAATATGCAAAATAAGTAGGGGTACCATAGAGCATGTTAAATGGGATAAGAGGTAAGGTCACCAAAAATAAAGGATAGAAGTGGCATTTTACTCCAGGTTAGCACTTTACTGTATAAAATAGGTTAGTCAGTGTAAGTCTCATCAAAGAAAAACATGAAGTTTTTTAGGGAGTTAGCCATATAAACATCTGGAAAAAAGTGTTCTGGGCACAGAGAAAAGGAAAAAAAAAACTTGGTTTGAGATATTGCCTGGTACATGTGAGGAATAACAAATAAATTATACACTGGAGAAGAGTGAGGAGGGTAGAGTGGGAGAAAAAGCAATCAGAGAGGTAACAAGGTCAGATCAAGTCATCTTCAGAAGCCAGAAAAAGGTTTTGACTTTTCTCTCTCTTTTTATATTTTTTTCTTTTTTCTTTTCTTTTCTTTTCTTTTCTTTTCTTCTTTTCTTTTCTTTTCTTTTTTTTTTTAGAGAGGGAGACAGCGAGAGGAAGGAGGGAGGGACAGAGACAATCTTTAGCAGGCTCTATGCCCAGTGTGACTTTTCCTTCTTAATAGAATAGAAAACCTGCAGGGTTTCAAACAGAGTGACAGGATCTGATATGTTTTTAAAGATAACTCTAGGTTCTATGATGAATGGAAATTAGTATGTAGGAGACACGTGGATGAAACTAGAAGAGCAGCACATTAGGATATAGCCCGTTAATCAACATGAAAGAGGAGAGTAGCTTCATGAGAAAAGATAGCTGCTTACATAGAGTAGGAACAAGTAGACATGATAAGATGTCCTTGGATTCTAGATACATCTTAGAACTAGGATTCACTTAGCCAAAGAGGAGTTAGTGGTGGTAATTGCACATGCCTTCATCACTATTAACTTAAGGTGGATATTCTGAAAAATTAAACTTCCATCATGACTAGTGAGTTGCCTTTGGTGAAAAATTTTCAAATACGTAATTGATTATGGTCATTCTGATCTCGGCATCTCACTTTCCTGGCAGGCTTAATTTTGGAATTTTATAATAAAAAAATAGCTTAACTATTTCCCCAAATACTTCTGAATAGTTAGGAACATCATTTTGACTTTGAGCTAATTCAGTTTTATTACATTTCTGTTATCATATGCCATGAGAGGGTCTTATTCATCCAGAGTGTCACTAGCGCAATAATTAACATACCACCAACCCGAGGCTATTAAAATCCATTTTGCTTCACACTGGATATTTGTGTATTATTCATCCTAAGAGTCAACATGTTTTTTTTTTTTTTTTTTTTTTTCCACTAAGGAATTGAGGTGGTATGGGATTTCTAATTTACTTGAAACTAAGACCTATTTTCTTTCAAGTCCCTGACTCTACTAATAGAAATCTACTTTAGGGCACATTTCAAGGTACATTAGACACCATCAACTTTATTCACACAATGGTTCCATTGTTGAAATATTAAATGACACCCCCCCCACCAGAGCACAGCATCTAGTCACTTGTGGAAATTAGCAGTTAGCAGAAATCTTTCCTAAAGATGTAACAAATGAACCGTGTCTGAATTAAAGAATTATTATTTCACACATAAAATGTTAGTTCAACCTTCAGAGGACTTTTGTATTCAGGTAGTAACTTGGCGTACATACTGGAGAAAAACTGAACTCTATAAACATAACTGATAAAAGGAATCATCTTAAGGCACCTTTATCAAACAACAGTTCTATATGGTGACCTATGATATTTGGCTATAATTTGCTTGATGATACCTTGATGGCATATCATAATTACATATCATATGAGAGCTATAACAATGATGTGTTTTAAAATAAATTTTAAGTGTCATGAAAATAATAAATATACAAATTCAAACATTTTTTTCTTGAGATTTGTATTTGAAATGAGGTATAATTAGCACAGGACTTTTATTTAGGTTTTTATTTAAATTCCAGTTAACATACAGTGTAATAATAGTTTGAAGTGTACGATATAGTGATTCAACACTTCCATACAACACCCAGTGTTCATCACAAGTGCCCTCCTTAATCCCCATCACCTATTTAACTCATCCCCCTATCCACCTCCCCTTTGGTAACCATCAGTATATTCTCTGTGGTTAGGAGTCTATTTCTCTCCTTCTTTTTCCTCTATTCATTTGTTTTATTTCTTAAATTCTATGTATGAGTGTAATCATATGGTATTTATCTTTCTCTGATTGACTTACAGAACTTTAGTTTTAGAAACATCACAAAGAGTGTGATATATATGTGTGTATATATATATATATATATATATATATATATATATATATATATGAGATCACTACAACTGAAAGAGATTTTAGATGTCACTTCAAAACTCTCACCTAAAGAATATGGTGACTAACACCAAATGGGGTGATACACTGTTAGCCAGGACCATAAGCCAGATAGTAATGGAATTCAGTTCATTTTTCCTGAGTCCATATTCTGTGCCACTTGAGCCATGCCATCGTGTATGACTTCTGGACTTCACTATCATTTCCAAATTTGTTTGAGACATCACATAAAAATTTTCTATTCTGTGGTTCAACATCAAACTATTGTTTGATATTGATGAAAATGTTAAGAATTTCAATAAACCATTTCTAATAAGCAGAGTAATAATCTTGAAAAATTTTAATAATTCCAAGTAAAATACAAGGTTGGGGACTGTATTATATGGGTTAATAAATATATTTTGAGTTATTCCTTTGTATAATTACCTACTTTACAAGTGACGAATTATGTTATATATAAAGTAATTCTTTTAAAAAGGATTTTTTTTAGCACACCTCCCCCTGCAAAGGATTCTTAAATCTAATAGCAATGGCCTTAGTAAAGTGAATATCTAGGGATATTTGAACAAGTTAAATTGCTTACATAACATCATAAATCAAAAAGAAAAAATATAATTCAGATACAAACTTGTCAGAGTGTATGAAGTTTGTTGAACTGGACAATTAAGTATATATTCTATGAATATCATAAAAAGCGACAAGCTAGGGGGTGTTTACTAAAGGCCATGTACAACAAGCCCGCAGCTAATATCCTACTCAACAGTAACCTGGAAGCTTTTCCTTTAAGATCAGGAATAAGATGAGGATGCCCACTCTTGCTACTTTTACTCAACATTGTATTGGAAGTCTCAGGTAGAGCAATTAGGCAAGGAAACTAAATTAAAAGAAATATGATAAAAAAAGAAATTGTCACTATGTCAGATGACATGATAATATACACAGAAATCTCTAAAGATTCTACCAAAAACCTGTTAAAACTAATAAATTCAGTAACGTTGCAGGATACAAAATCAATATACAAAAGTTTATTGTGTTTTGATACAATAATAATGAGGTATTAGAAAGAGAAATTCAGATGACAACCCCATTTACAACTGCACGAGAAAAAAATAAAATATCTAGAACTAAATTTAACTAAGAAGGTGAATGACCTGCACACTGAGAACTATGTCATTGATGTAAGAAATTGAAGAAGACACAACTCAATGGATAGATATTTTGTGCTTGTGGATTAGAAGAATTAATACTATTAAAATGTTCATAGTACCCAGAGCAATGTATAGATTCAATGCAATTCCTATACAAAAATCTAATGGTGTTTTCACAAATTAATACAAATAATCCTAGAATTTGTATGGAATCATAAGAGACCTTGAATAGCATAGCAGTCCTGAAAGAGAAGAATAAAGCTGGGGACATTATACATTTAAATGTCTTTAGATTCCACATATAAGTGTGATCATATGGTATTTGTCTTTCTCTGTCTTAATTATTTTACTTAGTGTAATGCCCTCAGGTCAGTCCCTGTTGTCTCAAATGGCAAGACTTTATTTAAAAGTAGAAACAAAAAACCTCAAACTTGTCAATACAGAGAACAGATTTGTGATTGTGGGGTCAGGGGTAGAGAATGAGAGAAGGGGGTTAAAAAGTGCAAATTCCTGGCAGTAAAGTAAATAGGTCAGTGGGGTGTCATGTACAGCAGAGGGGTACAGTGAATAGTACTGTATTGGATATTTGAAAGTTTCTAAGGGAGTAAACCTTAAAAGTTTTCATGACAAGGAAAAAAAATTAAAATTATGTACAGTGGTGGATTTTAACCAGACTTATTTTGATCCTTTCACAAAATATACAAATATCGAATCATTATGTTGTATACCCGGCAGTAATATAAAGTTCTATTTCAATTATATCTATATTTTTTAAAGATTATTTATTTATTTATTCATTTTTATTTATTTATTTATTTATTTATTTATTTATTTATTTATTTATTTATTTAGATAGAGAGAGAGAGACCCAGGCAGAGCCCGACCTGGGACTCGACCCCGGGTCCCCAGGATCACGCCCTGGGCTAAAGGCAGGCACCAAACCGCTGAGCCACCCAGGGATCCCCTATATCTACATTTTTTAAAAAATTGGCTGAAGTATGAATTCCTACAGTCTTTGATTATGTTTTAATCTGTAACACGACTAGGAAGACAGAGAAAGCCCACGTTTCGGAGCCCTTGGAGCCCTGAGGCACGGATGAGCCCCCGCCCTAAACGCCCAGATTTCGTGTGGAGAGAACACAGCGTCCGCCGCCGTCAAACAGAGGGATCGAGATGGAGTGGCCGGAAGCCTCCTCAAAAACAGAACGAAAAACCGAAAGAGCGAGTTTGGTGTTGGTGTCGAGACACCACGCTGTTCCCAATCCCGCCCCGGTTGGTTTTCCAATAATTAGAAGCGAAACGTTAGAGCCTGTCAGTGCGGGTTGACTCACGTCCCGGAGGCAGCTGCCCGCGGCTCAGGCCTTTGGGGAGCGTCACACACCCGAGGTCACTAACAACTCGAGGTAGCGACTATAATCCTTGTCTGTCCCCGCGTCGCTGGCCGTCGCCCGTCCAGGTGGAGCCCGCCGGTCTCCCGGGGCCCGCGGTGGGGGGGGGGGGGGCTGCAAGGGGGCGACCCGGGCGCCCGGAACCCCGCAGGCCGCAGGATGGCAGGCCGTGCCCCTGGCCGGCGCCCGCATGTGGGGCCCGCAGGTGGTGCCCGCAGGTGGGGTCCGCACGTGGTGTCCGCAGGTGGGGCCTGCACGTGGTGCCCGCAGGTGGGGTCCGCACGTGGTGTCCGCATGTGGGGCCCGCAGGTGGGGCCCGCACGTGGTGCCCCCACGTGGTGCCCGCACGTGGTGCCCGCAGGTGGGGTCCGCACGTGGTGCCCGCACGTGGTGCCCGCACGTGGTGCCCGCAGGTGGGGTCCGCACGTGGTGCCCGCAGGTGGGGCCCGCACGTGGTGCCCGCAGGTGGGGTCCGCACGTGGTGCCCGCACGTGGTGCCCGCACGTGGTGCCCGCAGGTGGGGTCCGCACGTGGTGTCCGCACGTGGTGCCCGCAGGTGGTGCCCGCAGGTGGGGCCCGCACGTGGTGCCCGCAGGTGGGGTCTAGCATCTTAAATAATACAGAGATTGTTGATTCCTGGTTAATGTTTCTACTAAAAGGGTCGTATTCTTCTTCTTACTCCTAGATATTTTTAAACTCGTGTTGATGCTGCGGAAATAGCACCATCTCCTCTGGAATGGTTTCTTCCACCGTGTCCTACCTCCCGTGAATACTGGAGTATGGATTTCCTACAAATAAGTATATTTTTCTTTAATTTTTTATAATAGAATGATCAAACCCAGGGAATCAGCCCTGGCCGCGGCCGGCATGTGCTCTTGAAGGCCCCCGAGTCTCGAGGATCCCGGTGTCCCCACTGTTCTGTTCAGTTGTCCTGTCTCCTTATTTTCCTTCCATCTGTAACCGGTTGTTTTCAGTGGTTAGTGACACTTTAGGAAACCACAGGCCAGTTATTTTATAGAATGTTCCTTGATTCGGGTTCACTTAATATATTATTGATGATCATCAGTTCCATCACTTAATTAAGGTGGTGCCTGATAATTCCTTCAGTACA
Source organism: Canis lupus baileyi (assembly GCF_048164855.1). NCBI lineage: Eukaryota > Metazoa > Chordata > Mammalia > Carnivora > Canidae > Canis > Canis lupus. The sequence goes on along the minus strand of NC_132872.1, from coordinate 28,826,505 downwards.
AAGTTACTTATTTTCCCTCTGCAGAAAAACTACTTTTAAACATCTTTATTGAGGTATAATTTACCATAAGATGCGTAAAATTTACCCACTTTAAATGTCCCAATGACTTTTAATAAATTTACGGAATTTGGGAAACCATCACAATAATCCTCCCAGAGTGTTTCCACTCCCTCCAAGAAAGATGGATTCGCACACTGTAGTCAGTTTCCACTCCACCTCCAGCTAGAGGCAATCACTGATCTTTACCCTCTCTCCAGTTTTATTTTTCTAAATATTGTTATGAAATTGCAGGAGATGTAGTCTTTGTGGGAAACTACTTTCACCTAGAATTTTAAGAACTCAATGTCTCATGGATAATATATCTTGTTTCAATACGTAGTCCCCTAATGACTAATAAGAGCATGGCTTTGTATGGTCAAACGCCACCCAGATACCTTCCTTGGTGTGGTATCTGTTCAGATATTCTGAAGATAGAATTGAACTTTTGGATGCTTTTATTGAATCTTCAGTTCTTTGTGTATTTGGTTTCAAATTCTTTCTCAGATAACAAAAAATTGCAAATAATTTCCCCAACCCTGTGACTTGTCCATATTCTAAACAATAAATTTTGTAGAACAATTTAGTAATATTAATAAATCAAATTTGTGGGTTTTTTTCTTCTTCATGGATGAAGGTTTTTTTGTTATATCTAAAAATATCACCCGACCCAAGGTCATCTAGTTTTTTTCCATAGGTTTTATTCTAGATGTTTTGTATTTCTGCCTTTCAAATTTAAGACTTTGATATAATTGGGATAATTTCTGTACACGGTAGAAGGTCTATTTCTATGTTCTCTTTTTCTTTTGCATACGGGTGTCTAATTGTATCAGCCTGCATTTTTGAAAAGGCTATTTTTTTCTCCATCGAGTTACCTGTGCTCTTATGTCAAAGTTCAGCTGACTGCATCGGGCTGGGTCTGTTTCTGTGTCCTCTATTCTGTCCCATTTGATCTCTGTATGTTCTTTCACCAGTATTATGCTGTCGCGGGCACTGCAGCTTGATAATAAGCCTTGAAAGTGGGTGTTGGGTGTCCTCCAACCTTGTTCTTAAATATTGTGTTGACTAGTTGTAGGCCTTTGCGTATCCCCATCGATTGTCGAATCAACTTTTCAATAGCTACAAAATAGCTCCCTGGGGGTTTGACTATGGTTGCTTTGAATCTATAGCCCAAGTTGAGAAGTGACATCTCAGTAATGCTGTGTCTTCTAATACAGGGACAAAAAAATAATGTTCATTTATTTAGAACTTTCTTTATTTCTTCCTTTGGTGTTTTGTAGTTTTCTGCTTAAGGATTTTTTTTTTTATTTCTACCATTTTTTGATGTTATTTTAAGTGATGCTTTACAAAATTTCCGATTCTTGTTCATTGCTGGCGTATTAAAGAAGAATTGACTTTCATAGATTTTCCTTGTAACCATTGACCTTTGCCAACTTACTGCTTAGTTCCAAAACTTTTTTTTTCTTTTCTGCATGGACAAGCTTTCAATCTATATAGTTTATATATTTCTTTCCTAGTGGTACATATTCCATTACTTTTTTATCCTACTATTTTAGCTAGGATTTCCAATATTACGTTGAAAAGCAGTGTTGAGGGGGCACTTCCTTGCCTTATTCCAAATTGTTAGGGGAAAAGTGTTTCATTTCTCACTGTTAACTATAAGTTGTTTTGTTTTATTTTCCTTTGCATATTCCCCTTATTTAATGAAGTTCCCTTTACTCTTGTGTTGTGGGTCTTTTTGAGATTTTTCATGATTTTTTCCTTCATAGATTATTACATGGCTTTTGTTACTCAATCTGATAAAATAATTTACAATGATTGCTTCAAAAATGTTGAATGAGTCTTGCATTTGTGGAAAAAATGCAACTTGATTTTGATCTATTATAATTTTTATATGTTTTTGGGTCTGATTTGCTAATATTTTGTTAGCATGTCAATGTTCATGAGGAATGTTGGATTATAGTTTCCCTTTCTTCTTACATCTTCCTATGGTTCTATTCTAAGTCTGATCTTGTAAAATGAGTTAGAAAGTATTCTCTTCTACTTTCTGGATAAAAAGGCTCTTGTCTGTTAAGTGTTTGGTAGATTTCACCTGTAAAACTTTGAGTCCAGAACTTTTTTTGAAGGGAGGAAGGGCTAAAATTTCTGAGCATATTTAATAAAGATCTATTCAGGTTATTTCTCTTAATATAGCATTTAATAGTTTGTATTCTCTAAGAAATTGAAAAATCTCATGTATGCTATTAGACTTATGGGCCTAGAGTTGCTCATAACATTTATATGTCTTTCTTTTAATGCGCATTGAACTGATAGGAATGGCTCCATTTTTTTAATTGAAGTAAAATCGAAATATAATATTCTGTTAGTTTCATGTGTACAACATTGTGTTTTGACATTTGTATACATTGTGAACAGATCAATAACTCTGGTGACCCATTGTCATCAAAGTTAATACAATATTATTGACCATATTCCTCACACTGTACATTATATCCACATGACTATTTTATAACTTGAAGTTTGTATACACACACATATATACACACATAGACATCTTCTTTGTATACACATGCACACTAAATAAATTTTTTTTTATTCATTCAGACATCAGTCTACACTTAAGATTGTTTCTGTATCTTGACTATTGCAAATAACACTGCAAAAAATACAGGGATACATACATGGTTTTATTTTTTTTTTAATTTTTATTTATTTATGATAGTCACAGAGAGAGAGAGAGAGAGAGAGGCAGAGACACAGGCAGAGGGAGAAGCAGGCTCCACGCACCGGGAGCCCGACGTGGGATTCGATCCCGGGTCTCCAGGATCATGCCCCGGGCCAAAGGCAGGTGCTAAACCGCTGCGCCACCCAGGGATCCCCATACATGGTTTTAAATTAGTTTTTTTGGAGGGAGGGAGGGGATAGACCCTGGAGGTGGAATTACTAAATCATATAGTAGTTGTATTTTTATTTTTTTTAGGAACCTCCATATGTTTGCCATGGTGGTTTTACCAACTTACATTCCTGCAAGACTGCATTAGGGTTTTCTTTTCTCTACATTCTCAACAACACTTATTTCTTGTCTTTTTGATCATAGCAATTCTGACCGGTACAAGGTGATGTCATTGTGGTTTTGATTTGCATTGCCATAATTAATGATGCTAAATATCTTTTAGGTGACTGTTGGCCATCTCTGTCCTTTTGGGAAAAATTATTCAGATTATCTGCTTATTTTTTAATCAGGCTGGTTGGTTTGTTGTTGTTGAGTTGTATAAATTCTTTATGTATCTTGTATAGTAACCCCTTATTGGATATGATTTGCAAATATCCCCTCCTATTTGGTAGGTGGCTTATTCATCTTATTGATGATTGCCCTTGCTGTGCAGAACCTATTTAGTGATATAGTCACATTTGTTCATTTTTACTTCTGGTGCCCTTGCCTTTGGAATCCAATTCAGAAAAATGAAAACATTGCTAAAACTCAAGAGCTTATTGCCCAGACTTCATTCTAGATGTTTTATGGTTTCAGGTCTTTTTTTTTTTTAAGATTTTATTTATTTATTCATGAGAGACACAGAGAGAGAGGCAGAGACACAGGCAGACGGACAAACAGGCTCCATGCAGGGAGCCTGATGTGGGACTCGATCCCGGGTCTCCAGGATCACGACCCAGGCTGAAGGCAGGAGCCAAACTGCTGAGCCACCCAGGGATCCCCATGAGCCACCCAGGGATCCCTGGTTTCAGGCTTATATTCATGTCTTTAATCCATTTTTAGTTAGTGCTTGTGGTATAGGATAGCGGTCCATTTTTATCCTTTTGCATGTAGCTGTCAGTTTTCCCAGCACCATTTATTAAGGAGCCTGCCTTCCCCCCAACCCACCCACTGTATATTTTTGTGTCCTTGTCTTGTTCCTGATCTTAGAGGAAAAGCTTCTAGCCTTTCACTTTTGAGTATGATATTAGCTACAGGCTTATCATAAATGGCCTTTATTAATAAGGTATGTTTGCTCTATAACCACTTTGTTGAGCGTTTTTATTGTGAAAAGATGTCGAATTTTAACAAAAGCTTTTCTGCATCTATTAAAGTGATCATATGATTTTTAGCTTTTATTTTGTTAATGTGGTATATATAGCTGATTTTCAGACATTGAACACTCTGAGTCACCTGAATAAATCCCACTAAATCATAGTATATGATCTTTTTTTAATGTATTCTTGAAATCATTGTGCTAGTATCTTTTGAGGATATTTTGTATCTATGTTTATCAGCAATATTGGCTTGTAATTTTCTTTTTTGTGAGCAATATCCTTCTCTGGTTTTGATATCCGGATGATGCTGACCTCATAAAATGAGTTTGGAAGCATTCCCTCCTACTCAAATTTTTAGAAGAGTTTGAGTAGGATAGATATTAAATCTTCAAATGTTTGATAGAATTCACAAGTGATACTGTCTGGTCCCAGCCTTGTTTGTTGGGAGTTTATTTACTGATTCAATCTCCTTACTAGTAATTGGTCTGTTTGGATATTTTGTTTCTGTAGGATTCAGTTTTAGAAGATTGTATGTTTCTACAAGTTTATCTACAAGCACACTTCAGTTTATGGCACTTCACTTTAGTGCTCCTTGCAGATAATGTGTTTCATAAAAAATTAAAGGTTTGTGGCAAACCTGCAGTAACCAAGTCTATTGGTGCCATTTTTCCAACAGCACTTACTCTCATCATATTTCTGTCATATTTCCTAATTCTTTATCCTTCCCCAGATTTAGACATTTTTTTAGCCATTATTTATTCAAATATATTTTCTGCTGCTGTCTCTCTTCCTTCTGGTATTCCTGTAATGTGGATGTTATTCTGTGTGATGCTGGCCCATAGATCCCTTAAGATATCTTCCCTTTTTAAATTCCTTCTCCTTCTGGATTGTTGAGGTGATACAACTAGTTAAGCATCTGACTAGGTTTCAGCTCAGGTCATGACCTCAGGGTCCTGGGATGGAACCTCACATTGGGCTCCAAGTTCAGTGTGGAGTTTGCTTGAGATTTTCCCTCTCCCTCTCCCCCTGCTGCTCATGCTATCTCCTTCTCTCTCTCAAATAAATAAAATATTTAAAAGTATATAAAAAAATAAATTCCTTTTCCTTTTGCTGCTGTACTCGGGTGAAGTTCATTGCTTTGTCCTCCATCTCACTGATCCATTCTGCCTCTTTTAGTTCCACTATTGTATTTGTCAGCTCTGTGACTACTGTCTGGTATTTTATTTTCTCTCTCTTTGATAACATTCTCCCTGTGTTCTTTCATTCTTCTCTCAAGGTTGATAAGCATCTTTATGACCATCGCTTTGAATTCTCTGCCAGGTAGATCACTTATTTCCATTTTATTAAGGTCTTTTTCTGGGGTTTTGTTTGGAACACATTCCTGTGCCTCCTCGTTTTGACTAATCCTCAGTGTTTGTTTCTATGTATGAGGTGAAACCCTTACCTCTGCTTGAAGTAGTGGACAGGTAAGGGGATGTCCCAGGGGCTAACAGCGCAATCTTGCCTGGTCTCCAGAGTCAGGTACTCGAGAGTGTCCCATGTGTAGGCGATGTGGTAGGGTGGCAACCAGGGCACAATGGAGTGGGTGCTCACTTGGCTGTGGTGTGTCTGTGCCTGGGGTGGGGATGCACTCACCTGGCTGGCTGTGGTGCACCTTCGGTACAAGACATGAGATGTACCCAGAGGCGCTAGTAAGTTAGAGTGAGGTACGGAATGTCATCTGCTAGTGCCAGTGCTTACAAAGTCGAGTGAGACTGCAAAAATGTCACCTGCTAGAACTTCTGTCCCCAGGGAGAGTCCCAACAGATTTCTGTCTCTTGGGCAGTTACTTTGAGATTAGTCAGTAGTTCTTTTCCACATATGGTCTCGACTCTTTTCAAACTACTGCTTTTGTGCTAGCTCCCAGGGTGAGTGAGTCTGTGCTTGATCCCTTTAAGAGCCCCACAATTCTGTGGTTCTTCTGGATTTTGTACCTTATTGGTTTTCAAAGCCTAATGTTTTAGGGAGTTTATCTCCCTGGTCCCAGACCCCAGGGGTATGCCTAATTTGGGGCGTCCCTCTCTACCCAGGGAAGGTTCATATTTTTTAGATCCTTCCCATGAGATTGTTGAAAAGAGCATGTCTGTAGTTCCTTCCCATGTTGTTGTGACTCTGGTCCTTCCTTGTGGAGGTACTGCTCATCTAGTCTTCAGGACTTTTTCAAAGGAAATTATTCAATATGTTACCATAGATTTGTTGTGTCCAAGGGAGGGGTAAGGTCAGGATCTTCCTATATCACCATCTTGAACCCAAACTTCCCACTTATTCTGAGATTGACTTGTGTCTCCTTGCCCCCACTCCCGCCTTAGTTAACCTGGTTAGAGGTTTATCAGTTATTAGCCTATTAAACCATGTTTGGTTTCATTTATTTTTCTGTATTGTTTTTCTTAATTTAATGGATTTCTGCTCATCTCCATTCTATTTGATTTAAATTTGTTTTTTGGTCTTTGTCTACTTTTAAAAATGTAGGTTCTTGCTTTTATAACTTTCTTTTTTCATGACTATACATTTAATGCTATAAATTTCCCTCTCAATATGTTTTTGTTCATTATCATATTATATTAATTATCATACAATATTAATATCATATTATACTTATACATTATCATATTATATTAATAATATGCATTTTCATATAGTTTGAAATAGCTTCCAAACTCTCTTGAAATTTCCTTTTTGGTTCATGAATTATTTGGAAGTGTATTGATTAATTTCAAAATATTTGGTAAAATTTCACCTTTCTTTGTGTTATTGATTTGTACTTTAATGCTATTATATCCTGAGATTTTTACTCTTTTAAGTAGGTATGGTGTGTCCTGTGGCACAGAATGTGTTCTGTCTTGATGGATGTTGCATGTGAACTTTAATAGAATGTGTGTTTTGCTGCTTTTGAATGGAGTATTTTATAAATGTCAATTATATCAGTAATTTGTGGTGCCTTATAGGTCATCAATACTCTTATTAAATTTCTGCCTACTTGATTATACTAGTGGGTTTGTCTATTTCTCCTTTTAATTATGACTTTTTGTCTTGAGTATTTTGATGACCTGTTGTTACATTCAAACATTTTTAGGACTGATGTCTTTAGGTATATTATCCCTGGTTATCTATTAATGTTAGCATGCTATATCTTCTTCCCTTTACTTTGAACCTATTTAAGTCTGTAAATTTAAAGTGTTTTTTAAAATAAAACACTTTAGGATATTTCATTATTCAACAAGAACCATCTCTGTTTAATTGGTGTTTTTGTTATGATGTGTTTGGATCATTTAAGTTATCATTGCTGCCGGTGAATTAATATCCACATTTATAAACGTTTTGTGGGTATTTTTGTATTTTTTTATTTGGTTTCCCTTTTATTGCTACATTGTTTATTTCACTTGAACATTTTACATTCTTCTATTTTCTCTCTTGCTATGTAATTTAATTTTTTATTGCAAGGAATTTAAATGGGTTTTATTTTTTATTTTTTCTTAAAGATTTTTTATTTATTTATTCAGAGAGAGAGAAAGAGAGAGAGGCAGAGACACAGGCAGAGGGAGAAGCAGGCTCCATGCAGGGAGCCCGATGTGGGACTCGATCCCGGGTCTCCAGGATCATAACCTGAGCTGCAGGCGGTGCTAAACTGCTGTGCCACCGGGGCTGCCCCATTAAATGGGTTTTAATATGAGGTTTTATGTTAATATGTTTGGGATCTGAGCTTCAAATTTTTTTTTGATTGTCGATTGTCTGCACCCTTGACTTTGAGGTTTCCCTTTGTTCTCTATTTCAGAAAGTCTATTTCTTGAATCTTTTTTGCTAAAATCTTTTATTATACTCTTACAATAGCATAAATATTATTCTGGTGTGGTAATAATGCATGAGAGGGGCATGTACTGTAATCTTCCTATTAGGTTTCTATGGACTTGTGTTTGGTTGTTTGACTTTCCCAAATGTTGCTATTCAATCTTAAGGAATATGTCATTTTATTTTTCCTGTTGTCCATATTCCCTTCTCAGATTCAGCATCCCCAATCTATTTCCTTGAGGTCTTGATTTCTATTGACTTTCTCCTCACTTTTACCTGGATAACATACAAGGGCTAGAAGGGTTTAGGGTGGGGAGGGATTCCTTTCTTCCAGCTAACATAATGTTTAGAATTTCAGTCAGGCAAAAATCTTTGCTTTAAGGAATGTCTTTATGGAGAAAGCTTTGCACATGTTTCACAGCAATTACTTCTCCCCTGCCCCACCTTGCCATAATCTTTATCCAGTTTTCATATGGAGAAGGATCTTGGAGGAAACTCCATGAAAGTGTAGGGATGCTCTCAAGACTGAAACCACCAGGGGTTTCTTGTTCTTATATTAGTCCACATTCAGCCTCCAGCAGGTCTTCAAAATTTCTGTTTAAGTGTTCTTATAAGATTATGATTCCATTGCCTTCTCTTCTAGATAAGCAAACTTAGTTGCTGTATTTCTCTGGCTCTACCTTCTTTCTTCATATTTTGCTAAGACTGACTGCTTGGTTTGGTTTAAGAAAAGTGCTTGATTTTCAGCTTGCCCACCTTTTGGTGACAAGGACAGAAGTGACAACTTAAAGTGAGGGTGAAATATCTTTATTATATTATTTTAATATAATTTTATAGTATATCTTAATAAGGGGTTAGATAAATTATTATAGGCTGTTGACATTTTTCCCTATCTAACTCTGGAGATATAATGTGAGGGAAGAATATACAGACCTAAAAGACTAAGGAAAAGAGGAAAAACCTTGATAGACAGAAGCCTCTGGGCATATATAGAGAGAACAGCCAGAAAAGACAAAAGATTCTTCAGGGAAAAGTTTTTATTGGCATTCTTATCTCCACCTGATTTCCTGTAATAGATTATTGCTTCCCTGATTACCACTGTACCACAGATTATCTGCTTCTTTAAAATTGTCCTAGAAAACAAGATCCTTTAAAAAGAAATAAGACTTACAAAGATTCAAATGGGATGGAACCTACAATTATTTACCAATAATGTGATTGTGTACATGAAAATCCAATAGTTCAACCAATCACTGTGACTAATCTTAGAATTCAGCAACTTTGGCAAAAAGATCAACTTTAAAGAAGCTATAAAATTTGCTTCCTACAGCAATAACGTGGTGGAAAATATGATATGACAGTCAATTCTATATTCTTAAAGTGTGTGGAAATTGACAGTTGAAAGTGTGTACTTATAAACTTTGGATCTACCATACATACATGCTCCAAGACTACATTTTCCTTGGGATACTCTTACCAATGTTTGAAAATATTAAGAATTCTTAGTGACTTTAGCTTTCCATATACAATCTTTTCCATATATAATCTTTTTTTCCTCTTTTTTTTCCTTTCAAATGTCTCAGACCAACCTTACCTATGAGTTCTCTTTGCCTACTTCTGCTTCTGAGGTTAGTCAATGGGATGCCTTGAGAACATTGAATTTTTCTTGATCTTGGAAATGTTTTTCTATCATTTGACCAACTGTACTTATAAATTGGTGCCCATTGAATTAGTCTCCTATCTTCCCACAGAGACTGGGGATAGGGGCCCTATTTTTTAATATCTAAGGTCCTTGAGAAAGATAATTCCTGGGATATAAAACCAGCAAGAGAGGTTTTGAAAGGGGATAAAAAAGGTATGATTGCACATTTTCTAATATAATTGCTCTAGGAAAAGGAAGGACAGGGCCCTAGAGTCAAGAAAAACCCTATCCAAAATTTAAGTCATACTGAGGGGAACATTAAGGCCTTCTTGTCACCTATAAAGAAAAAATGTGAGGATGTCTGGGTGGCTCAATTGGTTGAACATCTGCCTCAGCTTAGGTCATGGTGCCAGGCCCTGGGATGAAAGCCCTATGGGGACTCTCTGCTCAGCAGGGAGTCTGCTTCTTCCTCTCCCTCTGCTAAACACCCAGTAATTGAGTACATTAAAACAGAAAGGTTTAACACCAATTGTGTCACTTTGATAACTCATCTATTCTTTCAAGCCAAAAAACTTTTTCAAAAGTTTGAAAGAATTGTTTTTTAATCTATTATTTTTTATTGAAGTATCATTGACCCCCAATGTTACATCAGATTCAGATTTACCACACACTGTTTGACAACTCCATACATTAAGTGATGCTCACCACAAATGTAGCCCCATCTATCTGATGTAAAGCTATTACAGTACCATTGACAACATTCCCTAGGCTACCTTCTGTCCCCATGACTTATTCATCCCATAATTGGAAGCCTGAATCTCCACTTCCCTTTATCCATTATGCTTATCACCCCGCTTCATCTGGCAACCATCATTTTGTCCTCTCTATATTTATGGATCTGTTTTATTTGTTTGTTCTTTTTGTCTGTTTTCTTTTTTTAAGATTCCATATATAAGTGAAGATTACGGAATTTGTCTTTCTCCTTCTGACATTTCACTTATCATAATGCCTCCTAGGTCTGTAGCAAATGGCCAACTTTCCTTTTTATGGCCAACTAATATTCCAGTGTGTGTGTGTGTGTGTGTGTGTGTACCATCTCTTCTTTATCCATTCATTTATCAGTGGACACTTAGGTTGCTTCTCCATTTTGTCTCATGTAAATAATGCTGCAATGAACATTGGATATATATATTTTTGAATTAGTGTTTTCATTTTCTTTGGATAAATACCTAGCAGTATGATTACTGGATCATATGGTGGTTCTTTTTTAAATGTTTTGAGGAAACTCCATACTGTTTTCCATAGTGGCTGAACCAATTAACATTCCCAGAAATAGTGCATAGGCTTCCTTTTCCTCTAAATCCTCACCAACACTCATTTCTTATCTTTTTAATTCTGGCCGTTCTGACAGTTGTAAGACAATATTTCATGGGCTTTGATTTGCATTTCCCTGATGATTAGTGATGCTGAGTATCTCTTCATGTGTGTCTTGGTTATCTGTATGTCTTCTTTGGAATAATGTCTATTCAGTTCCTCTGCCCATTTTTTAACCTAAGAATGATGATGATTATGTTGAGTTGTGTATGTTCTTTGTATATTTGGATATTAGCTCCTTATTGGATATATCATTTGCAAATATCTTCTCCTATTCAGTAGGTTGCTTCTTTGTTTTGTTGTTTTCTTCACTGCGTAAAAACTTTTTATTTCACAAAAATTTGATATAATTTTGAGGATATATAATTTTGAGTATATAATATAAAAGGTTCTCTCTGGAATATTTTTTGAGCTATATGAGTTCCATCTTTCCTGGCTTCTGAAAAGCTAGAGGAGAAGAAGGGACATTATATTAATGACATCCTTTTCATTCAGGAAATTCAGGAATCTTGAGTTTTATAGTGTGTCTCCCAACTTCATCTCAATGAAGACTCATTACCCATTAGTTTACAGTTTGCTAAGATCTAAGCCACAGAGCATATGACCAAAATATTATTGCTCTGGAATTTTAACTAACTTTGAAAAACACAAATTCAATGAATGATATTTTTTTTTTGATTGGGTTCCAATGATCCATAAAATGTTGATTTGTGATGGTCTAAATAAAGGAATGATAAGTCAGCAGCTAAAGATTCTGGAAAACACATTTCACTTTTTAAAAGACTTTTGAGATAGGATTCTATACTTGGGGTTAATGGTCAGGAGTGTCCCTAGGATCAATTGCTATAGAAAAGAAGGAAAGAAAGTATGATTGGGCAGATGGAAAAGTCAAACTCTGATGTAAGCCCAAAACTACACAAGGAGTTCCAGGAGTACATTGGCTCTTCATAGTTGTCAAAAGGTAAGTTGAGATATCTAGGCTTTTATAACCCCACATCAATCAGTCTAGGATGTAACCTCCCTAAAAAGGATGTGGATTTGGTCAATGTAACTTTCTGCAGTTGAAGTCATCCCTGAGGAGGCTAACAGGAAAAGGTATATGCCAGCAGCACCTTTACCAACTGGCGCAAGCCTTTCATTAAAGGGATGTCTTACTGAGTTAGAGCTACAGTAGTAAATATCCTAGACTGGGCAGTTTAAACAATAACGCTTCTTCCTCACAGCTCTGGAGGCTGGGGTCTGAGATTAGAATGGTTGTGTCTTCATATGAGCGCACAAAAAGAGAGGTATCTTATATTTCCTCCTCTTTGTTAAGAGCATTAATCCCATCATGGGGACTTCATTCTCATGACCTTATTTAATCCTGATTAACTCACCAAGGTCTTACTTCCAAATACCATCACATTGGAGATGAGGGTTCAATATATGAATTTTGGGCAAATGCAAACATTTAGTACATAGCAAGGGGATTCTGGATAGCATGTCATGACATAGTCTCATATGTTTGGTAGTCATAAAAAAGTAAGAAATGTTCACTATATTAATAAATAATGACATGTATCTTTATATTATAATCTGGTAGAAGAGAGAAAATCTTTAAGAGTATAATTCCTGAAATTTCAGTAGAGAAAATAGAATCTTAGTTTCAAAATGATAATCATTAACAAGATTAAACCTTCTTAGATTATTAGTTTAATTACAAAAATAATTCATGTTCATGTTAAAAATGCCTATATGATAGAATTGTGAAGAGCAGAAAGTCTTCATAATTTATAATCATTAACTGTGTTTTTTCCTAAAATAAATGGTTTTGTAAATTGTCTGTAACTTTAACTGTGACTTCTTGTAGATTTTAAGTATGTTGAAGTGTTAGTATTTTTAAATATAAAAGATTTTCATGAAAAACTGAATCCCATGTTCCAATAGACTCTCAACTGATCCTTATATTTTGCTCCATCTGAACCTCTAATTTAGTTAGCAGAAGTCATAGGCTTTCTACAATTCAAACAAGGCTTAGCCTGCTGCATCGTCCCATTTCTGTCTTAAATTTCATTTTTTTCTGACTGCTAAGTAAGTTACTACTTGCTTATCTATATCAAAACTTCAAATGTTCTTTGCTGCCATCTCCCCTGCTGCCTTCAACTTTGTAATGTTATTGGTATTTCAGAAGGAAATGATATTAACAATGTGTGTTAAGTTTGTCTTGATGAACTAGAGATCCATGGATGGTGATAGCTCTCACCAGAATCATCACAGGTGCCTTTGACGATATTATGCCTAAAATTTTCCTCAGATAATTCTTTTTTTATAATTTTTTTAATTTATTTTTTTAATTTTAATTTTATTTTTTTAGATTTTATTTATTTATTCACGAGAGACAGAGAGAGGCAGAGACACAGGCAGAGGCAGAAGCCGGTTCCCTGTGGGGAGCCCAATGCAGGACTTGATCCCAGGGCTCCAGGATCACACCTTAATCCAAAGGCAGATGCTCTATGTGGAGCCACCCAGGTGTCCCTCCTCAGATAATTCTGATTTAACTGGTCTGCCATGAATCTCAAGATAAGTCTAATGTATAGCCAGGGAAAAACAGCATATTGGTATATTATCCATATATCAAGGAATAGATTTCAGAAGGCCCATATAATGACCTAATAGGTAGAAAGTACACTTGGAATGCTAAATGTTGCTTCATTTTACTTTTTTTTTTTCATTTTACTTTCAAACTAAACAATCAGAAATGTTCTAAGCTAAGGAATGTCATAGGTTTATATATACATATATAAAATACAGAAAAAGTTTATTTTTATACATTTCTACAATACATGTGTGCATATTTTAATAAAAATGCTTACATAGTTTAATTCGTTTACTTTTGTCACATAGCAATATGTTTTTGTGTTCTTTCCTAACCAGTGCACATATGCCTACCTCATTATTCTTATTGAAAATTTTTATATTTTATTAAAGATTTATTTATTTTAGAGAGAGAGAGACAGAGACAGAGTGCAGGGGGGAGGGGCAGAGGGAAAGGGAGAGAATCCCAGACAGACTCTCTCCACTGAGTGAAGAGCCAAGGCGAGGCTTAATCTCCTGACCCTGAGTTGATGAGCTGAGCTGAAACCAAGAGTCAGTTACCTAACCAACTGAGCCACCCAGGTTTCCTGAAAGTTTTTCTATTTTATAAATTAATTTAAACACTTTTTTTATTCTTGGGAATATATGCTGTTTCTGTGGTTATTACAAATGCCCCTATATTTAAACATCTTTGTACATATATGCTAGAGGTAGGACAGTAATAATTTTGATATATTTATATATATAAATATTCTCGTCAACCATTTGAGTCTGTTAACCCAAGCATCCACCCAACACATGTTTTTTTTTTTCAATCTTTCTTAAAGGTTTTCTAAATTGATAGCCAAAAATGCTTTGTAGAGACTTCCATTTTTACCATCATCATGTAAAAGGCTTGGATATTGTTGCTCCCATTCCTACAAGAAAAAGCTGAAATCTGAAAATGAATTAATTCTTGGCTCCTTAGTGGAATGAGGTTGCGGAGTATGTTAATTATAGTTTTGCAGAAAAACAGAACCAATAGTATGAGTGTGCATGTATATGTGTGTATATATGTGTGTATACACATATTTATGAGATGTAACTTATCATAAGGTATTGGCTTACACAATTAGAGAGGCTAAGAATTCCCATGATCTACTCTCTGCAAGCTTGTTGGTTTACAAGCTTGCCCATTTGCAAAGGGCAAGAAGAAACCAAAGAAAGAGGCAGGCCCCTCCAGATTGGATGTTTTAATAAGCAAGGGAACTTACAAGGTTTGTCTTGGGCAGCCACAAGGCAAATAGAGTTCCACACCTGCCCATCACGAACCTAGAGCTTATAAAGAGGCCTTAAGTGTATGTTCAGTCATATAAACCACACAGAAGTCTTAATGTCTTCCTTTCTCAAGGCTATGTTTTGGGAACAGTTCCTACTATGGGAATGATGCTAAGAAAGTTCCTTCCAAGGACAGGGCAGGGAGCCTCCGATTGCCTAGGCCCAGCTTGCTGGTAAACAAGTGACCACATCCTGTCAATGACTTCCTCCAACAAAGCTATTGACCCAAGAAAACTAGTGGTGTAGTTCAAAGGTCTGAGAGCCTCAGAGCCAATGGGATAGATTCCAAGAAGAACCAGGAGCACTAACGGCAGAAAATCAAAACACTGTGTCAGCTCAGTCAGGAAGAGAGAAAATTTAACCTTCCTCTTCCTTTTTTGTTTGACTCAGCCTCTCAACAGATTGGATAATGTCCATCCACATCAGGTGGGCATCTGCTTTACTCAGTCCCACCAATTTAAATGTTAATCTCAGCAACATCCTCAGAGACACACCCAGAAATAATATTTAACCAGCTATCCAATGGCCCGATCAAGTGGACATATAAAATTAACTGCCACATAGGCCAATTCATCACAGTTTAATCTGAAGAGTCAAAGACGGAGAGTCAGTGCTGATACCACTTTCCTGGAGCACAAGCCTCTGGAGCCATAAACCAATAGGGACACTTAAATGGTAACTGGCGAGTTGATGGAAACAGTGTGGATATTCCTGAAGGACACAATCTTAGTGGGTCCTCCACACGTCTGTGGGTTTTACCTCCAGGAATCTCACCACATTCTCATGGTAAAAACCCAGTTGGGGGGAAGAACACAACAGCCTTTGCACTTCTGGCAAGGGGAGGAAAAGGCAACCATTTTGAGACACCCCTGGAGAGTTCTTCCAAACAAACATTTCTTCAACAAGAGAAGCTCTGACTAGAGCCTTTCTAGGCCTGGAGGAAGGGAAATTTTCCAGCTTAGCATTCTGATTTCACGTAAGGGAGGAGGGGGAAGCTGAGATACACATCTTCACCTCACAGAACCTGAGATGTAATCATAGAAGTAGAGAATACTTTCCTTCTCTCCACACCTTTCCAGCATTACCAGCACATCGACATTTCAGTAAAGTAACAGTGAATCATGCCCGAGAGAACTGCACAGCTCAGACTGTATTTAAGAAAGAATTCTTAGGGAAGTCTAAAATCTAGGGTATTTAAAACAATGACATTACAGGTAATGAAGACTCTGGCACCTGCAACCGTGGCAAACATTACACAAAGCACAACTCCTAGACAAATGAACCTAAAACCTTACACTAAAGGCCCATTTACTTCAGTTCTAATTACCTGATGCATCACGTCCAGCTTTCAACAAAAATTATAAGGCGTGCTTGACAGGCAAGGAAAAGCACATTAGGAAGGGGAAAAGCCAGCTTTATAAACAAGCTCAGTAGGACACAGATTTTAAAATTATCAGACAGGACATTGAAATAACAATGATTAGTATGTTAACCACTCTAATGGAAAACAATAATAGAGGACATGCAAGAACAGATGGGGAGGGCAAGCAGAGAGATGGAAAAGCTAAGAATTGAAAGGGAATGCTAAAAAAAAAAAAATCAAAAAACAGTGTAACAGAAGGGAAGCGTGTTTTCAATGGACTCATCATTTTACTGGGCACTGCTGAGGAAAGAACCCATGAAATTGAAGATAAATCAATAGAGACGTCCCCAGCTGAACTTAGAAGGAATAATGAAAATAAAAACGAACTAGCAACACCAAATGCTGGCGAGGTTGTGCAACAGCAGGGATTCTCCTTTGTTGCTGAGGCAAGTGCAAAATGGCACAGTGGTACCTCCACTTTGGAGGACAGTATATCATTTTCTTACAAATCTAAACCCAGGGCTACCAGACTACCCGGCATCCATACTCCTGGGGCTTCATTCATGTGATCTGAAAACTTGAGTAGGGATTTTAAATGCCTACTTCTAAGTGAAAGAAGCCGGTCTGAAATGTCTACATCCTGTATGGTTTTAACTAGTGACCTTCTGTCAGAGGTAAAACTACAAGACATTAAAATATCAGTGGGTACCAAGGATGTCTAGAGTGGTCAAGTTTATTGTATGGGATCCTATAGCTATGAATACATGACATTATGCAGTTGTCACAACACAAAGTTCAGTATATGAAATGTGAGCCACAATGTATGTGAATTATTATATATAATAATATGCTTTTAATTTTAATATATTAATATGTATTTTATTTTTAATATAACATATCATTATATGTTATTAATATATTTTATAAAATATTTTGACATGTATATTTTGATGTTAATATATATGTGTATACATATTAAGTTTATATTTCCTATAAATATATATATACACACATATATATATATATATACATATATATATATATATATATATGCAAGCTTTAGAGATCCTATCAGGGAAAGCAGTGGGTAATAAGAGACTCTTTCTGTTTTACAATGCATGAAACAGCCTCACTTCAAGGGTGGGTAGAAAAGGTGCTGAGCTAAAGAAATTTAGAAATGACTGGAAGATGTTAGTGGCACTACGTGTATGCACTGCATTCTCACTGGCAAATTTGTCTCCATGTGGTGATGGGTTAACAATTCTGAACTTGTATGTATAACACAGGAGTTTTAAAAATTAAAGAAATGGGAGGCAGAGAGAGGCAGATAGTGGAGCCACCTGCATCCTAATTAATAGCCCCTCGTTCTTAGTCCCACACATACCCGGGCTTCCCCCTGGGGACGTGGAGAGCCACCTGAAAAGTATTCACCTTGAATGTCACAGAGTTCTTGCTGTATTGATTCTACCCATTTATAATGCAAACTTTAATAATATCTTCCCAGGTTGTCTGGATTCTATATTTGGACTTTGGCCCCGAGATGAGGTCTACACTTTCAAATAATGAGGAGGACCCACATATTAGCTAAGGAGAATTTTATGTTTGTTTTTATTGATACCAAATGTGTGCTTGTCTCTCTCACACATCCGCACACACACACAGGGAAGTCTGGTTAAGATGATACACAAATATTAGCATTTATTACACTAATGATAAAGGACAGAAACACTATTGCTCTTGTCCAACTGTTTAGAGGCAGATTTAAATGATTAGTGGACCTAATTTTTAATGATTTTCCAATTAGATTCCAGATAAGTAATTTAGAGTACCAGGCAAATGGAAAAACAAGATCACAAATTGTCTCTTTTTTTCTTCCTCGTGAAAATAATTTTTACTTCGATATACATACATGGAAGAGATCCATGCAAATCATTTTTTTCCTTTGTTAGTGAAATTTGACAATAATGCTGGCAACTCACAGCAGAATAAAAATTGAGAAAATAAAATCTTCATGTTTATTTCTCAACGTGTTTGTGTTAAAAACATGTTAAACATAGGAGGACAAATTATAAAATGTTTATGTTCAATTTAGTCAAATGGTTACTGAATTACCGACAATCAAGATTGAATTTTTAAAATTCATTTGCAATGTAAACAGAACAACCAGTGTTCTATATATTGGTTATAGGCTATTTGTTTTGTTGCAAAAGAATTGGATGCTTTCTAACTCAAGTTCCATCCACAAACCGTATGGCATTTTTTCTCATCACTCTTTCCTAGGGAAATAGGTTATCAATTATCCCACCTTTTGGGGATTTTTCTTTGTTATTATGTATGAATAGTTTCTCTTCTATTTTACAAAAATCCAATAATAGCTACACAAGTAAAGAAAAAAAGAGAGATTATGCTAATACAGTTTTACATTGTGTCTATGGGCTTCATAAAATTGTCCTCTGGATATAATTTTCTTAATTGTTAAAATTACACCGAGTATTATAAAATCCCATTACATGCTAAGAAAAAAGATTTTTTTTTAAATGACAAGCTAGGGATTCCTGGGTGGCGCAGTGGTTTAGCGCCTGTCTTTGGCCCAGGGCGCGATCCTGGAGACCCGGGATCGAATCCCACATCGGGCTCCGGTGCATGGAGCCTGTTTCTCCCTCTGCCTATGTCTCTGCCTCTCTATCTCTTTCTCTCTGTGTGACTATCATAAATAAATAAAAATTAAAAAAGAATTTAAAATGATAAGCTAATGTGTCGTGCCATGATCAAATATAAACTAACTGTAAGTAAGAAACGGATTCTTCTTATACTAATATTCCGACTTTTCTGGCAATACCGTGCTATTCTAAGTTATCAGAAGGTAGGGAAACTTCCTTGTGATTTTGTGCCCGTAGTGTCCTTTTTTCCAAATCTGAAGTGTATATTAATGTGCTTTTTAAATGATGAACAGAATAACCATTTTGCAATTAATTAAATTCACAAGTAGCTTTAATAAAGTTGGTAGCATAATGATTATGAGGATTTATTCAAAGCATGATTTTTAAAACATCCTTGAGATGACTCAGCCGTGTCAAAGTCAGTGCTTCATGTTAAAATGAATTACAGTTCAAGAACTCTAATGCTGTCGTCTTGACAGTGTCAGGGTGCGGGGAGCCTCAGTGGCCCAGCGGCTTAAGCTTGGGCTCAGGTCGTACCAGGGTCCTGGGATCAAGCTCCGCATTGGGTGGCCTCTCCCGCTGCCAACGCCCTGCCTGTTCTGTCTCTCTCTCTTGAATAAATAAAACCTTAAAAAAAAAGAATAAAGAACAATCTCAGGGTTTAACTTTCTCATCAGCATTCATCTTACGATTCTAAAAATTCCTTTTGGTGCAAGAGATAAAGCAGAAGAGCAGTTGAGTGTGTTCACACCTTCTCTTGCTGTGTTTGCATTATCCGTCCGTTTCAACGTGCTTTCAAGGGTCGTTGTGCCTCCAAAGGTGACTAAGAGAATGGATATTAAGGGAATCGTGGTAGAATGGTGATGAAGTCAGAGAAATTGCTGATAGAAGAGAATCGATGTATCTTTACCTTCAAGAATGTGCCCCCCCCCCCAGTAACACCCGTTTATTATTTTTGTAAGCAGAAATTCTCCCTTGGCCACGGTCATCTCTCTAATCACTTCTCTGTAGTAGGTAAAGGAATCCTGGATGTATTTTCAAAAGAGAGTTATGACACATTTTTGATTGTTGTTTCCAGCTGGTGATTCCCCTGCCCTCAGAATCATGTTTATGCATTTAATTTGAACCTTTAATAGTTTTGCCTGTGAAGAACTCACCCAGTTAAAGGAGGCTTCTCCTTGCCCTGAGTCTTCATGATCGTACCCTCTCATGGAGCTGTGCTTCCTGGGCTCACAGAAAGGTCGTCTCTTTGCAACACGCACATCTGGTCTCTTTCCTCAGGCTACCATTCTTTACTGTGTGTGTGTGTGTGTGTGTGTGTGTGTGTGTGTATTTAAACTATCTAGTTGAAAATCAATGGACA
Organism: Canis lupus baileyi; assembly: GCF_048164855.1. Classification (NCBI taxonomy): domain Eukaryota; kingdom Metazoa; phylum Chordata; class Mammalia; order Carnivora; family Canidae; genus Canis; species Canis lupus. The sequence goes on along the minus strand of NC_132872.1, from coordinate 28,806,322 downwards.
GTTGTGCCTGGGTGGCTCATTCGGTGAAGCATCTACCTTTGGCTCAGGTTATGATCCCGGGGTTCTGGGATCGAGCCCCCAACATTGGGCTCCTTGCTCAGGGGGGAGCCTGCTTCTCCCTCTCCCTCTGCCACTCCCCCTGCTTGTGCTCTCTCTGTCAAATAAATAAATAAAATCTTAAAAAAAGGAAGAAATGGATATATCATGCCCTCTTTAAAGTTTTATAAAACAATTAGAATTTTAGATATACTCACATAGTATATTTATATGCAGAATGTATATGTCAATATGTTGACAAAAAGAATGGAAATACACAAACATTGAAAGTGTTTGTCTCTGGGGAATATAAGATATTTGTCTCTTTTCTATTTAATTTTTTAACTTATGAGTATTTATTACATCTTAAATATGAAACAAAATCCTTACTGTAAAGTGATATTTACTCATTTTTAATTTTTTATATTTACTCTTAGGTTTATTTTTTGCAATATATATTTTTGTATATAACACACAGATGTGTTGAATAACAAGGGAGACTATCCCCCAATACTTCGGCCTTTTGTTACAGAAAACAAACCTGCCAACAAACAAAATCCATTATCTGAAGGCAGTGACATGGGCATAGTCAAGTACTCAGAGAAACCATTCTTTTAACAAAGACATTGATGGATCAAGTCAAAGAATATACGTTAAAATCACCTGTAAAACTAATTGTTAAATATTTCCATGGCCCAACTTTTTTTATTGTGATTTAGTTATTTTATTTTATTTTTTATTTATTTTTTATTTTTTTAGTTCTTTTATTTCTAATGGGCCCCAGAACCATCCTTTATGGTCAGTCCATGTGCCATTTAAAAACCTCTGATTTTCTTAGGCATGTTACTCTAACTAGTCATTCCTGTTGGCCTTCTGTGAAAATTTATTGGTTTGACCCTGTAGATATAGAACAAATGTGAAACAAAGATAAAAATTTTAGATCTATGTTAATATATACCTTACTAGCTTCTGATCTCTTCTGCTACGTGCTCAGTATCAGCAATTCCAAGCTATCAATGGCTTCTGGCACGTGAAGTGCTGACTCTTCTTTCTGTTCCAAGAATCTATTTCCTATGACGTATCATATCATACAGATTTTTTTTAAGTAGGCTCCACACTGGATATGGAGCCCAATGTGGGGCTTGAACTCACAACTCTGAGCTCAAGACCTGAGCTGAAATCAAGTCAGATGGTTAGCTGACTGATCCAACCAGATGCCCCTATACAGAATTTTTTCAGCATTCCAAACTATTCAGAGTGTGGAACAATGTTGTCAAACAGAACTGGGTAGAGCAAAGAATGCTCTGAACAAGGACCATAATATAAATCGAAGGGTTTTTGTGTGAATTTAAAAGATGGTCCAAAAATGGGCATTTTGACAAAACCCATGTTTTTATATGTTACTTTAGACAAGTCTGGTTAATTCCAAATATCTATGCATGATTCCTGTAAAATTTAGGGATTGTTTGGGCATTATTTAAATCTATAATCAATAAATTAAAAAGATAATAATAATTCCGGGAAAGTAGAGCCTATTTGTAAGGGCAGATCCACTTTTAAATTGTCCATTTGCTATTGCATTCATTAATTCTCCAAGAGTCTTATTATACTGTGATGCATTTTATTATACTGTATTATCTCATACAGGAGAGAAATTAATTTGGATTAACATTTCTAAAATAATAAAATGAGATCACTTTAGATTATTGTACCATAGTCAACTTACAAACATAGACACTTTTCCTGAAAACTAGGTCAAAAAAAAAGGCAAACACAAAACCCAGAGTATAGTTGCTCTGCTGATTTCTTACCTGAGGAATTAGCTAACTGCATCTCGCATTCAATTTAAAGACTTAGGAATCATCATTTTTCAAATAGGCTACCTGGTTTGTTTCTCTATCCCTTGAGGTAAATTTGATGTTTGTGGAGCATGTACAGTTCTCACCAGTTTCTAGTTAAAGTCACAAAACTTTACCTTCTTTCTTTTCCATTGCTGCAAAATTTTTAGAGTGTATCATTTCCTTTGAGTTTCACATAATGACTCAGTCAATGCTAGCAGTTTATTCCTTTGGGCCATCGATTGCTGTTTCCAGATTATTAACTTTCTCTGCTAATTTGTTCAATTTAGACTTCAAACCTTTATGCCCCCTTTGCATACTATCCGTCTTTTTGTCAATTTTCATTAGTAGGGCATGAGTGCAAAACCACTAATGACAGACAGTTCTATTGGTTCGTTTGATTGCTGTACTACTCACAGAGTGCTCCAGGTATTGGCTGGAAAAAAAATAACTTGGCGTGGCATTTATATTGATAATTTTCCTGGCTCCTTTGATCTAATTCTTACCATTCTAAAGCTCTCCCAGTCAAAGCACATAAATCACATACCTCTCCTGCAGATGAACCATCTTGCATCTTGATGATTGAACATCTGGATCCAGTCTGTTTATATTTCATTCATTGTGTGATGCCAGGTTTAGTTTATTTCAAGGAAAGAAAGCTATAAGGAGTTTTTACAGATTTGCTGAGTTGATCAAATTAGTTGATTTCCAATCTTCAATGCCAGACCCTAGTGTAGTGACGTGTGTATTTTAAGATACTTGTAGAAGAAGTATAACTTAGGGTCAACATTTACTATACTAGTTAATGAGTGAAATTGAAATAAGAGGAATATAATTTTTGTTTATAAAACCTTTGCATTAAGAACTATGCTCTTTAATGATCATAGTTTATGTTGAATTAATATTCTGGTAAATGTGGTTTTATGTATTTCTTTACATATGCATTTTTTTGTACTCAGCGGTCTTATTTAGATATCTGAGTTATCTTCTGCAACAGGCTTCAAACATGAATCAAAGTAAAAAGTCTAAGAAATTATTATTATTTAATATCAAAGGTTGTTAATAGAAGTGATACTTGGGATAATCACGATTGTTTTGATCTTAATGAAGCATACATTTTTTTAAGACATAAAATCAAACCACATGGGTGTATATAAATGCAATGAAGTATAAATGAAATACCTCAATTTTTATTACATCATTATGAAACATTATAAAAGTCTTTGATGCTTCTTATAGTTGCTACCCAGGAATATATGATCCATAGTTAAATTTAGGAATATTTTCTCATTCTTAGTGGGACATTTATACTATAAAAACTTCCTAAGAGATGTTTTACCATTAAGGCTGAGTAGCATCACATTGATGATTCCATGGTATTCTTGTGTCTTTATTCCAAAGTGCAGTATATTTCTTACAGGATGTCAGCAGGTGGGGGTCTCAAATATTAGCCGAAGAATGTCATTGAAAGTTAAGACAAACCAAAGTAGTTTTTTTGTTTGTTTTTGGAATCAAAATTAACTTCTCTGAACTTTGCAGACACAATTATGTTTTTATAAAGTAGCATTATTCAAATATAAAAAGAAAGGACTTGCATTTTTACATATCTGTTTTATTATCAAAAAACATTTACACATAAAGTTAAATAATATGTGCTTCAGTTCTACTACCTCTTTTAAATAATAGTATCTTAAACTAAGGGGATGACAAAAGTTAGGTATCCTAATGTTTATGTTTCTAGTATAGAATTTAGACAAGTTTCAAAATTTTCAATGAACCAAATTCCAATAATTGGTCATATTCATTGAACTACTTCAGCACTAATATTAAAAATTAAATATAACATAGCAGTTTCTTATTTCCATGAGTTGGAATAAAATAATTTTAGTATTATTATCATAATGTAAAAAGCTAAGATTGAAATCTGAAGGCCCACTACAATATAAGAGGATCATTTTATATAAACTTTACAATAGTAACAGATGCGTCCATACCTATAAAACCAGAATAATAACTTTCAAAAACTAAATTTTCAGTAGCGTATGTACTTAGAAACAGCATTCCAAAATAGTATAGTATTAAATTAAACTAAAGTAGTCAGAATTAATAGTCCACCTACATGAAATGTGTCAAGACTCAAGATATTACTAAGAAACACATTAGGTCAGAAACAGTAGGTATTTTTATAATAGCATGCAGTTGGTAATTATTGCAATTTACATTGAATTCTCAAGTTTTTTGTTTCTTCTAACTGCTTTGTGAGAGAAGATGATAATAGTTAAAATCAATTTTTGTAGCTTCAATAAAATATAATAGACCAAATTTATTTTTATTTGCTATTTTTTTTAGATTTTATTTATTTATTCATGAGAGAGACAGAGAGAGAGACAGAGACACGGGCAAAGGGAGAAGCAGGCTCCCTGCAGGGAGCCCAGTATGGGACTCAATCTCAGGACCCCAGGATCACGCCCTGAGCGTAAAGCAGACACTCAACCACTGAGCCACCCGGGGGCCCATAATAGACCAAATTTAAATGGAAATTTTGTACAGTTAACACAATCGTTTGAAAGGAATGTTAGAATATTGAAAAATCAGTGAATCAATCCTATCCATCAAAGACATTTAGTAGTATCTGATTTATTGACCTTAGATGTGGGGGAAATAGCCTTTTTCTCTTTATAAATTATTTCAAATAGACATTACTAGCAAATTACTTTTTTTAAGATTTATTTATTTATTCATGATAAACATAGAGTGAGAGAGAGAGAGAGAGGCAGAGACACAGGCAGAGGGAGAAGTAGGCTCCATGCAGGGAGCCCAATGTGGGAGTCGATCCCAGGACCCTGGGGTCAAGCTCTGGGCTGAAGGCAGGTGGTAAACCACTGGGCCACCCGGGCTGCCCAATTACTTTTATTAATATTTAGAAAGTCTGCAAATTCATTTGATAACTCAATGTTTCCATGACTGGCATGGTATTTAGAACATTTGGATCTATAACTCGGATGCAGGTCGTATAAATAACTGCTCTTAAAAATATCCGCCTTGACTCAAAGCAGATAACTTTGTTCTCTGCATTCTCACGAGTCAAATGGAAACAATCACACCTCTGCCTGTACTCTTCACAGTCACAGAGCTATCCTCACACCCTTGTCAAATATGTTCCTGGAGGATGGCATGTAAATCAAACTTACATAAAATATTATATTTTCGTGCAGGACTCAGGATCTCGGTCTACTTTCCTCTCCCCCCCTCTAGTCATAGGAATCCCTGCTGGGTACTTAGCATTAGCCTTGTCCGCTCTGTTCCCGGTATCACTCTGACCTTTACCTCCAGTGTCTTATTAACTAAGTTCCTGCCACTTCCCAAGTTCCTGGAAACCAATGTCACTGCCTCTAAACACCACCCTTAGAGACCAGTCCTCTTATTGGCCTTCGTCAGGCTTAGACATGGCAGTTGTCCGATGAATCAGTGGGGACAGAAGCAAGAGAGGCACAGCTGAGGAGAATGAAGCTAATGGGGACAGACCGCCAGCAAGGTTCATACAATAGGTTGTGTCTGGAGGCAGGAAACGTCAGTGTAAGTTCGAAACTACAGGATGAACCACAAACAGAGTCTCAAAGGGGAACTGACTCTAAAAACATGCCCAAAGAATGGAATCCAGTCTGTGTTAGGGAACAAGTTCAGAGTTTAAGGATGAATGTCAGATCCTGAAGCTCCAACAGCAAGAATCATCCATCTGTTCCCTCCATCTGAGAGGATTCAAGTCTTTGCCAGCTGTCCCACACTTGGAGAATCGGGGGACTGGAGGGGAATTATTGGTGAGCCCTAAAGAACCTTTATCTATCAAGGAGTATCATAAGTACTGAAGCAGTGATTACTCTGTCAAAGCTTGCTTGTTCAAGACAGCAGGGTATGAAATATGGAGACAAAGTTCCCGTCTTTGTTGTGGATGAAAAGACATTACCTTTATTCATTTGTCTGTTGATAAATTTTTAGGCTGTTTCCACATCTTGGTGTTTGCGAATGTTGCTACAGTAAACACAAAAGTGCAAGTAGCTCTTCAAAATCCTGATTCTAATTCCTTTGGATGTCTACCCAGAAGTGGGACTGCTGGATCATCTGGTAGTTCTATTTTTAATTTTTGAGAACCCTCGGTACTGTTCTCCATAGCAACTGTACCAGTTTACATTTTCACCAACGGCATACAAGGTTTCCAACTTAGCCACACCCTCCCCAACACTCGTTATTGTTCTTTTTTAAACACTTTTAATAATTGACATCCTAACAGGTATGACATGATGTCTCATTTAAGATTTTGATGTGTATTTCCCTGATGATTAGTGACATTCAGCACCTTTACATTTATCTGTTGGACATTTGTATATCTTCTTTGGAGAATACCTACTCAAGTCCTTTGACCATTTTTTAATTGGGTTGTTTGCTTCTCTGCTGTGAAGTAGTAGTTCTTTCTGTATTTTGGATACTAACCTCTTATCATCTATAGAGTTTGCAAATATTTTCTCGCATTCCACAGATTGAGTTTTCACTATGTTAATTATTTCTTTTGCTGTGCAGAAGCTTTTTAGTTTGATACGATGTCATCTATTTCTGCCTTGTTACCTGTGCTTTTGGTGTCAAATCCAATAAATCTTCAAGACCAATGTCATGAAGCTTTCTGTTTCAGTGTAGCAGGAAATCTAGTTTTCTACAGTATTGATAGAATATGGGAACCACATTTCTAATGTTCACCTTTTACAAAATGGGCCTGATGGGAACTAGGAACAGAGAGAAGTACTCTAGAAGCTATAAATAATAGAAAATTTCAGTCCTAGGATATTATGGACCCAGGATTATCTCTTAATGATAGAATTGAAAGCATTTATTTTCTTAAAAGTATCTCAATAGATTACTATTTCCATTTACCAATTTTATCTTGTGATTTTTATAACAAATCCAAACTTCAGATTTGGCATCTATACAAAGTGTTACATCCTGGAAAAAGGTCCTTGGTGAGGATGACTGCAAAATGTTATTTTATATCTTAGCAATCACCGGGAGACTAATTATAAAGAAACAAAACAAAATTTATGCTCAGTAAGGTATATGGTTTAATATGCATGCAAGACACTTTAAATTTGTTTCCAAATTTAAATTTGAATTTTCATTAGTGAATTCTGATTATTGCCTCAAATACACTCATGCTCTAGTTAAACTGTATTCCTCAGATTTTTCACATGATATGATAGCTCTGTCATTGCGTGCAGTTTCATCTACCTGAATGCTTTTATATGTCTCTTGCCCCTTTTCTCCTAGTCTTCACCCAGAAAACTGATAGTCTTCAATATCTACTTGGAACTTAGCTTTTCTATTTATGCTAGAATTTGTTGGCTAGGATTCCACATGTTTCTGTGAATCTTATTTACAGCACTCAGTAAGTGCTATAGTTATCTATCTTTCTAATGAGACCACAAGCCATTTGAGGGTGGAGACCATGTATTTCTTAATCTTCATGGTGCTAGCAATTTTCCTAACCCTGGACATATAGAAATTACTCAAAAATGAATATTAAGTCCTGTAATATTTGTATTGTTTGTGGGACATGAAATTTAAATTTCCCATATTGAGTTCATTTCTTCTCATCATCAATTATAAAATTATGTAACACCTGTTATATACTGTAAGAGTAAATTATTTCTTACATAGCTTATACTCCCTGAGAAAATTTAGATTGAGAATTACTTTTAGATGGGATTCATGTTGATTAGTGGGCTCAAACTATGTTTTACTCTACAGAGTAATTTCTTAGATTTGTACAATGTTCACACCAGCCCAATGTTTGAAAGTGGCAAATTTCCTCATTTTGAAATTGTTTTTTTCTTTTGAGATTTAGTTTTTTTAAATTTCTAATTGAACAACTATGATTTTCATTGTTTTCCCTAGCAAGTTTTATTTTTCATGTTTGCTTCTTTGAGTTTTGTCCTTTTTAGAAATGATTCTTATGATTAAAAAATATGATGAATGGAAATAATTTCCCTCTCCTTTATCTATAGACTACTCTCTGGCTTGTGGGGATTTCTGTTTGCCTAACTTCTTATAGGTAGCTTAAAAATATTGTTCAAATACAGGAATTTATACCTGGGTGTGAAGCATGAATTTGAGGGCAGTATTGGCAGTACTAAGAATGGGAATAAGGGCTATATGCAGAAGGAGAAGAGACAAATCTCAAAAAGACCAAGAAACCAGAGTTGGAGATAGAACTATATCATGGAAAAGAGGATCAAAGGAAATACTTAGATCAAGAAGAAATCCAATCATCTCAGGTACTTAGAAGATAAAGTTTTAATAATCTTACAGTGAAATTTCAATATAATTTTCCTCTAATCTCGTTTAAGTACCTAATGGTACTAACATTAATTTGATCATTAATATGCACTGAGTATCCCCTATATACCAGTGACTTTTGTAAGCACTAGAGATCCAGCAGTACACAAAACTTTCTGCTCTTAAGAAATGTAACTTATGGGGCCTGGGTGGCTCAGTGGTTTAGCGCCTGCCTTCGGCCCATGGCGTGATCCTAGAGTCCCAGGATCCAGTCCCACGTCGGGCTCCCTGCATGGAGCCTGCTTCTCCCTCTGCCTGTGTCTCTGCCTCTTTCTCTGTCCCTCATGAATAAATAAATAACATCTTAAAAAAAAAAAAAGAAATGTAACGGAACTTAGTAATATTCATGAATAGTTGTAGGCAATCCATTTTTTTTTTTTTTTAGGTTAACAAAATTATTGTAGTTGGTTTCGCATTAAGAAAATAGGGCATAGGGCAGCCTGGGTGGGTCAGCAGTTTAGTGCTGCCTTCAGCCCAGGGCGTGACCCCGGGGGCCCGGGATCGAGTCCCACGTTGGGCTCCCTGCGGGGAACCTGCTTCTCCCTCTGCCTGTGTCTCTGCCTCTCTCTCTCTCTCTGTGTCTCTCACGAATAAATAAATAAAATCTTGAAAAAAATAGGGCATAATTACAATTTAAAGCATAATAATCATTGAGCAACCAAGTGTCTTAACTTAGCTTAAAAATAAAATATCACAAAATATTACAATAAATTAAAATAAAATATTACCAACACTATTGAAAACTGGCATTCCTTGCTCTGTCAGCAGGCCCTCTAGCTCAACTATAGACCCCAGCAGTTAAAACCTGAAATGGACAAGACCACTTAATTTATGTTCTCACTGAAACTCATCGTTCTTCTTTCCTATCAAACTTTCTTGAGACATTGATGGAGATATTTTCCAATGGTCAGAACACACCAACTCTCAGAACAAAAAAGCCCTGGTAGGAATGGAATGCCTAGGGGACTTAATCCTACACATCCCTTCCTGGCCCATGGTCATCTGTTGAACACATACCAGTCCCAGCCATGATCACATGCTTTCTGCCTGCTGTCTCGCACCCACCTCCTCTAACTCCCTAGAAACTAGGTATCCATCTTGCCAGCAGAGAAGTCAGTTGTTGAGGCTTAAGCCTGACCTGTCGCCTCCCCTGGCTACCGGCACCCCAAATAAATTTCTCCCTTTGTCTTTTCCAAACCCTGATCTCTTGAGTTACTGGCTTCTCTTGGGATGAGTTTATCTGGGTTTGTTCAGCAACAGTGTTGGCAAATGCAGCCAGGAGCTGTGCTTTCTATTTGTCCAACCCCCTCAGGATCCCCTGGGATGGAGCAGTTGGCCAAGGCAGCTAACCCATTTGTTTCCTCAGTTAGCAGCTGTGATAGATTGATAACCGTGCCATATTATTCCTTTCTGACCCTCAAGTCATTAACTTCTATCCTCTTTTTTTTTCCTAGTTGATGATGTTCTCGTTTTTCAAAAATGTATTTACAATATAAATATTCCTTAAGTAATTACTATTGTTTACTTGTTTTTAACATTAAATATGTTAGCAAGTTTTATGTATTCTTCTGAAATTTGTTTATTCAGTAATATTTGGGGGGAATTTGTGAGATAGCAAAAATTAACAATTCTGTGATGCTTAAAATGAACATAAGTAGTCTAACATTGCTACAATCTTTGACGTTTTCTTCAATTATTCCTACTTTATACATGAGGACAATATATCATGAGGAGGTTAAGTATCAGGCATAAAGCTAAATACCTAGTATGTGGCTAAGCCAGGCTTAGTAACCAGAAAATTTGGCTCTAAAAATTTAGTTATTATATTTTACAGCCCCATTAGATTTATTGATATTGATAAATATCAATATTTGCTTTTCTTCCATTTTCACAATTCTGTAATATTCCATTGAGTTATATGACTTTTTGAAAAGTTATTAAGGGGTACTTGTATTGTTTCTGGGTTATTTACTGGTATTTTGCCTTTCTAAGGAATGCCAATTGCTCAATTCTTGTAGCTCCAACCAGGACTTCAGGATATCTCTTTCCATGTTCATGTGCCTTTATCTGAAAAGTGTCTTAGTGGCTTCAATATTACATACAGAAAATTTTAACAGTGGCTGCTTAATTTCTTGGTCAATCATTTAAACTGTAATTTCATTCAAATTCTCTGTAAAGTTAAGTCTTCTATTTTGTTCATGGATTATTTATTTTCAAATTAAAAATACATGTTTTCATTTAAGTAAAAATGTAATCCAAGATACACTTTCCTTTCATCATTTATTTTTTATGTGTAAGTTAATATAAATCTGTACTCTCTCTGAAATTTAATGTAGATTGCTTCAGGACTAATGAACTGTAACCAAAATTCTTTAATGAGCATTTGCGGTTAAATGACTCAAATCAAGATTTTTTTTGTACCTATGTTTGACTCAGTTATGAATATATTCACTAAAATTACTTACAACTGCACTGATATTCAGAGCTTGTGGCTTACAGCAAATGTACCTCCTATTCACTCATAGTTCATTGGACATATGGCCTATAATTCTATCCATCTTTTGGCACATATGTACAGCAGGTTATATTCATTCCATCTCTTATTTCTAAAATAATTAGATGTAAAAAAAATGATGGAGATAGAGTTTTATGAAATTAAAAGAACTCCAGTAGAGAAAGATGACTTTCTCATAGAAAGAAAAACTAAGATAGGAAGAATGGCAGCAAAGAAGTGCTATCCTTGCAATGCTCTCTCTCTTTCTTTTTAAAAAGTCTTTAATGATCACTACTCTACTTACCAGAAACAGTTTTATACTAATACCTCAGATAAATTTTACCTTAAAAATCTAGTTTTGTGGTGGTTTTGTTTTTTAAATTTCCTTGGAAGCAAAGTTTCAGTAAAATAAGCTTCCAGTTGGTGAAAGTAGGATAATCTGCCTCCCCCTCTCTTTGTAAGTAAGAACCTCTATATACATCTATTTAAATTCATATTTAAGCCCATTTGGAACTGTGATCCCTGCTTTTACCTTTGTTCTCCCGTTTCCCATTTTCCTTTGCATCTCTCTTGGTCTCTGTCCACTCTTATTTTCTGTCTCTTTATCTTTCCTGGTTTGTGTTTCTTCTATCCTTCTTTCTCCTCCTTTTCCCTTGTCTTTGTCCTTGTCCTTGTGCAAGGTTGAAAGCCTACTCAGGATGGACTGTGGCTTTCTATTCAGTACAGCCTTTGGTCTTGAGTCAAAACGTGATGTACCTGGCCACGTTTCACTGAGCAGATGGGGAAATACTACCGTGTAGAGTACTAGTAAAAAGGTCAGAAAACACAGAGTAATTTAAAATTACTCTCCTATTATAATCCTACATGAACAAAGTCAAAATACATCATCAATTGAGCATATGCGTGAATAAATTCAACCTAGTTAGTTTGAAAACCTATAAAATTCATAAAAGCTTAATGAAATGAAGAAAGTCTATTAACCCAAAATACCAACAGAATCCATTAGAGATAATTAAGCTTCTCAGACAACAGATAAATGAGCAAGTCTTCCTATGAAGGTAAGAGTGTGTGGGAGAGCATTAGAGTTATCTCTTTTAAAACTATATCCACTCTCATTTGACTTTATGACATTCAGGATGAAGCAGCAGAATGAGTGTAAAAGCAAAGATAATTAAAATTTTATTTTCTTATCCTATATGTTAGAGCTTTTTGAAGAAAAAAATGCAGATAGCTAAGGCATACAATTTACTTTTCAAAAGATTTGATAGCTTAAATTCAATTTGTAGTAAGATACTATTTTTTGACATTCCTCATTAGATAAATTTTGTATGAAATATTCAGAAGCATACCACTCTTAAATGACATCAGTATTTAATTGTCAAAAAACAAAATTCAACTGAGTAGATTTGAAGATCCAATTGGCTTTATTCAGTGATTTTATGAATCAGGCAACACCCACTTACCATGTAGAAAGAAGCTCTGAAGAAAAGAACTGTATAAAATGGGAAGCTCTTCCAGGCAGAAAGGGGAAGGGATAAGGAAAGTGTATTACTACATCTTCCTTCCTTTGGGGCACAAAAAAATAATCTACATAGCAGATTTTCTCATTGCTGCTGACCAGAAAATTCCGGACCGACCAGTTAGGACTGAAATCTTGGAAAACGTTGAAATTGCATTTAGGTTAGATATTAAGCTTTGGTTTGTTGACATAGGCTTAGCACAAGTGGCTTCATTTTGGGCCTTTTTGTCTTTTTTTTTTCCTAAAGCAACATTATGTTCATACTTAAATAATATAACATATGAATTATAAATATATATAAAATAAAACATTATTTTATAAATTCAAAATTTCAAATTATAAGTAGGTGTCAGAAAGGATTAGGCTTCTTTTTAAGTATTTTTTGTCACTATTACATATTTATTGTTATTAGAAGACAAATGACAGGGAAATTTATGAAGTGTTAAAAAAAAGCAAGACAATAGGCCCCAAATGAAGCCCCTTAGTCTAAGCCTGACATCACCAAACCAAGCTTAATTACAGCGTGGCTCTCCCAGAATTGAAGTCTTAAACCAGTCAATCAGGAATTGCTTGATCAATAGCAGTTAGGTAATCGGCCTGACAGGCCCCTACATTTTTCTGTAGGAAAGTAACCTCCCGATAATAAATATACCCTTTGGCCTAGTACAACTTGCTCATTCCTGCTCCCTTCTGCCTATAAAAGTTTTTCATTTTGTACAACTCCTCAGAGCTCCTTTCCTTCTGTTAAATTGGGGTGCTGCCTGATTTGAATTGATTTTTTTGCTCAAATAAACTTTTGCAAGTTATAATATGCCTCAGTTTATCTTTTAACGAAGTGTTTTAGGGGATCCCTGGGTGGCACAGGGGTTTGGCGCCTGCCTTTGGCCCAGGGCGCGATCCTGGAGACCCGGGATCGAATCCCACGTCGGGCTCCCGGTGCATGGAGCCTGCTTCTCCCTCTGCCTGTGTCTCTGCCTCTCTCTCTCTCTCTATCATAAATAAATAAATAAAATTAAAATAAATAAATAAATTGTTTAAAAAAAATAACGAAGTGTTTTAATTGGTTTAACTTGATTTTTTAAAGATTTTATTCGTTTGTTTGTTTATGAGATACACAGACGGAGAGGGAGAGAGACCCAGGCAGAGGGAGAAGCAGGCTCCCTGCGGGGAGTCCGATTTGGGACTCAATCCCAGGACCCCAGGATCACACCCTGAGCCCAAGGGAGCTGCTCAACCACTGAGCCACCCAGGTGCTCCAGTTTAACTTCATTTAAACATTATTGTTTAACAAATGGTGTTGGGATTTCACTTAGAAGTATGTTAGGGGATGCCTGAGTGGCTCAGTGGTTGAGCGGCTGCCTTTGGCTCAGGGCGTGATTGGGTCCTGGAATCAAGTCCCGCATTGGGCTCCCCACAGGGAACCTGCTTCTCCCTCTGCCTCCCTCTCTGCCTCTCTGTGTGTCTCTCATGAAATAAATAAAGTCTTAAAAAAAAAACAAAACAAAGTGTGTTAGTATATTTAATATGAAAGTTATATTTTAATAAGTGTTATAATCATACTTTTTAGCTTCTATATTAACATGTAATTCACATACCATAAAATTCATCCATTCAAAATATATAATTAAACATAAAATATACAATTGAATGATTTTAGTATATTCCAAGAAGACCTGTACAACCATCACTACAGTGTAAATTTTATTATCCCAAAAAAGCATCTACCCATTTGCACTCACTCCTTCCTCCCCTCCTGAATCTAATTAAATGCTAATCTCTTTCTGTATCTACATAGTTGCCTATCCTTGACTTCCCATGTAAATGAAATCCATAAAATATGTAATCTCTTGTGACTAGCTTCTTTTAGCAAAATGATTTCAAGTTTCATACATGTTGTAACATGTACTAGTATTTCATTATCTTTGGTTAATTTGGAAAACATTCCTTTGTATGGATATGCCACAATTTATCCATTCTTTAGTTCATGGACATTTGGGTTGTTTTCAATTTTTGGCTATTAAAAATAATTCTGTTATGAATGTTTTATATACAAATTTTTGTGTGGACATGTCTTCATGTCCTTTGGTATATAAACCTAAGAGTGAAATTGTTGGGTCATAGGGTAGCACAATGTTAACTTTTTGAGTAGCTGCCAGTTTTTCCCAAAGTTCAGAACCATTTTACATTTCACTAGAGATGTACAAAGGTTCAAATTGTTCTACCTCCTTGACAACACTTGTGATTTATCTTTCTGATTATAGCCATCATAGTGAGTGTGAAGTGGTGTCTTACTGTGGTGTTGATTTGCATTTCCTTAATGGCTATTAATATTGATAATTATTTCAAATATAATTGACTCTTGAACAACATGGGTTGAAATTCATAGGTCCGGGATCCCTGGGTGGCGCAGCGGTTTGGCGCCTGCCTTTGGCCCAGGGCGCGATCCTGGAGACCCGGGATCGAATCCCACGTCGGGCTCCCGGTGCATGGAGCCTGCTTCTCCCTCTGCCTGTGTCTCTGCCTCTCTCTCTCTCTCTCTGTGACTATCATAAATAAATTAAAAAAAAAAAAAAAAAAAAGAAATTCATAGGTCCAGTTACATGTGTATCCTTTTCAGTACAGGACTGTAAATGTATTTTTTTCTTCTTTATGATTTTCTTGATAACATTTTACTTTTTCTCTTTTCCTTTTCCTTTTTCTCTTTTCTTTCTTTTTTTTCTAGCTTAATTGCAAGAGCATAGTATATAATACATATAACATACAAAATAGGCATTGATCAGCTGTTTCTTATTGGTGAGGCTTTCAGTCAATAAGAGGCTATTAAAACTTTTAGGAAATCAAAAATTATACACATTATCATGGGTGATTGTCACTCTTAATCCCTGTGTTGTTCAGGGGTCAACTGTACTTAATCATTTGCATCTTATCTTTGAGGAAAGCTCTGTACAGCTGCTGCAGAATTTGTTAATTGAGTTACTTGTCTTTGTTATTAATTTATTGTTTTCTTAAATTTTCTAGATAATAGTCTGTTATCAGATATATGATTGCAAATAGGCCTTTGGGTTGTCTTTCTCTTTCTGAATGGCATTATTTTCAACACATTTGAAATTTTGATGTAGTTCAAAAAGTTGAACTTTTTCTTTTGTCACATGTGCTTTTGATGTCACATCTAAGAAATCATTGCCTAAACCAAGATCACAAAAAATTATTCCTCTGTATCCTTCAAAGGGTCTTAGAGTTTTAGATCTTACTCTTATGTCTACTTTCCATTTAGAGTTAATTTCTATATATAGTGTAAGAGGCCTAAGTCTTTTGTATGTGAATATCTAGTTGCCCCAGTACCATGTGATGAACAGATTTTTTCCCCATTGAGTTATTTTGGCAACTTTGTCAAAATTCAATTAATCATGAATGTTAGGTTTCTCTTTTCTTAGAAACTCTCAATTCTATTCCAGTTTTCTCTGTTTATCCTTGTACTAGTATCGCATTGCTATGTCACCAGTTTTATGGAAAGTTTTGAAGTGAGGAAGTATGAGTCCTCCAACATTTTTTTCAAGATTATTTTAGCTATCTCTACGTCTCATACATATACTTTTGAATCTTAAGTTCAGTGTGTCAGTTTTTACAACAAAAAAAGGAACTGTGATTTTTGTGTGTGTGACTGCACTAAGTATGTAGAGCAATTTAGGGAATATAGCCATCATAACAATACTAAATTTCTCACTTCATTAACAGATGTTTGTCCAATTATGTGGGTCTTCTTTAATTTCTTTTAATAATGCTTTGTAGTTTTCAGTTTATAAATCTTTACACTTTGTTACATTTATTCCTGAATGTTTTAGTATTTTGATGTTTTTTTTATGTTTAGTTTGTGAAGGATTGATACTAATTTTTCAAATGGTTGATAAAAATTCTCCAGCAAAGTCAATCTAATTTGGGGCTTTTCTGTGTGAAAAATCTTAAAATGAAAAATTCAGTGTTTTATTATTTTTTCTTTCTTTATTCTTTTTTTCTTAATGATTTTGGTAGTTTGTTTTAGGAGAAATTTGTCCATTTCACAAAGTTACTTAAGTTTGAAATATTCCCTTTTAATTTTTTCTTTCATTCTTGGTTTTAATAATTTGTCCTAATTTTTGTATTGACTTACCTAGCTAAAGGTTTGTCAATTTTTAAAAAGATTTTATTTATTTGAGAAAGAGAAAGTGAGCAGAATGAGTGGGGGAGGGGCAGTAGGAAGGGAGAGGGAGAAGTTTTTTTTTTATCTTTTCAAACTTTCTACTCACTTTTGTTGATATTTATCTATTGAAAATAATTCTATTTTTATATAGTATACTCAGGATCACCTATTTCAGCTTTAATCTTTATTATTTCCTTATCAATATTTTAGAATTAGTTGGCTCTGCATTTAAATTTGCTTAGGTGAATGGTGAGCTTTTTTTTAATACAAGTATTAAAGCTATAAATTTCATTCTGAGCACAGTTTACCTGCATCCCTTATGTTAGATTTGCTGTCTTTCTTTTCCCCATTCTAATCCCTACTGTTTTGTATATTTACTTTTTTAAGTCAGTTAAGAAAAAAAGATGAAAAAGTATGCAATTATAATATATCTTATAATTTACCTACATAATTACCTTAACCAGCATTCTTTGCTTTTGTTGTATGCATTTTAATTATTCTCTAGAGTCACTTAATTTTAACACAAAGAACTGAGTATTGAATGATTGTGTAGTAGCAACACATTTTCTTAGGTTTTAAGAATCCTTAGATGTCTTTGTTTTACTTGTATTCTTGAAATATGGTTTCACTGGATGTAGGATTCTCATTTGGAATATTTTTACTTTCACTGTCTTGAATATGCAGTTCAGCTTCTTTATCTCCCCACTGTTTCTGTTGAAAGTTAACCATATTGGGGTTTCCGTGGTATGATTTTCTTCTTATCTTTGTCAGTATTTTGACTGTGATGTGTCTGGGAGTAGATCTTTTATGTTCATATTATTTAGAGTTGTTTGTTGGATGTGTACACAATATTCTTTATCAAATATGGAAAGATTTAGCTATTATTTCTTTGAATATTTTCATGTCCTTTTCTTTCTCTCCTTTCCATCTGAAACTCTCATGTGTATATTGATATACTGATGTATCCCACATTTCTCTAAAATTTTGTGTATTTTTTTTCATTATTTATTTTCCCCTGTTTTTCAGATTGTATCATCTTCAACATCGATCTTCAAATTTGCTATTTTTCTGCCAACTCGTCTACTTTGAACCTCTCTAATGAATTTATTTTTCATTGTGACTTTCAACTTCATAATTTTCATTTATTTTTATAATTTCTCTGTTTCTACATACCTTATTTTACGACATTATTGCTACTCTGAATACTCACTCCTAACCCCTGGTGGTGCTATTGTTTCCATGATCATTTATTTGTTTGTTTAATAACTTGGGTAAACTGATTATGTGAAATCTATTTCCCTGCAAAGTATGACTTTATTGTTCCCTCTCATATTTTCTGTCTTTTTTATCTGTTAGCCAGCTTCTTCAAAGGTTTTCCAAGAACCTTCCATAAACCTCTTATGTCTAAGATTATGCTAAAGGCCCCTTAGCAAATTAGAGCTTACCCTTTTCCATTGTGTGTGTATGTGTGTGTGTGTGTTTGTGTGTGTGTTAGAGGATGTTAACATCGAAAGATGTCATTTTGCCCCACTTTCTCCCAGGGACTGGTAACTTAAATTCTTCCTGTTTAATCACTGTAATCAATCCTGAGAGTATGAAGCTTTAGATAACAGAGTTCTCTTGATTTTTATTTTATACCTGGTTTCCTGTGGGTTGCCCTGGGTCATAATATCTTATTGTTTAGCCTATGGTTGGCAGAGGCTTTGATTAAGTTCCTAATGCAACTAAGAGTGCATTTAGAATGTTTTCAGCTTGGCCCCATTTTCTGCTCTGATTGCTCTTCAGTGCAGGCAGCCTAGCACTTACAGCCTTCCTAACCCCTAGGGTTGATGGTGAATCTAGTCATTTGGGGGGGGGGGGGCAGGGCAGGGAGTTAACAAAAAAGATACCATTGAGACCCATTTCCATAAAATGTTATTTAGCACAACCATTATCTACCTATTTAAAATATATACTTTATTTTAATATGACACTTTAGAGTTTTAATGTCATGCATATTTCTTGCAACACCTTATATATTTATTGAAAGTATTAAATGCCAATCTTCAATAATACTTCATTTAGAGAACATACTGTCAACATTGTGTTTATTTTTGCCCATTAATATTTTCATACAAACTCAGGCTTTGGAGACAGTCATAATTTAAAGTTGTGCCTTAAAACTTTCTAGGTGTGTGAAATTTCTAAAATTTGAGAAACTCTCATGTTTTTGTTTCTGTTTTTTGCAAATCTGCATCATAGATATAATTGTATTTCACTTTAAAAATATCATTTCCCTTCTTATCATCAAGGTTAAAGTAGGATCAAATAAGAGGATAGTTTCAATCTAACTTTATGATCTTAAGGCTTAACATATTTTCACTTCATCACTTCTCTTTGTATTTTGTTGATATAATGTGGGTAATGTAGAGATAGATATAATGATGATGATGATGATGATAGTTGATCATGTTTAACTATCTTAGACACTGCCTTTCTTTTATCCCAAGACCTAAATCTTCTAGAATTATTTTTTGAAGGTGATTCTGTTTGTTTGTTTTTTCCATCTAAGCCAACAGGAATGAAATATTCCTGAACTTTTATTCAGAAAGACTTTTCTGTGGTTCCCAATAGTTAAAAATTGCTTGCAATGGCACTCAGTCTTGTGGTTACCTGAGTAGTTATGTTATTATTAAGTCATATTCCTTTCGTTCCTTTTTCTCCTATATTTTCCTATGAACGCTTTGCACTTTTTTTTTTTTTTAAATTTTTAATTCCAGTGTAGTTAACATACAGGATACATTAGTTTCAAGTGTATAATATAGTGATTCAACAATTCCATATATTACTCAATGTTCATCATAATAAGTATACTCTTCCTCTCAAACACCTATTTCACACATCCCCCTGTATGCCTCCCCTCTGGTAACCATGAGTTTGTTCTTTATAGTTGAGTCTGGTTTTTTTGTTTTGTTTTGTTTTGTTTTTCATTTGCTTTGCTTCTTAAATTCCACATATGAATTAAATCATACAGTATTTGTCTTTCTCTGACTGGCTTATTTCACTTAGCACTCTACTCCCTAGATCTGTACATGTTGTTGCAGATCATATTCTTTTTATAAACTTTAATATTTTATATTGCAAAGAATTATACTGTAAAGAATTGGGGTGATTTTTTACTTCTTCAATTTAGGTTGTATATATTTTTCTTGCCTAGAAACTATTAAAATTTTTAATTTACAATTGAATAAAAATACTGGAGTATGTTTAATGATTAAAATGTTTTTGTCTACATTAAATCTATTTCTTAGCATACAGAATCTTATTGTTCCCTTTCTATTATTTCTAGCAATTCTTTCTGAAATCTAATTCCATAGTAAACAGATGGGTTCTTCTAGATCTGATTTTATTTTTTTGTCGTCATTGTTAATATTTTTCTTTGCATTATTTTACTTATTTTGGTTCGGGGAGAATATCTCAACTTCATGATTTTTACCTTTTTCCCTTTATAAAGTAGTCCTTTATTAGGCCGAAATAATCTTCTAACATATAATATAACTATTTATGTATGCATTCAATAAAGATATAATGACTATCTTCTAAAGTTCAGGCACCAAGTTAGAGCCTCAAAAGGCACAGAAAATAGCCAGTCTTCTTAGCCCAGGGTTAATTAAATAATAATTATTTTTAGCAGTATGTACTTCCAACCTTATAGAAATTCGTTATTAGAGACAAATTGAACTATAAATTCTATGCATAAAGTACAACTTTGCTCATTCTATTGGAACTTTTTTCCTTTTTTTTTTTGGTCTTTTTTCAAAAGAGAGCTAAAATTTTGATAGTGTATTGAATATATGTATCAATTTTGGGAATATGACCATCTTAACAATAGCAATCATTCCAATTTGTAAACACTGAATATCTTTCCAATTATTATTTAATTTCTTTCAACAACATTTCATAGTTTTCAGTGTAAAAAGCTAGCATTCTTCTTGTTTAATTTATTCCTAAATATTATTTTTGATGACATTGTAAATTGAGTAGTTTTCTCAATTTCACTGTCAGATTCTTCATTTTTAATGTATGGAAATGTAATTAATTTTTGTATGTTGATCTTTTATCCTGCAACTTTATTTAACTTATTAGCTCTAAAAGACTGTGTGTATGCATATATACATATAACCTCTAGGATTTTTTTTTTTTTTTTCAGTATGGCAATCTCAAATCCTTTTTCATTTTGAAAGATGATCTTACTGGATATAGAACTCTTGATTGACTGTGTTTCTTTTCATTCAGCATTTTGAATATTTCATTCCACTGCCCTCTAACTATATTGCCTCTGGTTTGAAATCAGCTGTTAATCTTACTGAATATTATTTAGTTAATGAGTCTATTTGGCTACTTTCCAGACACTTTGTTTGCATGTGTCTTTAGATTTGAAGTAAAATTTTTTGTAGGCTACATATAGGGTTTTTTAAACCATCCAGCTACTCTATGTCTTTTGATTAGGGAATTAAATACAGTTCCATTTCAAGTAATTGTTAATAGTTAAGTACTTATTGCCATCTTGTTAATTGAATCCTTGTTCCTTTTGTCTTTCCTCTCTGTTCCTGTCTTTCACTTTCTTTTGTGGTTTGGTGACTTTCTTTAGTGGTAACTTTAGATTCCTTTCTCATTATCTTTTTGTGTCTGCTATAGGTTTTTTTCTTTATGGTTATCATGGGATCACATACAAATGCTGTCATATATATAATGCATATACATATGTTGTATGTATATATATGTATAAAAGTTTATTTTAATTTGATGACTTAAATTTAAATATATTCTAAAAATTATATTTTTCTCACTGCTTTAAGTGTTAGGTTTTTGTTATTGTATTTTACATGCTTTTATTGAGTATAACTTTTAACTAATTATTGTAATTATAGGTAATTTTATTACTTTTGTGTTTTATCATTCAGCACTTAGTATAAAT
The DNA here is from genome assembly GCF_048164855.1 of Canis lupus baileyi. Taxonomy (NCBI): domain Eukaryota; kingdom Metazoa; phylum Chordata; class Mammalia; order Carnivora; family Canidae; genus Canis; species Canis lupus. The sequence goes on along the minus strand of NC_132872.1, from coordinate 28,784,920 downwards.
TATGCTATTCCTTTCTGGCCAGCAAAATTTCTCCCCAAAAAATGACCTCATAGGTTTATACAGGTATCTTCATAAATAACATCTTGTTTTTCTCTTGCTCTTTTAAGATTCTCGGTCTCTAACTTTTGACATTTTAATTATAGTATATCCTGGTATAGGTCTCTTTGGCTTTGTCTTATTTGAAACACTCTGGACTTCCTAGAATTGAATGTCTGTTTCTTTCCCCAGCTTAGAGAAGTTTTGAGCCACTGTTTCTTCAAATAATTTTTTGCTTCTTTCTCTCTTTCTTCTCCTCCTGGGATCCCTATAATGCTGATCTTATTCTGCTTGATGTTATTCTGTAGGTCCTTTAAGCTCTCCTCACTTTTTAAAATTCTTTTTTTTCTTTTTTACTGCTGTGTTTGGGTGATCGCTCTGTTTTCCATGTCACTGATTGACTTCTACTCCCTCTAGTTTGTTGTCAAACTAGAAGTTTGTAGTTCTTCTGTCAAACCCCTCCAGGGTGTTTTTTAATTCAATTATTGTGTTTGTTAGCTGAGTCACTTCAGTTTGGTAGTTTCTTATATTTCCTTTTTCCTGCTGAAATTGTCACTTTGTTCATCTAATTTTTTTTTTCAATTTGTTGAGCATCTTTATGACCATTACTTTGAACTTTTTGTCATGTAGATTACTTATCTACTTTACAGTAAGGTCTTTTTCTTAGGTTTTAGTGTGTTTCTTTTTTTTTCCCTATTTGAAACATAATCTTCTGTCTCCTCATTTTCCTTGATTCTCTGCATTTGTTCTATGTATTAAGTGAAATAGCTGTTTCTCTTAGTCTCAGAGAAGTAGACTCGTGTAGAAGATGTCACTTATGTTCCAGAAGTGCAATTCCCCTTGCCACTAGAGCTATTAGAGTTGCCCCCTTTGTGGCTTTACATGACCACTCTCTGCGGTGGGCCTTGAGAGGCAGAGAATTCCTAAGACATGGAGTGGGAAAGCAGGGTATTTACCTGACCTGTTGTGGTGGTGCCATGGCTGGGTGCTATGGAGAGATGGGCCACAGTAATTGGCACTAAAGGTTAATGGGAGCATACCAAAATGGCACCTGACAGCATGAGTACTAGCAAAGTAGAAAGAGCTTTAACAAAAATTGAGCCCATGAGTACCCAAAGAGAGAGTCCCAGTAGGTTTCTGCCTCTCCTGCAGATGCTTTAAGATTAATAAGCTTGTCTCCTTCAAATATGGTCTAGGTGCTTTATTATTATTATTTTTTAAAGATTTTATTATTTATTCCTGAGAGAGGCAGAGAGAGAAGCAGATTCCATACGGAGAACCTGATACAGGACTTGATCCCAAGACCCCGGGATCATGCCGAGTTGAAGGCAGATGCTCCACCACTGAACCACTCAGGTGGCTCGGTCCAAGACTTTAAAACCTGCTCCTAGTGCACTGACTCCTGGGTGAATGAGTTTGTGTGGGAGCCCTTTAGGAACATGTCTTCCATTCCCTATAGCTCTGTAGTTCTTCTGTATATAAGCTCTGTTGGTTTTCAAAGCCAGATATTTTGGGATTGTCTCTCTAGTGCAGGTCCCAAGGGTTAGGGGGCTTCTATTGGGCTACAAATACCTTGTTCCTTAGGGGAAAACCTCTATTCCTTTTCTTTTCTTTTCTTTTCTTTCTTTTCTTTTCTTTCTTTTCTTTCTTCTTTTCTTTTCTTTTTTTCTTTCCTTTCTTTTCTTTTCTTTTCTTTTCTTTTCTTTTCTTTTCTTTTCTTTTTTTCTTCTTTCTTTTCTTTTTCCTTCCTTCCTTCCTTCCTTCCTTCCTTCCTTCCTTCCTTCCTGTTTGAGATCCCTGCCTATTATAGGTCACCATACCTGGAATGGATGTTATGGAGTTTCCATATCTCCACCTGTCTTACCTGTGTTGATGTGAACCTTTTATCCTTTGTTGTGGAAATGCTATTCATCTAGCTTTTACATGTTTTTTGGGGGGAAATGATTTCTTATATACCTGTATATTTTTTGTGTCCATGAGAGGGATAAGTTTGGAATCTTACTATGCCACCATTTTGAACTGCTGCTCTCCATTACTTTTGATAATGATTTTCTTGTGCTTCTATTTAGGTTTGTTTAGTATTCGTATTTTCTGGCTGACAAAAACAATTGCTTGCTTTCTCAGCCAGTCAAATTAATTGTGAAATCAAAACCTGTAGCAATTAGAAATTCTGAATTTGTCAACACTACTTTTAATCCTTAACCTACCTATCATGTACAGTGCTAAAAATTTTAATTGAAATGTGCCAAATTAACTAACAGAAGAGAAAGATAAGTAACTATTTTGGGATCATAAGGTGCTGCTAAAATCTAAGTGGTTTGTTGGTTTTCTGTTATAAATTTTGCTTTTGGAGTATATAGCAAATTCTTTTTTTTATATATATATAGCAAATTCTAGGTAATAGTATAAGGTTGATTTTTATCCCTTCGTATTTTCTTCAATATATTCTGTGTTTCATCTCAGTGATATGAAATTGATATAATTTATGAGATATAATATTTTAAACATACAAATAAGGGTTTATACCAATACAAGCAGAAACAGAAGAAATTCTGTCAATAACATTCCATCCATTGGAGGTAGCTTGGTATGGCACAAAATATTTGGTCATGAGAATGAGTAGATACAGGTTTTGAAATTCCAATCTCCAGTAATAAAACAGTGGTGGGTAATGACACATATAATGGAGAAACTGTTAAAGTTAAATAGAACCTCAGCAGATAGCACATGCTCAGAGATTGTCAGTTTTCTTCTTCTTTCTTTTAGCTCTATTTTACAGTTTTAGACAGAATGATTTAAACCAATAAGCTTCTAAGACCATGATAAATTTAGATTGCCTACATTGAGGGTGAATTTCCTGTCAAATTTCTAAAATTAAGGTGGACGTTGTAAAAAAAAAAAAAAACAGTATGTTATCCTGACAAACTAAATTTTAAAAGTTTCAACACCTTCCTAATGACTAAATCTCTCAAGATGAAGAGTTTGAAAGAGCTAAAGGTAACCCTCAATCATGAAGATTATATGGTGAAAAATAGCCTTGAACATTGTCTTTCTAAGTGCTCTTACAAATCTGCACTTGAAAAAAATTGTAAATTTTACTGGAGAGGAAAATCATACCAATTGTGAAGTAATGATATTGGCCTTTCAAAAGTGCAAGTAGTGCCTGATTATAAGGTTACTGATTTATTTAGGCAACATGCTGCTTCTAGCTTGCACTTTCAACTGTCATTTAAATTGTATTCAACTTCAGCTTAACTTGTATTCAGCTCATTGCAAACCTTAGGAAACCAAATTTAATTCTGTCTCAGAGGTTAGGGAGACTGTATAATCTCTTTCCAGCTCAATTCTGGCTGACAAAACAATTGCTTGCTTTCTCAGCCAGTCAAATTAATTGTGAAATCAAAAGAAACAAATGATGATTAACTGGCTTGCCATGTGAGTGTTGTTTCTATTTTTACTCTGTCTCTACCGTATATTCTCTTTAAAATGTACAGATGGCAAAATATTTTTTTATATATCAGTTACTATTTTCAGACTAGCATGAATTAAATGCCAGTATTCAGTCTTCTTCACTCTCCTTTCCTGCACCTTCCTTTTCTCTCTCCCTCCATTTTGTTCCTCTCCTCTCTCCCCTCCTCCCTACTCTCCTTCTTTTCTTTCTTTCTTTCTTTCTTTAACAGGGAATACTTTGTGTATTAAATATCAGATGAAATAGAACTTTTAAGTAGGTATCATATAACAGATGTCCATCATCAAGTTCTATCCACTAGACATATGAATTTTTGTTGCAAAAAGAGATGACAGTCCTCTGAGGTAATTTATAGATTAACACTAATTCTTGGAGGGATTATGAAACTTTATCTTAATAAAATAAGTACGATAAATTTATAAAACTTAACAATATAAACTAATTAGAAGCAAGAAGTGAAGCGACCCCTGATTTAACTTTTAACAAGTTTTGTGGAGTCACAAACATGCAAATTTATTAACACATATGTGAATAATTCATGTGTACATGTAGCTTACATGTGTATCCTGTACCTTCCTTTTTATATAATTCCAGGTTTATCTATAGAACTATTGAATGGAATTAGTGTTAGCTCACTTAACACATTCTTTAAAATAGTTTGGGAAGATCATTAATACAAAATTAACTGTACCAATCTCAGTTATGTGTTTCTGCTATGTTCTTCCAAATTTGAGATGTTTTCAATTTTATTATTACAACCTTGCATAAAGGAATTTAAAATTTCTGTTTGTCAATTTCCCTTTTCAATCTGTTTATTTAGCTGTTACCTATAATTTTTCCATAGATGTATGTTTTAATTGCCCAACCAGGGGCATGCATCTTGTAGAAATTTAGCATTTTTAAATGGCTTTAAAAGGAATAGAAGTATATTTTGAACATAGTAGGTTTAGGACCCACGAACTAAAATTGTGACAGTTACTTGCGGATATAATCTATAAATTTATCTTAACCACAGAAAAATAATTCAAAGCCTATTAATGAGAAACATTATATGTATAAAAAACATAAAATAAGTATGTGTGCATTCATACACACTGAATATATATTGGAGAAAAAAGAAAGTTGGATTTGTATTATTTAAATTGGCATTTCTCAATTTCAACTATTGTGTGTAGCTGAATACAATTTATCTTTCTTACTCATTATTTCCTCAGTTTATCAAATTATTCTGCCCTTCGAATGTATGGCTCTAAGGCCACCCAAAGAATTAGGCAGAGTTTATAACATAGGATCTAGGGATCCCTACTCTTGAAATTCTTTCTAATATTCCCTTCTCACATTCCAGGAGCTATGGTTATTTCCAAGTTAGTCTCTGTTCATCTAACAGAAAGACTTTTTAAAAAATCAGTTTTAGAGGTACTAGTAGACTTTATCCTTAAAAATGAGTAACTCATGCTGTGCTATTCCTTTCTTCCCAACTTCTAGTTTCTTCCAGAATTTTCTTCTTTTTTTTTTTTTTTTTGTCCTTCATACAAGTGATTTCCTAGTGTTTTTACAGTCTTTTTAGGTGTTATTAGTGGGAAGTTGATGTTGGGGGACAGTGGGAGCTTACATGTTTATATTAGTTCAAAATTCAAGTTCTTCCAGAACAGGAAGGTGGTTGTAGTATTGAGAAGGCAGATTGAGGATACAGGGAGTTTGTTGGTGACAGATCCTGATCTCCAGAGAAGGCTATATTTGGGAGGATGAGGACAGGAAAATGTGGAAGATATGTCATCTCAGGGCATTTTTAAGGCATTATAGAAATAAGTGTGGCTGATGATGACCTGGGAGGTTTTCTGCCTTTGAGAGAATAGGAAAGACATTGTGACAAGGCGTGGAATTGTTCTTTGTAGGTTTGTCTAGATTTCGCTGGAGGACAACTCTAATCCTGCAGCTTTAGATAAAGGAGGCTCCCGTGCTGGGAGATGGCCTGTTAACGACTCACAGAACTCCTGACTTGTGCTAGCCTGAGATAGAGGGTGATCGCTGGAAGTATGAGAGAGAGAACAGATATTCTGTAGACTATAGAACATGGACACATGAAGCAGAAGGTGATATGGAAACTTCTAGGGCAATTGATTATGTCAAAGATAAACACTTGATGGAAGAACACTGTTTCCTTCCTTTGATTACTATTTATATTTCTATGTATGAAAATGAATAATAGTATGTATTTTCATCATATTCTGCTAGTTTTCTGAGAAAGAAATATATGCATATCTGTGGGTATGCATAATTTTTACACCTTTTACATTTTCCAAGGAGATACAATATGTCATTTTTTTAAAGCATAAATTAGCCTTGGAGGCATTACACAGTTTGAGACAGATATAGAATAGACAGGAGTTTTGGTAATTATGATTTATTTTTGGTACTAGAATATTTACTACCAAAATATGTGCTATAATGAACAATAGATTATCACTTATTCAATTATTATAAATAATATTCCAGGTACAGTCTCTTATGTATGTTTTTAACTTTCATTACTTTAGATTTTGCCAGTATATCAGTTTTTTTCTTTCTGATCACAGCTAAACTGCTTTGTCAGCTCCTATCTTATTTTGTTGTCTTCTTTTTAATAAGTTTCATCCTATTATAAAATAGGTTTGGTCAATGGGATCGCTCTCTGTGCAATCACAGCCTAGGTACATTTTTGTTCTCATACAGCACATCTAGCCCATCTGTTCTTCGCTCCATCAATGACTTGGACAACATCTGTTTTATTTGTTTGTTGACATATATGAGCTTTTGGGATGCAGCTGCAAATAGAAATCTGCACATTCATCATTCAATTGATCCTTGAGGAACAGACAACTTTCTTTCTTGGCTAACTTTAAAGATCTCATATCTCCCTTCTTTCTCCATATATCCCTCCCTCATATTGCCCTCCTTGTGTCTCACAGAACAACCAATGAGTTAGGTTATTGACATTCTTTGCTATGCTTATTCTATTCAAAAGAGGTTACATCCTTTTACTTTTATTTACCTATCAAAGATTCATTTCAGTTAAATCTTATTGATTTTAATTTTTTAAGTATTAAGCAATTTTTTAAAACAATTTTTTAAAAAATTAATACTATCTGCTTAAAATAATTTTGCTTTTTTTGCGTGAGAGAATCTGCGTGTGTGTGTGTATATATATTTCTTTTAAAGAAATGATGACATAGAAGAAAAAAGATAAGACAATCCATAATTTCTTTTTCTTTCAGTCCCTGCTTACTTATCAGTGAGCCAAAGGTAGAGAATGTTGTATCATATGCATGTATCAAGTGAAATAAAAGCAGTTGAGTTAGATTTCTGCCACATTTCCCCTGTTCATACAAAATACATATGCATGTGTGAACTATAAAACACAAATTATGTTATTTCAGGGATCTTAAAATTGCCATTACCCCATATAAAGGTTATGATAAAACTCATGCTAATGATTTAAATTTTTATTTTTCTTTACCTAAAACAACATTAGATAGCAAATTAAAATCACAATGACAATTTGCAAAACAAATTGTGAGAGGATGGAAAAAGCTTTATATTTATTACCTTAAACAGCACTTTTCCCCTGCATTTCTTTAAACTTTTTTTTTTTTTTAATTTATTTATGATAGTCACAGAGAGAGAGAGAGAGAGAGGCAGAGACACAGGCAGAGGGAGAAGCAGGCTCCATGCACCGGGAGCCTGATGTGGGATTCGATCCCGGGTCTCCAGGATCGCGCCCTGGGCCAAAGGCAGGCGCCAAACCGCTGCGCCACCCAGGGATCCCTTCCCCTGCATTTCTAACAAGGAATCTCATATTTTGTTTTTTGTTTTTTTTACAGTAGGCCCTGCAAATCAAGTAGCTGGCCTTGCATTTCACCAACCATTCTAAGCTGAATAGGGCTATAATGTGATATGGATATTAATATGAATTTATGATTGTAAAAGCAGCAGCCAGACAGTGTTTCTAGTATGAAGACTGAAGAGAAAAAAGAAGTTGAGATGAAAATTAGGCTAAGACTAGATCTGTTGGAGGTAGTTCAAAATATTCACTTCTATGAGATTACTCATTATTACTTTGCCCTGCACAGACAGGTGAAAAATGATAGATGGGTGACATGTTCCAATATTGACATTACATTTTTTGACATATATATGACATAAAATATGTCTCCCACATGGGAGAGAGTTTCACATATTTTAATTTATGCCACACATAGACAGTGTCAGGCTATCTTATTGTCATCATTTCACATCTCAATAGAAATGATCTGCCTGCCTCTGCTTAGAGCAGTTATCTGCCTGTATTTAAATCAGCAAGGTCCATAGGAAGGAAAATATAAAATTCATATGACATCAAGTAGCAGATATGGGGGTCAGCTTTACATAATGTCCTTGAGGTGTCCAATATAACCATGTAGATTTGCTAATGTGTGTGTGCTGATTCTCTTCTCATTCAATGGACACTTGTCCTCATTTCACACCATGTAGTTTAAAATAACATGCAGGTGATCACAGTCCAATTAAATTATCTTGAATTCCTACATCATAGTACGTAAGTCTCTAAATCCTTCCCTTCTCTTTATGTTCACTCATTATTTTATGTCTTTCACCACTTTTATTTTAGCCTTTTACCATTTTTAAGATGATTCTCCTCTCTCAGTTGAAATTCAGATTATTTGCTTTAAATGGGTGTGTGACCCTTGACTTAGTCAAGATCTGAGCCACTTTGCTGAAGTAGGACATTTTTTTTCCCTTTTCTTAATTTTGTTTCCGCCAGACTTATTTGACAGGAGGTATCTTTCAATCAATCAAATTTATATTAGATATGTATCAGAAAGCGTACAGGAACTACAAGGATGACAGCACTTTAACTGACGTCAAGAGACACTAATTAATTGATTTGACTGGAAATATTTCTATTATGTGACAAGATCTATGGTTCCAAATAAAACATTTATTTTAAACATTTCATGGAAAAAAATCACATTTTGACTTTATGGCACTGATACATTGGTGCATGCAGTTTATTTCATACCAAATGCTTTCCCTCCTCATGTAAACATATTTTGCATTTGTGTAATCATCCTTTAATATAATTTAAAAAACCCTATTATATTTCAAACAATGGACTGTGAGAATGTGAGCAGAATCAGACTATGAAGATATAAATGCTTGAAAAATATTAACAATTTAATTATAAAATTTTGTGCTAAATGTTTTAAAAAAGTGCTCTTTTTATATAAAAAAAGAGTCTTATTTGAGAAAGAGAGAGAGAAAGAGAGTACACAGCAGGGGAAGGGTAGAGGGAGAGTGAGAAGCAGGCTCTCTGCTGAGCTGGGACCCCAAGGCAGGGCTTGACCTCGGGATCATGACCTAAGCTGAAGGCAGATGCTTAACCCATTGAACCACCCAGGTGCCCCCCCTAAACTTTATAGTTTTATATTGTTTTAATGGATTCACCAAAACTGAGCAAGTCCTCAAATAATATTTAAACAAAACTGATGTGTACACCTCAAATTCTAACATACCATTTATTTACTCTAGTACATGAATGTGTGCTTTGTTAATTAATTTAGTTTTTATTAACTATAAAGGCAAGCACCAAGTAGCATCACATAATCCTTCTCATCAATTTGTCAGTAATTTTAAATTAATGATAATAGCTTCACAAAGTCAGTAAGTTTCTGTTTAGAAATTGTTAAGGAAAAGTGCGCTCTACTACATGGGCTGCACTCCATCATCCAGACAGTGAGAACTTCTGATATTACTGGAATTGTCATTCCTACGACGTCATGTGCTACAGCCACTTTGTGATACAATAAACATATGATATAGTTTCCCAATTATAATATGATAAGCAGAATTTATAATGTATAATAAGGCCACAGCATTATACATGAATTTTTAACTAAATTCCATTAAAAACTTTAAAATTCTTAATAGTATTACATAATTAAATAGAAATGTGAATTAAGATGCTTTGGAGGAAAAAAATCTGAAGAAATTTAGCAGATCTATCTGTAAAATTTAGTTAATTCAGTCATGTTTTAGTTGTTTATTATATGCTATTAAATAAATAATCTATTTTATATTAAATAAATCAATCATCTATTTGATATTCTTTATATAGGTTTTGATATGTAGATAGAGTGACTTGCAGCCCCTTTTCATGTTAAAAAGAAAGAGGGAATTGAGTTAAGGAGCTTAACGTTTAAACAATAATAATTAAACCAGAGCTTTCCCTTGCTTCTTCAAGTCTTTTATGATATCAGTGATATGAAGTGGTTTCCTTGTCCTTTTGTATGTTTGTGTTGTTTTAACTGCTTCATGAACAAAAAAAATTGGCATAAAAAAGTTCTCTAAATTGAACTAATAAATTACACACATAAGTTCCTATTATTAAAAATACAGAAAAGCTCAATGTACTTATTTTCACTTCATGTCTCAAATCCATTAATTGGAATTGAGATTTCTGCTATTTTTCAAAAATACCTTCTGAAGTTAACTTAGAGTATAAGGATATGTCTATTTTTCAGCAGTGGGAAGAAGTTAAAAACATTTGCATGCCTATCAGAGCTTCAAAGATTATTGCTGAACAACCTGACTCTAGGATCTTAAAAAAAAAAAAAAAAAAAAGTCTTCTTATATCTGAATTCAAATTTTGTCTTTAGGAAGAGACTTAGGAAGACAGGGATTAGTTCAATTTTTACTGTATTGCCTAAAAAGTGCTGAGAGAAGTTTCCTAATAGGAAGTTAGATATATTTTTCTAAACTAAGAAGAAAAGTCTGTGTTAAAAATAACAGCTTGCTAATAGGGACTACATTTTGACAAAGAAATGGTTTATGACGTGAATACTTTTATGATACCAGTATAATAAGAATAACTTGAAAGGGAAAGTCCCAATCTTTGCGATGAGATGTAACATATCTACAAGGATGGTAGTAATACTCAGTTCTAATTATATTGTTTCTTTTACACTAAATGGGAAAAAATAATTTCAAAGAATGGAAACACGTGAAAAGTATTTCTTAAAAGCTTAATTTCCACATGGTACTAGTATATCTCTATAGAAAATGATACATATAAAAATAATAAAAAATAAAAAATAATACATTAATATTCAGGTTTTTTTAAACATTTAAGTATTTTAACCTATCATGGGATAAACAACAGTAATTTATAATTCCAATTTATAGAGATGATATTTAAACACAAAATCACAAGATTATAGCTCAGAATGATTTTATAGAAAACACATTTTGATAAATCTAAGTCAAAAGAAACACCTACAACTCTGTGAATTGTCATTGAAAAATTAATCCTTCAATCAATATAAATTAAATATAACTCTTGTGTTATATCTATTGAAACCTTTGATTATTGTTTGTATATAGTATTTAAGTAACCAAGCCAAATACTTTCTTTTATCATAGGCACAAAAATATCTTTAAAAAAATCTTGGGTTGCCTGGGAGCCTCAGTGGTTGAGCATCTGTGTTTGGCTCAGGTCGTGACCCCTGAGTCCTGGGATCGAGTCACACATAGGGCCCCCCACAAGAAGCCTGCTTCTCCCTCTGCCTGTGTCTCTGCCTCTCTCTCTCTCTTTGTGTTTCTCCTAAATAAATAAATAAATAAATAAATAAATAAATAAATAATTTTTAAAAAAATCAGAAAAATTGGACAACTATGCTGCTATAGAAAACCAAATTATACAAAATCAAATTGAGCTGAAATAAATTCAAAATAGGTATAAAAATAATCTACAGGTGGTAAGATCTTGTTTAACAGCAGGTTGGGGAAGGGGCAAGAAAGATATGTTGAGATTTCTATTGAAGATAAACTAGCAAAATGGTTAATTTATGTGTTGATACCAGTTACTAATGGCTTCTGGATCAAGAGAGGGAACAGCCTTACTACAGTTAAAACTGATCTAAGCACATATGATATATTATATCTAATTGTAAAGATCATTCTTTAAGTAAAAAACCTGGATACGTTAGGATGTGTTTGTAAGATAAGCATAGTCGTGTGAGGGGAAATAGCATATGAAGTCAAATATTGGGGGAATAAGATGTCAGTCTGGAAAAGTGCATGTGTGTAGAGAAATGTATAAAAACTCCATCTCTACCCACCTGGACTGCTGACCAGGTGACTGACTGATGGTGCAAATGTTCTGCAGTTTTCTGCTCCCATAACTTTATGTTAATCGCTCAAACTGTAATGCTTTCTCTCTTTCTTCATTTTTTTCTTTCCAATGATTAAGTGAAATTACGCTGATGCTTCAAAGTCAACCCTACAACTATCTCATGGACATGCCTCCCTTCCAGGCATGTCCTCCTCCTCCTCCTCTCCAGTAACACTCAGTACTTTGGGGATCACTTTCTCCCATGTATAACATTCTAGAAGATTGTTTTATCCCCACAGAAAAAATAAGAATGTGTTTTTTTCATCTTTATGACACCCCGGGTTTTTGTAGAGTCCAATAAATACTTAGCAGAAACATCCTGTTAATTAAATATCCATCAACATTTCATTCAAAACAAGGTCATTCGTATGTCTTTACATAAAGTGGCATGGAGTACAAAGGAGAGAGGGCATAGATAATTTTATCGATGGAAGAAAATGCTGAAAATGATTAAATTTCACATTTTAGAAATTTAATAATGATTATTTAAAGAAAGGCTGTTTTCTGTGAATAGATAAAAAGAGGAAATTAACATTGGTAAATGCATTTAGAAATAAAGGAAATACTCTCAGAAAGATACAGCTCACACAATTGTACAAATTAGAGGTGAAATCTCCTTTTGCAATAATGAAAAACAAATCTTTGATAAATTTCAGATTTTAATGCTTTTGATGAATTTAATTTTTCATGGAATCAGTCCTAAAAATGAAATTATCAGTATGTATTTTTAGTAACATGATCATATAGATCTAGGATGTGGGATTATCTAGATCACATACAATTTTTAGTATTGTTTTCCCTCCAAAGTATGTTTCATATTAATAGTAAATCAATATGCTTTACTATTAGTTTACTGCATTTCATTTTAAATTATGAGTAATTGGTTGAAATCAACTTAGGCAATATAAGTATTGTTTGAACTCCTTATAAGAATTACGAGTCAACCACGGGATGAAAGGTGAAGCGTAGGGAATATGGTTGGGGGTGGTGGTGTATGGCAACTGATGGTAACTACAGAGGTGGTGAGCGTGGGCTAACCTATTGACTGGTCAAATCACTAGGGTGCACACCTGAAAGGAACCTAACTAACATTGGATATTCACTGCCCTTTGATTAAAAAAAAAAAAGAAAATTACTAGTTATTGATCCGATAACTGTCCTACCTATGAAATAAATGTTTAATTAGGGTGATTTTTTACTTTATAAGAAGTTGTTAGGGAACAGCTGTTAGAAATTATTGGACATATAGGTGCGTGGGGGACACAGGCAGAGGGAGAAGCAGGCTCCCTGCGGGGAGCCCAATGTTGAACCCAATCCTAGGACCCCAGGGTCACGCTGAGCCCACTGAGCCACCCAGAGGTCCCCATAAATAAATCTTTTTTAAAAAAGAAAAATTACTGGACATATAGAAATGATGGATTTTTGAGAAATGAAACTTTTGATTTTTGGTGGACATAGTTTGACTAGAAGTTTGAGGACATTTAATGATGGCAAAAGAATTTGGTAAATCACAGTAGCCTTTACACAGAATCAAAAGGCATTCCAGATCAGGTATGTTCTGTTTCTGCAAACTTCAGAAAAATTTACTGTTCTTTCTCTACTCAGCTTTTTTCTGTCATTCAAGATTTGTTTGATGCTGAAAAATTATTAGAGTGGTGAATGATATAGAAACTAATCAATATTTTAACAATTTGTTTAGGTTTTTATCCTATGAAGTGGTCATATTGTATGACCAAATGCATACTCTAAATGTTATTTTTAAATACTAAGGATGGTTTTTGAATTTCCATTATAGTAGAAAATTTTAATCTTTTGAAGACTAATTTATTTTTGGAAATAGCTATAAGTCTTTTGGTGCCAGGTCAGAATACAGTGCATGGTCACTGAAGCATACACATTATTTGATGGCCAGGATTGAGCCTTACTATAAAGTCAGAGTTCAAACTTTCTTATATGGTTTCTGTAAACTGAAAGGACATAATCGGAAAAGGATTTCTAAAGTTGTTTTTAGGGACCCCTGGGTGGCTCAGCGGTTGAGCGTCTGCCTTTGGCTCAGGGAATGACCCTGGGGTCCCAGGATCGAGTCCCACGTTGGGCTCCTGCGTGGAGCCTGCTTCTCCCTCTGCCTGTGTCTCTGCCTCTCTCTCTCTCTTTCTCTCTGTGTCTTTCATGAATACATAAATAAAATCTTTTTAAAAAGTCATTTTTAGCATTAATAACATGTAGATTTATGCTGTAATTTAATTATTTTGGCATCAGAAACAAAGCACTATTGCAGTAGTGAGCAGTGAGCTCTAAAGGGGAACTAGAAAAAGATAACAGTGATTTGAATTTTGTTTCTCCCTGAAAAAGACCCATCTTTGCACTTCCATGACATCAGCAAGAAATATTTCTTGGTGCTAATTTAGAGGGACAGCTGCAGCACATTAATACTTGGTCACAGCAAGTGAGTGGTAAACATCTTGTGGTCTTTATCAAAAAGATATAATTACTATTCAATCTTTAGCACCCTGAGGACATTTGGCACAGTAGAATCATTTGTTCATCATGCAACTTTTCTTTCTGGCATTTTCAGTGGTATTTGCTAAGGGGAAAAAATGCTCAGCACAAACAGCAAACTATAGTCTTTCAAAGACGTTCTTGCATGAGACTATTCCTAAGAGATTTGCTTCACTTAAAAGCATTCTTCTGTCCTGTGGATATTTGTGTACATGTCTGATTGAGTGGAAAAAACTGCAGGAGAAAAATGAGATCACAAATGTATGTTTTGGCTGCCATCAAGTCAATACAGTAATAGGTTGGTGAAAACATCAAAACACAATCAAAGCTGCCTTCAGTGTCTGAGTGCGGAATTCACTGGGCAGTCAGCCAGAAAAGGTCATTTTTCTTTTTTTCCCATCTCATCAGTAATCATGAAGGAAATAAATTGTGGTTTTTGCAAAAAAAGTCTAAGTGATTGCTCTATGGAAAATTTCTGAATACTCCCAAGGATGTGTGTTTATTTGACTTAGGTTAGTAAGCGGACATGTGACAAGGAGGTATCAATAACCCAGTGAATTTGTGCTTGCATATGTTTATCTACGGGGAGTGGGAATTGCCGAGGAGAAGCAACTGTGTCTTTAGGATTTGAAGTCAAAGCTTCAGAAGAGGGTGTGTTTTGCTAAGTTCCAGTGTGGTGTATCCATAACATCGACGATTTTTCATGAGGGAAATGCTTCCAAGAGAACGACCACAAACTTAATGTCTATTTCCAGAGACACTTACAGGGACTTTCGGGCCCTTATGCATTCACAATGAAATGGGCACTGTTAGACGTCTTGACGTTAAAGACTTTCAGTCCAGTTTTATTTTTGTTTTTGGGTTTTGTTTTGTTTTGTTTTGAGCTCTGCTTTTTTTTTATTGAAGTAGGTATACAATATCACATTAGTTTCAGGCATATAATATAGTGATTTAACACTTATACCCAGTAAGATCACCAGGACAAGTCCCGTTACCATTGCTCACCATGCAAAGTAATTACAGGATTAGTGACTGTAGGCCCTATGCTGTACTTTTTACTTCCCCGTGACTTATTTATTTTATGACTAAAAATTTTTACTGCTTATTTTGCCTAACTCCCATCCTCTCTCCTTTGGCAACTACTAGTAGTCTTTACTTATAAGGCTGTTTCTGTGGGGTTTTTTTATGTTTATTTTTTTAGATTCGACATATAAGTGAAAACATATGGCATTTGTCTATCTCTAACTTATTTCATTTAACATATAATTCTTTAGATCCAAACATGACACAATTCGCAAGATTTCATTCTGATGACTGAGTAATATGCCATCGTGTGTGTGTGTGTGTGTGTGTGTGTGTGAGAGAGAGAGAGAGAGAGAGAGAGAACACCAGATCTTTACCCATTCATCTATTAATGGATATTTAGGTTGTTTCCATATTGTTGCTATTGTAATTAGTGTTGCCATGAACATGCACATGCATATCTTTTCAAATTAGTATTTTCATTTTCTTTAGATGAATACACTGACGTGGAATTGCTGGATCATATGGTAGCTCTATTTTTAATCTTTTAAGGAACCGCCACACTATTTTCCACCGTGGCTGCACCAGTTGACGTTCCCCCTCACAGAGCATGAGCATTCCTTTCTCTCCACATCTTCACCTCCATTTGTTATCTCTTGCTTCTTTGATACTAGCCATTCGGACAGTGTCAGGTAGTAACTCGTTATGGTTTTGATTTGCATTTTTCTGATGACGAGTGATGACGCATCTTCTCATGCGTCTCTCAGCCATCTTTCTGTCTTTGGAAAAATGTCTGTTCAGGTCCTCTGCCCATTTTGTGATCAGATTGTTTGCTTGTTTGTTTTTTTGGTATTGAGCTGTAGGAGTTCTTTATATATTTGCATATTGACCCTTTATCAGATATATCATTTGCAAATATCTTTTCCTATTTAGTAGGCTGCTTTTTTTTGTTGATGGTTTTCTTCACAGTGCAAAAGACTTTTGGTTTGGTATAATCCTGTTATTTATTTTTGCTTTTGTCGTCCTTCCCAAGGAGCACAGAACCCATGTATATATACTGCTAAGACCAACATCCAGGAATTTACTGCCTATATTTTCTTCTAGGATTTTTATAGTCTCAGGTGTTACACTAGGTTTTTAATCTACTTTAAATTTATTTTTTTTGTGTATATAGTATAAGAAAGGTGCCCATTTTCATTCCTTTGCATGTAGCTGTTCAATTTTCCCTGCACCATTTATTAAAGAGACTATCTTTTCACCATTGTGTTTTCTTGTCTCCTCTTATGTAGATTAATTGACCATATAACCATGGATTTATTTCTGTGCTCTCTATTTTGTTCCGTTGATCTATGTGTCTGTTTCTGTGCTAGGACCATATTGTTGTGATGCTATAGCATTTTAGTATAGCTTGAAATCTGAAAGCATGATATATCTAGCTTGGTTCTTCTTTTTTTTCTTTAAAAAATATGGAACGCTTCACGGATTTGCATGTCATCCTTGTGCAGGGGCCATGCTAATCTTCTCTGTATCATTCTAATTTTAGTAAATGTGCTACTGATGCGAGCACTAGCTTGGTTCTTTACCAAGATTGCTTAGGCTACTTGAGTTTTTTGTGGTTTCATACAAATTTTAAGATTATTTGTTCTGTTTCTGTGAAAAATGCTAGTGGTTTTTCATAGGTATTACGTTGAATCTGTAGATTTTTGGGATATCTAAACATTGTGGATAACATATCTAAGCATTGTGGATATCTAAACATATCTAAGCATTGTGGATATCTAAACATTAATTCCTCTAATCCAGGAGTATGGTGTATCCTTCCATTTATTTTGTTACCTCTAAATTCTTTCATCAGTATCTTACAGTATTCAGAGTACAGGTCATACACCTCCTTGGCTAAATGTATTCCTAGGTATTTTATTCTTACTGATGCAACTGCATCTACTGCAACTGCAAATAGGATTGTTTTCTTAATTTCCCTTTCTAAAGATTCATTATTAGTGTATAGAAATGCAACAGATTTTCTATTATTTTAGTATCCTAAAAATTTACTGAATTTATTAGATCCAATAGTGTTTTTGGTAGAATGGTAAGGGTTTTGTATATAAAGTATCATGTCATCTGGAAACAGTGACAGTTTTACTTCTTACCAATTAAGTTTTTTTTTTTTTTTCCCTTGTCTCATTGCTGTGGATAGGACTGCTGGTTCTGTTTTCGAATAAAAGTAGTGGGGTGGACATTTTTGTCTTATTCTTGATCTTTGAGGAAAAACTATCAGTTTTTCACCATTGACTAGGATGTCAGCTGTGGGATGGTCATATATGGCCATTATTATGTTGAGATATGTTCCCTCTATATCTATGTTGTTGAGAGTTTCTAATAAATTGATAGTGAATTTTGTTAAAAGCTTTTTGTGTATATATTGAGATGATCATAGATTTTTAGCCTTTACTTTGTTAATGTGGTATATCATGTTAATTGATGTGCATCCTAGACTAAATCCTGCTTAATTGTGCTATATGATCTTTTTAATGTGCTTATGAATTTGTTTAATATTTCATTGAAGAATATTTTATCTGTGTTCATCAGGAATATTTGCTGTAATCTTCTTTTTTTGTAATGTCTTTGCCTGGTTCTGTTATAAAGATAATGCTGGCCTCAGGAAGTGTTGCTTCCTCCTTCATTTTTGGTAAGTTTAAGGATAGGCATTAACTCTTTTTTTTTTTTTAAGATTTTATTTATTTATTCATGAGAGACACAGAGAGAGAGGTAGAGACACAGGCAGAGGGAGAAGCAGGCTTCCTGCAAGGAGCCCAATGCGGGACTTAATCCCAGGACCCAGGGTCATAACCTGAGCCAAAAGCAGAGGCTCAACCACTGAGCCACCCAGGTGTCCCGGCATTAACCCTTCTTTAACTATTTGATACAATTCACATGTGAAGGCATCTGCTCCAGGACGTTTCTTTGTTAGATTTCTGATGACTGATTCAATTTTTATCACTAGTAATTGTCCATTTAGATTTTCTGTTTCTTGTTGATTCAATCTTGGAAGATTGTATATTCCTGGGAATTTATCTATTTCTTCCAGGTGGTTTAATTTGTTGGTGTATAATTGTACATAATGGTCTCATAATCTCTTTTGTTTCTGTGATATTAGTTGTTGCATCTCTTTCATGTCTCATTTTATTTGTTTCCTCTTATTTCTTGATTGTCTGGCTAAAGTTCTTTTTTAATCTTCTCAAAGAAATGGCTAGTTTAATTGTTCTTTTTTCTTTTTTTTAGTGTCTATTTTATTTATTTCTACTTGGATCCTTATTTTTTCCTTTTTTTCTACTAACTTTGAGTTTTGCTTATCTTTTCTAGTTCCTTTTGATATAAATTCAAACTGTTATTACAGATTTTTCTTTTTCTTAAGGTAGATATGTATTACTATCACCATCCCTCTTAGAACTATTTTGCCATGCCCTACAGATTTTGGAACATGGTGTTTCCATTGCCTTTGTTTCAAGTTTTTTTTTTTTTTTTTTTTTTTTTTTTCTTCCGTGATGTCCTTATTGACTCACTGGTTCTGTCTGTAATAGCATGTTGTTTAGCCTCCACATGTTCATGTTTTTTTCAGTATCTTTTATCTTGTAATTGATTTCTAGTTTAATATTGCTGTGATCAAAAAGATGCTTCATATGATTTCGATCTTCTTAAATTTACTGTGTCTAATGTGTCATTTTAAGACACTGTTTTCTAATGATTTTCTGTCAGAAAGATCTATTCACTGATATAGGTGAGGTGCTAAGTCCCCTACTATTATTGTATTACTGTCAATTTCTCCTTTTATGTTGCTAGTATCTGTTCTATTTTGGTGCTCTGGTGTTAGGTGTATAGATATTCAATGGTAAAGGGATAATGAGATACATAGATATTTAATGGATGTATAATAGTTATATCCTCTTGTAGGATTTATCCCTTTATCATTATGTAATACCTTTATGCCCTGTAACAGTCTTGATTTTAAGTCCATTTTGTCTCATATAAGTATGCTATCCTAGCTTTTAATTCATTCCATTTGCATGGATTAGTCATTTCCATTTCTTCACTTTCAAAAATATGTGTCTTTAGGTCTGAAATGAGTCTCCTATAGACAACGTAGAGCTGGGCCTTATTTTTTTTTAAATCCTTTTAGTCACTTAATGTCTTTTTTTGGAAAATTTAGTTCATTTAAATTTAAAGTAATTATTGATAGATATTGATATATCTGTACTTATTGTCTCTTTGTTTATTGCTTTCTGGTTGTTTTTGTAGTTCTTCTCTGTTCCTTTTTTCTCTCTCTTCTCTTGTGATTTGATGGTTTTCTCTAGTGTTTTATTAAGATTTCTTTCTCCTTATTTTTTGTGTATCTATTATAGGTTTTTGGTTTGTGGTTACCATGAGGTTCATGTATAACATCCTATGTTATGGCAGTCTATATTAAGTGGATGGAAGCTTAAGTTCAAACACATGTTGGAAGCAGTACATTTTTATTCCCTCCCCCTTCCACATTTTATGCAGTTGATGTCATATTTTATATCTTTTTATTTTGTGTATTTCT
This sequence comes from Canis lupus baileyi, assembly GCF_048164855.1. NCBI lineage: Eukaryota > Metazoa > Chordata > Mammalia > Carnivora > Canidae > Canis > Canis lupus. The sequence continues at coordinate 28,765,105 of NC_132872.1, read as the reverse complement.
TAATTAATATACATATTGTTGATAATACTTTTGTGTTTTAACCTCTACACTACCTTTGTAAGTGATTGGTCCACTGTCTTCTATATATGTTTGCTTTCACAGTATGACCTTTTTCTTGCACAGTTTCTTACTTCTAGTTATGACCTCTTACATTTAAAGAAGTCCTTCTAACATTTCGTTTAAGGCTAATTTAGTGGTGACAAATGCCTGTGACTTTTATTTGTCTGGGAAACTCTTAACTCCTCCTTCAGTTTTGAATGATAATTCTTCTGTGTAGAATATTCTTGGTTTAGATTTTTTTCTTCCACTATTTTAAATATATCATGTCATTATTTTCTGGTCTGCTAAGTTTCTGCTGAAAAATCAGCTGGTAGCCTTATGGGGGTTCTCTTATATGTGACTAATTACTTTTCTCTTGTTGCTTTAAGATTTTTCTCTTTAACTTTCATCTTTGACATTTTAATTATTGTGTGCCTTGGTGTTAATGTCTTTAGATTCATCTGGCTTGGGCTCTCTCTCTTGGGTTCATATGTGCCTGGACCTAAATATCTATTATCTTCCCTAGGTTATTGAAGTTTTCAGCTATTTTTTTTCAAATAATTTTTCTGCCCGCTTCTCTCTTCTTGGATCCATATGATGTTGATGTTCCTATTCTGATGTGGTCCCAGAAGTCTTTTAAACTATCCTAATTTGTTGTAGTTGCTGTTTAGTCTGGATGATTTCCACTACCTTGTCTTCTAGATCACTGATCCTTTTAAATTTTTTCTTTTTCTTTTTATTACTAATCCATTGTTCCATATCGTTTAATCTGACATTGATTCCCTCTAGTATGTTTTTATTTCAGTTATTGAATGCACCAGCTCTGATTGGTTCTTTTTTATGTTTCCTGTCTTATTACTGAAATCCTCCCTGTGTCCATTTTTCTTCCAAGTTCAATAATGATCGTTATTACCATTACTTTTAAATATTTATTAGAAAAATTATTTATCTCCATTTCATTTAGTTCTTTTTTTTTTTTTTTTTGAGTTTTTGTTTTGTTCTTTCATTTGGAACATGTTCCTCCCTCCTTATTGTGCCTGACTTTCTGTGTTTGTTTTTATGTATTAGGTAGATTGGCTCTACTTCCTGGTCTTGAAGGAGTTGTCTATGTAGAAGTCTTCCTCTGGGACCCTGTAGCACAAATCCCCCTTGGTCAACAAATCAGGCACTCTGGGGGCATCTGGGTGGCTCAGTAGGTTGAGCATCCAACTCCATTTCAGCTCAGGTCATGATACCAGGATTATGAGATTGAGTCCCAGGTTGGGTTCTGTGCTCAGCAGGAAGTCTGCTTGAGATTCTTTCTCTCTGGCCCTCCCCTTACTCATGCTCTCTCAAATACATCTTTAAAAAAGAAAAAGGAATAGGGCACTCTGTTGTCTGTGTTGGATCATGTAACCTCCTGTTGTGGCTGGACTGTGACTGTTCTGAGTGTGGCTGGTGTTTGGTGGTAGCCCCAACTGAAGCTGACTGAGAAGCCCAGCTTCAGCTGCTGTCAGTTCACTGGTGAGTGGGCCTGAATCTCCCATAACCAGAGATGGAGCTGCTTTGGGGAGCATCAGCTACCTAAGGCTGCCTGCCTAATGTGGTGGGGCAGGAGCCACTTTGTCAGGGGCACCAATCATAGCCAAAGCCACCTGCCAGTGTGGCAAGGCAAAAGCTGCTTTGCAATGGATTGGGGAAGGATAGTCTGTCCTGGTCAGTTCTGTTCACTGGATGTGAAGAGGCAGGAGCTACTTTGGAAGGGCACCCTCTGGGGGTGGGTGGGTTGGGTGAGGTAGATCCACAGGGGACACAGGACAGGGTAAATTCTCCTAGTTAAGTAGCTCCAAAAAAATTGAGCATGTCAGAACTGGTCCTTGCCAGCATTAGTACAGTGAGACAGAAGCATGACAAATAATTAATAATAATAATAATAATAATAATAATAATAATTCTGCCTACCATTGCGTACATTCTCCCAGAAAGTTTCTTCAGATCCCTGTCCTTCCAGCACACAACCCAAAATTAGTCAATAAATCACTTTTATGTATGGTCCAGGCAGTTTTCAAACTGCTGTTTCTGTTCTGAATCTTAGAACAAGGGATTTTGTGAGCAGGCCCTTTAAGAGCAGAGCCTCAGTTTCCTATAGCACTCTAGCTCTCCCAAAAGGTAAACCTTGATGCACTTTGAACCTTCCAGAGTTAAGTCCTACTGATTTTCAAAATGAGACATATGTGGGCCCATCTTTCTGGCACAGATTCTTAGGGTGGGGGGTTGCAGAGGTGGGTGCCCAAAGTGTGGTTTCAACCCCTTGCTCCTCAGGGAGAACTCCTACAGGTATGCGATGCCTGCTGCTTATCAGTCACTATGCCAGGGGTATGGGCCCTGACCAGACTGCATCTTTATGTCCTTATTTTTCTTGATGTGGCTTTTAATTTATCTGTGGAAGAGCTGTTCTGATAGTCTTCTATTCTCAGGAAGAGTTGTTGTCTATGTAGTTGCAGCCTCAGTGTATCCACGGGAGAATACACCACTAATAATTCTTTATTATTCTTTTAAATTATATCAAAAATGTGATTTAAGAAAGAAAACCATAGCAGCTAATCCATGGTGTGTGTATGATGATGATGATGATGACGATGATGACGTTGGTGATGATGATGTTATTGTTTCGATTTGATGGCAAAGGCATAAGATAAATTTCATTTGCCTACCTAGCAGGAAAGCTGAGATTTGAGATTAATACATAAGATAGGATTAATAAGAGGAATACAGAAAGAAAAATGGCAAAAAAGAAGCATAATTTAAAAAAAAAGAAGCATAATTAGAGAAGAAATTCTTATATACACAATTGTTCCATATCAGATGTAAGGAGCATGGACTAACATGGACTTTAATTTTAATCATAGATATAATTATTTTGGCATAGTAATAAAAATTTTATAAGTGAAGATACATAGCATTTTGGTTTGCATATTATTAAAATTGTAAAGCATACTGACAAGAAGAACAGCTCAGGTCACTTATAATTGACACTGTGTTTCAAATATTTTGAACCGAATTGTGAAACATAGCATATATGCTAAAGAACTTTTGGAGGAATAGGTATGGTGTAAAGAAAATTTTGAAATCTTGTATAATTAATACTCAGATTCAGATATAAAACAGTAGCATCTCTGAAGCCTCCTCTCTTGCCATGCTTTTTCTTTATGCACTGACGTGGTTAACAAAACTCAAATTTACATAATATGGCAAATGCAAAGCAAGTTTTAGCACAAAGCTTACCTTTCCTGGTTTCTCGATTTACCTAGTTTTTGGACTATTCACTCTCTCCTTTCTTGCCAGCTTCTCTGAATATTTATGAGACTTCTTTTTTGAAATGTTATCCTACTATCGTATCTGCTTACATGAGGAAGACTGTTCAGTGTACTGTAATTCTTGTTGAAAAATCAATTAGTCAAATATGTTTTTATATTTGAAATATAACAATAACTATCAAGTTCATTTTTAATCTAAGAGGGTCATATTTTATGCTTGCAAGTGAATTTGTAGATAATTATAGTGGACAGCAGGAAAATGGATAAATCATGTGTTGGTTTTATAAAGGAGAAGACAAGCATTTACTCCCCCAAAAGTGCTATTTTAAATATTATCCTAGAAGATACTAGGCCAGAGCGCTGGAACCTAGAGCATTTTCCATGCCTAGCAAATGTGGCAACAAAACAATTCCAGGGCAGGAAAAATTTGTATTTTTATTAAAATGGTCAGAGTACCCATGCTGGTAACTGCTAAGAGAGCTGTAAAGAAAAAAAAGAACACTATTATGACTTAAAGAGATATAAAATTGTGGTGCCTTCATTTCAAGAAATGTTTTCTCTACCCAAGCAATTTTTGAGAACTTAATACAAAAATAAAGAAAATAGATAGGGAAGCTGGAGTTAAAAATAATGGCATCATGACAGATGTTTCAGGCACAGTTTAAATGGTTATTGTGGCAATAGCTCAGCAGTAGTGGGACAAAAAAGGAAGATAAGCAACTGCATTATAGATATAAGGAATGACAGTGTTCCTTAAACCAGCATCGTGGGTGAATCAGAAGACATTTAACAGATAATCAGTAGAATATTTTAAGATGCACGTATGTACATATCACCCTGATAATCACTCTTTAAGGAACGTCAAAAGAATAAAAAAGAATGCTAGAATTTGACCTATTTCTTTATGGGTTCACTTAAAATGCACCTATAATTATAAAATTTAAATGATAAAAACAATTCTGTATGTCTTTTTATATCACTGCTCTATTAAAATGTAAATCATTCCAGGAACTATTTGAATGGTTAGGCCTTTCTTCTTTAATCTTTTCTGCCCTTTGAAAAACTGAACTCAATATCCTTTTTCTTCCAAAGTGTACATAATTTAACTATATCTGACATATTGATTGTATTTCATTCCTGTCTATGCATATGCTTGACATAATCCTTGAAGTATTCAGGAGGAAGGTGTGTGGGTTGGAAGATTCCGCCTACATCACTCCTTGCTTAGGAACTTTTCAGTTTTTAGCAGTAAGTTGGTAATTCTATATTAATTTTAATTTAGTCAGAAAATTTCTTGGCTTTAATAATCTGAAACATAAAAAAACACATTCCTGCAAATACTAAGATTGACACAGAGATTGTTTTTGTTCTATTTTAAGCTTGACTATGGATTTGAGCAATTAATTGTTCAGTTATTCTTAACAATCATTATAATGATCAAACAAGGATATCTATTTGGAAGTATTTATGAGAGTAAAATCTCTTATTTAAGCGATTTTGAAACCACTTCCATCAGAGTGTCTATATTTGACATTTTCAATACAAGATTCGTTTACTAAGAGATTAATTAGCCCTGTTTTCCAGTCTATGTTCAATCTAAAAATATGCATTTGGAATGATGTTGTCTTTTTTTTTTAGAAAGTGAAAAATACAGATTTTTCAAATTTAGCTGTCTTTTCTTCTGAAGTTTTTTCTTATATAAAATATTCTGAAAATGGTTACCAAGTATGATTCATTGCTGACAAAAAAAAAGGCAAGAAACGTGAAAGATTTTCTAAGTATCTAATTTTTTTAATGTAGCATTTTTGCTGTTCACTTCATTATTCCATGGTTGACATTTTCAGTGGTGAGAATTCAGTGATGTTTTGTTACATGGCCTTTGTTTGCTGTGATATGTTGTTGGTAGGAATAAACACACCTGTAGGATTTGTAGCTGTTCAGATGCAAGAATAAAAATTAGCATTGTAATTATTTTAAAGTTGAAAAATCACTGAAAATCTCTGTAATTCCAATATATTTGTTTAAAAAACTGCATTAAGGCACAAGGAATTATAAATATATAATTTTATACCTATTCCCAAATGCTACACTCATTTCTTTCTGGTTAGTGGAATTTTCCCCACTATAAAAGTTTAAATACACTTTTAATTCTTAATGAATTTCAATGTGTCATTTAATTATCTGAGCTATGCATATTATACCTTGCTGTCAAATACAATGGCTTATTTGCCTCAATTTCAGATAAAGAAAAACCAAAAATTACATTGAATTCCAGTGTGTAAGTCAGATTCATATGATATTAATTTTAATTGAAAATATTTATTCAAAATCATGTTCTCCTTTCTTCCTATTGATGCTAGGTGGCTATTAGTTGCATCAGATAATTTGGAGACAACTTAAGAACATCTTCATATACCTTTGCAAAAATATGTTTATGTTGTTGTTCAAGCAATTAACTGTTCTAGAAAAAGGACAGAGAATAGGTTAATAATGACATGTCAGTAGAAATATAACTTTTTTATTTACGATACTGCCAATATATATATATATCACTGCAACCCATCTCACCAAATATCTTTGTTGAAGAGATAGTAAAACTGAGGAGAGGGACACCTGAGTGGCTCAGTTGGTTAAGTATCTGCCTTTGGCCCAGGTCATGATCCCAGAGCCCTGGGATAGAGCCCATTGCAGGGCTCCCTGCTTAACAAGGAGTCTGCTTATCCCTTTCCCTCTGCCCCTCCTGCCACGTATGCACTCTCTCTCTCTCTCTCTCAAATAAATAAAATCTTTAAAAAAAAAAAAAAAAACGAAGAGAGTAGAGAATAAAAGAGAAATAGTATTAGTGTAAACTGATTATTGATGATGATCATAAGTAATATTATTTGCAGAGAGAAATTCGAGTTGAAAAGTTGATAGAAACAAAGATATCAAAGATATTGAATGAGAGAAATTTCTGACAAACACGGCTGTGTAAAAATCTGCGGGCATAGAAAACAGTTCTATGTCAGTTGAAATGACAGATGTCTCTCAGTGAAATAACTGATGCTTAACAAGACAATACACATGTTGCATAGATATTGGAATGAATACGAACAATTTTGAATAAAGAACACAAGTAGTGTTGTATGGTTACTTTGAATTGGTTATGGTTGCAGCAGTAGTGAATGGTTGCCACTGTAATTTAAGAAGCACTCTATGTAGGACCTGGGATCTAAGCAGTCTTGGCCTGATAAGGAGACCAGTGAGAAGCGTCATCAGCAGAGTGGTGGCTGGTACTGTCCTCAGGGATGTGTAAGGAAATGCCCTTGGGAATGGATATGTAGGAACAGTATCCATACCTCGGATAAAGGGAAGAGCTAGACTGACTTAAAGAGATCTAAGAATTCTGCAATCAGAGGAAAATAAGATAATTTTGGAGCAAGAAGGGGACTAGAGAATAAAATGATGACAGAATTGAGAGTAAAGATGCTGCTTTGCATGTGTAGCCCAGGAACTGCTGAGTTTCCCTCTTTTTCCCTTTCATATAACTGGCCTTCAACAACTTAAAAAAAGAAAGTTAATTGTAATATTTGAATAGTATTCCTGAGGCATCTCATAGACTCCTCACACTTTTTACTGCTATACAGTGTTTAAAGAAAGTCTTGCTCATTGAGAATTTTGCTTATTTGTCTTCTCAGAAAAGACTGAGACTTCAACTCATTGAGCCAGATATCCATCTCCATCCCATCTCATGAACTTAGTTTTTTGTGGGAGTTTTTTGTTGTTGTTTGATTTGGTTTTTAAATATTTTATTTATTTATTTATTTGAGAGTGAGCAGAGTGAGAGAGAGCACATGAGTGGGGAGTGGGGAGGGGCAGAGGGAGAGGGAGAAGCAGACTTCCCACTGAGCTGAGCAGAGCAGGAGCCCCACTCTTGTCTGAGATCGTGACCTGAGCTGAAGGCAGACACTTAACTGACGGAGTCACCCAGCTCCCCTCCCCATCTCATAAATTTAGTATTGGACTATGAGAAGGTGCACAGGTCGTTGTTGAATTCTAGATCAATGTACTCCCCAGTGAGAAATCTGAAGCCATTAGATAACCTAGCCAATAAGCACACCTCTGTTAAATTCTCTGTAGTTTCCTTTTCCAGTTATATCTCAGGAATATCTTCAGTTAATTTTTTATTGAAGAAGAAACACTCCTCTTATTAGCAGAGTTATATTTTTTTTCTGTTATATTTTTTTTTGGTTATCAATTAATCTCCAATATGGAGCTTAGTAACACAAAAATCTCTGGCTATGGAAGTCACAAAAATTAAAATATTAGTAATTAAGGAATATTTCTGTTTTCTTTATATTGTTATTCCATTAACTGATAAGATTCATATTCTCCTAGGGTATATAATTAGAGAGCATTGGTTAAATAGATTTGCCAATTTGTTCCAATCATAGACATTCTAGCAAAGCTGGTGAAAAATTGTAGTCATAAGTAGATATTAATATCAGTGACTCTTGGAAAGAAAGTAATGCACATATAACAGTAGGAATAAAATAATCATAGACTGAAATATTTAAGCATTTATTTGCTTAAGACTCATGGTGCTATAACAAATTAGTTAATACAGCAAATATAATGGAAACATAAAGAATATTAAGATTATAAAGAAAGAGTTAAGCTAAGGCTTTGAACCACAAAGATCATTATCAGAATGTTTATAAAGGCCACAAATTTAATTTTTTTTCTCAGACTTCTAGGAATGTATTTTTATATTCTAAATGTTCTCAAGGAGCATGCTAGGTTGTCTGCTCAGAATGACCCATGTTGTATTCTTATGGATTATCTCATGTCTCTTTAGTTTATCTAATATATGACAAAATATTTGCTTTAGTTAAGGCAGTTCAGTAACAATATAATTCAGAAAGCCAAATTACATTTTTAGGTGTTTTTATCCATTTTTATTAGATTATTATTAAGATATACCAATGGATTTTACTCTGATTCTTCCAACTCGAAGAAAAAAAATTCCATCTGTTCTTGCAATTATTATTTTTTAATATTTTATTTATTTACTCATGAGAGACACAGGAGAGAGGCAGAGACACAAGCAGAGGGAGAAGCAGGCTCCATGCAGGGAGCCCAATGTGGGACTTGATCCCAGGACTCCAGGGTCACGACCTGAGCCAAAGGCAGGTGCTCAACCACCAAGTCACCCAGGTGCCCCTGTTCCTGCAGTTATTAAACCAGAAATAATGCTTTTGTTTTGTTTTTTGATGAATGTCTTTGGAACATGGTAGTTTTATGGAAAAGCTTATTTCCTAACTTAGGTGGGGGAAGGTATGATTACAGAAGGGTTGTGTTGTGGGTTGAATTGTGTTCTAATTCACACGTTGAAGTCCTAATCCCTAGACTCTGAACACATGACCTCTTTGGATGCAGGGCAATCATGTTTACATGAGATCATATGTAGGACCTTAATCCAATCTAATTGGTATCTTTATAAGGGGAGGAGATTTGGACACTCGAAAAAGACAGAAAAACAGACCATATGAGAGTGAGAAGGTGACCGTCTGCAAGCCAATGAGAATCTTCAAGAGAAACCAAACATAATGACACTAATCTTGAATCTTTAACCCGTAGAGCTAGGAGAAGGTAAATTTCTGTTGTTTGAGCCACCGCTCTGTCCTATCTTGTTACAGCAGCTCTGTCGCTCTACTGCAGGTGGGCAGGATGGCACAACTGACGTGTTTTCAACGTTGAAGGAGAAAGGACCCCATGCAGTTAATGGCGTGTCCTCAAAGACACAAAAGATGTGACATTTTCCAACTGGAAAATTCTGAGTATGATTTAAAAGACACAACAGGATGTGAATTTGGGGACTGAGAAGGTATTAAATTGTGAAAAACTTCCTATGCCAGGCTACGTGGTTGATTTTTAATCTGTGGATAAGGAAAAGCTATCACGCATTTTCAAGAAAAAGCAATAGGATTGAGGAGAAGAATACAAGGCTCAAGTGATGAAAGAAAAATTTGTGTTCGGGAAGACATTCTAAAGGATTAATCTTTTTAAAAAAAAAGTTTAAAAATAGTTATGTGATGTCCTTGTCCCAGAAAAATCTGGGAAATGTAACTGTGAGGAATATTCCTGACTCAGAGATGATGTAAAATCAATTCCAAAGAAATAATTAAAAATACTTTTTTTAAATGACTGAGTTAATAAATACATTTAACAGAATAAGCACCACATGGTTTTGGCATAATATGGGAATTATTACCTGAGGTGACTTTTCATTGCCCCAGTCAACCCGTGATAACTGTTTTTCTAAATTTTGATTCTAACCCGTGTGGCTGAGTAGGTTTGACTGATATTTAACATTTTTCAAAAAAAAAGGAAGCCATGGACAGATTTAAGGAATCCATTTGTTTTGTCTCATTTGAAGAATGGTGAGGTCAGGGAATCCCATTAAAATTTTGAGGTACTTGAGGACTCTTAATTTAAAAATAAAATCTAGTAAAGAAAGAATACTGTGAGCTGACAACTTTCCTGAAACACCAAGATACAAAAGTAGTGTAAGTTATTTGTGATATAAAAGGACCTGTAGCTCTGAAATTCAGGAAAGAATAGAACAAAAAAAGAAAAGGACTTTGATAGATGCCCTGTAAGCCCTCAGATTCCTATGAGTTTTGATTCTGTTTCTTTCTTTCTCTCTCTTTGGCCTGTGGTATAATCTGATGTCTGAGCCACCAAAGCACCCCTGAACTAATGTTTAAACATGCCACTGAGCCCTGAGTCTTTCAGGGTTAATTACGGGAAAATATAGTTCTTAAAAGAAAGGTAGAAATGAATTCCCTCCTCAAAATACCCTTGCAGGTTTATGACTCTCAGGAGGCAGAAATATTTTGTTCCTAGTTTCTAATGGCCTTCATGATGTCAAGATTTAGTATAAGAATGCTCTCAGAGTGACATTGATATTAAAGAAGGCTGCCAAGACCACGATATCTAGAAAATTGGTTTACGATGACAATTGCCTTATGAAAAAATGCAAAAATATGTGCAGTTGTGGACGGAGTGTCATACACAGTGTACTGGGGCATCATTTGATTTCATTTTTATTTATATTAAATTTGACAATATAGAGTCCTTAGAAAAACAAGCTGTCTTCCCTCTAAGTGTGCTTGTACCACAGACTGCTTTAGAGGAGACTGGCTGAACCGACGGTTACAGCAAATTTGTTGCGAATACTTTGAGGAGAAGAAACCCTCACGGAGGGGCCTCTCCTGTAACAGGAATTCTGAAAGTGATTGAAAAACTATGCGAGGCGTCCAGGTGCTCATAAATCTCCATAAAGGCAAAAAGCTATCACAGGTATCATATTTCCAAGGTCCCGTGTTTTTACAACGTAATTTAAAAAAACCAAAAAACAAAAAACAAGAAAGCAGTCGATAAGAAAGTTAAATACCATTTTTAAATGAGGAAGCTAACCTTAGATTGTGAAATAAATCGTTTTGTGTTATTGTTTAATGTTCTGCTGTAAAAGCTGGATTTCTTGCACATACGTGTCTATGGCTTTTCAGGCCGTATTGATGGGGAAAGACTACTCTCATCATTAATTGTCCTGCAGGGAGCACATTTGCACATTTGCCTCTTCCGTCTTGCCCCTTGCTCTGCACGGGGGACCGTCTCTGCAGCCTGAATAATCGTTTGGTCTGGTTGTGAGGCTTTCTCGAGAGACCCTTTTCCAGGGTCCGTGGAAAATGTAGTGGTAAATGGGAATGAGAACTTCTTGGACTGGCTATAGGGGAAAAAAATGTCAAATTTCATCAGAAAAATACGAAGAGTCAGGAAGAAAATACGCTTTCTCTTCCCCGATGGCCTCGCAGGGTTGAAGGCCTTGCACTGTCAGCCCCTCCAGTTGCCTGTCACCTGTGGAAGGTCTGAGGTTCCAAACACCTCGCATCCCTGTTACTGTAACGTTGAAGCGACTTGATGATTGGGTGGATCTAAGTCATATACTCTGAACTAATTTAATTGACGTCTGAGTTTTGAATTTTTTTTCCTCCCCACTGAAACAGTAGCATCGAAGTCAGAATTCTGTAACAAGAATAATGTCAGGTTCCATTTCATTCCCAGAGAAGAGGCTGAGCAATTAATTATTTGCTGATGGGTGGCTGGGGCCCGGTCAGGGGTGAGTGTTGGAGTGGTTTGGGTAAAATTCCCAAAGAAAGGCAATTTGTCTCTTATCCAGGCTACTTTTCCATAAGTATTTCTCAGGGTTATTTATAACAGCCACATGAATTGTAGTTCAATATTCTACTCATCACCATATAATACACATTCATTTATCTATTCGTTTGTTAATTTATTTTTTTCATTCAATGACTATGAAGCTACATTCTGGGATTCATGCTGGGCACAAGAAATGCAAACATCCTTAAGATATAGTCCATGTTTTTATGGAGGCTATTAGCCGGGAGTGAGATATTTCAAAATCAATATTGAAAAATATTAAAAATAAAAATAGAAATTTTATCCTCTGTGATGCACCATAGATTTATTTGACAATATTATAACGAGACAGTTTCATGATGTTGTTCCTGGCTGTCTTTATATTCTTATTTCCTATCACTCGGTCTCACTTTTTATGTTATATGAATATTAAACAGATTTAGCTCTTCAAATCCTCCGGTTCTACCCTTATTTTGCATAGTGTTTCCTTTCCCTTCACTCCCCCATCATAATCATTTCTGACACAGTCAATAAATTAAGCAGACACATCGTTTAATTTTATTAATGGTGACAATTGAGAGTTATATGTTTTTTTCTTCTACTTCTGAAAATAACATTTAAAATGCACCCTTGGGAATAATCCCTTGACAAATATCATTAAAAATTTATTTAAGAGTTTGATTTTTAAGTTATATTTTAGGAGGTAGGAAACAAATAGACAATATAATTTACACATCCAAAAACATCGAAAGAAATGCTAAAAAAAAGTATCATAACTACACTTTTTTCAGATTAAGTTGTAAATTCATTATGTAAATAAGCGAATGTCCTATCAGGATTTTAGAGTTACTCATACTTTTGTCTTGTTGTGGAGGAAAGTTTAATACAATAAATTGTCTAGATCACAGTTCGCGTGAACATGTAGTTGCTGTTTTTGTGACTGTTATTTTTTTTCACCTTTCTTGCATTATAACTGACAGTTGTCAGATACAGCATAAAATGTGGTGATTTTGATCCGATACACGTACTCATTGTGAAAAGACTCCCCCAGTGTTAATATGTCCATCACGAAACTTCATGCGTGTGAACATTTAAGTTCTACTCTTAGGCAAATCTCCCTCATACCACACAGTGTTACCAGCTATGTGGCCAGGTGACACATTCAGCGCTCAGCCTTTCTTCATCCCACAGCTTAGAGTTTGTCCCTTTTCCACAACCTTTCCCTATTTTCCCTGCACCCCCAGCCCCGGGCAACCACCCTCTGGCTCTATGAGGCCTACCTCTCTCCCCCCCACCCTCTCTCCCTCCCCTTCTTCTCTCTCTGTCTTTCCAGAGGGAGGGTGGGGGCAGAAGGGGAGAGAGAGAATCTGAAACAGGCTCCAACCCAGTGTGAAGCCCGAGGTATGGCTCCATCTCACAGCCCTGAGCCAAAACCAAGAGTTGGACCCTTACCCAACGGAGCCACCACGTACCCCACTCTTTCCCTCTTTTGTATTCTTGGAAACTGTGGAAAATTAATTGTCCATAAATGCATGAGTTTGTTTCTAGGTTCCCTAGATTCTGTCTCACGATCAATACATCTTTTCTTAAGCCAATGACATACTGTTTGATTATTAAAGCTTTGAAATATAGATTGAAATCAGAAAGTTGATGCCTTCTGATTTGTTCCTTCTTGAAATCACCTTGGCTATTGGGAATCTTCTGTGGTTTTATAGATTTTTTTGGATGGTTTGGTCTACTTCTATAAAAAATAATCATTGGAGTTTTGATAGAAATTTAATTAAATCTGTAGATTGCTTTCAGTAGTATGGATAATTTTAACAATATTAATTCTTCCAATTTGTAAACATGCAATCTATTTTCTTTTTTGTGTGTTTTTCTCTATTTCTTTCATCAAAGCCTTAAAGTTTTCTGCATATAGATATTTCACTTGGTTAAATTTATTCCTAAATACTTTATTCTTTTTGATTCTATTGTAAATGGAATTCTTTTCTTAATTTTCTTTCAGATAGTCCATTGTTAATGATAGAAACACAACTGGCTTTTATATTCATTTTGTATCCTACAAATATATTTAAAGCTTTATTATTTATGACAGTTTTTTTCTTAAATGTTGGAGTTTTTTATATATGTATCATATCAGCTGCTAATAGAGAGAACTTTGCTTCTTTCTGATTTTTATGTCTTTTACTTTCTTTTATTGCTCTTCCTAGGACTTCTAGTACTATAGTGAAGAAAGGCAGTAAAAGTGGGCATCTTTGCTTTGTTTATAATCTTAGAGGAAAAGCTTTCAGCTTTTCAGTATTAAACAGGCAGTTAGCTCTGGGTTTGTAATATATGGCCTTTAATATGTTCAGGTATATTCCCCTTCTTATCCAGTGGAGGGAGTTTATATAATGGAAAGATGGTGAATTTTATCAAATATTTTCTGCCTCTACTCCAATAACTATATGATTTTTATAGTTTATTTAGATGCTGTATATCATATTTATTGATTTGTAGGTGTTGAACCATCTTTGTATTCCTAAAGTACATCCCACATGACATGTATGATTCTTTTAATATCACTGACTTTAGTTTGCTAATATTTTGTTGGAGAATTCTGCATCTATGCTTACCAGAGAGATTGGCCTATAATTCTGTTTCTTCCTTTGTTCTTTTGTTGCTTTCCTTCCTTCCTCCCTTTATTCCTTCTCTTTTATTTCAATGCATACTTTCTTTTTTTCCTTTTCCTTTCTTTCTTTTTATTTCTTTTCTTTTCTTTTTTTTTAAACTTTTTATTCTAATTCCAGTTAGTTAACATAATGTTATATTAGTTTCAGATATGCAATACAGTGATTCAGCAATTCCATACATACCCAGGGCTCATCACAACAAGTGCACTCCTTAATCCCCATCACCTATTTAACCCATTACTCCAACCTCACCCCTCTGGTAACCATCCATTTGTTCTCTTTAACTAAGACTCTTTATCTTGGTCTCTCTCTCTCTCTCTTTCCCTTTGGTTATTTGTTTTGTCTCTTAAATTCCGCATATGAATGAAATCATATGTCTTTCTCTGATGATTTATTTTGCTTAGAATTATACTCTAGCTCCATCCATGTCATTGCAAATGGCAAGATTTTGGTCTTTTTATGGTTGGAAATATTCCATTGTCTATCTATACCCCATCTTTATCTATTCATCATTTGATGGACACTTGAGTTGTTACCATATCTGGGCTACTTTAAATAATGCTGCTATAAACATAGGAGTGTTTATTCCTATAAACATAGGAATTCATAGGGATACATCATGTATCCCTATGAATCCCTATGAATTCATGTTTTTTTTGCATTCTTTGCGTGAATACCCAGTAGTGTGATTGCTAGTAGTGGAACACAGGCTCTTTTATAACTTTTTGAGGGACATCCATACTGTTCTCCAGTGTGGCTGCCTCAGTTTGCATTCCCACCCACAGTGCAGGAGGATTCCTTTTTCTCCTTTCTCTCCATAGCCTTGTCAACACCTGTTATTTCTTGTGTTGTTGATTTTAGCCATCCTGACAATGTGAGGTAATATCTCATTGTAGTTTTGATTTGCATTTCCCTGATGGTAAGTGATGATGAACATCTTTTCATATGTCTGTTGGCCATCTGTCTTCTTTGGAGAAATATATGTTCCTGTATTCTGTCCATTTTCTAATTAGATGATCTGTTTTTAGAGTGTTGAGCTATATAAATTCTCTATATAACTTGGATGCTAAAACTTTATCAGATACGTCATTCGCAAATATCTTCTCCCATTCCATAGGTTGCCTTTTAGTTCTGTTGATTGTTTCCTTTGCTGTGCAGAACCTTTTTCTTTTGATGAAGTCCCCATAGTTTATTTTTGCTTTTGTTTCCCTTACTTCACGAAACATATCTAGATAAAGGGTGCTCTGGCCAATGTCAAAGAGGTTACTACCTTGTCCTCTTATAGGATCTTTATGGTTTCAGGTCTTGCATTTAGGTCTTTAATCCATATTGAATTTATTTTTGTGTGTGTTGTAAGAAAGTGGTCCAGTTTTTTTTTTCTTTTGCATGTTGTTCAGTTTTCTCAATATTGTTTGTTGAAGAGACTGTCCCTTTCACATTGGGTAATCTTTCCTGCTTTCTGGAAGACCAATTGATCATATAATTGTGGATTTACTTCTGGGTTTCCTACTCTTTCTATTGATCTATGTGTCTATTGTTCTGCCAATATCATACTTTTTTGAGTACCACAGTTCTGTAATATAACTTAAAGTCTGGAATTGTGATGCCTTTTGCTTTGATTTTCCTTTTCAAGATTTATTTGTCTATTCAGAGTCTTTTGTGGTTCCAAACAAATTTTAGAATTGTTCCAGTCCTGTGAAAAATGCTAGTGGTATTTTGTTAAAGAGCGCATTAAATGCATAGAATGCTTTGGGTAGTATAGACATTTTAACATTATTGATTCTTCCAATCCATGAGCATAGAATTTCTTTCCATTTCTTTATGTCATCTTCCATTTCTTTCATCAGGGTTTTATGGTTTTAGAGGACAGGTCTTTCATCACCCCTTTGGTTAGATTTATTCCTGGGTATCATATTATTTTTGGTGATATTGTAAATGAGACTGTTTTCCTAGTTTCTCTTTCTGCTCCTTTATTGTTGATGTATAGAAATGCAACAGATACATTGATTTTGTATCCTGAGACTTTACTGAACTTGTTTATCAGTTCTAGTAGTTTTTTTGGTGGAGTCTTTCAGGTTTTCTATGCAGAGTATCATGCCAACTGTCAGCAGTGAAAATTTTACTTCTTCCTTAACAATTTGGATGTCTTTATTTCTATCTGTTGTCAATCTGTTGTGGCTGGGATTCCCAGTACTCTCTTGAATAAAAGTGGTGAGAGTGGACATCCTTATCTTGTTCCGGATCTTGGAGGGAAGCTCTCAGTTTTTTCCCCCTGAGGGTGATGTTACTTGTAGGTTTTCCCATATGGTCTTTATTACATTAAGGTATGTTCTCTCTAAACTCACTTTATTAAGGGTTTTTACCTTGTATGGATGTTGCATTCTGTCAAATGCTTTTTCTGCCTCTAATTAAATGATCATATGGTTCTTATCCTTTTTCTTATTGATGTGATATGTCACATTGAGTGATTGTGAGTATTGAGCAAACCTTGCAACCCAGGAATAAATCCCACTTGGTTGTGATGAATGATTTTTTTTAAGTCTATTGTTAGATTTGTTTTACTAGTATTTTACTGAGGATTTTCACATCTGTGTTCATCAGGGATATTCGTCTGTGATTCTCTTTTTTAGTGGTGTCTTTATCTGGTTTTGGCATCAGGATAATGCTGGCCTCATAGAATGAACTTGAAAGTTTTCATTCCTTTTCTATTTTTTGAAATAGTTTAAGAATGGGCAGTAAGGCTTCTTTAAATGTTTGATAGAATTTGCCTGTGAAACCATCTGTTTGTTGGGACTTTTGTTTTTTGAGTACTGATTTATTCTATTTGCTGGTTATCAATCTGTTCAAATTTTCTACTTCTTCCTGATCAGTTTCTGTAGTTTATGTTTCTAGGAATTTATCCATTTCTTCTAGGTTGTCAATTTGCTGGCATATATTTTTACATAGTATTGTCTTATAATTGTATTTCTGTGCTGTTGGTTATTGTTTCTCCTCTCTCATTTGTAATTTTATTTATTTGTTTTTTTTTCTCATTTTGGTATGAGAAATACCAAATTCTGACTAGAGGTTTACCAAGTTTACTGATTTTTTTTTTCAAAGAACCAACTCCCAGTTTCATTGATCTGTTCTATTATTTGTTTAGTTTCTCTATGATCTATTTCTGCTTTAATCTTTACCATTTTCTTTATTCTGCTGGCATTAGGCTTCATTTGTTCTTTTTCTAACTCGTTTATTTGACATTTTTTCCTGCTTTTTGAGCCAAGCCTGTATTGCTATAAACTTCCCTCTTAAAATGACTTTTGTTGCATCCCAGAGGTTTTGGACCATTGTGTTTTCATTTTCATTTGCTTCCATGAACTTTGTGATTTTTTTCCTTTATTTCATGGTTGACCCATTAATTGTTTAGTAGCATTTTATTTAACTTCCATATATTTGTGGCTTTTCTAGATTTTTTTTTCTTGTCGTTGACTTCTAGTTTCTTAACATTATGGTCAGAAAAGATGCATGGAATGATTTCACTCTTTTTAAATTTGCTGAGGCTTGTCTTATGGGCTAATATGTGATCTTTTCTGGAGAATGTTATGCACACTTGGAAAGAATGTGTATTCTGCTGTTTTAGAATGGGATGTTCTGAATATATCTGTCACATCCACCTTTTCCAGTGTGTCATTTAAAGATATTACTCCTTGTTGATTTTCTGTTTAAATGATCTGTCCATTGATATATAAATGGGTGTTAAAGTCCCCTACTATTATCCTATTATTATTGATTGGTATATATTTCTGAACTGTTTTATGCATTTAGGTTCTCCTATATGGGGTGCATAAATATTTACAATTGTTTTATCTTCTTACTGCATTGTCACCTTTATTACTATGTATCATTTTTCTTTGTCTCTTGTTACAATCTTTGTTTTAATGTTTATTTTGTCCAATATAAGTATTGCTACTTTGGCTTTTTTTTTCTTTTTCCTAAATGAATGTATTTTATTTTTTTATTTTTTTTTAATTGAAGTTCGATTTGCCAACATATAGTATAATACCCAGTGCTCATCCCATCAAGTGCCCCCCTCAGTGTCCATCATGCACTTACCCCATCGCCCCACCCACCTCCCCTTCCACAACCCTTTGTTCATTTCCCAGAGTTTGCCTTTCTTTTGACATCTGTTTGCGTGATAGATATTTTTCTATCTCCTCACTTTCAATCTGTAGGTGTCTTTAGGTCTAAAATGAGTCTCTGTGAGCAGCATGTAGACGGGTCTGGCATAGGCTGCTGTCTCTTTAGGGGTGGCATCCCACCTGTCACTTGCCTTCCTGGCTTGCCCTGTCCTCAGTCAGCTGAATTTTAAAGCTCTAGGCTTCAAGTTCCACTGGTTTTAAAAACTCCCAGAATTCAGCCCCTCTGATTTTTAAAGTCAAATATTATGGGATTAGTCTTCCCTGTGTGAGCTCTCTGATGCAAGGGCTCACTTCTCTGCCCTCTCCTCACACACATCTCCCTTCCTCCTGCAGAAAGCCTCTCTCTACCTTTCTGACTTTCCTAAACTTTCAGATGCAGCTTCTTCTCTATATTTAATTGTGGAGTTTGTGCTCTCCGACTTCAGATCATTCTCCAGTTTATTGACTTGGATGTGAATGGTATCTATTTGGAAACACAGGCCACAGAGGGCTCATGGTCCTCTGACACTACTTTCTTCTCCAGGACCCAGATTCAGTTTGGGGGAGCTTTTGATGCTGCCATTTAAGTTGAGTGGTATTCTTTCTCCTCAGGTTAAATATTTTTCTTTTATTGTAGTGTCCTTGTCTGGCTTTGGTATCAACTGAGTAATGCTGACTTCACAAAATAAGTTAGGAGGTGTCTTTTTTCTTTTTTTTAATTATACTGTGCACAAAATTTATATTAACTTTCTCTAAATGTTTAGTGGAATTCACCAGTATGGCCATCTGGTCCTGGATTTTCTTTGGGTGCTTTTGTGCCCATTAATAACAGCTTCTTTATTTGCCACAGTCCTGTGTGGTTCATGAATGCAGACCCCATTGGTTATTAGAGCCAGGCTCTCTGGAGTCCTCAGGTAGGACCCTAGAGCTGCCAACCATAGATGTATGCAAGCTCTTCCAGGGAGTTATTGATGTCTTGGTATGAGCTAGAGGGAGAAGCTGGAGATGTCTACCATTTTTATCAGTCTCTTAGGAAGATTATGGCTAGTCCCTAAATAGGTGCTAAATTAGAAGCCTGACCCTTAAGCCATAGCTTTTAAAATAAGTAGCTGGACTCCCTTTAGAGAAAAAACTGAACAATGGGCAGACTTTGCCTGTACCCTATACACTGAGGCCTGAGGAAATAGCTGCTACAAGTGCTCATGCACTTTTTAGCAACTGCTCTTTGTTTGCTATAGTCATGTGGGTCTCAAGGATGCAAGCCTCATTGGCTTTCAGAGCTGGGTATATTGGGAAACAAATGCCTTAGGTGGAAGTCTTAAAGGTTGGGGCACTAGCTATATGATCCAAACCCTAACGTGCTCAGGGAAAAACTGGACATTGGGGTTTCTCTCTTAGTTTTATGTCACTGTGCTGGAGGTGGTGTTTATGGTGTGGGTGTCTCAGCCTTTCCTACCCACTTTCATGTGAGTGTATTCTCACTTGCCTAGTGTGTAGGGGTTGTTCAACTACTTTCTGGATTTTGTTCAGTGGTAATTGCTACATGCTGTACATTGTATCTATGGTTGAAGGTGAGTTGAGGACCTCTTATATTGCTATCTTGGTCTGGCCCTCAACTTTAATTTTGATTTTTAACTTAAATACATGTGTCAGAGACTTGTTTCCATCCTATGAAAGCAATTCTTACTAGAGTGGCCCCTTTTCATAAGCTACTAAAAAACTGGAGAAAATATAAAATAAGTACTTTCAGACATTGGACCACAGGGAGCAAAGAACTCTGATGCTGAGAAAAGAGAAACATAGGTGAGACTCCTACAATTTTTCTGGCTTATTTCTGAGGTGATGTCCCAAGCAATGTATTTAGGAAATCCATGCAAAGTACAGCAGACTTGCTGAGTTGAAGAGTCAGAGATTAGAATTCAGGAAGTCTTCTGGATAGAAATAGTGGACAGGAATGGGAGTCCTATAGAAAAACGAACTGCACAGAATAAGAGCTCCAGAAATCTGCATGAAAGTATTGTCTTTATTAGTTTGGGCTGCTATAACAAAAATACTATAGATTGAGTGGCTAGAACAATAGACTTTAATTTCTCTCTGTAGTGGAGGCTAGGAAGTCCAAGATTAAGGGGCCAGACTATTTAGTTCCTCAAAGAGTAATCTTTCTAATTGCAGACAGATGCCTTCTTGCTATATCCCCATAAATTGAAAGGGAGATTGTCTTTTTCACGTATCTTCTTATGAGGACACTGATCTCATTCACGAGTGCTCTATCATCATGACCCAATTACTCCCAAAGGTTCCACATCCAAATATCATCACACTAGGAATAAGACTTCAACATATAAATGACAAATATCCAGAGCAGGTATCTTTGAATCTATTGCTTGAATACTGATACATTTATATGTAGAGTGAAATGTTCTATGAGGCAAGATAGCAAATGTTAGGAATACTATAAGATAAACATTTCCCAAACTTACACAAAGTTTAAATGTCCTCACTGAATACTTGGGAATTTAGTAATAAGCTAGGGCATTTCTTAGTAGTAAAGTTAACATAACATTAGAATAATTAAGACATGTTCTTAACAGAGCTTACAGACAAGTCTTAACAAGATCAAATTATTTATAAATAATCAAAATGTCTGACTAAACAGTCATTAAATAAAAGAAAACAAAATTCTGTTGCATACAATGATGTAACATTCAAACTGTTGGTCTGCAATAAAAAGAAAAGCTAATATATTATGAAGAAATTGGAAAATGTGACTGACAAGAGAAAAATCAGTCATTACAAACAGACACAGAAATGATAGATATGGTGGATTGCAAACATGATTTTGAAACACTTATAAGTATTATCAACCTAAAAGTTCCCAGGTGGCTCAGTCAGTTAAGTGACTGACTCTTGATTTCTGCTCTGTCATGATCTCAGGGCAGTGAGATTGAGCCCTGCATCAGGCTCCATGCCCAGCTTAGGATTCTCTCTCTTCCTTTCCCACTGCCTCTCCCCCTACTGCCTGTGCACACACACACTCTCTCTGTCTCTTAAAAAAAAAAAAAAATGTGTTATTGACTTGCTCAAATATTCAAAGAAAAACACAAAGTATGTGGACAGAAATAGAAGATATAAAAAGGAAGTAAAGAAAATTCTTAAGTAGAGAACTATGCGATAGGGAATCTAAAAGTTACTGAATAAAAATAGCAACTAGATCCTGTTGAAAAAAAACTTTGGTGAACTTAATGACTTGGTGATCAAAAATAACTATGCAGAAACTCAAAACCTGGCAAAAGAAAAAAAAGAACAATATTTCAGTGAATTATGAATCAATATAAAGCAGTCAAATACATATTCAATTTGTATTGACCTTTTTGGTAGGCTAAAAACACATTTAAGAAAATGTTTAAAAATTTCCCAATTTGACAAAACTTCTAAAAATCTTAAACTCTTAGCAGGAAAATCACATATAAAATGATATGGCATGTAACAATTTAGTCTTTGGAAAAAGTAGAGAAATAAGTCTCAAAGGCATCTGATAGAAATGCTACATAAATGAGAATAATAATAAAATGATTGGTCTTCTTATCAGAAACAATGGAAGCCCAAAAAGGGGAGAAAAATTAAGGTCTTAATGGAAAAAAAGTCAACTAAAAATTCTTTATCAAGCACAAATATTTTAAAAATACATTAAACAATGTCAAATTTGGAAAATAGTAGGGAATATTTAATAGCATTATACATTGTTGATGAGAGTATAAAATTGTATCATCGCTTAATTGTAAACTGTCTGAGGTTTACTACAACTTGCAAACTAACATTTTAATTTAATTTCCTGCCTGCTAGCAGAAAATGCAAGATTTCTGGGTCATATATAAATGACTTTATTACTAATGGCAAGCTAGGCAGCATAGGCTTCATGTTTACATGTTTCCTCTGCCTGCCATGTCCCATAAGAGTAATGCAGAGTGATCCCAATAGATGGGTCTAGTAGGTCACATCATAACTGAAGGATCACAAACTTTAGGAATTTAATTATTTTATAATGTGCACGAAATCTGTCTGACCTCCACCTTTTAGGAAGACATATTTTCACATTGGATCCTTAAGGAATCTGGACAGAGAGTGAACTCTATCTTCTAAATCTGTTCTCTCTCCCTTTATATACATGTGTGTGTGTGTGTGTGTGTGTGTGTGTGTACACAGGCAAAATAGCCTGGAACAAAGACTGTCAGTGTCTTTGCTGGAAAGAAATATAGAAATTTGAGAAACCCATAAAGAATGATCTTGAATAACACTTTGGAAACTACTTGTCAGTTTCTTATAAATCTAAATGTAGGAGCACCTGGGTGGCTCAGTTGGTTAAGCATCTGCCTTTGGCTCAGGTCATGATCCTGGGGTCCTGGGATTGAGCCCCATATCAGGCTCCCTGCTCAACGGGGAGCCTGCTTCTCCCTCTGACTCTGCTGCTCCCCCTGCTTGTGCTCCCTCTCTCTCTCTCTGTCAAATAAATAAATAAAATCTTTAATCAATCTAAATTTATATTTACTCTGTGACCCAGAAATTCCCATTCTACGTATTTCTTCAAAAGAAATGAATATATATGTATATATATTCATCAAGACTTGCACAAGAATGTTCACAGTTAAATGTATAAATAACATTTACCTCTCAGTAATAATTCACACAACTCAAAAAGTGGGTAAAAGAATTAAAGACACGTGAAAGGCTAATAAGCAGATAAAAAGATGCTCTAAATTATTACTTGTTAGGGGATTAAAAAATAAAACCACTGTGAGTTACTACCAAATATCCAATAGAATAATTTAAAAAAGAGAATTTTAAAAATACTGAAAAATACCAAGTGTTTGTAGAATGGTAAACAGCTATAATTCTTAATGCATTTCTAGCAGATATGAAATGGTACAACTCCTATTAGAAATAGTGTAGCAGTTTCTAATACATTAAATATACACTTACTATACCTATTTCCTTGTGCATGTTGCTGCATCATACTCAGGTTGAAGGCAGGAAAAAGGGAAAAACAAAACAATAAGACAATTTTTAACCATAAAATAATCCCTGGAAGGATTATTATACTTTATTATTCAGCATTGTGTCACATGGTTTGCCTTTATCAATAAGAAATTTTAAGAACCAGTATTTTACTACTAAAATGGGGAGAAAAATGAAGTTTGGCAATTTGTGATGAAGCATCAAAATAGTGAGATTGAGAGGAAAATATTTTTTTACATCCAAGAGCATAGAGAACATCATTCAAAACTTGTTTCTAGAACATTAAATAGAATCCCTAAGGGACATCTCTCTGGCTAGATGAGATTTCTATTTATGTATATGTTAGCAAATGTTTGCTATGCATTATTTCTTTTTCATCTTTTCACAGAATAAAAGACAAACTCCTACTCATGATTCTGTTGACAAGTTTTTAACACTGATTTTATTTAAAAATAACCATAAATATGTAGTTCTACAAATATATTTCAACTTAATCATGTTAAATGAACCAGTTTACATTCCTAGAGCTCATAGGGTTTTGAACTACACATGGTAAGAGACAAATGAATTATATATAACAAAAACACAAATTTTGTTCTAACCACCTACCATTCAGCACTTTTTATAGAGCATACAATGTTAAAATCATTTTTCAAAGTTGTTATAATGAGTTTACATGATAATTTATAGATACTTACATAGTGAGTGTGGCTATAAAGCAAAGCAGACTTTTCTTATGAAATTTAAAAAATAATTAACTTGACTATGTAGTTTCTGATCATTCTTTTAATTACAGCACCTGTTTTCATATCCATAAGCCCCCCTCCCTAAGAGGAAACAATCTTTTTTTTTTTTTTTTTTAAGATGTTATTTATTTGAGAGAGAAAGAGAGATCATGGAAGAGACAAGCAGTGGAGAGGGAGAAGCAGGCTGCCCACTGAGCAGGCTGATGTGGGGCTCGACCCCAGGACCCTGGGGTCATGACCTGAGTTGAAGGCAGATGCTTAACCGACTGAGCCACCCAGGTGCCCCAGGAAACCTTAAAAGTATTTTTACACCATCCTGGAAGGAGCCCTCCACCCTTTCTCATGTGATAGGTAGATGACAAAAACCAGATTGGGTGACAGGCAAATAGAGGGTTAATCAGACTAAAACAGCCCACCAGTAAGCTCCTAAGTCCCCTAGACTTAGAAACTGTAAGTGACAACCTTCTCAGGTCCCCTCCCTCTTAGGGAGCTTCGTACTAAACCTTAACAAACTTTATTATTGCTCAATTATTATTATTATTATTGCTGCCCACCCCTCCTCATCCCATTTGCCTCTTCATTCTTCCAAGTGGCATCTGAGGACCAAGCTCCTCAGACACTGAGGGAAAAGAAATCCTGCAAAAACCATCTGAAGGAAATAGTATATTTTATTATTTGTTTTATCCTGTGAGGTTGTTTTCCCAACTCAGCAGAGAAATGATTTGTTTCCCTTCCATTTTATAGCATAAATGTGGAATTACCTGTTCTTTTCAAAATACACCACATTTTTTTCCTTTTAAACATTCTTATAGTGTCAATTTTCTTTTCCTCTTTCTTTACCAGTATCAATCCTAGCTAGCTGAATAAATTGATTTCTCCAGAAATTGCTCTCTCTAGAAATTGCTCTCTCTAGAGAACCTTTACCAAGCCAATAACTGGGAATGTGTGCCCATCTCCTAGGCCCTGTGGCCCCTGCATTGACCCCCTTCTCCTGTTTTATTGTCTTACTTACTCTGAACTTACTCAGCCATTAGACTGTGATGTCTCTGTAGGCACGCACCCTTCCCTTGTTTCCCAGCACTTAATGTAGCGCTGAAAATACCATACCCACGCAACACTTATTGAAGAAATGGCCATTTAATTCTCTGTCTGCATCTATGAATTTAATAAATTCAGTCACAATTTGTGGTACTTTAGCTACCACCTCATGCATATTATTGGTTGGTCACCCACCAGACCCATGATTTTGATTAAAACTTGGCAAAATCACGATGAGAATATGAGAAGGAATTTTATTACAGAACCAAATATTATTGAAACTATGGATTCTCTTATCATTCTAGAGATTGGAAAAAAAGCTGTCCACTTAGTTAGATTCTTTTAGATTGTCGAATTGAAAATGTAAGAAACCACACATGCATTCCAGCTGATTCTTTTGTCGGGTCATTGAGCACCAGAGTCAATTAAAAAGAATTCTTAAAACTTTTTATGGTGTAACTTAGTTTAAGTTTGTCTGAGGAGCACGGGGACAGGAACCATGGGTAGAAAGAGCTATCTTTCTTGCTGGATGAAGCTGGTGGTTATATGCTTAGTGCTCAAGGGGGAGCGGACATGCCAAACGTACTAGATCATACATGTTTTCTTCCGATTTCTAGGCATAAAACTACTTTCACAAGGCTTCCTTGGTGCCTGTCATTCGGCTTAATATTAACTATCAGTGAGATATACAGGCAGTCGTGAGACCCTTTAAAGATGTAGCAATGAGCTTGTAAAACATCACTTCTGGGTGTGTCCATTGGGTGTTTCCAGAAGAGATTAGCATTTTAATCATTAGCCTCAGTAAAGAAGATCCTCCTCAACAGGTGAGCAGACATTATCTAATCTGTTGAGGGCCCAAATATTACAAAAGGCCAGAGGAAGTGTGAATTAGCTGTCTTTGCATGAGGACGTCCATATGGCATCCCTGGTTCTGGGGCTTTTGGACTCAGTCTGGCATTATTTGGCTCTCCTAGTTCTCAGGCCTTTGGGATTGGACTGGAACTATAACAGTGGCTTTCCTGGGCCTTCAGCTTGCAGATGGCAGCTTGTGGGACTTAGGCTTCATAATTGTGTGAGTCAGTTCCTCACAATAAATCTGTATCCATCTACCATCTATCTTCATCATTCTATTTTCTATTGGTTCTGTTTTTCTGGGGAACCCTAGTATAAGTAGATTCCCTTAGCTTTTAGCATAACAATTTCCCAATGTTTCTTACCATGCTCATTTTTATTCTCTAGCTTGTCCTCCGTTCTAATTTTCTTCTTGCATTAGGGTCTTCACGTATACTTTCCCAACCTGTGTAATTGTTTCCAGGCCCAACGTCAATTTGCAATGTTTTGTTTAAAATTGTAAATATGTTATACTGCCCTTATTGTTCTTGAATTATATATATGTGTATGTTTCCTGATCTTCCTTGAATCATGTCATAAATATCACAATTGTGTCTTAGAGGTTAAGAATATTTTTATGGTGAGGAAAATATAGAGGGGTCTTCTCCTACCCTAGAAGAGAAGTGTGAGACACATGGTAGAAAACAAAAAAACTCATAAGTAGCTTGAATGAACTGTCTTATATTCCTCATCCTACATCAGTCTCATTCTTCATAGGATCAAAAGAGAAGATCACAAGATTAGTGTAGGAGATAAAAATAGCACCTACATTTCATTAAAAAAATTATCTTAATTTGTACTTTTTTTCTCTTCATCTTCTTTTTCCCATGTGCTCACTTTATTTTGTGCTTTATACTATGTTAAAATATATTAAGTTATGCTCAGTACAGGAGACAATTATGCTCAATACAAGCATGGTTTTTTTCCAGCTTACTCTTAGAATTAAGCAAAAAAGATTACTGATATCTGGCTTCAAGTTAAGGTTAAAGAGAGATCACATTTATATATTCTCTCTTGACACACACACATATATACACCCACATAGATATCTGTATGTATGCAGGTGCACCTCAGAGAGATTGTGGGCTTGCTTCCACATCCCTGTAATAAAGTAAATATTGCAATAAAGTGAGTCAGATCATTTACTTTTGGTTTCTTAGTGCCTATAAAAGTTATGTTTGCACTATACTGTAGTGTATTAAGTGTGCAGTCGAATTTTATTTAAAAAACAATATATATACCTTAACTAACAATACTTTACTGCTAAAGAATGCTAACCATCATCTGAGATTCCCACAAGTCATAATCTTTTTTGTTGCTTTGATGTTGATGCTTGCTATTTAATCAGGGAAGTAGTTGCTGAGAGCTGGGGTGGCTGTGGCAATTTATTAACATGAGACCATGTTTGCTGCGTTGATTCCTTTCATGAATGATTTCTCTATACAACGTAATGCTGTTTGATAGTATATTACCCACAGCAGAACTTCTTTCAAAATTGGTGTCAATCCTCTCAAACCCTACTACTGCTTTATCAACTAAGTTTATGTGATAGTCTAAATCCTTTGCTGTCATTTCAATGATCTTCATATCATCTTTACCAAAGGTGGATTCTCAAGAAATCACTTCCTTTGCTCATCCATAAAAAGCAATTTCTCATCTGTTAAAGTTTTATTATTAGATTGTATCAATTCAGTCACATCTTTAGAATCTACTGCTGATTCTAGCTCTCTTGGCTAACTCCACCACAACTATAGTCAGAACACACATGTTTGTCAGTTAAGTCTGGTGTGAACACCATCTGTGGTGTCCCCCGCCCCCCTCCAAATTATTATGATGGTAACATCAAAGATGACTTACCATAGATCACCATAAAATATAATTAAAAATTGAGGTATTATAATTACCAAAAACATTACATAAGGACATGAAGTGAGCCAATGTTAGAAAAATGGTGCTGATAGACTTATTTGTCAAAGGGTTGCCACAAGCCTTCAAATGCATAAAGTGTAGTATCTGTGTTTTTTTTTTTTTTAATTTATGATAGTCACACAGAGAGAGAGAGAGAGAGAGAGAGGCAGAGACACAGGCAGAGGGAGAAGCAGGCTCCATGCACTGGGAGCCTGACGTGGGATTCGATCCTGGGTCTCCAGGATCGCACCCTGGGCCAAAGGCAGGCGCCAAACCACTGCGTCACCCAGGGATCCCATATCTGTGTGTTCTAAAGAAAAGGCTTACAGAAGCCATACTCTCAGTTTTGAAAGGGGGAAAACACATTATTCGTATTTGAAAAATCTAATAGAAACAGAAAGAAGAGTAGGAAAATCTATGCATAGATGAGGGCAACAGTAAGCAGCAAGGGAGATGAAGACAGAGGTACATAAATTGGGTGCTTAGAACATTCAACCTCATTAGCTGGGGAACCCCAGTGGAGAAGGCCAGGTTGGAGTCCCCGTAGAGAGACCTAGGCAGAGTGTCCTCCCCTCAAGTGAGATTTCCAACTGACCATCCCACAAGGGCCATTTAGATAGGGCAAATGATGGGGTCTGAAGTTAAACATGTGTTTGCCTACATGCAGTTGGAAGTGAGCGGCATTCCTATGTTACCATGTCTCTATAGCCTCAAGGAGCCCGGCTGGGTGTGTTTGCCTCCCCTCTCGGATTCCATTCCAGGGGGACCAGCCCAGCCTGGAACAGAAGGGGATGGATGTAGGCAAAATGTATAGCTGTAGGCGTCCAGAGCAGAAGTAGGGCCATTTCTGACCTAGAGGCCAGTGAATGTCAAGTAACCAGGCCCTGGGGTTACTCGTGCAGCTCTTGTCTCACACGCAACATTCTTTGGCCTGAGTACCTGCAGGTTGGGGTGGTCGGTTATGCGGGATAAATTGCAGAACCTCCATCCCTACAATACACCGTGAAATACAGCAAAGTGCAATAAAACAAGGTATGCCCATAATACTTATAAGAGCTTCTAAATATGCATGTGTGCGTGTATATGGGCACGTGTGTGTATTAGGTCATGAACCCAGCAGCCATACATGATTCCTGTGCTAGCATCCAGCTGTTTATCACTTTCATCTTACATACCTCTGTCAATTTACACTTTGCAAATGGAAATTGGTTAGGAGAGAACAAGAAAGATATCTCAAGACATTAAACTTGCTGATTATTTTAGAAAATAAGGACTCATAGATCGGAGGGAGGACTAAGAAGTTTAAAATAATGATTGGTAGAGACATGTCTTTAAGGTATAAAATGAGCAGAGTTGACATAACAGGATGAACTACATGATATGTTCTAAAACCCATTAGGGTGTAAGGTCAGAAAATAGTAATGAAGAAATTTGTCTATAGTGATACATGTTTTATTTATGTAAGAAGTGAAATTTTTATAGGGATGCTTACATGGGCATGATACGTAACATAGAATTATTTTGAATAATAATTAAAAACAAAAAATTGTTATAAGAATAGACCAACTAAAGTCTCTCAACTTTAAAAACATGAAGACATAATGTAATTGTGAATAGGAAAAATAAATATTTGAGATCTTTATCTTCAAAATTAAATTGGAAGTAGAAATCTAAAATGGAAATTAATTTTTATTTTTAAATTAACAATTGCATGTCATAACTGCAATGGTGCACTGATTTTATATGCTATTTTGAAAACATTATAAAAACATGTTTATAACCTTATTTTCATAAATTTCAAGTCAATATTATAATTTTTACAATTCAGGAGTGAATTATATCTCTTGTTTTAACTCTGCTAATTTATTTTCCAAATTTCCTTGGCAAATATTTGGGAGCACTAGAAATAATCCTTCACTTCATATGAGATTTTTGTAGCATCATTGAGCAGATGATTTTTGCTATAGGCACATTATGTCAATTTCCTAATTCCATCCTCCTGAACATCTGCCTTGGACAGAGATGTCTCTGTGGTGAGGAGCAGAGAATCTTCCTCTCCCTACTGGATATCAGATCCAGTGAGGATGGGAATTTTTGCCTGTTTTATTACAGTTTTAGTCTCAGAAACTAGAATATTTGGAAAATAATGGAAACTGGAGTAGTATTTGTTACCTAAACCAATTAGCTAATCAACCGATTAGTTAATTAGCTAATGAATTATCCGTGCCTATTTATTCTTATATAAATCAATCTCGGACAGCTTCCCATTTACAAAGGACTTGCAGATGGTTTCAAACCAGTAGCTGCTTAGAATTTTCATGACATTTCAAATATTCTGCAGTCTCATTTTGAAATTAATTTGTATTATATTATCTTACATGAACAAATTTTTAAAAAGTGTTTGATAGATGGCAAACAGAGCCATTGTCATGATGGAGCTTGTTGGCTTCTAAAGTTGAGTGACAGAGATGTGCCTTTGTGTAAAATGAGGAGGGATGTTTGAGAGAAGACTGTTGAGTGGCTGCTTCTTTGGTGAACATTTTTGTGATATGAGAACTTTTGCCTCCATATACAGACCTGTACCTGAATATTTTGATTTATGAATACTCCATTAATGTGTTAATGCCTCTGCACAAATCCTGCCTTTCCTGTGGCCCATGATTTATGTATCTACTGCGTATCCATTGTATTTACACATGTAGTTACATATACACCCGTGCTATATGTCTAACATCTATATATGCAATAAATGTGTGTATGTGTATGTACCTATGTACATAACATAGCACTCTGGGACAAAAAGAATCTGCCTCCACTTGGTGTATCCAGACAGAAAGCTTCTGAAAATACACAATACTGAAATTCTGTTGGCCTCATATTTGGATCATTGTGCAACAGCACTCTTCACAATGGGCCCAGAGCTAGTGGATTAAATACATAAGAGCCGTGCTATTCCACCTAGTAACTGAGATTTAAAAGAAGTATCATGGGAACATTGATTTTTACTTTTTTTGTGTCCTTATTTATTAGCTTTAAAGAATACATCTTTGAAAAAGAACTAATTTGCCACAAAATTCAGATGTCTTTTACAAATGTTTGTTTATTTTGTGTTTTTTTTTTCTTTTTAAGATTCTCCAATGGTAGCCTTTCTTTTAAAAATATTACTATAATTTTAGGTATTCAGCCTATTTTTTAACACTGTCACCAACCATACTTCTGCTAAGCGCCTTACCTTGAAATCCAAACTTTCTTAAGTCACTCAAGTGTTGTAAAGCTCCATTAAAAAGAAATTATGTCCATAGGACACCATTCCTTGACATTTGATCTCTAAACAAGTGTCTTCCAATAGAATTTTCTGCAATGGAGGGATATTCTATGATCCGAGCATCCAGTATGATAGCTACTAGCCAGCTACATGTGGCTTTTGTACACTTGAAATGTGGCTAGTGAGGCTGAAAAAGCTAATGTTTTAAATTTCATTTAACTTTAATGACATACATTTAAATCTATGTAGCTGCCTGTAGCTACTATATTGGACAGCACAGTCTATTCCAAAACTTGAAAAAAAAAAAAAAAAAGATTGTTGCAAGACCGAGAGCAGAAAGGATGGCTTGATTTAAATCAGATTTTATTCCTTCATTCAACTTATCACTCAACATCAATATTTATCGTTTGCTCCCTATTTTCTAGGCATTGGAGTAATTACTAATTGGAGAGCATTCAAGCATAAAGACATGTCTTATAAGAGAAAGGGTCTAAGGTAGAGAGTAATCCTCTTCATTCCCAAACATTCCCAAACCTCAGCATAAATAAAAATACTCATAGGAGAAAGGCAAGTAAGGAAATAAGCGTGTGTGTGTGGGATGGTGTTTAGAACATGGGTATATTTATATACGTGTGCATGTTGTTGATTAAATTCCTGGGACAAAGATTTCAAGAGGGAAGATATGGGTAAGGAAATTTATCAGGGAATGTCTTGAGATTGGAGAGAGAAAAAAACTAATTTGATGGAAATGTCGTTGTGAAATACATCTGAGTTGATCCTCTGGAAAGCTCTGGAGCCCAGTTATCAGACCGTGGCTGGGATGGAACAGCATCCACTAGTTACTGGATTGGTATAATTCCCTAAGAGGGATTCCTCAGACAAGCCTTGTTGCCACAGTATGAACAGCTGAGAAAAGGAGTGTGTTGGCCTGTGAAACAGAGAGAGGGCAGAGGGAGAAGACCAAGGGGAGGGGAAGAGGACGAGTGGAAGATCAATGGGAGAAAGAATTGCCGACTCACTTCTTTTTTTCTTGACACTCTTCATTATCTTAATCTTCTGGTACCGAAGAATTTGAGGTAGTAGACAATACAGTATTCTTTAGTTTTTTTGCATTATGAGTTCTTTAGTTGAGTCTTCATTTTAATGATTCTGAGGATCATAGTCCATTTATTTATTTACTTATATTTTTTATTACTCAATCCCCCCCCCTTTTTTTGTTTAGCTTTCTGATGCTGTGTTTGTGCCTTCAACACTTTCACCATGATTTTCTGCTCATCAATAAGGAAAGCACAGTTGATCCTGTCAGGAACACACTTAGCACCCATGAATCTACTTCAGACCCCACAGACATGTTGTTGTTTGAGACAACCTCATGCAAACTCCAGGTCTCACACCATGAACTCCTCGAAATAGGCCCAGGCCCAGGCCACATGCAAATTTTGGTGCTTCTTGGTATAAAGGTAAGCAACTCTATTACCAGGGGTTTGGAACAGCCTAGTTTTGTTAGAGGCTGTCTTACAGGTCAGCCTATGACAACACGTCAAATGCTGGACCATTCTGAATGTTTGTGGACACCAATACCCAGAAGAAGAAAAAGGCTCACAGTCCTCTTTTAAGGAATATTATATTTTTTCACAGAAAATGAGTATGTACCAAATGCTCCATCTATGATTTTAAAAGACCCATGAAAACCTTAAAGTCTACATCATCTGATACGTTAGCTTATTTCAGCCTTGGGCAATTTTTAGGCTTAACTCCCTGGATAGGAATCTGATTTGTCTCTAAATCCTCAGTAGATCTAAACAAAAAAATAGTCAAGTGAATTAATTAGTATACAAAACCCTCATCTGTCTCGATGTAGAAATTGCCATGATCTCCAAACATAAGGGGATGTTGGTATATATTAGAATTGGATTTCCTTTTCTTTGTTTGTATCCCATTTCCTGCCCCTTCTGTCCACCTTTGGTAAAGCACAAACTAATCCTGGCCCTTGCTCTAACGGCCTCAGTTGTGGTTGAGATAAAGTTAAAATTCCACTGCAGGGGCGCCTTGGGGTTCAGTCGGTTAAAGGGCTGCCATTAGCTCAGGTCATGATCTCAGGGTCCTGGGATCCAGCTCCTCATTGGGCTTCCTGCTCAGTGGGGAGTCTGCTTCTCCCTCTCCCTCTGCTGCTCCCCCTGCTGGTGCACTCACACTCTTTCTCAAATAAATCTTTTTAAAAAAGAAACAAAAAATCAAAACAAAAATAAACCAAAAAAAACCTTCCTTTGCAATTTGTTATATCTCCTTGTCAACTTTCCTGAGGATTTCCCAACTTCAGTTACTACCATTACCCTTTTCCTTGCTCCTGACATGCAGCTTACTCTCCAACTACATTAACCTAACTATACATTTTCTGGCCTCTATAGTCCTGAACATTCATTCTCCTCAGCTTGTAGTGATCTTTCCAAATGCCTCACCTAGTAAATTCTTACCCCTTAGGAAAAAGTACTAACCAATCTCACTGTTGGTTGTTTTTCTAAACTCTTACAATTAAAGAGAAGCAATCATTCCTTTTATTTATTATTTCTTTACATTTTTCTATTTCTTGTTGATGACTTCTCTCCTCTGTGCTCTGCTGGCCAACACGTTTGCCAGGCTGTCTTGTCACTGGGTTCCTGCATGTGCGTCAGGTCTTACCCATGAGATGCACTCAGGAGAGCTCTGGGGACTGGAAGAGGGGCAGAGTTTTTCTTCTTGCAGCGGGAGTGGCTCCCATGTAAAGCTTGGCTGACTTGAGTTTGCTGTGGCCAGATTTCTGTCTTCCACCCTTTGGTTGCTTTGAGGTTCTGGGATAGCGA
Organism: Canis lupus baileyi; assembly: GCF_048164855.1. Taxonomy (NCBI): domain Eukaryota; kingdom Metazoa; phylum Chordata; class Mammalia; order Carnivora; family Canidae; genus Canis; species Canis lupus. Next base: position 28,731,032 of record NC_132872.1, on the reverse strand, counting down.
GAGGTCAGCAGCAGGCCCTAGACACTTCTTAACCTCTGAGTGGCAAGTGCAGTAGCTTGGTTTCCAAATCTACAGGCCACTCCCTGAGTTCCACCTTCTAACAATGCTATATAAGCAACTGGTTCCTGTGTTAGGCTCTTTTCTGCTTGAAATAACTATAATAGGTCTAGTGTCTCAACTTTACCCTAAATAAGGCTGTTTAGCCTGCTTGATGAATTTAGGGATCAAGAATTAATAAACACACTGAAAGGATAAATATTATACATATTTATTTAGGTATAATGTATTATTATGTGTCTATATATCTAATAGTAATATTATAATTACATGTAAATACATACAAAATAAACATAAATATAAACATATAGAGACATATGAAAGTATTCATCCTTTAGTGTCATTCTAAACTATCACCCTGAAATGCTATTATACATCACTTCTATATTAAAATAGATATGTATTTGTATGTAAAATTTATATATAATATATATTATACATATAAATTTCTATTTATATGTAAAATAGATATGTATCTATATATAGATATATAAAAATAAAAGATATTCATCTATAAATATTTATATATAAAAAAGATATAGATAGACCTTGATTTCTTTTCAACATGGCAAAACATAGAATTTAGCTATCCCTTCCATTTAACAAGCTGTTTGATTATAAAGTCAGCCTACAATAGTACATATAATAATTTTAAAACACTTAATAGTTAATTAACTATTTTGATGTAAATTGTACATAAAAAAGGATAGGTCTACAATCCCACGATAAATATATAACTGTAGATGTATAATATTATTAACATTAAACAGTGTTTATTTTCATGAAAAATATAAATTTACTTTCACAATAATAGCAGCAGTAGTTTGTTTTGTATTTGCCTGGTGTGTTTGAAAGAAAATTGAATAATCCAAATAAATTTCACACAACTCTTGGAGCACAGCTAAAAGGTAGGCTAAGCGTCACTGGAACTGTACTCATTCTAGAAATAATATATGATTAATAATCATAATAAAGTGTCATTGGTAAAAACCAGATGTGAGGATTTTATGTTCTTCAACTTCATTTTTTCATTTTTAAAAAGCAATGTTTCTATCACTTGTTGGATAAATACATATATATAACATCAGATACCCTACAGTTTGCTTTAATGAACCTTTTACCAAAATATCAGTAATCATTATAAGATTCATGCATCTGTTCTGACCTATCATACAGCCAGCTGAATTATTCAGAAACAAACAGCAAGTCATTCCTCTTTGCCTAAATAGAGTACTCCTCATTTTTCAGAATCATATTCCAGCACACGGTAATGCAATCATCGCGCTGAGACTGTCAGTAATAACCCTTACTACTCAAGTGGCTTCTTTGAACAGCTGCTCTGACACAATTTAAAATCCCATATTCCTCTGAAGGATAACAAATAATGACTACGGCCACGGAAACATTTGAAATCTTAATGAGATACTGTAGGAAGACATTTACCTGGTATCAGCAGGGTGTCAACAGAGTGCCCATTTCCTTCTATTAGCTATTTATTGCCTGTGAACCTTTTAAGAACAGTAAAGACATCATGTGTTCTCTACATGTGACATTCAGAAACATCTGAAATTTGAGCATACAGATCGAGAAATATCCAGCACAGTTTCCTACTCCATCGGTCCATTCTTTATGCCTCAGTATTTCTGACATAAAGTGTATTAAAAAAGGATGTGAATCATGAAAATCTTAATTACAAATTGTGATTTTAAGAAATTCTTTTGGAACTACTTAATATTTCATATGGCTATTCAAGTCCCAGACTGTTAGATCAATTTATTTTTGCAAAAGAAAAAAAAGGAATACATAACGCATAGATTGAAGAACCTGATCAAAACAAACAGAAAAATAAAGAAAGAGAGAGAATCATTAAGGAATATGAATTGTTGTACAGGACTCTATACCAGAAGATAAATATGATAGAAAGCCATATTTTCAGCATTCCACTATAATTATAAATTATTGCAAATGCACACAAAGAAAGAGGAGAGAATTGTTTCGTTGTTAAACAAGTAACCTGGCATCCTCTTCTAACTTTATTGTTGGCAAGATTCATTTTCCATCAACTGGTTAAGAGAGAAAGTCTCAGAAAAGAGAGTGTCTGACTTCTGTCCCTTACCCCAAAGGCTTCTTCTGGAGCCTCGCCTGATTCGGTCAGGCTCGCACAAGATAGACAGACTTCTTTGGTTAACCTCCACTGAGCTGATCATAGAGCTTGTTTTCATCTGCAAAGTTCCTTCACTTTGGCCATGGAACCATATAGAAACCCAGAGTAATATTCCTAAAATGTGTCATATTTTATTAGTAGAAGGAAGTTTCGGATCTGTCTACACTGAAGGGAGGATATTTAAACAAGAGTACGGAGCATGGCAGTGGTGTTAGTATCCTGCCTATCATAACACTTAACAGTATTTTTTCAATACCACTGCAGATGTCTCCACAGTTGTCTCATTATTGTTTATTTGTTGGAAGTTCATCTTTTAGTAGTTTCTTCAAGGATCGTCAGAAAGGCTTTCTTTGAGCCAATAAATGTTTGGCAATATTGATTTGTTACTTTTGTCTTTAATAATGTGTGTGCTCATAGAATTATTGGTTTATGGGTTTTTTTTTTTTTTTTTTGAGGGATTTGCAGACATTGCTACTGTCCCTTTCAGAATTTATTATTGATGTTGAACACTCTTAGGTCTGCCTATTGTTTTGTATTTATAGATAAAATGGTGTTGTACTTTACTACCATCTGGTTCTTTGATAAGCTTTGAAATAAATTAGCTTTATTAACATCTTTCTAAACTGATCACTGTGTTTTTCCCTAAAATCCAATATATGCTTCAAATTGGTAATTTTAATACTTTTCCATTAGTTTTCTTGAATTTCATTCTTTCACCTCTTTAAAAATTTTTTTTTAATTTTGTGGATTTTTTGACTTCTCTCTTTCCTGTCCTGTCTTCCATCCTTTGTTCTCCCTCAAAGTAATTTTTCTTTTTCCTCTAAGTTCATTTTCCTCTTGAGATTCTTTTCAGAGGTCAACCAGTACCTAGTTTATTTCTATCTTTTGATGTTGTTCCTGAAATTTTGTATACTCTAATATTACAAAAGTAAAATGATATACTGATTTACCATATATTTTTAAAAAATTCAATGACAACCTTTTGGTCATGTTTACATTTCTCTGTACAGTAATCCCTCCTGTACCCACCATAGTCTGGAAGCAGATAATACTCCTGATGTATTTGTCTGAAGGTCAGTACAGTAGTAAGCTAGTGCTAGGTCAGGATACCTATCTCACTCACTTTGTCTCATCATGCAGGCATTTTATCATCCCACCTCATACAAGTAGACCGGTGAGTACAGCACAAGATATTTTGCAAAAGATTATACTAACGTAACTTTTATTAGAGTGTATTGTTAATTTGTTCCATTAGTTATTATTAATTTCTTACTGTGCCTAATTTATAAATTAAACTTTATCATAAGTATGAATGTAAAGGGGGAAAACTGATTTCAGAGATCTACTGGGGGTCTTGGAACAAATCTGCAAATAAAGCACAGGGGTAGAGGTTACTCTGGTAAAAAAAAATTCTGATAACTGTAACCATCTAGGTTCTCTCTCTCTTTTTTCTTTTCTCCTTACACTTGGTAGATCCAGTGCTTGATATTTTACATTTTACTTCGATTTGAATGTTGTAATTACTTCCTGAACTTGATTTTTATCAAGAGACCAGCATCATGTTGGAGGATAGCAAAGCATTTCTTGTGTAACAAGAATATCTATTTGAGTACAGTGCCTTGATCTATACTTCTGCCAAACAACAATCATCCGCTGCTTATGGTCTCCTCACAGTACAGCGTGGCTCTCCTTCACTGGCCTATCTACTTGAAAAAACCCCTTTCTGCAAATAGCTTCGCTGTATAATTGCTCATACATAGCTAACTTCCAGCTTCTTCTTCGTACCAAATGAGGCTGGAAAGAGGAAACTTCTGCCACTAGCCATAATATATGTCCCCTGTTCCAATTTTGTCTTTGAACCTTAGGCTGCATCACTTAATTTTGGAAAATATGCCTCTATTATAGTGGTATAACATCTTCAACCATGGGCATCTTCTCCTGACCTTTTTCCAAACCATTACCTCCATTTGCCTCCATTATATATACTTACTTCACATGATGCAGCACAAGAATGCATAAATTTTCCATTGTTGTTGCAAATAGAGATTGAATTTCAATTATTTATCCTTCTTGATTTCAAAAGATTTCTGAAAAGACAATGAGAAAGGCACATGCTCCTTGACATTTTTAAGTTATAGTTCTACTCTTGAATTCCATGTAAGATTTTTAAAAATTTTTAAGTATTTCTATCTTATCTTATTATCTTATCTTATTCTTATCTTATTATTATCTTATCTTATTCTTTCTTTTATCTTGCTAAAGAAAATCTGATATGATAGTTTTGTTTTACGTTGTATTTAGTGATGATTGTTAGGTAGCTACCCTGGTCATTGCATACCTCGAAATAAAGTCTTAATGTTGCCTTCTTCGGAATTACATTTTAGCTAACATTCTAGATTGTTAGTTGTTTTTCTTCAGCATTTTTTCAGATATTCTTTACAACGGGTTAAAAACAGTCTGATATTTTAATTTAGCTGAAAATTAATTTTGTTTCTTCTGCAAATGATGTTATTTTACTCTTGTAACTTAAAAAAAGAAAAAAACTGATTATTTTATCTTCCAAAGTTTTTCGTATGCTGGATATAGGTACAGATATATTTTATTTACCCTTCTTAGCATAAATGTAATATAAAAATGGAACTAATTTTTTTCGATTATCAAAAATTCACATTGATTATATCTTCAAATATTACCATTCTATTGTTTCTTCCATTTTTTTTCTTCTGAAACCTAAATGTTTATTTCACAGTCTCTACATGTCTACTACTGATCATTCTTAACATTACATCAGTGCAAACATCTTAACATTCTGGTGCATTAGTGGCAAATTCCTCAGTAGCGTCTGACAAGTTGCAAAGCTTTTCTTCATTAATGTCTTAACCTATTTTGTACTATCTATTGTGTTTCTATCTCAAGGACAATATAAATATAAATGCCTTTCAGTATCTCCAAATTTTTAAATTATTTCCATAGCCATAAATTCTTATTTTATTCTTTTATTTACTAATCCTAAATTTCTTTTAATTTTTTCATATAACGCTTGAGCAACACAAACATGAATTTAATCTCTTCATTAGACTACTCTGTAAAAATTTAATCTAAATTTATGTACTAGTTAATTTGTTTTTGCTTATTATTTTTTCTGTAAAAATTTAATCTAAATTTATGTACTAGTTGTTAATTTGTTTTTGCTTGTTATTATTTTTTCTTTTTTGAAATTTGATATGTATCATTTGAAAAGTTTTCTTTTTTAATATATTCATATTTTTCTTTGTTTTTATTTATTTATTTTTTTGTTATCTCCTAGCCAACCGTTTGCTGGTGTCCTTTGGACTTGGGCTTACTGTGAAATTTTATAGCCTTTTAAAATTAATAAAATATCGGGCTTTTTATAGGGTGAGTGGTATTGGAGAGACAATAAACATGAAGTTTCCATCACCTTTTTTCAGATCTGAAGCTGTTCATATTCCTTTAATTTGCACCCTCAAGAGTATAGTTACCAGATAAAATAGAGGCTGCCTAGTTTAATTTGAATTTAAAGTAAATTGGGTAATATTTTTGTAGAAGTGTGCCCATTTTATTTGGTATTTCTATTTGCTAAATGTGGCAATCCTATTGAAAAGGTGGTCCTTCAGTAATATTGCTAGCATCATTTGCTGAAGATAGGGAGCTTGACAAATAATGCTTGTATTCAAGTAGGGAGCCTGACTCTTGTTCCCCTATCACATGGTTCACATATCCCTTTATCATGCCAAAGCCAAATCCTTGGGAATTTCTGTATATTTATGGGTCAAGAACCCATGGTTTCAACACTGTATGCATTCTGTCCAACTCTATTTTTTCTACTTAGCTATGCCTTTTCAATTATCTACATTTATAATGTTTTATTTGTATTTAGTAAAGAAAGTATATTGTAACCTGAATGTACTGTGTCATCTTGAGCAGAAATTCATCATTTTTTTAAGAATAAAAATACATTGAAAAGAAGTAAAGTATCACCATACTTTTCAGAGTATCCAGTTATCTACACACATATTTAAATAGAGGTAGCCATAATTCCACAATTAAATCTAAAGCCAGTGCAATATATTATTGAAATTCAAGTGTTAACATTTTCAATGGAATCACAAGGCCAGTAAATATTTGGGAGAACTTGACATTTGTATTCTGCATTGTGTATAACACTGAACTTTTATGAAGTATTTTATTATTAGGGATTAACTATAACATTACCTTTTAATGGAATCATAAATCTTTAATTACAGTTCAATATGTTGCTGACTTAAATTGCTTTTGGACTGAAAATTCTATTATAGTATACCGTATGAAGAAGCAATTACTTTTCCCTAAAATAAATATCCTAATTTATAAACACAGAAAAGATGCATTTTTCAGTACATATCTTTCGGTGAGGGGGAGAGGAGAGACTGTAAGACATCTTTCCTTGCAAAGAGATGTGACATTTTTACATCTTTACTAAACAAGAGAATATCAGAATGGGAGGACGTACTTTAAAGATTAGTTTAAAGCACAAATGGAATCAGGATTTACTTTTATTGCCCTCATGGTAATATTAACACAACAATAACAAAGACAATAATAGTAAGAGGAGCAAACTCTTGCTTGAACATGGTCTATTAAAATAACATCTAAAAATTGTGTTTAAAATTATATTTTTATATGCATGTGTTTAATCAGTTTATATGAAATCTCATATGCACATGTATTTTTTATGTGATTTAACATGTAAAATAAAAAAAGGATATGGCAGTTAAGGGCAAATATACCAGACGAATTTAATCAATATTTTTAATTTCACACAGACAAGAAAATATTGTGTAATAAGATAACATTGGGCTTTATATACCAGCTTTACATTAATTTTTTTAGTTTAATATTTTTAAAATAAAATTCTTTCAGTTTTATTGTTATCCTATATAAAATTGAAAATACTTAATAATAAGTATTATTAGACTAATAATAATAATTTTTAAAAATATGGATGCACCATATTTAATAGCATAATGCCTGGGTCATAGTAAATGTACAAATAATAGCTCTTGTACCATTTACATTCCAAATAATCAAATGCTATCCAAAATACACAAAGAATTCTTAAAACTCAGAAATAAGGAAACAGCCCAATTGAAAAATGGGCCAGAAACCTTAACACTTTACCAATAAAGATACACAGCCAGCAAATAGTCACATGAAAAGATGTTCCACATTGTATGTTATCAAGAAAACGCAAATTGAAACAGAAATTAGATACCACTATATAACCGTTAAAAAGCCCAAACTCTGGAACATTGACAACACCAAATGCTCAAAATGATGCAGAAAAACAGGAATTCTCATTCATTGCTGGTGGAAATGGAAAATAGTACAGCCACTTTGGGAGCTAGGTTGGCAGTTTCTTAGAAAGCTAAACATATTTTATGATATCTGATCAGTGATTGCACACCTTGGTATTTGCTCAAAGAAGTGGAAACTTATGTCCACACAAAAACCTGCTCAGGAATATGTTTATACCAACTTCATTAATAATTGCCCAAACTTGCAAGCAATCAAGATGTTCTATAGTAGGTGAATGGATAAATAAACTATGGTATATCCAGACAATGGGATATTATTTACTGGTCAAAATATATGAGCTATGAAGCCATGAAAAAAAAAAACACGAAAGAATCTTGACTGATTATTACTGAATAAAGGAAAAACAATCTGAAAAGACAACATACTGTATGAGTTCAACTATTTGTCACTTTAAGAAAGGGAAAACTATGGAAACAATAAATGATCCATGTTTGCCAGAGGTTGGTGGAACTGGGCTGCGGGAAGTGGGATGAAGAGGTAAACACAAGGGATTTTTCTCAGGCAATGAAAATACTCTCATGGTGGATACATGTCATTATACATTTGTCCAAACCCAAACCCATAGAATGTACAACACTAAGAACAAAGCCTAATATAAAAGATGGACTTTGCAAAAAAAAAAAAAAAAAAAAGGACTTTGCATGATAATTAAGTATCCGTGTAGGTTCATCAAAGTGTAATGAAGGTACCTTCCTGGTACATGATTTGATAAGGAGGGCAGAGAGTTGCGAATGTGTGTAGGAGTGATTATATAGGGAAAAAAATCTAGTTCTGTGAAAAATGCTACCAATATTTTGATAGAGCTTGTGTTGAATCTGTAAATTGTTACAGATAGTATGGATAATTTAAAAAGGTTTATTCTTCCAACCCATACACATGGTATATCTTCTCATTTATTTGTGATGTCTTCAATTTTCTTTTTTTTATCAACCTCTCAGCATTTTAAGAGTATGTTTTTATCTTCTTAGTTAAATTTGTTCCCAGGTATTATATTCTTTTTGGTAGAGTTGTCAATGAAATTATTTTTCTTAATTTCATTCTGTGCTAGTTTGGTTTTTAGCATAGAGAAATGCAACAAATTTGTATGTTAATTTTGCATCCTTCAACTTCACTGAATTCTTTTGTTAATCCTGATCATTTTTGGGGGGAGTCTGTAGGGTTTGCTACATATAGTAACATGTCATCTGCAAGTAGTGAGAGTTCACTTCTTCTTTACCAATTAATTTGAATGCCTTTATTTTTGTCCTTGTCTGACTGCAGTGGCTAGGACATCCAGCACTGTGTTAAATACAAGTGGCAATAGTGGGTAGCCTTGTCCTCTTACTGACCTTAAAGGGAAAGCTTTCAGCTTTTCACCATTTAGTATGATATTAGCTGTGGATTAACAAAGATAAAGGTATTACAATCCCAGACTTCAATAAATAAATGCTTTTTATTACGTTGAGGTATGTTTTCTCTAAACCCACTTTATTGGGTCTTTATCGTGAACATATGTTGAGTTTGTCAAATGTTTTTCTTCATCTAATGAAATGATCATCTGGTTTTTATTTTTCATTTTGTTAATGTGAGGTATTGCATTGATTGATCTGTGGATATTGAACTATCTTTGCATCCCTGAAGTAAATCCTACTAGATCATGGTGAATAATCTTTTTAATGTACTGCTAAATTTTCTAATATTATGCTAATATTTTGCTAAAATTTGTTAGACTTTTGCATCTATGTTCATTAGGGAGGATATTGGTCTAAATTTTTCTTCTTTTTATCTTTTTTTTATGGTGTCTTTGTCTTGCTTTGATATCAAGGTAATACTGACCTCATAGAATGATTTGGAAGCATTTGTTTCTATTTGGGAGAATACTTTAGGAAGGATAGGTACTAATTCTTCTTTAAATGTTTGGTAGAATTCACCTATGAAGCCACCTGGTCATGGACATTTGCTTTGGGGAGTTCTTTCATTACTGATTCAGTATTGTTCCTTGTGATTGGTCTGTTCAAATTTTCTATTTCTTTCCAATTCAGTCTTGGAAGATTGTGTTTATAAGAATGTTTCCACTTTTCTAGTGGAAATTTTGTCCAATTTGTTGGCATATAATTTTGTCCAAATTTTGTCCAATTTGTTGGCATATAATTTTTCATAGTAGGCTCTTATAATTCTTTGTGGTTTTATAGTATCTGTTACTTTTAATTTGATTTTATTTGAGTCTTTTTATCCTTTGTGAGTCTGCCAAAATCATTATTTTAATAATTTTGTAAATCTTTTCAAAGAACCAGCTCTTGATCTCATTAATCTGTTCTATTTTTTATATCTGTTTCAGTTTTCACCATGATCTTTATTGTCTTCCTTCTACTAACTTTAAATTTGCTTGATTTTTTTTTCTAGTTCTTGTAAGTTTACTAGGTTTATTTGATGTTCTTCCAGTTTATTGAAGTAAACCTGTACCACTATATACCTTTATATTAGAACTATTTATGCTGCATCCCACAGGTTTTGGAGCATGATGTTTCCAGTTTTTATTTATCTCAATGTACTTTTTTTGATTTCCTCTTTAATTTATTCATCAGCCATTGATTGTTACTAGCATTTTGTTTAGCCTCTACATGTTTGTATTTCTCCAGTTTTCTCTTTGTAATTAATTTCTAGTTGTGTAGCATTGTGGTTGAAAAAAATGCTTGATATGATTCTAGTCTTCTTAATTTATTGAGATTTATTTTGTGGCTTAATGTATGATGTCTTGGAGACATGGCTTAATGGCTTGGAGAATGTGTTATGTATACCTGAAAAGAATGTGTATCCTGTTGTTTTTGAATGGAGTGTTCTATGTATAGCTATTAAGTCCATCTGTGTCACTCAAAGCCACAGTTTCCATTATTTTCTTTAGGTTCACCTATCCATTGATGTAAGCGGGGTGTTAAAATCCCCTACTATTATTGTATCAGTATTTCTCCCTTTGTTAATATTTGTTTTGTATGTTTAGATATTCTATGTTGGGAGCATAATTACTTATATTTGTTATATCTTCCTATTGGATTGATCCATTTATCATTATCTAATGCCTTTTTCTTTTCTTTTTTTTTTTAATTTCTAAGCTGCTTTTTATTTTATTTTTATTTATTTATGATAGTCACACAGAGAGAGAGAGAGAGAGAGGCAGAGACATAGGCAGAGGGAGAAGCAGGCTCCATGCACCGGGAGCCCGACGTGGGATTCGATCCCGGGTCTCCAGGATCTCGCCATGGGCCAAAGGCAGGCGCTAAACTGCTGCGCCACCCAGGGATCCCCTAATGCCTTTTTCTTTTCTTTCTTTCTTTCTTTTTTTTTTTTTTTACAAAAAAAGCAGTGTTTATTTTACAGTTTTTTAATGTAAATATTGCTACCTCAACTTATTTTTCTTTTTTAAAGATTTTTTTTAAATTTATTTACTCATGACAGACACAGAGAGATACAGAGAGAGAGAGGCAGAGACACAGGCAGAGGGAGAAGCAGGCCCCACGCTGGGAGCCCGACTCGATCCCGGGACCCCAGGACCATGCTCCAGGCCGAAGGCAGGTGCTAAACCACTGAGTCACCCAAGGATCCCCCTCAACTTATTTTTCACTTCCATTTGGATGGAATATCTTTTCCCATCTCTTCACTTTTAGTCAGCATATGTCTTGATGTCTAACAGGAATCTTCCTAGGCAGGATATAGATGTTTGTTTGTTTGTTTGTTTTTTCTTTTTTTTTTTTATCCATTCAGTTATCCTTGTCTTTTGATTAGATGTAGTTCATTTTATTTAAAGTAATTATTAAGAAATGTGTAATTATTGCCACTTTTCAAAATTGTTTCTAGTTGTTTTTGTATTTCTTTTCTTTTTTTTTCTTCTCTATTTTCTTACCCATATGTTTTGATGACAGTCTTGAGTGTTGTGCTTGGATTTTCTATTCCTTTTTTTTTTTTCCTGTACCTACTATAGATTTTTGATTTGTGCTAACCATAAGTAGGTAGGTAGGTAGATATATACATACCAGTCTGTATTAAGCTGATAGTATCTTAAGTTTGAACATATTCTAAAAGCACTACATTTTTAATCCTCCCTCCACATTTTGTGTATTTAAGTCATATTTTACATCTTTTTATTTTGTATCCTTTAACTATTATAGATATAATTGATTTTACTACTTTTTTCTTTTAAGCTTCATAATAATTCTATAAGTGATTAATCTACTCTCTTTACTATATATTTGCGTTTATCTGTGAAATAATTTCCTTTCATAATTTTCTTCTAGTTAACGGCTTTTTCTTTTCCTACTTACAGAAGTCCCTTTAACATTTCATATGGCTGGTTTAGCAGTGATTAATGTCTTTAACTTGTCTTGGAAATGATTTATCTTTTGTTCAATTCTGAATGATAACCTTGCCAGGTAGAGGGTATTTTTGGTTTAGTTTTGTTTATGTTTTTGGGTTTTGTTTTTTTTTTCCTTTCAGCACTTAGAATGTATCATGCCACTTTCTACCTGGCCTGCAAAGTTTCTTCTGAACAGTCAGCTGAGAGCTTTAGGGAGTTTCCCTTATGTAAATAACACATTGGTTTTTTTCTCTTACTGCTTTTAAAATTCTTTTTTAATTTTTTTTATTTTAAACTTTGACATTTTAACTATTGTGTATCTGGGTGTGGACCTCCTTGCATATATCTCATTTTGAGCTCACTGTGCTCCTGTTAAATGCCAGTTTCCTTCCCCAAATTAGGAAAGTTTTCAGCTATTCTATCTTCAAACAAGTTTTCTGCCTTTCTCTCTCTTTTTTTCTTCTGGGATGCCTTAAATGTGAATGTTAGTATGCTGATGTTGTCCTAGAAATCCCTTAGTTTATCTTCATTTTTAAAATTATTTTTTCATTTTTGTTATTCAGTTTGGTTGCTTTCCAGGTCTTCCAGATCACAAATCCATTTTTCTGCATCCTCTAATCTAGTGTTGAATCCATCCAGTGTGTTTTCATTTTAGTTATTGTATTTTTCAACTCCGATTAGTTATTTTTTATATATTTTTGTTTTCTTTGTTGAAGTTCATACCGAGTTTACCCACTCTTCTTTCAAATCCACATCCACTCTTGACCTTTTTTATGACACTTACTTTGAACTCTTTATCAAATATTTTGGTTATCGCTATTTTATTTAGTTTTCCTGAGATTTTTTTTTCTGTTCTTTTGTTTGAAACATATTTTTCTGTCTCCTTATTTTGTCTCTCTGTATTTGTTTCTATGTATTATATAGGTCAGCTATTTTCTCCTGATCTTGAAGATAGTGCCCTTATGTATAAAGCATCCTATGGGGCCTGGTAGTACCACTTTCCCTGGTTACCAGAATCAGGTGCTCTAGGAATGCCTTGTGTGTAGGCTTGAATACCTCCTGTTATAACTGGGCTGTGACTGTTGCACATGTATGCTGCTGTGTAGGTCTGGGCCCAGCCTCATGGGCTGCAATGGCTGGTTGTGACTATTGCATGCACACTGGTTGGCACCACTGGCACAGCTGGCTAAGAGGCCCAGAGGTAACTGTAGCAGGCATGCTGGTGTGTGGGGTTGGCCTCCAGCCTGACCAGGTATAATGATGAGTGGTGACAACTTTGGGAAAACTGGTGGGCAGGACTGGTGACCAGCATAGCTCCTAGAGGCCCACCTGTAGCTGGTGTCAGGCATGTTGATGGGTAGGATCATCTCCTGAAACAGCTAGCTGAAAGGCCTGGCTGCAGCTGTTGGCAGATGTGTAGGTTGGTAGAACTGTAACCCCCTTCCTAATGTGGAATGTGCTTTGTAGTGGCACTGGTTCTGGCCAGAGCTTTCCACTGGGTATAGTGGGGGTAGTAGTCACTGGCAGGGGGATGCTGGTTCTAACTGTTGCTGCCCACTGGGTGTGTTGCACTTTGCAAAGATATGTTTGCCTATATGGGCTGGTTTGCACAGTAGTACTAGGATGGGCAAGTAGCATGTAAATGGAAGTGTGAGAATGGGTTCCACCATCCCTGGGCCAATTAAGCAGCTGAAAGGAAGGCAAGAAAATGGTGTCCAACTTCCATTCCTGGAGAAAATTCTTACAGTTCCTTGCCCATCCAGCACATCTTAAAATTAGTCAACAAATGGCCTTCACCTACAACCCAGGCTCTGAAATGTCTGCCTCTGTGCTGGGTCTCAGATCAAGTGATATAGTGTGCTGGCCCATTAAGAGCAGAGTATGAGTTTCTTATAAACCTCAGTTTCATGAAGTTAAGCCCCATTGATTTTCAAAGCCAGACATTATGGGACTTGTAGGCTTATCTTCCTGGTGCAGATCCCCAAGGTGGAGTGTCCAGCCCTGATGTAGGTCTGGATACTCTTGCTCCTCAAGGAGAATCTCCGTGTTTGCGATATATCTCCTGCTGTGGGTCACTGCACAGGGGGTTGGTTTCCCAATCATGTCTGTGCCCCTCCTAGCCTTCTCACTGTTGCTTTTTGTTTATGTCTTTAGAGGTGGAAGTGCTGTTCTGCTAATCTTCAGGTCATTTTCAGAGTGAGTTACATTATATGCAGTTGTAACTTCAGTATGCCTGTGGGAGGAAGTAAGCTCAAGATCCCCCGACTCCACCATCTTCCTTGACTTCTAATGCTATCTTACTTTTAGTAAATTAGTGTCCTTTGATTTTTATCAATAACAACTAAACAGCAAATATCCACTATTTAAAAATACTGTTAAAAGTAACAATTATTCACTATTTAAAAACAGACATAGTAGGATTAGCAAAATAGTATAAACAGAGACAATTCTGTTAGTTCCACAATAAAAACAAACAGATGTGGTGCCAAAAACAGGTACTCATGGATATACTTGAAATAATAAGAGAAATAGAATGTATCCCACTCTCATCTGCACATAAATCCAATGGCTAGATCAGAGTAGTATTCTTTAATTCAATAAAAATTTCACCAACTTATATACACTTTACAAAGAAATGCAAAGATGAATGAGACATAATTTATTTCTCATCTGAAAGAATATATACTTCATTGGAGAAGAATGGCACATACTTAAAATATGAAAATAATCGGATGCCTGTGTGACTCAGCGGTTTAGCGCCGGCTTCAGCCCAGGGCATGATCCTGGAGACCCGGGATGGAGTCCCGCGTCAGGCTCCCTGCATGGAGCCTGCTTCTCCCTCTGCCTGTGTCTCTGCCTTTCTCTCTGTGTCTCTCATGAATAAATAAATAAAACCTTTAAAGAAAATGCAGATAATTGGTAAAGGGAGGAAAGTGTTTTCTAAATTGAAATATATATATTATGTGAAAAGTCCATTTTACTTTGACATTATAAGTTCTGCCTCCATTATTCCTGTAACTAATATGCAAAGTACTTAAAAATATTTTTAAATGTTCTATGGCTACCTACAAATATTAAGTTGTATATTTCCCTTTATAGGTGAAAAAGAAACATGTTTCCAAAGAAATTACTACTCCAAAATAACCTTAAAATCGTAAGTAAAAAAGTAAATTCTGCTGAAACTAATACTATAAGTTAATGAAGTTAAAAACTTGGAAGAAATCTGAAATTCTGAAATTCAATTTTGGCTAGAATTTTGAAAGTTCAAAATTGAAATACATGATCGGATGTGCACATGTGCATATATATGCAAACAAAACCTTGTTTGAGTGTATATTTACAGAAATTTAATTGTGGTTATTTCTCATATTTGTTGCTGCTAGCTTATAGTTTCTTGATTCTCTTTAATTTCTCAGAATTTTGATAGTGATTTTACACACACATTTATTATATATATATTTGGTATATATACAATATAACTATTATGCATGTAATATATATTACACGAAATACATGTCATATATGTAACATATACATATCATAAATGTATGCATGTAACATTTTACATACATAAATGTATATATAATATATATTATTTTAAAATTAGATGTATTAAATCATAGAAATAAAAGGTCTTTTTTAGAATACAAAAGAATATATATTTTAAGATACATTAAGTTTAAATTCTCTGTTTAGTGGGATAGTAATCAGTCATTGAAACTGTATAACTCTTTTAACACCAAGGTGGCCACTAATGCATATGGGTCAAGCTAAAAGCACAAAGTGAAGAGGAATTAAATGTGCATAGAATACAATTATAGAAAACCAGCTGTCCATTTTTTAAGAAATCATATGTGCAAAATAACAAGGGAAAAATCTCAAACCTGGCAAACATTAAGTATTTTAAAAGCTTTTATAAAATCCTATACTATATGCATCACTAGATTTTAAAATATGACTGTAAAGCTATTTTTTTAATGTTAAGAATCTTTGACACATTTATATGCTATGGAGATCTATGACAAGTTCGAAATTTTAGTCAATCAACCAGATGGTTTATCTTCACGATGCCAAATTGCCACCTGCTTAATAACAGTTGCATGATTAACTGTACTTTTAAAATTTTTATCCACGTGTTTGGCAAAGGATAGGAACAATCATTATATGTTATTTTTAAGCATTTAATGGTACCACATGTTCAACAACATACAAAATCTTTATATTTCATGAAAATAACACTGTTAAGGACATGGCACAAAAACACAAAATGTACTGGATGGTATAAGTGTTCATATCATTGCGAGTCTCGAAATAATAATTTCTAGAAAATATATTTTGTAGACTCAATCTTTGAACTGTCTGTTACTCTGTTTCTTTGATTACAAAAGGCCTGAAGGAGAGCATTTATATTCAATTTTCTAAGTACCAAAGCTGATTTGCAATGCTACCTCAGAAATTTGATTGGTAAAATAACTTAGGGATATGATATTTTGTGTCTTTGTATAACTCATATAATAGACTTACCTTACACAAATATTAGAAAATTTAATGAGTACTTTGTGTATCAACATATTTTAATAGCACTATTGCTATCATACAACTAGCTATTTAACATTAGCTGTGTTAATGTAGATCATAAGCACAACTTGCATGCTTTATGAAATAACAAATTACTTTCTGATAATAAGTTAATAACATTTTGAGAGTAAGTTGTGTATAGGCCATTTAAATAGACAACACATAAAAATGGAATTCGGAAAGTAGCAAAGTTAGTTTAAAAGAATCTCAGTATTTTCATTATGAATGGATATTTTAAAAATATAGGTTTTCTGCACTTCTCTTTTACTGAACATCATACTATTCAAATTGCTCTGCACATAATTACTTAGTTGTTTTACTGCTTGGCATTTATTATGCATGCATTTGTGAGTGCTGCATGAATGATACTACCTGTCAATTTTTTCTAAATATTTCAATTATCCAGAATGTTTTATCATTAAAACAAGTGTAGCCAAGGTTTTCCTTTTTTCCCCCATTAGTCTCATGAGTAAATTTGGCTTTAATGTGTGGCTGTGCATATACAGGTTTATTATATATTCTGGGCAAATCACCTCCATACGTTTTTTTTAATTTGATTTTATAAGAAATTAATGTCTAATCTCTATCACAGTTCATAATTTTATTTTTTGCAGGTAGGGTCCTTTGACAATTTATAGAATATCTATAGTTTTATATTTTTTCAAATAAGCAATTCTTTCTACATATTAGTCCTTTATTTTTGTATAATTTTTGGTTCAGTGCATTTTTTAAACTAATTGTTAAACTTTTCTGACTACTTTTTCTGCCCCAGAGTTGGATTTAAAATGACACAAACTTTCTTCTAAACTACAAGTAGAATAATCTTTATTATCTTCTAGGAGAAAAAAAAAAAACGATTGATAGAATTTTAATTTGCTATGATATTTAAAATTAGATAGTATATTTTGGCTTACTATATAAGAAAAACAAGAGGTGTTACATGCAAGTATTACTATCATCCTTAGCAAAAAGCAAGTCTGTATTAACATTCAAGATTTATAGAATTAAAATAGTTTGGTATTTTCCTTAAAGATTTTATTTATTTATTCATGAGAGACAGAGAGAGAGAGAGAGGCAGAGACACAGATAGAGGGAGAAGCAGGCTCCCTGTGAGGAGTCCCATGCAGGACTCGATCCTAGGACCCTGGGATACGCCCTGAGCTGAAGGCAGACACTCAACTGCTGAGCCACCCAGGCATCCCAAAATAGTTTATTTTAAATGGTAAAATTAAATCTGTACTTTGTGACATAATCTAATTAAACAAGTTTTTAATTTCTGATAGTTTTACATTTGTTTAATTGAGGGAAAAAATCTCATCCTTGAGACAAATTACCTGGGAGGAAGTAGGTCACTGGGAGCATAACCTGAATTTGATAAAAAGGACTTGGAAGAAGTGAACAGGAACATGCATTTTGCTTATTCAGCTATTTTGGAGACTCCACACTAACCCACAAGGTTTCCTAGGAAGAACAGAACAATTTGCAGTGTAGGCCCAACTGCAGCAAGGTCTTTGGCCTAGTAGATACAGTAATCAATACCTCGATGGTTTGTTTGAGTTACCTTTTTGTTCTTTATCTGAAAAATAATGCAAAACTTTTGCTGAGGAAGAATCCCCAGGTTCTGAGAATCTTTAAACTTTGTGTCTAGCTTGGAAGTTTAGAATGTTGAACACTGACAACATTTTTTTAATTATCATCTGCATACCCAGCATTCCTTGTCCTTCATGTCATTGAACTATGCGAGGAGAATAGAATGATCTCTCTAAAGATTTAATGAACTCTTAGAAGCCAGCCCAAAAAGTAACAGACATTTTACATATTTCATGGGAAATTCGGTCTTCTAATGCATATTTGTGTCTCATGCTAGTTTAGTTGTGCATTTATCTTGCAAAGTAGCCATTCATGAGGCTTTTTATCACTTTTCAATTTGCATTACTTTCCTGGTACCACTTACTTCAAGTTTGACTTAATTTTCAAATACTTTCCCTGTAATGCCACCTCAGGATATGCCCTTTATTCCCTGAGTGTGTATTGGCACATGTTGTCTATACTCCCAAGAAATTAACTTGCTGATTATCAATGTCAAAAGCAATAACAAGCATTATACAGACTGCTAAGGGTGAAGTCATATACTGTCTATGTGTGAGACTAATGAGAAAAGAGCTACCAAATCCAATGTTCATGGCAGATAATATAGTTCTTTCAAAAAATGTGTGCAAAATTACGTGAGATTTTTTTAATTTTATTGAAGTAAAATGTAGTTTATTATAGAAAGAAAATTGATTAATTCAATGTCTATATAATGCACATATTTATGCATATGGATAAAAATATATAAGGCTATCTAACTAAATGTATGCATATTATATATAGATACAGATATATATATTGATATTTATCACAAGACACATTTTAGAACTAGAATCTTAATTATTAAATACATTGTCTTATTCCTTACTTAAAAAAACCCTCATATCCTCATATACAAAGAAATCAAGAAAAGTACTGAGTGAAATTAAAGGTAATTTTCTAAATCCTTAAGGATGAATAAAGTAGCTACTAAAATGTTCCACTAATTTTAATAAAATTAATAAAGAAATATTTTTTCTTTTCTTCCCCCCACACCTAGTTTCTACATCCTCTTTCACCACATTTCCTACATTTTCTCTTCATCCTCCCTTCCCCACTTCATTCTTCACTGCTACCTTTTCCTTCCCTACTTTTTCCCTCATTGGCTATTATCATTATTGTCATGAACAGCATCTTCATAATTATATGCCTCCAAGACATCACATAGTTCAACATCACATTAGGTCATTCAGGGATTATTTCACAATATTGATAATCATTTTTTGTGGTTATGGATTTTGATGCCATTACAGAAAACCTCATAAGCATCTGGTGTATATTTCTAATCATAATCCCAGTAGTGGAGAAGAAAATTTATAGTCAGTATTACTTTAAAGAGATAGCTCTACTGTTTATAATTTCTTCTAAATAGAGGTATTTCAACATTTTCCCTTTTTTCCGTTGTTCAGTTGATTACCCTCTTAATAGAAAATAATTATTTAAAAACCTTATGAAACATTTACTAATAAAAATATGAATGTGATAGACAAAAATTTCAACAGATATACATTTTATATAATACAGATGTGTCATGCTTTTTTAAAAAATATATTTTATTTATTTATTCATGAGAAACACAAAGAAAGGCAGAGACACAGGCAGAGTGAGAAGCAGGCTCCCTGCAGGGAGCCTGATGTGGGATTTGATCCCAGGAACCTGGGATCACGACCTGAGCCAAAGGCAGATGCTCAACCACTAAGCCACCCAGGTAACCCTGTTTCATGCTTTTTAACCCCAAAAGTCTCTACAATATTCTATGTTGATAGTCTGCCCCATAATAAGTTGAAGTAAAAACACTCAAATACACTGTTTTTGTACAAAATGAAATCAAACAACCAAGTAAAAATCAACTCGTTGTTGCTTTCTTGCTATTCTCTTCTCAATGAAGATCAGTGCCTACACATGGATTAGAAAAACTTGGATTCTACAACCTAAGAATCATGTAAAATGCATTTTTTAAAGATTTTATTTATTTATTCATGAGAGACACACAGAGAGAGAGGCAGAGACACAGGCAAAGGGAGAAGCAGGCTCCATGCAGGGAGCCCGACGTGGGACTCGACCGGGTCTCCAGGGTCAGGCCTTGGGCTGAAGGTGCTGCTAAACCGCTGAGCCCCCCAGGGCTGCCTGCATTTGTTTCTAAACACTACGGACATCTTTTCACTTAACAGATTTCTACTAAAGGATTTTCATTTTTTTTTCTTTTAAACTACTTTTTACCATAATTCAACAAGAAATTATCAAATATTTAATAAATGCCTGCCATACACAATGCAGCATGTTCCCTGTCTTTCAAAGAAGCCAGTAGCTGAAGTGTATCTCAATATGTATTTTTCTATTGAAATACATTAGAAAGAGAAAGCAATATTTAAAACAAACACAGAAACATTAACTTTAGCTCCCTAAAATACAGCAGCTGAGTAATAAAGTCCTTCACTGTCACGTTCGAACTTGCAAACAGAGTTGGTTTCAGATATTCCCTGGTGGTGATGCATTTGCTTCTCCTTCCCTATCTCCCCATATATTGTGTAGAAGAAGTTTTTCTTCTGCAATAGAAGAAAATACAGGATGACATAAGGGAAAAAGACTTATAAGAGATCATGAGAATCTTGACAGTCCAGGGGCACTTCTACCAACACAATTCATTTTTATTTTAAACGTTATCTGAGTCTAATTGGATTTTCTTCTTACAACTTGTGAGACTCATGAATTGTACCAAAGAATGTCTTCTTTTTCTCAGGTTGGGTTATATCAATGGAAATCCAAGGCTAAACATTTTCATATAAGTAATGTATTAAGAGGTTTCTAGTGAAAATCAGAAGGAGAGCTAGGAAATTGTTCATCCGAGGCAAGGTTAAAGATAAAGTCCTCTGTAGGAAAATTTTAGTTTCCTTGTGCAGAGATCTCTTGAAACAGTGTAAGAAACAATTCAGAGTGGCTTTGACAAGATAGAGAGGAGCTGACGCATTTGTCAGTCACTGGGTTACAAAAGGCTGAGGGGATGCTGGCTGACCCATCTGTTAAAGCAGGTAAAATGTGATTAGGCAGCTTATGGGCAGGACCTTTGATAAGAAGATGCAGTTGCTATTAGGAGTGGAAGCATATCAGTAGCCATTGTACATGAAGGTGATATGGAAACAGAAAAGATAGACATGGACAAGAGTGAGCTTCCATTCTTGCAAAGCAAGAGGCATAATTTCAGCTTCTGAATGATATGACCAACCAACTAAAATATATCTTGGGCTCCTTTGTGGTCTCTGCTTCCTCTGTCCTTCCTTCCTCACTGCTGGGAACCACTGATCACCTTTTGGTCCTTAGAATATTGCTTTTTCTATAATTTTGTGTAAATTATATGGTAATGTTTTCTTGTTTGTGGTTGATTTTTTTTTGATGTAGCATGATTTCTGAAATTCATCCGAGTTTTTCAATGTAAATATGTTTGTTTTTGCCGCTGAGTAGTATTCTGTGAAATTAGGGTATCACAATATGTTTATTAACAAGCTGATGATGGGTGTATCATTGAGCATTTCAATCAGAAATCTCTGATGGTTCTTTTTCTTCTATTTCCTTGCCAACACCAGGTATTGTCAAGCATTCTGATTTTAGCAAATCTAGTACTTTGGTAGTGTTATCTCATTATGGCTTGAATTTGAAATTCTGAGTGACTAATGTTGAACACATTTTCATGTGCCTATTGGCTATTTGTCAATCTCCCTTTGTCTTTTGTGAATGGTCTATTCAAAATTGTTTGCATATCTTTTATTTGGAGGAAATGTTTTTATTTTTTTGTACATAGAGGTATTCAGTTGTTTAGGTATCATTTATTGGAGGGGGTAGAAAACCGTTTATTATGTTAATGGACATCAAAAGAAAGCTGGAGTGGCAATCCTTATTCAGACAAATTACTGTCTTTTAAACCAAAGATGGTAATAAGAGATGAGGAAGGACACTATATCATAATTAAAGGGTCTATCCAACAAGACTTAACAATCATAAATATTTATGCCCTTAACAGGGGTGAACCCAATTAATAAAAAAAAATCAAAGAAACACATCAATAATAATACAAAAATAGTAGGGAACTTTAACACCTCACTCACTGCAATGGACAGGTCATCTAAGAATAGGGAAATAAGGGCCTTGAATGACACACTGCACGAGATGGACCTCACAGATATATTCAGAGCATTCCATCCTAAAGAAACAGAATACACATTCTTCTCGAGTGCACATGGAACATTCTCCAGGATAGATCATAGATACTGGGTCACAAAACAGGTCTCAACTGGTACCAAAAGACTGGGATCATTCCCTGCACATTTTCAGAGCACAATGCTTTGAAACTTGGCTCATTCACAAGAGGAAATTTGGAAAGAACTCAAATGCATGGAGGTTAAAGAGCATCCTACTCAAGAATGAATGCGTCAACCATTAGAAATTAGAGAAGAATTAAAAAATTCATGGAAACAAATGAAAATGAAAATAAAACTTCTCAAAATCCTTGGGATGCAGAAAAGGCAGTCCTCAGAAGGATGTATATAGTAATACAAGCCTTCCTCAAGAAACAAGAAAGATCTCAAATATACAACACAATCTTACACTTAAAGGAGCTGGCAACAGAACAGCCAAAAAAAAAAAGCTAAACCCACCAGGAGAAGAGAAGTAATAAAGATTAGAGCAGAAATCAGTAAAATAGGAACCAAAAGAACAGAAGAACAGATCAGTGAAACTAAGAGCTGCTTCGTTGAAAGAATTAATAAGATTAACATATGTCTGGCCAGATTTATCAAAAAGAAAAGAGGACCCCAAAAAATAAAATCATGAATGAAAGAGGAGAGATCACAACTAACACTGAAGAACTCAATTATAAGAACATATGATGAGCAACTATATGCCAAAAAAATTAGACAATCTGTAAGAAATAGATGCATCCCTAGAGATGTATAAACTACCAAAACTGAATCAGGAAGAAATAGAAAACCTGAACAGACCCATAACCAGCAAGGAAATTGAAGCAGTCATCAAAAACCTCCCAACTAGTAAGAGTCCAGGGCCAGATGGCTTCCCAGAGGAATTCTACCAAATGTTCAAAGAAGAATAAATATCTATTCTTCTGAAGCTCTTTCAAAAATTAGAGATGGAAGGAAAACTTCCAAACTTGTTTTATGAGGCCAGTATGACCTTGATCCCAAAACCAGACAAAGACCCCACCAAAAAGGAGAATTACAGACCAATATCCCTGATGAACATAGAGGCAAAAATTCTCACCAAAATACTAGCCAATCAGATCCAACAGTACCTTAAGAGGATTATTCACCACAACCAAGTGGGATTTATTCCCAGGCTGCAAGGGTGGTTCAATATCCAGAAATCAATCAACATGATAGATCATATTAATAAAAGAAAGAAGAAGAACCATATGATCCTCTCAATAGATGCAGATAAAGCAACTGACAAAGTACAGCTTCCATTCCTGATTAAAACTCTTCAGAGTGTAGGGATAGAAGAAACAACTTCAATATCATAAAAGCCATAAATGAAAAGCCCACAGCAAATTTCATTCCCAATGGGGAAAAACTTAGAGCCTTTCTCCTACGATCAGGAACATGACTGGAACGTCCACTCTCAGCACTTTTATTCAACATAGCACTAGAAGTCCTAGCCTCAGCCATAAGACAACAAAAAGAAATAAAAGGCATTCAAATCAGCAAAGGAGTCCAACTCTCACTCTTCACAGATGACATAATATTCTATATGGAAAACCCCAAAGATTCTACCCCAAAATTGCTAGAACTCATACAGGAATTCAGCAAAGTGTCAGGATATAAAATCAATGCACAGAAATCAGTTGCATTTCCTTACATTAACAATAAGAAGGAAGAGTAATCAAGGAATTGATCCCATTTACAATTGCACCCCAAACCATAAGATACCTAGGAATAAACCTAATCAGAGAGGCAAAGGATCTGTACTCAGAAAGCTATACAACACTCATAACAGAATTTGAAGAAGATGCAACAAAGTAGAGGAATGTTCCCTGCTCCCGGATTGGAAGAACAAATATAGTTAAAATCTCTATGCTACCCAGGGCAATCGACACATTTGATGCAATCCCTATCAAAATACCATCAACTTATTTCACAGAATTGGAAAAAGTAATCCTAAAATTTTTATCGGATCAGAAAACACTCTGAATAGCCAAAGAAATGTTGAAAAAGAAAACCAAACTTGGGGGCATACCAATGGCAGATTTCAAGCTATCCTACAAAGCTGTGACCATCAAGACAGTGTGGTCCTGGCACAGAAACAGACACACAGATCAATGGAACAGAATAGAGAACCCAGAAATGGGCCCTCAACTCTATGGTCAACTCATCTTTGACAAAACAGGAAAGAAGATCCACTGGAAAAGGGACAGTCTCTTCAATAAATGGTACTGGGTAAACTGGATGGCCCCGTGCAGAAGAGTGAAACTATCTATCTGTCCTATCTGTGGAAACTTTTCTTGGTGTTGCCAGTTTCTCCTGTCTGATAATATAAGCAGTAATATATTCCTGGTAACTTTCTATTCATACTTGCTGGGTTTTGTTCTCCTCTCCTTTTTTGTTAGTCATTGCCTGTTTTTATATTTAAAATGCAAATATTATGGGACACCTGGGTGGCTCAGTGGTTGAGCATCTGCCTTTGACTCAGGTTGTGATCCTGGAGTCCTGGGATTGAGTCCCACAATGGGATCCCTGCATGGAGCCTGCTTTTCCTTCTGCCTCTATCTATGCCTCTCTCTGTGTCTCTCATGAATAAATAAAGTCTTAAAAAAAAAAAAAACTTAAAATGTAATCTAAATAGTATATTTCTAAAAAAATAAAATAAAATAAAATAAAATAATAAAATAAAATAAAATAAAATAAAATAAAATTATTATAAATAACATATAGGTTAGTCTTGCTTTTGGATCCAAATAAAACACTTCTATATTTTATTGAAGTATACAATCCATTTAAATTTAAAATAATTATCAGTATATTTAACTTTACCAACTTTATGTTTGTCTTTTTTTTTTCTATTTCTGCTTCCTTTAGAATTAAATTTATTTTAAATATTCTACTTAATCTTGTACTAGTTGTATCACTTTATTTAGGTATTGGCTCTAAGAATTACAGTTTTCAAACAAAACTTATCACAGTCTACATAAAATTAATATTATATTCCTTCAGATAGAATATGAAAACCTTTCAAGAGCATCCATCCATTTGCCTATTTCTTCTTTTGAAGATCTGCATGTATTTTATCTCTACATATATTAAAGCCCACAATATATCACTATCATTTTTAAGAGATCCATTAATAGTGTTCATATTTTTTCTACAACCATATTTCTATATTGTATATTCTTTCTGGATTAAAAACTCCCTTTCAAGTATTTTCTCGGGTCACCTAAGTGGCTCAGTCAGTGGAGCATCTGACTCTTGATTTCTGCTCAGGTCATGATCTCAGCGCTGAGCTCAGAGGAGGGGTCCGGTTGAGGAGTCTGTCTCTCTCTCTCTCTCTCTCTCTCCCCCTCCTTCCACTCCTTCCCTGCTTCCATACTAATTCTCTAAAATAAATATTTTTTAAATGAAATATTTCCTCTTCAAAGTTTCCTAGTTACAAATTTTGTCAGCTTTCCTTCTTTCTCTAAAAGATGTGGATGTTCTTTTCACTTCTGAAGCATATTTATTACTGCATAAGGAAACATTTTGATGATCCTCTCTTCCTTTGGTCTTTAAAACATAGTCTTCTGGCTTGCATTGTTTCTTCTGAGAAGTTACTGATATTCCTTATTTTTGTTCCTGGCGTGTAATGTCTCATTCTTATTTGGATTGTGTTTAATATATTCTATTATCAATTCTTAGTAATATGATTGTGATCTCCCTATGTGTTTTTGTTTTGTTTCTGTTAATCCTGATTAGAGTTTGTTGAGCAGCTCAAATCATAGGGTCATAGATTTCACAAAATTTGAAAAAAATATCGTCCATTATTTCTTTAAATATCTTTTACTTCTGCACTAATATTTCTACCTATTCATGTGGGAATGTTAATACATATATGATCGAGTTCTTGTTATTGGCTAAATTCACTGATGCCTTGATTTTTTAAAGTCTTTTTTCCTATTTTTTTAGATAGTTTTTATTTCAAGTGGTATCAAGTTCAGTTTGTAATTCTGAAATAGTTCATCTAAAGGTCATATTTTCAAGAGAACTTATTGTTTAGCCCTATATAAATATGTTTCTAGCCCAGTAATTTATATTTGGTTCTCTTTCTTATACACTTGATTGATTGGATTGAAGTCCTCCATTTTTTTCTTTAATTCCCCTTGCCTGTGAATCCTTAAGCATAGTTGTAAAATGTATTTTTAAATCCATGTCAGCAAAACCCGGTCATGCTTATTCTGAGTTTGTGTATTTTGATTGGTGTTCTCTTCTTTTTAAATTAATTAATTTGCCATTTTGTACTGAACATTGCATGTGTTAGATTATTAATGTTTGGCTTTTGTTCTCTTAAAAGAAGTTTTATTCTGGCAGGTAGTTGATTAATTTGTAGATGAGCTTGGTTGTTTTGAGCTTATTTTTAGATTTTGCTGAGATGAGTCTGGGGTTACTTTTTCTAGGGATATGTGTCTCTTCTTAATGTATTGCTTTTCTGGGAGTTGACTGAAAGCCTGGGGTGTAAAATGAGATCTCTCCACTCTAGCTCATGGGAATTTGAACATCTAGCATCTACTTTGAACCCAAGTAATTCTTTTTTTTTTTTTTTTTTGAACCCAAGTAATTCTTTAGCTCACATCTCTACAATAGCTCTTCTTTGGTAGTTTTATTTCTTTTTCTTTCTTTCTTTTTTTTTTTTCCTTTTTTCCTTTTCTCTTTCTTTTTTTTTCCCCTTTGGTTGTGGAGTGGTTAGTCTTGCAGAATCTCCTCCTATAACATCTCAGCTTAATATTTAGCTACAGCCAAGACAACTCCTGTGCATATTCCTAGAGCCCTATCATTGTATAATTTCTTCCTCAGTTTTTGCCCCATTAAGACAGTAGCCTCAATAACATAATACTGATCGCTTTGGTTTCAACTCAGTGTGATTTTCTGCTCCATTTGGACTTGTCACACTCCAGAAAGTATCTTCGGACATAAAACTGAGCTTATGGAGCCATCTTACAGTTTTTCCTTATTTTAGTGATAACAGTGTTGCTCTGCCTATCGTGCATTATTCGAAAATAGTTATTATAGTTATTAAAAGAGGCTAGTTGCTAATGGTTTTGACATCTTAATCATATATAAATATCCCTATTTTTTCCTTTTTCTGTAAGTTTTTATTTTTTAGTTGAAGTATGGCTGACTCACATTACATTAGCATTGGGAATATAATATAGTGACTTGACAAAGCTGAATATGTTATGCTCACCGCAAGGGTAGCTCCTATCTGCCACCATACAATGCTATGAAAGTACTATTGACTGTATTCCCTGTGCTGAACCATTTATCCCATGATTTATTCATTTCCTAATTGAAAGCAGTTCTCTCCTACTCCCCATCATCCATTCTGCACATCCCTCCCACTCTCTCCTCAGGCAGCCATCAAGTTTTCTTTGTATTTATGGGCCTGTTTCTGCTTTTTGTTTGTTTTATTGTTTTAAGATCCCACATATAAGTGAAATTGTATGGTATTTATCTTTCTCAGTTATTTCACATAGCATGACACCCTCTAGGTCCATGTATGTTGTTACAAATGATAAGATCTCCTTCTTTATTATGGCTTTATATATAATATATATATTATATATATTTATATTTACAAATATAAATGTATACACACATACATACCTTCTTTATCCATTCAATTATCAATTGGATGTCCCTAAATTTTTAAAGTGAGTTTTTCAACCAATTGTTTTAACTTTGATTTTCATAGTTTTTGAGCAATATTTTTTGATATATAGACATCCTTGGAAAATCCCCTTCATAATTAATGACAATTTTCAACAGGGAAAGAAATAGTATATTTTTATTAGCAGAGAAAAAAGAATGGTATCTTTTTATGGGATTGTCCTAATAATACAATTAGGGTTTATGGTATAATGTCATGACTAAGAAAAGAAATAAAACTTTCAGAATAATGTCTATGTTACTTCTCATTAATGTAGTGTCCTAAAGATCACAGCATTAAGTATATTTGTGAAAATTAGTGCTGTGTCCTTGATTTGACTAGTTATATCTTGAGGTGAAATAATCATGAAGAGTTCAACTTCAAGATAGGTTACTAAGTATACTACGGATAGGTAAGAAACAGTGAGTAGTGACCTACCGAATTTCTTTTACTTGCAAACTCTTTCATTAATTAGTTCAAGAATCAACCAACCAATGAACAGAAAAAAGCAACCCAAGGAGAGAGTGTGATGGTTAATTTTATGTGTCAAATTGGCCAAAGAACCTGGATATTTGGT
This sequence comes from Canis lupus baileyi, assembly GCF_048164855.1. NCBI lineage: Eukaryota > Metazoa > Chordata > Mammalia > Carnivora > Canidae > Canis > Canis lupus. The sequence continues at coordinate 28,702,427 of NC_132872.1, read as the reverse complement.
TGAATACCACTCAGATGTTGTCATGATGGTATTTTCTGCTCAGATTAACATTTAATTCCTTTTACCTTCAAGTAAAGCAAATTACTCTCCAGTAGCATGGGCGGGCCTCATCCAGTCACTTGACATTCTTAACACAAAAAAGACTGACGTCACCTGAGAAAGAGGGATTACTTCTGCCTCTTGAGTGTCTTAAGACTCAAACTGCATTATCAGCTCTTATCTCCGTCTCTGGCCTACTGGCTTCTACAATTGTAGGAGCCCATTCCCTTAAAATCTCTTCTCCCCTCACCCCTCTTCTCTCTTCCTAGATCTGTGCATACATCCCATTGGTTCTGTGTCTCTGGAGAACGCCGACTAATACCAAGGCTGTCTTCATTTTCCTTAGCTTTGTGCATATGTTCAGGTCTCGTCTCCTTTGGTACTAATTCTTATGTGTTGTTATAATTATCTCCAATTATTTTATTTACATATAGTTTCTATCACAAAGTATAAAAATCCCTATACCACTCCTATATCTATGTTTACTCCATTTTTCAACTACACAGGTAGAATGCCAATATATTTAAAAAATAATCCTTTTGCTTTATATTATGCTCCTGACACTTGTGAATAAATATAAAGCATCTGATACATTAATAAACCTCAAAAAGTACATCTGAGTATGTTCATTGGGAGAGAAAAACGAAGTAATACCAATAGTAGTTGCTTCTAATGACTCTCAAAGGAACCAAAAACTAAGTGAAACGTTTGTTCTATAACTGTTCATGACTGTGCTTACAAGATGTATGAGAGTTCCATTTATTTTAGTATCATGTCATAATATTTTAGATTGTTTTCAATTAAATTTAAAGAGAAAACAATGTCATATCTGTTTTTTTTTAATTTATTTTTTGTTGGTGTTCAATTTACTAACATACAGAATAACACCCAGTGCCCGTCACCCATTCACTCCCACCCCCCGCCCTCCTCCCCTTCTACCACCCCTAGTTCGTTTCCCAGAGTTAGCAGTCTTTACGTTCTGTCTCCCTTTCTGATATTCCCCACACATTTCTTCTCCCTTCCCTTATATTCCCTTTCACTATTATTTATATTCCCCAAATGAATGAGAACATATAATGTTTGTCCTTCTCCGACTGACTTACTTCACTCAGCATAATACCCTCCAGTTCCATCCACGTTGAAGCAAATGGTGGGTATTTGTCATTTCTAATAGCTGAGTAATATTCCATTGTATACATAAACCACATCTTCTTTATCCATTCATCTTTCGTTGGACACCGAGGCTCCTTCCACAGTTTGGCTATCGTGGCCATTGCTGCTATAAACATCGGGGTGCAGGTGTCCCGGCGTTTCATTGCATTTGTATCTTTGGGGTAAATCCCCAACAGTGCAATTGCTGGGTCGTAGGGCAGGTATATTTTTAACTGTTTGAGGAACCTCCACACAGTTTTCCAGAGTGGCTGCACCAGTTCACATTCCCACCAACAGTGTAAGAGGGTTCCCTTTTCTCCGCATCCTCTCCAACATTTGTTGTTTCCTGCCTTGTTAATTTTCCCCATTCTCACTGGTGTGAGGTGGTATCTCATTGTAGTTTTGATTTGTATTTCCCTGATGGCAAGTGATGCAGAACATTTTCTCATATGCATGTTGGCCATGTCTATGTCTTCCTCTGTGAGATTTCTGTTCATGTCTTTTGCCCATTTCATGATTGGATTGTTTGTTTCTTTGGTGTTGAGTTTAATAAGTTCTTTATAGATCTTGGAAACTAGCCCTTTATCTGATATGTCATTTGCAAATATCTTCTCCCATTCTGTAGGTTGTCTTTGAGTTTTGTTGACTGTATCCTTTGCTGTGCAAAAGCTTCTTATCTTGATGAAGTCCCAATAGTTCATTTTTGCTTTTGTTTCTTTTGCCTTCGTGGATGTATCTTGCAAGAAGTTACTATGGCCGAGTTCAAAAAGGGTGTTGCCTGTGTTCTTCTCTAGGATTTTGATGGAATCTTGTCTCACATTTAGATCTTTCATCCATTTTGAGTTTATCTTTGTGTATGGTGAAAGAGAGTGGTCTAGTTTCATTCTTCTGCATGTGGATGTCCAATTTTCCCAGCACCATTTATTGAAGAGACTGTCTTTCTTCCAATGGATAGTCTTTCCTCCTTTATCGAATATTAGTTGCCCATAAAGTTCAGGGTCCACTTCTGGATTCTCTATTCTGTTCCACTGATCTATGTGTCTGTTTTTGTGCCAGTACCACACTGTCTTGATGACCACAGCTTTGTAGTACAACCTGAAATCTGGCATTGTGATGCCCCCAGATATGGTTTTCTTTTTTAAAATTCCCCTGGCTATTCGGGGTCTTTTCTGATTCCACATAAATCTTAAAATAATTTGTTCTAACTCTCTGAAGAAAGTCCATGGAGGGAACATTCCTAGACATCTTAAAAGCCATCTATGAAAAGCCCACAGCAAATATCATTCTCAATGGGGAAGCACTAGGAGCCTTTCCCCTAAGATCAGGAACAAGACAGGGATGTCCACTCTCACCACTGCTGTTCAACATAGTACTGGAAGTCCTAGCCTCAGCAATCAGACAACAAAAAGACATTAAAGGCATTCAAATTGGCAAAGAAGAAGTCAAACTCTCCCTCTTCGCCGATGACATGATACTCTACATAGAAAACCCAAAAGTCTCCACCCCAAGATTGCTAGAACTCATACAGCAATTCGGTAGCGTGGCAGGATACAAAATCAATGCCCAGAAGTCAGTGGCATTTCTATACACTAACAATGAGACTGAAGAAAGAGAAATTAAGGAGTCAATCCCATTTACAATTGCACCCAAAAGCATAAGATACCTAGGAATAAACCTAACCAAAGATGTAAAGGATCTATACCCTCAAAACTATAGAACACTTCTGAAAGAAATTGAGGAAGACACAAAGAGATGGAAAAATATTCCATGCTCATGGATTGGCAGAATTAATATTGTGAAAATGTCAATGTTACCCAGGGCAATATACACGTTTAATGTCATATCTGTTTTAAGCACACTGTTGCTTTGTACCCAAAGTCAATATAGGTAGATTTACTTTTACTGCCAGTTTATTTTTAATGAGAATCTTTCAGTGACAACCACAGGAGGATATTCTGATTGTCTTCAAATTAGAGAAATGAACTCTACTTTATAATTTGCTTTTGCCTCTCTACTTCATGGAATAACCTTTATTTCTTAAACCTACAGTTTCCTATAAATGATATAAATAGTATAAATGATGGCCTTCATTCTTCTTTAGATTTCTAAGAGGCAAAGGCTAACTGAAAGATGGTATTCAAATATTTTATTTTCATGGGAATTATCTAAGAGACAGAGTGTCTCTTTCTTTATTGGCAAATTCACAATCAAATTGAGGCAAATCAAACCAATTTATAAAATATAGGTATAAAACATAGAAGGATAAAATATAGACATCAATCCACGGAACACACATACAGTGAATACACACCCTACTTATATTGTGAATGGTTTCAGGCATCTGGAGACTTAGCTGTCCTCTTCTTTTTCTTTGTCTTTTATTTTTTTTTTTTGTCTCTAGGCTCTTCTACTTTTATGTTTTTCATTGACTCTTCTAAGCTTCTCTTGAGCTCTCTAGGCTTGACAAAGTCATCCTCTGGCATGTTTTTGCCAGCTGTCATGGCTCATAGTGCAATTTAAGCCTCTGTTGCACACTATTGTAAATCCAGGTAATGAAAGCCACAAACTTCTCACAAGCATTATAAAGCTGACATCTGTCAAGATAAATATTGTGCAGTCAGCAAGGAGGGGATGGCTTAGATGGCTTAAACAGTTAACCTTGATATTTCATTTGAGAAGGCTTTAGATGCTCCTTCAAAGTATGGAGTTCTGCATAAGTTGTTAAGTAAAATCTGCAGATCACTTTTATGTTCTTAATAAGTGATAGTTTAAGTTTTTACAAATGTGTTTGCATTTTGGAGAAAAAGGATGAATTACTTCCTAAGCCCGTTATTTGAAAATACAGTGTGATTTTCTGGGTTTTATTTCCTTATTTACTATTTTATTATAAATATCTATTTAAATAAAATATAATGTGTTAAAGTACACACATGAGGTATATCACAATTATTTTTCCTATCACAGAACTTTCAATATCACTAATACTCCATGTTCCTTTAATATTCTCTTATTTTTACATTGAACACTATCTGCAAATTTGCATCTTATTATGTTACGGTAAAATTCTTGTCATAAACATTTTCATAGTTATGTAATCTAAATTCTAACATGAAATTACTGTACAGCTTTCTGGCTACTAGTAACAGAGTTCATGGAGTGCTTTAATAAGAACTAATGTAACAGCTATGCAAATAAGCTCTAACATTGACCATTTCTTATAGTTCAGACTATTTTCTACACATTGTATATAATCTCATTTAATTCTAACAATCATCTGTGAGTTATATTATTATGTGTTATATAAATATAAATTAAAATAATATACAAATCATTATATAAATTCAAGTCCTGTGTCAAGCTCTGTGCTCAGTGGGGAATCTGCCTGGGGATTCTCTCTTCCCATCTCTCTGTCCTTCCCCCTGTGCCCGCTCCCTCACTGGCTGTCTCTAAAGTAAATATAAAGTAAATCTTAGGAAAAAAGTAGGAAAAATAAATGCAAAATTAAATACAAACATTAGAAAAATCTAACTCTACGTTAAATTGATAACAGTTCAAGTAACTTTAACACAGTTCTCTATATGGATTTAAATATATGTATATATATGTATATAAACAAAATGAACTATAAATGCACTTTTGGTACATTTTCAGTAAAAATGCATAATAGGTTTATTGTTAGTAATAATGTTGACAATGTAATTTTAAGCTACATTAAAGTACATTCTTTTAAACTGCATTAAATGTATTATAAATGAATTTAAAATTATTCCATAACGTATGTTTATAAAAAAGTATGTAAATATATTAAATTTATTTCAAACCAGTTTTTATAGCATAAAAGTATTAAGATAAAGTTTTTATAGCTTTTAGTACTTTTAGAGTACTAAATAAAATAAACAAAAACCTTATTGCTTAATTCGAGTTAGAAATAAGACTGTAAGTTGTAGTTTAAATTGTATATATTCCATAGGTTTTTGCTACTGAAATAATCTAGAAACAGTGACCTCCCAAGAGTAATGTGTACACATAGCACCCAGATTTTGATTCTAAAAACCATTCTCCAATATAATGAAGAGGTGAGACTTGAAGAAATAGCTGTTTCCAAGTCTGAGAACAGGAAAAATAGAGAAAATGAAAAATGCACACAAGGAACTGATCAAATATGAATGTGTTCATATCAAAAGGATACAGGAATGGGGTTGGCAATTTGTGTGAGAAATCATATATATATATATATATAAGTGTTCTGCTTTTTTTCAATGCTATACATCTTAAAAACTTGATTAGTTCTTCCAGCACGAATAATATGATATCCACTTTAATTTTGGCATATATACTTAGTTAATCTTTCCACTCTGTTTATTTTTTAAGTTTTTGTATCATTTAAAAAAAAATCCTGTGCAAAAAATACAGTCATAGAGAGGAGACAGTAAGATTCCAGTAGGAAGGTAGTGTCTTTTAATCAGTAAGCTTAAAACCCTCATATACATACTGGATTTTAATGAATTTAAATATATTTCATATTTTTGTTTTATGTTGTCCTGTCATTATTTTATTTGCTTGTTTTACACATGCTATAACCTACATTTTGGTGATTTTTGTTTTCTTTGTTTCATTTTGTAAAATATTTATTTATTTTTAAATATTTAAAACTACATATTCTACTCTAAAATTTCCTTATTATTTTATGTACATATTTAACTGATAACATTAAACTTAAATTTTCTAATAAAAACTGAAGTTTAATATGATCAGTTTTAGTCTCTGGAGATTAGAACCTATTTAATTTCATCTTTTTTTTTTTAACCTTTTTTCCCATAAGCACACATACATATATACACAGACCATAACACAAAACCTTGCTATTGTTTTCATCTAGATTGTAGTTTAATTTTTTAACCAAAACATTTATTTATTTAATTTTAAAAAGATGTTATTTATTTATTCATGAGAGACGCAGAAAGAGAGAAGCAGAGACACAGGCAGAGGGAGAAGCAGGCTCCATGCAGGGAGCCCAACATGGGACTCGATCCCAGGACTTAGGGATCATGCCCTGAGGTGAAGGCAGATGCTCAATCACTGAGTCACCCAGGCATCCCCCAAAACCCTTAAAAAAATTTTTATTTATTTATTTATTTATTTATGAGAGACAGAGAGAGAGAGGCAGAGACACAGGCAGAGGGAGAAGCAGGCTCCATGCAGGGAGCCTGAAGTGGGACTCGATCCTGGGTCTCCAGGATCAGGCCCTGGCCTGAAGTCAGCGCTAAACTGCTGAGCCACCCGGGCTGCCCCTCCCTCCTTTTTTTTTTTTTTAAACAATTACTACTTATTTCAATATATTGCAGACATATTTGTAGTAGCATATTCTTGAATAGTATTACTCAAATGCCTGTAAGCTATTTAAATAATTTATAGAAATATAACATATCAAGAATAAAATATTTTTTAAAGATTTATTTATTTATTTTAGAGAGGGGGCAGAGGGAGAGAGAGAATCTCAAATGGAACTCCTGCTGAGCACAGAGTCTGACCTGAGGCCAAGTCCAAGACCCTGAACCAAAATCAAAAGTCCCATAATGCTTACCTGACTGAGCCAGCTAGGCACCCAAGAATGAATATTTTGTTGTTCCTAATAGTAATGTAATTTGTCCACATCAGTACATATTTAAAATAATAAAAATTTATTATAAATTGAAAAAAAATTATATGAAAGTATATAATTTAGGAAACTATTTTATATTCAACCTCTATCAATAGTTATGTCTAGAGAGATGCCTCAATAGATAAATAGGTGTGTGTGTGTGGGGGGTGTAAACATACTTTTCATTTCTGAAAATACGCATCATTATTTTATAAACACATTTGCCTTTATTGAGGGAACTGGTACAATGTGTTACATATACATTTGTAATGTTGAAATTTTGCCATGCTTATGTAATACATAAAGAAAACATATTCAAAATGTCTGCTACAAAGTGACAATTTTAATAGTTCTTACAAGTCAATAATTACATGCTACATGGGCATCTGGGCAAAAGTTATTTTAAAAATTAGTTCACCGATAAAGAAAAATATATGTTCCTAAATTAAGAAGAGTTGAATCTTCACAGTCAGTGAAATATGATTTGTGTATAATTTTGTCATCTATAATTTTAGTAAAACATTTAAAAAGAATCCGATGGAGACTATGAGAAAAATGTTCCTGAGATGAAAATTATGAGAAAAATGTTACTGAGATGAAAATTAGTGTTTAAGGAGAATATATGGATCAACCTTCAGTTGGCATGAGAACATGGAATTGATTATTTGTACAAAGTTTTAACAAATTTATGTGAGCAATGTAAGTAAGAATGTTTAACAATACTCTGCCCTCTATTATAAGGCATGTATGTTTTCTGTTTTTATTTTCCTTCAATTCAATATTAAGAACTATGTTGATTTGAGTTTCTAAGGATCATGTGTTTGAGTCAGGGTTTCTGATCCAGAGACAATGGCCCTGATGGGATGGAGCCCGAAGGCATCATCAAGAATAACTGGAATGAGATTGTTGACAACTTTGATGACATGAACCTCTCTGAGTCCCTTCTCCATGGCATCTATGCCTGTGGTTTTGAGAAGCCTTCTACCACCCAGCGATGAGCCATTCTTCCTTGATCAAGGGTTGTTAAGTGATCATTCAAGCTCCATCTGGGACTGGGAATACAGCCACTTTTGCCATATCAATTCTGCAACAGATTGATTTGGATCTAAAGGCTACAAAGGCCTCAGGCCTGGCACCCACTAGAGTGTTGGCTCAGCAGATACAGAAAGTATCATGGCGTTAGGAGACTCCTGGGGTGCCTCCTGCCATGCCTGCACTGAGGGGACCAATGCATGTGCTCAGGTACAGAATCTGCAGGTGGAAGCTCCCTATACCATCATGGGTACCCCAGATTGTGTGTTTGACATGCTAAACTGGGGATTCCTGTCTCCAAAATATATCAAGATGTTTGTACTGGAGAAGCTGATGAAACATTAAGCCACAGATTCAGGACTAGATCTATGACATATCCCCAAAGCTCAATAGCAACACCCAGGTGGTTATTACTGTCACCTAAAATATCTTCTGAAGTGCCTGAGGTGACCAAAAAGTTCATGAGGGACCCCATTCAGATTCTAGTCAAAAAAAAAAAAAAAAAAGAGGAGTTGACTCTAAGGAGGGTATTGGCCCGTCCTGTATCAATATGGAACGAGAGAAGTGGAAGCTGGACCCATCGTGTGACTTGTATGAAACCTTGATCATGGCTCCAGCAGTTAGATTCATCAACACCAGAAAGAAGGTTGATTGGCTCATCTTTTCAGTAAAAGATGGACACCCAAGACTTCACCATGTCCATCAGGCATGGAGATACAGACCAGAAGGGATGAGATGTTACCATGAGGTAGTTCCACTCTGGCTCTAGCAGGATATTGATTTCCACAGATGGGCTAGCCAAAGGCTATGACGTACAGCAGGTTTCTTTCATCATCATCTATGAGCTTCCCACCAAAGGGAAAACTATATCCGCAGATTTGGTTGTGGTGAAGAGACATGGCTGTAACAGTTTGGCTACTAACATGGTGACAGAAGAAGACAGGAGGACTCCACGAGATATTGAGGCCTTCTACGGCACCTTCCTTGAGGAGAAACCTCTCAATGTTGCCGACCTCATTGAACTCTACCAAGAGTTCAGTCCATGGGGGGCAGAAGAGGAGCAGGAGATGGGAAGGAAGGGAGACAAGAGATGGACGTCTTGTCATTTCTTTTTCTTTGAATGAATGCCACTCTTTGAGGCAGAAGAAAATTACATTTATTTTATTACATAGACTATACTTATCAATATAAGGAGCTAACTTTTTAACATTTTATTAATTAAAAGAAAACATCATGTTTGGTGTCATAAAACTGTATTGGTTGATGCTGATCTTTTGTATATGTTATACATAATCTCAGAATAACCTCATGGGTTTTGTTCCCTTTTTTCCCCCCACTGTCATGGTGTGCATTTACAAAATCTATTTTTTTTTTAAGATTTATTTATTTATTGGAGAGAGAAGGAGAGAGAGCATGAGCAGGAGGGGAACTGAAAGAGGGAGAATCCCAAGTAGATTTTGTGCTGGGTGTGGAGCCCCATGTGGGGTGCATCGCATGACACCAGGATCATGATCTGAGCCAAAACCAACAGTCAGATGCTTCACCAACTGTGCTACCCAGGAGCCTCTGCAAAATCTATTTTAAAAAGAAACCCATAGCAGTTTTCATTTGCCCAGAATAAGATTATAATTTCCAGTCACTTTCTATTTTCTATTGAAGTATGATGACCTATAATATCCTATTTTATAGCAATACTATATCATACATAGTAAGTCAGTATTTTTAGACACGATGAAATGATCTCCATAAGTCTAGTTACCATCTGCCGCCATACAGTTATGCCCTCGTTGACTATATTCCCTATGCTGTATATTATATCCCCTTGATTTCTTTATTTTAAAACTGAAGTTTGTACCTCTTAACCCTCTTTACCTATTTTGCCCATCCCCCAGCTTCTGGTAACCAATAGTTTCCTGTATCTATGAATCTGTTTCTGTCTTGTTTTATTTTTAGATTCCACAAACAACTGAAATCATACAGTATTTGTCTTTTGTCTGTTTGACTTATTTCACTGAGCAGAAATACCCTCTAGGTCTAGACATGTTGTCTCCAATAGCAAAACTCTTCTTTTTTACGCCTGCCTAATATCCTATTCTCTACACACACACAGACCCCCCAAATCTTCCTCATCCGTTGGTCTATAGATGCACAATTAGGTTGTTTCTATACCTAAGCTATTGTAAATAATGCTGCTATGAACATAAGGGTGCAATACCTTTTGGGATTGGTGTTTTTATGTCCTTTGTAGAAATGTCCAGATGAATTGCTGAATTATATGGTAGTTTTATTTTTAATTTTTTTTGAAGTACTGTTTTCCATAGTAGCTGAATCAATTTACGTTGCTACAAAGGATATATGAGGGTTTTCTCTTCTCCACATTCTTTCCAGCACTTGTTACTTTTTGTCTTTTTGATAAAGGTCAATCTGAGAGGGGAGAGGTAATATCTCAGTGAGATAATGATACGCTTTTCCTTATTAGTGCCGTTGAGCATTTTTCCATGTGTCTATTGGCTATCTGTATGGTTTCTTTGAAAAAATATCTATTCCAGTCCTCTCCCCATTTTTTAAAAATTTTTATTTATTTATGATAGTCACAGAGAGAGAGAGAGAGGCAGAGACATAGGCAGAGGGAGAAGCAGGCTCCATGCACCGGGAGCCCGACGTGGGATTCGATTCCGGGTCTCCAGGATCGCGCCCTGGGCCGAAGGCAGGTGCTAAACCACTGCGCTACCCAGGGATCCCCTCTCCCCATTTTTTAATCAGGTTGTTTTGTTTTTATGATATTAAATTGTGCAAATTCTTTATATATTTTGGATATCAATCCTTTATTGGATGTATGATTTGCAAATATCCTTCCATTCATTAGTTTGACATTTCATTTTGTTGATTGTTTCCTTCTCTGTGCAAAAGCTTTTTAGTTTGATGTGATACCATTGTTTTTTTTTTTTTTAATTTTAACTTTTGTTGACCTTGCCTGAGTAGGTCTAAAAAGTAGTGCTCACACAGATCTTAAAAAGTTTACTATGTTATCTTCTAGAAGTTTTGTGGTTTCAGATCTTACATTCAAGTCTTTAACCCATTTTCAGTTTACTTTTTAATGATATAAGGTAGTGGTCTAGTTTCATTGTTTTGCACATAGCTGTCCAATCTTCCCAGTACCATTTATAGAAGAGACTGTCTCTACCCCACTAAATATTCTTGCATCCTTTGTCATAGATTAACTGGCCATGTGTGTGTTGGTTTATTTCCAGGCTCTTTAAGCTATCCCATTGGTCTAGGTGTCTGTTTTTTGTGCCAGTGCCACATACTCTGATTACTGTAGCTTTGCAGTACAGTTTGAAGTGAGAGAGCTTTGTTTTTTCTCAAAACTTTTTTGGCTATTTGGGATCATTTCTGGTTCCATATACATTTTAGGATTATTTTTCTTTGTTCTGTGAAAAATTCCATTGGTATTTTGATGGGAATTGCATTGAATCTGTAGCTTGCTCTTGGTAGTGTAGACATTATAACAATATTATATCTTCCAATACATTGTATGTTTACATTTATTTATGTAATCGATACCTCTCATCAAGATCATCTAGTTTTCAGTATACAGGCATACCTTATCTTATTGCACTTTTCTTTATTGCATTTCACGGATATCGCATTTAGTAACTTGAAGGTTTGTGGCAATCCTGCATTGAGCAGATCCATTGCCATTTTTCCAGCAATATTTGCTCCCTTTCTGTCTCTGTGTCATATTTAGGTAATTCTTACAATTTATCAAATGTTTTTATTATTATTACATTTGTTATGGTGATCTATGATCAGCATTACTATGCCCTGAAAGGTCAAATGATGGTTAGCATTTTTGATCAATAAAGTATTTTTTAATTAAGGTATACATTTTTTTAGACATAATGCTATTGCATACTTAATAGATTACAGCAAAATGTAAACATAATTTTTTCATGCAGTGGGAAGCCAAACAATTTATTTGATTCACTTTATTGTAATATTCATTTTATCACAGTGGTCTGGAACCAAACCCTCAGTATCTCTGAGGTATACCTACCTCTACAGGTCTTTCACCTCTTTGGTTAAATTTATTCCTAGTATTTAATTCCTTCTGATGCAATTGTAAATGGAATTGTTTTTACTATTTTTCTTGCTGATACCTCATTATTAGCATATAGAAATGCAACCAATTTATTCATGTTAATTTTGTATTCTGCAACTTCAATTAGTTTTTTGATAGAATCTTTAGGATTTTTTATATATTATATATAGCATATATATAGTATGCATGTATATATTTATTGTATTGTATACATTATATATAATGTATATATGTAAATATGGTATATTATGTGTGTATGTATATATATACATATACATATATGTAATGTATATGTATATACATTATATATATGGTACAATGTCATCTCCCAATAGTGACAGATTTATTTCTTCCTTTCTAATTTATTCTGGTTTAGATTTATTTCTAATGCCTTTTTTTTTTTTTTTCTGGTCTGTTTGTTGTGACTATCCTATGTTCAATGCAAGTGGCAAGACTGGGCATCCTTGTCTTCTCCATGATCTTAGAGGAAAAACTTTTAGCTTTTCGCCATTAAATATGATGATCTCTAAGTGTTTTTCAGCTATGGCCCTTATTATATTGAGGTATATTCCTTCTCTACCCACTTTGTTGATGCTTTTTTATTGTAAATGCATGTTGAATCTTGTCCAGTGCTTTCTCTGTACCTAAAATGAGATGATCATATGATTTTTTATCATCCAATATGGTGTTGAGAGGTCTCCAGAGTATGCTGTGCCAGAGCCACATCGCCAGGGTGGCTCTAGCTGGTGTGGACTAGTAGGCCAGGGCTTGCCAAGGCAGCCCTGAAAGCCTGGTTGGAGTACCTGGACCCTGATCCTGTCTACACTATTAAGTGGAAAGGAAATATAAAAATGATTCTTTCTAGAGTCTCTGACCCTGGAGAAATTTCCAGCTATTTCCTACCTGTTTGCCAGACTCTCCAGATTTAGCAAAATGATTTCCTTTATTTATGATCCAGTTGCCCTTTAAACCACTATTTCTTTGCTGTATCACAGTGTGGGCGAGTCTGTGCACAGGCCCCTCAGTGATATCCTTCCCTACTGCAGCTCATAACACTGGGGATGAGGTTGCCATCACTACCATGTCTTCATCTTTCGTATCATTTTCTATGTATACCCTCTGTTGTTGGGTATGCAAAAGCTGTTCAGTCAGCCGCAGTTTTTCTTCAGGAGAAATCCCTCTATAGCTGAGTTTAGATTTTCTGTGTCTACGGAGGGAGTGAGTTCAGGGTATTGTTATACTACCATCTTGGATGACCTCCTACCCACAGTCACTTTGAATTGACATTTTCAGTGGGTATTAAGCAACTAAAATTTATTCTGAACTTAATCACAAAGTTGGGAACTTCATCTATGCTTTGACAGTAATTAGGCTAAATATAAATATATCTCTGTCCTCCTCTGTAAGTTTAGATTAAGCAGTAATACATCTCTGTAAATATATATGTTCTTTATTGACTATAAGACTTTTACACATGTTGTAAATTGTTATGCTGCCAGTCATTATATATTTTTCCAGTCATTATATATTATGGAAAAATAAAACATTGCATTATCACTAATGGATATGGAAGGTATTTTACATAACATTTTCAATGCATATTTTTCAACAGTTTAAAAATTTATTTATTTAGTTATTTAACATTCTATTAAGAAGTCAGGAAAATTTCAGTTACAAACATTAAACAAATATTAGAGATTAATAATTACTTTAAAATAAACTTAACCAGCACACTGTTATCACTTTACTTCTTTGCTACAGTCATTTAGCTCAATTTAAAAATGGCAGAAATGACCCCTTAGATTTCTTTGTTTAATCAAAATTCTTTATTTTATTTTTTTTTAATTTTTTTTAATTTTTATTTATTTATGATAGTCACACAGAGAGAGAGAGACAGAGACAGAGACATAGGCAGAGGGAGAAGCAGGCTCCATGCACCGGGAGCCCGACGTGGGATTCGATCCCGGGTCTCCAGGATCGCGCCCTGGGCCAAAGGCAGGCGCCAAACCGCTGCACCACCCAGGGATCCCTAATCAAAATTCTTTAGATGTTTGGTTATTAGAAGGAAATAATTTTTTTATCCTACTGTTCTAAAGAAAAGATTCATGTGCAGCCATATTTTCAGCTTTAAAAGGGAAAAAAAGAACTTTACTGATACAAAAATCAAATTGAAACAAAAAGAAGAGAAGGAAAATCTATGCATAGATGAGGTCAACAGTAAGCAGCAAGGGAGATGAAGACAGAGGTACATAAATTGGGTGCTTAGAACATCCAACCTCATTAGCTGGGGAACCCTGGTGGAGAAGGCCAGGCTGGAGTCCCAGTAGAGAGACCTGGGCAGCGTGTCCTCCCCTCAGGTGAGATTTCCAACTGACCATCCCACAAGGGCCATTTAGATAGGGCAAATGATGGGGTCTGAAGTTAAACATGTGTTTGCCTACATGCAGTTGGAAGTGAGCTGCATTCCTAAGTTACCATGTCTCTATAGCCTCAAGGAGCCCGGCTGGGTGTGTTTGCCTCCCCTCTCAGATTCCATTCCAGGGGGACCAGCCCAGCCTGGAACAGGAGGGGATGTAGGCAAAATGTATAGCTGTAGGCGTCCAGAGCAGAAGTAGGGCCATTTCTGACCTGGAGGCCAGTGAATGTCAAGTAACCAGGCCCTGGGGTTACTCGTGCAGCTCTTGTCTCACATGCAACATTCTTTGGCCTGAGTACCTGCACGTCGGGGTGGTTGGTTATGCAGGTCGGTTATGCCCGTAATATTTATAAGAGCTTCTAAATATGCATGTGTGCATGTATATGGGCACGTGTGTGTATTAGGTCATGAACCCAGCAGCCATACATGATTCCTGTGCTAGCATCCAGCTGTTTATCACTCATTCATCTTACATACCTCTGTCAATTTACACCTTAAACCAACCAAGCAACACAGGTATTTCACAATGCAAAGAGCCAATGAAATTTGTCTTTTCCACTTTATTTTCCCTAACAGTTATCATAGCATAGTATCCTGAACCCAAAGGCAGAACTCGGAAAGAAGTAGTCAAAGTGACCCTTCTCTAAAATGTATTTAATCAGGCGCACCAAAGCCCTAGGTTTATCTCGTATTTTAGCAACAGGACAGTGTGCAGCTCCAGACCTATTCAGATACACCTTGTGCTGCCTATCTTGTTCTGATTTTTGCCACACAACATAACCTGGAAGCACAGGAGGGGGTCAATGTGAGCAAGGACCACACTTCATATGCTGGCCGCAGAAGCTGGTGGACAGATGCTCCGGGTTCAGTCCTTGACATGGAAGATTTCTGTATTTAAGGGACCCCACAACAACAACTCTAGTATATCCTTATGTTGGCTTCTTCTCTTGTCTCACTCTCCTTCATCCATGTGTTCTTCTGGGAATCACTTCCTGGATGAGCTATCTGCACACAATTCTTTTCCTGAGGCTCTGCTTTTGGAAAAACCTGTCACAATGTTCATCATTTATTTATTGAGAGTTGATTGTATTTTTAAAACCTTGTCCTTCCTTTGGAAAATGTATTTATATTTAATAAAAGAAAATGAAAGATACATTAGCTACATGTATCTATCCATATCATTTATATATATTTACACACATATTTATCATTATCTTTTCTACTGGGGCAATAATAAATTATTAGGAAATTAACTTATAAGAGCTTATGAAAATTTCCATTGTTAATCCATAGCAACAGGTGACTATGGAAGTTTTTCTAATGAATTATTTTGCTTTTGGCCTTTTTTTTTTTTTTTGTAGTAAGAGAGAAAAGTCCTAAAAAAAGATATCTACCTATTTTAATCATCTTACATTTCTAGATCAATTCTATCTGTATACCAGGTTTCATAGCAATAATAAATGTAATAATAAGAGGAAAACATCATGCTAAAGATAGGAGTTAAGGTGAGAGATTAGAGAACAAAATCAATATATCAAATGTTGAAAGTTGATATCCCGGTAGACACTAAACCCCTATAAAGATGAACAGTGTGTGGTGACAAATCTAATTAACACATATGGAAACACATTCCATTCATTTCAGTGCAGTTGTCATATCCAAGGTGAGGATATTGTCAAAAGGGAATTATTTTCAAGTTTGTATTTCTCTATTAGATTTGCAAAGCGCAACATGAATTTTCACAAAAAATACATCAATTTCCCTTTCGATTCACTCTTCCTGGAGTGTCTTAGCAGGAATGGTGTCTATTTTCATAGCAAGACCAATTTCTGTTTTATGAATCACTTGTCTACATTGTAAACCCTGCTAAACTGTGAAAGAATTACTTGTGGACAGAAAATACTGAGCTGTAAATTATTTTGCTTTCCTTTTACCTAAACTCACTGTTCTGAATCCTTATTTTTCACATCTTATTGGATTATTCCTGTCTCTATTTTGACAAATTACGCAATCTATGACTTTATTACAATAGCACTAAATTGGCAGCTCTGCACACATACAAACATGTGGACACACATACAGATACACTATATACTCAAATATTTGTAAATCAGTAAATCACTGGGTTTGCTTTATCTTAGGAGCATTAGGTAGGTAACACAAAGCGATGAAAAACGTCTATATGCTTGAAACAAATCTGAAATATTTTTGGAAGCAGGCAAATTAAGTGGGGGCATCTACCAAATTCTTAATACTTAAAGCTTTTGCACCAGAATGGCACTTGGTTGTCTTTAGAGTCTAAATCTAAAATTATATGACAGTGATATACTCTCTACAAAGTTCTGTAATCCATCAACCATCCTAAAACCGCATATTGCATTAACAATTACTATTCAATATTTAAATGTTCGTTTCAGTGTAATGCTTTCAAGCAAGCATATAAGTGAGAGGAATAACAGCTTTGCATTCGTGCTGCATGTGAATGAGTTTGCTAAATGGACTTTCTGAGGCAGGTGTTCCTGAACAAGGAATATCTTTCAGAGACTTTCAGCTGCTCTCAGCATTGGGAATATATTACAATGTAAGCAATAGCTCTTTTCATTTTCATTCTCTCTAAATATGGGAACAACTTCCTTATTCTTCAGCTTCCATTGCTTCGGTAGATGAAACAGAAAAAGACAATTGCCTTTAAGCCATTTCACTTCTGTGTCTGTTCTCTGCATCCTAACTAGCACCTGTAACTATCAGTTTGATTTTTACTTTCTAAGTTTTTTTTTTTTTCTGATTTAGCCTATCTAATAGGTGTGGCATTATGGTTTTAATTTGCATCTCCTAGTGACTCAATTTGAGCATCCTGTCATGTGTTTATTTGCCAACTGTGTAAATTTTCAAATGAAGTATTTTCAAAACTTTGGCGCATTTTTCTGTTTAGCTTTTCGGGTTTTTTTATGGCTTAGTTCTGAAATCTCTTTATATATTCTGAATATAAGTGATTTTTTTAAGTAAATAATTTCAAATATATTCTCTTGGTGTGTGCTTGAGTTCCATTCTCTTATTAATGTTATCAAAGAGCAAAAAGTTTAAGTTCATATGAAATTCAATTTTTAAATTTTTCTTATATAGATTGTGCTTTTTCTTTTGTACCTAAAACCTGTTGCTACGGCACCTGGGTGGCTCAGTCAATGAAACTTCCACCTTCAGCTCAGGTTATGATCCTAGGATTCTGGAATTCAACCTTGCATCAGGCTTCCTGGTAAGCAGGGAGTCTGCTTCTCCCTCTCCCTCTGACCTCCTCCCTGCTTGTGCATGTACACACTCTCTTTCTCATAAATAAAATCTAAAAAAAAAACTAAAGCCTGTTGCCTAACCTAAGTTTATAATTTTATTCCTCTAAGCTTTCAATAAAAGTTTTGTGGTTTTACATTTCATGTTACACAAGTGATCTTGCTTTGCATATGGTTATGCAAAAATATGTCATTGTTTCAGCACCATTTGATTTTAAAACTACTCTTTCTCTTTTCCAGTTGAACTACATTTGAAGCTCATCAAAATAAATTGTCACACGAATTTAAAGAAAAACACACAGACACACAACAAAAGACTACTCTCTCTAGCCAAAAGACCATGAAAGGGGAGACAAATAAGACCAAACATTTTTAAACAATTACCACTTTACTCCAGCCAAACACCATAAAAAAACAGTAGTCCTTACACACCAGGAAAGGGGAAGCCTAGACATTCATCCTCATGAGACTGCAATGAGGGCCAAGTAGGAAACCAAGACTTACCACCACCCAAAGAAAACAGGATTTTTTCTCCCCTATGCAGCAGTGTCATTGGAGACCACACAGATAGCCTAGATATATACCCCAGAGGTGCAGTGGAAAACCTTTCCTACCTTTCTATGCTGGGGTGATATCAGAGGAGGCCTGGTGGATAGTTAGAACTTCCAAATTTACCTGATAACAAATGACAACAAGCGACTTTAAATACAGCATCAGTAGAGTCCATGTAAGGAGTGGTAACTTCCACCCTAACCAAGTAATTATGAAGGCCCCCTGCTTCAGGTATAGTCTAAGGATACGTGACAAGAATGAAGCGGTCCACCTTCCTTTGCCAGAGTAAAGTCAGAAAAAAGATAGTTAATGAAGATTTAAAGACTCTCATAACATGACCTGAAAATGTCCAACTTTCTATAAAAAATCACTCATCATACCAAGATCCAGGAGAGTCTCAAACTAGATAAAAAAATTAGAAAGACAATGAACTGTTGCCAACACACAGATGCCAGAGATGCCAAAAATACCCAGCAAATATTTATTTATTTATTTATTTTTCAAGATTTTATTTATTTATTCATGAGAGACACAGAGAGAGAGGCAGAGCAGAAGGCAGAGGGAGAAGCAGGCTCCATGCAGGGAGCCCAATGTGGGACTCGATCCCGGGTCTCCAGGATCATGCCCTGGGCTGAAGGCAGCGCTGAACCACTGAGCCACCTGGGCTGCCCCCCAGCAAATGTTTAAAATCAGTCATGTTGAAAATGCTTCAGCCCACAATCATGAAGATGCTTGAAGCAAAGTGAAAAAAAATAGAATCTTAGCAAAGAAAGAGAATGTCTCAGTATAGAAATAGAAATAAAAGATAATCAAATGGGAACTTTAAAATCGACATATACAATATCCAAAATAAAAAGCTTTGTGGACAAGCTGAAGGAAGAACAATAAAAAAAAAAAAATCAATGAAAGAAAAAGGCAACAAAATTACACAATATGAACAAGGGAGATAAATGGAGAGATGACAAAAGATTTAATATTTGCATTCTCAGAGTTCCAGAAGTAGAGGAGAAAGAGGTGGAGACTGCAAAAGTACTTGGATATAATGGCAAAGAACTTCAACATTTTGTTAAGAGACATAAAAGTACAGATTCAAGAAGCTGAAAGAACTACAAACAGGTTGAACACAACCTATGGCAGAATACGTTGTAACTAACTACTTAACCAAGAACAAAAAAAAAAAAAAAAAAAAAAATCATGACAACAGCCAGAGAAAAATGGCACCAAACCTATAGAAGAAACATTATTTTATTGACAGATTTCTCACCAGAAACTATGGAGGCCAGACACAGCAACACGACACCTTTCAAATGCTAAAAGAAAAGAACTGCCAATCCAGAATCTTATACCTGTGAAAATATCCTTTGGGAAATGAAGGAGATCCATAAATTCTCAGATGAAGAAAATAAAATGTATCATCAGTGGATTTGCTCTAACAGCAATCTTTTAGGGTAAACAATGGCTTAAGAAAATTATTAGGTAGAAAGAAACAATAGAGAAGTACTATTGGGGCATAAGCTAAGAGAACAAAAACATGGTAGGCAAAAATTAGGGAAGACATATCA
The DNA here is from genome assembly GCF_048164855.1 of Canis lupus baileyi. Classification (NCBI taxonomy): domain Eukaryota; kingdom Metazoa; phylum Chordata; class Mammalia; order Carnivora; family Canidae; genus Canis; species Canis lupus. The sequence goes on along the minus strand of NC_132872.1, from coordinate 28,682,647 downwards.
AGTTTTCCTCTTGAACATTATAAATTATAGTTGATGTTTAAAACAAAAGCATAATACGGACTAGTGTGGTTCTAAATATTTTACCATTATAAACTGGAAAGAGTAAAGAAATATAAAAAGAGGGAAGGCATGTGTGTGTGTGTGTGTGTTTGTGTGTGTGTGAATTACAGTTGACAAGCTTATCACCATCCACTGTATTCTCTGTGCTCTTTCATCCGCATGACTTATTCCATAACTGGAGGCCTGTATCTCCACTCTCCTTCACCCACTTTGCTCATCCTCTCACCCCCTCCTCTCTGGCAACCATCAGTTTTTTTCTCTGTACTTATGGTCCTGATTCTGCTTTAGTTGTTTTGTTTTGTTTTGTTTTTAGATTTCACATATATGTGAAATCATATGGTATTTGTCTTTTTCTTATTTCACTTCACGTAATAGCCCAGTAGTTCCATCCGTGGTGTTGCAAACGGCAAGATGCTACCTTTTCTACACATGAATAATATCCGTCTGTGTATATATACTACATCTTTATCCATTCATCTGTTGATGGACACTTGGGCTGCTTCCATATCTTGGCTATTGTAAATAATGCTGCAACAAAACAGGGGTGCACATGTATTTTTGAATTAATGTTTTTATTTTAGGGGGATAAATACCTACTAGTGGAATTACCGGATATATGTCATTTCTATTTTTATTATTTTAAAGAAACCTTCATAATGTTTTCCACAGTGGCTACATCAATTTGCACTCCTAGCAACAGCGGGCACAAGGGTTTCTGTTTCTCCCCATCCTCTCTGACGCTGTTCTTTCTTTCTGTTTTACTCTAGCCATTCTGACAGGTATGAAGTGACATCTCACTCTAGTTTTGATTTGCATTTCCCTGATGCTTAGAGATGTTGGGCATCTTTTCATGCGTCTGTCAGCCATCTGTATGTCTTCTTTGGAAAATGTCTATTTAGATTCTCTGCCCATTTTTTTTAACTGAATTATTTATTTTTTACATTAAGTTGTATAAGTTTATATATTTTGGATATATACCATTAAGCTGTATAAGTTCTTTATATATTTTAGGTATATACTCCATATCAGATATATCATTTGCAAATAGTAGGCTGCTTTTTTGTTTTGTTGATTTTTTTTCTGTGCAAAACCTTTTTATTTTGGTGTAGTTCCAATTGTTTATATTTGCTTTTGTTTCCCTGACCGAAGGAAACATACTAGAAAAATTGTTACTGAAGCCAATATCATAGACAATATTGCCTGTGTTTTCTTCCACATCTTTTATGGTTTCAAGTCTCACTTTCAGGTTCTTTAATCTATTTTGATTTTATTTTTGTATATGGTGTTAAAAGATGGTCCAGCTTTATTCTTTGATGGGTAGCTGCCAGTTTTGCCAGCTATGTTTATTGAAGAGACTTTTTCCCTTTGTATTTTCTTGCCTCCCTTGTCATAGATTAACTGACTGTATATGTTTGAGTTTATTTCTTGTCTCTCGATTCTGTTTTATTGCTCTGTCAATTTTTATGAAGGTATTATATTGTTTTAATTACTATAGCTTTGTAATGTATCTTAAAATCTGGGATTGTGATAACTCCAACTTTGTTCTTTCTTATTGGCTCTTTGGGGTCTTTTGTGATTCCATAAAAATTTTAGGATTTTTTGTTTTTATTCTAATAAAAATTATGTTGGTATTTTGATAAGGATTGCATTGAATGTGTAGAGTGTTTGAGGTAGTATACAATAATAAATTCTATTTTAAAATATCAATTTAAAAATATTAATTTAAAAATATTTTTAAAATATTAATTATTCCAATGCATGAACATAGGATATATTTCCATTTGTATCATCTTTAATTTTTTTCATTAATATCTTCTAGTTTTCAGAGTATAGGTCTCTCAGGTACTTCATTAAGCTTATTCCTAGATATTTTATTCTTTTTGGTACCATTGTAAATGCAATTGTTTTCTTAGTTTCCCTTTCTTCTACTTTGTTATCAGTATATAGAAATGCAACCAATATTGTGTATTAATTTTGTATCCTAAGGGGGGATAAGGCTTATATTCCACTTGAACCACTTTATCTAAATATCATGAACTTTAGAAGATACATATAAACCATGAGATATGTAATTTTAGATTATTACATGAGGGATTTAAACTAATTTGTAATTTAAACTAATTTATAAATACTAAATAAAAAAAAAGAAGAAAGAAAGAAACATAAAATAATTTATCCTGTAACTTTGTGATGATTATGTGTCAGTCTGGACCATGGTACCTATATATTTGGACAAACATTGTGGCTGTTTCAGTAAAAGTATTTTTTTTAATTGATTAACTTTTAAATCAGTGGACTTAGAGTAAAACAGATTATCTCCCATTATGTGGGTGTACCTTCTCCAATCAATTTCAAGTCTTAATAGAACAAAGATTGACTTCCTCCTACACAGAAGAAATTCTGCTAGCAGACTGTTTTTGTACTGGAATTGTAATTCTTTCCTAATCTCCAGCCTGTTGGCCTACCATAACAGATTTTATAACTTGCCAAACCTCCATAATAGCTGAAATAATTTATTGAAATAAATCTCTATCTATCCACATATACATGCATTTATATGTTTATATACATATATATATATATACACACACACTTATGTACATTTATATTTATATTTATGTCTATCTATCCATACACACACACACACACACACACACACACACACATCCTGTTATTTCTATTTCTCTGGGAAATCTAGTATACTCTTTAAATTTTATGCTAAGTTCCATTAACCGTTGACAGAGAAGTGCTGAAGTATTCAACTTAAAACTAGGATTTTATACTACTTTCAGTTATATCAGGATTTTTTTCCCCACTTATGTCAGTTTTGCTTTGGATATGTTGCAGCTTTATTGCTTGTTGCATACACATTTAGAAATGCTGTCTTCTTGGTAGATTGACCCTTTTATCCTTATAAGATGATATGTGAATGCTTCTTAATCATGCTACCTACTTAATAATTTATCTTAGAGTAATAAAGTGAATATCACAATATTTTTTTGGTTTCCCAGTGCTTATGAAAGTTATACTTACATGATGCTGTAGTCCAGTAAGTAATAACATTATGTCTAAAAAAAAAACAATGTACATACCTTGATTAAAAATGCTTTATTGGTAAGAAATGCTAACCATTATCTGAGCTTAAAAAGGAACAATCTTTCTGCTGGTAGAGTGTCTTGCCTCAATGTTGATGGCTGCTGACTTATCAGGATGGTGATTACTGAAGGCTGTGGTGGGTGTAGCATTTCTTTGAATATGACAACAGTGATTTTTGCTGCATCGATTTATTTTTTTCTTTTTATTAATAATTTCTCTGTGGTTTGTGATGATAGCATTTTATCCACAGTGACATTGATAGTATTTTATCCACAGTAGAATCTCTTCCAAAATTGGAGTCAGTCCTCTCCAACACTGCTGCTATTTTATCAACTAAGTTTATGTAGTATTCTACATGTTTGTTGTCAAGAATCTACACAGTATATTCCATCTCAAGAAACCACTTTCTTTGCTTATTAATAAAAAGCAACTCCTCCTCTATTCAAGTTTTGTCCTGAGAGTGTAGCAACTCAGGCTCCACTTCTCATTCTTATTCTCTTGCTGTTTCCACCACATCTGGAGCCACCTCCTCCAGATGTGGAAGCCCCTGGAAGTCATCCAAGAGGTTTGGAATCAACTTCTTCCAAACTCCTCTTGATCACATTTGACCTCTTGCCATGAATCACAAATATTTTTCATGATATTTAGAATGATGAATCCTTTCCATATGTTTTTGAATTTATTTTGCCCACATCCATCAGAGGAATCACTATCTATGGCAGCTATAATCTTACAAAATGTATTTCTTAAATAATAAAACTTGAAAGTCAGATTTACTCCTTGATCCATGGGCCACAGAATGGATATTTGTATTAGTAGGCCTTAAAACGACATTTACTTCATTGTACATCTCCATCAGAGCTCTTGGGAAACCAGGTACATTGTCAATGAGTTGGAATATATTTTCTGAGCAGCAAGTCTCAACAGTGAGCATAAAATATTCAGTAAACCGTGTTGTATACAGATGCTCTGTCATCTAGACTTTGTTGGTCCATTTGCAGAGCACAAGCAGGGTAGGTTTAACAGAATACTTAAGGACCCTGGGACTTTTGGAATGGTAAATGATCATTAGTTTCAAATTAGTCACTAGGTGCATTAGCCCCTAATGGGAGAGTTAGTTTGTCCTTTGAAACTTTGATGCCAGGCATTGAGTTCTCCTCTCTAGCTATGAGAAGATATCTAAAGGTATCTAAAAGGTACCTTCTTCTAATAGAAAGATGTTTTGTGTACATTGAAAATCTTCATTAATTATCTTAGCTTGATCCTCCACATAACTTCCTGCAGCTTCTACATCAGCACATGTACTTTTGTGTTAGTTTCTTTCCTTAAACTCTATGAAATAACCTCTACTAGATTCAAACTCCGTCTGAAGCTTCCTCACCTCTTTCAGCCTTCTGAGAATTGAAGAGAGTTAGGATTTTGTTCTGGACTGGATTTTGGCTTAAGGAAATGCTATATAGGGTTTGATCTTCTATTCAAACCAGTAAAACTTTCTCAATCTCAGCATAAGACTGTTTCATTTTCTTACCATTCATGTGTTAACTGAAAAGCAATTTTAATTTTCCTCAAGAATTTTTCCTTTGCATTCACTACTTGGCTAAGTGCTTAGCATAAGAAGACTATCTCAGCAAGTCTTCTAATTAATCTTAGTGAGAAATTTAAATATACATTTCTCACTAAGATTAATTATTTCTAGCTCTCGACTTAAAGTCAGAGACACGTGATTCTTCCTTTTGCTTACACACTAGAGGCCTTTGTAGGGTTATTAGTTGGCCTAATTTTAATATTGTTGTGTCTTAGGGAATAGGAAGGGCTGAGGAGAGAAAGAGGAGAGAGGTCTGTGATTTCCTCTCATCTTCTTCATAACACATCTATTCCTAGTTTCCATAGTAAGAAGATAGAGAGTTTGTTTTTGTTTTATTTTGGTTTTTTGGAGGAGCTTCTGTCTCTATCAGCTATGCAGTTATACAGTTCTGGGATTCAGGCTGTCTGGCATGAGGCATGGGATGAAGAAAATAAATAAGAGAAATGAAACAAAACAAAAAACCTAAAACAGGAAATTTACCACTGTATGGGTTGTTATTTGAATTTTTATTTTTCTTCAAAGTTTGCCTGCAATTATTTACTTTTCAGGGTCTGTAGATAGTTGCTTATATATTCTTGTCAGGATTTTTCTGTTGCTGTAGTCATTAGGAAATATTGGGTGGAATGTGCTTACTCTATCTTAGGCAGATCTGGATGTCTGTCATATAACTTTAAGATTAACAAATTCTATTATTTCAATACAAAATAGTGGTAGCTATAACTATATTTCCTCATGTCACATCTGCATGGAGCTATCCATAGTTAAAATGAAATCTATATTTAAAATGAAAAGGAAAGAATAACAGTAGGAAGTATTTCCTTTCCATAATTATATTTCTTAAAAGCTCTTCTTTTAGTACTATTAATATTTTAGTCAATAATAATATTAGCATGTTGGATTCAAATTCCATTTATTAACTTGTGTGGTAGTTACCATGAAACAAACATTATTAATCTCCTTTCTTTTTTGTGTCTATTGATGCTTGGCAGCCAGCTTTTACTTTTATTTCCTATTCTTTACTAAGCACTGTATTGAGAATAATTAATTTTCTTGAGTCATGGAATAATATTTTCTCTGAGACTTTGAAACCTTGTTTACTTTGTTAAAATAGTAGAGCAAAAATGCAGTGTTTTAGCCTATGAATAAGCAATCAGTCACAAAATGCCCTTCTAATTAAATTCAGTATTTCTACTGACTCCCAAGTTCTTGCAAATCAAGTTAAATCAGTAGAAGAATAGAACACCTAATGAATCCATATATAGATATTACCATTTGGCTGCTTGTTTGTCATTAATGTTACCTACTTCTCAACCATTTTAGTATTATCAGAACTACTAAATCTCACCTAAAGCTATTGATACTGAAAGTAAATGGATTCTGAGATAAATTTTTGCTATAAATATTTATGTACGTTTGAGACTCAGGGACAAGTTGTTTAATATGTTGAATTTGTATATGGACCTTACTAATCAAAAAAGAAAGAAATATTTTATTACCAACCTTATTATTCATAAACTTCAACCTATTTGTTCAATTTTAGAATCTACATAATTTCAAGATTGCCAACCCACAATCCTGTTAGAAGCACATATGTACATAATAACTAAATTACAGGGTTTGTGATCAACTCTTTTTGTCTTTGGCCTGACAATATGAAATCAAGAGAGTCTTTTTCAAAGTTACTGAGGTAAGTTGTCTGCTGCACCTCCATCATATGGTTATGTGATTCATTTGTGATAATGTTAAATTAATTTGTCATAGCATGCATTATGACAACTTTTTTTTCCCTTACACATATCCTGGTTGGTTTTTTAAATTGGCATACATTAAAATTCACGCTATTTATATTGTAGAGTTCTGTGGGTTTTAAAAAAAGACATGGAGCCATATATCCACTACCACAATCATTATAACATCCATCCCATTACCCTGAAATGTCCATGTTGTCTTTAGGTAGCCCTCCCTTTAACTGACACCACTCTCAACCAAAAGCTGAGATATATTTCACCTCTGTAGTTTTATCTTTCCATATGAAATATAAGTGAAGCCATGCAATATATAAGCTTTTGGATCTGGCTTTACTTTGACTTATTAAAATGCAGTTTAAATGCACCTTATGTTTTGTAAAACAGTAGCATGTTTCATTCTTTTGCTGAGAAGTAGTCCACCGTGTGTATGTACCATGGTTTATCAGTTTACCAGTTGATGGATACCTGAGTCATTTCCAGTTTGGGGTAATCATCAATAGGTCCTGCTCTAAACATTTACATAAAGGTTTTCATGTGAATATGTTTTCATGTATCTTGGGTAACTTTGTGTTAGGGGGATTACTAGATTACATGGTATTTGCATGGTTAACTCTTAGAAATTGCTTCTTAGGAGTTGAATTATGTCCCCTAAAAATTAAATAAATAAATTGAAGCCCTAACTCCTGGTACCTCAGAGTGTAATTTTATTTAGAAATAAGGTCATTTTAGAGTTGATCAAGTTAAAATGGGGTTAGTACATTGGACCCTTGCCTAATGATTGTATTGTTATAAAAAGTAGAAATTTGGACAGAGATACACTGGGAAAATGCCATGTGTGGAAGGAGGTAAAGATTGGAGTGATATATCTACAACCTAAGTTATGCCACAAATTTTGTGCAATCACCAGGCATTTGAAGAGAGGCATGAACTGATCCTCCCTGTCTGAGCTCTCAAAAGGGACCAACCCTTCCAACAACTTGATTTCAGACTTCTAACCTCCAGAACTGTAAGAATAAATTTCTGTCGTTTTGAACAACTAAGTGGATAGTATTTTACAATAGCAGATTAGAAAATTCATACACTACCAAACTATTTTCCCAAAAAAGCATACCAATTTGTAATCACACTAGAAATATATTACAATTTCAGTTTCTCTCCATCCTTCATAGTACTTGCTATTGCTTATTTTTTATTCTAGTAGGTATAGAGAGTTATTACATAGTGATTTTAATTTTAAATTACCAAATAACTGATCATCTCTTCATATGATTATTTGCCATCTACATACTTTTTGAAGTATATAGAAGTTTGAAGTATCCAAATTTTTTGGACAATTTTATAAGCTTTTTTAAAAACTATTTTAGGGATCCCTGGGTGGCGCAGCGGTTTAGCGCCTGCCTTTGGCCCAGGGCGCGATCCTGGAGACCCGGGATTGAATCCCACATCGGGCTCCCGGTGCATGGAGCCTGCTTCTCCCTCTGCCTGTGTCTCTGCCTCTCTCTCTCTCTCTCTGTGACTATCATAAATAAATAAAAATTTAAAAAAAAAATAAAAAATAAAAACTATTTTAGATTTCCTGAGAAATCAAAGATGGTAAAAGATATTTTACACATTCTATGCCTAGTTTCCTCTATTATTCATGTCTTACATTAATGTGTTACTTTTATTATAATTAATGATACAATATTAATACATGATTACCTAGATTCCACTTCCTATTCAGATTTCCTTAGTTTTTATCTATTGTTCTTTTTCTAGTCTAGGATCCCATCCAGGATACTGCATTATATTTAGTCATTATATCTCCATAAGCTCCTCTTGTTTGCAAAAGTTTCTCAGACTTTCCTTATTTCCGATGAGCTTGATGGTTTATGAAAAATGTATCTCAGGTGTCTTATAGAATGTCCCCAAATTGGGAATTGTATGATGGTTTTCTCATATTGGAATTGAGGTTGTAGATTTTTGTGAGGAGGATCACAGAGGTGAAAGCGTCATTTTATCACAACGAGGGTATGCACTATTAACATAGCTTATCATTGTTGAGGTGGACTTTGGTCTCCTGATTGAGATGGTATCGGTTAAATATTTCCACTGTAAACTACCCTTCCCCTCTCTCCTAAGCTGTATGAATAGTCTTAGCTTTGGCCAGGCATAGCTGCTTCAGTTGGTTCCTGTGTCAGTTTGATAAATCTCTATCGTTGCATTTGTGTGTGTTTTTAGTACTTTCTTACAATCTGGAACTACACATTTTTCCATAATCATCTTGCATATTTCTGCCCCATTGCTAGAAGAAGCAATTTTTTCTAGGAGTCCCAGTTCTTTTTACTGGAGGTTCTTGTTACTCTTACCATAAGAAACCAGGGGCTGATCCTTAGGGTTCCTTGTTGCTATCGTAGTGTCATTTCATCTAGTTGCTTTCAGTTGAGAAAGAAACAAACTACATGGGCATATACTAACCTGTGTATTTGTATCTACCCATCTTCCTCTGTGTAATCATCTGTATCTAAAGCTAAATATGATTCCATTTTTGTTTCTAATTCTAATCCATTACTACATGGATCATTCAAGACTTCTCCCACTGGCTTGTAAATTACCACTCCACCAGTAAGAAAACTAGCTCCCACTATTCCTTTTAGGTTCACGTAATCATTCAGTTCCAGTATATATGTATCACAGCTTCAGAAATTTTAACCTGTACCCATAGGAAACAAATTGATCAACCAGAGTACAGTGTTTATGTGCGATTCCCTTTGTCTTCTGCTTTACAGACTCTGTTTATTTTCAAAGTTTCTTAGGTTAAGATATTTTCCAGCCCCTTCAGAGGCCACTTCATACATTTGTAATGCAAGTAGCATATTTTTTCCTGGGATCCTCTGATCTCCTGAATGCCTTTTTGTTGTTGTTGCTGTATTTGTACACATCATGGTTCATCCTTTGTGGTACAAGACTGTAAGAGCCATAATCTAATGTATCTATCATTACAATACTATATAGTATAGTTTTGTGATGGGAAACAAACAAATAAACAAAACCAAAAAAACCGCCTGTGCTTTGCATAGTCATTCCTCCTCCCAGTCCGCTGGTACTCACTAATGTTCTCATTGACCCCATGGTTTTGCTTTTCTGGACTGTATATATAATTGAAATTATAAAATAACTAGTTTCACACTGATTTCTTTCACTTAGCAATATATGTTTAAGATTCATCCATATTGAGGCACCTGGGTAGCCTTTGGCTCAGGTCATGATCTCAGGGTCCTGGGATTGAGCCCCACGTTGGGCTCCCTGCTCAGCAGAGTCTGCTTCTTCCTCTCCCCTGGCTTGTGCACAATCTCTCTCTCTTCTCTCATCCCTTCTCTCTTTCTCTCTCTCTTAAATAAATAAATACATACATACATACATACAATCTTTAAAAGAAAAAGATTCATCCATATCTTTTCATGGCTCAATCATTTCTTTCTATCATTATATGACAATGCATTGTATACATACCATATTTTTTGTTTTCATTCATTCAGGGATATCATAGTTGCTTCCAGTTTGGGCAATTATGAATCAAGCTGCTCCTAAATATCAATGTGCATATTTTGAGGTATAAACATTTTTAAATCAGTTGGGTAAATACCTAGGATTATGATACCTCCTAGGATTGTACATTAAGACTATTTTTAGTTTTGTAAGAAACCCAATCATCAAAAGTGACTGCTTTAAATTTGAATTTACCAGCAGTGAATAAAACTCTTGTAGATATGTGTCATCACCAGTAGTTGGTATTACTAACTTTTTAGGGTTTTAGGCATTCTAATGTATGTGCTCTTCAATGTTATTGTGGTTTCCATTTTTTAAATGTGTTACTAGTGTTACGTTTTGAGAATTCTCTCTATATATACTAGATATGTTTTTCAGAAATATGATTTACAATTTTTTTCTTCAAGTCTCCACCACTTTTTAAAAGTCCTTACATTTGTATCTACTAGAAAAAATTTTGTTTCCCATTTATCATGTAGATTTCTTTTCCCACTAATGGTTATTTTTTGGTGTTCTATGTAAAACCAAACATTTTTGCCTAATTCAAAATTAGGCAGATTTTAAACTATGTTTTCTTCCAGAAGCAGTGTTATTTTAGATTTTATAACAAATTTGTTATCTATTTTAAGTCCTTTTTATGACATGTGATGTAAAGATCAAGATTCATTCTTTGTAGAAAACAATGAATACCTGTTCCAGTATTATTTGTTGAACATACTGTCTTTTATCCATTGAGTTTCATGGTGCATTTATCAAAAATCAGCTGCTTATGTTTGTGTTGATCTATTGTGTATTTTCTATTATATTCACTTGATCTCTATCTTATTTCATTAATACCACACTCTCTAGATTATTGTAACAACACTACAAGCCTGAAAAGTTGGTAATATGAGCCCTCAAACTCTGTTCTTTTTTCAAAACCATTTCAGGTAGTCTTATTCCTCTCATTACATAGAAATTTCAGGTTAAGCTTGTTGATATATAACAAAATCTGCTGAGATATTTTAGGAATTGCTATGAAAGGAACATTTTAAGGAGAAATGACATCCTAAGAATATTGAGTCTTCCAATACATACAAATAATTTGTTTCTCCATTTGTTTAGATATTCTAAATTTCTTTCATAAGAATTTTAGTGTTCATCATACAGATTCTACACCTTTTGCTTGAATTATACCTAAGTAGTTACTTTGGTGCTGTAAACTTTGTATCTTTTTGTTTAAAAAATTCAGTCCATTGCAACTATACAAAAATATAATTTATTATTTTATTTTAACATTTCATCATGGGATATCATTAAACTGTTTTCCAGACTTAGGAGCTCTTTTGAAGATTCTTTGACACTTTCTACAGAGGCAATCATGTTGTAAATTAATAGGGATAGTTGTTATACCTTCCTTTCCAATCTGAATATCATTCATTTTTTTTTCTTGCCTTACTGGAATGCCTAGAATTTCCAGTACAATGTTCAGTAGGAGTGGTATTAAAAGACATCTTATATCCATGTAATCAATTTTAGGAGAAATAAATCCAAATTTTCTCATTATGTATGATATTAGCTTTTGTAGATGCCTTTTATTAGCTAAGGGAATTTCTATCATTAGTTTGCATAGTTTTATTATGAACAAATGCTAAATTATGCAAAATACTTATTCTGCAGTTACTTTAGTAAGTTAATAAGATGATTTTTATTTTTTTATTGAAGTATAATTAACATACAGTGTTATATTAGTTTTAGGTGTACAATATAATGATTAATAGTTTCATATATTAGTGTTCATCGAGATAAATGTACTCTTAATTGCTTTTATCTATGTCACCCATCACCTCACCCACTTGCCCTCTGCAACCACCAGTTTTTTCTGTATTCTATTAGTTTTTCTCATTTTTTAGAAATGTTGCTTCATAAATTCCACATGAGTGAAATCAAATTGTACTTTTACTTTTTAACATTATACACACTAGATCATCCATGTTATTGTAAATGGCACAATCTCATTACTTTTAATGGATGAGGAATATACTATTGTATATATATGCTACGACCTCTTTATTCATCTGCCAATGGATACTTAGGTTGCTTTCATATCTTGGTTATTGTAAATAATTCTGCAATGAACATATTTTCAAATTAATATTTTCATGCTCTTTGTATAATACCCAGTAGTGGAATTACTGGGTCATATAGTAATTCTATGTTTAATTTTTTCAGGAAACTCCATACTGCCCTGCAATTTGTATTCCTGCTAACAGTGCACAGGGTTCCTTTTTCTCCACATCTTTGCCAACACTGGCTATTTCATTTCGTTTTTATTTTAGCTATTCTGATAGTTGTGAGGTGACATCTCATTGTGGTTTTGATTAGCATTTCTCTGATTATTAGTTAGCTTGAGCATCTTCGTGTGAGCCTGTTGGACATCTCTATGTCTTCTATTATTTTTGCAGAATTATCAGTCATTACTTCACTTTTTTCAAATAATGTTTCTCCTTTGTTCTTTCTCTTCTCCTTCTGGGACTTCTGTTACACATTTGTTATGGTGAAGTCCCATAGCGTTTAGATGATCCATTTAGATTTCTTATATGTTTTTTCCCGTTTGTTTTTGAGTTTGAGTATTAAACAATTTCAAGTTGACAGATCCTTTCCTTGGCTTAGTTGAGTCTAATGATGAAACCACCAAAGGCATTCTTCATGATTGTTTTAGTACTTTTATCCCTGGCATTTCCATTTGGCTCTTTCTTATCATTTTAATCCTTCTGTTGAAGCTATTCATCTTGTTCCATGTGTTCTCCACCACTTTCATTAGAGCCATCAACACTTTAAAAATGATTTTTTATTCCTTTTCAGAAGACAATCCTAATGTATGCATCATATCTTAGTCTTGTCCTTTTAGCTATTGTGTGTGTTGTCAATGTAATGCTTTTTCCCTGCCTTTTCTTATGTATTTTGATTTATTGTTAAATAGTAAAGACTGAAATAAGTAAGTTTATGGTGGGCAGTTTCCCTTGTAAGTCTTTATTTTGGAGCTTTGGTTTAGTCTTATTAGGAGTTGACCTGAGTTTGAAGTTTCTTACTGTTGTATTTACTTTCATTTCAGTAGTCATCAGAATCCCCTATAACTTTTATGTTGAGAGTAGGAGCTGATTTGATGGAGAGTTGTTCTCAATGTCTGTTATTCACTCACTTTTAGGTCTTCCCTTTGAAGTTTTCTTCCACTTATACTTGTTACTAGACGCTTGCTAGCCTTATGGTGAGGTGTGTGGGTAATGAAGTAACATCATTCTCCATTTTTTTTTTTTTTTTGGATAGAGACTCAATTTTAGACAGACTATTCCTGGGTCTCCTGGGTAAGAGTTCCCTCTGTTCTCCTAGCTGTAGTTTTGGCCTAAAATTATTTCTGCCTCTCCTTAAAAACAAAGGATTCTTTGTGTCTCATTCTTCTAGCTGCAATGGGTTTTCATCACTTCCCTGAAGGCAATAGTTCTTATTGCCCTACCCACTGTTTATTAATGTTGTATTTGGTAGAGTATTAGTGTATAAGAATCACTGATGAAGTCTCATGCCCATACCTATACCATCATAGTGTTTTTCAGAATGATTACTTGGTGGATCTAAAATAAGGCTTAGAAGTTGATATGAACTCTTATATATAAACATCTCTCTTATCACACTCTATTACCAGCCCACACTACCTATTTGATGTTTTTATTTAAACTGAATTTTTCTTACTTTTGTTTAGCTATATATTCTTCAGTTTCATCCTCTGTAGAAACCTCTCTCTCTCTCTCTCTCTCTCTCTAGATAATGGGCTAGTTGACTACCCTATGACCTTGACTATTTTGATGAGTTAAAAGAAAATGCATACTACATTTTTGCCAGCTTTAAGTTTCAAAGCAACACTATTTTTTAAACTTTTAAAAATTTTAAATTGAACAAAAATTGGTCATATCTGAATGACACAGAATATATATATATATATATATATATATATATATATATATATAATACCACACATACATATATAATGTGTGTATATATATCATAATATTTATATATGTATAATGGCATATATATATACACATATGCATATATATCTCTGTAGTTGGCTCTAAGCATTAGGCAAAATGATACTTATATCATAATAATTATAAGCATGTCTCAAAGAAAGAGAATGGATGCAATGAATTCTACCTTGTGCTCTCACCAAAGCTATCGATAATCTATATATTGTTTGGCAGCCTAGATCTGACCTGGGAAAGGTTGCTTTCCAGTGGGTAGGATTTAGAATGTTGGTGTCATGACAGAAATTATTTGGGAAGCATAATTATAGTGCTTGAGGTATGGACAAAGTATGTTTTATGGGAGACTGGTCTAGGTGGAAGTAAGTCTTTAGCCAACTGTGAAGTGACAGAGACAGATCTTAGGTGAAGGGGTTTATGGAGAATGGCAGTAGAAGAGCTGGAAATCAAATACCAGATTAATTGTCTGAGTTTTGGGGCATCTGGTTGTTCAGTTCGTTAAGCATCTGACTTCAGTTCAGGTCATGATCCCAGGGTCTTGGGATTGAGTCCTGAGTCAGGCTCCCCACCCAGCAAGAAGTCTGCTTGTCCCTCTCCTCTGCCTCTGCCCTCCTTCTGCTTGTGCTCGCTCTGTCTCTCTCTCAAATAAATAAATAAAATATATTTTTTAAAAATTACGAGTTTTACTGCATAAATTTAATGGGCCTCTGGCCTACAAAGCCAGAATTAAAGATCTGGTTATAAAAACTAGGAAAATATAAGAAGGGTTAAGGGAAAATCATCCTGTTTTTTGCCGCATTGGTACCCCTTACTGTATGGGTTTAGAACAGCAGTCAAAGTTCAGATCTTTCTTTAAGTGATTATATATATATATATATATATATATACACACACACATATATATGTATATATATTATATTATTATAATTATATAAATTATACATATATAGTATATATTATTAGATATAATATATAATTATATATTATATTATGTATATTATATATATAATAGACCAGGTTTCTGGATAGGTGGCTTCAATTTTTAAGCTTGCCTTTTTATATAATATATATATTCAGTTTAGGGGAAGCACTAGTATGCCTACCACAAAAAAAGCTTAGATTTAAAAGAACATTAAAAATGTCATGTGTAGGTTTTTTTTTTAAGATTTATTTATTTATTTGAGAGAGATAGAGAGCACATGCATGCTCATGAGTAGGGGGAGGGCAGAAGGAGAGAGAATCTCAGGTAGACTCCCTGCTGAGCACAGAGCCTGACCCAGAGCCAATACTATGACCCTAAGATCATGACTTGAGCTGAAATCAAGAGGTGGATGCTCAACCAACTAAGCCACATAGGTGCTCCAGTGTGTAGTTTTTGAAATGAGAGTTCATTTTCTTCCTTTGGAAGACTTATTTTTAATTCAATATAATCCCTTCACAGTTTCTTTTTGGATTATTCCACAAAGCTATTGCGAAGGTGTAGTCCCATCCTCTGTCTTCCACTCATGAGTATAGAATTTCACTGAGATACTCTGCACTTATCCCCAAGTAGCCCCATCATGTAAGTTTCCAGTCTATTCTTGTCTTTATTTACAGTTTTTTATCTGATATTCTGTCTTATGAATGTTTTATCTGTTACTGGAAAAGAATAATGCTGGAGCAAATAATAATTGAATGACCAGCTCCTTTTTCTTGACTCTGATGCTTACTTAAAAAAGGGGTGGGAGTGGAGAGGAGGTTCACCAAGACAGATAGATACACAGTACAGGTTACATTTCAAGTTTGCTTCCCAAAGTTGACCTTATATATGATGACACACTCTGACTGCACAAATGTCTGAACCAAACCGGGTGACCAAATATCATGGATTCTACAAAGAAAAATAAAACACAACAAATAACATTAAAATATGATGTGTTTGAAATGCAGTGTCTTAATTCAATTCAATTTAATATTATAGATTTTAAGTGCGCCTGGGTGGCTCAGTTGGTTAAGCAACTGACTTGATTTCGGCTTAGGTCATGATGTCAGGGTCCTGAGAGAGAGCCCTGCATCAGTTTCATACTCGGCATGGATTCTGCTTGAGGTTCTCTCTATCTCTGCCTTTCCCCACACTTGTACACTTGTGGTCTTTCTCACTCACTCAATCATTCTATAAATAAATAAATAGGAAAATCTTTAAAATAAAATTTAAGATTTTTGTTTCAAATACAGTTAAATATATACATATAAAATATATGCAGCATATGACATGTCAAATATGCATATTAAGGTAATTTTTGCCACAAGTTAATCATTAAATGTGTAGAGTTTATTTTGGCTCAAAATTAAAAGGTTTTCCTTCAGTCTGGCATACCTGTGTAACTACAACTGTCATGTAATAAGGACACTGAATAAATAACCTGATAACTCTGTAAATTATTTTAAGGTTCATGAGAGCATGAAATTTAGTCATGACCTGTTCTTCTTTTCCCTCACATTGCAAGAATGTAAGCTCCACAAGAATGTCTGGCTATTTTTTATAAATTTGAAATTTCCTTGCATTTCAGAAAGACTGCTGACTATTTTTAGTTAGAGAGAGTGATTTTGTCTGAAATCTACCTAAATGTATTTCTTATGCTAAGAACAGAGATTAAATTGCACGTAACCTAGAAGCCAGTGTAATACGTATGTGCATATATGTCTGCATACGCAGACATACACAGGTTCCACTGCTTTTCTGTAAACCTACTCTTTCTAAAGAAACATTATTTTCTACTTTGCTTTATATATTTACAGACTACCTTCAAAGTAAAATGTTAACATTTCCCTTGCATCCAACTTTCTTTCACAATGTTGTGAATTACTATTAATTGTGAAATATTTGCTGATAGATAGCATGAGACAGTTTAATAGGATGGCCTTTATGATCAAGATACATCTAAATAGGTAGGTATTCCATCATCACACTTCACTACACTGTTTTAGATACAGAAAGTTAGTATCTCTCATCATCGATAAAATATGTGGATGATACATTCTGTGTCTCAGAGTTAACATGAGAATTAAATTAATTTCCATTATTTCCAGAACCTTTATTGTTCTGATCACCATCTTCTAAAAACAGTGCTTACAACTGAGTGTAACACTTGAGTCATGGGTGATTAACAAAAATCATTAGTACATACTTGTTTTTGCAGTAAGGTCTTGTAGTAATGGATCTTTGAGAATGTTAGACATTTGAACAGCTGTCTAACATTGTTGACTTGTTCAGCTTAGAGTAAATTAAACTTCAAATCTGAGTGAAATGCATGTTTCAGATGTTGTAGTCATATATATTCTTTATTTCCTAACAACAGGTTATTTGTTAGAATTGCAGTTATACAAATTGCTATGGGGAACAATTTTGTTCCCAAAATTTAATCAGGTAAAAGCTGTAAACATATCAAAGTGCAGAAACTGCTGTCATTTTAATGTGATTTGTTTACTACAATTTTTCATGTACATGTAAACATAATTGGAAAATATATCTATATTTCCTATGAACAGCAATCTGTTAATCAAAATAAAAGGATATATATTGTTTTTAATTCAGTAGATAGTACATAAAGTCTTCTACAATCTATGGAGGTGGGACTTATGTATAAAGATTTTGCTAAAATTTTTCAAACATAATTGAGAATTTTGTAGCATAGGACCAGAGAAGGGAAGGGGGAAAAAATGAAAGAAGGGATACTCAAAGAAAAAAAAAAAAAAAGAGTTGCAGTTCTGATCTTTCAAATTTTCTACACCATTAGAAGACAAAAACAAAATAATAGGGTAATACGATCAGGGAAAGATTACTGTATTCCTATTATAGTAGACAGAATTCCACTAGAGCAGCCTATGTATGTGTTTCTGTTTGTTGCCAACCTCTTGTTTACCCGAAGGATCACAAAATCATTTTCCATAAACTGTAAAACAAAATCCATGTGGTCCCTAATTTAGAAGGGGGCAGAGTGGGGAGAAGGCTTCTGGGTTTTTGATTTGCTTGGTTTTGTTTTATATACAAGGGTATGAAGTTGATTTAAGATGTAGAGTTGGGAGGGGTGCCTGAGGGGCTCAGGCAGTTGAGCGTCGGACTCTTGTTTTCAGGTCATGATCTCAGGGTGGTGAGATTGAGCCCTACCTTGGCTCTGTGCTCAGCAAGAGTCTGCTTGAAGATTCTTTCCCTCTGACTCTCCCCCTTCTCCCTACCTCACTCTCTCTCAAATAAAAAAGGCTTTAAAAAATGTGGAGTTGGAAGAGGTTGTTTGCATAAGAAATTTAAGAAATTTGAACAGCTTGGGGATCCCTGGGTGGCTCAGCGGTTTAGCGCCTGCCTTTGGCCCAGGGGCAATCTTGGAGTCCCAAGATCAAGTCCCACGTGGGGCTCCCGGCATGGGTCCTGTTTCTCCCTCTGCCTGGGTCTCTGCCTTTCTCTCTCTCTATGTCTATCATAAATAAATAAATCTTAAAAAAAAATGAAAAGAAGAAAGAAGAAAGAAAGAAAGAAAGAAGAAAGAAAGAAAGAAAGAGAAGAAAGAAAGAAAGAAAGAGAAAGAAAAAGAAGAAAGAAAGAAGAAAGAGAAAGAAGAAAGAAAGAAAGAAAGAAAGAAAGAAGAAAGAAAGAAAGAAAGAAAGAAAGAAAGAAAGAAAGAAAGAAAGAAAGAAAGAAGAAAGAAAGAAAGAAAAGAAAGAAAGAAAGAAATTTGAACAGCTCCTTGTGGATCTCTGTTCTATCAAGAGGTGGACATGCATTTTTTTTTGAAATACAGATTACATCTTTCAGCTAGGAGACCCTGTGGACAACACTGGGTGTGGGAAGCAGACCTTCCCTTTTAAGGGCTGCCATGCTGGGCCTGAGGCTATTTGCAGTAGAGCAACAAGATAGTCTTGCGGGAACACTCTCCCTTGAAAGGAAAGTGGGTTCTGATTGCCCTGTAGGCCCGTATCCAGGAATGAACATGGACGGAGGAACTGTTGCCTTCCTTATTAAGGGAGATGTTAAGTACTGAGTTTCGAAAAAATGTGGTTTTTCTAGAACAGAATGGAATGAAAGCCTAAACTGAGTATGACTTATTTAGCCCTACTGAGACAATCGCTTGGCCACAGCAAGGCCAAAGGAAAGAAAAAGTAAGCAACTCAGGGATGAGCTGTGATTCCTTTAAAGCAAAAGGGGGCAACTCCTCCATGACCAAATACCACTTTTGCTTGAGGTCTTCAAAGCGAAGGGTGTTGCTGTCCCAGCTCTAGCATTTTATCATTTTGATAAGGACCTTATTGTCTTTTCACCAATTTATTACTTGAAATGATAATATAATCTGTGTTTGGTGTTTCAAGGCTGTGATATATCTTCCTAATGGTTTGTTTTTTAAAATAAGGTTTAGTTTTTCATCCAAAAAAAATAAGGGGAGGGGGGAAGGTAGGGAGGTATGGGATATTTCCTTCATCTCAGTTCCTTCTTGCCCATTCCCTGGCCCACAGCCATCCTTAAGTGCTACTAGCCTGGATTATTGTTGTCAGGTCATGGACTTTCTATAAATAACACTACAAAGTGATGACTTCTTTGTCTGGCTTCTTTTGCACCATGTTTTGAAGATAAAATAACATTTAATATCATAGAAAATATGTGCTTAAATGTCAGAAACATATAGAAGATGAAATAGCCTGTGCTCTCCTCCCACAATAACCTGAGAGACCCTCGTCTCTTTTTGCTTACTTTCTGCCTAATACTTGTTGGAAGCGTCAGTAGGGAGAAAAACCTAGGAACCCCAAAGGATGGTATGGAGAGAAATCCACTTTTCATGATATTAGACTTACATGAATAAGGCATGTTTCTCTGTTTTGTGAAACCATTGAGATTTTGGAGTTACTACGGCCGTTGGCGTATCCCAACTAACATGTAAGTAGAAAGTAGATGTGCTGTTTATTGAAATTGTAAGAGCAAAATATAAATGAAAAATAAGAAGCGTCATTCTCTCTATTGGCAATAAGGGAAGAGACTGCCTTTTGTTATTTTAGACAACTGGTAATAGTGAGTTCTTAGATGTCTTTTTGAAATATTTACAAATCTTTTTAAAAGCTAAATAGGCTGCTTGCCAGATTTATGACCCAGAAATGTCTCTGTCAACAAGCAGGGAACCATATCCTTGAAATGTAATCCTCAACAAGGACAGGGCCCCTCTCTCCCTGTTTCTGTGGGAGAGTAGGAGCCTCATTTTTGTGGCACCTTCTCCAAGTTGCAAAGCTCCATCAGGTGGGAAAGATATGAGAAATTTATTTTTTCCTTTGGATAAAGCCAGTTAACACAGGTAGACCATGCAATTAGGAGGAGAATTTATGATAAACTGCATTACAAATAATGCTGCCCACCCGTCTTACTTGAGGACTGGTTATTGTTTATTTCGAGAAGGTGTATGAAAATGCTGCGTGTCAGCTTGGCTGTATTAAAGGGTGAGCTATCTTTCTGGTTTCGCAGTCTCTTAGCAAAGTATTTGTGATGCACATCACATTCTGGTTTAATGCTTATTCAATAATGAAATTGTTCTATCTCTCTTCTGTCTTCATTCAGAGGTTTTCTGGGTCAAGAGAAGATTTTGTGCTTAATTATATTTCCCCAACAATTCTGGTGATGAAGACAGGATGTCTGGAAGTTCCTGAACTGACCAAAGCAGCTGAAGGTCTACAGCCACACAATCGTCAGTAAGTGGCCATGAATTATAAAGACGTTTCCCTCCTTGCTCTCCACTTTTGGGGAATATTAGCTATACCACCACCCTCTCTAAATCCAAGATTTTACTCTTGAATAAGGGTGATAGAGATTCTAAAATAATATTAAGATCATTGGAAAACATGAAAATCCAGGAATGTCACTTCTTTCTCTTAAAAAGCTATGACCTTTCTATCAAATTTTGAATGGATATAAGAGAATCTGACTCCTTAATGGCCTAAGAACAGTTCTTTCTTTTTTTTTTTTTTAAAGATTTTATTGATTTGAGAGAGAAAGAGAGAGAATGAAGAGGAGGAGAGGCAAAGGGAGAAGTAGACCCCCACTCTGAGCCCTGATTTGGGACTAGATCCCAAGATCCTGCGATTATGACCTGAGCCAAAGGCAGATGCTTAACTGAGCCACCCAGGTCCCCCAGAACTGTTATGTTAATTTGGATAAATTAATGTGTTTTCTGGGATTCTTAGAATTCATCCCAAATTATTTATTGGTAATTATGATATTTTGGGGGATGTCATTTTAAGGAGAAAATTAAAAATGATTTGAAGAGCCAGAAAAAAAATTGAGAAAACTGAAAGAGAAAATATGAGAATTAAAGGTATTTTCCCTTTATCAGAATTTTTCTTCTGGGGTGTGTGGGTGGCTCAGTCAGTTCGTTGTCTGCCTTCAGCTCAGGTCATGATCCCAGGGTTCAGAAATCGAGCCCCACATCCGAGGGAGCCTGCTTCTTCCTTTCTTCCCTGCTCATGCTATCTCTGTTGCTGTCACTGTCTCTCTCTCAAATAAATAACATCTTAAAAAAAAAAAAAAAAAGAATTTTCCTTCTTTCTCTACTGTTCCTGTTTCCTCCATTTCCCCCGGTATCTCTTTATCCTTCCTTGCCTCAAGCTGATTCCTTGAATAAGAAAGTGAGAAGTTTTTGAACATGTAGTTTCCTCATTAGTGGATTCCCCTGAAAAGAAAAAAAAAAAAGGAATAAGGGCAAAAATTCTTTCTTTACTGGGTAATGAATTGCCTCTTCAATTTGATAGCACAGGTTTGTGTATCTTGTAGCTAAGCACGGAGTCTTTTCCATATTTTAGCTCAGATTCCACTCTCGAGCATCTGTTATCATCCACACAGTGTAGCCAGGAGAGCAGATTGATTGGAAGATGGTTGAAAATATAGAGGAAAACTATGTCCCCCTATGAAGACAACAGGATGGAGAGTTGCTGCCTTGGTCACTTGGAAAAAGGCAAGCAAGCAAGCTATTAAGTTGATGGGTGCCAACATGGGAAGGGAAACAAAAGTGCCACATAATTTACATTTTTTTTGGTCTCAATACCAGAAAAACAAGCCCTTCCTATTGGGATTGGCAGAAAAGCTCATGACATTGAATATTCAGAACTCCTATCTTTTCACTTTCCATCTGTATGTGGTTTGGGGTCTGAAATGAACCTCTTGTGGGCAGCATGTAAATGGTTCTTGTTTATTAATCCATTCTGCTGCCCATGTCTTTTGATTGGAACATTAGACCATTTACATTTAAAGCAATTATTGATAGTTATGTACTTATTACCATTTTGTTAATGTTTTCTGGTTGTTTTTGTAGTTCTCTGTTTCTTTTTCTCTCCTTCTTTTTCCTTGATGACTTTAAGTGTTATGTTTGGCTTTCTTTCTCTACTTTTTGTATAATTATTACTGGTTTGGGGCTACTGGTTAACATGGGCCTCACCTATAGCATCCTAAATAAATATCAATCTATATTGATAGTGTCTTCAGTTCAAGCACATTCTAGAAGAAATTGTTTTTTTACTCCCATGTACATATATTTATGTATATGTTGTCATATTTTATATGCTTTTATTCATAATTATCTTCTAATTAGTCTTTTTTTTCCCTTAAAGAAGTCCCTTTCACATTTCTTATAAAGCCTATTTGTAGGTGATAAACACTTGTCTGTCTGTGAAACTTTTTATCTATCAGTTCTGAGTAACAGCATTGTCAGTAGAGTATTCTTTATTATAGGTCTTTCTTTTTTCCTACCAGACCATTAAGTAAATTATGCCTTTCTCTTCTGGCCTGCAAAGTTTCTGCTGAAAAATCAGCTGATAGCTGTATGGGGTTTCCATTATTCTCTTTTTTCTTTCCTTTGCTGCCTCTAAAATACTCTTTATCTTTAACCTTTTACATGTTAATGTGTGTGGTGTGGACCTCCTTGAGTTCACCTTGTTTGTAATTCTCTGTGCTACCTGAACCTGGATATCAGTTTCCTTCACCAGATTAGGAGAGTTTTCAGCTTCTTTTTTTTTAAATAAGTTTTTTGCCCATTTTTCTTTCTCTTCCTTCTGGGACTCCTATAATGTGAATGTTTGTTTGAGGTTCCCCGAGGGAGCCTTTAACCTATCCTCATTAAAAAAAAAAAAAATGCATTGTCCTTTTTGCTATACAGCTTGGGTGCTTCTTATCACCCTGCCTTCCAGATCGTTGATCCATTTCTTCTGCATTGTCTAATCTATGGTCGATTCCCTCTATAGTGTATTTTTCATTTCACTCATTGTACTCTTCAACTCTGATTAGTGACTTATATTTTCTATCTCTTGTTGAAGTTCTCACTAAATTCATCTCCTTTTTTTCTCTAGTCTGATGAGCATCTTCATGATCACTAGGTTAAAGTCTTTATCAGACATATTGTTTATCTCTGTTTCATTTAGTTTTTTTTCCCCCCTGACATTTTGTCTTGTTCTTTCATTAGGAGCATCTTGCTCTGTCTCATTTTGCTCGACTTTTTGTGTCTGTTTCTATGAATTAGGCAGAATAGTAACATCTAAACTTGAAGGAGTAATCTTGTGTCTGGTCACCTTCTTTGTAGCCTGTGTGTGCCCGATAACTGGCTGTCTGGTTTGAGCTGTGGTTGGCATGGGCTGGGGGTCCTGGGGTACTCTGTACTGGAAGCTATCCTGGTGGGATGGCCAGAGCTGAAGTGCGCATGGGTGGAGATAATCCTGGAGATCTCCACACCCAGGCCACCATGGTAGGGCAGCTAAAGCTGAAATGGATACAAACCAGGGATTTCCAGGGCTCTTTGCATAGAGGGTGCTCTGGAAATACAGCTAAATTTGAAACAGGCATGGACCATGGCAATCTCCGGGCTGTCTACACAGAAGGCATCCTGTCAGAGTAGCTAAAGCTGAAATAGTGCAACCTAGATGGTCTCAGAGCTCTTTGCACAGATGGTGCTGTGGCAATATAGCCAAAGCTGAAGTGAGCATGGGCTATGGCAGTCCCTGGACACTCTGCACAGAGGGCATCCCATCCACATAGCTGAAGCTGAAGTGGGCACAAGTTGGGGTATCTGGGCTTTTATGAACAGAGCTCTATGCCTAGAGGGCACCCTGGCAGGACAGTGAAACTGCAGTGGGTGGGGGCTGGGGTGTCTCAGGGTTGCCAGTGCAGGAGGTGCCCTGGCAGAGCAATTGGAGTTAAGGACAGCATGGGACAGGGTCCCCAGAAATGCATCGTCAAAGGGATACTTTGGTGGGGCAGCTGGATTTGAGGCAGGGTGCTGACTAGTGGGTCCTAGGTTGCTCCACACAGGGATTGCTTTGGTGAGGTGGCTGAGATCAAGGCATATGGACCAGGGATTCCTGGGGCACTCAGTACAGGATTTACCCTGGTGGGACAGCTGGAGCTGAAGCAGGTGGGAGCTGGGAGATGTCAGCATGCTATGCACTGGAGGTGCCCTACCAAGCCATCTGAATTTGCAATGATAAGGACCTGGGGTGTTCTGAGTTGTTTTAAGCCTGCGTCACTGTGGCGAGGTAGCTGGGGCTGATGCAAATACTGAACAGGGGTATCCTGGTTTGTGTTGTGCAGGGGCTCCTATTGTGGGACAACTGGGACTGGTGTGGGTTAGGGACCCAGAGTTCACTAAAGTGGGGCCCGCTAGGGCTTCCAGACTTGCTCCTATTCATGCTATCAAGGTGGAGAAGGAACATAAACCATGGTGCTCCCCAGCCCCTCCCGCAGAGTTCCAGCTGCTCCCTCACCATTTGGCAGGATTCTAGGGCTACTTCCTTTATATTCTAGCTGCTTTTTAAAAACTATATATATATATTAATATATAATATATTTATATATATATAATTTTTTTTTTTTTTTTTTTTTTTTTTTAGTGTCCCAGGGCATCTGGGGCTGGTATGGGCTACAAGCCTGGGCTTACTGAGGCAGCAGGCCAGCTCTGGTGTCCAGACCCTGTTCCTGTCCATGCTATCAAGATGGAATAAAATAAACATTAAGTCCCTGTGACACAGTGTGCAAGTGTGCAGAGAACAAAAGGCTCTTCTGCGTGTAAAAATATCCATATTATAAGTAGAAAGAATGGTAGAATAAAAACACTAACATTTTCCAATCATGAATTATGCACTTATACATAATGAATGATCTTAGTTACTACATATTTAGTAATGTGATTATTAATATTGTAAAAAATATTTTTACAATGAAGAAATCTGGGGACACTACCTTAAATTGAGTAATGGAATTTAATATCAACAATCTTACAAAAATGACCTCATGGCCCTACTAAGGTAATGAACTGAAAGGGACACATCATTTTCATAGTACTCTTAATAAATGATGTTTAATCTGAATAAAGAGATAATAAGAAAATTCAAATAGGTGAAGAGAATTAAGAGAAACAAATTTCCATTACAAAATAAATAAATCACAGAGCTAAAAAATAAAGAATAGAGAAATTAGTCAAGTATATTATGATAACATTGGTGACAAATGATAACTACACTGATCAAAGCATTTTGTAATGTGTATAATTGTCCATTACTGTGTTACATATCTGAAACATAATATTGTATGTTAACTCTACTTCAATTTAAAAAATATATTTAAAATTGTTTAAATTAGGAGGTATATTTAAAAAAAATGCACATACACCTGAGTTCTTTAAGATATCAATGGCCAAAAAGACAAAAAAAGCAAGGACATAAAAATAGTTATATTTTTAAAGGAATAAATAAAAATATTAAGAGAAATTTTAAAAAGAGATTAAAGAGATCAAAGAAGAAAAAAGAAAAATTACAGTTAAATGTAGTGCATGGTCCTTGGCCAGATTTGAAAACAAACAAGCATAACAAAGTATATTATTGAGTCAATAGAAAAAAAATTAATATCATGTTATTAATTTTATTGTTTTTAATCAAAGTCCTTTAGTGTATCATAGCTAAGGAGAGGAATGAACTTTTTTAAAAAAATATATACTACAGTAACTAAGAGTAACATCATAGTGTTTAAATTTTTTTTCTTTTTAATTAACTTACTCATTTCCTTTGATCCCACTATCATTTCATTTTCTTCTGACAGCTATTCTAATTTTTTTAATTAAAGTATAATTAGCATACGGTATTATATTAGTTTCAGATGTACAGTGTATCGATTTGAGGATTCTATACATTACTCAGTGCTTGCCACAATGAGTTTAGTCACCATCAATCACCAAGCAGCATTATTAACATATTATTGGCTGTATTCCCTGTACTGTACTTTGCAAATCCGTGACCTATTTATTTTATAATTGGAAGTTTGTACCTCTTAATGGCCTTTATTTTGCCATCCCCTTCACAATGTCCCCTCAGGCAACCACAAATTTGATCTCCATATTTGAAACTGTTTTTTTTCTCTTGTTGTTGGTTTTTAAATTCCATATGTAAATAAAATCATACACTCTCTTGCTTTCCCTGTCTAATTTCACATAGTACCTTCTTGACCTATCATCTTGCAAATGGCAAAATCTCAATAAACATAGCATATACAGTTTTGAATTTGTTTTTGTTTTCTTTGGGTAAGCATCCAGTAGTGGAATTACTGGACCATATGGTAATTCCATTTTTCTTTTTCGAGAACCTTCCACGTTGTATTCTGAAGTAGTTGCACCAATGTGCATGCCCACCAACAGTGCATAAGGGTCCCTTTTTCTCCACATTTTTGCCAATGCTTGTTATTAGTTTTTCTGATACTACCCATTCTGACAGGTGTAATGGGATATCTCATTGTGATTTTCATTTGCATTTTCCTGATGCTTAGTGATATTGAACATCTTTTTACATGTCTTGGTTATACGTAGTCCTTTAAAAATGCCTGTTTAGGCCCTCTGCCCATTTTTAAATCAAATTGGTTTGCTTGTTTGTTTGGGTTGAGTTGTATAAATCCTTTATTATGTATTTTGGATATCGACCCCTTATTGGATAAATCATCTGCAAACATCCATTCTCATTCAGTAGGTTGACTTTTTGTTTCACTGATGTTTCCTTTATTGTGAAAATCCATTTTGCTTCTGTATATTTTCCCTTGCTTGAGGAGATGTATCCACAAATATGTCGCTAAGGCTGATGTCCAAAAGATCATTATGTTTCCATACAGCAGTCTACTGGTTTCAGGTCTCACATGTGGGTGTTTCATCAATTTTGAGTTTATTTTTGTGTGTGGTGTAAGAGAGCAGTCCACTCTCATTCTCATTCTCTTGCATATAGCTGTCTAGTTTCCTCTAGCACCAGACTGTCTTTTCCTTATGGTATAATCTTGCTGCTCACGTTGCAGATTAATTGACCATTTAGGTGCAGCTTTATTTATAGGCTTGCTATCATGTTCCACTGATTTTTTGTGTGTCTATTTTGTGCCAATACCATCCTTTCTTGATTACCATAATTTTGGAGTATAACTTGAAGCCTGGAATGGATGCCTGCAGCTCTGTTCTCCTTTTTAAAGATTGCATTATCTATTCGAGGTGTTTTGTATGTTCCATACAAATTTTAGGATTCTTCTAGTTCTGTGCAAAATTCTATTGGTATTATGATAGGGGTTGTATTGGATTTATAGATTCCTTTGGGTACTGCAGACATTTTAACAATATTAGGTTTTTGTTTTTTTTTTCTAATCTATGAGCATGGCATATCTTTCCATTTATTTGTTGTCCTCTTCAGTTTATTTCATCAATGTCATAGTTTTCAGACTTTAGGTCTTTGACCTCTTTGATTAAATTTATTCTTAGGTATTTTATTCTTTTTGAAGTGGCTGTAAATGGGATTTTCTTAATTTCTCTTTCTGCTACTTCATTGTTACTGTATAAAAATGCAACAGATTCTCATAGAGTGATTTTCTACCCTGCAACTTTACCAAATGTATGTATCAGTTCCAATAGTGTTTTGGTGGAGTTTTCTGCATATAGTATCATGTCATCTGCAAATAGTAACAGCTTTACTTCTTCCTTATTAATTTGGATGCCTTTTCTTTTGTATTGTTTTCTGATTCCTGTGGCTACAACTTCCAGTGTTTTTATTGAATAAAAGTGGGAAGAGTAGACATCTTTGTTTTATTCCTGATCTTATTCTTTCTTTTTTTTTTTTTTACCAGAGTATGATGTTAGCTATGGGCTTTCATATATGACCTTTACTGACTTACTTAATACTTATTTATTTAAAGATTGAAAAAAAATAAAGATTGATTGATTTGAGATAGAGTGGACGAGGGGAAAGGGAGAGGGAAGAGAAGAGGGAGAGACACAGAATCTCAAGCAGATTCCCCACTGAGCATGGAACCTGATGTGAGGCTTGATCTCAGGACCCTGAGATCGTGACCTGAGCTGAAATCAAGAGTCAGATGCTCAACCAACCCAGGCATCCCCATATATGGCCTTTATTGTGTTGAAATCATGTTTCCTCTAAATTCACTTTGTTGAGTGAATTTGTTCACTCAACACTTTGTTGAGTGTTATCATAAATAGATACATTTGAATATATTTGTTCATTTGATACATATAAACATTTTGTTAACAAATTTATCTTTTGAGATGATTGTTTTTTTTATCCTTTCTGTTAATTTGACGTATCACATTAATTGATTTGCGAATATAGAACCACACTTGCAGCCCTGGAATAAATCTTACTTGGTCATGGTGATTGCTTTTTAATGTATTGTTGAATACAGTTTGCTATTATTTTTGTTGAGTATTTTTGCATCTATGTTCATCAGATATATGCCTGTAGAAGCTTTGGTCTTGGTATCAGAATAATGCTGGTCTTATAGAACGCATTTGGAAGTTATCCTTCCTCTTATATAGTTTTTATTTTTATATCCTAAAGTATTTATTCTCTACTACCCATGTGAGGCTCAAACTTGCAACCTTGAGATGAAGAGTTGCATGCTCCACTGACTGATCCAGCCAGGCACCCTTCTTAATTTTGGGGGAATAGTGTAAGAAGAATATGTATTAAGTCTTCTTTACATATTTGGTAGAATTCACCAGAAAACACATCCTTTCCTGGATTTCTGGGAGTTTATTACTGATTTAATTTTGTTACTAGTAATTAGTCTATTCAAATTTTATCATTCTTTCTAACTTAATTAATGAAGATAGTGTGTTTCATGGAATGAAACACAGGCTGTCCAATATATGGCATATAATTATTCATAAAATTCTTTATAATCCATTGTATTTTGATGTAAGTTATTCTTTCTTCATTTTTAATATTGAGTCCTTTATTTGTTTATCTAAAGGTTTATCAATTTTTTTATATCTTCAACGAACCAACTCTTCTTTTTTTAAAGATTTTGTTTATTCATTCATGAGAGACACACAGAGAGAGAGAGGCAGAGACACAGGCAGAGGGAGAAGCAGGCTCCATGCAGGGAGCCTAACATGGGACTTGATCCCCGGTCTCCAGGATCAGGCCCTGGGGTGAAGGCAGTGCTAAACCACTGAGCCACTGGGGCTGCCCCAAGGAACCAACTCTTGATTTCAATGATCTTTTGTATTTTTTTTTTTTATCTCTCTTTCTGTACTAATCTTTCTTTGTTTTTTTAGTTCCTTTAAAGATTGTTTGAGATTTTTCTTGTTACTTGAGGTAAGCCTATATTGCTACAAAATTCCCTCTTAGAACTGCTTTCGCTCTGTCTCAAAGATTTTTGACCATTGTGTTTTCATTTTCATTTGTCTCCATGTATTTTTTTGTTTTCTTTGATTTCTTGGTTGATTCATTGGTTGTCTAACAGCATGTTGGTTAGCCACTATATGCATTTTTTCCAGTGTTGTTCTTGTCATTGAGTTTTAGTTCGTACTATTGTGGATAGAAAAGATGCTTGATGCAATTTCAATCTTCTTAAATTTACTGAGACTTGATTTGTAGCCCTACCTGTGATTTATCCTGAAGAATGTTCCATATGAACTTGAAAAGAAAGTGTATTCTTCTGTTTTGGGGTGGAATGTTCTATGCATATCTGTTAAGTCCATGTAGTATAATGTGTTGTTCAAAGACAGTTTCCTTATTGATGTTTTTATCTGGATGGTCTATTCATTAATATAAGTGGGGGCTAAAGGCCCCTAGTATTATTGTATTACTATCAATTTCTCCCATTGTGTCTGTTAATAATTGCTTATGTGCTTAAGAGCTTAGTTGCTTCTATGTTGGGTGCATAGATATTTACAATTGTTACATCCTTTTGTTGGATTGATCCCTTTATGGTATGTAGTCCCCTTCTTTGGCTCTTGTTAAAGTCTATTTTGTCTGATTTCAGTATTGCTCCCCTGACTTTTTTTCCACTTGTAATTTTATGGTCTGCTTTTTCATCCTTTTACTTGCACTGTGTCTTTAGGTCTAAAGTGAGTTTCTTCTAGGCACCATATAGATGGCTCTTGTTTTTGTTTGTTTTTGTTTTTTAATCCATTCAGTCACCCTATGTCTTTTGATTGGAGCGTTAAGTTCACTTGCATTTAAAGTAATTATTAAGGACTATGTACTTACTGCCATTTTGTTGTTTTGTAGTTGTTTTTGCAGTTCTTGTCTGTTCCTTTCTCTCTTGCTCTCTTCCCTTCTGTCTTAATGGCTTTCTTTAATGGAGTGCCTAGAATCCTTTTTCTTTACCTATTTTAGTTTTGGAATTTGTGGTTACCATTTTATTTATATATAACATCTTATGTATATAGAGTCTATTATGTTAATGGTCATTTAAGTTCAAAAACATTCTAAAAATATTAAATTTTTACTATTCCCTCTACATTTTATGTATGTCATATTTTAGATGTTTGTGTATCCCTTGACTAATTTTCCTAATATAATGGAGTTTACTACCTTTGTGTTTAAATATCCACATTGTCTTTATAAGTGATTAATCTACCACATTTACTATATGTTTTCTTTTACCTATGAAACTTTTTCTTTTCATGATTGTCCACTAGTTATAGTTTTCCACTTAAAGGATTCCCTTTAACATCCCTTATAAGACTGGTTTAGTGATGATGGACTCTTAACTTCAGTTTGTCTGGGAAACTCATTGCTTTTTCTATTCTGAATGATAATTTTGTCAGATAGAGTATTCTTGGTCATAGGACTTTAAGTACTTTGAATATATCATTTAAATACTTTGAATATATCATTTAAGTACTTTGAATATATCATTCCATTTTCTTCTGGCCTGTAAAGTTTCTGCAAAATCAGCTGATAGCCTTTGGGGGTTTCCCTTATATGTAACTGTTTTCTTTTGCTGCTTTTGAAATTTTCTATCGTTGCTCTTTGTCATTATGTTTCCTTATGTGGACTTGTTTAGTTGATATTGTTAGGTCTCTCTTTGCTTCCTGGACCTAGATGTCTCTTTCCCTCCTCAGGTTATGGAAGTTTCCAGGTACTGTTTCTCCTTCTTGTACCTTTCTCTCTTTCTGGAACCCCAATAATGTGAATTTAGTATGATTGATAATGTCACTAATTTCCCTTAATCTGTTCTCTTTATTTGCTGTTCAGCTTGATTGCTTCCTATTACCCTTTTAAAATCATTGATCTGTCCTATACTCTGCTGTTGATTCACTCTACTGCATTTTTATTCCAGTTACTGACTGTTTCAGCTCTAAGTAGTTCTTTTTAATACTTTTAAAATCATTCTTGAAGTTTTGAGTTTATCCACTGTTTTTTTTTTTTTTTTCTATTCCAATGAGTATCCATCCTATGAGCATTAACTTGGATTCTTTATCAAATACATTGCTTATGTCTGCTTTATTTAGTTTTTACTCTGATTTTTGTCTTGTTCTTTCATTTGGGACATATTCCTTTGTCTGATGATTTTAATTCTGTTTGTCTCTATATATAAGGTAAGTCAGCTATGTCTCCTGGTGTTGAAAATCATGACCATTTGCAAAAGAGTTTCTATGGTGTCCTGTAGCACAATCTCCCTTGGTCTCTAGAATCAGACATTCCAGGCTTATCTCCTGTGTGGGTTGCATGTGTCCTACTATTATGACAGTGATGATTCCCTTCAGCCCAGTGAGCTGCTCTGCCTGCTGAGGGCACACACTGGTCAGAGTTTGGTTCTCACTTTGTTGAGACACCTGAAGCTGCTGTGGTTTGTTTGTGGGGTCAATGCATGTATCTGCACTTAGCCTTGTGCCCCAGCTGCTGGAGCACCAAAGGGCAGGGCCTGCTCCAGTGTGGCTAAGAGGCTCTCATGGGTGGACAAAGGTAGAGGTCTTCAATTAGTCTCTTTGTCATAGTTCAGGTATACAACAAGGCATGGCCTGCTTTTGCACAGTCACCTGAGAGGCTGCGCTGCTGGATCTCTGGGTATACTATTGTGTGAGGTTAGTTCACCACGACCCCAGAGCAGCAGTGACTGCAGTGACTCCAGTTCCTCCAGGGTGTGCCAAAACAGGAACAACTTTGGAGGGACACCTGCTGAGGTGGGGGTGAGGTGGAGGTGGATATTGTAGGTCCACAGGAGAACACAATACTTACAGAGTAGGTATAGAGGGTTAGTGCTGGCTCCTGCAGGCATCCATCTAGGCTGGTGAAGAGGAAGAGAAATAGCACCCACCAGCACTTTTGCTTCCTGAGAAATCTGAATATCCCTGCCCCTCCAGCACATGATATGAAATTAGCCAATAAATCTCCTTTATAGACCCAAGTACTTTTTAAACTACTGTATTCATACTGTATCTTGGGTGGGGTTCTTATACTGGCTCCTCAAAGCAGGGACTTAGTTTTCTATTGCCCTCTACCTGTCCCACCTTTAAGCCCACTGATTTGTAAAATAAGTTTTCAAGGCCAAATATATGGGGACTCATCTTCCCAGTGCAGGTGCCCAGTGCTGGAGGTGGCTGGTGTGGGATCGTAAATCTTCTTGCTTCACAGTGCTTATGATAGCCCTCTCATCTGTGGTTAGTCCCACCAGCGGTTTGGTTCCCAACCAAGTCTCTGCCCCACTTATCCTTTTCAATGTGGTTTCCTCTCTAGGATCAATTGTGGAAGTTCTGTTTTCAGGTCATTTTTTAGAGGTAACTGTATAGATAGAACTGTTATCTTAGTGTGTCTGTGGGATGAGGGGAGCTCAGGATCTTCTTATGTTACCATGTTCATCATCCCGTTTATAGTTTAATTTCAAATGCTTCAAGCAAAAAGAAATATATATCTATAACTAGAGGTATACAGAAAGAAGAAAAAAGAAAAGAAAGAAAGGAAGAAAGAAACAAAGAAAGAAAGAAAGAAGAAAGAGAGAAAGAAAGAAGAAAGAAAGAAAGAAAGAAAGAAAGAAAGAAAGAAAGAAGAAAGAAAGAAAGAAAGAAAAAGAAAGAAAGAAAGAAAGAAAGAAAGAAAGAAAGAAAGGAAAGAAAGAAAGAAAGAAAGAAAGAAAGAAAGAAAGAAAGAAAGAAAGAAAGAAAGAAAGAAAGAAAGAAAGAAGAGAAAGAAAGATTAATGTGGTCAACGTTAAGAGCCGGTTTCTCAAGAGAAGAGTATACATGTGGGTGCTTATTTTTTAAATATTTTATGTATTTATTCATGAGAGACACAGAGAGAGAGAGAGAGAGAAAGAGAGAGAGAGAGAGGCAGAGACACAGGTAGAGGGAGAAGCAGGCTCCATGCGAGGAGTCCAATGTGGGACTCAATCCCAGGACCCCAGGATCACGCCTTAGGCCGAAGGCAGGCACTAAACCACTGAGCCACCCAGGGATCCCCATGGGTGTTTATTTTAATATTTCCAACTTCCTAGGAAATTTTTTTTTTCCCTAGGAAATTTTTTAAAAAATTTAAAGTTGGGAAGAAGACTAAACCAATCAAAGAATAAAAAAGCAAAAAATAAGAGGCAAAAGATTATAATTTTTTTTTTTAGTATTTCCATAACTGGGAAATAATAGAATCCCTTGACTTATTTTTATAATCATGGGAAATCATAAAATATAGGGTATTTATCTTTCAGGTATATTTACTACAAACTACATTTTAATTGATTTGAAATATGTACAAGCTTCCAAAGGAATAAAAACATAAGAACATCTATACTCAAGTGATTAGAATATTTCTTTTAGAATTCTAAGTAAATAATTAGTTAAATAATAATAATTAGTTAAATAACAGTTACCTCTAATAATTAGTTAAGAAGAAAAAAATTTGCTATTTACTTGAAAGACATCAACTTTTATTTCTATGATCTTGCCTGAATAGTGAAGTATGTGTTTTATAAATTTGTATTATGAAATTACTTGTCTTTCTTTCTAATTTTATATTATATATTAACTCGTTTGCATAAATATTTATTTTTAGAGAAATTACTTGTGGGAAATTTATGGAAAGAATTCAATAAAATTATATAACTTTAATAATTTACCATAATATAGGAGAAAATGTACATGATTAAGGGAAGATGAAACTATTGTCAAGTACTCAGTCTTAGGGGGAAATAAGATTTCACAGTGAAATTTGGCTTTTTCAAATGTATGTTCTCTATCCATATTAACACACACAGGTTGTGTATGTAACCTTGCTGAGTCTCATGTTTTCATTGTAAAATTAGAATAATGTATTTCATCATCCCAATGTGACAAGAATTAAAAAACAAAATGAGGGATCCCTGGGTGGCTCAGCGGTTTAACGCCTGCCTTTGGCCCAGGGCCTGACCCTGGAGACCCAGGATCGATTCTGGCATTGGGCTCCCTTGCGTGGAGCCTGCTTCTCCCTCTGCCTGTGTCTCTGCCTCTGTGTGTGTGTGTGTGTGTGTGTGTGTGTGTGTGTGTGTTTCTCGTAAATGAATAAATAAAATCTTTAAAAAAATAAGCCTAAAATGAAAAATGAATAGTTTATTGGTCAGTACTTGATAAACTGCTATCAGTAGGTTTCTTAATGTTACAAAAGTCATGTTTTGCTTTCTTATGTAAGAATTTCTAAAATGTTAATGCTATTGTGTGATTGTCTTCACTCAGTATGAGAAAGTTTATGTAGCTTTCATCTCAAGAACAAATGGCAAACATTTTAAAACTATTTTCATTTTTTTAATGTCTCTGTGAAGATTTATTTTTATAAAATGTATTCTTAGACTATTTTTCCT
The DNA here is from genome assembly GCF_048164855.1 of Canis lupus baileyi. Lineage (NCBI taxonomy): Eukaryota > Metazoa > Chordata > Mammalia > Carnivora > Canidae > Canis > Canis lupus. The sequence continues at coordinate 28,647,535 of NC_132872.1, read as the reverse complement.
AAAGACGAGAGTATGTTCATATTACACTTAAAGCAGACATGGAAACATTTCTTTAACAAAGATAGCTTGTCAAATTATTTTGATAAGTGGTAGTAATTTAGAGACATTTTTGGAGAGTTGATATAGCATATGTAAGTTTTCATGAAGAATGTATAGATTACTATGTAGACTGAATATATTAATTAAAAGTTAAATTGCAATACCCTAAATACATAAATTTGGCATTCACAATTTTAAAAATTTGCTTAAAATTTGGTATGATTTAAATATCTCAAAATAAAATAAAATATCTCTTGAGTTTTTAATATATTTTTATGGGAAATGGATCTTCAAATTAAAATGTCATGTAGTAATTTTTATCACATTCCATGGTAAGCATTTATATTAAATAATTAACTATTACTGCAGAATACCAAAATAATTGTGTATGATAGACAATATTTCCATCTAAAACTATTTCTCTTTTTAAAAATATTTTATTTATTTGAGAGAGCATGAGCTGTGGGGAGGAGTCAGAGGAAGAGGGACAAGCAGACTCCCCACTGAGCTGGGAGCCCAATGTGGGGCTCAATCCCAGGACCTTGGAACAGAAGGCAGATGCTTAACCAACTATGCCACCCAAGTGCCCCTATAAAACTATTTCTATGTAAGCTACTATGTAAAACCACTTGGGTTTGATTTCTTCAGAATAAAGAACATTTGGCTCATTCCTGTCTCTAACCTTCCCCATACAATCTTAGAATTCACATCACCTTCAATGAGGAGTACAAAGAAATAGATTCTAAAATAGAACTCCATCTTATTGCCAGTGGTAGAGCTTTGGGTGTGCAAGAGGTGTTGGCAATTACCTTATAAATTGGTTTAGGGCAATTTTTCCTTTGGAATCTTTAGAAGTGACTATTTTAAAGTTTTGTTCTCTTCGCTTTCTTCTATAATCTGTGAATACAGATCCTAAGACAGGCCCAACAATGATTATAAGACTCTCTATCCCAACTTAGGGTTACTAAACCATTGTTTATCCAAATTTATTATTCTTACTGTTTAGAAGAAATATGCTTCCTTTATTCCATAGCTACAAAATAAAAAAAAAAAATCTCTGAGATAGGAAAAGTGGCATTGAAACCCAGAATTTGCATTTTTGTACATTTCTCCAAGAAAATGTTTTATACTTTAAAATTGAAAGCCAAGTGTCTACTTCTAGAAGTAGGCAAGGAAAACATTTATTAAGCCTTATTCAAACTAATCAATGAATATTTATAAGATAATCCAACCCAGTAGAGTAAGGAAAGAGATCTAACATGAATTATAGTAAGGAGGGATGTTTCTGTGAACATATTCCTTAGTGTAACATGTGCATGTGTTGAGAAAATAAGTGTAATGCAGTGGTAATTAGAAGGAGGAGGGAGTCAGAAAGTTGGAACTCTGTTTTTACTTAGAAATCAGGCCTGGCTGTAGCCACTCAGGGGGTTTTGATATCTTGATTCTGGGCACATATACCAAATTTTAAAGAGGTGACCAGTTGGGATGTCTGGGTGGCTCAGTGGTTTAGCATCTGCTTTTGGCTCAGGGCGTGATCCTCAAATCCCACATTGGGCTTCCCACATGTAGCCTGCTTCTCTCTCTGCCTATATCTCTGCCTCTCTCTCTCTCGGTGTCTCCCATGAATAAATAAATAAAAATCTTAAAAAAAAAAAAGAGGTGACCAGTTGTACCAGTGTATACACATTCTTTCCTCTCCTTCTCCAAGATGATTTTTGATTAAACTGCTACATAGCAGAACAGAACATACCTCAAATATATATATATGTGTGTGTGTTGATGTATTTGTATAAATATATATGAGCATATATACAGTTTCCACAAAGCAACTCTGTTAAAACAGCAATCAAAATGAGGTCTTAGACGTCATTAGTACTTTTATCATCAAAACAACACAGGAGGAAAACCAGGGATAAATGCCAATCAAGTACCTAAGTGCGTATGTTCGTTATGTGTGCATGTGCACATATTTATTGCTGTCGATGATGCTGTTTAGGCAGACTCCTGTTCCTGCTTTGTGAATTGAGCCCCAGTGCTTAGACCTATTCTCTTCTAAGTTGCCTTTGGCAGGAGTGTGAGAAAAGGTGCCTATTAAGATTTAAGTGCCAGTCATAGGGTACAGTTTCCAGGAAAGTCTCAACAGTGATATTACTAGGTTGGCAAGATAGGGAAGCAGAACTTGCCATCCTACAATGTGTCTTTAGCATAAAGATGACTTTAGGCTGGTTATTTATTTTTAAGAAACTGCAAACGCAGGCAAAGCTCTGAAAATCAAATAGAAGTCAGTCTTTGTAAGAGAACATCTACACATATATAAGGTAAATCTATTTATACTGAGCATATGGGGATACCTCTAAATCTTTAGAAACTTATCAGTGGAGAAGACAACAACTTAAATATGTATAAGAAGCTTACCTTTGTGTACTGTGCTTTTCCTGGTAATTTCTCATAACTGGCTCTCTACCCCCGACATCTTCTTGTGTATTTAGCCAAAGATGTCCCTGCTCAGAGGCGAGTTTGCTTCTCCCTCTGCCTCCCCCTGCTTGTTCTCTCTGTCTCTCGAGTAAATAAAGAAAATATTAAAAAAAATTAATTATTAGACCAAAGAACCTAGAAGGGAAGAAAGCAAAAATGTTCTGCCCCTACGGAGGGTACCCATGAGGGGACAAATTTCACTGGCAGGACACTGCTCACTTGATGGCCGCTGCAACTGAGAAATCCTATGACCTCCGACAAAAGCCAGCACAAGTTAAAAATTTTTACCATGTTAGTCTTTTGGATCTCAGCCTTCAAGGTCTGATGGAATTGAGAGTGGTGAGAGTCCTTTTCTTTGTTTAAATTTAGATTATCAGAAGAAAATACTTGTGGAAGTAGTTCCTTAGATATAGAGACTCTGGTCAAAGTTTATTATGAGTACTCATTTTCTACTGATCTTTCTCTCCCAGAGATGGTCATTGTTTTGTTTCTGTCACCTTGTTCTCTCTCTTGAGAGTTTGGCTTCATGACCAATGAGACTATCCTCTCTAGTCTCTGCCAACTGGAGGATGCATGTAGTGGCACCCATCTGGTGGACTGCCAACTAGGTTGCAGGTCCAATAAGCCGGTTGGTCAGAAACACAGGTAACAACCTAGATTTGCAACTGGCGTCTCATTGTCTTCCTTCTGACTGTGCTGCTCTCAGGGGTTTGTCATAAGGAATCCTGATCCATAAGGGGTCTTTGTCATCTCAACTTTTGTTATTTTGCTAGTGCTAGAAAAGTCATAATTCAGCGTCAAAGACTGTAGGTTCGGGATCCCTGGGTGGCGCAGCGGTTTGGCGCCTGCCTTTGGCCCAGGGCATGATCCTGGAGACCCAGGATCGAATCCCACATCAGGCTCCCGGTGCATGGAGCCTGCTTCTCCCTCTGCCTGTGTCTCTGCCTCCCTCTCTCTCTCTGTGTGTGACTATCATAAATAAATAAAAATTAAAAAAAAAAAAGACTGTAGGTTCTGTGATTGGAGGAGTCTGGTGTTCTCATGGGAAACCAGAGACACTGTTTGCACTCACCATTCTTACCACCTGTCACAATGAAGGTATTTTCTTTCTTAGCCTATCTCTGAACCTTGTGCTGGGCTGCATCTCTTTTTTTTTTTTTTTTTAAAGATTTTATTTTTTTTTTAATTTTTATTTATTTATAATAGTCATACAGAGAGAGAGAGAGAGAGAGGCAGAGACACAGGCAGAGGGAGAAGCAGGCTCCATGCACCGGGAGCCCGACGTGGGACTCGATCCCGGGTCTTCAGGATCACGCCCTGGGCCAAAGGCAGGCGCCAAACCGCTGTGCCACCCAGGGATCCCTGGGCTGCTCTCTTAAAGCTTTCTTGGGGATGCCTCTTACATCATGGGAAACACATACAAAGTTTTATTGATTTGAATCATTAGTAAGATTCACATTAAGATTATTAATACATCTTACCCCTCGGTGGCCAGACTTCAGATACTTTTTTTTTTTTGTAAATCTAGAAGTTTTTCCAATTCAAAGTAACAGTTGTCTGATGGGTACCTGTGGAAAGCCCAAATTAAAAAGTAGTTACAAAGAAGTACAATGGCTAGCCTTAGGGACTCCCTTAACAAAAGACTGAAATTAAAATTAAACTCCATATCCAGTATAAATTCCCCCTTTTTGAGCTCCAGAGAATTAAATATGACACCTTCTGTTACACATGTCTATTTTATAAGAACTACAGTCCAGGAAGCTGTAGCTATCTACAAAAATGGCAGAATTATACTAAGCTTGTTTTGTGTCCTGGCAACTTGACTTGGAAACTATCAGGTTGGGGGCTCCAAAATATGGCCAACAGAAATACTAATTATACCCTACTTGTGGCTAGATATGTCCAAACAGAAAATGTGGATTAAACTTCATTTTGGCTGGGCTCCTTGCTGCCAGTCCTCAGGAGAATGACACCCCAGAATTACAATGGTCATTATGACAAATGTTCTGATGAGGGAAGATTATTTTAAGAAGTAAATTAAAGGCAAAAAATTCCAAATCAAACAAACAAAATTTGAAGTATCTGCATACCAATTAAATATATATTCCAGACATTTTTAAAAGACTAAAATAGCTTTTGTTGAAGGATTTGTCATAAAAGGCTAATTAAAAATTAAAGTTATGAGACATATCTAAAAACAAGAGTATAAAATTGATGTAATCCCTACTGCTCCCTTTTATCATCCTTTATTTGAGGACTCATTCTAGTAATCCTTTGTCTGAATTTCCTTTCCACACTGAATAGACAATTAAACAGATACCTTTCAAAATTAAACCACTTAAGGCTACAGGCAATTCTCTTCAGACATCTTTCACTGTTTGGTCAAAGGCCAAAATAAGGGCCATAGTGAAAGAATGTCTTAAACTCAGGGAGGATTCTCAAAATTTTTGTAAATGGATTACCTCCTGAGATTAGTGGATAGACAAAAAGGCAGAAAATAAAATGAGAAGCCACAGGACTGAATGAACTCCTGACCATGGCTGATATTCAGAGCCTGATAGGAAATTTTTTTAAGACTTCCCTCCCAAGCTAAATGTGAACAGAGGGAAAGAAAAACATTCCAACATAGGAGGATGGGTGTGACAGACAGTCCTTTGATATCATGTAGGTGTCAACTCAGTTTTTTGAGAAATTGAGAACAGTTGTCCTTGAAAACAAGGACAAGTCTAGTCTTAACAGAACCAGAAGTGTGATTGCAGAAATAATCAGAGTTTACCAATCCCAAACCTGTTCCCTATTTATCTTAAAAGGCCTTTAAATATTGGTCTTAGGAAATCAGACTTTTATTTTTCCCTCTCTGCATTTTAGATGTAAATGTTCTACAAACTTCAGGAAGGTAATTCTTATCAGAAGGAAAACAAAAAAGGGAACATTCATTTAAAATTTAGGTGAATATAAAAAAGTGTTTAGCCATCTGGACAGATAAACTTAACACATTCCAACTGTTCTTTCATATCTAGTGAATTTTATTTTATATAAACTACCTGTATAATAGCCAGAGGCAAGATTTTAGGATTTCTCTTTGCATCTATACGTTTAAGTGTGCTTACACATGAGAATCATAGATATGTGATATTCATACCTGGTTAGTACTACCAAAATCAAGTGGTTATGTTGTGCCCAAGATTGCGAATCCGAGAAACCACCAAGGAGCCGACACCGATGCAAACACACGACGGTTTATTTACAAGCTTGAGCTTGGGTCCAAGTACACCCCACACAGCGGAGCAGGGACTTGGACCCCGAAGTGGGTTACAGCTGGGTTTTTTATAGGCTAGGGGATTTCCAGAAGGGATGGAAGAATTAGGCTGGTCTAGGGGATTTTCTACCATGGGCGTGGGCTCTGTTGTCTTTCTGATATGTGATTCTCTGCCGAGGACAATTCTGAGCTCTGTTGTCTTTTTGATATGGGATTACCTGCTGAGGACATTGAGGACATTCTGCAGTTTTTCCCTTTAAAGTTTCACAGGGGCCTAAAATGGCTGTACTTTTGTTAATGCTAAACTTTAGGTGGGATGGCCTTAATTTTTCTCGGCCTCCACAGTTAAAAATGAAGTATTCCTAAAATTCTTAGAAATATAACAACTAAACCACTATTTTTCAAGTTCACATCATCTGGCATAATCTTGGGTAAATAATACCTAGTTGAATCCTGTTGTTTTATTTAAAAATGGATAAAAACAACTTCAGAGTTATAACAAACGACTTTCTGGGTTTACTAATCAAATTCATGTCATTTTTGTTAAAAATATTGTCAGTAAGAAAATAGGTTGGGATTATAGATGATTTTATCTAATGTCTCAAAGTTTTCACAACTAATCTAAACATTATTAAGAACAAGTGAGGTAAATAGGTACAAGTAAGACACAATTTCACAAATGAATTTTTCAGCAATATTTATGTCTACTTAAGTACCTTCCCCAAACCTTTTTGGTAATGTGAAAAGTTTCGCTAAGTTAAATTAGGTGATAGATATTTAGAAATGATCAGAATATTTAATGACTAACATAAAATGCTGAAACATTAAATACTGAACATAGGTTTATCTACTTTTAGTTTTTTAGTACAGAGAGGCTAAAAGATATTTGGATATGTTAGTGCAATGTTGGAAAATTGAAAATGACATGTTTCTGGAAATAAAATGTACTCATAAATTTGCCAATTTAGAGGTTGTTGGTATAACAATTTACAATTGATTATTTCTTAGGTTTCTAAGAGTTAAGAATGTAATTTTTCTTTTATAATTTTTAAAAATATAATTAACATACAGTATTATATTAGTTTCAGATATACAGTCCAATGATTCAACAATTTAATCCTCTTTATTTCATCCAATCCCCCCTCATCCCTCCTCTGGCAACCACTAGTTTGCTCACTGCATTTAAGAGTCTCTTTTGTCTCTTTGTTTCATTTATTTCTTAAATTCCACATATGAATGAAATCATATGGTATTTGTCTTTCTCCAAGTTAAGAATTCCAATAAATGTAATTAATATTATGGGAAATAATAATATTTCTGGAAATAAAAATTGCAATTAATATTACTGTATGCAAAGAAAAAAAGGATATTTTTGGTTAAAAAAAAAAGTAGGTTGGAGATGAAAGTGTAGAAAGACCCTGAACTCACTTCTTCCAAAGACACACTGAATCTAAACTTCTGTATACAGCAGTTCCTCCTGAAGAGCTGAGGGCTGATACAATACTTCTGCACAATAAAGATTAGAGGGACCACATAGAGAGTGGCAGGAGATAAGACATGGTTACAATGGAATCCCACTCTTAATACTGTAAAATGCATTGGAGAGGGATAGTATTAAGAGAACCACGCATATATGTCCCCACACTATGAAAAAAAGCCACAGGAAAAAAAGCCACAGTTTAAAAGGCAGCGAAACTATAAGTGAAGGAAACCCATTTACTAACTCTAGAGCATCTGCCAAATGATGGTGGAACTGCTATTGTTTTTGTTCCTTCTCCACCTGGATAGTGCAGACTTGAGCAGGGTCCAGATACTCTATCCAGCTTTTACACCAGTGAGCCCCAGGCCCAGCTAACACCAGCTCAAGCTGTCCCACCAAGGCAACCACAGAACAGTCCACATGGGAATGCCACTGGCCTTTGTCTAGACAGCACCAGCTCAAAGCACACTGGGATACCGGTGGCCCACAACTGCTTTAGCGCCAAGCTTCTCAACAATGTACTCTTGGCACACAGTGCCCCAAGACTCCTCTGGTCCACACACACTTATGCTCCAACCATCATGCCAGTGAGCCCCTTGCACAGGAAGCCCCAGATTGTGCACACGTTAACTTCAGCCAATCTACTAGGGTAGCCCTGAACACCCCAACCTGTCCTCACTACAGCACCAGACAACCTGCTAAGCCTTCCAGTCCCATGAGGTCTCCCCACAGGAAACATTCCCACACAAGGCCACTTCTTCAGGGTTGAGATAAGTTTTGCCTAATTCACACAAATTCAATAAAAATGAAGAGACAAAGAAATATGCACCAAACAAAAGAATGAGGCAACATAGAGTTAAGCATTCTTTCCGATAAAGAATTCAGAGTAACAGCCATAAAGATGCTCACCAGATTTGACAGAAGAATATTTAAAACTTAGTAAGCACTTTGACAAAGAGAAAATGTAAAAAAAAAAAAAAAAAAAAATAGAGTTGGAGAATACAATACCTGAAATTAAAAAACACACTAGAAGAAATCCATAGCAGAGTAGAAGATAAAAGAAAATAGATCAGCAATCTGTAAGACATGGTAATGGAAAGCACCTAAGCTGCACAATAAAAAGAAATAGAATTTCAAAAATAAGAACAAATTAAGGGACCTTTGGGACAACATCAAGGATACTAATATTTGCATTATTGGAGTTCCAGAAGGATAAGAGAGAAATAAAGGGATAAAATTCACATCCACGTCTAGGAAGCAGACTACAAATAAAATGAAACCAGGGAAATCCATACCACAAAATAATTAAAATGGCAAAGATCAAAGATTTTTTTTTAAGTTAGCATATTTCTTTTAAGTATTCTCTATGCCTAGCGTGGAGCTCAGCATGGGGGCTTGAGCTCATGAACCGGAGATTGAGACCTGAGCTGAGATCAATAGTCAGATGTCCAACCAACTGAGCCACCCAGGTGCCAGTTAAGGGAGAATCTTAAAACCAGCAAGATAAAAGTAATTATCTACAAGGAATACCCTGTAAGTCTATCAGCTAATTTTTTAGGAGAAATTTTTTAGGCCAAAAGAAAGTGGTAGGATGTGCTGAAAGGAAAAAAAAAACTTACAACTAATAATATTCTATCCAACAAGGTTATTATTTAGAATGATGAGAGAAAATGTTTCCCAGTAAAACAGAAATTAAAGGAGTTTTCCACCACTATATTGGCCTGACAAGAAATGTTAAAGGGTTTTCTTTAATTAATTGGGAAAGAAAAGGCCATAACTAGAAGAGAATTTTACAAAAAAAAATTTTTTTTACTGGTAAAAGAATACATTCAGTAAATGTAATAGATCAAGAACTTAAAAAGGAGTATGAAGGTTAAAGACAAAAGTAGCAAAATCAAATATATCTAAAATATTAAAGGATTCACAAAATCATTTATATATCGTATTATATATATATAATCATATAAAATGGATAAAATGAAAGAGGGAGTGAAAATGTAGTGTTTTTAGAATATATGCAAAGCAACCATCAACATAATACTGAATGCTATATATACAGGATGATATATATAAAACTCATGGTAACTACAAACCAAAAGGCTATAATAGCTATACAAAAAATAGAGACAGGAATCCAAGTGTAACACTAAAATTCCTAAATCACGAGGGTAGAGAACCAGAAAAAGAAAAAAGAAACAGAATAAGAAAACAGGAAGAAAACAATTCATAAAATGGTAACAACTACTTACCTATCAACAACTTTAAATGTAAATGGTATTAATGCTATAATCAAAAGACACAGTGACTGAATGGATAAAAAACAAGACCAATCTATAAGTTGTTTACAAGGAGTTGACCTTATCTAAGAGACAAACGAAATGAAAGTGAAAGGACAGAACAATATTCCATCCAAATGATAGTTAAAAGAAAAAAGAAAAAAAAAAAAAGCTGAGGTAGTAATACTTCTACCAGACAAAGCAGACTTGAAAACGAAGGCTGTACCACAAAACAAAGCAGATCTATATAGCATTAAAAAGATGAACCAAAAAAGAGAATATACTATAAGTGTCTATATACCTAATGGAAGAGCAACTAAATATATAAAGCAAATATTAACAGATAAAGGAGAAATTGGCAATAATGGAAAAATTGTAGGGGACTTTAACACTCCATTTATATCAATGAATACATCAAAATACAGAAAATTAATAAGGAAAGAGTGGCTTTGAATGACACATATTCAGAAGTTTCCATTCCCAAACAGGAGAATACATATTCCTTTCAAGTGTACATGGAATATTCTCCAAGATAGGTCACATATTTGAGCACAACAAGTCTCAATAAATAAGACTGAAATTATAGCAAGCAGCATTTCTGACCATAACAGTAGGAAACTAGAAACAAACACAGGAAGAAATCTGAGAAAAATGCAAACACAAGGAGGCTAAACAATATGCCACTGCACAACCTATGGGTCAGTGAAGAAATCAAAGAGGGAATAAAAGTATATCTTGAGACAAATGATAATGGAAACACAGTGATCCTAAATATTTGGGATGTACCAGAGCATTTAAAGAGGGAATTTTATACTGATATGAGTCTACCTGAACAAACAAGAAAAATCTCAATCTAACCATAGATTTAAAGAATCTAATAAAAGAAAAGCAAACCAAGCACAAATTTAATAGAAGAAAGGAAATAAAATCAGAGACAATAAATAAAATAGACACTTAAAAATATAGGGAAAAAATCAATAAAACAAAGAGCTGTCTCTTTATTAGTTTTATCTTTTTAAACATTTATCCAAGCTCATCAAGGAAGAAAAGAGGGTGTGAAACGTAACCACCAACACAACAAAAATACAAAAAAAAAAAAAAAAAAAAAGAGAGAGAGAGAGAGATTATAAAATGATAAATATCTAGAAATATACAATGTTCCAAGACAGAAACAGAAAGAAATAAAAAATCTGAAAAGACTGATTACAAGTAACAAAATTGAACTGGTATTCAAAAACACTTTCAAAACTCCATAATCAGATGACTTTACAGGTGAATTCTACCGAATAGTTAAAAAAAATATGTAATACTTGTTCTTCTCAAACCCCAAGAGTTTCTATATTACAAAATATAGAACAGGAAGGAAAATTTCCAAATTCATTCTATCATGCCAGTATTACTTTAAGTCCTAGTGGTAGCAATCAGACAAGAAAACTTAAAGGCATCCAAATTGATAGGAAGGATAACTGACTGTCACTAATTGTGGATACATGATAGTATATATAGAAAATCCTAAAGACCCCACCAAAAAAGAAAACAAAACCCAAAAATTTTAAGGAAGAAAATAACAACTATTAGGTGAATAAATAAATTCCATAAAGTTGCAGGATAAAAAATTACAGAAATCTGTTGCATTTCTAGACAGGAATAGCAAAATATAAGAGAGAGAAATTAATAAAAATTCAATTTGCAATTGCATCAAGAAGAAAGAAGGAAAACTTGTGTTTGGGTGACATACCTTTGTTGATATTAGATTCTGGTTCTGATTAATTGTCTTTGAGGGTTTGTTTTTGCTCACAATGGGAGGGGATGTTGAAATTTTCTGATTTTTTGTCAAATATCTGGCTATGACTCTCTAAGTTAATGTTACAGTTTTCTCCCATTCTTTTGACTTGAAATCATTAAGACCTAAAGCTGCCTTTTTTCTTAAAGCCTTGCAAAGTAAAGCTAGAACTAAACAGCTCCTGTTTAGACAAATCGTGCCTGTTGCGGTATGATCCACTCAGAGTTTACATGAATATCTGATGTTATCATTAAGAGACATTCAGAATGCAAAAGACACTTTTACATCTGGAAATCTTCTCTCAATTAGCTGCCCTCTGGATTCAGAATGGGTTTATATTATATTTCAATCATTAACCTTTGATTTTTTGTTTGTTTGTTTGTTTCCTTAGAAATGCTTTACTGATACCTTGATTTTTTTTAAACAATATAGGCCTAACTTTGGAAGCCCACCTGAAAGACCTGCATCCTGAAATGAGACACAACCATTTAGCTAAAATGACCAATTCTCATTTTCAAATCTGAGGGACGCTTTCAAGGAGATACAGAGCAGTCTATCAATTTAGCTTTGGGATTGTGAAGCTTCTCAGTTTCCAAAGCAGGCCTGTGGGAGAGCAGAATCTGCTGCTACAAAATAAGGCTCTTTTGCATAAAGATTCTTTTAGGCTGGCTGTTTTTAAGGAACTGCTAACACAGGAAAACCTCAGAAAATCAAATAGAAGTTCCTGTTTTGTAAGAGACATTTCCACGTACAAGGCAAATCTCCATTCTTAAGGGTGTCTCCCTCCCTGAACTGGAAACAAGGACAGGACTCTAAATCTCTAGAAACTCTTATGGAGAAGACAACAATTTAAATCTGCATAACAACTTTACTTTTTTTTACTAGGTGTTTCCTAGTAATATCCCACAATGGGCTCCCCACCCCCAACATCTTTTGTCCTTAGCTGAAGATTGTATGTAAGGTAATGGCTTTGGCCATTTCTGGAAGTTACCTCATCTTCTGGGTCTCTCCCATGTATACATGTCACTAATTTTTTGCTTTTCTCCTGCTAATCTGGCTTATATCAATTTAATTATTAGATCATCTGAAGAATCTAGAAGTGATAAAGAGAAAATATCTCTCCCAGATATACAAGACACCTATCCCTTTCTGCTGTTTCTTTATGCAACCTAGAACTGCCAGTAGGACAGTGATCCATCTCCTGGCTTGAGTGAGGAGCCAAGAGAATAAAAGGACATCAGGGTTATTAGCCTTAAGCTATATAACCTTTTAAGCAATTTCATTTGTTAAGATTCTTATAAATCAAAACATAAAAGTTGCAAAGAAAGTCTAAAAATAATTCTAATAGGAAAAACACAGAAAGTATATATCACTAGGGAAAAATAGACGCTCAATGTCAACACCACTGAGGAAAAATTCAAGTAAAAGAGGAACAACCATCATGTGGTACAAAATAAGGGATAAAAAATTAGGATAAAAGATTACCTTTTGGGAATACCTATATAAAGACATATATTTATATATTTTTTATTTATTTATTCATGAGAGAGTCAGAGACACAGGCAGAGAGAGAAGCAGGCTCCCTGCAGGGAACCCGATGTGGGAATCGATCCCAGGACCCCGGGATCACGACCTGAGCTGAAGGCAGATGCTCAACCATGGAGCCACCCAAGTGCCCCAAAGACATATTTTGATGTTCAGCGGTTTTATTCCTATGGGCCTTCTCTAAAGGCACTGCCACACTAAACCCAAAGATGTAGGTGCAAATGTGTTCACTTCATACTGCAAGTAATGGTTTAAAAAAGGGGGGGTGGGCAGAAACACTAATGTCCAGCAGGTCATGTGAGGATGGATAAATAAATTGAATTATTCAAATAATGAAATACTTTCCAATAAATTAGAGGAATATACTAGGTCATCATGAGATAGTGAAGCTAAAGAGACTCCATTATAGAAAAGCTTCATCTCTGCTGTTTTTTCTGAGAGGACCCATTTCTGAATAAGCCACAGAAACTGTGCTCACTTCAAGAGGAAAGCAAGAAAGTTAGTTGTTCAGGAGTTGTTTTTGTTTTTGTTTTCCCTTAGGCCTTAAACACCTGATAAGGTGTAAGAGAAAGCAGATCCCAAACATGTTCCAGGACGTTAGCTTTGAACCAACTTCCGCTGCTTCAGGCATCAACACCTCCTGCCTTCAGGGATTCATAGAATAACACCTATTGTTCACCTGACACTAGCCTTTGATGAGACCCTACCCGGATTCCTGGAGGAACATGTACCCTACACCCCTTTGCAATATAAACCGCTAACCCCAAGGGGCAGAGAGACTCGCTCTCCTTTCTTTTCTGAGTCTCCAGACTCTCCATCTTCTATTCCGTCACTCACACTGTTCAATAAACTGTTTTCACTTTCTCTGGCTCACCTTTTATTTCTATCCTGCACAAAGCCAAGAACTTTATTGGCTGGTCCTGCAGGACCTTATCTGGGTCCTCAGACCCAGCCTGCCTACATCCTCTATATGTCAATATGGAAAAATTGCAAAAGCACAATGTGGAGTTAAAAAAGTAAATTACAAAAAATGCTCTTTAAGAAAGCATTTGTTAGATTTTGAATGCACACACATGTATTCTTTTCTAATTTTTATTAAACACATGTGCATTCTTTTCTACTTTTTACTATGTAAATCTCTGTAAAAATGAAAATGCAAACATACATATGCTTGCACACACACACACATGTTTACACAGATAGTAAAAATTAAAAAATGAAACATTCATGGGCATAAGATTTTCCAAGTTCAGAATAGTGTTTGAATCGCAGGAAAGAGGGAGGGGTCATGGGTTGTTATACAATTCTGCAAATAGCTCAAAGTCTGTCTATCCATATAGTATTATTTAATATGTTTCATGTTAAAAATATTTTGCAAAATAAAATATGTTAATATAATAGAGCCATTTAAAATGTTGTAGAGTGCTTTTGTCAGTTTAATGACAGCTATAGGTATATTTCTTTTACGTTAAAGTTTCTAAAGCTATCCATGTTAAATATATTTCACGTTAAAAAAAAAATCCAAGATTAGAAATTAATGAAAAGATGGTGAATAACAAAAATAGTCTACCTGTAAGGGAAGCAAGTTAAATTTTCTCTTATCGGACAAGTTGATGTGAATAGGATATTGTGATTTAAAAATGACCTTGAGTGATTATTTTTGTATAATATGGCCAGCTCTCCATTGAAAAATTGTCCCTAGGGAAGCAATTCCCAGTTCAAATACCAATGAATGATGCTTTGGCAGAAAAATTGCCAATCTTGGCATTTAAGTCTTTGGAAATTATGATATTGGCTAATGAAGTCTTAAGAGTATATAACATTCAGATAACTGTCAAATTGGTTCCAGGCCTTGAGGGATCTAATGTTCATTAGCAGGAGGGTCATATATTAACACATACCCAGTTATTCATTTCAACACACTGAATTAGGTTGAGAAAAAGAAGGAAAGGGAAAAAAAAAAAAAAGCTCTTATTAAAAATACTATGATGTTCAAGGTCACATGAAAGTGATGGCCCTAAAGCTCCCTGAATCACTTTGCCAGGTGAGTGGATGAGAAAATGGCTTTCAGCCTTGGAAGATGTAAATTCCTCTTCGAAAACTCACATCCCCTTTATGAAATAACAGGATACTTTTAGAAACCTTTCAGAAAATAAAGATACTTAGATTTGTCCCATTATCCTCTCCTGCTCGTGGAAACAACTAGAAAGTAATGGAAACTGTGCTCTAAGATACCTTAAATGTAACAATGAAGACACTCATGTGCCTATTAGGATTTAGAATTAATGCATTCCTCCTCACTGGATTGCTACCATTGGCAGGTGATGGCAGGCCTAATTTCTCTGAGTTGGCAGATAAACACGCCAGTTTCTAAACAATCATTTGTGGCAAAAAAAAGAAAGTTTCTGTCTCAGAATTTCTATATTCTACTACTATCTATCTTAAACACTTAGCTTGTTTTTGTCAGAGCAGTTATCACAGTTGGTAAATCACTTTTGGTTTATTATCGTGTTATGATTTACATTTTTCTTTTCACTCACCTCTAGTAAGAATTCACTATTCAGAGGCCACGTATCTCAGTTCTGTATTTGTATTCCCACCCCTTAGCATGATATCAAACAACCATAATGCTTAGGAAATATCTAGTAACTGAATGAGTGATACCACAGGAGAGACCTTGTTACGGTGATTAATGTTAACGAGGCTATTGCAAAGGGAAGACACAGAAAGACAATCTGGGGAAGAGTCCAAAGGTTAAAAAAAAAAGGAAAAAAAGCAAAACACTAAAGAACTTTGAAATGACACCAACAGTAAGAGGGGTGGGAATATACATGTATCGGCCGTTGGCAGTTCTATAGGACTAGACTCCATGTAAAGGAGGTTGCTGGGCAATCATTTTTGAAATAAGTATAAAGCAGAGAAACCAGTCGATTTCAAAGCTGGAACACTGAAAACAATATCAAATGTAGTCCAGGGAAAAGAATCAGGAGTGAATTCTTGGTCCTGTACCATAGCATTAATGCTAACAACAACATTCCCATCAGAGTAAAGTGGTAAAGACTTCTTAATTTTCATTTTGGCTTGTTGTTGCTTTTGTCAACGACCCTGGCGCCTGGCCGCTCATCTCTCTTTAGCTCAGCTGAGCTCTGGACAGGGAGGTACACATGGAAGTGGGAGGTAAATATTGGCTAAGTAATAGCATTTGGGCTAAGTAATAATATATCAAATAATATGGTCCTAGGGAAATTAATGTATAAGTTGTTAAAAAGAATAACACAGGCCCAAATGGTGTCACTTCGACCAAATTCCCAAACCGAGGCTTAATACCTAATCTAACCGCCCCCAGAAATGTCTTAATCAGTCAGGAATTATCCAGAAAGTGCTAGCAAGTCTGTCCTGTGGAACCCTGCCCAGTCCCCAAAGAAAGATGAAGTAATAATATAGGCAAGACGAGACCCCTTGCTTTTCCCCTAAGGGAAAGCCACCTTGTCCAAACAAAGCTTTTCTATTTTTAATAACTTTCTGGGCCCCTTCTCCTTCTATAAAACCTTCCATCTCGTATACCTCCTTGGAGCCTGCTCTGCTTATCAGAGGGGATGCTGTCAATGCACGCATCATTTAATAAGCTCCATTAGATCTTTAAAATGTATGCAGTTGAGTTTTTGTTATTTAAGGGATTTGGCGGCAGTGATGGAATCTGAAGTGAACTTCCAGCAGCATTTGTGAACAACAAGAAACACAGGCAGGATGTAAGACTTAGGAGGTTAATGAGACAGGATGCCTGGAGACCAACAAAGGGGGAATCAAGACAGTTACCAGGAAAGTTAGCCACCTGCCTGGGCAGCACTCCACAGCAAGGCCACCAGAAGCCAGATCAAACCAGACAGGCTCCAACAAAGAAGGTCAGAGACTCTGATGAAGAAGGAAAAAAAAATGGTCAGAAACCTTGTTCCTGAAGGAATCCCTTCCCCAAATAATAAATATTCCACCCTCGTTGACAATTGTCAGTAAAGGCCCAAGCACAGCTCTCCTCTGAGCTAACCCATTCTCACACCTTGAGAGTGTCCCTTCCCTCTCAGAAGCTCTTCGCTTTCCCCATTCAACCACTATCTGGTCTGTCTTTGAATTCTTTTCTTGCAACAAAACTAAGAGGCGACCTCTCTGGTGATGGCCTGAGTGGAGCCCGTAGGGCCTAGAGGCTCCCCAGGTGACCCAGCAACAATGGTACCCACGTACCCTTTGACTTCCTTGCATTTCTTGCCATCTCTGAAGGCCCTGGGTAAGCTCCTCTCCGTGGTGAGCTCTGTTCTTTGTGTCTGTTTGAGCTCCTGATGCAATCACCTTTGTTTTATAAGGCGGGTCAACTTGAGCAGGCAAATGGTTATGCTCAGGGCCCAAGTTAACTGGCATGTTCGACCGGGGCCCAACTGAGCTGAGAGTCTTACCCAGGGACCAAGTAAGCTGGTAGAGGGTCTGCCCTGAGGCCCTAGGCTTTCAAACTCCAATTCCCCAGGTGGAGAACCTCAGTAGGATCCCGTGGGAGTAGGTGGTGACGCACACGGTGCTGTCCTGGGCCAGGCCGCGCTCCTGCCGGGCATGAAGGTGCACACGCTGTGGGGCTGATCCTGTGTAGGACGAGGCTGTTGCTGCTGGGGAACCTCGGAGCCAGAACTCCACAGAAATTGGTGGGCATGGTTTGAGCACTTAACGGCCGTTGGGGTCCTCCTGAGGTGGTGAGCACCCTGTGATAGGTTGGTCAGGGGTCGGGTCACCCACCTCAAGACGACTGTCGTGCGACGAGGTGCACCGGATGACACGCGCTCCCCAAACCTGGGCGTTCATCGTGAGGTATGAGTTCAGCTCTGGGAAGCCCGAAGTCACAGCTGATGGACTCTTAAATTTTAGAGTCGAGTGTGCTACCTCTCTGGCACCCCTGCTTATTCCACGTGTAAGAGCTGTAGTTCTGGAAGGGGCCATACCTACCAAGATGAGAAGAAAAAAAAAAAAAAGATGACTAAAAATAGCCTGGAATTACAGCGGCTGTTGTGGGGAATGTTCCAGTTAGACGAGATTGCTCATGTAAGAAGTGCACTGGAAGGTAAGGACTCCCAAACTAAACAAACGGAAGGATTGCCTTATTTTAATTGGTATGCAGAAGGTTCCAGAAGGCCTCAGACTCCAAAATAGCCTCATTGAAAGATTCCTTGCAAAAGACTAACGGCTCGTTAGGGACACAAGAGCTGCCTGAAACAGCAGAGGACGGGCCTGACTGACGCCTCGGGCTCCCCTGAGCTTTCCTGACCCGAGAGCGGAGGGGAGCGAGAGGGGGCACATCAGTCCTGCCCTCTTCTGTCTTAGGTAGCTCTTATGTCTCACTCAGTCTACTAACTTCCAGCCTGAACCACCTTTCCACGCTGAAGAGACAATTAAACAGTCCCCTTCGAAGCTAAAACTGCCTGAGCCTGGAGGCCATCCTCCTGAGAGAGCTTTACTGTCTGGTGAGACACTGAACTAAGGACCATAGTTAAAGGGAGGATGCCCAAAGGCTTTTGGAAATGTTTAAAATCCTCATCGGGGCCCACGACCCTGGGTTGCCACATCTTTATCAACTTGTGTACACGTTGGTAGATTTGCTGAGGTCCCAAAATATGGAGGTGGGAAGCAGAATGGCATCCTGGGAATGATATTTGAGATCCTCAGTCTCTAAAATAGTTCTCTTTTGGATCAGAAAAAGCTGCAAAATAGCAGCTAATCTTTTAGAAGCTATTGCTAGAGTCTTTCCCGCCTATACTGATTGATCTTTTTTTTTTTTTTTTTTTTTTTAGATTTTGTTTATTTATTCATGAGAGACACACAGTGAGAGGCAGAAACAGAAACAGCTCCCTGTGGGGAACCCAATGGTTGGACTCATGGGACTCAATCCCAGGACCCCAGGATCACGCCCTGAGCCAAAGGCAGCCGCTCAACCACCGCCCAGGTGCCCCTACTGAGTGGTCTATTATTTAAACGTGCAAACAAAAGAAATATGAAAGACTTTAAAGCCCATTTAGAGGCATTCTTTCTGTGGTGTTCCAGCTCCTGTGCAACAGAAGAGGTCACTCAACCTCTAGCTATCCTACTTGTAAATGGATTATCCCCCCGAGATTAGTTAGTAGGTTAATAAAAAGGCAAAAAATAGGATGGGAGGCCACAGGCCTGACTGAGCTCGTAGCTACAGCTGAGCATTTTAAAAGGACCTTGGAGCAAGACTGTAAACACAAATCTGCCCGACCGTTGGCTGTACAGCTACGACAGCTCCAAGACCAGAGACCTAAAGTAACATCCAGGCCCTCACATCTCACGCTAAGGGTCCACCTTCAAAATGATGGTCTGAAGATCAGTGTTTGTCCTCAAAGGACTTATGCAAATTCTTGAGAGCACCCCCCCCCCCCCCCCGCAAGGGAAGGCCCCAGTGTGGGCCCCTCCCAGAGTTGACAGGACTCCAAAGGATTCTCTGGTACACTGTTACCAGGAATTCCCTTGAACAGTCAAGATGACACTGAAATTTAAATGAAAAAAAAAAAAATCTTGCCAAATGAAACCAGGGCTACACTTTCCCTTAAACCCCGTTCTCATAGGATAACAACTTCCTTGGAGTGAAAACAGTGCTTCCATTAGTGGGTGTATCTAATTTCAGGTGCCAAAATTTGCTCAGATTGAAAGCTGATATTCAAAACTGGTTTAAAAGAATTAGGCCTTCTCTCCAAAGCTAAATGTACCTAGAGGAAAAGAAGGCAGTCTCATACATGGAGACTGTGGCAGTCCTTTGATTTTTAGGCAACAACCCAATTTTTTAGAGAAAATTCAATTGTCCTTTTTTTCACAAATCTAGTCCTTTAGAGGACCCAATCCCTTCTGCCACCAGTCCTTTCTACCAATCTCCAAATCTCCTATTTATCTCAAAAGGTTTATAAGCATTGTAAAATTTCTGACCTTAAGGGAACAGAAAGAAGTCCTTCCAGAAAGTGCTTGCATTTTTTTCCTTGTGACATTGAAATGTAAATGTTCAGTCTTCTCTAGGATCTCTTTATCTAGTCCATCTCTTTAAAAGGCAAATTAAGGGATGTAATTCCAAACAAGCAAAACAAAGGGAAAGGGCCATTCAACTTGACTCCTGATTTGCCAAGGATAAATACAAATTTTAACTATCTTCTGCAAATGTTAAAAAAAAGTATTAGTCATCTAGACAAAGAAACTTAACCTCTTCCATGTACCAGAAAAACAAAACTCAGATTCAATTTTTATAAGTAGTGAATTTTGTGCCTATTGAGTCATTTACAAACAAAAGCTATAAGATCTTTGGTAACTTAAAACCTTAACACTTTTGCTAAGTTAAATGATGAGTTTAGTTAAATTTATTAAATATCAAGATATTTTCCAAATAAGGCAAAATAATAAATATCAATTAATAAACAGATGCCTATCTACTTTTGGGTTATTGCAAAAAATGCTAAAATATATTTGGATATGTTAATGCTACATTGGAAAAATTTTAAAGGCGTATGTTTCTAGAAATTTTAAAATGTATTCATAAATTTGCAAATTAAAAAAAATGCTGATATGGAAGACCATTCACAATTATTTCTTAGTTTTCACTAAAGATCAAGGTTCCTACGGGTTAAAACTTATAATTAATAGATGTAATTAAAACTGTAGGAAGAAGCTAGATATGAGCAGTGGAAGGAACGCCCTGGGGCAGAGTCCTAGAGGTGGGCGTGATAGAGACCTGAGCTGGAGGCCAGGATGGTGATAAATCACAAAGCAGAAGCCTGGGGGCACAACATCGTGACCTTGTGACCTCCAAGACCTTGGGTCTGACAGATGGGGAACCACAGGTGCAGAGCATGTGCTCACCTCTCCCCAGCGTGACCCCCAGACTCACTATATGCATTCACTTTGCAGGTACAGCTCCCTATCCCCGTGGAGAGAGGCTGCGGAGACCTCAGTAGGTTCAAACCCCACCCCCAGCCTGTGGGAGGAGTCCCCCAAAAGATTAGAAGCCGCCTCCATTAGAGAGCACTCCGTCCCTGATTCTAGACACCGCACACAAAAGGAAGATGCCTGTAGCCTCTGGGTCCCTGCCAGCCCTGGGCCTGCCCGCCCTCCCACCTTGAGAACTTCTGTTGCTCTTTGCTGTCACTCCGGCCGCTGATCTCTCATTTCTATTCCAACAGTGCTAAGAGCCGAGAAACAACACTTTTCCCACTGACAAAACTGGATATGATTAAAACAAATTAATTAAGATTTTGTTTTCTCTCTGTTGGAAGGACAAAGGTTTCTTGGACTTTTGGTGTGCTTTTGATAGAGATGTGTAAGTTTTTTTTACCTTTTAAATACTAAGTTTCATAATTATCTGTGACAAATGTTTTAAAACTTTTTTGTTGACGAACTTCCCAAATCAAATTCTGAATGAGGTCTTTTTCGCTTGGAATCGTCCAAAAGCATTGTTAAACTAATTAGGCTTATTCGATAAGTAAATTACATGAGAAGCATTGTCAAATAACTAATACGAAGCCTTCTTTATATTTGTATGATTGTGACACATGTAGATAACAAGTCCATTTTGCTTCCACAAAAATGGCCCTTCATTGCTAGACTTTTGTCACCCTGATGTCCTTGTGACAAGGCAATAGTCTGCTTCCAAATAAAAATAATTAGGATGGTCACATAATGGTTGTGAATTCAGTGAGTAGTCAGGACTATGGGAAGCTCAAGATGACTGCACAGTGCTTCCTGGCCTCCTGACAAATCCCATTGTTCCATTTCCACATTCCTCCTTCACCCAACATGGTACATTTAAGATGACTCAAATTATTAAACAGACATTGGTATAGAAACTTGAATCAAATTACAAAAACAGTCTGTCAGCAATGTCTGAGCCCATTGGTCCATAATCCTGGAAAACCTGTTTTGTTTGTTCCCAGAGGCTTCAGACTTCCTTCTGGACCCTTTAAACACCTGCAACTGGACTTCATTAAACTGACACATAGCTCAGATTATCAGTATGTTCTTGTTATTGCATATGGGTTTTCCAGGTGGGGTAAAGCCTGTCCTTGACGCAAAGCCGATGCCCTCATAGAAAAACAAAACGAAACAAACAAACAAAAAATCCCAAATGAAGTACCAACAAACAAGTTAAAATAATGTGTTTCCCACTTGGGGAATGCTTTCCATGACCTCTAGTGACCGAAGCATCTATTTCACTTGACAAATTATAGGAGCCTTAGCAAAAATGTTACAAACTTATTAAAATTCTATCAGGATACAACCGTCTGTGGGTCCCTGGTTATCTCATGCTAATATGACCAACTACTGCTAGTCTCTAATGTCTTATGCTCCAGCCTGTCTTCTGTCAGCAGGTTAGAGAAGACTTCCTGGATCCTAATCCCAAGGATCCTGTTAGGCAGTCTAAAGCCTGATGACTGTGTCGTCCAAAACATTCACAGAGGACAGCCTTCAAGCCCCATGGAAAGGGGCTCTACCAAGTGGTCCTGACCAGGGACACGACTGCAGAATGAAGAGGTACCAAGAGAACTCTAAATCAAATTGACAAGGGAGAGAAGTAGCTGGTATCCAGGTAGACGGCTTCTACCCGGTGGATGGCTCAAGACTTCATATTTTACCTAAACATAAAACCCTTTCTCTTGTTCTTTTCCTTTACTCTGCCAGTGGCCTGGGAAGATGTCCTCATCCGCATGTCCCAGACCATTGTTACGGGAGGGGGATAAGCTCTTTTATTTCAAGGTAGGAGGAAATTTAACTGTCCCCATCATGCTTCCCAAGCAAAATGAGACCTTTCCTTCATCACCTCTCCTGAATTTGAATTGTTGAGTTAGAACCTACCAGGAGGCTTTTCTCATTCAGGATTGACTCCTCTGAGCCAGTCCTTACTTCCCTGGTTAGGGAGATAAATGTAAATGAGGCTTTCCTCAAGAACTTCTTCTTAGTTCTTAAAATCATTACAAAATCTACCACTAAAGCAATAGCAGCATAACAAAGTTTCCTAGGCTCTCTAGCCGAAGCTGTCCTTGATAATAGAATAGCTCTTGACCACCTTTCAGCTGAACAAGGAGGAGTCTGTGCTGTGCACAGCAACACCTGCTGGGCCTGAATGAACACTTATGGGGAAGTTAAAATTCAATGACATAAAGAACAAGCCACTTGACTTAAAAAGGTGACTGCTTCCCACAAGTCTTTCTTTGATTTTTTTTCCCATTGTGATTGGTTTGAGTCTTATGGGCCATGGCTCTAAAGTATGCTCCAAATATGGGGAATTATCCTACTTACAGTAATCATAATAATCTCCTCGGTGTGTTATTTCTCTCAAAATGTTAAATGTGTTTGCAGCCACTAACTACCAAGCAAAGTATCTCCGCAAGACTGGAACATCTAAAGAACAAACGAAATAATCAACTTAAAGAACGTGAACCGGGACATGTGACCTGTGACTTTCACAGAGGGTGAGTAAAAACGTTAGGGCCTGTGGGTACCACACAAAGGAGTAAACAAGCTGTGGCACGAACTTCACAGCAGTAGCTGAGTATGATGCGGATACCGGAAATTTTGATCACGTCTCTCAGACTTAGAATCTGATCAAAAGGAGGAGACTGTTAGAAAACCATGGGCCACAACGGTGTCAGTTAGACCGAGATCCCAAACTGGGGCTTAATACCTGATCTAACGGCAGTTTAAACCTCCCCCACGAATGTAATCTTAAACGTCATTCAAGAATTTTCCAGTCTGCACCAATGAGCCTACCTTCAGGCCCTCTCTAGCCCCTACATCCCCCCAAAATGAGATAATCTGCTTTATCCAATCCCTTTCTTTCTGTTAAAGAAAAGTCACCTTGACTAAAACACTCTTCTTTTGTGATTCACCTTCTTGCCCCACTTTCCTTCTATGAAAACCTTCCATTTTGTACACCTCCTTGGGTCACCCCCCATTGCATGCTGTGAATTCGGGAATCATTTTTTTTTAAGATTTTATTTATTCATGACAGAGAGAGAGAGAGAGAGAGAGGCAGAGACACAGGCAGAGGGAGAAGCAAGCCCCATGCGGGGAGCCCGACGTGGGATTCGATCCCGGGTCTCCAGGATCAGGCCCTGGGCTGAAGGTGGCGCTAAACCACTGAGCCACCCAGGCTGCCACTCGGGAATCATTTAATTAAAGTCAAATCTTTAACATTTACTGTGCTAAATAACAAAAATTCAACCAAGTAAAATTTCATAATCCATTAAAGGGAAAAAGCGTTGAGTAGCAACTAAATTTCTTAGGATGATAAAAGTAATATTTACACAAATTGAAAGAGAAACAAAAGCTACAAAAACTACTTTGAACCACTAAGTCAGGTTGGTGGTGGTGGTGGGGAGGGGGTGAGGTTCCTATCTGGGAAATAAGAGAAATTGTGTACTGTTGATTTTTATCTCGTGCCCTCATTCGGGGCTGCCTGGCATCCTCTTAGGTCAAGGGGCTCTGGTCAAGGAAAACCCAGTTCAGCACAGTCTCTAGTTGTTGCTCTTGTTGTTGTTTTTAAATCAGATTTTAAAGGAAATTAGAAAAATAAAGTTTTAAAGAACTAATAGTGGACTTTAATAAAATACTTTTCAAAATTAAACTGCCAGTTTTATGTAGATACTCATTTGTTTCGTAAACACAGCATATCAGTTATGTTTTTTCTTTTCATTTTCACGCAGGTGTTTTCACATCTTGAAAACATGTTTTTGTTGGTTGTGCCCATCTGCCTATCCTTCTGTGATGTTTTTTCTGGCCATGAGATTTGAATTAAACACTCCCAATTCCTCATTTCACAGCCATTTCTATCACAGTGTTTACATGTTGTACTGGCCTATGCCATGTCTTCAGACTCTCACAGAGTAAGTACTCAACTGATGCATGCTGATGAGTATTAACACTGAATCTTTCTTGCTGACATGAGGCTCATCCAAAAAAAAAACAAAAAAAACTCACATTTAAGATCAAAACCCACTTCAAATTCATTCATTCATTTAAAAGGATTTTATAACCATTTGTTTTGATTCCTATCATGAAATGTGTTTTTATATGAGTTTTCAGCCAACGTGTCTGCAAAGAAGTTTGCATGACAGAATCAGCAGTAGTAGGAGATCTGTTTTTCATTAAATCATGCAAAGGCTGTTTTCAGCTTTGGCTCACATTCTATTTTGCAGGAATGAAAACAGTCGATAAAATAACATCGAAAAGCACGTGTTATGTTCACCAACTCTTAATAATATTAAAAACTACTCGTGTAAAGGAAATGTTGGAAGTCATGTACGCCTGTTTTCTGAATAATCTTCATTTTATCAATACTTTATGTGCAAAGTGCTATGAAAATTAATAACAGAAAAACCTCACTAAAATGGAGACAGGAGATTTCAGCGGCGGGAGCTTCCCCCCTGCCACTCAAAGTCACAGATGCAACAGGAAGACCCAGACCTGACCTGCAGGTGGATGTTCCTTCTACCCCAGCCACAGGAAGACACACTTTCCTCTCCGAGGGCAATAGCTCAGCCAATGAGAAGCCGTTAGGTTTCAAACCCCTAGTTTACTCCAATTGACTTCTACTTTGTAACAGCTTTCCCCACTAATATGCTTTCACCATAAAAAAAAACCTACATCTATTTATCTGGACTCCGCCCTCCCCACTCCCTCCCCACCTCACCCAGTTTTGCTTACAGGGTTGTTTGTCCTGGATTGCAGTTCTCTGTTATTTCCGAATAACTCCATTTTTGCTGGTACAATAACTAGTAGTTTTTATTTTTAAGGTTAGCATTGCTTGGTGGCAGTGATGACATCTGGAGAAGACCCCCAAAAAGTGTGGGGTTGGTGAGCAAACAGGTGTGGGGCACTACCCTCAAGCCCACCCCTGAGCTGACTGGGCTCACTGCTTTCTTGCCAACCCTGGGGTTTGAGAATAAGTTTTCTTCTGGATTCTGAGCTGCACACCTCTCCTCTGAGCTCTGCAGGCTATGTTTGGGACCTATTTTAAAGCTTTGTGGTGTGTGTGTATATGTGTGTGTGTGTGTGTGTTTCTTTTCTTTTTTAAATCTCTGTATGAGTACTCATTTGGCCTTTAGTCTTTAGTCCACCTCCTTCTCAGACCTGGACCGTTTCTGCACTGGCCTTCTGTCTAATTCCTGTTTGAAATCTGACTGTTCCTACTGAAATTGTGCTAGCCTTAGGTCTCAAAGCCAGACTGTTCCTGTTGAGACTGTACCAGTTTGAATTGTATTGACCTCAGCTCAATTCCCTTTTAGGATTAAACTATTCCAATTGGAACTGTGCTTGATTTTTAAAAATAATTGAGTGAAAATTATGTAAACTCATCACCTAAAGGCTCCCTCATGCCTTTTTTTTTGTAAGATTTTATTTTTTATAGAGATAGAGAAGAGAGAGAATAGGAAGAGGAGCAGAGGGAGAAGGAGAAGCAGGCTCCATGCTGAGCGCAGAGCCTGACACAGGGCTCAATCCCATGACCCTGAAATCATGCCCTGCGGCAAAATCAAGAATCGGATGCTCAATCAACTAAACCACCCAGGTGTCCCTATCCTTACATGCTTCTTAATAACTATCTTATGACAAAATAAGCATAATGAAAGTAATTGCATGAGAATGAGAAGGACAAAGAGGGACGTCAGAAAGGAAAACCACAGGGGAGAGTTGATACCAATATTAGCAGTTAATCAGAACCTTCAATGGTCTAAAAACAATATGGAATTAATCGTAATTCCTATAACATTCCAGTCTATTTCTTACCTCCTCTATACTTTTCCCTCTGTATCCCTAGCCTTTTTTTATATTTTAAGATAATCATTTTTAAGGTTTCCAGTTCTTTAGGTTAATTTACTTATTTTTAAGTAATCTCTGCACCAAATGTGAGGCTTAATCTCACAACCCCAAGATCAAAAGTCACATGCTCTTCCGACTGAGCCCACTAGGCACCCATTAGATAAGCCTTATTTATCATTCATTAATATATTTTCCTTAATGTGGCCTTTTCTAATCCTTCAGTGTTATATGTTTGTAAAATGATTAATACTATCAGTTTTATAATATTTTAATTATATGCATGTATATGAAATAAATGTCAAAGCACAAGAACAAATTCCGTTGTTTAAGGACTGCATTCCTAGTCCCTAGCACATTTCCTGCTTCGTGGTAATGCCTAATCAGGTCAAGGAGAGTCTTTCCCATCATCCTGTGGGGGCCAGAGAGCTCAGAGAACAGGTCCAATATCACAGATCCAAATGTCTCCGTATGCGGCCAAAATATGGTATTCGGGATGAGTTGCATGTAATACTGGAGAACCAAATATATTTTCTTCATCATCAAAATCAGATATCAAAAAAAGAAATGATCTTTAGTTCAGGTGGAAAAACATCATCCGTAAGAGGCAGAATCTGTTAATTACGAAGCAAGTAACCCATGACAACTTGCAACTTCCTTTCTGCATGTGGACTATATACAACTAAGATATTGATGGTTGTAGATATATACAGATTCCCGGGGGTGTGACGTACATGTTTATACACTGATAAACATGATTTAAAAGATTACCCAGAAGCTGTCTTTATATATATATATATATATATATATATATATATATATATATATATTTGGAAATGATTAAACCTTTGGAAAATAGCAATTAAATGAATTTTATGTCAACTTTTGAGCTCAATATTCTCATGTTAGCTAATTTTTTTTTGTTTTATTTTGGGAAATAAGATCTTACATGTTCTACACATTTATTTAGGCACATGCTTATAGGACAAAATTCCAAAGTGGTTTAGGTTCACTTATAGTATAAATTTTAATTAAATAAAAGCCTTGCTGGATAAGATGTAATTTTAGTAATTAAGATTACGAATGATGTGCGTGTGTATATCTTCTTGAAAATTAAGGACGCTAATTCAAAATAGTGTTTCATTCATTAAGTGACTCAAATTTCATTTTAAAGTAGTTATAGCAATAACCATCTAGTGTCTTTCTCAGAAAATGATTACAACTTTGTAACATAAAATCAGAACTTGTATAACCTGAACAATATAGCTGGTAATATAATTATGTTTTGGAAAAACAATATGCATTTTAAAAAAACATATAAAAGATAAAGTTAGTCTTATAATATCCAATGAATGATATGAGAATTAATGGTTTAGTTTTTTTTATTTTTCCCTATGAAGCTCTGTAAAATGAGAAAAATGATTTATAGACTTCCAGTGGTATATTCAAGGGTGTACCTGCTACTGTTTACTTGGGAGAAACAGATGGTAATGCAGTTTGATTTTGTGGTAGAATCAGTCCTGGAGGGAAGACTTAGATAACTTAACAGATGGAAAAAGAAAGAAATACTCCAGGTACATAGAATGGAAAAGAAAGGTAAATGGAAAGATGCCCAGAGAACATAAATGTGATAGATACTCCAAGAAAATACATAGGATACCACGTGTAATTATCTGATGAGCATTTAGAGATAAGACTATAACAGGCAGGTTTTTAAATGAGATAAAAATGTTTTGAACCTGATGAAAGAAGAAACAATGGTTAGAAAATGAGCCAGAAAAATATTATCTTAGCTAAAAGAATAGGAACAAAGGGCAAAATGTCATTGCTGGGAAGTTTTTATCTATGATATATAATCAAACCTGACCATATTACTTTCTTAAATGAGGGCCTAATGCAGTGTCCAAAACAAAAATATATAATTATAAAAAGTTATAATTAATAAATGTTAGCTATTCAGTAATAACTGCCAATCTATGTATCTTCTAAGTCATCAGGTATATGTCTATAGTTACTCAGAAAATATGGGCAATTGTAGAAAACAAAAAAATTCAATAAAAAGTATGAATATGTTGCTTTGCAAAACAGAGGGCAATTGTAGAAAACAAAAAAATTCAATAAAAAGTATGAATATGTTGCTTTGCAAAACAGAGGGAGCAAAACAAATATGTTGCTTTGCAAATATATGTAATAAATTACATATACATTTATGAACTGAATCTCAGACACTTTTTACCATGAGATTTCCTTTGTTGAAAAAAATTAAAACTAAACAAAAACAATGAAACACTGAGTTTCAGATCTTTGGGTACTCCCACAGGCTTTTTGTTTTTCCTAAGCATGATCTGGTCTGGTTTACCAACCCAAACATTGTACTGAAAATAAATGATACTCTAAAACTGACTACTTATATAATAATAAGTTCACCAAATTGGTGTAAACTTAATTTTCCGTAATGGTTCTTTGATAGCTTCATGCATGGAACTATAATATGTACATGATGTGATACACAGAATAATTTAGTTTCATGACTTTAGATAATTGTATACACCTTTGTAAGCACCATCAAAAATTATCTGTATAAAAAATTTTCATCACCCCAGAAAATTCCCACAAGCTCTTCTTCAGTCCATTCCATCTCTCTCAGAATTGACTTCTTTTATTGCTATCATTATTAGTCTTTCCTACAAAGTAAAAAATTATGTGTGGTTCCTTTCCTTCAAAATACTGTTTTTTGGACTCATTCATAATGTTGAATTTATACAGAATTTGTTTTATACTTAAATATTATTCCATATCATGGATATGCTAAATGTGTGTATTCATTGTCTCATGAATATTTGGGTTGAATTATAGATTCTCATGCATACATGCATACAATTATTTTTGTAAACTTTTAAAGATGTACATGATTAAATACCTAGAAAAGTAATCCCAGGGTCATAACCTAATGCATATTTAACTTTATTTGTAGTAGATTTCCACAAGGTAGCCATATAGCTACCCTCCCTCCAGCAATGTACAAGGGTTCTAATTGTGTCAATCCTACAAAAATGTGGTAACCTAAATATTTGTGATTTCAGCTATTCTAGTGTGTTTAAAATGGTCTCTTATGTGAGTTTTTAAAAATTTTTTAAATATTTTATTTATTTATTCATGAGAAACACACACAGAGAGAGAGAGAGAGAGAGAGGCAGAGACACAGGCAGAGGGAGAAGCAGGCTCCATGCAGGGAGCCCGACGTGGGACTCGATCCCAGGACCCCAGGGTCACTCTGGGATCAAGGCAGATGAGCCAAAGGCAGATGCTAAACTGCTGAGCTACCCAGGGATCCCTCTTATGTGAGTTTAATTTGTATTTTCTTCATAAATGATACTAAACCCATTTTCATGTTTTGTTGGCTATATTGCTATCTTAGTGTGCGTGTGAAATGTCTGTTCATAATTTTGCCAACTTTTATTATTTTTGTTTTCTCTTGTGGATTTGTAGGACTGTGTATAAGAGGGGTTTTTTTTGTAAGAGTTTTTAATGGGAGCATTTGATTTTTTAAAATGATTTTATTTTTTGAGAGGAGAGAGAAAGAGTGAGAGAGCACAGATGGAAGGGCAGAGAGAGAGAGGAGAGAATCTTAGGCAAGGGCCTCAATCTCATGACCCTGAGCCTAAACCAAGAGTTAGAAGCTTGACTCACTGAGCCAACCAGGTGCCCCAATAGGAACATTTTAAATTCTGGATGTAAGTTCTTTGACAGATACATGTATTACAAATATTTTTAGTATGTGACTTGTATAATATATTTCTTAATGATGTCTTTTGCCTGGTAAACATATTTGATGATATAAAATTTATTTTTTAAATAATTAGTGCTTACTATGTACCATTTAAGAAAATTTAACCCAAATTCTTGTAGATTTTACTGTTATTTTATTTCTGAATCTGTCCTCTATAATTAGCTCTATTTCAAATTATTTTTATGATGTACAGAATGAAGTAGGCGTCACGTTTTATTTTTCCTATGAAGTTACCTAGTCGTTGGTGCCAATTGCTCAAAAACTACTTATTTATTTGACTTGAAAACTATGTAAAACCCACCAATTGAACTCAATTGAACATATATGTATAGGTCTAATTCTGGATTATTATATTCTATTAATCTTTTTATTTGTATGCCAATGTAGCACTATCTTTTTTTTTTTTTAAGATTTTATTTATTTACTCATGAGAGACACAGAGAGAGAGAGAGAGAGGCAGAGGGAGAAGTAGGCTCTCTGCAGGGAGCCCAATGTGGGACTCAATCAGGGACTCTGGGATCATGACCTGAGCCAAAGGCAGATGCTCAACCACTGAGCAACCCAAGCATCCCTCTAGCACCATCTTGGTTGCATTATGTTTATAGCAAAAGAAGATACCCATTATTTCAAGTCCTCCTACTTTGTTCATCTTTTGTAAATGTCTTAGCATCTCCACATTCTTTGCATTCTTATGACACAACTTGCCGATTTTTTCCTAAATATTTGCTTGTCCTTTGAATAGGATTACATTGAAGCTGTGGATTAATTTTTTGAAGCTATGGATTAATTTAGCAGAGTGAATATCTTAAAAATATTGTCTTATAATTCATGAATGCAGTGTATTTCTACATTTGCCTTTATTTTTTTTCAGCCATATGTTCTTGTGTTCTGTCTAGAAATTTTGCATACCTCTTATGACACTCATTCTAAGATATCTTTATGCTATTATAAGTGGTAGTGGTTTACTAGTCATTTCCAGTTGTTTGTGGGGTGTGTGTGGATTTATAAAGCAGATGCATATACTAACCCTGCAACCTGCAAGCTGCTAAATTCACTTATTAGTTCTTGAAACATTCTGAAGATTTTATACTAACTTATAAACATAAAGGGATATCATCTATAAATAACATGTTAGAATATCTTCTTTGAAATCATTTTGGTTTATTTATTTTGCCTAAGTGAACTGCCTGAATAACACAACATACAGTAAAAAC
Source organism: Canis lupus baileyi (assembly GCF_048164855.1). Classification (NCBI taxonomy): domain Eukaryota; kingdom Metazoa; phylum Chordata; class Mammalia; order Carnivora; family Canidae; genus Canis; species Canis lupus. The sequence goes on along the minus strand of NC_132872.1, from coordinate 28,615,832 downwards.
ACAAAAAGGTAAGCTTAAAATTATTCTTTATAAATTAAAAAAATATACATTTGCTGGAGAAATAGAACCTCTTTTAGTTATTACTGTTGGTAGTACTGTGACACACTGGACAGTATTTAGGAATCAATAACATCCCACATAATCAATACAAAAATCATACAGCTATTACTTTTGCTAAATTATGTCAATAAGCAGTCACTGGACAGTCAATAAAATATTAACCTCTACTGAAGTTCACTTCCCTTTGTGTGAAATTTCTTCTTGATTTGTTTTTGTTTGAAACGCAAAAACATGAATTAAAGAAATGCATCAATGATTCCAAATCTCATATCATTATAGTTCCCTTGCCGGTATAGAATTAGTATGTAACTCTCAAAACTGCTTGCCAAACCAATCTGGAAATTTGGATTATAAAATTGAGGGCAGAGGTAAATGGCACTTTCAAATAGGTGATGGCTTAGATCTAGATTGTGAAATTTTTGCATTCTGGAAGTTGATTTTGGGGAATGTAAGTGGTCTTCTCACCTTAATAGTATCTAACTAGCTACTTGACTTAAATTACTGGTATCTCTCTCTCTCTCTGTCTCTCTGTCTCTCTCTCTCTCTTTTTAACTTCATTAGTCACTAGAAGCACCACTTAGCTAACCACTGGAAATTAAAATTAATCATTTTAGACTTCAAGATCATATCAGTGAAGTAAATATGTCTGCAAATTTTTACAGCACACTTGTGGCAGACCTTCAGGAAATATTTTCTTTCCCTACTTCTTGTTCTCAACTGCAAGACTTTACTAGGAGCCAACAATGGCAGCTAGTCATAGGCTTATTTCTGGCTCATGATTACTCTTTACAACATACCCTTTATTTTACCTGATTAATGATGGAATGTGTCCTGCATAGCTGTCTACCTTGGGCATCCAGACCATTCATTATCAAAGTAAATAATTGAAAACCTTCACTCGGATGTGAAATAGAACTATTTTAATGCATAAATCTAATGAATAGAAGATGTTGAAGCACATTTGTCTTTTATTCAGAAGGGTATTATTTTTGTGTGTGTGTTCAGGCAGTTTTCACATACCACGGCCCCTAATATTGTGCTCTATAGTTCACCTTTTAAAATCACAATGCACTAGATTAATTTATTAAGAAAAAGATAATTTCAATAATGATGGAGGCTAATTAACATTCTCTATGCTCTCCTATATATTTGAATATGAAAAATAGCCTATAGAGTAACTCTAAATCATATAGATGTTCAAACACTGGAAGCAACACATAGCAATATATCTTTAGGGTATAAAACAAATAACTTAATGAAAATTCCTTAGAATATGTTATTTCAGGTCAAAAGGAACATAGTATTCCATATAAAGAATAAAATAAGTAATAATCCTTGAGATCCACTTCAGGTAATGGAGTAGCTAGTAAAGAACTAATACTCCAGTAGCAATTATAAGATCAAAAATATATATGCTTACACAAATAATATTTAAAGCCATAGTGGAGGGCCAAACCTAGGCAAAACTTCGAGGTGATTTAACTTTTAAAAAAGAACTACATTTACTGAGTGCGATTTGCACTTAGATATTTCTTTCTTGGTTCTATTAAACTCAAATAGAAAGCCATAGTTTCATTGACTATAGGTATCTTAATATGTAGTTAGGGCTCTTAGCATCCCTAAAAATTGAAAAGAAAAATCCCAAAAGGGAAAAAGCAATATAGTAAAGGAACCCCCGAAATAAACCTAAAAACTCCCCTTAAATATTTGGCCAACACTGAAGACTCACTGAAGCTCAACAGAAAACATTAGAAGAGAACAAAAGAATGTTTCAGATTCCTTGTGATATGTCAAAGTGATAAGCAAATCACTCAATTCATGAAATAGAAGAAATGAAAAATTATCTATTTGTGATGCTGTCTGCCTTACATGCAAATGACCATTTTTCAGCAGCTTGTCAAGATAAGAGAAGCAGAATGGAACAGAGCTCTGTAGCCATATGCAAGCCTTTTCCTCAAAGTAAGGACTCTCTAGTGTGAGGCAAAGGAATACCCACTGTTCAAACACATGTAAACGCTTCAACACATGGTGCTGTGCAATCAGACTTTGGATTTGCTTTCCTTGAGTCATCTATGGGATGTAACTGGTGGTCTGGATAATGTTCTAACGTCAGCATCAAAAAACTGGGAATTCCTCAGTGTTGATTTTCATCCCTATTTTGCTAGAACTTACACATATAATCAGAAAAGGATTTCTAAAGCAAAGATGTCTAGATTACTTGTACAGTCAAAGACAATATAATGAAATAATGAAATAATGTTTTTTTTAATAAATAATGAAATAATGTTTTCTTAAAATTAAGTTTATAAAATGCTAAGCAAATATTATATCAAAGTGTAAAAACCAACAAACTGACTTGCCTATTTTTCTAACATTCCTAATTTTGATGCTTTGCATTTTTAACTTCAGGTAAACCTCATATTAAATATTTGTTTAGAGATTTTCTTACTACCACTTTGAATATAATATGAAAGTTTGTACAATAATACTTGTTGTATTACTAGAAAAGAAATGATAAATGATATCCCTTGATATCCCTTTGATATCCTCTGATATCCCTTTGTGATTAGAATTTTCATATACAAATATGAATATAAATATATATGAATGACAGTGTTTTCAGGATGCAGCATAAGAAATTGGAACCTAGGAGGAAATGGATACGTTCACTTATTCAAGGAAATAAGGAGTTCTGCAGAAGTCCCCCTGGATCATTCAACTGAGTACTAACCAGTTATATACCTGAGGGAAACTCACCTTAGGTTGGGGACAGAACTATGCAAAAGAATCAGTGGTAAATGTGTCTATTACAGGTGTAAACTTGACAATAGTGCTCATTCCCAAAGACAGACTAGACAATCTCAAGATTCATGGCACATTGGGTCAGCAGTGGGGAATAATAAGCCCTACATGAGCACTGCTCTATTAGTATCTGGCAAATCTTAAAAGCCAGACCCAAAATATCAAAGTTGTTCCACATAACTTCACTGCATCACAGATAAAAATCTGAAGAATACATGTAAAAATAAAAGATATTTATCACCCAACAAGGTAAAATAAATGACATTCACCATCCAATTATATTTTCCTAAGTATAAAAATATGAATAGTAATGTGAAGATAAATCATTTGATGGAAACTGACCTAAACTTGTCTTAGCTATTAGAAATACCAGATAAATACTAAAATAATTATTAAAACTATGGATCCTGGTATTAACTATAGGAAATAAACTGACAGTTGTTGGAGGAGGTGGGTGGGGCAATGGGGTAATTGGGTGATGAGCTTTAAGGAGGGTGCATGGTGTGATGAGCATTGGGTGTTATATGCACCTGATGAATTATTGAACAGTACATGTGAAACTAATGATGCACTATATGTTGACTTATTGAATTTAAATTTAAAATTATAATCTAATTTAAAAAACAAAGTGAGGAGCTCTGTAAGATGGTGGAGTAGGACCCTATGCTCACCCATCCCATGTTTATAACTAGATATCACTCACCTCCATGTACATAAGCTGGAGAGTTATCTAAAGAATGATAGAACAAACTCCACAACTAAATGTAGAAGTACACATCTGAGAGGTTAGGGAGGGCAGAAATGGTAGTTGGGAGCTGCCCATAGGAGGGAGCCAGCTGCAGACATGGGGAGTAGAAAGCACTGGGGAATATACGTGGGGAAGATGAATCCCCCCCATAAGTCTGTTTTTGAAAACAAGAGGGTCTGAATTCTGTGAATTTGTATAACCAGCAGGGCTTGGAGCCTAGAACTCTAAAAGTCAGTTGACTCAGCACTAGGCAGATAGAGAGGGTGAATGATAGCTGGATCCTTGCCCTTAAAGACACAGTAGCCCATGGAGAGGCAACACAGAAGTAAGAGTTCACACAATGCCTGGGGCAAATGGAAGGAATATTTCTTTATTCTGATTTTGGAACTTGTTAGGGTACTTCTCTGGAAATAGAGGAGCTGGCAGGTGCCATCTTCCACCATTGCCCCATGGCATAAACATAAGACCATGTGCAGGAGGTGGCATTATAGACACTTGCTAGCGAACCTGTTAGCAGTGGGCCCTGCCCACATGTTTTCCTGAGGACTCACCTAGTCCAAGCCTGCTGGCTCTAGGTTCAGTGCAAATTTTGCTGACACCACAACTCCACTCATGAGCCCTCTAGCAGCCACAACCACTTGGAGACAGTCTGCCTGGATCTCACTAACACCACAGAGAACAAGTACAGCCCACAACAGGCAGACAGTCAGTGCAGACAACTGGATTGAAAGAAAAAGTGGCTCAGACACATTAGCAAGACATAAGCAACACACACAGACTTCTCTGAAGTGCTACATTCTGGTGAATGGGAGATACTTTGCAACCACTTTATAGCCTCTTTACAAAGTCACTACTTTGAAGAGCAGAAAACATAGCTGACTTTCCTAACAGAGAAACAGACACAGAGAGGTAGACAAAATTAAGAGTCACAGGAATATGTCCCAAATGAAAGAGTAGGACAAAGTCACAGCAGATCTAAGTGAAACAGAAATAAGTAATATGCTTGATAGAGAATTTAAAATAATGATCATAAAGACTGGACCTCAAATGGAAAACATCAGTGAAACCCTTGACAGAGGTGAAAGAAAGAAGAAAGAAAGAAAAAGAAAGAAAGAAAGAAAGAAAGAAAGAAAGAAAGAAAGAAAGAAAGAAAGAAAGAAAGAAAGAAAGAAAGAAAGAAAGAAAGAAAGAAAAAGAAAGAAAAAGAAAGAAAGAAAGAAAGAAAGAAAGAAAGAAAGAAAGAAAGAAAGGAAGGAAGGAAGGAAGGAAGGAAGGAAGGAAGGAAGAAAGAAAGAAAGAAAGAAAGAAAGAAAGAAAGAAAGAAAGAAAGAAAGAAAGAAAGAAAGAAAGAAAGAAAGAAAGAAAGAAAGAAAGAAAGAAAGAAAAAAATTTCAGAGATGAAAATCACAGTAAATGAAATGAAAAATACTATAGATGGAATAAATAGTAAGATACAGGAAGCAAAGGAATATATCAGTGATCCGGAGGGTAAACTAATAAAAAACAATCAAGCTGAATACGTGAGAGACAAACAAATACTGCACAATGAGAATACCCTTAGAGACTTCATTGACATCAGCAAGCATAATAGCATTTGCATTATAGGGATCCCAGAAAGAAAAGAGAAAGGGGGACAGAAAATATATTTGAAGAAGTAATACCTAAAACCTCCCCACACTTGGGGAGGGAAAGAGAGATCCAGATTCAGAAGGCACAGAGATCACCTAACAAATTCAAGCCAAAGAGGACCACACTAAATGCACAGTAATTAAAATGGCCAAAACAATGTGATAAAGAAAAAAGTTTAAAGGTTGTAAGGGAGGGGAGGGGGGAGAACAGTTATATACAAAGGAAACCCCATAAGGTTATCAGCTGGTTTTTCAGCAGAAACTTTGCAGGCCAGAAGAGAGGACCATGATATCTCCAAAGTGCTAAAAGGAAAAAAAAAAAATCTGTGGCCAAAAGTATACTATCCAGCAAGGCTATCCTTCAAAATAAAAGAAGAGATAGGAATCCCTGGGTGGTGCAGCGGTTTGGCACCTGCCTTTGGCCCAGGGCGCGATCCTGGAGACCCGGGATCGAATCCCACGTCGGGCTCCCGGTGCATGGAGCTTGCTTCTCCCTCTGCCTGTGTCTCTGCCTCTCTCTCTCTCTCTGTGTGATTATCATAAATAAATAAAAATTAAAAAAAAAAAGAAGAGATAAAGAGTTTCCCAGACAAACAAAATTTAGAAGATTCATGACTACTAAAACGGTTCTACAAGAAATGTTAAGGGGGACTCTGAGTGGAAAACAAAAACCATATAAGAATAAGAAAAACAGGAAGGAGAAAAGCAAACAGAAGCATAAAAATTCTGTGAAGTGAAGCACAAAATAAAAGGATGTAAAGTATGAGACCAAATATCTGAAATGTTGGGAAAGAAGGAAAGAATGAGTTTAAAATTAAGCACTATCAACTTAATATAGACTGCTCATGCTAAAGATGTTATATAGAAACCAGATGGTAATGACAAAATAGTAATAGAATGAAAGAAATAGAGTAATAAATCCCTAGCTTAACACTAAAGAAAATCAGCAAACCATGAAAGAGAGAGAAGAAAGGATCAGAGAAAAACTACAAAAACAACCACAGAACAAGTAACAGAATGGCAATAAATACATATCTGTCAATAATTACTTCAAATGCAAATGGACAAAATGCTCCAATCAAAAGACACAGGATGATAGAGTGGTTAAAACAAACAAACAAACAAACAAACATCTATATGCTATCTACAAGAGACTCATTTCAGACCTAAAGACTCCTGCAGATTGGAAGTGAGGGGATGGAGAAACATTTATCATGCAAATGGAAGTAAAAAGAAAGCCATAATATCAATACTTATATCAGAAAAAATAAACCTTAAAACAAAGACTTCAAAAAGAGACAAAGAAGGACACTATTTAATAATAAAGGCGACAATCCAACAAGAAGATGTAACAATTGTAAATATTTATGTGCCAATATGGGAGACCCAAATACATAAAACAGTTAATAACAACCATAAAGGAATGAATTGATAGTAATAATTGTAGAAGATTTTAACACCTCATGTACATCAATGGACAGACATCTAAACAGAAGATTAACAAGGAACCACTGGCTTTTTTGAATGACACACTGGACCAGACAGATTTACAGAGATATTCAGAATATTTCATTCTAAAGCAGCAGAATACACATTCTTCTCAAGTGCACATGGAACGTTCTCCAAAACTGATTACATATGAGGCCACAAATCAAGCCTCAACAAATTAAAGATCGAAGTCATACCCGCATCTTTTCTGACCACAACTCCATGAAACTAGCAGTCAACCATATGAAAAAATCTGGAAAGACCACAAATGAACGTGTGGGAGAACAAGACCTCGGTTGGTAAAAGAAACAATAAGAACAGAGACATCTATAAATGGCCACAGCTCTATGCATGTGGCAAAGCCATTATTCCTTCCATCAATCTGTGCTGAAAATAGCAATGATGACGGACAGATAGGCCTGCGGAGGGCAGTTCTCGCAACCTCCTTAGCCCCCTAGTTAATGCTCCTCTGGGACCCATGCAGATAGTCACAGATGGAGTTCCTGCTGCCCCTCTCATAATTGGTTTCTTGAGTTGTTTTTCCTCCCTTGTTTCCACATATTTTACATTCTACAATAATAAAACTGAGAGCCAACCTGGACTCAGGGCTTCCCCTCAGCACCTGTACTTCTTGTCAGTGCCTGATAGTGTAGCCCGTTGGGGCCTCTCTTTGTTCCAAAATATTGGACTCTGAGTAATCATTTCATCTCTCATCAGAATGTGCTAAGCAGCATACATGGAGGCTAAATATCATGTTACCAAATAGCGAATGGGGGAACCAAGAAATCAAAGAAGAAATCAAAAGTACATGGAAACAAATGAAAATGAAAACACAACAGTCCAAAACCTTTGGGATGCAGCAAACAGGTTGTTAAACAGGTTGTAATACAGACCTACTTCAAGAGGAAAAAATCTCAAATTAACCTTACACCTAAAGGAGCTAGAAAAAGAACAAAAACCTCAAGCCAACAGAGAAAGGAAATAAAGATTAGACCATAAATAAATGGTATGGAAACAAACAAACAAATTCATAAAAAAAGGTCAATGAAGAGAGATGTTTCTTTTAAAAGGTAAACCTCTAGCCAGACTCATGGGGTGGGCTGGCGGGGGGGGGGGGTGGGGTAGAATTCAAACAAAATTACAAATGAGAGAGAAAAAATAAAACACCACAGAAAGACAATTATAGGATATTATAAAAAAAACTATATGCAAAATTAGACAACCCAGAAGAAATGAATAAATTCCTGGAAACACATAACCTATGAAAACTGAAACAGGAAGAAACAGAAAGTTTGAATAGACTGATTACCATCAAAAAGACTGAATCACTAATCAACTCCCAACAAAATTTCAAGGCCAGATAGCTTCACAGGTGAATACTACCAAATATTTAAAGAAGAGTTTTTAACTATTCTCAAGCTATTCCAAAAAATAGAAGGAAAACTTCCAAATTGATTCTATGAGGCCAGTATCACTCTGATACCCAAACCAGATAAGACACCACAAGAAAAGAGAACTATAGGCTTCTATCCCTGATGAACATAACCTAGGTGTGAAGATCCTCAATAAAATACTAATAAACCAAATCTAACAATGTGCTAAAAAAAAAAAAAAAACATTCACCACAATCAAATGGAATTTTTTCCCTTGTTGCAGGAATGGTTCAATATATACAAATCAGTCAATGTGATACACGACCTTAGTAAAAGGATAAGAACTATACGATCCTTTCAATAGATGCAGAAAAAGCATTTGACAAGGTACAATATCCATTCATGAGAAAAACCTTCAACAAAGTCGGTTTAGAGGAAACATACCTCAACATAATAAAGGTCACATGTAAAAAAAAAACTCACAGCAAACATTATATTCAAAAAGCTGAGAGCTTTCTTCCTAACATCAGGGACAAAACAAGGACGCCCACTTTCTCCATGGTTATTCAGCACAGTACTGGAAGTCCTAGCCTCGGCAATCAGGCAACAGGGGGTATCCAAACTGGTAAGGAAGAAATAAAACTTGCATTATTTGTAGATGACATGTTACTATATGTAGAAAACCCAAAAGACTCCACCAAAATATATATATATATATTGGAACTGATAAATCAATTCCATGATGTTTCAGGATACAAAATCAATGTGCAAAAATCTGTTGCATTTTTATACACTAATATTGAAGCAGCAGAAAGAGAAGTTAAGAAAATAATTTCACTTAAAATTGCAGCATAAATAATAAGATACTTAAGAATAAACCTAACCAAAGATATAAAAGATCTGAACTCTGAAAACAGTAAAACATTGATGAAAGGAATAGAAGATGACACAAAGAAGTAGAAAGAGATTCCAGGCTCATATATTGGAAGAATAAATATTGTTAAAAAGTTTATACTACCCATAGCAACCAATAGATTTAGTGCAATCCCTATCAAATACCAACAGCATTTTTTACTTAACTTGGACAAAAAAAGTCCTAAAATTTGGAACCTAAAACATTCTGAATAGCCAAAGCAATCTTGAAAAATAAAAATAAAAAAGTAAAGCTGGACATATCACAATTCCAGACTTCAGATTATATTACAAAGCTGCAGTCATCAAAACAGTATGGTACAGAAATAGGCACACAGATCAACAGAACAGAATAGAAAGCCCAGAAAGAAACTTGCAAATATATGGTCAATTAATCTTCAAAAAAGCAAGAAAGATTCTTTTATGGGAAAAAGACAGTCTAGTCTCTTCAACAAATGGTGTCAGGAAAACTGCATAACAACAAGCAAAAGAATGAAACACCATACCCCCAAATAAATTCAAAATGGATTAAAGATCTAAATGTGAGACCTGAAACCATAAACACAGAAGAGAGCGCAGGCAGAAATGTCTCTGACATTGGCTGTAGAAACATTTTTCTAGATATGTCCTCTGAAGCAAGGCAAACAAAAACAGAAATAAACTACTAGGACTATATCAAAACAAAAAACTTCTGCACAGCAAAGGAAACTAACAACAAAACTAAAAGTCAACTTGGGGCTCATGGGTGGTTCAGTTAGTTGGGCATCCAACTCTTGATTTTGGCTTGGGTCATGATCGTGGCATCCTGAGATTGAGCCCCATGTTGGGCTTTGTGCTGGGTGTGGAGCCTGCTTGGGATTCTCTTTATATCCCTCTGCCTTTGCCCTTACACCCCACACTCATACATGCTCTCTATCCCTCTTTTCAAAAAACAAAAAACGGAAGGGGGCTACCTACTGAATGGGAGAAGATATTTGCAAATGACTTATTCAATAAAAGGCGAGTATCAAAAATATATAAAGAACTTATAAAACTCACCCAAAGAACAATCCAATTAAAAATGGGCAGAAGACATGAACACACATTTCTCCAAAGAAGACATCCAGATGCCAACAGACACAGGGAAAGATGCTCCATATCACTGACCATCAGGGAGATACAGATCAAAACTACAATGAAATTACACCTCACACCAGTCAGAACACCTAAAATCAACAATACAAAAGACAGTAGGCATTGGCAGAAGTGGAGAAAAATGAGCACTTTTACACTGTTGGTGGGAATGCAAACTGGTGTACCCGCTGTGGGAAACAGGATGGAGTTTCTTCAAAAAGTTAAAAATAAAACTGTCCTATGACTCAGTAATCACCCTCTTGGATATTTACAAAAAAAAAAAAAAATTACACAGTGATCCAAAGTGATATATGTATCCTAATGTTTGAAGTAGCATTATTTACAACAGCCAAATTATGGAAGCAGCCCCAGTGTCTACCAACAAATGAATGGATAAAGAAGATGCTGTGTTTATATAATGGAATATTATTCATTCATAAAAAAAAGAATAAAGTCTTGACATTTACAATGGCATGGATATAGAGCTAGAGAGTATAATGCTAGGTGAAATAGGTAATTAGAGAAAGACATAGAGCATATGATTGCACTCATCTGTGGTATTTAAGAAACAAAGCGAATAAAGGGGGGAAAAAGAGAGAGACAAACAAATCAGGAGACAGATTCTTGACAACAGAGAACACACTGATGGTTACCAAAGGGGAGGAAGGTAGGGATTGGGTTGATTAGGTGATGGAGATTCAGGACTGTACTTGTGATGAGCACTAGGTGATGACAGGGAGAGTTGAATTACTATATTATACACCTGAAACAATATAGTACTATATGTTAACTATACTAGACTTATTTCTTTAAAAAAAACTGATTTCCATATGCCTAATAAGAAAGGAATGGGAGGTATAATGCCCAACTTGAACCTATGGAACTCTAATGTGTGAGTGGAAAAATACACTAGATAGGATCAAAGGTAGTTTAGAGTTTGCAAAAAACAAGATTAGGGGGATCCCTGGGTGGCGCAGCAGTTTAGCGCCTGCCTTTGGCCCAGGGCGCGATCCTGGAGACCCGGGATCGAATCCCACTTCGGGCTCCCGGTGCATGGAGCCTGCTTCTCCCTCTGCCTATGTCTCTGCCTCTCTCTCTCTCTCTGTGTGACTATCATAAATAAAAAAAAAAAAAAAAAAAAAAAATTGAAAAAAAAAAAAACAAGATTAGGAAACTTTAAGACATAGCAATAGAAATTTTCCATGATCAATGCAGAAAGAAGAATTAAAAAAAAAAAAACACAGCTTCAGTGAATTATGGGACTACATCAAGTTCCTTAATATGTATAATTGATGATCACATAATTATAATATGTGATATAAAATAGACCACTGTCATCAAAAGCAGTGGTAAATAGAATAGCTTAATGCAATCAGAGAAGAAAAGAAATGTTATGTACGGAGGAATAGAAATACAGATGACAGTGAATTTCTTAGTAGAAGTAATACATATCAGAAGGTAATAGTGAAACATCTTTAAAGGCCTGAAAAAAAAAAAAAAGAAGAAGAAACAGACAAATCTGTTACTATCTATTCTATACTGTGTTTTCAAACACAAAAGAAAAATATTTTTTCAGGATGAGTCACCAGCAAATCACACTATAAAACAACTGACAGGATGCTTTTCAGACACAGAAAACAAAACAAAACAAAAAAGGTGGAACTACGGATCTTCACTAAGGAATAAATACACCTAGAAATGGAGACCAAGTTGATAAATATATGAAGTAGTTTGCTAATTTTGTACATCTTTCCAAAATATAATGCATTGCTTAAACAAAAATAACAATGTTTTGCACTTAAAAAACATAAAAATAAAATGTATAACAATAGCACAAAAGGTAGTCAATATAGAAAATGAACTATGTATTGTAAATTCAATTTATGTGCAAAGTACTATGATATTACTTTAAGGTAGACTGTGATACATTAAAGATGGATGGTCTAAGTCATAAAATAGTACTAAAGTAACTAAGAGTTATAGCTAGTATGTGAAAACAAAATTAAATCATAGAAAATTCTCAATACATAAATTGGCAGCAAAAGAGACAAAAAAAAAACAAAAAACAGATGGATCAAATACAATAAATAGCAAGATGAAATAAAACTATAACAATAGTAACATTAAAATAAAGTGGTATAAGTATTCCAATTAAAAGTAGAGGTTGCAGGTTAGATATAACCAACTCATTACATGCTGCCAGCAGGAAACATAGCTCAAATATAAATCAAAAATTAATTTAAAGAAAAAGGATGAAAAAGAACATACAATGCTAACATTAGTCAAGCAAAGTCAAGGTGTGGCTCAATACCAGACAAAGTAGATTTCTGAGAAAATAATGTTATCAGGATAAAGAAGATCAGTTTATTAAGAGGTCAAACCAATAAGAAAACATCATTATCTTAAATGTTCATATACCTCACTACAGGAGGTTCAAAATTCATGAAGGAAACCTAGAAGATCTGCAAAAATATATTCAGAGAACTCAATATTCCTTCCTTAATAACTGACAGAACAATTAGACAAGTAATCAGGAAAGATACAGATTTGAACACTCCATTAACAAACATGACTTAGTTGACTTTACAGGACACTTTACCAAACTACAACAGAAAACATATACTATTAGAAAACAGATACTATTAAAGGGGACATAGAAAATTGACAAAGATAGCCCATACTCTAGCTGTAAAACAAAACTCAACATTAATACTAAAATGTCTGTTTTCTTTTCTCTCTCTCTCTCTCTCTCTTTTTTTTTTTTTTTTTTTTGTTAGTGGAGTCCAACGCAAGGCTTTGAATTCATAACCCTGAGGAACACCTGGGTGGCTCAGTGGTTGAGCATCTGCCTTTGGCTCAGGCTGTGATCCCGGGGTCCTGAGATTGAGTTTCATATTGGGCTCCCACTAGGGAACATGCTTCTCCCTCTGCCTATGTCTCTGCCTCTTTCTCTCTGTATCTCTCATGAATAAATAAAGTCTTTAAAAGAATGAATCCATAACCGTGTGATCAAGACCTAAGCTGAGAACAAGAGTCAGATGCTAACTGACTGAACCACTCAGGCACCTCTAAATGTGTCTGTTTTCTAAGTAGACTAGAATTAAATTAGAAATCAATAACTGACAAAAACATTTGAAAAACTCCAAATATTTAAAAATGTAATAACCCATTTCTAAGTATTTCTGAGAAAAAAAAACTCATAGGGAATGTTAAATTTCTTTTGAACTAAATTAAAATTAAAACACAGTGTGTGAAACTTTGTGGCATGCCACTAAAGCAATAGGTAGAATGGAGATTTGTAACACTGAACTCTTATATTACAAAAAAAAGTTTCTCAAATTAAAGACCTTAGATTAAACTTTAAGAAACAACAAGGAATAAATTAAAAACAAATTGGGTAGATGAAATAGAATTTTTAAAAAATCATATGGAAATCAATAAAATGAAAAACAAAAATAGAGAAAAATCAATGAAACTTAAAGGTGATTCTTAGGAATAATAAAATCAGTGCATTTCTAGCCAAATAAACCAGGAAAAATGTAGAGAAGGAACAAATTATCAATATCAGGAATGAGAAAAGCACCATAACCATAGTTTCTGCAGTCATTAAAATAATAGGAATATTAGGATAACTTTATGCCATTATATATATCACATAATTTAGAAAAAAAATGGAAAAAATCCTTGAAAAATCCAAAATGATCTAAGATAACTCTAGAAGAAATTGATAGACTCATAGTCCTATGTCAATTAAGGAAGCTGGAACTGTAGTTAAAATCTTCTATGGAAAGAAAAGTGTAGGCCCTGATGGCCTTATTGGTGATTTCTACCAAATATCTAATAAAATATATATATGAAAACTACAACAACAATTCTCAAAACTAAGGAGTAGGTAATGTATCATAATGTATTCTACAAGGACGACATTGCCCTTATACAAAAACAAAAGACATTATTGCAAAAGAAAACTTAGAACAATAATTTGAACAAGATATATATTTTGCATACATAATTAGGTTCCAAATCAGACGATTTTGAATTAATAGAAAGGATTACCCTACGTGGGACTGACTTAATCAGATAAAAATTCTTAGTAAAGTACTCATTTTTTTTTAAAGAAGGGATTTTTTTTAAAGATTTTATTTATTTATTCATGAAAGACAGAATGAGAGTGAGGCAGAGGGAGAAGCAGGCTCCATGCAAGGAGCCTGATGTGGGACTCGATCCTGGGACTCCAGGATCACATGGTGAGCCAGTCAGGTGCTCGACCACTGAGCCGCCCAGGCATACCAGTACTCAAATATTTTTAAAAAATATTCTATTGTGGCAAGATCACTTAGCATAAAAACTATAAATTTTGAAGTGTACCATAAATTATTAACAACTATAAGTAAAATGTACAGCCATTCTCTGGAATTTATCTTGAATAATTGAGACATTATGGTCTACTTTTCTTGAAGAGAATAATTTTCCTTCTGACTTCGAATATATAAGTTAATGTATTCTAAGAGGAACTATGAGAGGGCCATATTACAAAGAAGTGCAGAGACTTTTAGGAGCTAAAGGTCACTCTGACTGACCTTTAGCAAAGAAGCAAAGACCTCAGTCCTAAAACCACAAGGAACTGAACTTTGCCAGTAGTCAGGTAAGCATGGAAGAGGACCCTAAGCAACAGAAAGGGAACAACTGATTGTATCTAGATTACAGCCTTGCAAAACAGTTAACAAAAATACATAATTAAGCTATGTTGGGACTCCTGACCCAGAGAAACACTGAAATAATAAACTTATGTTGTTTTAAGCTGCTAAATTTGTAATTATTTACAAAACAATAAAAAATTAAAATCCAACAATATATAAAAAAGATAATTAAGACCAACATAGTTTATCCCAAGTATGCAAGAATGTTTTAACATTCTTTTTTTTTTTTTTTGGTAAAGATTTATTTATTTATTTATTCATGAAAGACACAGAGAGAGAGAGAGAGAGAGAGAGAGAGAGGCAGAGACACAGACCAGGGAGAAGCAGACTCCCTGTGGGAAGCCTGATGTGGGACTCGATCCCAGGACTCCAGGATCAGGCTCTGGGCTGAAAGCAGGCGCCCAACTGCTAAGCCACCCAGGCTGCCCTGTTTTAACATTCTAAAATCAATCTATCTGATCTATCTTGTTAGCAACTTCAAAATTACAAATATCTAAATATAAGCAGAAAAAACATTTGACAAAATTGAGGTTATATCCAGAGTTTTGAAACTCTTAGCAAATCTTGAACAGATGGTAACTATGTCAAATAAAAATATATAGGTCATTTATGAAAATTAAATTAGCTGTAGTACACTTTTTTTTTTTTTTTTGACCGGGGGTGGCAGGGAGGCAGTGCAGAGGGAGAGGGAAAGAGAATCTTAAGCAGACTCCACACTAGCAGAATGGAGCCCAATTTGGAGCTCAATCTCATGACCCTGAGATGATGACCTAAGCTGAAACCAAGAGTCAATGCTTTACTAAGCCACCCAGACACCCCTAGCTCTAGTATACTTAACTGTTAAATACTGAATGATTTTTTATGAGATCAAAAATAATACCAGAATATCTGATCCTGACACTTATATACAACACTCTACTAAAGGTTCTAGCCAATGTAATAAGAAAAAGTTTCTAATTTTGAAAATGACTAAGTAAAGCTATCATTGTTGGTAGATGACATCATTCATATAAAAAAATCTGAGGGAATTTCAAAAGAGCTACTCGAACTAAAAAGTGAGTTTACCAAGGTTGCAGATATAAAATCAATACAAATTTTTTATTTGTACTTTATTTGTACAATGAACAGTTTGAATTTAGGTTTTAGGTTAAAAAAGTATCAACATAATTTAAAATATATAAAACAAAAAAAAAGTTGAATGATGTGTACAATGAATATTTCAAAGCAATGCAGACAGATGTTAAAGGAGACCTAACAAATTGAGAGATACATTTTATTTATAGACCATGAGAATTAATATTTTTAATATTAATTATTAAAAATGCAAAAGGAAATTCAGTGTAGAAAGGATACTCTGTACAAAAAAATATTTCAGAAATTTGGGATGCCAAAAATTTATTTGATTCCCACCTCAAATCATATACAAATATAGAAAATGTATTAAATATTTCAATATAAAGTTTAAACTATAGTACATCTAGGAAAAAAGGTTACTATGAACTAAGCAGATTTATTGGATACACATTAAAATATAATCAAAGAGTAACAAGTTGAAAAATTAGACCTTAATCTCATTAAAAATTTTGCTCTTATAAGACAGTGTTAAAATATTTCCAAATTTTATAGCTGATAAAGAAATTATATTCAGAATATATTAAGAACTCTCAAGATTCAATTTAAAAAATTGACAAAGATTTGCAAAGGAGGCAAATAAATATTTAAAAACATGTATTATTTATTAGTAAAGTGAAAATTAAAATCATTAGATGCCACTTAAATTACCAGAATTTTAAAAATGACCTACATATTAAAGAAATGAATAAGTAATTCATAACCTTCCAAAAGAATAGGATGAAGCCAAATTATTTCACTGGTAAATTTAACCAAATATTTATGGAAGAAATGATATCAATTATCTACAATTTCTTCCACAAAACAGAAGAATACTTTTAAACTAATTCTATGAGGCCAGTATTACTCTGACATCATGACAAAATAAAACATTACAAAAAAGGTAAATTACAAAAAAAATATTTTTCTATGGATATAGATGTAAAATCCTAAACAAAATATTCAAAAATTGAATTCAATAATATATAAAATAATTATACACTGATATCAATTTAGATTTAACCCAAGTACAAAGGGGTATGGAAGGTTGGTCCAACTCTGGAAAATCAAGTAATGTAACCATTAATGTACCAATATAAAGTATAGAATATCAACGAGTTAGAGACAAAATTCGTATAATCATAAAACTTGACACAGAAGCATTTAACAACATCTGACACCCATTCATGACAAAAACTACTAGTTCTTCTTCTGTAAAAAGAGCCTGTGTTCAATCTAAAATTCTCAAAAAACAAATAAAAAATGATACCTGTACACTCTATCCCAACATACCACAAGATGGTAAGAATCTAGCCATACATATTCCAAGAAAGCTCATTAAACAAGCAAGAACCAGCACTTACATACCTTGTTGTCCAACTTTGTGAGGAAGTTGCATTAGCATTTTCATAATTCTTCTCAATTATTGAGAACAAGGAATGAAGCCAACGTTCTAAGAGCAGGAAAATATGATCTATTCGGAGGAGCCCTGATCTAGCAGTGTCTCTTCTCAGGGTGGTGAGATAATCTTCTAAACCTTCTGCCTCTGAGATTCAGTCTGCATCAAGTGACACTGTTTGCCCAAACTCTCAATTTGAAATATTCTTTCTCCTGAAAAATAATGCTTTCTGAGTAAAACTTTTGTCTATTCATTACTCCATTCCAAGCACTAGGCAATGTCTGACACTAATTAGGACTGCAATAAATAAAAGTGTTCGTACTTCTGGTAAATAGAAGAAATCAGCAATAAACAAACAATTCGTATATATTCTTAAAAATCACAGGTTTTTAAATCCATTAGAAAATTGGTGGTGGAAATAAACTTGGCTAAGCTAAGTCCCCAACAAAGGAAACATGGCTGCTTTCAAATCTGGTAGAAGGGAAGGAAGAGAAGAAGGATCCATCAGAGATGACTGATGAAAGCGTATTTTTAAAAATCAATATACATTGGCCAAGAGAAGACTTGCCAACATATTAGAATCCTGAAAAGGCATGGTCAAAAAAATTGTTTACACCAATCTAGTAACATTTTGTCAAGAGCCCTCACTGAGTTCATGAAGGCAAGAACAGAATACTTGGTGGCAGAGAGAACTGAAGAAATCACTTAGGATTTCTAGACCAATGTGTAATTATGTAGATGAGAAGAGGAGCTGAAAAGAAACACTCTGAGACAGTCTTGGCTCCCAAATACTGTAATTTTTTAGGCCCCCTGAAATATGGGAAGGAGGAAAAGAGTTGAAAATATCCTTCCAAGATAATCTAAGCTTTATCAAATGCAAGGCAGGCTAGTTATGGTCTAAAGTAAGACAGAAGAACTGAAAGAACTACTAAAATATTACCAAAGTCCTCTCCAGGTAAGTCAAGCTCTGAAGGCTTGGTGTAGGACAGCAAGAGACCTTCTCAGGTGTAAAAGTGAGGGATAGGAAAACATATGTAAATGACCTAATGTGCCCACATTACCAAGTGGCATAAGAAGAAATATTCTTTTGGAGACAAATACTATTTACTTCAACATTTTTTTCTACACAAAATTCTGGCATACAAAACACACATATAAAGCAAGAAAATCTAAACCATAGTGAAGAACAAAAATGACAAATATAACTCAAAGATGAACTGTATTGGAATTAGATGAATTTTTAAAAATAATTTTGTTAAATGTTGTAGTAAGTATAGTGGAAACTGTGGTTAAAATATCTGAATGGAGAATTTCAGTAGTGCAATGGAAAATATTAAAATAAATTCAATTGGAATGTTAAGGTTTAAAATACAAAATGAAAAAGAATGAATTCAATGGTTCTACTAGTGACACAGCAGAGAAATAAAAATAATGTTAGGTTTAAATTTAGTATTCAAACTGAAATGAAAAGATCAAAAAGAGGAAAAATTGGAACCAACCAAACAAGATTCATGGCACAATATCGTAAGTTCTAAAACATACTTAATTCCAGGAAGTAGCATATAGAGATAAAACAGGAAAAAAGAGACAGAAGATTTACTTATCAGGCAGCCCCGGTGGCCCAGCGGTTCCTCCCTCTGCCTGGGTCTCTCTCTCTCTCTGTCTCTCTGTCTGTCATGAATAAATAAATAAAATCTTAAAAAAAAAAGAAGACTTACTTATTATAAGCATTCTAAAAACTTGTAGGAAATATTAACCCATGGCTTTAAAAAAAATTTAAAAAGTTTAGCACATCTCAACTGGGACAAGTACAAAGAATATATCATCCTAAAACAAAAGTCAAGTTCCTGAAAATGAAAAAGAACCCAAAAACTTTTAAAACAACCATAACAAAAAGAAATATTACAAACAGGAAAACAATGAATGATACAAATAATAGCTAAAATTCATCACAAATAGTAGAGGTAAAAAATAATGGAACAATATCTTTGAAGTACTGGAATAGGAAAAAAATTATTGTAAAACTACAAGTTTATATTGAGTTAAAATATCCTTGAAAACATAGACAAAATATTTTCAGGAAAAAAAAAAAAAACAAGAAATCGGGGATCCCTGGGTGGCCCAGCGGTTTAGCGCCAGCCTGCGGCCCAGGGTGTGATCCCGGAATGCCAGGATCAAGTCCCACGTGGGGCTCCCTGCATGGAGCCTGCTTCTCCCTCTGCCTGTGTCTCTGCCCACCCCCACCGTGTGTGTCTTTCATGAATAAATAATAAAATCTTAAAAAAAAAACCAAGATATTAAAGAACAAAGAAATATTCTAAGAAAAGAAATATAAGTCTGCTCTGTTTATCTTCTTAATAAAATACATTTTAAATAATTATTTAGGGATCCCTGGGTGGCGCAGCGGTTTGGCGCCTGCCTTTGGCCCAGGGCGCGATCCTGGAGACCCGGGATCGAATCCCACGTCGGGCTCCCGGTGCATGGAGCCTGCTTCTCCCTCTGCCTGTGTCTCTCTCTCTCTCTCTCTGTGACTATCATAAATAAGTAAAAATTAAAAAAAATAATTATTATTTATATGTAATTATCCTGTAATTATTTTTTGGTGATAATACTAAAAACATAGTAAAATAGGCACTTCATGACTATGTATTATTGTTATACTATATTTCTTCTTTCTATATTATGGTGTTCAATGAGTACACGGCATTATGTTCTAAGGAAATACATAATAACCTCTCCCCTATTGAAGGACATTGAAAGTATATCATTCTGTGATTAACCATTCAAATTTCTTACATATTAGTATTGTGTCTATTTGGATTTATTTGTGGGTTCTTTATTATTTCATATGAATTTAGATCCATGAATATTATAGCCTTATTTTGTTTTACTATTAGTGTGTTTATAAGAACATTTACTCTCTGATAAGTCAAGATCTCAATAACTTTTCCTGAAGATTTCGACATATATATTTTCCAAGGTGATCTTTAGAATTGACAAAAATCTAAAAATCAAGTGTTTTGAATGGATCATATTAATTTTATAAACATTATTATAAAGTACATCTTAAGTTATACTTTTCTATTAAGAAAAAGGTCATATTAGAGTTAACCTTCCTCTTCTATATGTTACCTATAAATTTTTATCATAATTCTCTAAATACTCATAATATTCCATTATGCTAATTGCTGAGCTTGACTGTCTTCCCTACTGATTGTAGGGAAGTATTTATTCATGAAGGATTTATTCATGTTTATATATGTTAGTACTTTCAGAATTGTCTCAAGTAGTTGGAATATTATAGGTACTCTAAAACTTCTTCATAAATGAGTGAGTGAATAAAATATTTTCCATGTTAAAATTTTCCTGAGTAAATGAGGTCATGTTAAATATTATATTATAAATGTATTTTTAAAATACAGCTTATGGTTAAGAAAAGCTTTTGTATAATTTAGATGCATTTTGAAGCCACTTGGTTTAACATCAGTATCATTAAAAATGATTATTTTGTGAAAGCATTTCTAGCAGATATACTCTAATCAGTTTTAGAAATTTGTTATTGGTTTGCAGTCATAATTCACTTTTCACAAGAAGAGATAACTTTTCTTATCACTTAAACATAAACCAAATTGGAGTTCTAGTGAACGTATAGATTTCTCGGTTTTCTGGAGAAAAATAGTCAGCTGCAATCAAAAGAAGAAGTCTTAAATTTTATAGTGAACATTAATGAAATAAAAATGAATAAATGGTAATTAAAAATAAGAGATATAAGCAACATTTCACAGAAAAGAATGCCATCAAAAATAATAAATTTCTTAATCACATATCAAAATAAATTCCATATTTTAACTTGAATAATTTCCACAAACAATAAATGAAAGCTATAATTTTCTTGATATTTTAAGCTTAATATACCAGTTTGGTGTATCAATGGGATTTGCATATATTCTGATTATATTCCTCCTTTATCAGAACTATGCAGCCTCTCTCAGTATTGAAGCTCTGACTGAAATATAGATTTTATAGCAAATCCTTGTCAGTCAGCCCATCCTCCACTTTGAATTCAAACATTGGAAGTGTTTGAATTCCTTCTATATTCTAAACAACGTGTAATGTTGAATAATTTGGTATTTCAGGTCAAATATAAGATATTTCTAAGGACATTATATAATGGCAATATAAATATCAAAAAGTATTTCCTACAGACTAAATAATAGAAATTAGTCTCAAGAAGTAAAATAAGTATTTTCCTTTTAGGTGCTTGTCTCCACAGTTTCCATTGTAATTATGCTTTTAAATATTTAAAGATTTCTGTTGGACTTACATATTCCAGTGTGTTTATAAGCAAAAAAAAAAAAAATTGACAAGGAGATAAATATCTGGGTGAAACTTATTTTATTCCTTAAAGTAAATATATACAAATTATTGTGGTAAAAAAATATCAATCTTTCAAATGAAATTAGATTATGAGTCCTTAAGAACTAAGGTATCTTTCAGTTCAGGGAATTAAACATTTTTTTGCATTCAATATTAATTTAGACTTAACTTTATGTTTATTTTTATCACTTAGGAAAATCATGAACATGTTTGTAAAATTTGAATAAAAATGATTGCTATACTAAATTTCCAAGAATTCTGAAACTTACTTCTAAAAATCAGCATATATACTAATGAAATTTTTTCTTCTAATTGTAATGGCTATCATGGAATCTTTCTTTCATAGGTTGAAAAGGATGAAATTAACTTCCAATAACCAATTTTTTGAAAAATAGCTTTTTTGTAATAATATAGTAATTCCTAGTTTATTGACCTCCCATTGTTCCTAGATATTACATAATAATATTGTCTGATTAATGCGCCACCCAGGGATCCCAAGATGGACTTTTTAAAGACCCTGTAACCTTGTATCATTTTCTGGCTAAGCAAATTGTTGGCAATTTTAAGGGAATCTAATTTGCTTAAAATATCTTCCAGAGAAAACCATTACACACACATATTTGTGTAGAAGATAGTAGAGATTCTTTATTAGGAACTCCATTTTAAGATTTAAATAATATTTAAGGAATTTTTTTTATTCTAACCTACTCATATTCATTTCCAGAAACCATATTTTCAGTCTTCACATGAAATCTTTGTGTTTTGTTTTATTTTTAAAGATATTTATTTATTCATGAGAGACACAGAGAGAGAGAGAGGCAGAGACACAGGCAGACGGAGAAGAAGATCCCACGCGGGGAGCCCGACGTGGGACTCGATCCCGAGTCTCCAGGATCATGCCCTGGGCGGAAGGCGGCTGCTAAAAACAGCTGAGCCACCCAGGGATCCCTTCTCATGAAATCTTAAAATTAAAATGTTACTCTAGATATTATTTAATGTATAATTTATGGAATAGTTGACAAATGTACCCTGATGAAATAATTTGAAATAGAATACTATTCAATTACTACACAGAGCCATGTATAATTATTCTTATGGTTGTACATACCATTTTTGCCATGTTTTCAAAATTATCATGATAAATTTAATTTTAAAAGTCATAATTATATTGCTATGATCAACTCAATTTTAAAAATCACAAATCATTGATGGTTATTTCACAAAAAGACTTTTTAAATTTTAGAACAGATGCAAATATTTTAAAATTCACCAGAATTTAGTTTAAATAATGTTTTTTGAAAGTATTATAGCTGCTGCCATATTTAAGTTGAAAAGTTAAATTATAAATTTATCTGTAGAAAATTTAATACCTGATTTACACAATGTAACCTCAGTATAAAAAACTCAGAGGGCAGCCCAGGTGGCTCAGCGGTTTAGCACCACCTTTAGCCCAGGGCCTGATCCTGGGGTCCCAGGATCGAGTCCCACGTCGGGCTCCCTGCATGGAGCCTCCTCTCTCTGCCTCTCTCTCTCTCTCTCTGTGTCTCTCACAAATAAATAAAAATAAAATCTTTAAAAATAAATAAATTAATTAAAAAACTCTGAATTTATAAAATTGATGCTCCACATAATACACACACACACACATCATAGCCCTTTCATCTTTACTGATTGATATACCAAAGAAAGAATACTGAAAATGTCCTCAGACACTATCATGTTTGTAACTTCCTACATTTCATTGGTATATTACTATATTATTATTAATTTTATTAACATGTTTTCATTTTAGTTCATGATGTAATAAGTAACTCAGATGTATACATTATTAAACAATTTAATGATAAGCAAATATGTAAATATTGGTGCTCCTTGAGTTGAATTTTAAAAATAAAATATTACTAATTATTGTGTCACAGCAAATTAAAATTTTAATATATGACTCTAATTATAAAATGTTTTCTTAGTTATTGACAAAAACAATTTTGAACATTAAAGTGCTGAAGGATTTATAACTTGAATATTGATTTTTAAAAGCTTTGTCTATTATTATATATAATTTTAAAAAGTCTGTGAAATTTGTATAAGCTAAAAAAGGTTTTATTTTTGCATGTGAACAAACTAATGTTTTTTAGAAATAATTACAAAGAGCTTGTATGAAAGCATGTATCTTCTAAATATACTTTGTGTAGCCACAAAATATACTAATGTACTATATTATATACATTAAATTGTACTTGATAAATCTTTTGTTAATATCATGAATTATTTCACATTCGTGCAACAATTTCATCAATTAATCATTAAAAAATATGGCTTTGCTACTATTCAATGACCTAAAAAACACATATATGTATTTTCTGAGAACCAAGGGAAAATGGTACAATACGAGGGTTTTGAAGTCATCTCATCCCATGTACACACTCAGATAACAGCTATATGTAGGCAACTAACTCTGCAAACAATCTGGTAACCTGGTAGAACAGATCCTCCACAACCGATCATAGAAAAAAGTCCATATCAAAAAGGGCAGGAGGGGGGAACACAAAGTTGGGAACCAGGCCACTGGCTTTGAAAGTCAGTGAGGTTTAACCATGGGGATTTCAAAAATCACCAAAGCTTAATTTTGGGAGCCTAAAATCAGCAGACTTAACTCCAGAAGAGCCAGAGGGTTATAAGACAATGCATCCCCATGTTTAAAGAGCTAACAAACTAAATAAATAACTCAGCCTGAGACACAGCACAGAAGCAGTAGTTTGAAAAACGCCTGAGGTATATGTAGAGGAGATACATTGACTAATTTTGCTGTAGTGACAAGAATCTTTAGAATATTTCTCTGGGAAGAAAAGAATTGGTAGATGCCTTTATCCCCCCCTCCAGCCTAGATGGTCAGATGCTTGTGACAACCAATGCTGACACTGTCCACGTATTTTGTTAGATGCACATGTTCCACCCTGATAATTTGCCGTGGACCCACCCCATTCAACATTTCTGCCTGTGTAGGCCTCACTCCAAAGCTCCTCCCGCTTTGACACACCTGACAGGCGGCCCCAGCTGGGATTGAGGTTACTCAAAAGTGACTCAATAATATGAACTACTGGGGATCCCTGGGTGGCTCAGCAGTTTGGCGCCTGCCTTTGGCCCAGGGCGCAATCCTGGAGTCCCGGGATCGAGTCCCACGTCGGGCTCCTGGCATGGAGCCTGCTTTCCCTCTGTCTGTGTCTCTGCCTCTCTCTCTCTATCATAAATAAATAAATCTTTAAAAAAAATAATATGAACTACTATGCACATATTACATATGAACCCAATGATAACTTGAAAAAACCTGTAATTAATAGACCGAAAATTAAGAGAAAGATATCCAAGCATAATACTTTAGAAAAAAATACTCCATCAAACTACAAGGAAAAAGAGCAAGAAAAGAAGAATGGATATGTCCATTCTTCTCCATTTACTTATTAAATCATCTTTTTTTAAAAGTTTGCAAATTTTTATTTTTAATTTTTTGCTGTCTTTTATGTTTTAAATTAATCAATTTTTATAATAATAAAGTCAATCAGTATTTACTCATAAATATTTATAATTTAGATTATAAGACAGTGCTACTTTATTCACTTTATTGCTTAAATTGTTCCTAGTTTTGGCCATGGGAGGCCCTCTAATTGACTCCTTTGTCCCTTTGATACATCTTCATCTCTCTCTCTCTCTCTCTCTCTCTTTTTTGGTATATTCTTTTGTTCTGACACTACAGGATTCTTCAGGCTCATGTTGTATATCCTCTGCCCCAACCCTAGAATCAGCCATTTCTCTGAGGTGCTCTAGTTACTTTGGAGGAATGCATTAGAATCCAACATCTGGGTCTTGTTCATTGCTACTAGGTTGTTGCTTCTCGGCCCTCTCAGCTCGCAGAACAACCAATGTGTGTCTGTACTTACAAATGTGGGTCTATATACATAACACAAATTATGTGTCTATAGGTCTATCTTTAGATATTATTCTTTCTAAACCATCCATATTGAGCTAAGTATCAGTTCATATTGATATCTCCTCTTCTTTTTCAAAAAGATTTTGAATTTATTTATTCATGAGACACACACACACACAGAGGCAGAGACACAGGCAGAGGGAGAGGCAGGCTCCATGCAGGGAGCCCAATACGGGACTCGATCCCGGGTCTCCAGGATCAGGCCTTGGGCAGAAGGCGGCGCTAAACCGCTGGGCCACCCAGGCTGCCCTGATGTCTCCTCTTCTAATCCATTATTAAACAAACCATTCTTCTCTTTAACTCTGGCTTATCTGTAAACTTACCCTCCAAAAGTAACTTGAATCTCACGACCTACCAGACATTTAATTAATTGCTCAATTCTGGTACACAAGTATTGTGTCAGAATTGGTAACTTAGGATAACTCTATGAGGAGCTAAACTAAATGGCGGTGCTTTATAAACAGACTATTCTACTCTTTGTCCTATGGTATTCATTTATTTCTAAAATTACTTAAATCACCATCATTTTCCTTTACCCTCTTTAGTAAAATCGCTCCAAATATTTATGACATTTTATTTTGTCAAAGTCTGCCTTTCATCTTGGTATCACTCAGCTTTTCAGTGATCATGCTTTATTTTTTTACTTTGAGATTCACTCTTTGTATGTACAAATCTACGGTTTTTAAACAATACATAGTGTCACACATCCACCATTATAGGATCAGAAATCCCAGACGTTATTCAACCCTCCCTTCTCCCCAAGCTCCTGGCAGTCACTGACATTTTTACTTTGTTAGGACTACCTTTTCTGGAATGGAATTGCACAATATATAGCCTTTTCAAACAGTTTTCTTTTATTTGGCAATTACATTCAAGATTCATCAATGGTTTTGTATAGATTAATACCTTATTTCTTTTTATCACTGAATAGCATCCCAGACACCACATTTTGTTTATTTACTTACTGAAGTACACCTTGTTTCACTTTTTCACATTTATGAATAAACCTGCTACAAACATTGAAGACAATTAGTATGCACAAGAATGGAATCAATAGCCAGTACAGCTCCATTCTTTCTTTGTTACTATCCAAGTTTTTAACATTTTATTCCCTCTGAATTTTCTAGATCATTTCCACACAGTCTAACAGGGGCTTTTTACTTGAATGCCCAAATTAGACACATATATCTACTTTCTTGTATATTTTTATCCTTAAAACATAAATAGATAATTTGAGATACACTATTTCATGCTTTAATGCCACTTTTCTATAGTAAAAGTTAGTGCTATTTTATTCCAAGTATTTAAAATAATAAATGTCTTCATCAAAATTACACAAAGACCCACGTCTTTACTTTTATTATATGATAGACTATTTCGTGTTAAACTAACACATCTTTTTTTCTCTCCATGCACAGTTCGCTCTATTTTCTTGATGCAATATCTTTCCCTCAAGTTATTACTTATTAATTTATTTCTTTACATTTCTGTCAGTCCCTCCCAAATTCAATATTTTTTTATCTCTTCTGACCCAGTGTCAATCTAGTATCTCTTAACAAGATAAAGTATTTTCCATGGGACAAGAAAGTATCCTAGAAAGAAATAGTCTCTATTGTTCAACAGTATTGAAACCGTTACTATCAATTTCTTCATATAAAAGGTTTAATTAGCAAAATATCATTCGCTTGTTCAACAATTACTGATTCCAATGAAAATAAGACATGAAAATCACTCTAATCTATAAACTATGGTAGAAAATTGACCCAGACTGACAAATACTCCAAAGACATAGTCAAAGGAAACTCTTTTTAATCAGAAAATATTAAAAAAATCAGAAAATATAAGCATGTGTACATACATGTATATATACATCCAGTATATAATGATTAATATAAAACTTTCATAATATACATTTAATTATATATTACAATTTATATTTATGTAACATATTATATAAAATGATCACATATTAAAAGACTTTCAAAATGTTTAAATGCTAAATAGTGAAATTATAAATTGTATCTCCTAATTTCCTGTACATTTCTACATTTTAGTCCTAAGTGTATATTTTGATTATAGAAAAAGGAATATACTAAATATTTTTTAAAATGTTTTATTGTAAATTACCTATTAAAAAACATATACATAGCTGCCTTTCTTTTTGATTCCCACTTTACAGTTCTGGTCTCTTTCATGTGGCAATTGTGTAAACTGAGTTATGAGTTATTGCCCTGTCTCCATTCACTTCTACTTCTAACCTTCTTTATATTTTACCATAAGGTTTCATGTAAAATTCTTTGGTCAGAAATCTCCAAACACCATCATATCTTTATTGGACTATGTCTAACTATTGCCGATTAAAATTCAAACTGAAAAAAAATTGTCATGTATTACCTTTTCAAATATATATCCTGTTATTCTGTAACACAAATCTTTTCTGTCTAGAAGGCATTGTCTTCTTCATGTCAACTCACACAATCCTAAGTAACCCAGAGAACCTCCATAAAGTATAAATGTTTAACTATCATTGCTATTATTTTACTGGTTGCATATCTATGTTATCTTCTTAGTAAAATCGTAAAATCATATGTTCAAAGAAAATGTAATATATTTGCTTTGTTCTATTGTAGAGAACTCGGTTTATTTTTTTTAAGATTTTATTTATTTATTCATGATAGACACAGAGAGAGATAGAGGCAGAGGGAGAAGCAGGCTCCATGCAGGGAGTCTGATGTGGGATTCAATCCTAGGACCCCAGGATTATGACCGGAGCCTAAGCCGCTGAGCCACCCAGATGCCCCGAGAGCTTGGCGTTTATCTGTCACTTTTACACTTGTTAGTTACTAAATTTTAGTGTCCGTAATACTATTTTCAAAATGTAGATTCAGGAATGGTTCCAAGATTATACATATGTTTCTTCACTTAATATATCAAGTGTCAAATACAGCCAAATGGTTGAATAGGTGATCAGTGATCACAACAATTTATTTGCCATAGCTAGGCTGATTTTCTCTTCATTGAACATGTGGTGGCAAAGGTTGTTGTAAGACAAAATGAAAAGATATGACAAAGATATTTGCTTAAAATTAAACAGGTTTTATGACTTTTTAAGTTTCTGAAATATTAATTGCTTGGAATATTTTTAAAGAGCCTGGTGTTTAGAGAATATTATCCATATTCCTAGAAGAGTTTAATACCTACAACATAATATGGTTTTGCCTATCTTAAAGATATGCTTAAATATTCTTACTATAACCCAGCATGCTTGTTTCTTTCTTGTTTTGTCATTTTTATTATTGCAATTCTTTCTCTAAAACACTGACTTTATTTTTAGTTTTTTCTCTCAATTGTTTATAGAATCTTGATGCTTCATTCACAGAAAAGAGTGATTTACAAAGGGAGATTAAATTTTGCTGGGTTTTTATGTCAAAGATTGCATAATTGATTAGAGTCTGGTATATTACTTAACCCATTAGGCAAACATTACAAATATGGATTTCTTATGTGCTAATATAGAAAACATGTTGCAACTTGTTTTCTGACTTTAAAGTATGGTCAAAAATAGAGATGCTTGGATGGCTCAGTCAGTTAAGTCTCTGACTCTTGGTTTTAGCTCCAGTCATGCTCTCAGGGTTATGAGATCAAACCCTGCATTACATTCTGTGCTCAGCATGGAGTCTGCTTGAGATTCTCTCTCTCTCTGCCCCTTTTCCCTCTTGTACATGCCTGTCCCCCTCTAAAGTAAATAACTAAATCTTTAAAAAAAAGAAAAAGAAAAAGTGTTGACAAAAATATGCAGAAACTTGCTCCCCACTTAAACATTTCATGATTTTACAAAAAAAGGGCATTTGTAGATAGACTTCCACATTTTTTATGTTTGCCTTTTATACTAACCACACTTGTATATGTATATATCCACCTTCCTATGTCATTTTTTTTTCCCAATAGACACCTTTTATCATCAACTGACAAATTATTGTAACAGATTCCATGTGGGTCCTAACTACTTGCTGTTGCCTTTCCTCACCACTTCCATCTCACACTCAAATTTGGAATCAACAGCTTTGATGCATAAGAGAAGATGGTTATCCTTGAAAGGAATGAAACTACAGAATGTTTTAAATTTAAAAAAATATGTTTAAAGGTGTTTTTGAAAATTATTTCTCTTCAAAAGAATGAATATTATATCATCCTTTGGAAGAATGATTGTTTTGACCTATGATAAACTACTACAGAGATAATACGTAAAGGGTAACAATTAATATATATGCTTATGTGTATCAAATTTAGTCATTACTATCATAGCTTTTCTAAAGGATGTTTGTTGTTGGCTCTAAGTATAACCTAGTAACATAAATATAGCTATAATTTAGGTAAAAATAATGCCATCAGATTACTGCAAGAATACTTAAGATATGAATTTACAAAAGAAAAAAAAAAGATATGAATTTACATTCCAGGAAGGCCAAGGCACAGTTCAGAGGATAGAGTGTTTACACAGAGAAAACATCTGTGATCTGAAAAGTGCCCCTTTAAATGTTCAGCTGAGAACTAATTAAAAAAAAAGGGTGGGGGGCTGGAGATAAAATCACCAGATAAGTTTAGAGATAATAGTGACCAGCACTCACATAAGTACCTATTCCCAGAAGCCAAATTAAAACCTCATGATTCATGGGGCATTGCCTTGAATACACAAAAGTTTCTTGCTTGGTATTGAGGAATAATTATCCCTAGAGTAACTAATTGTCCAAATCCACATAGTACCTCTCAAAAGAAAGACTGAAAGAATCACATTATTTCTAAATAACTTCCTCTCAAAACACAGTTTTAAAAAATTTAGAGATTTATAAAAATACCCAACAATCAAAAGATAAAATTAATAATATCTAGCATTCAATCTAAAATTACCGGGTAAGCAAAGAGTCTGGAAATACAATGCACATTAATGACAAAAATTGAAACAAAAACACAAAACTAATCCAGAACATATACAGACAATAGAATTAACAGATATTCATGTTAAAAGAGTTAAGTCTATTGGAAATTTCTAAAAAGTTAACTATAAATATAGCACTATGGAGTGAAAAAAATTTTTTTTGAGATAAGATGTATTTAGTTGCAGTGAACAAAGGAAAGAACATTTAAGGACATGGCAAAAATGTGCCTTTCTGAAAGTCAAGGAGAGAAACCACAAGAGAAATCAAACTAGCTACAATTTGATCTTAGACTTTCAAATGTGAGTCAATAATTTCTGTTGTTTATGCCACCCAGCCTCTGGTGTTTTGTTATGGCAGCTGAAGCAAACTAATACACATGAAATCTTAAAAAAAAAGAGAGAGAGAGAGAGAGAGAGAGAGAGAGAGAGAGAGAGAGAAAGAAAGAAAAGAAGAAAGAAAGAAAGAAAGAAAGAAAGAAGAAGAAAAAGAAAGAAAGAAAGAAAGAAAGAAAGAAAGAAAGAAAGAAGAAAGAAAGAAAGAAAGAAAGAAAGAAACAAAGAAAGAGAAAGACAAAAGAAAAACAGAAAAATCAAATAAAAATCTTATAAATGAAAACTACCATGTGTTAGAAGTTTAAACCACTGGATGAGATCAATATGGATGTTACATAATGAAATTTCATTAAGAAGATATAAAAACTTTAAAAACTAGAAACAGAAGCAAATATTTTCAATTGAATAGTGTGCACATTTAAAGCCATAGTTAAAATCATATTGTGGAAGAGTTTCTCTTAAAAATCAGGTACAAGACAAGCATATTCACATTCAACATTGCTACTGAGCACTATTCTGAAAGCCCACTTCAATCAAATAGACAGTACTAGAGTGATTTTAGAAAGATTGCAAGATACAGGATTAACAAATAATCATAAAAGGACATTTAAAATTTAACTGATCATATTTAAAATAACTTTAGAAAAATAAAATAAGAAGGAAGCCTGACAAAATGTAATGATCTGTAACAGAATACCATAAATACTTAATGAGAGAAATTAAAGAAACCTAAATAAATGGGAACATATACTGTAACTATTGTTCGGAAGACTCCAGGTTTTCAAGATGTCAATTTCCCCAGAACAGATCCCCAGAGTGAAGGCATTCCCAAACAAAATGCTACCAGAAATTTTTGTTGTCACGCTAAGTTCCAGTCCAAAATGTCAATGTAGGAAGACCCTGAACTCATATCCTTCATGAACACATCAAATCTACACCTATTTATAGAGCAATTTTTCCTGAAATACTGATGGTGACTGAAGAGCTTTGCACAACAAAAAATAGAGAAACCATATGGAGAACAGCAAGAGAGAGGAAGACATGGTAATAAAGGGAACTCTCACCCAGATGCTGCAGACTGCAGTGGGAAGAGCTGGTATTAAGTACCTGTGAGCAGATTTGTCTGCCTTGGGGCACAGAAAAAAAGCTTTGGTTTAAAAGTTCAATATTAAGGATCTAGTCCTAGGACTCCACCAGATGACAGAGGAGCTGCTGGATCTCTTCTTTAGGTTTAAGGGGCTGGTGAGCACCATGGCTTAAGTTTTCCTTTCACTTTAATAATGAAAATGGAAGCAGGGTTCTGGGCACCATAGCCAGTCTGCCACTCAGACAGCCTAGGGCCCTAACCCATACCATCCCCAGAAGCCCTGAGGCACAGAAAAAGTCACAATTTCAAAGAATTTAAGAGATCCAGCCTTAGAACCGCATCAAACTTTGGAGAGCTACTGGAACCCTCTCTTGGTCAGAAGGCCTGGTGAGCACCATGGTTTGTGCCCCCCCTTTACTGTGATAGTGCAAACAGGAACAGGATCCGGACATCACAGCTAGCTTACTGTTTCAGCGAAACCTGGGTCACTAGCTTACACCTGTACTAGACATACTGGGGCACAGAAAAAGAGCTGTGGTTAAAGAACAGCTGGCTATAAAAGAATCAGCCCTAGAACTCTGCAAAAACGTGAGGGAATGGCTGGAACTCTAAGTAGCAGGCTGGTGGCCATGCTCACCATTCACCCCAGGATTTGCCCCGGGGCGACATAGACACAGAACACTGTGAAACACTCCAGGTCCACACCACTTTGGCATCAGAGGGCTGGCTAGGGTACCTTAGAAGCAGAGCACTCTGGGACCTCTTAACTAACATCTGCTCCAGATCCAGCTGTCTCACAACGGTATCCTTTGTGTGGAGCACCCAGGCACCTCCAGCCCATTTTGCCTCAGTTCCAGTCACCCAGTCAGGGCACTCCCTGTGCTGAGCATCCTGGGCCATCCCAGCTTGTACCAACTTTAGCTTTAGCTGTCCTGCCAGTGTACCCACAGCATGTAGAATCCTGGGACACCCTGGCCCATGACTCACCTCAGCTTCAGCTGGCCTACTGGGGTATGCCCTGTGTGGAGCACTCTAAGACCCCTGTCTTGCACCTCACTTTGGCTCTAGTCAGGGTGTATATAGAACATGTAGACCCCAGGACACCCTGACTTGCACCTACTTCAGCTTCAGTTGTCCTGCTAGGATGCCCTTTATGTGGAAGGGCCTGGGACTACCCAGGACTTACAACCACTTTATCTATACTGGTCCTACGAGAGCACCCCCTCTGTGGAGCTTCTCCGGACCCTGAAACCCATGCCAGCCACAGCTCCACTCAGGCAGCCGAAGTTGCCAGGCACAGTCTGCCTAGGGAATGACCACACATCAGACCACTCCTTCAAGTTTAGAAGTAACTGTTTTGTGTAATTCATAGAAACAAACACAGAAAGTCAAGCAAAATGAGGAGACAAAAGAATATGCTGCAAATGAAAGAACAACACAAAACCTCAGAAAAAGAACTAAATGAAACAAAGATAAGCGGTGTCATATAATGAATTTAAAGCAACGACTATACAGATGTTCACCAGACTGGAGAATAGAGTGGAGGAACTCAGTGAGAACTTCAAGAGAAAATATAAAGAAGAATCAAAGTTGAAGAATATAACATTAAAGTGAAAAACACACTATATGGAATCAACAGATTAGTGAACACAGATCAGCCATCTGGGAGACAGGGTAATGGAAAGCACCCAGCTGAACAGCAAACAGAAAAAAAAGAATTTTATAAAATGAGAATCAGTTAGGGCTCTTTTGGACAACATAAAGCAAATAACCATCTGTATTATAGGAATCCCAGAAGGAGAAGAGAGAGAGAGAGAGAGAGAAAAGGATAGAAAACTTATTTGAAAAAAATAACAGTTTAAAACCCTCCTAACCTGGGAAAGAAAACAGACATCCAGGTTCAGGTACACAGAGGCTGGAAATAAGATGAATCCAAGGTTGTCTAGACATGATAAATAGTAATTAAAATGGTAAAGGTTGATGCCCACTACCATGCCTTCCAGGTTGTAACCCATTTTTTGGCGTTATCTAATTTGTTCATTTCATCTAGTGTATCTTTTCATTTGTGTTGTTATTCTTCAGCTCTGATTAATACTTTCTTATATAGGCAGACCTCACAGATATTGCAGGTTGGTCTTTAGACCACCACAATACAGTTGAATATCACAATAAAACAAGTCAAATGAATTTTTTGGTTTTCCAGTGCCTATAAAAGTTGTGTTTACACTATGCTGTAATCTATTAAGTATGAAATATCATTTTAAAAATGTATATGTCATAATTAAAGACTACTTTATTGGTAAAAAAATGTTGAACCATCATCTGTGCTTTCAGTGAGTTGTAATCTTTTTGTTGGTGGAGGGTGTTGCCATGACTTTGATACCTGCTGACTGATTCAAAATGCTGAAGTTTGGGGTGACTGAGGAAACTTCTTAAAATAAGACAACAGTAAAGTTGGCTGCATCAATTGACCTTTCCTCTCATGAATAGTTTCTCTGTAGTACGCAATACTGTTTGATAGCATTTTACCCACAGTAGTGCTTCTTTCAAAATTGGAGTCAATTCTCTCAAAATGTGTCACCGCTTTATCAATTGAGTTTATGCAATACTCTAAATCCTTTGTTGTCCTTTAGATAATCTTTATAGTATCTTCATCCAGGAGTGGATTCTATCTCAATAAACCAGTTTTTTTTCTATTTAAAAGAAGTAAACTTCTAATACATTCAAGTTTTATCATGAGATTCCAGCAATTCAATCACATCTTTAGACTTTACTTCTTTTTTTTTTAAAGATTTTATTTCTTCATGAGAAACACACAGAGAGGCAGAGACATGGGCAGAGGGAGAAGCAGGCTCCCTGTGGGGAGCCCAATGCAGGACTCAATCCCAGGACCCCAGGATCACACCCTGAGCTGAAGGCAGATGCTCAATCACTGAGGCACCCAGGTGCCCCTTTCCTTCTAATTCTAGTTCTGTAGTTTCCACTACATCTGCAGTTACTTCCTCCTCTGAGGTCTTAAACTTCTCAAGTCATCCATGGGTGTATGGATATTGGAATCATCTTTCTCCAAACTCCTGTTAATATTTATATTTTGACTTTTCTCTATGAATCATATGTTCTTAGGAGTATCTAGAATGGGAAAACTTTCCTTGAAGTTCAATTGACCATGAAGATCCATCAGAGGAGTCACTATCTACAGCAGCTATAGCCTTACAAAATGTATTTCTTAAGTAATAAGACATAAAAGTTGAAATTACTCTGTGATCCATGGGTTGTGGAGTGAATGTTGTGTTACCAGGCATGGAAATAGCATTGATCTTTTTGCACATCTCAAAGCACTTGGATGACCAGGTGCCCTGTCAATGAGCAGTCATATTTTGAAAGGAACCTTTTTATTCCGAGCAGTAGGTCTTAAAAGTAGCTTAAAATATTCAGTAAATCATGTTGTAAACAGATGTGCTGTCATCCAGGCTTTGTTGTAGATGTAGCATAATTGTTAAAGGCCCTAGGATTTTAAGATTTTAAGAATGGTAAATGACCACTGGCTTCAATTTATGTCACCATCTGATGTTAGCACCTTTGAAGTCAGTCACTGACTTGTCTTGAACTATGAAAGTCCTAGATGTCATCACCTTTTAGTTGAAGGTTGTTTTGTCTACATTGAAAATCTATTCATTTAGACAACTTTATTAAATAAAGTTGTTTAGCTAGATAGTCTGGATAACTTGCCACTTTTGTGTTATGGAGATGGATTCTTTCCTTAAAGCTCATGAACCAACACTGGCTAACTTCCAATTTATCTTCTGTAGCTTCCTCAACTCTCTCAGTCTTTAGAGAATTGAAGAGAGTTAGGGCCTTGCTCTGAAAGGGTCTTTGGATTAAGGAAATGTTGAAGCTGCTTTAGTTTTCTCTCCAGGCCATTAAAATGATTTCTATCTCAGCAATAAGACTGTTTTGCCTTATTATCATAGTGCGTTCACTGGAGTAATACTTTCAATTTCCTTCAAGAACTTTTTCTTTGCATTCACAACTTGGCTGTTTGGTACAAGAGGCCTATTTTTTTGTTGTTTATCTCAGCTTTCAGTATGCCTTACTAAGTTTAATCTTTTCTAGCTTTTGACTAAACATAAGAAACATGTGATTCTTTCATTTAAACACTTAAGGGCCATTGTATAGTTATAAATCTACCTAATTTCAGTATTGTGTTTCAGGGAATAGAGAAACCTGAAGAGAGGAAGAGGTGGTGTGACATCTATTCAATGGAGCCATCAGAACACATCCAACATTTTTTAAGTTTTCTGTATTACATGGGCATGTTTTGTGGTGCCCCAAAGCAGTTACAATAATAACATCAAAGATCACTAATCACAGATCACCATAACAAATATAACAATAATAAGAAAATTGGATATGTTGTAAGAAATACCAAAATGTGACACAGAGACACAAAGTGAGCAAATGCTCAGAAAATGATGCTGATAGAATTGCTCAACACAGATTTGCTACAAAAATTCCATCTGATAAAAATGTAATATCTGTGAAGCATTATAAAATCAAGGACAAGAAAATGGGATATCCTATATTATCTATTTCTCTGTTGAAGTTCTCATTGGGTTCATCTGCTTTCCTCTGTAGTTGGTATGATCTTCATGACCATGACTGTGAACTCGTTATCTGCAGATTGTCTACTCTATTGCATTTTTGTCTTTTTCTGAGACTTTTGTCTCACTCCTTCATTTGGCACTTAGTCCTCTGGATTCTTATTTTGTCTGTTTCTTGGTTTCTGGGTATGAGGTAGTTCAGCTACATCTTCTGGTATTAAAGGAGTAGTCTTATGTAGGAGATGTCTTGTAGGATCCAGAAGCATAATCCTCCCACCCAAACATCAAGGGGGTGCTCAAGGGTGTCCTCCGTGTGCACTGCATGCACTATTATGTTAGGGCAGGTCTGTGAATACTGTGGGTGTACTTCTGGATAGTTATTGTCCTGCCAGCTGTGAAACTTGGCTGAAGTACAGGGTCGTGTGGGAGCCTCAATGGGGCATACCTTCCCAACATTAGCAGTCTAGTGGGAGTCTTCTGAAATGGTTCCTCCCAGCATCAGGGTTAGCACAACTGAACAAAATAGCAAAAATGACTTCTATCAGTGGTTCAGTCCTTGAGAAGAGTCCCAGCTCTTTCCTGTCTTTCTGGCAGGGACTCCAAGATTAGTAAATGAGTTTCCATCACCTGTGGTTTATGCACTTTGGATTGATATATATATTTTTAAGATCTTATTTATTTATTTAGAGCATAAGTTGGGGGAGGAGCTGAGGGAGAGAGAGAATCTCAAGTAGGCTCCACACTGAGTGTGGGGCCCAATGTGGGGCTTAATCTCAGGACCCAGGATCATGACCTGAGCAGAAATCAAGGGTCAGACACACTTGACCAACTGATTCGGGTGCCCCTGAATCTGATATTTTTGAAATGGTTTCAGGGTCAAGTTAATCTGCATGTAAACCCTTTTAGAATAATTTTTCTTTTCTCCACACTTCTGTGATTTTGTGGGATACACTCCCTGTTAATTTTCAAAGCCAGATGTTTTGGGTGCTCCTTTCTCCTATATAGAATCTAAGGGTTGGGATGCTTGATGTGGAGATCAAATCCCTTAGAAGATTTGATTAAATTTCCCTCAGAAATTTTTCTGTACCTTCAAGATCTGTCTCAACCATTGAGTACAGCAACTTGGGTATGTTCCAGACTGTAACTCTGTTTCGTCTCCCTATCTCAGTCCTGTCCCTTGTAATGGAGGCCCCATTCAGTTTCTAAGATCCCCTCAGAGGGGATTATTCTATACGTAGGTATAGATTTGCTGTGCACATGAGAGTCGGGGAACTCAGATCTCCCTGTGCAGCCATCTTAAACCCTCTGCCTCTGTTTTCTATTTTTTATATTTTCAATCCTTTCTTGGAAATGCTCACACTTTTATTCATTGCTCTCCTGATCTCCATAAGAGTCTACAACTATTGTTTCAAACTCTACACTAGGTGAGTCATTTATGTCCATTTCATTAAGATCAGTTTCAAGATATTTGATTTGTTCTATTTTTGGAACATAGTCCCCTGTTGTTTCTTCTTTTTTTTCTATTTATTTATTTATTTATTTATTTATTTATTTATTTATTATTTATTTTTTTTTTAAATTTTCTTGACTCCATGGAATATGAACTTCAATCAACTTTGCCTCTCAATGCTCGTGATTTCTCATCAACCCTCTTAGTACATTTTAAAAATATTTTACTCTTGGAGTATAGTTGACAACATACAGTGTTATATTGGTTTCTGGTGCACAACACAGTGAGTCAACAATTCTGTTAAATGATAAATGGAGTCAGCACCTGCCACTGTTATCAAACCCAAGCTCGGCTGCTTGTCGCTCAAAAGGCCAATACTCAAGAGACAGGTTTTGAATGGAAAGAAATTTGAACTTTATTCCATAAGCCGGCAACCTGGGGAAAAAAAGGTAGACTCTTGCCCAAAAGGCAGCTCCAAGGTTTCTGCCTGGCCCAGAGTTTTTGTTTGTTTGTTTGTTTGTTTTTAGGAGTTTAGGACAATCAGAAAAGGCAGTGTAGTGGTCTGCAACATTTCTTGAATACAGGCAGACTCGATGGTGCCAACTATAGATGTTGTCCCGGGGTGAGACAGTCCAGTTTCTGTTTTGTGACATGCAGCAGGGCTCTGATCTTTCTGCAAAATAGGGAAAGATCTACAGATACACAAAGGGTTAGTAAAATCATTTGTGTGACCTTAAAAAAAAAGGGGTAGGAAGGAAAAGAAAAAGAAAATTGCTAAGCTAAACAAAAAGCCTCTGCAACTTCAAACAGACTTGCTGGCCTCAGTGAGCCTGGGAAGTCCTTCATCCTCAAGGCCAGTGGTCGGTCCACTACAGAGCAAGAGACTGAGGACAGTAAGTAAGAAGTGAGTCACCTTGGAGCGAGATAACCCTTGAGACCAGTTGGTGTCCTTTAACATCACCATTCGAGATTATTACAATATATTGACTATATTTCCTATGCTATTCTTTTCATCCCCGTGACATTTCCTTTTTAACTGGAAATCTGTAAACCTTAATCCTCTTCAGCTATTTCCCAACACCATAACCCCCCTTTCATCTGGCAACCACCAGTTTGTTCTCTGTATTTATGGGGCTATTAATGTTTGTGTGGGTCTGTGTGCATGTGTGTTTGTTTATTTTTTCTTAAGATTTAACATATAAGTAAAATATGGTATTTGTTCTTTGTTTAACTTAATTCATTTAGCATAATACCT
Organism: Canis lupus baileyi; assembly: GCF_048164855.1. Taxonomy (NCBI): domain Eukaryota; kingdom Metazoa; phylum Chordata; class Mammalia; order Carnivora; family Canidae; genus Canis; species Canis lupus. The sequence continues at coordinate 28,576,475 of NC_132872.1, read as the reverse complement.
TCTAGCTCCATCTATGTTGTTATGAGTGGCAAGATTTTATTCTTTTTACGGCTACTTAATATTCCATTGTATATACAGACCACCCCTTCTTTATCCATTCCTCTATCCATAGACACTTGTGTTGTTTTCATATATTGGCTATTGTAAATAATGCTGCCATGAACATGGAGGGTGCATATATCTTTTTAAATTAAATTAGTGTTTTAATTTCTTTAATAAGTGTATTTCTGGATGATAAGATATTTTTATTTTTGATGCTTTGAAGAACTTCCATACGTTTTTCCATAGTAGCTGCATCAATTCATAGTCTGACCAACAATGCACAAACGTTCCATTTTTTCCACATCGTCAGTAACATTTGCTATTTCTTGTGTTTTTTTTCCTGACAAGCATGAGGTAATATATCATTGTGGTTTTGATTTGCATTTTCCTGATGCTTAGTGACATTGAGCATCTTTTTATGTGTCTGCTGGCCATCTATAGGTCTTTGGGGAAAAAATGTTTATTCAGATCTTTTACCCATTTTTAAATTGGATCACTTGTGTTTTTTGGTGGTCAGTTGCATAAGTTCTTTATATATTTCAAATAATAACCTCTTATCATATATATCATTTACGAATATTTTCCAATTAGTAAGTTGCCTTTCTGTTGGTTTCCTTTGCTGTGCAAAACTCTTTATTTTGGTGTAGTAAGTACAATTCATTCTTACTTTTGTTTTCTTTGCTTGAGGAAACCTATCCGTAAATATGTTGCTCAGGCTGATGTCCAAGAAACTACTGCCTATGCACTCTATTAGGAATTTTATAGTTCCGAGTCTCACATTTAGGTCTTTAATCCATTTGAGTTTATTTTTGTGTATGGCATAAGAAAGTAGTCCAGGTTCTTTCCTTTGTATTTTCCCAGCATCATTTGTTAAAGAGACTGTCTTCTCCCCATTGTATATTCTTGCCTCCCTGTCACAGATTACTTGACCATATGAGCATGGATTTATTGCTTGGTTCGATTTCCTGTTCTATTGATCTGCATGTCTTCTTCCTTTTTTTTTTTTCTTGCCAGTACCATACTCTTTTGATTAATTTAGATTTGTACATATCTTGAAATCAGAGAGCATTATGCCTCCTTTCACAAGATTGCTTTGACTATTCAATGTCTTCTGTAGTTTCATACAAGTTTTAGAATTTTTTTCTAGTTCTATGTAAAATACTCTTGATATTTTGATAAGGATTGTATTAAAATTTTAGATGGATTTTAGTAGTATGTCTACTTTAGTAACTAATTCTTTTAAACCATGAGCATGCATGGTGTATCTTTCCATTTGTGTTGTCTTCAATTTCTTTCATCAGTGTCTTACTGTTTTCAGAGTATAGGTCTTTTACCAATTTGATTAAATTTATTCTCAGGTATTTTATTCCTTTTATGCATTTGCAAATAGGATTAATTTCTCTTGATGCTACTTAGTTATTAGTGCATAAAAACGTAACAGATTTCTGTATATTAATATTGAATTCTGCAACTCTACTGATTTCATTTATTTTAATAGGTTTTTTTTTGGTGGAAATTTTAGGGTTTTCTATGAATAGTATCACATCCTCTGCACAAAATGAGATTTACTTCTTCCTTGCCTATTTGGATGCCTTTTATTTCTTTTTATTTTCTGATTGCTTTCCCTAGCACTTCCTATACTATGTTATGTTAAACAAAAGTGGCAATAGTGGACATTCTTGTCTTGTTCTTGATTTTAAAGGAAAAGCTCTCCATTTTTCACCCTTGAGGGGGATATTAGTTGTGAGTTTGTCATATATTACCTTTATTATGTTGAGGTATGTTCCCTCTAAACCTATTTTGTTGAGAGTTTTTAGCATGAACAAATATTGAATATTCTCAAATGCTTTTTCTAAATATATTAAAATGATCATATTTTTTATCCTTCATTTTGTTAATTGGATACATCATGATGATTAATTTGCAGATATTGAACCATTCTTGTACCTCCAGAATAAATCACACTTGATTGTGGTAAATGACCTCTTATTGCATTGCTTAATTCAGTTTTCTGATATTTTGTTAAGGATTGTTACATCCATGTTCATCAGTGATATTGGGCTGTAATTTTCTTTTTTTGTAATATCTTTGTCTGATTTAGGTATCTGGGTAACACTGGCTCTAAAGAATGAATTAAAGCTTTTTTTCCTCTTTGACTCATAGAAAATTTGAGAAAGATGAATATTAATTCTTCCTTAAATATTTGGTAGTTTTAATCTATGAAGCCTTTTGCTCCAGAGTTTTGTTTTGTTTTTCCATGGAAATTTTTTATTGTGATTCAGTTTTGTTACTAATAATCAATCTGTTCAGATTTTCTATTTGTTCCTGATTTAATTTGAGAAGGTTATATATTTCCAGGAATTTATCCTTTTCTTCTAGTTTTTTCCAATTAGTTGGCATATAATTTTTCTTAATCTCATGATATTTTCTATTTCCTTGGTGTAAGTTGTACCTCTGTTTTATCTGATTTTATTTGAATCCTCTCCTTTTTTTCTTGATCAGCCTGGCTAAAGTTTCATCAATTTTATTTATTTTCAAAGAAGGAGCTCCTTGGTTTCCTTGATTTTTTTTCTATATTTTTTGTCTCTAATTTCTTTATTTCTGCTTTGATTTTTATTATTTTTCCTACTAATATTAGTCTTTATCTCCTTCAATTTCTTTTACTATAATGTTAGACCATTTATTTGAGATTTTTCTTGTTTCTTGAGGTAGGCATGTATCACTATAAACTTTCCTCTTAGAGCTATTTTTGCTGAGTTTCAAAGATTTTGGACCATTTGTTTCTATTTTCATTTGTCTTCAGGACTATTGTACTTCCTATAACTAGCATGGAAGTTAAAAGACAAGACATTTTTAAATGGGCACAAGACCACAGCTAGTGACTATACATGGTCTCAATGCAAACGAAGCAGGCAAAAACACACAGGTGCCAGTTTTTCCTGGGGAGGGATTGGACCATATACTGTTCCAGCTGATTTTTGAGTATCTATCTTCTACTCTGCCTGCATCTGGGCTCTGTGATCCTCCTCTTTGGGGGCACTGATGAGTTTTGTCACACCCTTACCTACTGGAAGCCTCTAAAACAAAGAGGGTCGAAGCACCTGGGTGGCTCAGTCAGTTAAGTGTGGGACTCATGATTTCAACTCACATCATGATTGCAGGGTTGTGAGATCAAGTCGTACATTGCGCTGTAGGCTCAGCACGGAATCTACTTGAGACTTTCTCTCTTCCCAGCCCCACTTGTGCTCTCTCTTTCTCTCTCTAAATAAATAAGTAAAATCTTAAAAACAAAACAAAAACAAAAACAAGGGTTGAGGTTCATATCTGAGTTGGTGACATAGGAAGGCCTGAACTCCTCTCCTCCACAGGCACACTGACTCTATACCTACATATAGAACAATTCTGAAGAACTAAGGTGATTGTACAGCTTTGCACATAGAGAATGGGAAGAGAAATGAAAACACAGTAACAGTGGAAACTCTGCCCTAATGCTGCAAACTGTAGTAGGGAGGGAGAGACCTGAGTGACCAAGATGCATCTACCCTGGGGCAGAGAAGAAAAGCTACAGTTTAAAAGAGGAACTAGAGGGGCAAGTAGGCAGCTCAATTGGTTAAGCGTTAACTTCTGCTCAGGTCATAATCCCAGGGGCCTGGGATCAAGCCTCCCATCAGGCTTCCTGCTCATCTGGGAGTCTGCTTCTCCATCTACCCTTCCCCCACTCCCTTTCTCTTTCTTTTCTTTCTTTCTTTCTTTCTTTCTTTCTTTCTTTCTTTCTTTCTTTCTTTCTTTCTTTCTTTCTTCTTCTTCTTCTTCTTCTTTCTTTCTTTCTTTCTTTCTTTCTTTCTTTCTTTCTTTTCTTTTTCCTTTCTTTCTCTTTCTTTCTTTTTCTTCTCCTCAAATAAATACAATCTTTAAAAGGGGACTGAGGAGATCCCTGGGTGGCTCAGTGATTTAGCGCCTGCCTTTGGCCCAGGGCATGATCCTGGAGTCCCAGGATCGAGTCCCACGTCGGGATCCTCTCAGGGAACCTGCTTCTTCCTCTGCCTGTGTCTCTGCCTCTCTCTCCGTGTGTTTCTCATGAATAAATAAATAAAATCTTTAAAAAATATATCTTTAAAAAAAATAAAAGGGGGACAAAAAATAAATAAATAAAAATAAAAGGGGAATGAGAATATAAAGGAACCAGTTCTTGAGTACCTGCCTAATGGCCAGGGAGGGCAGGATCAGAGGGGCTGGTGAGTACCATTGTTCACATTCCATCTTGCTCTTAATCGTACAGACAGGAGCAGGGTCCAGTCACCCTAGCCAGCTTGCTGCCTAAGTAAGTCCCAGGCCATTAACCCACCCCAGCTTCAGATACTGTGGAGCACACAAAAAAGCCAGGGTTCCAAGGGGCAACTAGAACATAAAGAAACTAATCCTCTTCTAAATGATGGGAGACCTACTGGAATGTTCTCCAGGATTGGAGGTGTGGCAAGCACCATTGTTTATGTACTGTATTTACCTTGATAATGCAGATAAAAGAAGTGGCTGGATTCCCTGAATGGTATGCTGCCCAAATGAGCCCTAGAACTCTCCTTGATTTCTTCATCATTCCATTGTTTGTTTGGTAGCATGTTTTTCAGCCTTTATGTGTTGGTGTGTTTTCTAATTCTTTTATTATAATTACTAGTTTCATACCATTGTGGACTGAAAAGATACTTGATATGACTTTAATCTTGTATTGAAACTAGATTTGCTAGTCCATTTCACAACCATCCATTGAAATGGGAACCATGAAATGGCATAACTGATTTGTATCTGGGAATCAGTTATGACTTTATTGTTCTAGTGGGTTTATCTTCAGAAACATATGTAGTAAGCTAAAGGTGAAATAACCTTGCATTTTCTGAGCATCCAGCAATGGGGTCAGTTGTATGGGATGAAAATACCCATTCATACATCTAGCCTTTATAAATCTCAAATACTGATTTTAAAGCATAGCTATGAACTATCCACAGAGTTGATAATTCATATAATAGAGTTCAATACAGAGTATTCAGGGTCTTGGTTATTGCATGAAACAAGATATATACAATGATTTACAAAATTTTCGGAAGTCCAGCAAAATTTTTCCAAATATTCTTTAATGTGTACTACTGTCAGTCTCTTAACATCTTTTTTACATCTTAGAAGGTACCAAATTATTTCAGTATTATATGGGATGATATTAATTAACAGCAGTATTCCTGAAATTGCTCCCTTAAGAAGTCCTCCTTGTCCTGAAGAAAGCTTGAAGTTTTAAACTAACCCTATGGCATTTCTTAGTAAAGAAAAAAAAGAAAGAAAGAAAGAAAGAAAGAAAGAAAGAAAGAAAGAAAGAAAGAAAGAAAGAAAGAAAGAAAAAAGAAAGAAAAGAAAGAAAGAAAGAAAGAAAGAAAGAAAGAAAGAGAAAGAAAGAAAGAAAGAAAGAAGAAAGAAAGAAAGAAAAGAAAGAAAGAAAGAAAGAAAAAGAAAGAAAGAAAGAAAGAAAGAAAGAAAGAAAGAAAGAAAGAAAAAAGGAAACAAGAAAAGGAAAGAAAAAACAAGGAAAAAAATACAATCTGCTATGGCAGAGATTATTTTTGCTTTTCAATATTTGTGCTAGTCTTTAATTCTTTTTTTTCCTGGTTGCCATCTAAGTTTTTTGTTTACTTACTATTTAGTCTTTTGTATTTAAGTGAGGGGTAGTAACTGAGAATCTTCCATGGCAATGTGTTTAGAAATGACATGTCCTGCCTCTCAACCTTGCTCATATGAATCTCCTAAATGCGGCCCTCATGTTGTTTCTCTGTCTGCTAATTGAATGGAGAGGACTTCTAGGATCAAGAAGAGAACAGAGTGACAAGATAAAGGAGCCAGAGTGTTTGAGTAATAAGAAGAAGTAGAGCCAGCCTATCCATATTGGACAGTAAACCTTCTATGGGAAGACATGGAAATTTTTAGAACTGTTTGAGCAGTTAATGCACCCTTAGTAAAAAATACCAAAACAACAACATTCTCAGACTTACAATAGTTTGGAACCAGAATAATATTCTCAGGAAAAACTTTATGTCAAATATGCACATTGATTTTGTAATTTTTTAGTTAAATAAAGTGATAACTATGTTAACTGCTTATAAATAAAAGGAAATCTCCAATATTTTCTTTAATGAATAAACACACTATTGGGAAAGAGGGACACTTAAGTTGCAATCCATTTTTAAAAAGTTTTATAATAGTGACATTAATATCATAAAGGAGAGGGACGCCTGGATGGCTTAGCGGTTGAGCGCCTGCCTTTGGCCCAGGGCGTGATCCTGGAGTCCCAGGATCGAGTTCCACATCAGGTTCCCTGCATGCAGCCTGTTTCTCTCTCTGCCTGTGTCTCTGTCTCTCTCTGTGTGTCTCTTATGAATAAATAAATAAAATATTTAAAATATACATATATAATAAAAGAGAACGCAAGAAAAATAATTATCTTTCACAAGAGATGTTAGCAGTGGCTTCATACAAGAACCTTAGACTGGGTCTTGAATGGTGATTATGAGTTTACTGAACAGCAAATGCTGCAGATATGTAAAATTTTTATTTTGTGGCATGTTAAAAAAATCTTTTGTTTTTAGGGAGAATGGCTTATGGACGTGTTTGATCTACTACTGAAAATAGAGGCTGAGAGAAAATGTTAGATGTGAGAAGTACATGGCTGTCATTATTTTATAATAGGCAATAGCTGCCACAGGTATGGATAATGAAACTATCTGGTAATCCAGTAGAACAAGAGTCCACATGGGGCACCTGGGTGGCTAAGTGGTTGGGCATCGGCCTTTGGCTTAGATTGTGACCCCGGGATCCTGGGATCGAGTCCCACATGAGGAACCCCTCAGAGAGCCTGCTTCTCCCTCTCCCTGTGACTCTGCCTCTCTCTGTGTGTCTCTCATGAGTAAATAAATCTTTTTTTTCTTAAATAAAGAACAAAGGTCCACAAGTTGTGAAACATGGGCTAAATGTGGCCTGTGACTTGTTTTTAAAGTGAAGATTTATTGGAATACAATAGTACGTGTTCATTTACACCTGGTAAAGCTGAAAATATTTACTATCCAAACCTTTATAAAAAAAAAAATTGTCAACCACAAATGTAGAAAGATAACTAGAAGAGACTTTATATTAGAAGAGTATATATCACCATTAAAGGCCAGTTAGGATGGCATGGAATGATTGGAGACATAAAATAGAAAGACAAGATTCTGGGAAGTTAATAGAAAACAAAAGAAGCAGAAAATGGTATTTACTTATCATGGTAGAAATCTGTAATATGATTTGGTCTAATGACTCTTGTATTGAACACCTAAGGTGGTGTGGTTTCAAGAGAATAAAGACTGAATCACACTGAGGAATAAATGGGAATCGAATTATATATATATATATATATATATTTTTTAATTTTGCAGTGGAAGAGAAAAAAGGATGAATATTAACTACTTGAGTGCTGAAGTAATGGGATTCTACATGTTACTTTATTTAACTTATGTTGAAGGAGACTGGAGCATGCTGAAAGGTGGGGATAATTAGAAAAACAGACTTATGAGAGGCAGAAGGGAGGGACTCCAGTATAAAGGTAACAAGATTAGCTTGAATCAGAAAAGAAATGCCTCATCCTTTGCTACAGTGGAACTGAATTGACAAATATACATAGTAGTAGAGGTGAATTGAGAATCAGAAGTGATGGAATGAGGGCATGACAAACACACATGTTGTGTGTTTTTTGTTTTTTTAATCTATATTTTAGAAGCTAATCTGCGTAGAGGCAAAATAGTGGCCTTGAGGAGAGCAATAAATTACTTTGAAAGACAAAATAAAACCTATTTAACTTGAGTTGAAAAATAGATCCTATAGTCATACCTATGCACATAGAAACAAATTCTCTATAATTTCACAATGCATTTTTATCCTGATGGGATAGCATTAGGTGAAGGTCTGAGAGATTTCAATTAACTGAGTATGGGGACTTCATTTATGAGGAAGGCCTGGCACAGAAACTGATTTTCCTTGTTAGAGAATAAAATTATTGAAATCCTCAACAAATGTTATTGGCAGGCTGCCATTAAAGTTTCCAACACTTAATTTTGTGGCCATATGATAATAACTGTAGTCTTTTAATCTCTCTGGCAAGGAGTGGTATTAAACACTATATTTGCTTTAAACAGTCTTATATGTTCATTATATGAATTATTAGACTCACCAATTAGTTATTATTATATCTGAAATTAATCATCCCTAAATTTAAGGTAATTAGGTAAATAGGACAGGTTGTTTTAAGTATGGAGTGATTTATACCTATTTGAATTGCAATTCTTGCTGTTTCTTAATATATTTAAAATTTATGCACTTGGATAAAACCAAGTAGGTATTTGAAGTAAAATAGTAAATAAATCACTGATTACCAATTATTTCTCATAGTCTTAATGAAATTTATATTTACCAACCATGTTAATTTTAGGAAGGTGGTTTTAATAGTATTGGAACAGGCCTCTTGAAAAACTATAGCAGCTTAGGTTTAAATTTTTGTCACACCTTACTGTGAGAATTCAAAGTATTAACACAGAAATTTAATGAGTGTGATAAGCTATTTGTCCTTATAACTTAATTACCCAGATCATCCTGAGGCCATGTTGGAGGAGCTGTGAACATTTACCTGTCCAGAAAGTACAGGATTGCCAACAGTACTAGGATCTTTGGACAGACTCAGCTTGAATACAGTGCAGCTCTGGGCAATTAGCTCTGTCATACTTCTACTCCGAAAAATGTTCCGGGTCACAAATAAGTTAAAATGGTTTAAAATAATATTTAATGGATTACCTATCCCTGAATCAACAGACTTTAAGTATAAACAGTAGATCTTGAGATATCTCTACTGTAACTTAGTATCAACATCCAAAATATTTTAAAGCTGAGAAGCAGTCGGGTGGCTCAGATGGTTAGTATCTGACTCCATATCAGCGCCTGTCTTAATCTCAGGTTTGGGCTCCACATTGGGCTTGGAGCCTGAGATGATAGATAGAGAGATAGATAGAGAGATGATAGATGATAGATTAGATAGATAGATAGATGATAGATGAGATAGATAGATGGTAGACAGATAGATGATAGATAGATGATTGATTGATAGATAAGATTTAAAAGCTGAACCAATAAACTCTTAGGCTACTTTTTGTTATCAATTATCCATTTAAAAGTACTTCGAACATTTTACTAATTGGAAAAATATTTTAGATAATTGGCCTAGTCGTGTTTAACTCTACAGAGTAATTTCCAAAGCATGTCTCAACTGATTATTTAATAATCTCCCAAAGTTCTTCAGTAAAACTATTAGACTGTTACTTTAACCCCAAAGTTCAGTTGAAGGATCCATAACATTTCCAAAATACTGCACTGCAGTATTCCTACCCACATTTGGCCTCAAAATTGCTGGAGTTCTTTTGGATAATTGAAAGATCCACTAAGTCTTTAACAGCATTTCAGTCATCTTCTTTATCTACAAGGGACATATTCTAAGACCCCCAGTGGATGCCCAACACTGCGGATAGTACCGAATCTTGTATATTAGTATGATTTTATTTTCCCTTACATACACACCTATGATAAAGTTTAATTTATGAATTAGGCATAGCAAGAGATTAACAACAATCACTAATAAAACAGGAGAACTATAAACATATACTGTAATAAAATTTATGTGAATGTGGTCTCTGTCTCAAAACATCTTCTTGTGGAGCACTCACCCTTCTTATGAGGTTGAAATGCCTGTATCTTGAGAGGAAGCGAGAGTAGGCTTTGGGACGTGGTGTTAGGCTACTCTTGACCTTCTGATAACCCGTCACAAAGAGGGTAATCTGCCTCCAGGACCATGAGTCATTGAAACTACAGGAAGCAAAACCACAAATAAGAGGGGGTCCTTTTATATTAAAGCTGGTCCATATTTAAAGTAATTGTAGAAGCTTGGCATATGTAAAGACTGTCAGCAAATCAAGATGAAGAACATGTTCATTACCCCAAAGATTATTTGTGCCTGTTTGTAAACCTTTCCTGCTGAGGCCGGCTGTACATTGCAAGCCATCACTTTCTGTCACGACAGATTTGCATTTTCTATGATTTTATGTAAGTAGAATTGTACGGAAAGCACTTTTATATTTTTGGTTTTTCATTCAGCATAATTATTTTAGGTTTACTCATGTTGTAGCATGAATCAATGTTCATTTCTTTGCATTGCTGACCATCATTGTAGGGACGTTTGGCAATTTGTTTACCAATTAATTGTTGATGGACACTAGAATTATTTTCAAGATGTGAGCTTATGTGTGTAAAAACCTTTGTAAATATGTTTTCATTCCTTTTGAATAGATAGTTGTTGAGTAATGACCGGATAACATGAAAGCCATAGACCAACATTTTAAATAATAGTCACAATATTTTCTAAAATTAGAAAATCTTAAAAAACAAAAATAAATTAAAAAAAAGAAAAAGAAAATCTTACATTTCCACCAGCAATACATGAAAGTGCTAGTTCCTCCACATGTTCTGCAACATTGAGTATGGCCACTTTTCTATTTTTTTTTCATTGTAATGATTCTATTGATGTATTATTAATTTGTGACTTTATGGGTACTTCCCTAATGAGTAATAATGAGCATCTTTTCATGTGCTTATTTGACATCTCTGTTTGAATGAAGTGTTTTAAATGTGTGCATCTCTCTCTCTTTGGTTTTATATTATTGATTTTTAAGTTCATATATTTTATATTCAAATTCCTTATCAGATATATTATTTGCAATTATTTTCTCCTTTTAAGACGTGTCTTTTTATTCCCTTAACATTGTCTTTTAAAACTGAGAAGTTAACTTTGAGGGGTCATGGTTTGCTTTTTCAGGGTATGGTCATCTATACGGATCCTTTGACAAGACTGTCCATTTCCTTTTGATTTGCCTTTTTATCTTTCTATAAAATTGTATAAATAAATATGTATGGACCTATTTCTGGACCCTCTATTCTCTTCCATTGATCCATGGCAGTATGACATTCTGGTGATTAATGTAATTTATAAGTCTGTAATCTTAGAATTACATACTGTTTGTTCTCCATCTTTGTTTTTTCATTTCTATAAAATTTTTAGCTATTTTACATTGTTTGCATTCTTAGATGATTTTAGAATCAGCTTGTCAATTTCTTATGAACAAAAATCACCTGTATTTCTATGTACAAACAACAAATCTTAGAAAATAAAAATTTTAAAATACCTTTAAATTTAGTATGACAATTAAAATATTAAGAAAAAGACTAATAAAATATTTGCTGAATAATTTTCCTCAGCAACATGTATATTCCTTTAGAAAGATCTTTTAAGAAAAAGAGAGGTATGTCCCCTTTATGGACTGTGATTGCCCATAAGGCAACATGTCAAGTATCCCATAAATTGACCTATAAATTCACTAGAGTCCTACACAATATTTCTGTAGCTCTTTTTTAAAACATGAAAAACTAATTCTAAAATTTATATGGAGGGCAGCCCGGGTGGCTCAGCGGTTTAGCACCACCTTCAGCCCAGTGATCCTGGAGACCCGGGATCGAGTCCCACGTCAGGCTCCCTGCATGGAGCCTGCTTCCTCTGCCTGCAACTCTACCTCTGTGTGTGTGTGTGTGTGTGTGTGTGTCTCATGAATAAATAAATAAAATCTTTAAAAATAAAATAAAATTTATATGGAAATGCAAAGTATCAAAAGTCACCAAGAATAGAGGTTAACAAGCATGTTTTGAAAAGAGTAGAATAGCAATTATCTCTTTTATGCTTATTTAATATGTTTTTATTCACACTGAAGTATAGTTGACACAAAATGTTTCATTAAAGCCTACAAAATAGTCATTTAATAGTTTATACATATGCTATGCTCACAAGAGTAGGTACCATCTATTGCCATATAATTCTCTTACAATAGCACTGATTATTTACTATATGTTGTTCATTTTCTCACCATGACTTATTCATTTCATGATTGGAAGCCTTCCATTCACTCCTTTTGCTCATCTTCTGATCCTACTCCCTTCTGGCAACCATGAGTTTGTTCTCTGCATCTATGAGTTTCTTTTCATTTGTTTATTGGTTTTGTTTGTTAGATTCACCATCTAAGTAACATTATATGGTTATTTGTCTTACCCTGACTTCTTCCACTTGGCATAATATCCTCTGGATCCATTCATGTTGTCACAAATGGAGAAATCTCATTATGTTTTATGGCTAAATAATAGTTCATTGTAAATATATATACACCATACCTTTTTAGCCGTCGATCTATCCATGGGCACTTGGGTTGCTTTCATATCGTGGCTATTGCAGATCATGCAATAAACATAAAGGTCCATATACCTTCTGAATTAGTGTTTTTATTTTCTTTGGTAAACAACTAGTAGTAGAATCACTGGCTCATATTGTAATTCATCTTTAATTGTTCAAGGAACCTCCATACTGTTTCCAGAGTGGCTGCACCAATTTGCATTCTTATTAACAATACACAAACTTTTTTTTTCTTTACATTCTTGTCAACACTTATTTCTTACCTTTTTGATTCCAGCCACCTTGACAGGTGTAAGGTGATATCTCATTGTGGTTTTGATTTGCATTTTCCTGATGATTAATAATGGGCATTTTAATTATTTGATGTGTTTTTGTGTGTTTGATATTGAGTTACATAAATTCTTTATATAGTCTGTATTCTTATATATATGTGTATATAAATATTGCAAATATCTTTTGATTGCCTTTTCATTTTGTTGGATGGTTTCCTTAATTGCTCAAAATCTATTTATTTTAGTGTAGTAACAACAGTTTATTTTTGCTTTTGTTTCTTTTGTCCACGGAGAATTATCTAGAAAAATGTTGCTGAGGTCAATATAAAAGAAATTACCATCTGTTTTCTTCCAAGAGTTTTATGGTGTCACATCTCACATTTAGGTCTTTAATTCTATTTGAGTTTATTTTTGAGTATGGTGTTAAAAAGTGGTCACCTGGGTGGCTTGGTCAGTGGAGCACCATTGGCTCAGTTCATGATCCTAGAGTCATGGATCTAGGGATCGAGCACTGAATCAGGCTTCCTGCTCAGTGGGGAGCCTGCTTGTCCCTCTCCCTCCATCCCTCCCCACACACACACTCATAGTCTTTCCTTCACCCTCACTCTGTCTCTCTCTCTCAAATAAATAAATAAATGAAATCTTAAAGTGGTCTAGTTTTATTCTTTTGTATGTAGCTATCTAATTTTCCCAGCACAATTTATTCAAGAAAATGTCTTTTCCCCATAGTATACTCTTGCCTTCTTTGTCCTAGACTAATTATATAAATGTGGGTTTATTTCCAGGCTATTCTATTTTATTTATCTCTATTTTAGTGCCAGTAGCATACTGTTGTTATTATAGCCTTGTAGTATATTTTTAAATATGGGCTTGTGATACCTTGAGCTTTGCTCTTTCTCAAGATTGCTTTGGCTACTCAAGGTCTTTTGGTTCCATGCAAACTTTAATATTATTTATTTTAGTTCTGTGAAAAATGCTGTTGGTGTTTTAATAGGAATTGCATTGAATCTGCAGATTGCTTTGAATGATATGGTCATTTAAACAATATTAATTCTTTCAGTCCATAAGTATGGAATATTTTTCCATTTGTGTTATCTTTAATTTCTTTTATCAATGTTTTGCAGTTCTCAGAGTATATGTCTTTCACCTTCTTGGTTAAATTTATTCCAGGTTTTTTATTGTTTTTGGTGCAATAGTAAATGCAACTGTTTTCTAGTATATTGATATGCAACCAATTTCTGTGCATTAATTATGTATCCTGCAACTTTACTGAATTTATGTATTCTAATAGCTTTTTAAAAGGTTAAGTCTTTAGGGTTTTCTATGTAGAGTATCATGTCATCTGCATTTAGTGACAGATTTACTCATTCTTTACCAATGTGTGTATCTTTTATTTATTTTTCTTTGTACGCTATGATAGCACTTTCAGCATTATGTTGAATAAAAGCGGTGAAAGTAAACATCTTGTCTTGCCCTAATCTTACAGGAAGAGCTCAGTTTTCACCACTGGGAAGGATATTAGCTGTGGATTTTTCCTATATGTATGACCTTTGTTATGTTGAAGTATGTTCCCTCTAAACCTACTTTTCTGAGAGTTTTTATCAGGAATGGATATTGAATTTTGTAAAAAAAAGCTTTTTCTGCATCGATTGAGGTGATCATATCATTTTTCTTCTTTGTTTTGTTAATTGCTGTATTATGTTAATACATTTCTGAATATTGAGCCATCCTTGCATCCCTAGGACAAATACGTGGCTATGGTAAATGATCCCTGTAACGTATTGCTGAAAGTGGTTTACTAATATTTTGTTGAGCATTTCTGTGTCACTTTCGTCAGGAATATTGGCCATTCATTTTTTTATTTCTTTTTCTTTTTTTTTTAATTCTCTGATTCTAGTCTCAGGGTAATGCAAACTTAGTCTATATTTGGAAAGCTTTTTTCATCCTCTACTTTTTGAATAGTTTGAGAAGAATAAGTGTTACTTCTTTTTCAAGTATTTGGTAGCATTCACCTTTGAAAATGCCTGGTCCTGGACTTCAGTTTGTTTCGGGGGGTTTTGATCATGAATTCAATTTTGATACTAGTAATCGGCCTGTTCAGATTTTTCTATTTCTTCTTGATTTATTTTTGGAAGATTGTATATTTCTATAAACTAATCCACTTTTTAAGATTGTCCAGTTTATTGGCACATAATTTTTCATAGTAGTCTCTTATAATCCTTATATTTTTTGTCATGTTGCTTGTTCTACTTTCTTATTTCTGATTTTATTTGGGCTCTCTTTCTCTCTTTTGCTCTTTTTTGATGAGTCCAGCTATTCAGGTTTATCTGTTTTATTTCTCTTCTCAACCAACAGTTACCTTTATTGATCTTTCTTTTTCTTTCTTTGTTTTTCTTAGTCTTAATTTCATTTATTCCTGTTCTGATCTTCCCCCCCCTTCTACTAAACTTGCAGTTTGTTCATTCTTCACTTTCTAGTTCATTTAGGTATAATACAAGATTGTTTGAGACATTTATTATTTCTTGAGGTAGGCCTGTGTCACTATAAATTTTCCTCTTAGAACTGCTTTTGCTATGTCCCAACATTCTGTACATCTGAGCTTTCATTTATATCCATGCATTTTTTTTTAATTTCTTCTTTGATTTCTTATTTGACCTATTAAGTGAGTGGTAGGATGATGTTTAGCTTCTATGTGTTTGTTTTTTTTCCCTTTTCTTTTTCCTGTAATTGGTTTCTAGTTTCAGACCATTATGAATGGAAAAGATGCATGATCAATCTTCTTAAATTTGTTGAGATTTGTTTTGTGGCCTAACATTTGGTCTATCCTGGAGAATGTTCAATGTGCACTAAAAAAACTGCGTATTCTGCTTTTGGGGATGGAATGTTCTATATTTATTTGTTAAGACCATCTGATCTAATGTGTTGTTTAAAGACACTGTTTCCTTATTGATTTTCTGCCTCAATGATCTAGTCATTGATGCAAAGCAGTGGTAAAATTCCCCACTATGATTGTATTACTGTCAAATTCTCACCTCATGTCTGTTTATATTTGCGTTATATACTTAGGTGCTACCATGTTTGGTGACAGATATTTACAATCATTTTATGCTCTTGTTGAATTGATCCCCTTATCTTTATGTAATGACTTATTTTGGTTTCTTGTTACAGGTTTTGATTTAAAGTATATTTTGGGAGTGCCTTGGTGGCTCAGTTGGTTAAGCATCTGCCTTCAGCTCGTGTCATGACCCCAGGGTCTTGGGATCAAGCCCCACATAAGGCTCCCTGCTCAGCAGAGAACCTGCTTTTCCCTCTGCCTTTTTCTGCCTCTTGCCCATTCTCTCTCATCTGGTCTCTCTCTGTCTCTCTCAAATAACTAAATTAAAAAATCTAAAAAAAAAAAAAAGTCTATTTTGCCTGATATAAGTACTGCTACATTGGTTTTTTGTTTTTGTTGTTGTTGTTGTTTTCTGTTCATTTGTATGGAATATTTTTTCCTGTCCTTTGACTTGCAGTCTGTATGTGGCTTTTCTGAAGCAAGTCTCTTGTAGGCAGCATATAGATGAGCCTTGACTTTTTTTTTAATCCATTCTGCCACCCAGGGACTTTTGATTAGAGCATTTAGAGCATTTACATTTAAAGAAAATATTGATGGATATATACTTATTTCCATTTTTTTTCATTGTTTTCTGGTTGCTTTTGTAGTTCTCATTTCTTCTTGCTCTCTTTTCTTTTGATTGGCGACTTTCTTTAGTGTTATGCTTGGCTTTCTTTCTCTTTACTTTTTGTGTATCTATTATATGTTTTGGGTTGCTGGTTAATATGGGATTCATATATAGCATTCTAAGTATGTAACAGTCTATATTGTTGATGGTCACTAAAGTTTGAATACAGCTCTAGAGAACTACTTTGGGGCACCTGGGTGGCTCAGGGGTTGAGCATCTGCCTTCAGCTCAGGTCATGGTCCTGGGGTCCTGGGATCGAGTCCCACATCAGGCTCCCTGCAGGGAGCCTGCTTCTCCCTCTGCCTGTGTCTCTGCTTTTCTCTCTCTCATGGATAAATAAGTAAAATATTCTTTAAAAAAATATAAAACTTCTTTTTTATGCCCCTTCCACATTTATGTATATATTGTCATATTTATACCTTCTTACTCAAAATTTACTTACTTGTAATCATGGCTTGTTCTTTTACACTTAAAGAAATCCCTTTAACATTTCTTGTGACACTGGTTTTGGTGGTGCTGAACTTTTCAGTTTGTGTTTGTCTTGGAAACTCTTTGTCTCTCCTTCAATTCTGAATGATAACCTGGCCAGGTAGAGTATTCTTGATTATAGTGCTTTTGTTTTCTCCTTTGAGCACTTTAGGTATATTACAGCTCTCCACATCTGGCCTGCAATGTGTCTGCTAAAAAAAAATTAGTTGATAGCCTGATGGAATTTTGTATTCCATCTTGTATTAACTGTTTTCTTTTCACCTGCTTCTTTCAAAGTTTTGCTATCTTTCATTCAAAGTAAACAGGAAAAAGAAAATAATTTTTAAAAAAATGATGACAGCTTAAAGGACCTCTGTGACAACATCAAACATTAACATTCAAATTATAAGAGTCCCAGAAAAGAGAGAGATAGAGGCAAAAATCTATTTGAAGAAATAATCCCTGAAAAATCCCTGAAAACAGACATCCTAGTCCAAGAAATGCAATGTACAAGATGAACCCAAAAGATCCACCCCAAGACACTTTCTGATTAAAAACTCAAAAAGTACAGGTAAAGAGAGAAACTTAAAAGTAGTAAGAGAAAAGCAATTAGTTACATGTAGGAGAGTCCCCCTCATATTGGTTGATCTTTCAGTGGAAACTTTGCAAGGCGGAAGAAAGTAGTAGAATATATTTAAAGTGCCGAAAGGGAAAAACAGCCAAAATCCTGTATCCAGCAAGGTTATTATTTAGAACTGAAAGGGCAGTAATGGGTTTCCCAAACAAACAAATGCTAAAGGAGTTCATCATATCTAAATTGGCTTAAAAAATATTAAGGGAACTTCTTTAGGAAGAAAATAAAAGTCCATAATTAGAAAGAAGACATATGAAAGAAAAAAAAATCTCACTGTTAAATGCAAACATATAGAAAAAGTAGTGGATCAACCATTTATAAAGCTAGCATGAAGGTTAAAAAATAATATTATCTATAGCTACAATAATTAGTAAAAGGAACAGACAAAAAGATGGAAAATATGATGTCTAAATGTAAAATGTGGTAGGGCGAGTAAAATATCATGCTTTTAAGGATGTATTTGAACTTAACCACCAGCTTATAAAAGTCCACTATATGTATAGACTGTTACATATAAGCCTCATCATTACCACAAACTAAAAACTTAGAGATACTATCAAACATAGAAAATTAAAATTGTAGAGATGAATAACTGCACTGAAATATTCAATAGAGGTGTTTAAAAGCAAGATAAATCAAGGAGAATAAAGGATCAGTGACCTCATACACCAGGGTGCAAAATTCTTCCAAAGCAATCAAAAGAAGAAAGAAATAAAAAGAGTGAGACTAGCTCAAGGGACTTATGAGACATCATTAAACATGCCAACATAGGCTTTATACATGTCCCAGATGGAGAAATAAGAGACAAAGAGGTAGAAAGAATTTCCAAAGATATAATGGCTGAAAACTTCCCTAAACTAGGAATACAAACTGCCAGATCCAGGAAGATTAAATAATACCAAATGAGATAAAACTGGAGACTCACATCTAGACACAGTATAATTGTCAGAGGTGGAAAGAATCTTAAAAGAAGATATATTCAACTTATTCAACACAAGACAACTGCCATAAGACTTTAAGTAAATTTTTTAGCATAAACTATGCAGGACAAAGGAAGTGGAGTTATATATTTGAAATGCTGAAAGAAGAAAATAGAAAAGAAAAGAAAGAAAGAAAGAAAGAAAGAAAGAAAGAAAGAAAGAAAGAAAAGAAAAGAAAAGAAAAGAAGAAAAGAAAGAAAAGAAAAGAAAAGAAAAAAAGAAAAGAAAAGAAAAGAAAAGAAAAGAAAAGAAAGAAAAGAAAAGAAAAGAAAAGAAAAGAAAAGAAAAGAAAAGAGAAACGTGCCAAACAAGAATACTAGGCAAAGTTGTCCTTCAGAACCGAAGGAGAGCTAAAAGATTTCCCAACAAAAACATCACCACTACACTAGCCTTAAAGAAATTTCATAGGGAATTCTTTCAGCAAACACGAAAAGCTGCTAATTAGTAACATGAAAACAAGAACATATGATACCAGCAAAGATACAAATATAGTAAAATTCAGAAAACTTCAATGTTACAATGGTGGTAGGCAAATCTTTAACTTTAGTATCAAGGTTAAAACACAAAAGTATTAAAAATAATTATAACTACAATAATTTGTTAGTATATACACAACATAAAAATGTATGAGTTGTGATAACAGAAATATTAAGTGTAGGGGAAGTATCAACAAATATAATTTTTATGCATTCAAATTCAAGTTATGAGCTTAAAATAGATTCTATAAATATTAGATGTTTTATGTTAGCCTCATAGTAACCACAAAATAAACCTTTTAGTTTGTTTCATACACAAGAGATGAAAATCAAGGATCAAAGAATATCATTATACAAAAAATCATAAAATCAAAAGAGATTAAGAAACAGAGAAAGTAATTACAAAAAGCAAGAAGATAATGAAAAAATGAAGATAATGGCAATGGTAATTACACAGCTATCAATAATTACTTTAACTGGAAACAGATCAAATTCTCCAGTGAAAATACACAGTAGAGTGGTTGAATGGAAAACAACAAAACATAGCAAATACAAAAAAAACAAGTATCAGCTAGATGCTGCCTACAAGAAACTCACCTCAGCTTTAAGGACGCACACAAGTTCAAAGTGAAGGATGGATAAAGATGTTCTGTGCAAAGCAAAAAAAAGCAGAGGTAGCTATAGTCAGATTCTAGGCCCCAGACCATAATAAGAGACAAAGAAGGACGTTATATAAATATACAATTGTTAATTCATCGAGACGATAGAACATTAAGAAAATATTGTTGTTCCCATGTAGGGTTGACTAGCCACAGACAGGAGGGGTGCCACAAGCACAGGAGCCAGACTCTGACCCACACTGGACACCCCCTGCATTGGGAACCTGCATATGGAAGATGAGTTTCAGAGCATCTGGCATTAAAAATTAATGGGGCTTAATGTCAGGAAAGTTGCAGGAGGATAGGAAACTGAGTCAGTCTCTCCCTCTGCCTCCTTAACAAGATGGTGTGCTAAACAACTTGGCCTGAGGCATAGCATAGACACAGCAGTGTCAAAAGCACCTGGGGTATCCATGAAGGGGATTTATTGACTAGTCTTAGCAAGGCCTCGGAGCAGCAGGGATCTGCAGAATTCTCCAGGAAGAAGGTGTGCTGGCGGGTACCATTTTCCTCATTCTTCCCAGCCTGGATAGCAGGGCACTTGAGGACGCCAGTTCCCACACTCTCCATATGCCTTGTCTACACTGCAGCCACCCTGAGGTACTCCCTGCAGACCTGCCTGCCTCAGTAAGCATCCCTTCCCAGGGGCTCCTGCCCTGGCACACCTGGCAGACATCCACAGCCAGTACCAGCATCTATCCAAAAGGACTCCTTCTCTGAAGAGTGGGGCAGATACCCCCCCAATGCACCAATGCACCCCCAGTTCTTGCAGCTGAGCCTTTCAGCTGGCCTCACGGGTAGCAAGCCCGGCCCTTCGTTGTGTCTGCAGCTCTGGTCCAGGTAATTGAAGATTCCTCGACGGAGAGATGGCCCCATACACCACTGAGCCCTCAGAGACAGCAGTTGGGCCTTTCAACACTAGCACTGGGTCAGTCAAGGAATCAAAGATGAAGTAAAAAAAAAATGCATGGAGGCACAGGAGAGTGAAAAGACAATGGTCCAAAAATCTTTGGGATGCAGTAAAAGCAGTTATAAGAGAATAGGATATAGTAATGAAAGAACCAAAAAAATCTCAAACACTCTAACCTCATACATAAAGGGACCAGAAAAAAACAAAAACACAGATTGTAGAGTACAGAGTACAAATAAATGAGACAGAGACAAAAAAAAAAACAATAAAAGAGATCAATGAAATCTAGATCTAGTTTTCTGAAAAGAGAAACAAAATTGGTAAGCCTTTAGCCAGACTCACCAAGAACAAAGAAATACTCCTAAAAATGTGCAAAGGTAGTAGTCTCTTGGACGTTACCCTTAGCAACATGTTTGTGGATAGGTCTCCTCAGACGAAAGAAACAAAAGCAAAAATAGATTATTGTTACTACGCCAAAATAAAAAAAAAAATTGCACAGTAAAGGAAACCATCAATAAACAAAAAGGCAATCTATTAAAAGGGAGAGGATATTTGTAAATGATACATCCATTAAGGAGCTCATATTTAAAATCTGTAAAGAACTTAAATAACCTAACATCAAACAAACTCATTAGAGGAACCAAATAGACCTTTTTCTCAAGAAGACATATTGATGCCAAAAGACCGATGAAAGACAGATGAAAGGAAGCTCACCATTGCTAATCATCAGGGAAACGCAAAACAAAACCACAATGAGATATTTCCTCACAGGAGTCAGAATAGGTAATACCGAAATGACTAGTAATAGCAAGTGTTGATGAGAATGTAGACAAAAGGAAACTCTCAAGCACTGTTAGTGGGAATTAAATTGGTCAACCACTTGGAAAACAGTATGAAGGTTTCTCAAAAAAATTTTAAAAAAGAAAATAGAAATACCTCTTGATCCAGTAATTCCTCACCTGCATATTTGTCCAAAGAAAATGAAAACACTAATTTTAAATAATATGAACCCCCATGTTTACTGTAACATTATTTACAATAGCCAAGATATAAAAGCCACCCCAGTGTCCATTAATACATGAATGGACAAAGATATATATATATATGCCAGCCCTTTTTATGGATATATATATATATCCATAAAAAGAATGATATCTTGCCATTTGCCTCAACGTGGATCATTATAACTGAAATAAGTCAGACAGAGAAAGACAAAGACAAGTATCATATGATTTCATTTAAGTGTGGAATTTGGAAAACAAAACCATTGAACAAACAATAAACAGACTCCTGAACACAAATAACAAACTGGTACTTGTCAGAGGAAGGTGAACAGATGGTTGGGTGAAAAAGTGAAATATTAAAAGGTACAATTTATAGCTATAAAATAAGTCATGAAAATGAAAAATACAGCATAGGGAATACAGGGAATTATATAGTGTATGGTGACTACACTTACTGTGGTAAGCACTGAGCAAGGTATAGAATTGTCAAATTCGTATGTTCTACGTTTGAAACTCACGTAACATTGGATATCAACTATACTTTGATAATATATATATTTTTTAAGTTGTAGGAAAAAATGAAGAGAGATGGTGATTTCAAGGATATCTTTTGTAAAACAAGAAATTTTAACCATGGTCGCAAGAATAATGCAGAAAGTTTCTTCAATAAGCACAGTTTCAAGGGTCTAAAAATATGTAGACAAATACATTACCTCCATATAGAAGTACAGTGAGAGAAATATTAATTTATTTAAAGTGTCTATACCTTTATTAATTCTATGGGTCATTCAGGCTCTCTCAACATTTTTTCAGTTCTTGCTTTGAGCCTTTTCTCATGACAATTTTAGGATTTTTTTTTTAATCGACTAGAATCCTTTTTGTTATCATTTCCCTTCTCCTTTCTGCAGTAGAGGTTCAAAGGGGATTTTTAATAAGCCAGTTAAAGTTCCCCAAGTGATTTCTTTTGAGAAAATCCCCCAACTTTTACCTTGTTTACACTTACTCTGGGCTTGAGTAATTCCACATATAGCTCTGTCTCCATGGTAACTTCAGTAGTTTCAGTTCTGTCTTATTTTGGTTGAAACCTTTTTTCTCTGCCTTTCATTATTTTCTTTGCTCCTTTTTTAAAGTATTTAGGTGACTTCACAATCTTCTACTTCCTAAAGTTTTTCTAACACTACTGACTTACATCTAGGTTGAAACCAAGAGCTGTGTAAAACGCACTGTGATTGTTCTTTGGATGATTTATGAGAACGTCCATTTACCATAGTAACTATGTCCCATCTGTTGAATCTTCATGGCCGCAGGATATTTTACATAGAATATATGGAAACAATTTCTGAATGGAAACAAATTCTTCTAAAGCTAAAGTTTTTTTATTATCTGCTGTAAAAAGTACCATCACAGTCAGATTGGTTTGATAGTGGTGGTTTTGTCATTGTCCATCTTGAAGTTACTGCTTTTATCAAAACTACATTGCAACAGAAGATAGAAAAAATAGATGGGAAAAAATAATCACTGTGAGTGAGAAAGCAGCAGCCCCATGCGTATGCCATTCCTGGCGTAGTAACAGGAAGCAGGTAGTTAGCAGGGGGGATATGTGAATACACCAGTAACGAAGATGTGATGGTGACAAAAATAAAAAATGTAAGAAGTTTTGCCAAGAAATTTATTTTTTTTAAATGAGAAATCAGGTTTTCATACTGATTCTGCTACACAGAAGCAATCATTTTATCATGAAAGGTTATGGCAAAATTAGCCAGAATCTTGTCAAGACAAGAAGAAAAGTCAATATGAGATAAGCAGAACCCAGATCCATAACTTCATTTAAACAGGGGTTTATAAATCTTGCCAGGAATATGTAGCCCTCAAAAATTATAGGCAACATCTGTGAAACCTTCATAGAAAGTGTTTCTAGTCAGGTTTATTCTACATGAGCCAATCATAAATTTTTTTGTTTTTGTTGGTTGCAATGAGAGAACTCTCAATGAATCTCAAGTAAAAGTAGAAAGTGTCTCTCACATAATGGAGACGTTTAAGGCAAGACTCACCAGAGACACAGATGGATGCAGGGATTCAGACAATGGCATCTGGGCTCACGCTCTCATCTCCCCGAGAAGCTCATGCCCAGTAGCAGGTACCATGGCCATTACCAGCCCAACTTCACTTTATTTTCAAATAGCAAATGCATAACGTAGGGCTCTTCGTCCCTGAAATCTGCCAACGCACCAGAGACAGCAGTGGTTTGATTAGCTTAGACCACACTGGGCCAGTCCCTATGGTCATAGGGCCACTGGATAATCTCATTATACGTCATCTATAGGGCGGGAGTGATTCCGAAGTGAAAAAACACTAGATAAGCACCAAAGGGGGTGGGGTGGGGTGGGGAATAGTAGATATCTATTACAGACTTGAACTTCGTCTATCTCTGAACATGAAATGACCATATTAAGGGGTTTTATTGACACTCACTACATAAAAATTGCTTTTTGTTAAGAAAAATGTTACATAAATTATATATTTTCCTCTTCCATTGCAACAGATCATCCATTTTCCTAGTCACATCTTAAGTAATAATTGCACGTAAATTAGAGAAATACGTATATGTATTTTAAAAGTATGTTTAAACTTTTGTCTTCATTTCTACCACGTTCTTCTGCTAAATAAGTATGTTTATTTTCACTTGAGCTACCTCATAGAATTTTTCTGCATTTCCCTGTTTTATCTAAAAAAATATAAATCATTCTATTTATCAGCTAATATTAAAATATTCCATGCCTAGGATATGAATCAGTAGAAACATCTCCCTTGGACTGATGCCCAACTAGTTAATAATTAAAGTCTCAACTGTGTAATCTTTAGGCAGACATTGGCTAATATTACCTGGTGACTTTTTTTGTTCCTTCAAATGTTCTGCAGTGTGTCCTACTTTCATGACAGAGGCTTCTGACTTTTACTCCTCCAGAGATATAGAAAAGAAAAATGACAAAATGAGGATGCAGAACAGCTTTGTTTTCACCATTATTCTAATACCGATGCATCTTAAATGGTTGGTGAAATTGCCAAAAGAAGGTAGAACATATTTTTTAATGACTCTTTTGACAGGCAAAGACCTCACCCAATAATCAAATATTTTTTTCGAGTATTTTTTAAGACCAATTTTCCCTTACGTAGGAATTCTTTGCAGTGAAGAACATGATCCGATATATATTAAGCAAACCACACAGCAAAATGGTTTAAAGGTAAACACTAAAGTCAGTCTATTGAGATCAAATCTAAGTCTACAGGCTTGTGGCAATTTAACACAAAAAAGTTTCCTTTGTTGTTAACATTACAATTAGTATTTAACCTATCACAGTGCGTTAGTTGATCCTGCACAATTATAAATAAGGATGATTCAACCAATTTCAAATAAAATTGAAATATATATACATATTTACAACTACCCACATAGCTGCATTAATTCCAGGTATTCCACAGCGATTCAATATTTCTGTGCTTTGTGCTATGCTCACAAGCACAGCTACCATCTGTCACCAGGCACCGTTATTATATCATTGACTACATTTTCTATGCTATACTTTTTATCCCCATGACTTATTTATTCTATAACTGGAGTTCTCGGTTTCCTATTCCTTCTCACCCATTTTGTCCATCCCCTTCCCCTTGACAAGCATCAGTTTGTCCTCTTGTATCTGCTTTTGGTTTGTTTATTCACCGGTTTTGTTTTTTTAGATTCCAGATTTGAGTGGACTCATACAGTATTTGTCTTTCTCAGAAAATATTTTAATAGCCAAATAATATCAACATCTACCTAAAACATATTCGTTATCTGTAAATTTTGTAGAGAATATGTTTAGGATCTCTCATGAAAATTTAGAAAGATTATGTATATTTTCAATAGATGTTAATTGTTTTCAGACATGCTACAAATTTAACATTGTTATTGTCTCAATGTGATATCCGTGTCACTTGATTTTGGAAAGGTATAAGGTACCATTATTTGGCTAGAGTTTTATTTGTCCTCTTGGCACACCCTATAACAGTTCATAACTTCCAACATAAGTGAAGTTAAATGATCCCTGTTTATGATTTATATAAGACCTTGAAACATACTATTTATTTTTAAACAAGAGTTCTCTATCATTGCTTATAATGCTATTCTGATGGCTTCAATATAGAAGTACACAGTATAAGATGACTAATTTGTTTCTGATCTATTGAAATATCTTACATTTTATATTAACATGGATGCAAATGTTTAATCACACATCCATTAGCACCTGCATTCTTATATTCCATACTTCAATAAACCTAATGTTTTAAAAAATGTTTATATGTGAATATATATATGTATATATGCAGAAATACTATCAGTGCTCAGAAAAATTTCTTAATAAGCTGTGTTATCATAAAACCTTTCAATATAGAGTAATCAAACCATCTGGGAAAGGAAATCTACTATCCAAAGGGAGTAAAATCATCATCTTGAAAGATATCTGTACTCCCATGTTCATTGCTGGTGTCACTCACAATAGCCAGGATATGGAAACAACCTAAGTCTTCATTGATGTGAATGGATAAAGAAGATGTGAGATAAACACACAATAGAATATTACTCAGTTTTTAAAAAGGAAGGAATTCCTGCTATTTGTGATACGTGAATGAACTTGCAGGATATTATGCTAAGTGAAATAAGCGATACACTGAAAGGTAATATTACACTATCTCATTTATACGTGGAAGCTAAAGAGAAGGAAAAACAAAAACCTGAACTCATAGCAAAAGTAGAATGGTGATTACCAAGGGCTATGGGGAAAAGGGGAAGAAAGAAGAGAGAGATGCAGAGGAGGCAGAGAGAAAGAGAGAGAGAGAGAGGGAGGATGGAAGGACAGAAGAAGGACATTGCCAGGAACAAAGGGGAGGAAAGAGGATGATGGAGAGATATTGTTTAATAGATACAGAATTTCAGTTTTGCAAGATGAAGAGTTCTAGAGAAAGATGGTGGTGATAGATTTACAAAAATATAAATAATACATATATGGGATATACATATTACCATTGAATTAGTGCTTAAAAATGGTTAAGATAGTAAATTTTGTTATGTGTATTGTACAAGAAAAATTGGAAAAAATTTTTTTTCAGCCTCAAATGTAAAAAGCAGATAGAAGGGACACCTGGGTGGCTTGGTGGTTGAGTGTCTGCCTTTAGCTCAGGTCATGATCCTGGGATCCTGGGATTGAGTCTCACATTTGGCTCCTGGCAGGGAGCCTGCTTCTCCCTCTGTCTGTGACTCTACCTCTCTGTGCATCTCTCATGAATAAATAAATAAAATATTAAAAAATAAAATAAAAAGAATATACAAGTAATTTTCTAAACTTTTCATAATATTGTAAATAAGAAGTGATTTTAGGACTTTTTTTTTTTTTTTTTCTACAGAGGTAGTCATGTTCTTAAAAGAAGTGCTCTATGTATTTGTTAGGATCTTCCCCCTAAGAGTTAAAAAAAAGTTGACTACATTTCAGAGTTCTATAAAGTAGTTTTTCTGTCAGTGAAAGTAATCGTTACACAAGAATAAAACTGACATTTGAAAAATTATGATTGTCTTCCTTTTTTACAGTGAAGTCTTTTAGAGTGTAGTCATTACTGAAAATGTATGTTTCAAAGTGTAAAGTCAGAGTAACATTTTACAATGCAGATTTATTTATTAATTTATTCATTTTTACTCAGATGCCATGCCACGGATTAACTGTTGTGTTGATAGAAATTTTTGCTACTTGAGATAAATTCAAGGACTAAAAAAAAGATACTTAGACAACAAAGAATAAGGGCAGTAGTAGAAAATAGTTCCTGATATACATTTAATCTCTCCTGTCACAGTAACACTGAATTACTAAACTAAATTAAAAAAAAAATTATCTTTATTCAGTGGTTAACTCCTGGTGCAAAGAAGTATACCACAATGTCCCGTATGTTCTGAATATCTTAGAAAAGAAATAGTCATGATATCTGACATAAGGTAATTAAGCATCAAAACCACAACGACTACCACTAAAGGCTAGGAGTTCACTGTATGAAGGAAATGAGAAAAAACTTTCTGACCCCACTCAAAGTAGATATTGATTCCTTTCTCTTACAAGAATTTTGAGGTGGATATGCTGTGCTACAGTTTTCTCATACATTCTGATTTCATAGTAGTGAGTGCACACAAACAAACAAAACCAGTCCATAGGAAGGGAGTTTAGGGAAGTTGGACACAACTCAACAAAAGGAGAAGTCATTGAACCTATTGAAAGGAAGCAGAAACTTTCCCAGACATTGAGCTTTAAACAATGAGGGCTTCAAGATCTTGAATACGTCTATGAGCAAAGAAGAGATATGTTGAAAACAGGATAAATCAATTAGAATATGAACTTCTTCAACAAAATAATTGTTCTAATTGCTCAAAGAAAATTTCCCAGTGATGTGATTGATATTTATCACCAGTTCTTTAGTAGGAAGAGACTAGAAATTGTCAGAACTTGATTTACAGTGTTTATTTATCATTGATTTTATTTACACATATATTTAACAATGTGTCATGTTTTCATTATAGAGCACAGAAATATTAATTTATCTTATTTTTCCTATTTAGCTGGTTTAATCTGTTAATCTATTTTTGAAATTTTCATTTTTAATTTTTTCATTCCAGAATATTTGTTCATCCTTAAATATTGCATATATTCTGTAAAAATATTTTTGGCTAACTTATGCATTTGGCTTTTCATGAAAGAAAATACTGTTTGCTTTGGGAGCTATACAAATACTATTATAATGTGCAAGAAAGCCTATGTCAAATTTCTGTCAGTTCCACTACTATCATTAACTAGACTAGGCAAATATGATCCTTAGGATGCTTTTTCCTTCTGAGTTTCAACCTAAAATAACCAAGGATATTCTTCTTTTCCTCAACCTATCAAACCCTTCAGCCAAGTAATCTTTGATTTATGCACAGAAGTCACTGATATACATCAGAACTTTACATCAACAAAGTATAGAACCAATCCCCTATTCTTGTTTCTGTGTCATGTTGAAAATGTCATGAGGTTAACTGACTTGTCCAAATGGTTCATTAGATAGCCTATCAAGTAGATGACTAATGTGAATAGATAATATTCAAAAGAAAAGTTAAATCTCAGATAAAACACATATTTCTGCTTTACTTTAATGGAGAAATTAAAGCCACATACAAAATCTTCTTTCTCATGCAATTATGCTTGAGTTCCTTATAGTCTCATGTCAAGTAGCTTTATGTACCCCATTTAGGGAATCCTGCATCAAGCAAAATCAGTTGAGTTCTGCCCAGGTCACTCACTGTGCTCAGTAATTGGTTAGAAGTAGCCTAGAGGAGGAGGTGGGTCCTCACATAAAAATATATAGAACATATTAAAGCTGGACAATGTCAATTGTTGTTGTTGTTGTTGTTTCTATGTCAGGGCCTCTTGAAATGACATTTGAGAGATGAATCTCCATGGTTGTTTTATAGGTCAAGGAAGGCGTCTCTAGAGATTTGATATCTGAGCAGTATACAGAATGAAAAGAAGGGATCAGTAACTGATCTGACCTGGCCATTTTCTCTCTTCAGTGTATCAAAAACACTCAGCTACAAACATCCAATTCCAAAGTATTTATAATTATTATTTCCTCTTTATACCTCAAAGGCCAAAGTTTTGAATTATGCAGTACATTCCTTTCAACATGTATTCCCTCACAATTCTCTTTATTCTGCAGCCCTAGTAACACCATAAGATTGGTATAAAGCTGCCCTTATAACATCTATTTCAACAGCTTCGTGGAGTAGAGTGCTGGTACCATATGGGAACCCAGAGGTGGACATTTTCTTTAGAATAATGTCAAAAGTAGGAGATACTATTGTAGAACTGCGGTCCCATTAATAATTGGGGATAATATAACTTCTGGATAAAAGAAGTCAGGTAGGAGCACTTCACTTGTAAAAGCAAGGCAAATATCATTTCCTTTTTGGGCAACAAAGCCAAAAAGTTGTATCTGACCTATAGGGTCTTGCATAATATCACCTTAATCCATTGCACCCACTTTATGGCAAAAGAAATCAGATGGTGAACGTAGGACCATAGGATCCACTGGGTCTATCATATAGTGAATTATGCAGCTGCTGCTTTCTGGTATAGCACAGTTGATGGTGTTACTAGGCCATCGCTATAGACATTATAAGTGCAGTTTTATACCACTCTTACCTGGGAATAAACACAGTAGGTGGTTTCTTAGGTCATACGGTTTAGAATACCAACTTTTTCAAGATTTTGTTGCCTTCCTCCACTCTATCTCCACTTTTCTGCAAGCTTTTGTTTAATGTGGGCCATTGCTATTTTCCTTGTTTCCAGGGACCATTCTGGCAAGGTATCAGAATGGCCCTAAAAACCCTTTCTGGGGCATTAAACCCCAAAAGTCACAAGAGAGTGCTCATATATTGACAAAAACCATTACCTAATTTAAAGTCCACACACAACACACACACACACACACACACACACCTTTTATTTAGCACTTTTAAAATAGTCCAGTTAGGTCATGCTGAGACTGGATCGCAGTTATTATTAGTCAACTGTCAAGGAGAGGAGGTAAGCAGATCGTAAAGAGAGAATAAATTACAATAGGAGATAATAAATTACAATAAATTACATCATGTAAAACCTCTTCATAAGCTTTAAGCAAAGGGTTGCCATTATTTTTTAACAAGGGGCACCAAGGTAGTCAGGGATCCTGGTGCATCTACCCTTATATTTCATGTCTTCCTCCTTTCCTTTTACGGTGTTGACTCCAACATAGTGGATGTTTCTAGGCTGAGAATTAACTCTTCTCTGAATTTCTCTCTTTTTTAGGATTTTATTTACTTATTAGAGAGAGAGCAAGCAACCACAGAAGGTGGGGTGGGGGGGCAGAGGAAAAGGGAGAAGCAATCTCCTCATTGAGCAAGGAGCCCAATGCAAGACTTGATCCCAGGACCCCAAGATCATAACCTGAGCTGAAGACAGATGCTTAACTTACTGAGCCACCCAGGTGCCTCAGTCTTCCTTGAATTTCTACCACTTATAGAATTATGCCCTATACCTGATAGTCAGCCTCCTTCATCCTCTAGCTGTAGCTGCAGGAGATAAAGATTTCCTTAAAAGCTGCTAAGGAGGAATTCTTTCACAAGCTAGTTTAATCTGTCAGTTGAGAGATCTGAGACTATCACTTTCTCAAATTAATTAATCATTGGCACCTAGCAACAGCCATCTAATTCTACTATTCCTATAATCACTACCTCTCCCACTTCTCTCAGACACCTGAGATGTTGCTTTGCTAGCACATCCTTTTTTTTTTTTTTTTTAGTACATCGTATTCCAATCCACCATAGACAAAGTCTTAGCAATCACACTGCTAGAACATTCCAAGCACTGTCAATATTCTACTTGCAACCAGTGTTGAGATCCTCCTTGCCATCCAGAATCTCAGTTTTAGGAGCTCATTTCTAGAATGACTCCTCATATGCACTGTCTTAGGTTAAGTTTTCTAGAAAAAGAGTCCACTATGGAGATTTCTTTCAAGTGGATTATTAGGGAAAAGCCCTCAGGAAAAAAGAAAAAGAAAATGATGCAATAAAGATCAAAGGCAAATTTTAAATGATGATATCATCTCAGCTGGAGATTAGTTCCAGTCTGATCCCACATGGAATCTGTGGAACATAAATTTCGCCAAAAAGTCAATGCTTCCTTGCAACAAGTTACTTTGAACTCTTATACCAGTCAGTCACTGGCCATGGTCTGCCCTCCAAAGAGATGAGAGCGGGGAGAGAATCCCTGCTGAGGCGCATGCTATTTGGCCAAGAGCTATCTTCTGGAAATGAGGGCAGGCAAGAGTCATCTGCTAAGCATAAGCCTCACAATAGCAGGGACACGGGTACACCAGTTGGTTGAGAAGCTCAGGAGGGACACATTCAGCAACAAGTAGCACATGAAAGAGACTCATTAAATTAAAAGATCATCTTTGTGAAAAACACTACTCAGGCCCATAACACAATTAACAATGCTAATTAACAATTAACAGTGCTCCTTTTACATGGTAGATAAACTACAGTTTAAGGGGGAATAAAGAAAAGGAAAGGGTAGATATCTCAACTCTAGAAGTATAGAGTAAAGCTGAGTTGAGTTTACAGTATGGCGACCTTTAGAGAGGGTGTGTCATAATAGCAGTTCAACTTCATTCTCCATACCTTATGGGTGAGTTACAAATTTCCCCCTAGAAAATAAATGCAGGTCATGAAACATAAGAGATTTATATGCTCAAGCCAAAATTGGGTATTTTATATTGGATATTTACTAAAATGACTCTTCTATGGAAATCAATTAAAATGATAAATATCATTACTACTCATTTGCCTTGGGGAATTTAAATGATGAAATGGAAGAGCAATGGGAACCATCCTAAACACAGAGATGGTCTTTGATCAATTACCTAGTTCGAGAGTCCAAAAAGTCACAAATTTGTCATCATCTCCAGTACAACGTACATGGCCTGCAGCTACACAATCAGCAGGAATTAATTAAAAGAATGTCGTTAGTGGAAATCTCAAACACCAACTACATTGCGTGAGGGCTGCTACATGATTTGTTATGGATGAAAGAGAAATGTTTTCCTTGAACCAATTCACTTTGATCAAATCAGTGATCTGTAGAATTATTCAGTGAGAGATCCTACTATCAATCTATTCATTAGTCAGTGAGACACATTATTTTGCCACTCCAGTTTAGGAAAAAAAAAAAAACACACTTCTTAATATAAAATTCATGGGAAAACACATTTCCTGAGATATTAGAACATCTAGGATATAACCTGGTATTTCATAAATTTTATGAACCCTAATTTCTTTCTCAACAATTGGTCTACTGTATGAGGGATTTAAGCCTTGTTTAATTATTGACCTTTAGGAAGGAAAGTCGTATCTAGAGGATACATGGGGAAGAGATAAAAACAAATTTAGGAGGTAGCTGTGTGAAGTTTTCCTCTTTTCTTCTTATTTTTTCTTAAAGATTTCCACTGTAGTTCTACAGGTGATGGAAGACAAAACAGAAGCCTTGATTAGGCCAAGTTCAATGATAATTGAAAAAGGCCGAAACAGAGAAAAAAAAGTAATAGCTAATAAACATCAATTTCAAGTATGTATCTGGAGCAACAGAAAAGGGATAAAGATATCAAAGGAAAAACAGTGAATACAGTGTCCACTTGATCAAAGAATATAAAAATCCTGAACTCCCAATAAATAACAAGTAATGGCTTAAATAACATTCTATACACCAAGAAGAATGGTACAGTTACAAGAATGATTGCAAAAGTAAAACCATTCTTAAGCTAGGCTATTTAAAAATGCCAAGTTATCACTTCCTGCTATGGTGCACTGGGCACAGCAGGGCATTCCTTTTGTGATATTTCTGCCAAAACTGCATAACCTGAATCTAATCATGAGTCTACATCAGACAAAGCCAAATCGAGGGACATTTTACAAAATAACTGGCCTATAATTCTACAAAATAACTGGCCTATAATTTCAAAAGATGCCAAGGTTCTGAAAGACTAAGAAAATTTTAGGAAACTAGAAGCTTGACAACTAAGTGCAATGTGTTATACTGGAATGGATCCTGGACTAGAAACAAAAAGAACATTTTGCAAGAAAGAACACTGAACAATTTTAGACATCTGAACAATGTCCCAATGATTAGATAATAATATTGTATCATCTATTTCCTGGTTTTGATCACTGTAGCATGGTTAAATAATTTTTTTTGTCATGCAAACTAAATCCTTTTGGGGAATACAGATACTACTCTAAAACAGCTGATCAAATGATAATACACATGTATATAGAGAGAAAAAAAATGCGGTGAAATGTTAACATTTGGAAAATCTTCATGAAGTTTTTGAAAAATTTTTTTGTATTTTTCTTGCAAATGTTCTCTCAGTATCAAATTCTCAAAAGGTTTAGAAATGGCAATTGATATCAGAAAAAGAAAAAATCATGACAAGTAGAATAGAACTCACTTTAAATGCCAAGGAATTTATTTATTTTTGGCTTAAAAACTATAATTGTATAATATGCTTAACCTGTTAGTTTTTAGGAAATTTTTTAAAGATTTTATTTACTTATTCATGAGAGGCAGAGAGAGAGAGAGAGAGGCAGAGACCTAGGCAGAGGGAGAAGCAGGCTCCATGAAGGGAGCCCAATGTGGGACTTGATCCCAGGAGCCTGGGGTCACCCTGAGCCAAAGGCAGATGCTCAACCACTGAGCCACCCAGGCGTCCCAGCTTCTTAGAACTTTTTTTTTTAAACATTTTATTTTTATTTATGCATGAGAGACACAGAGAGATTGAGAGGCAGGGACACAGGCAGGGGGAGAAGCAGACTCCATGCAGGGAGCCTGACATGGGTCAGGCTGGCCCGAAGGAGGCGCTAAATCGCTGGGCCACCCAGGTTGCCCTTTTTAGAACTTTTAATTGTGTAAATCACATTGATACCAGTACATGTAATAGCATAAGAATATAAAAGATAAATTTTTAAAAAACTGAATAAAATTTTAAAAAATAGAAGGAAAACTTGCTTTGAGACATTAATATGCTCGTATAACAAATAATAATTTTACTACATCATTTCTTTCCTAGTGGATAGAACTTGAAGCTGATATTTCAAATGCATGAATTTATATAAACAGCACTGCAGGTGCAATCATGTTTGTTGGGGTTAAAATTTCCCTGTACTTTCCCATAATTAACTAGTAGTAATTTAATACGATCGGGAAATTTAGTTCTCATTTTCAACTAACACCAATTAAGATAATTATATTGTACAGATAAATTCACTTTTTGCTTTTGATATGATGAATCACTCATTTCATTTTCATTTCTATTCTTGAATTGTTTGAGTCATGTCACTCTGTACTGTACAGATGTTTCTTCTTAGTTTCAGTTCAGTGGTGAATGAAGTGATTTAAGCAGTCCATCAAACATTGTGTTCCTGTCACACAGAGAGATTGCTGCACGGCAAAGTCATGAATTGTAGTTCTAAACTTTTTATATTTACAAACCATCAAAACTTCCGAATCGGTGTGGGAAATCATTACTTTTTTTTCTCCTTTAATATTCCATCTCCTAAGGTTTGGTAAAACATAGAAATGGGATTCAAATGTTTGTATTCCACTTAGTTGTGACTATGATGTATGCCATCGGTTTGTGTCACTGTTGTTGTACCTTAAGATTGTAGGCCTAAATGCTGGTGTTATTTAAAGTAAGCTAAATGCGGTAATTAAAAAAGGTTAAGATTACCACTGCCTTAAATAGTAGCAGGTACGCAAAATATACCACAGGCTGTAATTCAGAGAGCATCTTACAGGGGTGCTGGGTGGCTCAGCTGAGTAAGCCTCTGCTGATTTCCATGCAGGTCATGAGCTCAAGCCCCTCATTGGGGTGGAGTCTGCTTGAGATTCTCTTTCTCCTGCTTCCTCTGCCCTTTCCCCACTGCTGCACCTGCACACTTGCGCTCTCTCTCTTTCAAGAAATAAATGCTTAAAAAAAAAGGCACCTTACCAATATCATCTAAAATAACTGCAGTCTGGGGGCACCTGGGTGGCTCAGTGGGTTAAGCCTTGTGTGCCTTCAGCTCAGGTCATGATCCAAGAGTCCCAGGATGGAGCCCCCATCAGGCTCCCTGCTCAGGGAGGAGTCTGCTTCTCCCTCTGCCCCTCAACAATCTCGTGCTCTCTATGTCGCTGCTTCCCAAATACATAAATAACATCAAATAAATAAATAAATAAATAAATAAATAAATAAATAAATAAATAAATAAATTAACTTCAGTTTTAAAAATCTATCAGCTCTCTCCCATATGTAACAAATAATTTCAGATAGAAAATAAACCTATTAGAAGTTATTTGAAGAGTTATTTCTAGAAGTTGTTCTAGATATCAGAGGATACAGTTCATACAGTTTACAATGAAATTACACTGAACAGAATTCTTTCAGGTGTAGTTTCCAATAAGTGTGCTATAGATCTACTAAAATAATTCCTGTACTGCTCTAGTCATTCTGCAAGTCTCACAACATTGTCTAAAATCTGGTTTTATATGTTTTTTTTAATCAATGTGACTTTATTTTTTCCATTTTCATATTGAGTGTTCATAATGTGCTAATGGTAAGGTACTGGAATATCATTGTAATCTGATTAAAGGTGAGAATAATTATTTAACTATTTGCTATTTAATAGTTACTTAATGAATAGTTATTTAAGGGGTATAAATGGGAAACCAAATACCTTGAAGTCTAAGATAAAAATCTAAGATCCTCACTATTCTCAGCCTGGTCTGGTGGAAACATCACTGAGAAGTCCTAAATCTAACCATAAACTAGTACAGAAGTGAGCAAGAAATCTCAACTTTAGGATTTCTGTATCTTGGTCTTTATTTTTTTTTTATTCATTTATTTGTTAAAGATTTTATTTATTTGAGAGAGAGTGAGCACAAGCGGGGTGGGGTAGGAAGGGAGAAGCAGCTCCTTGCTGAGGAACCCAGTGCGACTGGGGGCTCCATCCCAGGACCCCAGGACCCCAGGACCCTGAGACCACGACCTGACTCAAAGTCAGATGCTTAACCGACCGAGCCACCCAGGCACCCCTCTGCATCTTGATCTTTAAAATAAAGCGGCCCGGCTAGAAGAAACACGAAATCCCCTTACGTGTAAATCCTCAATGTTTTTCTTTGTGAAAACAAAAGAATTTGATCAGTCACTTGCTGAAGAGTAATTATCATTTTTGTTAGGTTAATTAACATTTAGTTTAAAATATGTTTCTGGGATCCCCGGGTGGCTTAGCGGTTTAGCGCCGCCTTTGGCCCAGGGCGTGATCCTGGAGACCCGGGGTCGAGTCCCACCTTGGGCTCCCTGCATGGAGCCTGCCTCTCCCTCTGCCTGGGTCTCTGCCCACCCCCCACCCCGTGCCTCTCATGAATAAATAAATAAAATCTTTAAAAAAATAAAATGTTTCTGGATTCATACACCTTTATATAATTATAATCTGTTAAAAGAACTCAAAGTAACAATACCCTTAATTTTGAATACCAAATTTCCCATGAAGTTGTATCCAAAATAGCAAAATTTTAAATCACAAAGGAAAACATAAATACTTTGGGTTAGCTGTTATAATCTGCTTCTGCATATTCTGACTACATTTATTTCAGGAAGAGTCATGCTATACTTATACATGATATATAATTGATTTTCCAAGTGATATGCTACTCACACAAAATAATATGGCAAAAGAGTAAGAGTTGTGGTATGTTGGAAAGACCAATGGAGATTGAATAGAAAGATAATTTAAATGCAGATTGTGACAATTACATCAAATAACATGTATAATTTTCCTGGAATCAAGTCCTAGCTTTTCAGCCAAAAAAAGTGAATAACTGATATTTCATCTATTGATATAGTGAGGATTCAATCAGCTAATATTGACTAAATAAATCTTAAATAGTAAATCACGATAGAAATTTAAAATATATTTTCTCCTTGAGGAAATTTATTTATTCAGATTCTAAATAATGTCTGCTTTCCAGAAATATAGCTATTTCCCCATTTAAAACATGTACATCTGAAAACATTTATTATAAATATTGGCCAATGCTCTGCTATAGCTTATCTTTATTTATTTTCATTTTGCTATCACTTGCCATC
This sequence comes from Canis lupus baileyi, assembly GCF_048164855.1. Taxonomy (NCBI): domain Eukaryota; kingdom Metazoa; phylum Chordata; class Mammalia; order Carnivora; family Canidae; genus Canis; species Canis lupus. The sequence goes on along the minus strand of NC_132872.1, from coordinate 28,539,194 downwards.
ACTTGCTTTAGAACAATAGATATTAGCTTTAAATTGGTTTGATTTTATTTTCATTTAAATCTTGAGCTGGTGACTATTTACATTACAAATTAATTAGGGTATTAGGAAGATATGTCTTATGATGATCTTTGATTAAAATAAAAGCCTGTGTAATAATTCCCTTTTACAGATGAATGAAAATTAGGAATTTCTTTTTCTCCAAAGGTTTGTTGAATAAAGGTGGGTGTTTCAACAGGCAAAACTGTGTTTGGGCATGATCCTCAAGTGTCCTCTGTTAGCCTGACCTCAATTTCTTCTTTTGGCCTTCAGTTTTCCCTTCATGTGGACCACTTTGGTAAAGTTCTTTGATCTCTTTCATGAGGTCTCTTTCAGCCCAGCAGTTCTCAGTGTTTACATTATGTCTAGGTTATGTTTGTCTTGGGTACAGAGGAAGTCTTCTGTATTTGCTTCCCTATGCTGTGGTTCACAGAACCCAACGAGGCTAAGATCATCTCCTTCCACCTGCATGTAAAGGAATCATCCTGTTACCAAAGATGCAGAAACTCCAAAACTCCATGTGGCTCCTCAAGATCCTGTACTAACACCACAGAATCATTTCTTGCTGGAATCTTGCACCTTTGTAAACATACCCAGAAGGCCCTCTGCTTTCCAATCCTTCAAAGCTCTCTGGAGATGAGGTCACCGCTTCCCTTTAGGATTTAACACCTTGGAATAGCAGACATAGGCCCCATTGACGTGGAACAGTGGACTTTCTACCCACCTTGCTTTCCTTATGAGCCTGCTTTCTCCTTCCCACCTACGCAGTCTGTCTAGCGTCTGGAGTTCCCACACATGGAAAGGCCTTACTCAAAGGAAATGTCACACGGGTTAGGTCAGCTTCTCTAGATGCAAAGCCTGGGATCGCCATTTATTTTTTCCATCTACACAATTGATTGTCTTAAGGAGGTGCCCTGAGAGGGATAAGGTGAGGTGAGATGGTGGGGGGCGGGGGGGGGTGATGCTAAGCAAACAAGCATGTGTCTCCTCTGAAGAGGAGCTTCAGTCTAATACCATGAAGAGGCTCTAGAACAAAAATTATGTGACAGTTTATCCTACATTAAGGCCAGGTCATTTGCTGAGGTCTAGGGTGAGAGCAACGTTGGTTCCATCTGTCGGAGGAGAAGAGTGTCAAGGCTCCCAAGAAAGCACAGCTAGCTGTTAGCAACCAAACTATATAGCGGCTGGGAAGTGGCATGCAGCCACTCTTAAAGGGGCCATGGGCAACCTCTCCAGCATAGTTGATTATTATCTACATTTTTACCTGAGTTCCCCCAAAGAAAGACCTTAAGGTACGGAGGTAGGTACAGAAAATGTATTTGGGAAGTGATCTCAGAAAATACTTATGACTGTTATCAGAAGGAATGGAAGCATGGGTAAGTACCCCCAGCAGTCCTTGAATTCCAGACAATCTTTTCACTGCCCTGATTATGCAGCAATAATCTTGGCATATGATGTAAATAATGTTCAGTTACATCTTCTAGGATAATAAATGCTTTCTTTGGATCTTGACCTATCAGCATGAGGAGCCCACAGTGAAGAGGGAGGTGTTACGGTGTTCCCCATACTGGAGACTTGTGTTTTCTGGTGAAATTAGTCTATGTCTCTATTCCCACAAGCTAGAAATTGCATAGATGAAAACCCGAATTCCCCAAATGGATTAGGAAAATGATGAAGACAAGGAGCATTTCTACTTCGACTTTTTGGTTGCCAAGATCTTGTATTTTAGTTACTGGGAACAAAGCAACAGCAGCAGTGTGAGTCGTTGTTGGTTGAACAGGGTACCCCGTCTCCACATCACATACTCGTCAAGGTAACACTTTTCCTGAGCCTTTAAAAGGTCACCTCATATCACATCCGGTCAGCAGCTGAGTGATATGAACAGAAAGAGTTGATCCTATGATCACGTGCTCTTCATTGTTTTGCAATTCCCTGGGTCTGAGGCTGTATTATGGTTGATCCTATTACCCTGAGTCCTCTGAGAGTGGTGCTGACACAGTCAATGTGGACAGTCAAGGGAAATTTATTTCCAGAATATGTGACAATCCCAGAAAATACAAATTATTACTCATCTCTCTTTCAAGAAAGAAAATCCAATAAAAAAAAATCCAATGTAATCAACTTGCCACCATGTCTCCATGTCACTTGCCACCATGTTGATTCTCTTGAGAGATAGTAATATATTGAGGTTAAGGGTTCAGGGAAATAACCTCAAGAGGGGTCTGAGGATCACAGAACGCAAAGCAAAAGAATATGAACCAGAATGATATGTGTCACCTGGTCTCCACCTTCCAAGAGATCCACTGCCGCATTTTGGGTCTCTGGTACAAAACACTGAATCTAAGACTCCTCAAGAGATCTGGATACTCCCTTCCCCAGTGTTTGTTGCTCTGTTAGATGTCTGCATTACCCTTTCGGCAAAAGTTGGGGGAGGAAAAAATATGTGCGTATTTATATATGTGTGTGTACACATACTTGTCGCATGGCAGGTCTTAAGAGGACCAGATCTCTTCTTCAGCTGATGGCCTCTGAGATTGACAACAAGGTCGGTGTTTAAGCAGAGGGTGGGGTTGTGATTTTTCCCTATTTTCACTTATTCTATTTCAGTTATATTAATAATACAAAGAATATATTAAATAATATATTTCCATTATTTGTTTAATTTTTATGGAGACAGTTTATCTACACAAAAATGAACTTATTTCTTATTTCTCAATGGCTTATAATTGGATTTCCTAAAACTACAGAATAATCCTTTTTTTTCCCTCCTTTAATTATGTAGTTTGGTAGTTGAATACTGACACATTACTATGATACAGAATGCACTGAGTTCTGGCTACGTTCAGATTTAGTCAAGAATGGATATTGAATAAAATAAAGTACTTTTTTCTGATTATGATAATTACATGCTTTTCCACTTTGTTTTTTTAAGCTTACATTTATTTATGTTTTAAGTTTTTATTTAAATTCCCATTATAACAATGTAATATTAGTTTCAGACGTACAATTTAGTGAATCAACACTTACATACAACACCCAATGTTCATCACAAACAACAGGTGTCCTCCTTAATCTCCATCACCTATTTAACCCATCCCTCCACTCTCCTCCCCCCTGGTGACCATCAGTTTGTTCTCTAGTTAAGAGTCTTTCTTGGTTTGCCTCTCTCTTTTCTTCCTCTATGATCATTTGTTTTATTTCTTGAATTCCACATACACAAGCACGTGAAAAGATGCTCAACATCACCCATCAACAGGGAAATATCAATCAAAACTACACTATCACCTCACAGCTATCAGAATGGTTAAAATCAACAACACTAAAATCAACAGGTGTTGGCAAGGATGTGGAGAAAGGGGAACCTGCCTACACTGTTGGCGGGAAGGCAAACTGTTGCAGCCGCTCTGGAAAATAGTGTGGAGGGCTCTCAAGAAGTTAAAAATAGAGCTACCCTATGATCTAGCAATTGCATTACTAGAGATTTATCCAAAGAATGCTTTTCCACTTTAAATTTATTTATTTGCAATGTATTTGTTTTCAGATGGTTTCATTCTAGTGGGAGACTATTTTGATTTACATCATAAAAACATTGCCCAACAGAATAAGTATAACCATATCAAAATTAATTTGGAATCAATTAATTTCTGTAAAGATTGACAAAGTCACACCTAACTGCAAAACCTCCCAAAAGTGTTTGAAAAATTGTCTCCTTCAAAAAAGGGAGAAATATATGACAAGTGAGAAATATTTTTAAGGGTACAAGCTTCCAGTTACAACATAAATAAGTTTTGGTGATATAATGTACACATGATGACTGTAGTTGACGATATTGGATGTTTGAAAGCTGCTAAGAGAGTATGTTATAAAAGTTCTCACCACACACAAAAATAATTGTAACTGTGTAAGATGTTGGATATGTTTCACTAACCTTACCTTATACCTTAAACTTATAAGATCTAAGATCTTATATGTCTGTTATATCTCAATAAAGCTGGAGGAAAAAAAGGAAACAAGATAGCCTAAAACTTTATATGAAATTATATGAAAGAATCACGCATTTGTAACACATGTCTGGAAGATTTCCTTTTGTGAATGATTAATTTTGTTGTACATCGGAGAAGATGGGAGACACCCCCCCCCCCCCCCACCGGCCCCAGTTGGTAGGATGCTGAGGGCTGGAGAAGAGAAGGCTGAGTGGACCCAGCTTCCACTGGGTCCTAGGGTGACAACTGTATACGGAGTGGCGAGCCTTGAGGAAATGGAGAAAAGGATAGAAGTTTCCTTTAATCCTTACACCCTCTTTCCTTCATTCTAACAGACTCCTTTTGTTTTATAAAGGTCCATAGCTGAGAAAACATATTTGATTCTCACTGAGCCCACTGACCGAAAAAAAAGAAAGAAGAAAGAAAGAAAGAAGAAAGAAAGAAAGAAAGAAAGAAAGAAAGAAAGAAAGAAAGAAAGAAAGAAAGAAAGAAAGAAAGAAAGAAAGAAATCTTTGCTATTACTAGATTGATGTCAACCTTGGAGACAAATCATTGCATTGTAAATGTCGCTGTTCCCTGTTAAGGTCACAAGAGGCCAGCATCTCCGATGTTATTTGTGTTGCTTGTCACTCCGCCCTCAGTAGAGATGTTAAAAGGAGACAAGGAGACCTGACACGTCTGGAAGCCAGGCCCCGGGGGGACCCTGGACCCTGTTCAGTCTCTGGCCCACAGCAGGCCGGAGATGGGCGACGCTAACCAGAAAACAAGGATGTATTTCAGAAAATGTTGGCAAGGACAAGCAACCAGAACTGCTCCTGGCAGGCTGTCCCTAATCTGAGAATGGCATATGCTGATGTCCGTTGGCCAGCTCCCACATGACAGATGTCTTTGGACCAGGTCAGACAAACAGAGCACGAAGCACACAATTTGTGCTCCCACTAGACCGGGCCTACACTGTCCCATGGAAGGCCTGCTCCCGCAGCAGCCCATTTGCCTACCCTGACCGTGGTGTCTACCCGTTTTCTTCACCTGTGCACGTTGTCATTGATTTTGTTTTCGTCTTGACAGCCCCCTCTTCCAGGATGAAACACTTCTACGTGCCTTTTAAAATTATTTATATGACTTTTAAAAATTGGTTTTGATGTAATTCCTTGTTTTCCTTTTTGTTCTTCTTTGTCTTTCCGTACTAGTATCTTCTTGAGGGCCCAGCATGGGGTGGGCACAGTGTCTGAGGACCGCAGGTAACAATAACACGGATCTTTTGTCTCTGCAGAGCTTAAAACCTGCTCTCTCCGAAAGGAAGGCCTCAGTTCATTCGGGTACAGCACAATCTCTCCGACACTGAGCCTGTTCAGAGATGCTCTGAGGACGCAGGAGAGGAGCCCCACCCTGTAGGCACTGGGAAGTTTTCCAGAATAAAATGACTTCTTCCAGGTCTGGGTGTCAACTAACATCAGCCAGGTGGATGTGGGAAAGAAGGGACCACAGACACAAATCATGGGGCCATGAGAAAGTTCCTCTCAACGGAGATTTTTCAGAAATGAGAGGAAAGCTAAGAAGTTATGTATTCCAGTGCCATTACTCGGTTTTATTATGCAAAATACATCAAAGATGTATGAACATGAACGGGACAGCGGAAAAAAATGTAAGAAGTTTTTTTCAGTAATCCAGGGAGAAATGGTGCTAAGCTAAAGTAGCCCAGGGGCAGAGGACGGTGGGAGGAGGTGGATTCGGGCTGAGGCCAGAGCGAGGGCCTTCGGGGGCGGGGCCTCGGGGCGGGCGGGGCCTCAGGGGCGGGGCCTCAGGGGCGGGGCCCGGGGGCGGGGCCCGGGGGCGGGGCCGGGGACGGGGCTAGGGGGCGGGGCTCGGGGCGGGCGGGGCCTCGGGGGCGGGGCCTCGGGGGCGCAGGCAGCCGCGCCGCCACCACCACCGCTCGCTTCTCTGCGGGACACAGGCCGCCGGGCTCGGGTCGCGGCGCGTCTCGGCTCCTGCCTCGGGAGGATGAGGCCTCGCCACGGGAGCAGCAGCCGGCTGGGATCGCTCTGGCGGAGATCAGAGCCCAGCTGAGCCGGCTGCCCGTTCCGAGCCAGGACTGTAACAGCCGTTTTGCAACGTCGGCAGGTTTCTGGGCTCGAACTTTCAGATTTTATTGCAGGAGGTGGAGGCTGCGCGGGGCGGAGCTGAGAGCCCTGCGCGCTGCGGGGATCCCGGGCAACCGGGCGGACACGGAGCAGCCTGCGTCCTCGTGAGCCCCGGGGTCCCGGCGAGCCCCAGGGCCCCGGTGAAGCTCGGGGTCCCGGTGAAGCTCGGGGTCCCGGCGAGGCCCGGGGTCACGGCGAGCTCCGGAGGTCACGGCGAGGCTCGGGGTTACGGCGAGCCCCGGGGTCAAGGCGAGGCCCGGGGTCACGGTGAGCTCCGGGGTGACGGTGAGGCCCAGGGGTCACGACGAGGCTCCAGGGTCACGGCGAGCTCCGGGGGTCACGACGAGCCCGGGGGTCACTGCGAGGCTCGGGGTCACGGCGAGCTCCGGGGTCACGGCGAGGCTCGGGGTCACGGTAAGGCCCGGGGTCACGGTGAGCTCCGCAGGTCACGGCGAGCTCCGGGGTCACGGCGAGCTCCGGGGGTCACGGGGAGCCCCGGGCCCCGGGGAGCTCGCCTCGGGTTACGGGTGGTCGGGGTGGGTCCCGCGGCTCGCAGAGCTTTCCCGGCGTCTCCCCGCCCGCGGCTGGTGCCGGGACTCGCGCCCCGTGAGAGCGGGTGAGGGGTGAGAGCGGGACCCGCCGCGGGCGTAGCTTCGAGCGCGGAGCCCCCCCCCCCCCCCCCGCTCTTCGGGGGGAGCCGCCGCCCGCCCGCTCTTTTTAAGATTTTATCTATTAATTTGCGAGCGAGGGCACGAGGGGGCGCAAGGGAGGGCCCCTGCCCGGGCCCCGCCGGCCCCACCCGGCCCCACCCGGCCCCAACCCGAGCCACGTGCCGGGCCCGCACAGCGTCTACACTGCAGGGCGCGCGACTCCGGAACCGGCCCCCCGGGCGGCCCCGTGGGCGCGGGAGCCGCAGCCAAGAACCGGACCGGCCGCGGCGAGCCCCGGGCTGCGAGGGCGCAGTGCCGCGGAGGAGCCGCACCCGGAGCCCAGCCCCGCGCCTGCAGCCCGAGGTACCCGTGCAGACGCCTGGGCCGCGGGTTGCAAACCGCAGAGCGGCCGTCCTGCTCCTTCTCTTCCACCGACACCTCGCATGTGTGTAAGGAGCGGCTTAGTTCTACTGCGTACATCATCCGTTTTGCGATATATATATATTTTTTTGACCTTCTAAAATACCAGTAAAAGTCATCGGAAATTATTTCAAATAGCTTTATAGACTTTTTAAAAATGAACATATGGCATCTTTCTGTTGCAGGCATTACTTTCTGTTTTTTAGTCTCTTAAATCTTCTTTTCTTCTCATCTTTTTATTGCAGTATAATAAACATAACCTGAAATTTACCGCGTTAACCGCCCTTCAGTGCACGGTGGCATCCAGCACAGTGATGCCCGCAGCCCCCAGCACCATCCATCCCCAGAACCCTTGTGAAGGGGACACTTTTTCCTCCTTTTTTTTTTTTTTTTTTTTTTTACATTTTTATTTATTTATGATAGTCACAGAGAGACAGAGAGGCAGAGACACAGGCAGAGGGAGAAGCAGGCTCCACGCACCGGGAGCCCGACGTGGGATTCGATCCCGGGTCTCCAGGATCGCGCCCTGGGCCGAAGGCAGGCGCCAAACCGCTGCGCCACCCAGGGATCCCTCTTTTTCCTCATTAAACAATGACTCCCAACGTTCCCTCCTCCCAGCGCCTGAAAACCACCATTCCACTTTATGTCTCCTTAAATTTGACTCCTGTAAGTACTTTATAAAAGTGGAAAAGTACAGTATTTGTGTTTTACCGACTGGCTTATCTCACTTAACATAATGTTCTCAACTTTCATTCATGTTGTAGCATGTGGTAGAATTTTCTTTCTTTTTCAGATTGAATAACATTCCACTGTAGGTTTTTTACGACATTTTGCTTATCCATTCATTCTTCAATGGATACTTGGGCTGCCTTAAAAAAAAAAAAAAAAAAGAAAAGAAAAGAAAAAAAGAAAGAAAATATGACTTAAAAAAACCCTGTAGGCTTCTTGGTAAAAATCAAGATCGTCCTTTTATTTTCTGGAACTGCTTTTAGGCCTTTTATGCAAATAGCTTACTAAGGAGAAGAGTCTTCAAATTCATTTTTCAAGTGATTACAGTGTGTCATTAAGGGGTAAAATGACAGTTGAGGTCACCAATCCAGTTTCTATTACATATATCTAAGTCTTTCCTAAGAGAAAAATAATTTTATAAGCTGTTATAATTCTGTCCAGACCTAGTTATATAAGCTGATATCTCCACTTAAATGTCCAGGACGCTTATGGTCTTAACATGTCTTCGTTACAACCTCATTCCCAATCAACTGGCATTACCATTCACTCGTTGCATAGGACAAAACATCAGAGCAATCCTTCTGTACTTTATTTCCACGGCAATATTCATATGATTCTAAAATCCGTCTTGGGGCACCCGGGTTGGCTCAGTGGTTGAGCATCTGTCTTTGCCTCAGGTCGTGACCCCACGGTCCTGGGATCGAGTCCCACATCAGGCTCCCTGCATGGAGCCAGCTTCTCCCTCTGCCTGTGTCTCTGCCTCTCTCTGTGTATCTCTCATGAATGCATAAGTAAATAATCTTTAAAATAAAATAAAACGTGTCTTCTTTACCAAATTGTATGTTGGAAATATTAACCACAACTTCCTATGACTTATATTTGTCTAGGCCACTATTTTTTTCACTGTCCTCTTTTTTCTGGACTAAATAATTGCAAAACTTCTGTCCAATCCCTATAGCATATTTTCCATATGAGAAGCATGAATAAATTGAAACACTAACTAACCTGCCTAAGATTGTGTGAAATCTAAACTCCTTATCAGGAAATCCTAGGCCTTGCACAAATATCCCCTGTTTACTATCCAACTATGCTCATCCCTGTGCCATATGCCTTGGCAGGTCTGCAGTAGTACGGATAGCTCCTCAAAGCAAGAAAACTTTCAGTAACCACAGTATGGATTAAGCAATGATCTTGAAATGCCAGGCTGAAGTTTCATTATCAGCTTCGTGTGAATCATCAGGCAATCTCTACGAAATGTTCCATTTATACCTGAACAGAAATGATGTGTTGGCGTGTTAACACAATTGTGTTCCATCTTTTTAATTCCTCATCCTTAGGGTTCTGTGGCTTTCACACCAAATGTCAACTTTGGCCAATTCAAATCCTAGCATTTCTTCAGTGATGTAGGATCATATATTGTATAGGGATCATATGTATTCAGTGGCTCTAGGGAAAGAGAAAAAGGAAAGCTTATTTTCCAGCTGGGGATGTATGAGGAAAGTACAGATGTCATAGGTAATCAGAAACTTGTGTCAAGCCTTTCTCTTCTTGAGTCAAATTCCCAAAGAGTCAAGGAGCAAAGATGAATAGAATGAGGGGGATTCTGGATTTTCATGGATTTTATTTATTGCTCCCTTTTTGGGGACATCTTCTAGAATCATGAGTTTCCCAAGATACAGACCATGGTAGCATACGCCAGAAACAAATTGGGTGATTGGGTAGACAAGACATCTGCAGAGACTGGAAGACTCAGGGGACTGTGCCTGTTTCTTGATCCATCAATGCAAACCATCCTCTCTTCTGGTGACATGGGTCACATAAATGTACTCCGTCTCCTTCCTTCTCCTGCTCATGTCACACAGAACAGAGTGATTAAATGTTCCTTGCACATCTTTATAGTAGAGTCCATGCTAGTTTCTCGTACTGTTTTGGTATGAACAATTTTTTTGACATCTTTTTCCTGCCCTAGCAACTTGCATTCGTCCTCAGGGAAAGAAAGATACTTATCTACAATTTGAATATAATTATGGATTGAGAGAGTCTAAACCAAATATCAATTCAATATAAGTCTGTAGTTGTTAAAGGAAAGTGTGATAATCTCCAATTTTCTATCTTCTTAATGATATCCTACAGTTATATAACACTAGACACCTTGTAAAGAATGGACAGCATGGGGGAAAAATAACCCATAAAATCACAGGGCAAGAAAACAATGGTGGCATTGAAAACAATTGGATATTTTGAGATTTAATAGAGGTCAAACTAGAACCGATCTTTCTTGAAAGCACTATGCAGTGCAATCAGATGGAAGAAAACAAGTTTGCAAAAATCGCTACATATTTATATAAATCTAATTTTCTCTGCTTTTTCTGGTCAAAATAAAACAGACCTTCAGGCTCTTCATCTATCTTTTTAGTTTCATTTGTCTTTTCTAGCTCTGTCCCGTGTTTCTTTACTTTTTGATTCAATAAATTTTATGTATCCTAGAAAATGGTTTCATGTGAAATTTGGAAAGCTGATAGGAATTTTATGAAACTTTAAACTGAATACTTGCATTTTCAATTTGATAGAAATCTAATACTGACTTGTTTTAATTAGACTTTGATTGGTTTGCATTTTCAGAATATTCCATGGCTGAGGTCAGTGATGATAATGAAAATGTCAGTATTTGTTTGGGACCAATGAATCAATGGACAAAGAAAAGGTGCCACTTTTTCATGACAATATTAGTTAATGTATTGGTGATGGGTCAATGAGAGAGACACTACCCTGAAGCTTATTAAATGTATGATTTTGTTGAAGATTGATGACCCTATAGCTAGGGTTTTGTACTGCTCAATTAATAGCAATAGATTTATTGAATAGAGAACATTGTGCATTCTCCACATAACTTCTGAAACAAATTATTGTGAATAGAGTAATCAAAATGATATATTAGCAGTTTGAAGATGAATAAGATGTTACAGAGAACTAGATAAATTTATAGAAAAACTAGGAGTGTGTGTGTGTGTGTTTGTGTGTGCAATTGAGCTGCAGTAACAGAAGAGTATAAAGGAAGAGAGAAGTTCCTTTATTACAGCCTGCCTATAGACCTAAATTCTGTATTAAATGCTATCAAAATAACATGATCAACCACCCAAATCTTTTTTTTGTTGTTGTTAGATTTTATTTATTTTTTTTCATGAGAGACACAGAAAGAGAGAGGCAGAGACACAGGCAGAGGGAGAAGCAGGCTCCATGCAAGGAACCCAACGTGGGACCTGATCCCGGGATCCAAGATCACGCCCTGGGGCTGAAGGCAGACGCTAAACTGCTGAGTCATTCGGGGATCCCTCAACCCCCCAAATCTTATCATCTTCAAATCAGAAGAGTCTTCCTCAAAACACAGCTTACTTGCTTGTTTGTTTTCTCTCATTCTTTTTTTTTTCTTTTTTTACAGTATAATGGGTTAATAGATAAAAGTTGAGTTTTATCAAAAGGTATTGAGTTAAAAGGATATTGAAAACAATGTGAATTTCTTTAGTTTGAAATTTATTTGAGCGATTATTACCATTTTATGTAATAAAATATTCAAGAACTGTATAGAATATAGGTTCATATTTACTGACAAAGTTCAAAGCAATAATTTTCCTTTGCAAAGCATGGTTAATAATAACTCGTTGCTGTTTTATCCAGGTTATAATCTGATTTTCTTCCATTTTCTACTCAGAAATTTGCTTTCTAAAAAGGTGTGCATATGAAATATGTAAATAATAGTCTAAATATGAATTTTTCTGAAATTGTAATCTCATTCAGTATGAATTGCATTCAAAAGTTTGTGTTTCACTTTCCTCCTCTACTAATACAATAGCAAGCAAGGTATGTTTTTTACTAAACTATGATTACTTCAAAATCTGTGCCCAGTTACCCCAGTGTACTTAGACAAGGTGCCACGTTATACTTACGCTATTCCATGTGTAAGTTGAAAGGCATTGGTCTGGTTGAAGAAAATAAAATCTGAGATCAATAGACAACTGAACGAGAAAAGTTTACTCGAGGACAGTAGTGTAAACATTTCTACATTTTATTCAATAATTCCAGCTTACCACTTTAACTTTTATTCTTAGGTAAAAGTAATTCATTATGATGTGAATATAGACAAAGTTCTTCACTCCTCATAAGTAAGATCAACAAACTATTTAACATCATTGTAACTTTCCTATCTGTGAGCAAAAACAAGAACATATTGACAGATCCTGTGGTATTTTTATTTAGGAAGAACAATTTAAGAATTGTTTAAGAATTTTAAGGTCCCAAAATGAATTTTTGAACTATATATACACTATATCTCCCTATTATTTTTTTGTCTAAATTTCAACTGATCTAATTTGATTGCAGTGTGTTTCTTTTTAATTTTTTAGTGAGATAGTAGGAAGAAATTTAAATGAGGTTTTGTTTGTTTCTTTTACTTAATGTATATCTTTTTATTATCCTATATCATCCGTAGATTGGAAAGAGAATGTGGTTTAGGGTATAAGAGCACATTTCTAGAAATAGGCTCTGTGCATAAATTCACTTCTCTGAAAAAAATAGTCACTTCAACTCTTATTTTAAAAGTGAATATGAGGGGATCCCTGGTGGCGCAGCGGTTTGGCGCCTGCCTTTGGCCCACGGCGCGATCCTGGAGACCAGGGATCGAATCCCACGTCGGGCTCCCGGTGCATGGAGCCTGCTTCTCCCTCTGCCTGTGTCTCTGCCTCTCTCTCTCTCTCTCTGTGACTATCATAAATAAATAAAAATTTAAAAAATGTAATTGGAATTATAAAAAAATAAAAAAATGAATATGATTGTAATGATGAACTGATATCTGAAAGCACTTACACCCTAACTGGGCACAAGAAAAGCACTAAGAACTGTCAGATCTTAGTGTTTGCCTCTGGATAAAATCCTGTTTGCCTCACACCAAGGCTCAGCATCCAGCAGAGCAGAGGAGGCCTTCACACTTCCATTGAATTTCTTCAGCATCAGGATCACATTCTCCTTCCGTTGTTAGGATGTCCAAGACCTCTGTTGTAACTGTAGTGAACCTGGTGTCAAAACTGTGACTAAGAATGTGCGTGTTGCTCAAAGGGCCTCACATTTTAAAACTATGAAGGAAAAAAAAAATCTATCCCTTGACAATAACTACTTTGTGTCTGCACAAAGCTACGCAATATTAGATGTATATTCACGCTTTGAAAAGCTAGTCTTCACTGTTCCATGACTAATAATCTCAATTATTGTGCATCTGAAATTATGCTGCATTTGCCAATTGATACTTCTTGGAGCTTAACCTTTTGAATTTGATGGAGGAAATCGCTCATCTGCCACCATGAGTTTGTTATGAAAATGATCAGGGCAAAAAATTGAGATGATTATTTTTACTGATGTATAGAGTGAACTTTAAAATATATACACCAGGAAATCTAAGGAAAGGTTTTATTCTGAGTTTGAGGATGCTAATCAATTGCTTAATTAATTTTAGTAGGTTAGAAGTTTCAATTTAATTTATAGATCTGGGGGAAGACTTTCATATAATATTAATACATGGTCCCCAAATAATCTGTATTTCAAAAACATTATCTCCACCTGTATTTTGCTTTTTTCCTTCCTAACTTCCAAAGTATTAGTGACCCCTGATGTAAATTTTTATTTTCATAAGAGATTGATATTCAATTAATAAATAAGTAGGCATTTTTCCTTAGGTAAGATGTTATCTGACAGAGAGAACTTCAAAACTTAGTAAGAATAGAAAAACAAAGTCTAGATAAAGGTAATTATAAATAGAGTTGATTGGGGAAAATAATATTGAGATATTTAGAAAATGGAAAATGTGATCTTTATCAGTGAAAAATTATTTTTAAGGTTTATATCCAACATTAAAATATGTGGTTTCTTTTCTTTTTTCTTTTTTTTCTTTTCTTTCTTTTTTTTGTTTTTTTGTTTTTTTGTTTTTTTTTTGCTTTAACAAGACATATGTAAAGCAATGGACTAGAGGGTGGAAATTGCCCAGAGAAAAGAGCAATAAGATGACTAAGTTTTAGGAACACTAATATACAAAGATCAAAGATGATTAGACTACTCTAATTGGTGAAGATGACTCATCAGAATGATTTAATTTTCCTTTCCAGATTTGATCAAAAGTTATACTGTCTCCATGAAAATAAAAAAAGTGAAGACTGGCCTACAGTGAAGTTCCTGTGATCAACTTTGGTATAAAACAGTGTTTCTGAAATCAGTAGTCACTGAGATGTTGTTATTATATCCTCATGTGTTGATATTATTACCGTATATGCAATATTTTGTGACTATGTCATTATTCATTGAATTATGGAGTAATATTTTAACATTTATATTGTGAGACTCTAGGCACTGAAACTATGAAGACAACTAAGGGATAGCTCCTCGTAAGGAGACATTTATGTGAAAAATTGCAACATAATGTAATAACAAGCTTTGAAATAGATATATGCCTAAGATGTTAAAGTTGTACAGAGAAGGAATCTCATTAAGTTGAGAGAAAAGTCAAAGAATTCATCCTGTAATGTCAGATTGACATTATAGCGGTGTCATAAAACTTGAGAGAATTTAAGCCAGGCAAAGAGCAGGCAAAAAAAAAAAAAAATACTGCCATAAAAGATGAGAAGGAGCATATTGATTTTAAGAATTATAAACTCTGTGGTCTACTGTGATTAACAGAGGACAGAGGTTGAGACTGACAAGAGTTTTAGCTGGAGCAGTTGGAAAATCCTGGAGATCTTCTGTGATGTGTTCACAAATTATGTGGGGGTTATCGGCAACCAATAAGGATTTTAAATAATCAAGAGATTTTTACGTTTTAGAAAATACAAGTAAAATTATTTGGAGAATGGATCAAGATTGCAAAATGGATACAAATATCTTTTGTCTTTCCTATCCCTAACTTCATTCAAAAAGGGAGAAGGAAGGAAAGGATTTCAAAGTGAATAAATCAATTGATTTATTGCACTATTAGGAAAAAAAAAGACAAAAATGTCCCCAGGAAACTAGAATTTTGAGTAATTCCTAAAAGATGAAGGACTGATGGGAATGATTTTATATAGAAATAAAACTAGAAGAAGCTACAGCACAAGATGACTGCAGGTAACCACGAGGATGCTCTGAGCTTACTCAACCTGTGGGAAAAGCTGCAGGGAGTCCTTGATCACATTTAAGGGATTATTCACTGAGAAAAACATCAAGGCCAGATAACACTCCCTCCATGCTTCTTGGTTGTTGAAAGTAGCGAGGAATATTAGTATTTGCAACCAGATCCTAAAGCTGTGAATTGGATATAAATTATGGAGAGGCAGGCATTTTCTAACATTCAGCACATCACCTTTTCCATGGTAGTGGGAAAAAGTTGTTTTAAATAAACCAGTAATTACAACAAATAAAACCCGAGAGAAAAATTCAAATATAAACGAACATAGAATTATGGATCTTCCAATATCTTCTAACATTTAGAGAGAAGGCAAACAGTAAACGAAAAGCAAAAAACCTAGCTCATAGGTATAGAAAGGATTTTGAAACATTGCCCAATGTATTTTTAATTCAAAGTATTTATTATGATTATGATTATGTTTGCCCTGCGCATCTCAAGCTAAAACAATTAAGGATAAGGTATACATTCCTGCAGCAGAGAAAAAAAATCACTGTTCAATTTTCATTTTTAGAGTAAGTGCAAAGAATAAGGAACTTTGAAAAACATCTTAGGTTTAAGGAGAGAAGAAAAATACTAGTATATCCCAGGATGCCAAATAGCAGAGGATTCAGAGTACTTTATTCAGAGTAGTCATGTGGGATATGCAATAAAGGAAATTTCTGCGACAATATAGAGCAGAGGTGTTATTTTGCTTGGTGGGTGTAAGGATGGAAGAATCTGAAGAAATTTAGAAGCTTTAGGAATGTACTAATCTATTTGTCAAATTAATTCAAATTAATTCAGCAAACAGACCAAGGATCCCAACCCTTTATAATATAATAAACCCTTTATAATTTTGTTCTAATAAACAACAGGTAGGAACAGGGAAAAACAGTTCTTGCTTTGGGAATATAGAAACTTGAGATATTTTGAGAATTTGAACTTTGAGGTAAGCTATGCCTAACGGCCCGCTTTAACTGTGAGAACTGAGTAGCAACACAAGACTGGTCAAAAAGACCAGAAATAGTGGCTTGTCATGGTACAGATGAGAGAAAGCCTACATAGTACCCCTCCTCCAAATCATGCACAAAATGTGTGAAGTTGAATTTCTGCATATGGAAGTCAGAATGCACAAACTTTATAGCTGCTTCTCCCACTTAAATTTGTTCATACAATACGTTTTTTGGCTGGTGTCAGGTGACACTTGGTGGTGTCAGAGCTTCAAATTGCCTTTGGAATTCTATTCCAACGACTTTACAGCTTGATGTTCTAAAAATAACTCATTCTAACAATGTTAGATTAGGTATTTCCTTCTGTAAAATGGGAAAAATTACAGTACTTAGCTAATAAGGTTATTGAAGATAAATACAAATAATATGCAGTTGACCCTTGAACATGGGTTTGAACTATGTGAGTCTTACACATACACATGGATTTCTTCATCAATGTAGTACTGTAAATATATTTTCTTTTCCTTATGGTTCTCCTAATAACATTTTCCTTTCCTAAACTTGTTTTATCATAAGAATACAGTATACAGTACATATACAAAATGTGATTTATTCAAATATTTGTGTTATCTATAAGGCTTCTGGTCAGCAGTAATTGAGTTTGAGAGGGGTCAAAAATTCTACATGGATTTTTGACTGCATGGGGGATTGGTTGTTCAAGTGTCAACTGTAAATCATAAGAACTATTGATATATAAATTGGAACACAATAAAGTAAGTTTCACATGGTGCCTGGGAAATGAAATATGGGTGATGAAGAAGATACGATTGTATAGCCCTACTCATACAAGTCACGGGGAGACAGAAATGTAAGTTACATATGTAAATTTACATTTTCTAATAGCCACATTAAAAAGAATAAAAGGTAAATTGTGGGTAAATTAATACATTTTAATTATTTGTTACTAAGTCTTTGAAGTCTAATGTGTATTTTACAATCACAGTACATCTCAGTTCACACTAGACACATATCAAGTCCTCATTAGACACGAGGCCAGTAATTATCATATTGCACAGATATGACTAGAAGTGATAGGATAATATTCCTTCTGTCTGGCACATGCATAGCAAGTGAATGGCTTGCTTTCCCAAGCATTGAGATCAGTTCAGTTTCTAGAAAATAGAGTTCCTCAAAGCCGTGGTTTGTATGTATAAAAGAATGACAAAGAAATGCATGAAAAAAGTGAATCAATAATAAAATACAAGTGTATAGAACAACAAAAAATGGCAAACCAGTTGGTGCAGTACCAATAATATGGTAAAAGAATAGCCACAGAAGTTAGACACATTACAAAGAAAATAAAAGATTCTATATGTCATGATAAGCAGTTTGAATCTTATCCTTAAACTTTGGGACAATCTGCACTAGGGAATTCTGTAACAGAACCAATAGAAGATTATACATATACATTATATATAATATGCATATATATCATCTGTCTCATTTACATAAATATGTATATGTACACACAAGAGAGAAAGAAAAAGAGAAAGGGAAAGATTGTTTTTAAGAAATTGGCTCACACAATCGTGAAGTGTGGCAAATTCAAAATTGGATTTGACTCAATAACTGGTTTATCAAAAACAAGCGTAGAACTGAAAGCCATTATATAAATATACATTCTAGTTTACTGACATTTTGCAGAACCTCTATAATTCATTATATTTAAATTCCAGAAAGGGTAATTGTGATGCATGTAAAATTCTAAGATCAGAATCACCAAGGCGGCCTTTAGATAGCACCAAATACAGAAAAACTTTATTAAATATTAGGATTATATTACTCTTCATTATGTAATTATTCCCCCCCTTTCATTACTAAGGATGTGGTTTAAAATTATATTGGCTTAACTTTGCTCTGACAAGACTTTGTCTCTTTGCCTAACACAAATCAAACCCCTTGCAGCATGCAAGGTTTCAATCAATAGAGTACACTTGCAGTTTCCAGAAAGAAGTCATGAAAGAATTCATATTCCACTAGATAATTTTAAAATAGGTTTATTAATTGAACTGCAAGCATTCAGTTTAGTTTGTGAGGTAATATCATGAGCGTGAAGCTAGTAATGTGTTATTGTTTCCTCACAACTTAAATAGTATTAACAAATTACTAGCTTGAAGAAAATGCGCTAAAAACTAAAGTCCTCATAAAACATGATTAATGTTTAAAAATGAAATTCAGTGACTTAACATAAATTCCACCAAATTTGTTAGCAAAAATTTGTTCCTTCTACAATTGAAATAGTGACTCACAGTTTATTAACTATATCCTGGGATTAATTTAAGTACTTCTAGAGAATGTATTAATTATTTTAGGGCTCTTGGGTACCATTTGGCAAATTCCTACTTTAGTGTATTAAGTGGTTTCTAAATTATTATAGTACTTACTTGTCTCTTATGTTAACCCTGAACTTTTCACTATTAAAGATAAATTTAGCCTAGGGTATTCTAAGTTGAAATATCAAATAAGAGGCTAACGATGGCCGGAGGTTGATGGATCCCTGAGAGTCGAGCATGCTTTGCCTTTCCTGATAACTCAAGACAGGGTGTATTGTCAAACCTCTACGAGGGTGATTAGAAACATTTGCTTCACTGGCACAAAAAGAAGATTCTCTTCCTATTCTATCCTCTGCCCTAAGCATTCAGTAGTCTACAATCTGCTACCCACACATTTTCTGCAAAGGCCTTATCTTTTATCTTTTCTCTACAATGTATTATAGATTTTCCTTTATTATTCTGTAATTATTTTAATTATGGCATTTTACAATAATATGCTCTAAATTTTAAATATTTTCTAAACGATGGGCCAATATGAGGGCAACTTTGAATCACTCTCCAGCCCGGTCCCCACCACACTTTCTAAACACATTCACTGGTGTCGGGTTGGTGTATATTCCTCAAATCTCTTCTGATACCACCCAGTGTATATCATATGCACGCATGTATATAAAATATGTATCATATCCATATACGCCTTAAGAGACAGACATATTATTGAGGCATATGGTATGAGTGAGTTTATATAAATATATATCACAAACTCTGTGTTTGTCCATATAACAGAATGACCAATCTGATAGCACATAGGTGTCCCATTCAATCTTTTAACCAAGGGGAAGAGTTTCATGAAAATAAAATTGCAGTTTGTTCTTCTGGTACCTTATAGATGGACATTTGGATCAGTTCAATTCTCTTGGATAAAGTTTAAATAAACAATAAGATTAATATTATCTCAAGTAACAAGAAATGTGGAGGTCATGTGTTTTCAAGGATGGGTAAACCAGGAGCACTGGGACATCCTCAAACTGCTTTCCGTAACTGTGCTTAGCAATCTTCACCATTTTAACATTTTCATTTATGATCACAAGATAAAGCAGTTAAGCCTGCCAACATCTTCTCATGTAGCCACATTCATAGTAGGAAACAGCAAGTCACTTACACACGACCAAAACTCATATCAAGTACTAATTCCTAAAATATTGTAATGGTTGATTTTACACCTCAACTTGAGGACTAAGGGATGCCCAGTCATTTGGTATAATATCGCTGGCTGTGTCTGTGAGTGTCTCAAGAAAAGATTAGCACTTGAATGAGTATGATTATGATCTGTCAAAGTAGGTTCGTGAATTGCCACAGAATACCAGAGCAGGGGGTACATGGGAAATCTCTATACCTTGCCCTCAGTTTTGTTGTGAACCTAAAACTGCTATAGAAAAAGAAAGTCTTAAAAAAAGACAAAGAAAGGAACAAAGGAAGGAAGGAAAAGGGATATCAAGTACCAAGTCTGGGAGAAAGTTTCAATGTATTTTGGTAACTGAAAAGTCACCATAGTGTAAGATTCCATATGCCACTATGGGAAAGGAAAAACTATGGAGAAAGTAAAAAGATCAGTGGTTAACAGGGGTTCAGATGAGGAAGGAAGGGATGGACAGGTGTAGCACAGGGGATTTTTAGGGTAACTAAACTATTCTGCATGATATTGTAATGGTGCAGGATGCTGAGAGTGGAGAAGGAGATAGTTCATGTGAGGGGCAGGGAGTGTAAGGGAACTCTAGTTTTTGTTTGCTTATTTATTTTTAGAATCAAAACTGCTTTAAAATTAAAGCATATTAATTTAAAACACAGAGAAAAAGAGGAAATCTTGTAATAAGCCTTTCTGAGAGCTATTGTCAAAACAGAAAACTTCTGGGAAATAAATTTCTTGAAAATATGGATTCAGAGAATTAATGGCATCATTAGGAAAGAATTGCAACTAGCATATGAAAACTGAAACAAAATTATCTATTTTTTCTTAACAACTAAAAAAATATTCCTATTTGTTAAATAGAAATACATTATATAGGAGAGTATAAATGCATAGGTTAAGGTTTTCCTTTTCTTTTAGGACTTTTTCATATAAGATTAGGAGACATGGCCTGATTGTCAGTAAATTATGATGGAACTATTAAAAGAAAACATAAAGAGGAGTATCACAGAAAACAACAAATACTGAGATTCTTAGGGAGTCAGGAGTTTTTTGTTTCAGTTATCAACAATGATTTTGGTAAATTATGAAAGTCATTTAGCTCCTGAAACCTAAGAGAAAGCATATATACTATGTTTCATAAGGAAAATTTAAAGATAGATCATTGATAGATAAAATAGACATGGATGAGGTATAAACATAGGTACATATATAGACATATGGATTGAAGATATATTAGCATAACACAGAATATTGAGAAGAAATTTTAGAGTAAAACACATATCAAGTTGCAGTCTTCTAGACAAACATAAGTAACAGGAGGATTCAATAGTACAATGAAGTGAAACTGTACTAACTTCAGGTAATATCCTCCTATGATTGATAAGGAGGTCAAATAGATGAAGGAAAAGAATAGAGACAATCTGTCCTGATTTCTTTAGAGCTTTTTTTTTTAAGATTTTATTTATTCTTAAGAGACACAGAGAGAGAAGCAGAGACACAAGCAGAGGGAGAAGCAGGCTCCATGCAAGTAGCCCGACGTGGGACTCGATCCTGGGACTCCAGGATCACGCCCTGGGCTGAAGGCAGAGGCTCAATCACTGAGCCACCCACACGTCCCTCTTTAGAGTGTTTTGATCCTATACCACATGAAATCATCCTTTACAACCTCCCTAAATCTGATCATTGACCCTTGATGAGTGAACAACTTTTACTTCGATCCTTACAGTAGTTTTCAATAAATCTGCCTCAGTGTTAAGAGCCTAAATATATGAGGGGGAAATTTAGATTATCTTTTAAAAAGTGCAAAAATGCATTCTAAATGATCCTAAATGTTTTGAAGAGAAAATAATCTATTCAAAAGTTGGATGAAGTTTTATAGGGAGAAGGGAAGATATAGGGAGAAGGGAAGATATGTATACCAAAAAGAAAAATATATAAAAATATAAATACAGGTGTGAAATTTTAGAGGAAAGAAAATATATGGTGATTCTTAAAAATGATTGACAGATAACAAGAATCAATCACTAAATACCTACTCATTGAAGCCATTTATTAGTTTACACACTGAACAGACCTCATTCACGACTCTCAATTGGTCATTACAAAATCCACTTATAAATTTCTACACTAATATAGATTAGAACATCATCTGGTCAAAATTTCACTTAAAATACTTTAGCCCGCCAGGGTTGACAAAAATTTTTGAAAACTGTATAATTCTATTATGATACCTCTGTATAATAAAATAATAAAAATACACATATTGCAAAGGGGCCGCCTATAACATCACGAGACATGGCCTTACTTTCTTGGTTTTTTACTTAACTCAGTTATTTCAGTCTGGGATAAGATGTGCATATGTGTCTCAGTTTTCCTTGCTTACCTCCGGACAAGCCAACTAAACATATTTAATCACACTGGATAGTGGATCCTCTGCAATAAATCTTCATTGGACAAGTGGATCACCCAAAATAAATCATCCGTGGGTGAGCGAAACAACTTTGCTCAAACATCCATGGAAAAAGAGCTCATCCATCATAAATCAAAGATAAATAAGTAGATCAGCCTTGATTTACTGCCTCCACCAGTGAATACAGTTTTGCCTTACCTAAGGTATACCAGGATTTTGCAAACAGCTTATAGTTTAAAAAAATATGGGAGAGTTAATTCCCTAATATTGCCATTGAAAGTCTGTTTTCCAGTGAAGTAGTAGCTCCATGGATAAAATAAAGAGCAAAATGAGTTGCTAAGTTTTGTTCAGTCACATTAATTTAGCAATGGAGTGTAACATAAAAAGAACTTTGAAAATATCGAAAACTGAGTCCAAATCTCAGTAAGTCTATTAGTAGGACCTTAAACAAATATTTTTTGTTAATACAATTACAATGATAATAACCAACATGATAGGTATTTTGAAGAGTAAATGAGATGTTCAATAAATACAAATATATATTGCTCACATATTTTAGAATATCTCTGCTGTCCCTAGCACTGGGATATTAAATAAGGCATATGACACACTATTCCTATTTTCCCTGAGGTAGAGAGAAAAGTGAATTAATTGCAAAATAGTATGATAGTAGTTTGGGCAGACCTATAAATGAAGAATTATTAGAACAAATAGCATAATTAAACTGTAATCAATTGGCAAAAATTCTAAGAGGAAAAAACTTGACCTTCAAGATGAGTCTTAAAGCTTAAAAAACACATTTGATGGTCAATAGAGAAAAGTATATGTGTAAAGATTAGCAACTATGAGAATATACTCTGTGGACTATAAAAAAATGTAAACGTGTCTACTTATGTGTATGCTTACCTACATAGGTGTGATTAGAAATTAGCTCAGCAGCTTTAGGTGGGGATCAGATCATAAAAGGCCTTCTATGCCTTGCTGGATACTGTGGATTTCATCCTAAGCCAATGGAGCATCACTTAATGGATTTTATGGGGGAATTATTTAATCATATTTGCATTTTAGGAAAAAACCGTAGTAGGTAGGGAAGAGTGGACCGAAAAAAATCAGTTCAATTGCAATATACCACTGAATAGTAGGATATATAATTCTTATATACACCAGGAAATATGAGGACAAGAGATAAGCCAGTTAAATGTGTATGGGAAACTATATATTAACATATAATTTATTTTATTTGTTTTTTTATTTCTTACATATAATTTATTTTATACACTCTCCTTATATCTGTGTTACAGGATATATGTATATATCTTCTATATCAGCTGCGACTCTTATCACATCAGCTGAAAAAGTCACTTTTTCCACTTGCATTTCATATAAATTATTGTTCTACAAACTGCAACATCAGATGTATCTCGACAAAACATTTCCTGTAGAGTTAACATACTACATAAATTCAATAATTCGGTTTCATCTTTGTAAATAGGATATAGATGTAAAAAAAGGAATAATACTAATGATGATCATTTATACATGCAATGATATTTTTGTTCTGTATTGAAAAAACATCAATACATATTTTTAAAGATCAAATATTTTTGTATAATGCATCTCCTTTATAGTTATATATATATATATATATATATATATATATATATATATATATATAAATTGATGTGTAATTCCACTATTGAATTTATCATGACTTACTCTTGTAAAAACAAGCTTTCAGCCTTTTGGCAATGTTAACTGATTTATTAATTTTCCACCTTTCTTTTTCTTATACTTTTCAAATTTCCTTTCATATTCATTTTCAGACTTATTTATTAGTTGATCATATAGTTTGTATATTATTCCTAAAAGAATGTCGGTTTAATTTAGGCTGATTTTATTTTAATCATTATTTTCCCAGAGTGACACAAAGTTTCAGATTTTATTATCTAATTTGGAGAGTTTGTGCCTTGTGAAGTAAAAGAGAAAATCATCTTACTTTCTCCTGATGAACTTAAGTTTTATAAAAAGCATGCTTTAAGGATTTTGATTCTGGTTGCATGTTTCATTTTTGTTCACGTGGAGTCTCAGAGAATTATGTTGTATAAGCAGAAATGAACATGATCTTTGTTAGTCATAGACAAGAAAACTATTTTTTCCTTCTTTTCCAAAACTTTACCCAAAAATCTCATGATATAAGGTTTACTGAAATATATAATTATACAGTAAGTGTAAACATTACTCAGTGTGTATTTGTATAGATATTTTTTACAATATATTCATAACAGGTATGATAAAGTGCTAAGGGACTTACCTACAAGGAGAAGAGTTTTCTTCTTAAGCAAATAAGTTCACAATGTAACAAAATGGCTTAGATAATGTGCTACTTGCCTAGGTTTTAAAATCTAAAATTTTCATATAAGTAAAAATGGGTATCCTGGCTTGTTATTCTCCCAAGCCAAAGACATCCTTTATTTTGAAGATGTACATATTTCCTTCAGCCTCCCACTCTAGAGAATAATTTTGAGGTGCATCTGAAATTCCTGGGGCAGATTGAAATAATCAAAACACAATGGCGAATATCAGACGGCCTTAATAACAAATTTCTGCTGATTATGTCTGAACATGTGTACTGTTATATATTTTAACTTGATTACAAGGAAAGCTATCTATATGAATTATGTCTTGTTCCTATTAAGACCAGAATACCTACATTGGGGAGACTTGGGAGGTTAATTTAAGTGCAACCTTTGTTAGGATTTTAAAGTGGCTTTTTCAAGACAATTCAAATGAGGCCCAACACGTAATATATCCAGAATTCCTCTCCTTCATACTCTCTAAAGGCTATGGAATCAATAGCCTGATCTTTGATGATGCATATAATGTGCCTAGAATGCAACAACTTCAAAATTTTTAACGGTGTAAAGCGGTTTGGTATTATGATGGGTTACGTTCACCAACCAGGTCCCAACACTATCGTGGGACAGTAAGACAGAAGAGACACCAGGTGTGACAATCTTTTTTTATTGTTCTTTCAAAATAAACTCAACATCTGATTTCATACACATGATATCAATTTTTGTAAACTAGTCTGGTTATTGGGATGCTTAGTGGGATGATACGAGCTATCATACGTCCTATCCTATCTGATCAAATCATATCAGGCACACACAGCACAAACTGCTTAGTGATTGAAAACGTGCAAATAGACAGATAACCAAGCCCCACGTGTGTGAAGTTCTATTTCTTCTGCAAGGTATATATGGCTGAGCTTTCTTATGTTTAGTTGTAAGATCACATAGAGTTTCAGGTTCTGGATTTTAGTGGACACAGGAACATATTTTGAAATATTTATGGATGGTTCCAAGCAGAAGCTAGGTAGAAATGAATTTAAGTTTCAGACTAGTTCTGAAAACTGTCATTCCTCTACTCACTGCTTCTAAAATATAGCCTTCTCATGTGTGGAAAATGAATAGCTTGCCCCCATTTAGGGGGCATTTCCCTATCAAAGTAATTTATTGCAAACCAGCCATATACCTCTAATTCATTCCACTGGGTAGCAAGCCCTCTGTCTTCACCTGCACAAGGAGACTCTTCTGTGTAATGTGCATTTTATCCATTGTTGGTATGAAACATGTTTTTTTAAATTTTTTAATTGTTTATTTTTTTTTAGGAAACTTGATTATATCATTATTTTTATGTCCCGTGTTTAGGCTGCATTTTTAATTGCCCAACTTGCCATGCTATTTCTTGTAGTGGTATAACTTTCACCACATTACACACCCAACATTAGAGTGAATAATTTTTCAGGTCTGCTTGCTTCCCAAATTAATGACAATTTGATGATGTATGAGTTTCATTGCCCTTCTGTTCTCAGACATTAGGAAGCTTTCTCAGCAAACTTTTGTTCACTTTCTGGGTCTTCTGTTGTCAATTTCCTTATTTGTGGTATTTTTTCCCCCTACATTTCCCGCTCATACCCTTGAACTTTGCTGAGGAAGTATTTTTCCCATATTCCATGAGAAGTTTTACAGCATACTCATAACCAATCCTATATTTCTTCCTCTTCCCTTTGCCTGTCGTCAACGTGCCAATCAATCTAACCTGCAAACACAATCAAATTAATTTTCATCATGCCTTGCTCTTTCTCATAGTTCTTACAAAGTGAGCTCAAATTAGCTCTCTACCTGGGGTGCTTTGCAAGCCACCTCTCTTGCTTGTTTTGTTGGTGACTTTTGCCTCTTGGGCATCTCGTATGCTTAGTACAGTGTCACTTTACCAAAGAGTATGGTCTTCCGAAATTTATACTAAATCCTTATTGTCATAAAAAAGACTCAGCATTCTGCATCACTAAAAAGGTTATGACTTTCTGAAAGCTCAGGTGATGGCTATCATTTCTTAGCAATAAAATATTTCTTAAATTAAGGTATGTATGTACATTGTGTTTTTAGGCAGAATGCTATTGCATACTGAGTCGACTAAAGTATAGTGTGAATATGACTTTTATATGCACTGGGAAACAAAAATTCATTTGACTGACGTCATTGCAATATTCCTTTCATTGCAGTGGTCGAGAACGAATGTGCCCTATCTCCAAGGTATGCCTGTACTAGTGGCTGTCACACTACCGCATCACTGTGCTAATATATTCCCTCCTGAGGCTTAGAAACAACACAAATATAGCTGTTTCCTGGTTAATATGACCAGCGGTGCCGGCACAGGTGTAAAATGCTCATTGAGGAGAGAAGAGATTTCTGTACTTTGCCCATGCACAGATTCCATGACCAAAGAAATGTCTCTGTAGCAGCAAATGACCCAGGCTCGTGTTCTGCTGAGGGCTCCACATTCACAATGGTCTGAACTCCCAGACAATGTTACAGCTCCTCAGGTTTATATGGGGAAGATATTTATATGGAGAGATACTAATATTTACCACCTCATAGACTCAGAAATACCCCGCAATTGCTCTGTCTATCCTGGGGCTGACCCACTGCTCCTATTTTATTTTTAACCAACTGATGATTTCGATTGAAGCTCATTTCCTGTTTCTGAGTGTGCATCTGGCTTCCTCCTGGTTATGTGAATCTCAAAAAGGAAAACCTCGTAAGTCTCTGAAGGCTTTATCTACATCTTCCCACTCTTCTTTGTCCATCTTTCCATGCAACACTTTTACAGTATTCTTTGCAGGAATAAACAGAATATGTTAAGCCACAATTTACCAAAACGTCTAGTTGAATTGCCTTTCAAGATATATTTTGCCCACCTTCCTGTAGATCTTCTACAACATGACTTCCAAATTCGTATCTTAAAACCTATCTTCTATCCTGAGCATTCATTCCAACCGTCTGTTATTCTTATTCAATTAGCGGTACATGGATTCCTTAAATTATTCTCTAAAAGTTTCTCATAAACCAAATTCTTAATATGTTTCTCTTGTTTCTCATTTAGGATCCTACATGATCTCTATCACACAGAAATGCCTGAATTTTCTTGGCCTCATTCTCTCCTCTTAATTCCAAGACATTATTACTACCCTCCAACATGTTTCTCATCTATTGAAAGCAGTCCCTGAATCTCTCTTCACTTCCTCTCCCAGCCCTTATTGTATCTTTCTCTGATTATTTTAATAGCCATGGACATGAAAACATTGCTCAAACTTACTGCTTTTATCCTATTATATTTTTTCTTTTCCTATATCTTGAAAAAATTCATTCACTTCTCAGGTTCAAAGCCAAATACCATATCCAATTGAAGTTTTCCTCCCATTGTGCACACCTAAACAGAATAATATATTCTTCCTTATAATTTGGTGCCTGTAAAGCAATAGTTAAATATTTATATTAATAGTGGTGGGATCGAAGACCT
Source organism: Canis lupus baileyi (assembly GCF_048164855.1). NCBI lineage: Eukaryota > Metazoa > Chordata > Mammalia > Carnivora > Canidae > Canis > Canis lupus. Next base: position 28,511,311 of record NC_132872.1, on the reverse strand, counting down.
AGTTATACCATCTCCTAAGAGGGCTCTTAGTGGAAATTTACACATATGAAGACATCTCTGAATTGAAGTCAAAGTACCACTTAATTTACAGCATTGAAATTTAACAGTATTCCTTGCTACTTGTAAAATATGAATGGTAAACAACCTAGACTGTAACTAATCAAGCTACAAAGTCCTTCTCCCAAAGATGAGAGGAGCTAAGAAGTAGTGGAAGTAAGCAGTCCTGGGCAGCAGTGAGAAGTGACAAGTTCTCCTAGCATTAATAAATGTTTGTATTACTTTGAATTATGTACTGAACTTATATTTAGTACAGACAAGAAGTAGGTACATAATAGATAAATAATACCAATTTTATAAACCCGATTCAATATCATAGATTAAGAAACTTATTCATAATATCCAGTTTTCCCCCCTTACTCCTTAAATTATCTCCATTAGTTTCCCATTATCCCCAGTTAAAGCTTTTGAGCTCTTCATCCTTCTTTGAAGGATCATCAAGATAATATAATTATATGATATCTCATTGAAATACCACAGCATAAAGCACAGCTGTCAAAATAACATTAAGTTTCTAAGTGAAGGCTACTTCTATAATGAAATGAAATATTTCCAGAATGTCTTATATAAAACCAAGAACTGAAGTAGAAAAATCATTGCTGCTTCTGTGACTCAATATTCTGTGGGATGACTTTAATATTTGAACAGGTTCTTATAATTTAAATAATATGGATATTCACTGAACCAAAATTTACAGGGACAGCAGTACACATGACTTAAACAGGTTTTAAACATAGCAATTTAATCTATTTTTAACTGACTTGTTAAATTCCATTAATTTATAAATCTAATAAAATAAATAGCACTGAAAAAATAATTGCAGTCTCAAATAAACATAAATCATAGAATTATATTATATAATTAGCATGGAAAGAAGTAGAGAAGACTTGAAATTATATCTGACATGGTCTTGACACCAGAATTCCTTGATCCTTACTTTCTTCATTTTGATTTTGAAAAATAAAACAAAAAACACTATTCTATCTCATTAGAACAATCATGTTAATAAATGAACATAATTTTTTAGAAAACGTATTGAAAATCTCAATAAGTGGTCCAATGCAAGTCACTGATATTATCTTGTTGCGGAGTTCTGTCTTGACATAAGAGTACGGGAACACATTTTGCTTTAACCAATTAGAAGAACCCCAATTTTTTTTATCTTGTATGTAAAATGAAATGTGCTTGTTCATCAAAATCTGGAGACATCCATTGCAGTGTTTCAAACTCATGGCCTTAAAACAAAACAAAACAAAACAAAAAAACCTCATGATCTTAATACTAGATAGCGTAAGGAAATGTGGAGAACAAGGGCTTCTACGTTAACTTGCTGTTTCTTTCAATGCCAAGCACAGATACCCTTATATATTTCTGTAATCTCCCCCGCCCCTAAAACTGTTTCTCTAGGGGCAAGTGTTGCACCCTAATATACCGTGGCCTTGGAGCACAAACATTCAAATTATGTGTCATACTTACCTGGATTCTATACAATCTGCCCCATTCCTCTGACCTTACCTTCTACATCTCTACCCATTCATTTCCCACTTGTCACACCGGGATTTTTTTTCTTCTTTTTGTTTTTTTTTTTTCAATGTTCAGTTTCCTTTAATGACCCCCATGTCCCTGCAGGCTTATTTCCGCTCCTCAAATACACTGAGCATGTTCTCACCCCAGGGCTATTCGAGCAGACTGCTCTCAACACTTTGTAAGGCTTGTTCCTTGATATCAGATAAGTTTGAGTTCAAATGTCACTTTCATAGAAAAGGTTTTACTGACATAACTATCTGAAGAATCTTCCTGGCCATAAAAGCCCCCAAGTCACTCTCTATCACACCATTATATTTTTCCTTAAAAATTTAGTGCTTTGGAAATTATTGGATTTATCCATTCATTTATTAGTTTAATGTCTGTATCTTCTCCATAGACTGTGCGTATCCTATTGCAAAGGGGGACATTTTCTATTGTTCTTTTATCTCCCTGGTATTTAAAACAAATCCTGACACAGGGAAATTTAACAGACACACTTAGTATTGGTGGAAGCTGGGTTGCAATGGTTTACAAGACTCAATTTTGCAAAACATGTCTTCCTGAGTTTCTCAACAATACGTCGGTAGCTTGAAATTGACCATGTGGCAGCTTTTTCTTCACAGAATCAAACAACACTACAAATCAGGGATTTTTTTTTTGAGTCTATTGTTAAATATTTACTAGCTTATCTGTATATGACAGAGGTAATGAAATTCTCCTATAACCGTAAAATTCCTTTCCTGTAACTAACATCTGAAGTGAGGAAAATACATATGAGAAAAAGATTTATTCTTTCTGTATGCAGTTCCAATGTGGTGAAAAAAAAAAAAAAAAAAAAAAAACAGGAAACAAAAACTATGCCTCTAAGCCACTGATGAGAAAAGCAACACAGGAGACCATTAGGAAATCATCCATCTCATCACAAGGTTTGATGCCAAATAATTCTGAAGAATAACCAATATTCCTGACTATGAATAATTGATTCCTATATCCTGAGAGTATTCCAATTTCTAAATAATGATCACAAAAACCATGTTTGGCCATAATAACCTCTCATTTTTTCTAGCCACAAGTAATATGCTAATATGTCCATTTATTTGAAATTACAATCTGTCCTTTCTGCTGTAAGGATGTGACAGGAGCTAATTTCTGTACTTCTCTGGTCTCAGATGTAAGTCCAGCCATTAGGCACCTTATTATCCAAAGATGATATGGCTTTTTCATGGTAAAACATGTCGGGTTGAGTATTGAGGACTTTAGTACTACCGAACAGAGTGCCTATCATTATGAACACAAGGACTTACTACCGTATTCATTCTATTAGCTATGATGTTGTGAGATAAACTACTGAGGGAAATAATTAGGATCTCATTTATTGTATATTTGCTATGCCAGACATTGCATTCTGTGTTCTGTGTTCATTTGTATTGATTTGTATTCAATCAGCTCATTGATACTATGAATAAGTTATTATTTTAATTTTAAATATGAGAAAATGGATAATTAGACAAATTTTCCCATAGATTACATATGGGTCTTGTGCATACTGTCATTCCACAAAAACTGAAGTTACTAACGACAGCTCAGAGGGCTTGGGATATTCAAAAGGCAAAGAATCAATACATTCCTACAGGAGCCTGTCCTCTAAAATGAGAAGTAGGGCATGTGTAAATACGCAGGTGTGTGTTCAGGCACATGTCTCTACTGTAGATCATTCTGATGAATAATTTGCTTGCTTGATTGAACTATTTATTCATTGGGGAGAAAGACAAAGTATCAAACATGAGTCACACTTAGAATGGTTGGATTAGGTAATACAATTACATATGAATATTTTAAAGGAGTTTGTATAGAGTTTTATATTTATCCAAGGAGTAAATAAATATATAATTTATAACAGTTTTCTGAACTAAGATACGATGGAAATTTGCATAAACACCATAAATGAACGGGCTTTAGGAAAAATACTCCAGGTCGCAGGGTGTACAACCATGGAATTAATATGTCAAAAAGAATGATTAAATAATCAATTTGAATTTGTCATATCCTGTCTCACCAGAAATTTACCCTATGTTATTGAAAAGCAGAAAGTAGTTATCTGTAACTTCAGCCTCCCTTATTTCATTATGTTTGTTTGTTATCGTTAAATAAATGGTTTCCAGAATATCCTCTAATATTAAGAATAGTCCATCTCTTATGGGGCTGGGATTCGAAGATATTAAAAGTTAAGGGGAATAAGCTTTCCTGCTATCTGGTTACAATATACACACACACACTACAACGAAATGCAAACCCCAAAGCTTACTTAATATAATTTGTATATTAATTTCATTGCCCTCAATACAGAGCTGATGTAGAAAGTAGAGCCCCTGATTCCTTAAGCAGTTAAAAGATTTTTCTTCTTTCATCTTCTTTTTTTTTAAGTAAAAATTGAAATTTAGAATAGCTTTAGATATACAGAAAAATTGTAAAGACAATATAGGCAAGAGGGGCCCCTGGGTGTTTCAGTAGGTTGGGCAGCTGGCTCTTTTTTTTTTTTCTTTCTTTCTTTTTTAAGACTTTTTATTTATTCATTCACGAGAGACACAGAGAGAGGCAGAGACACAATCAGAGGGAGAAACAGGCTTTCTGCAGGGAGCCAGATGCAGAACTCGATCTCAGGACCCCGGGATCTCGCCCCGAGCTGAAGGCAGACGCTCAACCACTGAGCCCCTCAGGTATCCCAATGGCACTATGTTTTTAACGTCAAACTCAAATTTTTCATTGCTAGTATTTATGAAACAAATGGACTTTTGTATATTAACCTTGTATCCTGTACTCCTCTTGCTCTAATTTATTTGTTGTAGGAGGGCTTTTTTTTTTTTCTCTGTTTCTTTCATAGATTATTTGGCTTTTTCTACACAGCAATCACATCATCTGCAAAGAAAAGCAGTTTGTTTCTTCCTTTCCAATTTGCATATATTTTATTTATTTATTATGTCTTATTATTCTGAAGGAATTCCAGTTTGATGTCAAATTTCAGGGGTGAAATAGAAAATCTTTGGCTTTTTCCTGATAATAAAGTAGGATTTCTAGTCTTTTGTATTAAGTATAATATTAGTTGTAGGTTTTTTGTAAATATTCTTTATCATGTCAAGGAATTCTCCTTCTATTCATATTTGGTGAAGGTTTTTGTCCTGGATGAGTGCTAGGTTCCATAAAATGATTATCCTGTTTCAACTGATACAATCTATATGATGGATTACATTGATTTTTAAATGATAAATGTACCTTACTCACTCTGAATAAATCCCAAAATAAATAAAAATATTGTACTGTGTTTCCACTAGCTCACCTCTCTTACCTTCTGTTTCCACAGAGATGAGTTCATCTGTCTCCTCTTTTGCAATAGCCTTAAATAAAGTCTTCCTTGTTTGTTTAACTCTATCCAGTGCATTTTCCTTAAAAATATCAGGCCCTCACATTCCTGTATTAGCTGTATGTTTGTCTCCCATACTGACTTCCTCGTGTACTTCTCCACAGATTGTCTTATCTACTCTTATATCATGTATCATTATATTTTCACCCTCTGTCTTATGCTGATACTTTAAAGGGGGCAAGGAGAACATTCTATAAACTTCCAACGAAATCTTAGTCATGTATTGCACTTTCATCTGAGAGATCTATCTCTGCATCTTTTCCCTGATATTCTCTACTTTTTTGCTTGGTGGGTATATTCCCAATCCATTTCTCTCAAGTGATACAAAACCATGACCCCTGTTGACTGTGCCCCCCAACTTTACTGCAGCAGCAAGGCTGGAAGAGGTATAAATTGGCAGAAATTACTCCTCACCCTAAGAGCAAATTTCAGATTATGCTGGCTAAGTTCTTTGTCCTAGAGAGTAGCCCATTGCTATGGAGAAGTCTTTGAGAGATTTTCATAATGCTTACTCTTGCTTTCTCCTGTTAGAAGTTGAAAAGAGTCATTTTATGTATCTCCACTGTAAAAATCTGGTGAATATCTACTGTAAAAATTCCAGAGAGTAACCACAAGAAAGTGTTGGGATACCCTTAAGTCTGAATTCCCTGCGAGTTTCTTCTCATGGTGATCTAAACTCAGTCTGAAGCAATTCATTAAAATTATGATTTAAGTGTTCTCATTAGTTTATACTTCAGCAGCTTCTGCTCTAATTAAATTGGCTTTGGTTTCTATATCTTTCTGAATGAACCTGTCTCTCAGGATTACAGGGTCGGAGTTGACCCAGTGACCTCAGTTTTTTATGACTCCAAAAAAGTTGTTGCTTATCAGTTAATCCAGGATAGCAGTAAAGACCACTGATCTAATTACATAATAATTATTCTAATTACTATTATCAATTCTAACCTTTCTCCCTACTTTAACAACATAAACCAAACCTTCATGTTATATATAAAAAAGACCTGGTGATCTGAAAGCTGGGACAAAGAGAAAAATATGTACAGTTTTGGAACAACATAAGAAGAGATTTAAATCAGACCAGAATAGAAATTTTCTCTTACCTATTCTCATTAGAGCTTATCATAAAGTATTTTAAGGATAGTGAAAATATATAATTTATTATTTTACCTATATCTATACCTTTTATATTCATATGACTATATTTACATATCTCACTTCAGAATTTGCATTCAGCTGCTTTCAACAATTTTTAAAACCTTCACTAAATTTATTCATTACATTGGAATAGAGAGTCTTCCTGATTGTGGTACTTAAAAGACAAAAAATAGATATCAATATTTTGCTAACTTCATTAGAAAAATATGTTTACCAGTATTGCTTACACATTGTTCTTTAAAAGTTTTAGTTTTGTGGTGTGTGCTAAGCATTCTAGGAGCATTTAAATGTAAATTGTAGTTAGCATTTTATTTTTTTTATTTTTATTTTTTTAGTTAGCATTTTAAAGTAAATATAAATTAAATTTTCTTCATGAATATAACAATATACTTTTAGTCACACAATGACTGAGAATGCCTATATCTTCGTACTTTTTTCAACATTATTGAGCTATGTAAGCCACATGCATTTGACATACGTAGACATCTGTGAAGCCATCAACTAAACACAGGAGTTAATAAACACATCTATACATCTATCCCAGAGGTTTTATTCTGCCCCTTGGAACCCCAAGCAATTCTCCCCTTCCCTCTTTATTTTTTTTTTTTTAAGATTTTATTTATTTATTCATGAGAGCCACACACAGAGAGAGGCAGAGACACAGGCAGAGGGAGAAGCAGGCTCCATGCAGGGAGCCCGAGACGGGACTGGATCTAGAGTCTCTAAGATCTGGCCCTGGGCTGAAGGCGGCGCTAAACTGCTGAGCCACCCGGGCTGGGCTGCCCCCTCCCCTCACCTCTTTATTCCTAGTCACTGATCTGCTTTCTACACTATAGATTAGATTGTATTTTCCAGAATTTTGTATAAGGCAATGAAAGACAAAAAAATATGTAGTATTTTTGGTCTGACTTTTTTCACACAGGATAATTACTTGTATATTTGTCCATATTTCCTATAAAAATAAGTAAATTTTTTCTGATACTGGGTAGTATTCCCTTCTGTGAGCATACCACAGGTTATTTAACTAGTCACATTCATGAGCCTCAGGCTTCTGTCCAGTTTGGATCTATTACAAATAATACTGCTGTGAATACTTTGGTCTGTCTTTGCATGGACACGAGCATTCATTTTTTATGGGTAAATACCTAGGAAAGGCATAGTCGGTCATGTGGTAAGTGTATCTTTAATAATTTTAACTTTTCAAAGAAACAGTAAAAAAAAGTGCTTCCCCAAGTGTTTGTACAATTTTATATTACAACCATTAGTGTATAAGATGTCCAGTTTCTCCACATCTTTGCCTCTAAATGCCATAATCTTTCTTTTTTGATTTTAGCTATTCTGGGGAATGTGTAGTATATCTTATTGTAGTCTTAATTGACACCTCCCTAATGACTAATGATGTTGTGTCTTTAAACATAATTATTTGCAATCTGTATATCTTCTTTGGTAGAGTGTTCAATCATTTGTTCATTTTTCAACTTGCATTAACTTTTTTGGCTTAAATTATAAGAATTCTTTTTTTAAATATTTTTAAAATTTATTCATGAGATATATATATAGAGAGAGGCAGAAACACAGGTAGAGGGAGAAACAGGCTCCATGCAGGAAGCCCAATGTGGGACTCAGTCCCAGGACCCCGGGGTCATGTCCTGAGCCAAAGGCAGGTACTTGACCACTGAGCCACAGAGGAACCCCAAGAATTCTTTATATATTATAAGCCTATTTTCAAATATGTTTTCCAAGTATTTTTAATGTGATTAAACAAATTGATTATTTTTATTATAGCCCATGATTTTTATTCCGTATTCAAGAAACATTCCAAAAATCAATGTCAATAATACTTTTCCTCTCGTATTTTCAGTAACATTTAGAGATTTGGCTTTTATGTCTATGATCAATTTTGAGTTAATTTTAGGTCAAGATACTCAGTGCTTATGTGTCCAGTTGTTTCAGCACTCTGTTGGAAAAACTATTCTTTTGTGAATGAATTGTTTTGGCACCTTTGCTGATGAATTGGCCATATATATTTTAGGACTCTAGAGATTTTATCATGGGTTTTCTTTGTTTTGTTTTTTAGATTTTATATATTTATTTTGAGAGAGAGAGAGAGCAAGCAGGGAGAGGGAGAGCAAGAATCTCAAGCAGATTCCATGCTGAGCCTGACATGTGGCTTAATTCCATGACCATGAGATCATGACCTGAGCCAAAATCAAGAGCTGTACACTCAACTCACTGAGCCACCCAGGTGGCCCATCATGTTTTTTGGTCTATATGTGTACCTTTATGCCAATGACACACTCTTTTAATTACTGTAGCTTTATAATAGAATAAATCTTGAAGTTAGGTAGTGCAAGACCTCAGATTTTGTTTCTCTATTTCATAGTTGGTTTGGCATTGTTAGGTTGTTTGTATTTTCACATAATTTTTGAATTACTTTGCTAATATCTACAAAAGTCTGCTGGGATATTGATTGAAGTTGCCTTGATCAATACATCATTTCCTGAGAGAATAGACATCTTAACAATAATGAGTTTTCCCATCCATGATATATTTCTCCATTAATTTGGTTTTTCTTTAATTGTTATCATCAATGATTTCATATTCCAGGATACTGGACTTGCATATATTTGGTCAAATGTATTCCTAAATATATCACATTTTACAGAACATACATCTTGAACATAGAAACAATACTTTCAGTCTTTCACCATTTAATGTAATGTGAGCTTCTATTTTTCTGTGGATGAGTTTTATAAGGATGACTATCTTCTTTGCATTTATTGTTCACTGAGGGTTTTGTCAAGTATGATTGTTGAACATTATCAAATGCTTTTTCTACTCTATTGAAATAGTCTTTAATTTTTTTTACACTGTTTATATATTAAATTTTATGGATTAATATTTCCAATATTAAACCAGACATATTTCTGGTCTGAAAAAAATGATCATGATATATTAAACTTTTCATATATTTTGCTAAACTAAATTTGGTAATGTGTTGTTGAAAATTATTGGCTTTTCAATTAATGTGGTTTATTGGTATGTAGGTTTGGAGCTTCCACCTACCCCCATTTTAGTGTTTTCTGGTAATTTTGGCCTTATAATAATGAATTTGGAAGAATTTTCTCCTCTTCAATTTTCTGTGAAAGTTATTTTAGAATTTCTATTATTTATTTTCTAAATATTTCATAGAATTCACGAGTCAAACACTATAGGTCTGGAGTTTCCTTTGTGGGGAGATTTGCTACTAGAAGTCCAATAATTTTCATAGATAGTTATCAAGTTTCCACAAGTGAACCTTGTTATTTTATGTTGTTCAAGGGATGTGTCAATATCCTCTGGGTCATCAAATTAATTGGCACAAATGTGTTTATAATAATCTCATGATTCTTTTAATGTCCATAATGCCTTCACTCATCTATGGTATAAATATCTGTGACTTTAGTCTACTTAAGTTATGTCGATTTTATTGCTACTTTTCAAAAGTTGAGCTTTTGTTTCATTGATTTTTTTCCTTTTGATGCAAAGATTTCTGATTTTTCATTGCTATTATTCTCCTGCTTTTATTGACTTAAATGACTTTTCTTTTTTTCAGATATTTTTGGGTGGAAGCTGAGATTTTTCTCTCTTTTCTAATACAGACAGTCCACAATTTATGATGGTTCAACTTGTGATTTTTTTTTTACTTCAAAATGATGCAAAAGCAATACACATTCAATAGAAACTGCACTTTAAATTTTGAATGTTATTCTTTTTCTCCCAGGCTAGCATTATGTGGTACGATAGTGTCTCATGATGCTTGGTAGTGGCAGTCAGCGGAAGCTCCCAATCAGCCAAGCGAACTTGAGGGTGAACAATCAGAACACCTAAAACCATTTGGTACCTATAAGACCATTCTGTTTTTCACTCTCAGTATAGTATTCAATAAATTATATGAGATTCTCAGCACTTTATTTTAAAATAAGCTTTGTTTTAGATGAGTTTGCCTAACCTTAGGTGACAGTAAGTGTTCTGGGCAAGTTTGAGATAAGCAAGACCAAGCCAGGATGTTTAGTAGGTTAGATGTATTAAATGCAACTACAACTTAAAATATCTTCGACTTACAAGGGGTTTATATCAGGATGTAACCCCATTTTAGGTCAAGGATGATCTGTCGAGGCATTTCTTGCCACAGTTTCTATAAAAGCTGTTTCAGATGCATCACGTGAATTGATGTCATCTTTCCATCTTCATTCAGATTAACTAGCTGCTAACTACTTTTCATATATTTTCTCTAATCCATTACTATTTTAATTGTGTTGTTTTCCAAATATTTGGGCATTTTTCCAGTTTATTTTACTGATTTTGATTTTTGCTTTCGTTTAGTTGCAGTCGGAGTATATATGATTCAAATCCATTTAAATTTATTGAAACTTGTTTTTATAGCCCAGAATATAGTCTACCTTGATAAATATTATAAATAAACTTATGAACAATATGTGTTCTGTTGATTTTGATCAAAATGTTTTCTAATTTTTTTTTTCTTTTCATGTAGTTTTTATTTTTTTTTAATTTATTTTTTATTGGTGTTCAGTTTACTAACATACAGAATAACTTTCAACTAAATTAAATTAGTACTACTCAAGTCTTCTACATCCTTAATTATTTTCTGTGTACTTGTTCAATTAATTATTGAGACAGGGGTGTGAGATGATGGAAACATAATTTGATTTTATCTATTTCTGCTGCATTTTTGTATCATTTGGTTCTTGATTTTGAAACTCTGTTATTAGGTATGTCAACATTTCAGGGATTTTTATGTCTTCTTGATGAATTTACCTTTTTACTTATAGAATGACTTTATTGCTGGTAATATTTTTTTCTCTAAAATCTACTGATAATAATATACTACTACTGCTTTCTTTTACTTAGTGTGGATGTTGTATATTTTTTCTATTTTTATTTAGATGCATTACTGTTTTAAATTTATTTACCATACTATAGTTGGATCTTATTCTTTTATAGTCTAATTTGATCATTTCTGCCATAGATCATTTATATTTAATATGATTATCAATTGTGTTTAAAGCTAATATCTTGTCCTTTGTTCTCTATTTTTCTCATCTAGTCTTTCTCCTCTTTTCCCTATTTAGCATTATTAATAGCGTGTCTTTTGCTATTGTCTTTAAGTCTTTCATCACATTTTTAGTATCGCTCTGTTTAAAGACCTTATTTTTTTAAAGTCTTAAATTTACTGAATAATTACGGATGAATAGAGTGTTCCTATGTGCCTCACACCTAGTTTGTTCTATTATTAATTTCTCTTGAGACTTTGACGTACAGCCTATTTAAAAGTCTATCGGTTAACTCCAAATATTTTGTGATTTTCCAGTTATCTCTCTGTTATTGATTTCTAGTTTAATTCCATTGTGGTCAAGAACATACTTCGTAAGATTTCTGTCCTTTTAAATTGATTTTGGTGTGTTTTATGGCCCAGAATGTGGTCTATCTTGGTAAGTACTCCATGTGAGCTTGAGAAGAATGTGGATTCTGCTGTTGTTGGATAGAGCGAGCAGTCTATAAATGTCAATTAGGTCTAGGTGATTAATGGTGCTGCTCAGTTCAACTATATTCTCACAGATTTTCTGCCTGCTAGGCCTATCAATTATATTATGAGGGGTTGCTGAAGCCTCCAACTCTAATGGTGGATTTGTTTATTTCTCCTGGAAAGTCTATCAGCTTTTCTCTCACCTGTTTTGGCATGCTGATGGTGCATACGTCTTAAGGATTGTTGTCTTATCGGAGACTTGAAGACTTTAGCATTATCCAATGTCTTTTTTCATCTCCAAAAATACCTCTAGTTCTGGGTCTGGTTTAGTTAAAATCAGTACAGTTATTCTAGATTTTCTTTTGATTAGTATTTGCGTGAAGTATCTTTCTCCATCCCTTCACTTTTAATCTAAGGGTTTTTATGAACAAAGTGGGTTTCCTCTAGCCATGTTCTTTCTTCCAGAAGAAAGTTCTAATTGATGTACTTAAAACATTCACATTTAAAAAATTATGAATATAGACATTAATAACTGCCTTTTTGTAACTATTTTCTATTTCTTGTGCTTCGTCCTTGTTTCCATTTTATCCTCCTCTTTTTGTTTTGTCTTTTCTGGTTTTAATTCAACATTTTATATGATTCCATTCTCTTCTGCTTTTGGCACATCAGTTATGCTTATCTATAAAGACTTTTGTTTTAGTGATCACCCTAAGTATTCAATATACATATATAGCTAATCTAAATCCTTTTTTAAATAGCACGTCATATATAATGCAGGTACCTTATAAAAGAGTGTTCTATTTTTTTATAACATTGTACTTATTTCACTTATGAAATAAATTGTTGCTATTATTATTTTCAACAGTTATATCAACTAAGACTAAGAGAAATAATCTTTTATTATGCTTCCATTTACTCCTCCCACAATTTCCCTTTCTATATATCCATCTGAATTTCTGACCTATACCATTTTCTTCTGCTTCAAAAACTTATTTTAACATTTTTTACAAGTCAAGTCAACTGATAAAATTTTTTGTCTTTCATTCATAAAGGCTAATTCTGCTGGATATAGAATTCTATATTGATCTTTATCTTTCAACACCTTAAATATTTCAGTTCACTGTTTTTTTGCTTTCTGTTTTTTTTTTTACACAATATGTCTGATTACATTTTTATTTTTGTTCCACTATAGATAATGTGGTTTTCCACTTTTGCTTTATTCAATATTTTCTCTTTGTTTTTGGTTTTCTGCTGTTTAAATATGATAGTCTTATTTGGTATTTATCCTGTTTGATATTCTCTGAGCATCCTGGATCTGTGGTTTGGTTCTTTATATCATTTTGAAAACTTTTGGCCATTATTACTTCAAATATTTCTTCAGCTCCTCTCTTCTATATTCCAATTATACTTCTGTCATTCTTCTAAAAATTTCCCACAGTTCTTGGATATTCTGGTCTCCCCCCCCACCCCCATTCTTTTTTTCTCTTTGCATTTCAGTTTTGGAAATTTCTGTTGACCTATCCTCAACCTGCTGATGTTTTCCATCTATGTCCAAGCTCCTGATCAGCCTATCAAAGATATTCTTCATTCCTGTTATCTTGTTTTCTATTTCTAGCATTTCTTTTCTCTTCTTTTCCTTTCTGCCAACATTACCTTCTGCTCTTTCATATTGTCTACATGTTTCATTGGATTCCTTAGCATACTATTCACAGTTATTATACATTGGCAATTTCAAACTCTGTGTCATAGCAGAATCCATTTTGATGTCTGGTTGCCTCGATAGACTGTTTTTTTCTTACCTTCTAATGTACCTTGTAGTTTTTTTTTTCTTGAATGTCAGATATAGTCAGTTGGAAATAACAGGTAAATAAGCTTTTCTTGTGAGATCTTATACTTATCTGGCTAGGAACTGTGCTGTTGGCTATGAAGAGTGTTTTTTGTTTGATTTACCTGTAGATGGCTGAGGCTTTATTTAGTGTCTTCATTTGGTTTCCCTTGATGTTTTTGTGTCCCTATGAATCTCTAAAATAAGGTCTATACTCTATGGCTCTTTAACCTAAAATCTATATTCTTACATCGGAGTCCTATTGGTGCAGTTGTAAAATTCAGGGAAATGGGCATCTTCCATATCTTATAATTAAATCTCAGTTTTGTGCCTCTGTCTCCGCACCATGACGTTCACAAATATTTCTTAGTTTTTTCTTCTTCTGGTGTGTGATAGGAAAGCTCAAAGGAACTGAAGTTGGCTGATTGTTCTTCTTCCACATAAATAAATTCTGGTGAAATCTTTTCTCTGTAGAAAAAGGGTAGGGCTTTTTTATCTAGAATACACAATGTAATTTAATTGGTTGCTTTTCTCTACCTCTGCCTGAAAAACCAGGAGATTTTTCTTGATTCTTCAATCTGAGAAACTATTTGGGTCCCTAGATATAATTGGAATGGCTCCTCTAAAAACATAGATCCTAGAAGTTTTTCACTCTCGTGGTTGTTCACACTCTTCCCCCAGGAATTCATCAAAATTCTCATGTAAGCCTTCCTCCTGTCTCATCTCTCTAATACTTTATTCTGTTTCTGTTTTACTTTGACTTTACATACAACATAAATTCTGTTTTGTTTTTTACTTGCTTTTAATTACCTATCTTTGAGGAAATTTAAAATTAAGAAAGCATAGTATTTTTTATTTGCTCACATATATGCCATTTCTCTTGCGTTCCTTCCTTTGTGTGGATCTAGATTTGCATCTGGTATATCTTTTATGCCTAAAGAAATTCCTTTAATTTTTTCTAAATTACAGATCCCTTGATGATTAATTATTTCAGCTTTTAATGTCTGAAAAAGCCTCAATTCATATATATTTTAAAAATAGATTTTTATCTAATATAGAATGTAGGGTGATAGTATTTTCTTTTTTTTCTTCTAGCACTTAAAGATATTGCTCCACCATATTCTTACTTGCATTGCTTCTCCCAAGAAATCTATCCTCAATGTTATCTTTTTTTGTCTTTAATGTGTTTTTTTCTCTGATTGCTTTTGAGGGCTTCTCTTTAATAGTTGTTTTTCAGCATGCTGATTATGAAACCTCCAAGGAGGTTATTGAGTTTTGAGTTTGTTAATCTTGAATTTTGAGGTTGATAATTTTGATCCAATTTAGAAAAGTACATGTCTGTTACACTCTACTCTCTCTTCTCTTTAAGCAACTCTATTTACTTTTACAGGAGTAAGAATTTTTCCAAAGTTTGCTGATGCTTTGTCCATTTATTTGTAGTTTTCAGCTTTAGACATAAAGAGAAACCTCTGTAGATAACTGGACTCTGCACTCTGCCACCTTGTCATCTCTTTAGGGATTCTTCCTCTCTGGCCTATGAATTCAAACTATTTTTCACTTCTTGAATACTCATCTCTGTGTCTTCAACTCAGGAAAGTCAGTAGATTCTATTAAGTTTCCACATATTTACTCGGTGGTCTAATAACGCTCCCCAGTAAGCTAGGGAATTCTGTAGTATGACTTATCTAATTTGTTTTTCTTATATCAGGGATTATTGTGCTGTCAGGACTGCTGTCCAATGTCTGAGAACCATTATATAATAAAGTTTGTTTATTTTCTGGCTGTTTATGATGGATATAAATTTAATCCATCCCGACTAGAAGTAGAAGAACATAGTCTTTACACCTTTAAGCACACTAGAAATCTATGTGTGTCCGTGTGAAGCCATTCCATCATCATATATGTTAAAATCACTTCCTCCAAGATATTGTTTGCCTTAGAATTATTATTTTGCCAACCAAATCATATTTGAGTGGATAGATTTTACTTCTATATGTAAAGTTCTGTAAGACCTTCTCTTTCTAGATATATAATACCTACTAATCTGGCATTTTTTTCTTAATAATTCAATCTCATTTATACTGGTTAAGGCTTATGCATGATTTGGTATATGTAATATTTTCTTCAAAAATTAATATTCTTTCTGCATTTACTCTGATTTTCTTTCTTTTTTTTTTTTTTTTTTGTTTGTTTGTTTGGTTGGTTTTATTTGTTTCAAATAGTCTGAGACTCTTACTTTCTAACAATAGTCCAGATTCTCTATTCTGGTTTAGTTATTTTTTGCTAAATTTAGCTGAATGGCTTGATTTTATACTGATTCTGAAGAAAAGACACTGCTTTATAGGAGGTAGTGTTGAAAACAATTTTTTATTCATTCTGTGTAAAACCTTAAAATATCTTAGCGGATCTACATAATTAAGTAGTTGGGGATCAAAAATGAGTGAGTTAGTCATGTATTACACATTTTCTCTGATTTTGTGAAAACTCAGGAATTTTCACATCAAACATTAAGTGCTTGAAGATGTTTTTGAAACACAGAAGGATATATATAGTCCTTAAAAGATGGAACTAAAATTGCCTATTTAACTCCAAACTCCCATTCTTTTTTCTTTTATCTATCTATCTATCTATCTATCTATCTATCTATCTATCATCTATCACTATCTATCTATCTATCATCTATCTATCAGCTATCATCTATTTATCATCTATCTATTCATGTATGTATCCTATAGGAATGTTTCATCTCTTTATGAACCACCTTTGATTATCTTCTCTGTATTCTTAATTACCTGAGAATTTTATAAGCATCAGAAGGATATTAACAAATCTGTGTTCCCTGATGAATGTGATGATAATGAATAAATATTTATTAAAAGCCTTCCTTTTTATGACATTCTTTCAAGTACTTTATAATGATACTGATCAAACATAGAACCCACCATTTGTCTCTAATAATAAACTTGTCCATTTATTTATATACTTTCTAACAACCTCAGTCATTGCTTGAATAATAAAATTTCTTTATTATATGTAGGGTGCCCAGTTGGCTCAGTTGGCCAAGCTTCTGATTCTTGGTTCTAGCTGAGGTCATGGTCTCAGGGTCCTGGATTGAGCCCTGAAATAGGCTAAAAGCTCTCTCTCTCTCTCTCTCTGCCCCTCCCTCCACTCACACACACACTTTCTCTCTCTCTCTCTCTCTCTCTCTCTCTCAAATAAATAAATAAATCTTTAAGGAAAAGTTTAAAACTTCTTTATATGTGATATTTTTCACAATGAGTGCCAACATTCTCCTACATTTTGCATTTTACAATCTCCCAAAGTGTTCCATTATCTGTCTATATGGTTCCCACAAAAATTTCAAAGGAGAATCATTATGACTAAGCATGTCTTGGCATTTTGTGAAAGGGGTACTACAAGTACGGAAAGAATTATGTGATGCCATATGATTATTTTCTAGAATGCCATGCACACTCATTCTCACCTGCCAATTCAGAGGTCTTCACTTTGTTATCACATTCACCTCCAATTCTTTCTGTTTAGCTACCAGTCATAAAATTTGTATTTGCCTTACAAATATGTAGCTACAGGTAGTATAGCAATGGAAAAAATAATTTTATGCATTGACATTATGCATATATATGTATGTATACACACACACATAGGGAGAGGGACCACATATACTTTGTTTCTGGAATATTTGATTTTCAATTTTAAAACTTTTATAAAAAAGGAAGTATGCTATATATAACCTGTGACATTTTTTGTGTACCAAATATTATGTTGATAGATCCTTTGGATTGTTGTTGTTTATGAAGTTTTATTCATCTGGACTGGTGATTTATATTCCACTGTATGGATAAAAAATCACACATGGTTATATTTTGTTTTGTAAATATAACAAAATTTATTTGCTATTCTGCTGATTAGCCCTTGGGTTCTACCTCCAACCTGCCAGTATTTTGTTATTACGAGTAGTACTACTCAAAATGTTTTTTCCTACATCTCCTGTATATAATTGTGATAGTTTCTCTTAAATACATATCTAGGAGTGAAAAATCTGGGTTGTATATATGAATATACACAATGACAAACTTTTTTTTCTAAACTGATTGTGTCAATTCTGCATCCACCAACAACGGACATGAGAGTCTATTGACTCTCCAATGTTTGAAATTTTCAGATTTTTTTTAAACATTTACCATTAAGTATAACATGGTATTTCATTGTGATCTGGATTTTTATCTCCCTGTCACTAATGAGGTTAAATATATATCAATGTATTTGTGTATTATATGTTTTATCTTCTGTTAAAAAAAAAAAACTTACCATTTATTTTGCTCATTTTATATTAATTTTTGTCTTTTAGTCTTTTATTGGCCATCTTGAAAAATTTCTAATACCCCCTCCCTTTTTAAATAAGTGTTGCAGTTATTTTCAAACATTGGTAACTCATCTTTTCCCTTCCTAAAGGTGTCTTTTATTGAATATGAGTTTTTCTTTCTTTTTTTTTTTTTGAAGATTTTATTTATTTATTCAAAAGAGACACAGAGGGAGAGGCAGAGACATAGGCAGAGGGAGAAGCAGACTCCATGCAGAGAGCCCAATGTGGGACTTGATTCCGGGACTCCAGGATCACGCCCTGAGCCAAAGGCAGAGTCTCAACTGTTGAGCCACCCAGGCGTCCCCAAATATGTTTTTCATAAAACTGCAGTTAAAATAAGCAACCTATTTTTTTTACAGTTGGTGCTACATAATTAGTGCTACTCAAGATATCTAACTGTATTGCCTATTAAAAGTTTTCAAGACTTTTTTTTATGTTTAAGTAGGTATACATCTTTACTTAGTTTCTTCTACTGTATAATGTAAGGGATCCAATTTTCTTTTTTTAAAAGATTTTATTACTTATTTATTCATGAGAGACACACAGAGAGAAAGAGAGAGAGAGAGAGAGAGGCAGAGACACAGGAAGGGGGAGATGCAGGCTCCCTGCAGGGAGCCCAATGTGGGACTCCATCCCAGGACTCCAGGATCATGACCTGAGCCAAAGACAGAGGCTCAACCCCTGAGGCACCCAGGGGCCCACTACCTTCTTTAATTCAAAAGGCATTATGTTTAATGTGCTTTTTTTTTTTTTTTTTTTTTGCTTCTCAGTCATGTGATCAGTCACTTTCAGTAAACAAATATTCCTATTATTTTTGCTTTTTCATTTGAGATTTTTAGGGCAATTTCTCCAATTCTACTTCCTCACATTTTAAAAATAATACTAATGCTTTTAATTTTTCCTAGTTCTGTAATACTCTTCTTTTATTATTCATCTATTTAAACAGTATGTATTTTTTATGTTGCAGAAATCTATTTTGGAGTTCCTTCAGAGACTCTCTTTGTCTAGTTAGGGACCATTAGTAGCCTGAAAATAAACTACAAGTCCTCTATAATAGGACTTATCACAGCATCCTCATTATAGCATAAAAATGAAAGCACCTATATGTTGAGCTCCAGTATACTGGCTAAATAAATTATACACACATCTACAAATAGTATAATGCAAACTTTTAAATGACGATATATGGTTTTATCTGTCACAAAAACTTAAGTATATTAGATATATGCATACAATGTTTAATGGTGCCTTTCATAAATAACTTTCTAAGGAAAAAAGTCTAGAAATGTTCAATGCAACATATTAATATTGACCATCTCATGGCAATAGCAGGTGATTGAAATAATTATTATTGATACTCTGAACTATAATGTTTCTTTTAAAACATTACTATGCTCTTCTTATTTTCATAATATAAAAAGAATAAATAAGTACAAAATTAAATCCAATAATGCAAATAATATCATTTCTCTTTGGGTATGATGATTTAATTACTTTGGCTCTACTTCTCAATTTTATGGCAACATAATAACATGAAGTTATGGGCTTTGAAAATGGAGAAATGGATTCATGAACTAAGAAATCAGCCTTTCCATGGAGGAGGCTGGAAACTGATTCCCCCCTAGGGTGTCCAGAAGGAACACAACCCTGACAACCCCCTGATTTTTAGCCCAGTGTTATCCATTTAGGACTCTGACATCCAGCATAATAGTATAATACATTTATGTTGTTTTTAGACACTAAATCAATCCCATGGAAACCAAGATACCAAATAAATTACAAATTTTATTTTATTGTATATCAAAAGAAATGGTTTTTCTCAACCACCACAGTAAATTAGATCCTATCTTTTTTTTTTCAAATATTTTATTTATTTATCCATGAAAGACACAGAGAGAGAGAGAGACAGAGACAGAGACAGAGACACAGGTAGAGGGAGAAGCTCCATGCGGGGACCCTGACATGGGACTCGATCCTGAGACTCCGGGATCACGCCCTGAGAGGAAGGCTGAGGCCCAACCAGTGAGCCACCCAGCGTCCGAGACCCTATTTTTATTACGGGAACAATTGTGCAGTTTTCCAATAAATTACTTCTCTTTTTAATATATTCTTTAGTGTGACCTATCTCTCAGTTTACTAAAAGATGACTTATAATTACTTTTTATGATAATGACGGTGATGTATTTACAACATTGATGATGCATTTGCTTTTTCTTCAAGTATTTTCCCTAGGCTGGGCACATAGGAGATACATTTCATGCATTTATTTATTTTTTTTATTTTTTTATTTTTTATGATAGGCACACAGTGAGAGAGAGAGAGGCAGAGACACAGGCAGAGGGAGAAGCAGGCTCCATGCACCGGGAGCCTGACGTGGGATTCGATCCTGGCTCTCCAGGATCGCGCCCTGGGCCAAAGGCAGGCGCCAAACCGCTGCGCCACCCCGGGATCCCCATTTCATGCATTTAATTCATGACTCTACATGTAGTAAATGTTCTGCTGGTGAGAAAACATGGTCAACAAAATATTAGTGATGTATTAAATTTATAGCATAAGAAAGTAACAGTCAAGAATCAGAGCCAAGGGGGATCCCTGGGTGGCTCAGCGGTTTAGCGCCTGCCTTTGGCCCAGGGCGCGATCCTGGAGACCCAGGATCGAGTTCCACGTCTGGCGCCTGGCATGGAGCCTGCTTCTCACTCCTCCTGTGCCTCTGTCTCTCTCTCTATGTCTATCATAAATAATAAATACATACATACATACATACATACATACATAAATCTTTCAAAAAAAGAAAAAGAATCAGAGCCAAGACAATTAGCCACATTCGAAGCTTGTGCTCTTGAGTTTTGATTTGCTATGTGGCTTCCTTCATGTCATGCTGAAACTCCTCTCAGATACTAACCTCAAGGGCCATCCTAGCTGACATTCCAATTCAAGTCTTCCATATCTCATAGGTGCTGTCTAACTCCACTCTTCCTTTTGCCAGTTTTCACACTCTTCATAGAAGTATTTATTAGTGGACTTGTTAAAGGAATCCAGTTCTCTCTTTGTGGCAGGGGAACTGTGTAACACACACCCCCCTCCTGTTGTGTGCTCTAGACTCTTCAATTTGTGTTTTTCACCACTGTCTATGCCTAAAATCACATCCCAGAAGGCAGGGTCCAAACGTCTGTGCTTATCCAACTTAGATGTGTTTCTTCAATGGGAATGAGAATGAAGAATTAATGTACAAAGCACAATACTCATAAAGATTTCACCTTATTATGAGGTGCTATATTAACTTTAGTTATTTTGGCCATTGTATAAAGTAGCCCTGTCCTTTTTTGTGGTTCCAAATTATTCTACACTTTTTTCAGAGCACTAACTTCATTTTAATTAATATACATTCTTCCTGGCATCTGACAGTATTAGCATTTTCTGTTGAGAAGTTTCATCTGTTTGTATTTTCTTCAATATCTTAAAGGGAAGAAGGAAAAGAGCTAACAATTATTATTTGTATACTTGATTTTGTTTCCATGTCTCTATATTCATACAACATCCTGATCTTAATCCACTTCCTAAAGAAGGTTTACCATGAGCATAGCGAATTGACAACAGAAGATGGCCACTCCATTTTCTTTCTGCCTGACACCTAGTTTGTTTGTTTGTTTGTTTTTAAGTGGGGATCCCTTTAAAAGATATCTTATGTGTGTTGTATGTGAAAATTTAACCAAAGGCCACTTTACCCTGCATACTTGTAAAACTTATTCCTATAATTGAAAAGTCATACTTCATACCCATGGTGATTCCAGTGAACTCTCACCACTTGAAAATAATAGCAGAAAACTGCTCAATATGTCATCTTTCTGAAGATATATTAGTTTAAATGTTGAAAAAATTAACATAAAATTAACTATACTGGTCTTAATATTGAACTTACTATTTTAGAAAGATAGATACCAGACAAAATAAACTAATTACAGAAATGTTTTTGAACATTTAATAACTGTGGAATAATTTTGTGAAACCAAAATATATCATAACCAAAGATCAAACTAATAGTGTGTATTAAATATACTTACTATTAACTAATAAACAGAATAGAAAAACTAACACATCAGTTATCTTAAGTACGTTTTCCAAATTGTGCATTAAAATCAACTTAAAAAGCAATCTACTGAGTTAAATAATGAACTTTAAATGTTTATTTATAGCACTGCATTTTATGGTTCTACGATCACACACAGTTCTTTGTACTGATTTTGCAAACAGTAACTTCAGTGTTATGTTTCATTCTTGTCAATTGGAAACTTAAGCTTTTTTCCTCAAATATACAAGAATGTAATTTATTTATTTAGAGATTTATTGCGTTTCAAACTTTGTCTTTAAATGCATCTTACATCTTTATTCTAATTAGCATTTTATATCTATCAGTGAAACTAACATGCACAAATAAAATTCTCGAACATAATGTATGCAGTGTAACAACAACAACAACAACAAAATATTCACCAGGTTCTTTCAATTTCTATCCAAGAAATTCTCACCTTTCTTTGCTTAAAAACACAATCCAAAGTTAGCTTGGCATAAAATTCCCCTCATACTTTACTTTTTCTGATTAAACTTCTAGGGTTCCTTAGCAAACACCATGGGAACTAAAACTGCTAGAGAATTCACCTTTCCTAAAGACATCGCACCTTTCTTATATCTCACATCTTTTCAAAAACCTTTTCAAAAACTCTCTGTCAGCTTGCATACCTATCTTCTCCTATCTCAAAATTATTTTCCACATACGTATCAAAAATTACTTCTTTGTCACCTTGTGATTCACTCCATGGGAATCACATACAGTTATTGACTACAAAGAGAATTGAAGAAAGATTGGGGATCTCTAATTTACTGTGGGATGTTTCCAGTTAGAAAAAAGCAAAAGCAGCTTTGCATTTACAGGAAAAAGTTTAATGTGTACAGATCCAGGATTAGAGTATCCAAAGCCTTCTCTTTAGGTGATTAGTTTCTCTTCAACTAACAGGTAAAAAACACAATGAAATGTAAGCTTTGTTCTTCACCCTATT
The DNA here is from genome assembly GCF_048164855.1 of Canis lupus baileyi. NCBI lineage: Eukaryota > Metazoa > Chordata > Mammalia > Carnivora > Canidae > Canis > Canis lupus. The sequence continues at coordinate 28,488,364 of NC_132872.1, read as the reverse complement.
TTCATTTAAAAAATTTTTTTTCACCGTTTTCAAATGGTGTATATTTGGTTAATCATAAAACTGCTAAAAATGAATTTCTAAGAAAGTAAGTGAATAATCTCAGTCTGAAAATATATTTAATGTTCATTTCTAAATAGCCTGATGGAACTAGACAGTTAATGTTAACATCAGAAACACCTAGGCTATCATCATATTCTTATCACTTACTGTCTGACTTCAGCTGATTTTTTATGTTATCTTAAAGTCAGTTATTCATGTGATATTTATTTGAGCATCTACTATGTATTGAGCACTTTACTCAGAGTTTGTGATACATTTATTTAAAAATGAAACTCGTCTTTATGGAGCTACTGTCTGGGAGGGACAAACAGATATACAATGAACATAATAAATATATCAATCTTATATTATGTGAGGGGAAGAAAAATACTATGGAAAAAATAGTCTGGCAAAATAATTTGGAAATGTGAGGGTGGGATAACAGGTTGCAATTTTAAATTCAAGGGTTGAGGAAGTTCTCATTGAGCAGTGACAGATGTAGCATTATCTCAGGAAATAGTGTTGCTGAAGGAGGGGGTGACCTCATGGAAAGGTCCCGAGGCAAAGGTTTGGCGCATTCTAGAAAGAGAAGGGAGGCAGCACACCTGGCCAGGTGTAAGCAAGAGAATCAGAGAAGGAGGGGATGCAGTTAGGGAAAAAGGGAGAGGCTGGACTGCACTGCCCCTGAAAGAGTGGGTTTTTGAATTTTGTTTTAGGCAGCCTCATGGCACTATAACACTTTATTACTTTTAAAAATACTTGAACTTAACAGAGTAGCATATTGTTTTAAAATGTAGGTGAATAAGTGCATTGTGTGCACCCTTGCAAACTTGCCCACTTGAACACATTTTACTAGCCACCCTTCTTTACGTATAGAGGTATAAAATGTAGGACAGTTTAAGGACACATTATATAGCATGGATAATGTCTGTAACACAATCTTAACTTTTTTAATATGCAAATACTATTTATCCTTTCTTTCGACTAGAATTATCCACTAGAATCTAACACTTATCAGCACATTTACATATTCGTAAAACAGCTGCCATTATTTGTAAGCCTTACCAAAATTTTTAGTGCTTTAATATATTCTCAAAGCTATTAACACAATTACTAATTAGACTGTTGGAGTGCTCTTTCATGCACAGAGAGATAAAAGAAAATCTCTTGAAGATATAGTCCATTTTGCTATTTTATAGTTCACATACTTTCAATTAAAAAAAGATTAGAGTTAAACGGGTATTCCAATTATGGAAATTTTATACTGCAATAAAGAAGTGTATTAAGAAAAAATCGTATTACGAAAGTGATGCTTCATTATAAATAGAAGAGTGGATAATGGGGCATTTTGGTGTGCTGCATGAAAATACATATTATGTAATTACAGTGTAAGCAAAGAGGTATACCGACTCTTAAATATAATTATAATGTGGACATATGTGTATCTTCATAAGATAAAGTCAGGATCATTTGATTTTACTAAAATGACCCTGTATTTTGTAAAAATTTAAAAACTACCTTCAGAATTCTCTTTCTTTAACTTGAAGAATTTTCCCCATGACTCAATTCAGTTTCATGATATACAATGATCCTGACATTCTGTTGGCTTTCAAATGACATTATCTTACCAGCTTAAAATTTGTTTACTGTCAGTCTGTTAGCAGGATGCTTCAGAGATACACCGGAACCAGAGATGTATGCGCTGGGGAAGTATTGAGTATTCTGAGTTTTTGCTTATTGCTGCTATTTTATAACCTCTAACACAGACATTAGTCAAAGACTAAGAAATGTCAACCTTTTGTCATCAATCCACATATCATCATCTTTAAGCTCTAAAAGTAGTATGATGATAAATCACTAAAGCCAAAGTATATCCAGATGAGATTCACCTCTGAGCATTCAGTTGTTACAAAAATAAAAGAAAAAAAAAGACTTCATTTACTCTGGTTTTATCACAGTTTTAGGTACTATCTGTTGGAAGAAGAAGCAAAGAGCAGCTGACCAAGCACTTCAGCTACTGTGAATTGGTTTGATTCTAGATTTATGACTCTGAGACTCAATTTTGTCTATTAGCTCTCAAGGCTACATGAGTCACAAATCCTGGCTCATCCATTCAATTATGTCTTCGTTCATTTTCTAAAAAAAGGATTTTAAAAAAATATGCACTGAATGAAACATTATTCCTGCTTCCAAGCATCTAATAGTCAAATATAAATGAAATAATATCATAAACCCATAATTAAAAATTATTAAAGAGCAATTTGGAAGCACACAGAAAGAACTTTGGCTCTACATTCATTCTGAGAATGTTAAATTTCTTGATAATATTAACAATTACAGAATCAGTTAATTAGCTAATGTCTAAATGTTATTAGATGGTCATACCATTTCTAGCACTCCCATCAGTTAACGTCTCTAAGAAACACGTAATATGTTGGATTACTGTAGTCAAGCATCAAAAGCAATTAGATTAGCAAATGTTGACTGATGCAAAAGACTAATCCATCGTGGGTTCATATGATTAGCCTGCTTAGTGGCTAATAAGTAAAGATGGCCAAAGTCTCAGGTTGGCTCCTCAGAGACTGACACTGGTACAAGATCCATGTAAAAATGATTTATTTAAGGATATCTTTCTCCTGGTTCAAAATGGTAAAAAGTGAGGACTCTGAAAGGAAAGGAAAACAACGTATTGTGGATGTTAACTCGAACTCAATATAGTAGGGAAGCAAGCTCTGGAGCATAGAGATCACACCTCACAGTTGTTCCCATCAGGGGGAAAACACCATAGTACATTAATTTTTCCTCAGGTCCTGTTTAAGAGCTAAAGGTAAAGAGGTGGAAAGGTGGTATTAACGCCCAGGGATTCCCACTCTGCTGCCTGTGAGTAAAACAGGCTCCGGTATCCTGAAGACAGGTTTTGGTGATTGAAGAAGTTATGAAGTGGTGACAGTATCTTCTTGGATCACTTGGAATTTTTCAAAGTCTGAAGTCTTTCTTAGTCTTTTTTAGAGATAACTTACGTTGGTATTTTTATTGCAGTATTGCAGTTGCCATCAAGAATTTCTAAGCAAAAAAAAAAAAAAATTTCTAAGCAATTAGGGACTATACTTTTATTAAGTATGTTTTAATAATCTTTATTAAGTAATATTATTAATAAACAGAAAGTTTCAAAATTCAGAGAAATATGATGATTTCCTGCCCATAAAAGAACCATATATTGGTCAAGTAAATACCTTTTTTCTCTTACTCTATTTTTTAATAAATCTTAATAAATTCTTGACTTATTTACAATCCTGAAGTTTTTTAAGTGGTTGTATGAAAGTAATTTAAAGTCTACAACTAAATTATTTTATTAATTTCCATGAAAAAAACTTATTGGACATCGCAATCCTACAGATGACATCATGTATAAAGGTGAAAGTTATTCTTTTGCCTGAATTTAAAAGTTAGGAAGAGAAGTCTTGAGCTCACCTGTTTTATTCTTTCATTTGTCCTGGAGTTTCTAGCAAGTGAAATATGGCAAAAAATATATTTATAATAGTAATAAAAAATAAAAAGGGGTCATAAAGATTAGAAATGAAAGGATAAAAAAGGATAAAACTATTGATTTTGGCATGGCATGACTATAAACACAGAAAAATCCAGATAATATGAAAAAATAAATTATCAAAATCATGCAGTAATTTTAGCAAGGTCATATGACCTATAGTCAATATTAAAAATTAATTGTAGTCATATATATCAACACAAAATGCTGCATATTTAAAAATTGTGTATTTATTAGAACATAAAAATAGAAAACAGAAATTTAAAAATACAAGAATTCTACACTACAATTTCAAAAATTGGTCAGAGATTTTAAAGAAAACATTTTAAAATTCAAATATGACTTTAAATAGAATGTTCTAATTTATCAAAAAAATATTTTATAATTCAAGGAAACCTTAATCAACCCACCTGGTGTGTTCAAAAAACATTTATAAAAGGAACATTGAAAGTGTTAATTAAAAACAAATAAATCTGACAATATTAATAATAGAATGAATCTATGTACACTGTCTTTAATAAGTCAGTCCTATTACTGAATTTCAAGAAACTTTATTTTTTAAAAATGATTGTATTTATTATTTGACAGAGACAGAGCAACCACAGCAGGGGGAGCCGCAGAGGGAGAGGGAGAAGCAGGCTCCCCGATGAGCAGCGAGCCCTCCGCAGGGCGATCTCAGGACCTGGGATCATGACCTGAGCCGAAGGCAGATGCTTAACCAACTGAGGCACTCAGGCACCTGTCAAGAAACTTTAAAACGTACTAATTTGCACAACTTGAGTTTTTTACTTATCTTTCACAAATATTTTTCAGTTTTTAAATTTTTGCCATAAGACATTAACTATTGACATTGACAAATGGAAGTACATAGTGCGAGTTTTCCAGATTCTGATTAAACAATTTTATCACTGGGGTTTCGCTCTGGGATTTCAAAAAAAGAAAGAAAGAAAGAAAGAAAGAAAGAAAGAAAGAAAGAAAGAAAGAAAGAAAGAAAGAAGAAAGAAAGAAAGAAAGAAAGAAAGAAAGAAAGAAAGAAAGAAAGAAGAAGAAAGGAAGGAAGGAAGGAAGGAAAGAAAGAAGAAAGAAAGAAAGAAAGAAAGAAAGAAAGAAAGAAAGAAAGAAAGAAAGAAAGAAAGAAAGAAAAAGAAAACTTGAATCTCCAGTATTTGCAGCATTTCATATTGATGTAGCAAGTTGTCAGGATATACCTTATATATGCAGATTATCCATTCGTGTATATAGTATTAGACATAAGCAAATTTAAAAAGCACTTTTTCTACTACCCAAGCAGTAGTCTCATGTTTTTAAGAATCATTTCTCTTACATCTTTGGGAAAAAAGGGTATTTTCTTGAATCCAGTCATGATTCAGCCACTCTGCAGGGCTGGTTGTGAGGAGTAAATATTTGTGTCAATCTCTTGCTGAAACTCGTTTCCTGCTCAGTGCTCAGAGTCCCTCTTCACCGTTGTTTTCCATGCCATTCTCGAGTGAACCTCATTTATTTTGCATTCTAAAATCAGGATTACACTCTCAACACAATATTTCTGAGCAGAATGCCTCATCATTTTCATCAGAGCTACTTGTATGTTAAGTCACAGAGTACAAGGAGGCTTTGCAAAAGAAGGTCAAGTCTAGATTACGAATCTTTACTTCAAATACATATTCCTACTTTAATTTATTTCACATATCAGGATACAGCGTTCTATTTCACACCTTTTAACTTCTTTATCGAGTTATAATCTCCCAAAATGTACTGCACATGTCCAAAGTATACAGTTTGATATGTTGTGGCTTATTTATTCACCCGTTAAACCATAGCTACAATCAAGATAATGAAAATACCAATGATTCAAAATAAATCTCTGTGGCTTTTTTAAATCTATCCTTGGAATTGTTCTTACTCCCACATTCCAAGTAAACAACTGTTTTGCTCAATAAGATTGTAAATTAATTTTCATCTTATAGAGATTTATATGTACTCCTTTTTTGCCTTTCATTTACTCAGCATGATTGTTTTTAGATTCATCCATGTTATTGTGTTGATAGTCCTTTCAATTTTTTTTTTCTGGATTCTGTTCTATTGTGTGGCTCCATAAAAGTTTATAAATCTACTTACTTATTGGGCTGTTTCCATATTTGGGCTATTTCAAATAAAGACGCAATGAACATTAACATACAGCCCTTTGTATGAGTGTATGCTTTCATTTCTCTTGGATAAATGCTTACCAATTGAATATGAATAATATAATAATAATATGATTAATTTATCAATATTGTTTTTATTTTTTTTAAGATTTATTTATTTATTTATTTGAGAGAGAGAGCAAAAGAATATGGAGGGGAGGGGCAGAGGGAGAGAGGGAGAGACTGTTATGCAGACCCCTTGCTGAGTGTGGCTCCATCTCACAACCCTCAGATCACAACCTGAGCTGAAACCAAGAGTCTGACCCCGAACCAACTGTGCCACTACTAGTTACTTTTACTAATACTTCATATTTTTAAAGGAATTACTAGTTTCATGGTAAAATTGAGGGGAGGTTACAGAAATTTCCTCTATGTCCCCTGCTCCCACCCATGTACAACCTTCCCCATTTATCAACTTCCCCCACCAGAAGGGTACATTTTGTTGAATAGACGCCCCTGCACTGAAACATCATAATCACCCAAAGTCCATAGTTCACATTATGGTTCACTCTCAGTGTTGTGAATTCAATGGATTTGAACAATTGTGAATGACATGTACCCATCATTATGGTATTATACAAATATTTTCAAAGTCCTAAAAATCTGTACTCTGCCCCCCCTGCCCCAACCCTGGGAGACACTGATCTTTTTTTTTTGGCTTCTAAGTTTTGCTTTTTCCAAAATGGTATAGAGTTGGAATCATGCAGTATGTAACCTTTCAGGATGGCTGCTTTCTCTCAATAATAAGCATTTAAGGTTCCTTTAGGTCTTTTCATGAGCTTGAGTACTGGTTTCCTTTTGGCACGGAATAATATTCTATTGTCTGAATGTCCTACCGTTTATTTTTCTATTCAGCTACTGAAGGATAGCATGATCATTTCCAAGTCTTGGCCATTTTGAATAAAGCTGCTCTAAATATCTATGTGCAGGCATGTGTGTGTGTGTGTGTGTGTGTGTGTGTGTGTGTGTGTGCAATTTTAATTCCCTTCAGTAAATACCAAGGAGCATGATTGCTGGATCATTTGGTAAAAGTATACAGTTTTGTAAGAAAAATCATGTCTATCTTCCAAAGCGTTGGTACCATTTTGAGATCAAGTATAAGATGATCGGAGAGAAGCAGCTGCTGGAATCAGGAACTAATAGGGACATTTAAAACTAACTTCTTTTTAACTGGTAGATTTGACCATAAATTCAGGTTTTAAAACACTTATTAAGCTCATTTAAAAAGAAATATATGAAAACAATGAATACAAGTAAAATGGCTGTAATTAGAGTACCTGATTGGACAAAGGTAACAAAAGCATACAAAGTGACCTAAAATGAGTAAGAATTAATTTCAAGAAAACCTCTCTTACGAAAAAGATAAGTCTTCTAATCTTAAAGAACAACAATATATTTTCATGAACTGGATACATCTTGTCAGGATAAAAAGAATGATTTTGCTTCTGTTGGAATGGTAATTTTCTACTCTGGACTCATTTTATCATATTATATTAGAGAGAGAACTTCCATATGAAATCTGATTTAGAACTCAGACATGGTACTCAGTTTCTTAATCATAATAAAAACACAAACATTAATCCATTTTATGAAATTCATCTTACGTAGAGAAAAAGTGATTTTTGAATATTTAACTTCCGTGCCAGGCTAATGAGTACCAAGCTGATACACCTAATGACATTAAAGCACTACGCACACACACGCACACACACACACACACACACACATGAATTAGTTTAAATTGCTACTTCAAATTCATATAAACAAAAGCAAAAAAAAAAAAAAGCTTATGAATAATTGGATGAAGTATCCAGAGCGCCATAAAGAACTAATATTGGGTTTGTCCCACTGAGAATACGACCAAGCCCTCTCACAATGTATTTCTTGCTGTGACAAGGAGGGCTACGCAGGGGATGGCTGCAGAGCCACCTTTAAGATCCTATGTGGTTAAGTCATGGTTAAGAAAATAAGTTTCTTAATAAAATACTGCCAAAAGCTATTTCAAAAAGGTGCTCGTCCATCGTGAAGACTTTTTGAATAAATTAAAGATTGTATGGCCAAAAGATAAAACACTCTTTTTACATGTTCCTTGACAGTTAAGCAGCATACAGGACAAAGCCCCTCCTGTTCCAAGAAGATTGGAAAACAACAGGTCTAATTACAGGATATTTTTAAAAATAATGCACAAGCACTTGTTTTATTTGTCAACTTGATTGCAAGCCATGAACATGATTATAATACTTACTGTTCTGTAAAAGAAGAAAAGAACCAGTAGAGGCATCAATATATGTGCAGTGGATCATGTAGGAACTCCAGATGGATCCAAGGGAGATACTCTATGTAACTGGATTTCCTTACCTATGAGAATCCCTTCTTCATAGAGTTGGCTAATAGCTTATAAATATTTTCATTTAACATCCTTATCCTAATTTTCCTAATGGTTTTTCTGATTCATTTTTTAAAATATATTGATTTATTTTAGAGAGAGAGTGTGCACGCACTTGCACGTGAGTGGGGAGAGGCCGGTAGGAGAGAATCTTCAAGCAGACTCCACACTGAGCACAGGGCCCACCCAGGGCTGGATCCCACTACTCCCGAGACCATGATATGAGCCAAAACCAAGAGTCAGACTCTAAACTGACCCATCCAGGCCCCCCACAGTTTCTCTTTGATCCAAACATTATTCTGAACTATGTTTTTATTTCTAAACAAGTTTATTTTAATGACTTTGTCATTAAGTTCTCTCATTGCATGTTGGTGAGGAAATAAGATTACCATTATTTGAAGATGTGTCAGTTTAATAATATACCGGAGTCCAGGAAAAACAAAAACAAAAACAGATGACACATTCAAACAAGATAAATTTAAGATCATTTAGGAAATAAATTAATAATGAAGATAAAGGCAGGATTTAGGGAAAGCAACACGGAATAGCACAGTACCCCAGGATTGTAAACATCCTGGAGTCATCGTCACTCCTGGGATTAAAAGGTGATGAAGCTGAAGAAGTCATGATAGAGACAAATATCATACTAAAGGGTAAATGTTCCCTGATTTTCTTGACTGTGTATAACATTAACATCGATTTTCGGGCAGCCCGGGTGGCTCAGCGGTTTAGCGTGACCCTGGACCCATGTCTGGCTCCCTACATGGAGCCTGCTTCTCCCTCTGCCTGTGTCTCTGCCTCTCTCCTCTCTGTGTATCTCTCATGAATAAATAAATAAAGTCTTTAAAAAAAACCATTGATTTTCAAATATTCATTTTCTCTGTCATTTTATTTTTGTAGTGACTGGATATCATGTATAGGAATCATTTTGCCATCTTAAACAGTCAAGCCAGATAAATAAATTTCAAAGGAACAAAGATTTTATTTAGAAACAATAAATCAGTGGCATTATAAATTATTTATCATGAAAATTACTACATTCATGGGGAAAATAAATGAACTAAAGAAAAAAACAGATGTTCCTATAAAAAGATTTTTTTGTTCCTCAAATACACGGATATTATGAATTGATGAAATAATAACTGGATTTTACTTCCTACTAATCTTACAAATAAAGTAGGCAAATGCTGACATACTTTTACTGAAGTGGCACAGGGGAAAGTTGTTATTATTGAATTTAACAACAAAAATATGTTTTTTTACAGGTCATAATTTAACATTCTTTATATAGCATGTAGATACAGAAATACTGCCCACATTACCAGTATGATCATATTTGTTTTTACAAGTAGAATAAATTATGTTTCCTCTATGTTCCCATATGATTGATATAAGCTGTAATACAAAAGCAAGGGGGATGGTTATAATGGAATCGAAAATAGTAAATATGGGCAGGCTGAAAATTTATGTCAGGTTTCAAGCCTCCAAATTAAAACTTTTTTTAGGCACACCTGGGTGACTCATCTGGTTAAGCACCTGCCTTGGGCTCAGGTCATGATCCCTGGGCCCTGGGATGGAGCCCTACTTCGGGCTCCCTGCTCAGCTTCTCTCCCTCCTCCTGCTTCTCTTGCTCTCTTTCTATCAAATAAATAAATAAATAAATAAATAAATAAATAAATAAATAAAAATAAATAAAATCTTTTAAAAAATGACTTTTTTTTAACATTTCAAATCTATTTGAGTGACTTGGTTGATGCTCAATCATTTATTTATTCCACAAAATGTATTGGTTGTTTATGTGGGATAAAGCATGGTTGGGGATTCAGGGATATCATATAAGTAAAATAAACAACATTCACTACACTCTAGTAAAGAGAAAAATAATAAACAACAGGAGCAATATTCTGTTAAATAGTGGTAATTACAGTAAAAATTCAGGAATGTGAGAAAGACATCACTGAACATAAAGGAATACGTTAGGTACATACCATGCTCAAGCGAGTCCACTCCGAAGGTGGTGTGGTGACATTTATGGAGAGATCTGAGTGGTGAGAAGGCATCCCAAGAAGTAAACAAAAAGCAGTAAAGAGGCAAAACCCTGGGAAATAGTTCATTAAGTATAATGCAAATGAGCCGAGGCAGGAATAAGCTTCGTATTTTTCAGACACAGCAAGACAACATTTATAGATAGGGTTTTAGGAATTAAAATATTAATAGAAAATTAGTACAGAAATTTAACCAGAGCCAAGATTTTATCGGTATTTATAAACCATGGTAAGGCCTTTTTATATCATTCTCGACGTAATGGGATTTTAATTAGAGAAATAACAGCTCAGATTTTATTTTTTGAAAAATAACTTTTCCTGATGTAGAAAAAATGCACCATAATAGAGTAAAAATGGTAAAGGGAAATACATTCAAATATTCCAGAACATTAATTCTTAAGTTGGATTCAGTAGGTTCAGAGCCTAAAATGGAAATTGTTTGATATTTATTGAAAATGTCCTCTCAGAAGTGATTGGTTTAAGTAGAAAAGCAGAATAAAGAAAAGCAAGGAACTTCTTAAGAATGTGATTTCAGGTGAAATTCAGCTATATTATTACCTCATTACCTATATTATTATAGGGAGCTCCTGAGTCTTTCCCACTTTTGGATAAGGAAATGGGCTTTTGCCGTTAACCGCATAGTCAGTCAATGCACCAGTAAACCATCGAGCACAGACTATCAAGAGGTGTGACCTTCAAGTGCCACCAGAAAAGGTGACTTCCAGGGACTATCTTCTGGAAGGTTCAGAGACAGCCTTTAGTCTAACCACCCACAGTCGTTAAAATATGGCTATCATGAAAGAATTGGTAAGTAGAAGGCCCACAAAGCAAATTTTGAAGAGAAAAAAAGATAGCATTAAAAAACAATAAATTAAATGGCTCTATAATGACCTATCATAATGATTATATTTGTGGAGAAAATAGTTGTACTAAAGAAAAACAGAAGTAGACATTTCCGTAGAAATAGTTGCTGTCCAGTGGGACAACAGAGTAGACCCAATGGAGGGACCACTTTATTTTTATCACATTGGTATTATTAGATAATTAAGTATGTATTTATGAATCTGTAAGTTTTCTATTAGAACAAATAGCTTTACTACAAGATGTTAATGGAAATACCACTATTGAATCATAAAGCATGCTGGCAGTGGTACCTAGAAATAAATGATCCCTGAAAAGAATTGCCAAATGGTCATGCTAACCATCAATTCTTCCATTGTATTAAATTAAATCTGCCATTCTAAGAAATTAGATCACAAACAAAGCTACTTATCTACACTACATAAGTTTAGGAAAGTGCCTCCATAAAATCATAATTCAATATGCTTACAGATATTATCAGAAGTTATAAAAAACTCAAAAAAGTGGAATATTTATGAATCTTTTATAAACCTGTGATTAAACATACAGCCCATTATATTGTTTAAGAACTTTTAAATAATATTAATGTAGTATATTTCTCTTTGAGTTCAGTGCCAAATATAAACATGTTTATCTATCCTGAAAAATAAATACGCTCATTAAAATTGATAATAGCATGTATATGATCTATCAATTTTCCTTCCCGTGGTTAAGAAATCCAGAGAAAATGAATAAAGCAAAATATGCTTAATCTTGGCTTCTAATACAAATTATCCTTTTTTAATTCATCTCATCCAGGATTCTTGAGTTTTTAAATATTATATTAATAATCAGGCTTTTATATGCATTTTATTGTGAATTTACCACCATCTTATTGACTGAGACTATAATAGGCAGTATAAATAATGCTCAGTAATCTGCATTAGAGCATTTCATTGTGAAATTCTACAAATTATAAGGACACAATGACAGTAAAACTCAAGTTTCTATAAATATCTAGTTTTAAATAAAGTGAAAATGAATGTTTATAATTCATTAAGCAAATGTGATGATTAGTTTCTAATTTTCAGAGGTCAATGTGTACTATGTGATATAACTACAATATAATTCAGAATCATAATAACTGTGTCTGTCATAATTCATTGTTACAAAGAAATGTATTTATTCAAGAAAATGTATTTGCTTAAATATGTCATTTTCATATAAAGTGTTATCATCTGGTAAGTATAAATTAGGCCATGTTTGGCTTTCATCTTTAAAATATGATTGCACTGGGCATTTATGACTTCCAATCATTGAAATATCGAAATTAAAGAAGTAAGTATAAATTTATGAGAAAAGGTAGAATCATAACATTTGTTGTAGGTCTCTGCTATCATTTACTAGCCACGACTTCTAATATTTTTGTCAATTTTTTAGAGGCCAGTATTTTCAAATGAAATAATTTGAGAAACATGAAATTAGCACTAGACATTTATGGTACACTGAATTTATTCTTTATTTTACTTACTATTTGTGTTTATGTCTTTCTTACATAGTAACATCATTTCAAATGAGAATAACTTTTTTTTAATGTTTCTTCCTGTGCTTATCATAATATGTTAACTATTATAAAACAATTCAAATATCTTTTAGTTTCAACTATTGTCCTGAAAGAAACATTTAATAGTCTATTTTCCTTTAATATTTAATTATTTTCTTCAGTAGTAAAATAAAGATTTTAATAGACTAGACTTCTGATTTCATCACAGCCTGTGGGTACACAATTCCGTGTACACAATACACGTGCATGTTGGGGCAGTAAAGAGAAGAGCAAACCGTGAGTGAGGGATGGTGAAAGGGGTTACCAGACCACCACATTCTAATGTCAACGTGATCAATATAATAAACTTGATTTCCATTTGTCTCTTACTGAGTTCTACGAAGTCCAATTTTATGGACGGTTGGGTGGTGACAAAAGACCCAAACAATGGTGATCTGCATGCTGAGGCTGAGGTGAGTAGCCACATCATGTCTCCAGTAACCCATCTGAGTTACTGGTGGATCCCTATGGGTCCTAGAAGTGCACAGGAAGAGGTCTGACCATCAAGCTACATTGGGATCCTGAGCACCAGGGCAGGGCCTGCCCTGAGTCTCTTGTCCTCCAGAGGATAGGATGGCTTCTCCCAGAGTGAGTGTCCTTGCACAGCAGAGCCAAGGTTGATGGAAAAAGAAAAAGAAAAAAATGGTAACTTGGGCAGAGGACAAATCCTTGGGTTCTATAGATGCTCTGCTTTTTATTCCTTTCAGTTTTATATTTTTATAAGATCCGTGGGTTTTTTTTTTCTTTTTCAGGAAATTTATCTTTTAATAGTCTGGAAACCCCACTAAGATGACCAGTAGATTGATCTGACTGACCACAATAAACTTTCTCTCCACAGCAGTGCATTTCATGGGCTGCTGAGTCAAGTAACATCTTTTCCAGCCTTCTGTCCAAAGTAAACAAAATTTTGATGATTTTGTTTTTCTAATTTAGTATTTCTCTATAATTTTTTGTATTTTGGTGTTTTTATATTTTTTGGTTCATTTATAACTGATACTTTATTTGGCACTAGTAGCAGCAATGATTGAAGATTTGGTATTACGATCTGACATATGATGAGCTCTGTTTTCTGTTGAATGAAAAACCACAAAAGTTTGGTGTGTTACCCTTCTTTGTTTGCTTGTTTATTTTTCTGTTTTGAGCTCAAATCTCAAACCTCTTAAGGCTTTCATTTCACCAGGAATGAAAACAGCTATTTGATAACTGGACAGGTGATTTTTTTAATGTTTCTGTGTTTATCATTGACACATAAATTAAGTTGTAGAATTGAAGTTATAAATTATGTGCCTGTATGTGTATGTGTCAGGAATTCAGAAAGATCTTTACCTCTTACTGTGTATGTCATACTTCCACTTCTAAAAAGTATTAATAAATTATATTTTAAAGTCTTTTTAAAATATAAAAGTTCTATTCCCATTTTTATAGACAAATATATATGTGTCCCTATTAAATATACATATATATGTGTATATATATGTGTGTGTATATATGTCTCTCTCACTATATATATATATATATATATATATATATAGAGAGAGAGAGAGAGAGAGAGAGAGAGAGAGAGAAGTTTCCAGAAACTAAGGGCACGGAATATCTAATATTTTATGTGTGCTATAGATATACATATGTGTTTATAGGATGTACATATTTATAGAAACAATCAATTTTAGAGAAAACTTTTAATTCTTAGAAAAATAAGTTAAAAGATAAAACAGGATATCCAGTTTTTAATTTATTTTTCAAATTCTTTTATACATATATATTACTCAATGTCTATTTTCCGAGTTTCTATCATGCGCCATGGCTCCCCAAGGTTGATGAGATTAAAGAGACCAGAGAGATAAACTCAAGCCTGGATCTTAGAGAGTATTTAGAGAGGACCTTAGAGTACTCAACAGAAATGTGATCAGGGCAATAGAGAAGGCCAAGGACCATGAAGCAATCAGGCAGGAGGAATGGGAATCAGAAGTATAGCAAAGAACCCTTGCATGATTTGTAGAAACACAGCTATTTTGAGATACCTTAATTGACCTCCAAAAAATGGATGACAGATAATGGCTCGCACAAGTACCCACTGAACTATCCAATAGAGTAGCCATTACCCACAGGTTGCTATTTAAATCTAAATGAAAAATAATTAAAATAAATTGAAAACTCAATTTTTTAGTTGTACTAGGCTCATTTCAAGTGTTTACAGTTTATACAAAGATAGACACTTTTCCATCATCGAAGAAATTTCTTTTTGACAGTGTTCATTATGTGAGAATAGTTTGTTCTCATTTAATATGTATATCTAGGAATATTTTTCATATATGTTGTTTCTTTTGTTTAACTAACTCCCTTTACATTTTTTAAAAATTTGTATGTTTTTCAGAGGGAATGTTAAAGGAAGATAGACATTTGAGAAATATATATCAATTGTTTCTTTCTTTCTTTCTTTCTTTCTTTCTTTCTTTCTTTCTTTCTTTCTTTCTTTTTTTTTTTTTTTTTTTTAAGATTTTACCTACCTATTCATGAGAGACACAGAGAGAGGCAGAGACACAGGCAGAGGGAGAAGCAGGCTCCATGCAGGGAGCCAGACACAGGACTCGATCCTGGAACTCCAGGATCACGCCCGGAGCTGAAGGCAGACGCTCAACTGCTGAGCCACCCCGGCGTCCCTCAGTTGTTGTTTCCTACATAGTGTGTTTACATTGTTATTAATTTCCCTTCTTGTTATCTTGACCTTTAAAAACTAAATTAAGACAAAAGAGTGGTTATGTAATCTGAAAAATCTTCAAGGCTTAGTTTAAAGGAAGGAACAATGGAAAGACTTCACAATTTTCTAATTTTCTCATCTGTAAATATGCCGTCAGCACTTGTAGATGCCATCTATTCATCTGAGGATATTGACAAGTTGTATGGAACAGAAGACAGTCTTGACAAATTATAGACCTTTTGGGGAGAACCCCTAATAAACAACTTATAGGAGTTCATATATTACCATCTATTGTATTACTTTTGTCATGGGTCATCCATTTACTGTATTCTCACAGATTTCTAATTTTGTGGATAGAGCATATTTTCTATTTATCTTGTAAATCAACTCAATATTCATGAACTAATTTGCACTCTACATACCATGTGCCTTGAGGGTACTACAAAAGATTAGTTCTACTTAGATCTTAAGATACAGTTTTCTCACATAGTTTTCAAAAAATATGATGTTTTCCCTTTTAAGAAACCAAGATATATTAAAATGGGATAACTTTTTTGTGTTGGCTAGTAAAAAGTTGGCTAATAGGTACCAATTTAACTTAGAGCATATTTTCAAAACCCTTTCAATAATTGCTAAAGAATTGTTCTGTCTGTTGAAGAATAAAGTTTATTAGTGTAATTTGACAGTGTTGTAGTATTATATGACAAACAAATATATGTCACATTATTCATGTGACACTGATAAAATATTATTAAAATCTTAGTGTAGTCATTTAATCTTTGCAGTCAGTTTGGAAAAACTCATATGGGGGAAAGTTTTCACTTAATGGAACTCAAATTAAAGATGAAGTGTTTACTGCCTATAAGCTTTCTTTCTGTCTCCTCATAAATAATAACTTGAGTTCTGGAGGAAAAGAAATAACTTAAGGGAAAGAAAAATAAGAGCAAATTATATTTTTATTTCATAGAAAACAAAATTACTTGCTTTCATTAAGAATAATGGCTTTCAAAATTTAAGGCCATGGAATTCTTTCTTCAAATGAAATCTTTTCACAAACTTCAGCAAGTAAAAATATATTGAAGAGGTTGGAGAAGGAAGTTTAGGCCCGAGCATCCGTGGCCCCAATGGTCTCCAAATGAGCCCCAAAGGGCATTCTATGACACACAATTTGTAAGTCTCTAATGTGAAACACTGTTTATGCATACTTCTTTGCTTTCTTTAAAAATAGGCAAAAATCCTGTTTGGTTGTTAGGGTTTTGGCTTTTTTCTAATCACTACAGGGAAGAGAAAGTTACAAAACCAAAGAGTCCTTCCCAAAGTCTCAGTTTTCCTCCATTTTCTTAAATGTCCGACTCTATTATTATATTTTATAGTCTCCTTGGATTTCCTCTCAGATTTTTTTCACCAATATATAATTCAATAAACCACCCTCTTCCTTCTGATTTATCTTTTTTTGAAACCATGTAAGCACCTATGACCCAAGTAACTTTTCTTCCTATGATGTAGTATAGTTTAGTTCTACAGATATTTTTCATGCTAGAAACCGCTGGTTACTAAAGGAACAAAGATTATTCATCCATTGACTCGGACAGTCCTCAAGAAGTTTAGAGTGAAGTGTGGAGAAGCAGACAGATGAAAGGAAAACATCAAAACAGCTTGGTAAGTGGTAAAATAATGTGCTCACACATGAATGAAGGTGCTTAAAGGGTGGAACACATTTTTTTTCAATGTGTAGTGTTTTATTAGTTTTAGGTTTCTGAATTTATTTTACAATTGTTCATTGTAAGAGTATTTCTTAAATGATTTAACTGGTTTTCTGTAATTAGATGTATTTTTAAGTACATTGTATTTTAGTAAATAAGCATTACTGAACACCTTGAGTGCACAATTCACCTTTATTTTTTTTTTAAGATTTTATTTATTTATTCATGAGAGACACAGAGAGAGGCAGAGACACAGGCAGAGGGAGAAGCAGGCTCCATGCAGGGAGTCCGATGTGGGACCCGATCCCAGGACCTGGGGGGTCAAGACCTGAGCCAGAGGCAGACACTCAACCGCTGAGCCACCCAGGCATCCCATAGTTCACCTTTAGATATTGTTTTTTATAGAAACCTTAGTATGAAGTTTTATAAATGGAGACAATTCATTATGTCCACTAAAATAATTATTTCATTTTGTTTTAATTACATTAATAGAATGTAAATAAGTTAAATATACCAAAATTCAATCACATTAAAACTGTCTGAGTAACTTAGATTGACTCATGTTTGAAAGACATTTGCATTGTGCTCACTTCAGCAGCACATATACTGAAAGACACATTTGCATATCCTTTAATTACAAATTCCTCAGCCACCTAATATTCCTAGATTAAAACATGTAAATTAAAAGACTTCCTTTTTTGATATATGATATAAGTATATCATATATCATATATAGATACATATGTATCATATATATCAATATATATATGATATAAATAACTTAAATTTAATGGTTTTTTAATTTCTTCTTAAAGATTTCCAAGTGGCCAGATTACAATACATGGGAGAAAATGCACATACTAAAAATTTAAGTTCTAATTCTTTTGTATAAATCAACAGCAACAACCAAACACATACAGGGAGCCCTAGAGTTAAAAACCTGAGAACCAGAATTTAAAGGCCCAGCTCATTAAAATGATTTAGAATCATCTATGTTTGTTACAAAATATCTACTTGTGACTATAAACTCTCTTTGCATATAAGCAAAACATCATTGGAAATAATAATGAGTAAGATGCTGATGAAGTTTTGGAATATAGGTGAGGTTTGGTGGGGTGAGATCTGGAGCCAATGACCAAGAAAGAATTCTTGAGACGTCTCTGGTGCAAAATGGTGGTTTTATGAAAACCCAGGGACAGGACCCCTAGGCAGGAAGAGCTGCTGTCTTGGGCCTTGAAGGGTGGCTGGTATACCTGGGAGTTGGGAGGGGTTTGAGGATAGCGTACTTTGTAAAGAATTTTGGAAGCAAGGTCTCCAGGACCTTGAGGGGGGCTGGTTATCATTGGGAAAGGTCATGTATTACTGTCTAATAAAATCTGAGTCATGAGACCCTTCAGGTGTATATCTGTGGGCCATGTGCTTGGAGGATGATTGCCAACATGTATCTTGGGGGTTTAGAGATAAAGGAAATTTCTAAAGGAATTTTTATATGTTAAAGTAGACTTACTGGCTCCTGGGGGTCATGCTGAGATTGCCTTCTGCCCTTAGCAAGGTATTAACATGGTGGCAGCTGAGGTCCCAGAGGAAGGTCCCCCTGCCTGTTTCAAGGGCTTATCAATATACTGCCCAAGGTTTGTGCTTTGTCCTCAGCTGGCCCTGTTCCCCCATCAACGCCATGTGCTTCTCATCATACTATTGTTCTAAAGACCAAATTGCTACTTTGAATGGAGATTTTTAAATACATATCAATAATAAGTTTTTAAATGAGAAAGTAGGTCTAACCTAGGTAAGTACCCAATAAAATATGGTTAAATCAGCCTGATTGGCCAAAATTAATATAAAGTCTATTCATTGACAGGGTCCTTGATTTTGTAAAGCTTATGTTCAAAGAGGAAAGAGAGACTCCAAACAAGTTAAGATTAAATATAAAGCCAGGTGGGGGGATCCCTGGGTGGCGCAGCGGTTTGGCGCCTGCCTTTGGCCCAGGGCGCGATCCTGGAGACCCGGGATCCAATCCCACGTCGGGCTCCCGGTGCATGGAGCCTGCTTCTCCCTCTGCCTGTGTCTCTGCCTCTCTCTCTCTCTCTGTGAGACTATCATAATAAATAAAAATTTATAAAAAAAAAAAAAAAGCCAGGTGGTTGAGATGACTTACTTATTAACAATTCGTGCTCCAACTCCCCAAGTAAGGAGTTGGTGGGAGGCAGCTGCCTGCACATCTCTTCGCAGACACACACAGACTCTTTTGAGGTATTCTCTCCAAAGAAATTAATCAGAAAATATGTGTACCTTTTTTAAAAAATATTTTATTTATTTATTCATGAGAGACAGAGAGAGAGAGAGGCAAAGACACAGGCAGAGGGAGAAGCAGGCTCCATGCAGGGAGCCCGACGTGGGACTCGATCCCAGGACTCCAGGATCATGCGCTGTGCTGAAAGTGGCGCTAGACCGCTGAGCCACCCAGGGATCCCCCATGTGTACCATTTCTTAACTAGTATTTTATTTTTTTAATTTGTTTTTTATTGGTGTTCAATTTACTAACATACAGAATAACCCCCAGTGCCCGTCACCCATTCACTCCCACCCCCCACCCTCCTCCCCTTCTACCACCCCTAGTTCGTTTCCCAGAGTTAGCAGTCTTTACGTTATGTCTCCCTTTCTGATATTTCCCACACATTTTTCTCCCTTCCCTTATGTTCCCTTTCACTATTATTTATATTCCCCAAATGAATGAGAACATATAATGTTTGTCCTCCGATTGACTTACTTCACTCAGCATAATACCCTCCAGTTCCATCCACGTTGAAGCAAATGGTGGGTATTTGTCATTTCTAATAGCTGAATAATATCATTTCTTAACTAGTATTTTAAAGTGGCTGGTGAGGCTGTTGCTCAAGTTTTTACCTTCTTGGTTTTAGATTCCTTACCTTATAACTCTACCTTTGGTAACTGCTGGATGACATTTCTTTTGTTAGTTTTGATTAGATCCATTTTTATAATTCTACTCTGGCTTGTTTATTTTTTCTTATTTGACTTTGAATGCAGATTTTTTTCTAATTTCACTTTATCATGCAACTTCATAAAAGGATTATTTTGTTTGTTTCTTTTTCTGCTCTATTGAAGGCTATCTCTTGCTGGTTGAGAGGATGTTCCAGTCAAATGCTTCTCTGTCTGTATATGGTTTTTGCTTCTGTTAGAAATGTCCTTTCTCCTTTTTCTCTTGCCCTTGTTGTTCTTAAAAAAAAAAAAAAAATTCCCATTAATCCTTCAGGATTTAGTTAATCATGATTTCTTCTGAGAACCTTCTGCGACTCTAAAAATGTTTTTCTGTTCTGGCTTAGAACCTCATTTCTTACTAATATAAAACTTTACAATAGAAGTTAACCACAAAACAGTAATTGAATATTTTAGTTTATTTTTGTAAGTAGATTTAAATTTTTAAGTGAAAAAATATATCTAGATATTAACAGTACATATTATATATATATATATATATATATATATATATATATATATATATATATATATTCAGCCTCAAGAATAGTGTCTGGAAAGTAGTAAACCTTCAAAAATTTATAAATTGACTTCATTCAGAGGTACTAGGTCATTTTCTCTGAAGTTCTTCACCCAGTGCAGATGGCCAATTGTTTTACCATCATTCTACCATGTGTCCAGAGCTCCAGTGGGCTTGTATTAGGTTAACAGGTATGTGCGGAAATAGTGACTAGAAGGTCCATTAGGTCTATTAGAAGGTCTATATCTTTTACAGCTCCAAATACTATCCATCTACATTACTAGTAATAATGATGCTATCATTTTGATTTTATAATACAAGGTAAAATAAAGAAAGAGCAAATGAATTTCCAAGTCACTTTATTTATCTGTTGCTATTTTTCTCTCTGCTCCTTCCTTCTAGCCAGCTCTCTTCCCATGTATTGGTGATTGAATGAATGTAAGATTGAAGGACAAAGTGCTCTGGGAACTCCCACAAAGTTGGTTGTATGAGAAGAGATGGAATAGAAAGATTGACAGCCAAGTCCTGAAATGACAAGAATTTTATTTAATTTACTTTTGGTTTTCATCATTGTAAAAACACAGATAACCCTTAGGATATGCAGGTATTTCAGTGCTTGCCACTGTAAACAGATATCTAAATAATAACTAAAATGGAGAAAAAAGAACCCTCTTGCACTATTGGTAGGAATGTAAACTGATGCAACCACTCTGGAAAACGGTTTGGAGGGTCCTCAAAAAGTTAAAAATAGGACTGCTCTATGATCTAGCAATTTCACTACTAGATATTTACCCAAAGGCTAAAAATAATGGTTCAAAGGGGCACATGCACCCCGTTGTTTGTAGCAGCATTATCAGCAACAATCAAATTATGGAAAGAGCCCAAATCTCCATCGATTGGTAAATGAATAAAGAAATGGTATATAGAGGCACCTGGGTGGCTCAGTCTGTTAAGCGTCTGCCTTCAGCTCAGATCATGAGCCCTAGGATCCTGGATTAGAGCCCCACATAGGACTCCCTGCTCAGCGGGGAGCTTGCTTCTCCCTCTCCTCCCTATTCATTATCTCTGTCTCTCTCTCAAATAAATAAATAAAATCTTAAATAAAGAAATGGTATATATGTGTGTGTGTACATGTATATATATATATGTATGTATATATATATTCACATATACTCAGTGGAATGTTACTCAGCCGTCAAAAGAATGAAATCTTGCCATTTGCAATGACATGGATGGAGCTAGAGAGTAGTATCCTAACTAAATAAGTCAGAAAAAGACAAATATCACATGATTTCACTCATGAAGAATTTAGGAAAGAAAACAAGCAAAAGGGGGAACAAAAAAAAAAGAAAAGAAAGAAAGAGAGAGAGAGGCAAACCAAGAAATAGACTCTTAATTAAGCTAAAGAACAAACTGATGGTCACCAGAAGGGAGGTGGGTGGGGGATGGGTGATATAGGTGACGGGGATTAAGGAGGCACTTGTGATGAGCACCAGGTGGTGAATAGAAGTATTGAATTACTATATTGCACACCTGAAACTAATATTACACTATATGTAACTAATTAGAATTTAAATAAAAAAATTAAAAAGCAGATTGGAAGAGAATAAGAGTAAATTAAAATATAAATATTTGCCAAACCATGAAACAAAGTGAAAATTAATGGATTTGTGAGAGAATTATTATGACAGATACAGATATACATAGACAGTAGTTTGATAGAAGTGTACATATGTAGATAGAAACCTCTCAGAGAAAAGCATTAGTTACAAAATAATTTCCACAAATTAATTATGATCCAAGTTAAAGAAGAACAAGAGATAAAAATAGGCAAGTTATAGAGAAAACTCAGCCAAGAAAAGTTTGAAAACAGGGAAAACCTAAGTAATAATCAAAGAGATATGCATTGAAATATTAGTGAGATATCATTTCTTAGCCACCATTCTAAACAAAAATAGAAAAATTCACCAATATAAAATTTCAGACTGGACATAGAGCAACATCGTTCATAGGAGTGAAAGTAAAACGGTAAAAATGCTTTGGGAAGCCACTAAATAATATTTAATAATGTGAAACAAAACCTATTCTATAACTCATGAAATACACTGTTACGTATAAACCCTAAAGAAATTCTGCAATGTGAATGTATGTGTTGACATATATTTTCAAATGTCATCCAGAAAATAATAAACTAAAATTATATGCAACATTAAAAAATGTCTTAAAATACAGTGATGTAGTATAAAAGTATCAAGGAGCAACATTCACACATATCAGATTTACATAAGGTTTCTAAACATGCAAAAATAACACCAAATATTTTTATGCTGCCATATATAGGTTAAAGTTATACAAATATAATCGGAGTCATAGACAGCAAATTTGAGTAATGGTCATCTCTAAAATAATGCAAGGAAATGGGGTCACTTTGTGTAAACAAAGGAAATGCCAGCTGTATCTGTAATGTTTTAGTTATCAAACTCTATGTGGACACGAGTATCTGTTATACTGGTCCCTATGCTTTGTTTACACAAAATAATTGAATTAAAAAAATGACAGGAGAACACTGAGTCGGAAGCTCATATGTGCAAAGTGAGTTTGAATTAGGGGATCTGAGAAGACAGTGAGAACCCTGAAAAAGCAGCTCTGGGGAGAAGCATGAAGAGCTAAAGGTGAATAAAAGAGAATCCACATAGGTTAGTAGAAGATCCTGACATAACATGTGGTTCCTTCCACCGATGGGGTAAATATCCATAAAAGCAAGACCATTGCAGTAGCCCAACGGTTCTCTTCACCTTCCTTTCAATACAATCTCCTCTCTGCCCCCGCACTGCTCCAGGTATCCCTGCAGGTGGGCACCCAGTGGATGCAAAACAACGGGACTAAATGACAATTGTCTGAGGGTGAGGCTACTGCTCTTCCGCAGAGGGGAAGTCAGTCAGGCAGTCCAGACAGCCAGGAGAGAGTGGGATGTCCCTGATCTCTCATCTCATTAGGCAAGACCAACTAAGGATCTGTTTACTAAAAAAGTGAAACTCAATTAAAATGAGGAATCATGCAAGGTAGGGGCAAAATTAATGAAAAGTGCTTTGACTATTTTTAACTTAAAATTGCCCTACACATCTATTTTAATTTCAATTATATTAAAATGTCTCGACTATAAATAAATCATCCCTACTGCTTGAAATTGTTAACCAGGTAATAGATCCAAAACTAAGATATCACTGTCAACTAGAGGTAGATTATCTTAATTGCCAGGTCTTAAAATTTGAATCTGCCAAGGGTCAGATTCACTTTCTTGGAATAAAATATCTTTATTAATTATGGCATTCTATTACCCAAAGTCACAGGACATGTTGTTTTCAAAATGACTTCCTCAAATTCGTACAAAAATTAAGAAATAAAATAAATGCAAATGAGAACAATCAAAGCTATAAATTAACAGTAATTTCAAATAATCATTAAAAATGATCACTTTCAAAAACAACCCAAAAAACAACTAAAGTGATATCATTTTAAATTTAGAATATATACAGGCTTTCCAAGTCAAACTCTTTCAGTGTCTCCAGAACAATTCCGCCTTGTGTCGCTGTGATTCTCACTGTCCTAATTTGTGAAATGCATGTAGTAGTCATTCCTACCATGTGAATGGTGAAAAGTGAATATGAAAACACGCGGAGCATTATGACCAGTGCTGGACCTAAAATAAGTCATCAATAATTGCTGGCTATTTGTAATTATTATTATTAACATACATACCTTAGAATGCTTCTTGTTTTGTGAATAAGTTACCGTGAATGGAAATTGTGCAGATAACACACACGTTAGACTTCTTTTTTTTTATGTCTCCAGAAGGTGAATTACTAAACACTTAACATTAAATATGAAGTTGCTTCCTGAGTGGAATTCTAGAATACAAAGAATGTGTGTGAAAGATAAATGTTCTTTATTTGTCCTTTAGATTCCTTTCCTAATATCCTTTGCTAAAGGTCTTTTGCTTTTGACTAATTAATGGCTGAGATTGAGTTCAGATGTGAAAATTATATGAAGTTAATTTTAGACTCTCTTGAGTCTTCTATCTGAAATTCATTACCATCTATCTGGTCAGGAAATTCTTTTGCTTTACAGACGAGTCTCATAGTTACCTGTTGCTAAAAATATTTAGTGTCTTGGGTTATCATCCTTTCTGTGGAAACTGTTGCCTTTTCTTTTGTTAAAGGGAATCTATTGTTAACACTTCTTTTAATTTTCACTGATTCTTTTGTCAAATTACAAATTACAAGTGGAGATGAGTTGCTAATCAAGCTGCCAACCTCCAAGGAGGCTAGCAACGTATAATGAGTCATGCTAATTCTTTTCTGAACAAAATTTCAGAGAACACACTTAAAATACAAAAAAGCTGTACTTATTTCCACATCCATCATCTATTTCCTACATCAATCTTTTTTAAGGTAGGTGATTGTGAATCATAATAGAACTAAGCAGGACCTAGCCACGGCTAAGCATGTAGGTCTGATATGAAATCGGCGCTATCAAAACTGAATAAATAACACTTTTGCTCCTTACTTTCCTAAAAGATTAAAAAAAATGTAATATTTAGTTACACACATCAAGTTCTTCCTTTTTGCAGGAGAGTATGTAATCAATATTACTGTGGCAACAGTGACATCAAAAACCCATGCACTCGGGCAGCCCTGGTGGCTCAGCGGTTTGGCAAAGCCTACAGCCCGGGATCGAGTCCCATGTTGGGCTCCCTGCATGGAGCCTGCTTCTCCCTCTGCCTGGGTCTCTGCCTCTCTCTCTCTCTCTCTCTGTGTATCTCTCATGAATAAATAAATAAAATCTTTAAAAAAATTTAAAAAAAAAACCTATGCACTCAAAACTCACGATTTTAAAATAAAAATGTAGGGCTGGGCCACTAGGGCCCACACCACCTCCATGGGTCTGGGGGTCTGGACTCTATCTCCTTGAGGGCCTCACGTATGCTCAGTGGTTAGCTTGTGTTTGAGCAATAAAGCCTGGCAGTTGTTTGTATGCTAAAAAAAAATAATAATAATAAGACAAAATAAAATAAAATAATAAATTAAATTAAAATTTAGTAGCCTCCCCTTAACCATGGTTTTGCTCTCCACAATTTTAGTTACTCACACCCGACTGCAATCCAGAAGCAACGGTCCTCCTTCCAACCTGTCAGAAGGACAGCTGGTGGCCCACCACTACGTGCCTCCGTCACTGACCTCCCTTCATCCCCTCACGCGGGCATTTTACCATCTCATGTCGTCACAACATGAAGGAGGAGTACAGTGCAATAAGGTATTTCGAGAGGAGGAGAGACCCAGCATTCACATGACTTCTATTACAGCGTACTGTTAACATTGTCCTACTTTATTATTAGTTGTTGTCTCTGTCTTCCTGGGCCTCATCTGTAAGCTAAACTTTATCTTGGGCAGGAAAGTAGAGGAAAAACCTAGTAAATTCAGGGTTTAGTATCATGTGCAGTTTTAGGCATCCATGAGGGATCTTGAGGGTCCCCCCTGCAGATGGGGGGAGGTAGTGTTGCAGCTCAAGAAAAAGCTGCCCGTGGCTCTTCTGAGCCGTCAGTGTCAACCGAAGGCAGATGAGTATGCACCGGGGTTTAAAATGCCAAGATAAATTATCAGACAAGACAAATCAAGAGGGAGAGTTAGAATAAGTCTTCAAATTAGAAAGGCAGGGCTCAGAAAATGAGTGGCGATAAAACAGAAAAGGCTGAAACCAGTGTTATTAAGCCATTCTCACAAGCACCAGAAGTCAAAATAAGGGATTGAGAAGAGATTTTAGATTTACAGCCTGTAAAATTTTTAGCCTCTATCTTAGTGGACTTAGCAGGGTAAGTGGCTCAATAGTTGATTTTTAAGTTAAACTAGAGAGACAGAGCCTCAGACCTAAAAGGAGAGGCCATCGGGCTGTTAAATGGCTGATTAATGCCTGTGATGGAAACTTCTCAGCACCCAGCCTGCCAGCTGCAAGCTCATTTTGGACCATGTAACCCATGGGTTACCCCAGAGGGTGGTGACTGCGGACAATGAGTGCGTCTGCTTGACAGCAGGGGTGGCCTGGTCCAGGCACTCCTCCCCAACAAGGAATGACGGATTGATGGAATTGAGTGGGATCCGGAATCAGTATCAGTTACCAGGCTGTCGTAGCAGGGCTGGTCTTGAAAGAGCAGAAATACCAAATCCATTTTGGGAGACACTCATCTTTTCTGATAAAAACCAGTAGATCGGCCCATTTCAAGGATTGTGAAGCAAGATTTACTTCGTTTGGGTAAAAAAAAAGTCTGTGATGTCCCTGTGTTCATATAAACTTAGGACTTCGGTGCTGTTTTATAAATGTCTTAAGGTTGTGCCCTATTCTTTCAAGTTGAGGCCTGGGTTGGGAGGAGGAGGCCCCGGTATTGGAAGAGCGAGGAGTGTTCCTCAGCGTTAGGCAAACGTGCATGGTCCTGTGATACAAACAGATGCTTTGGTTGCAAAATTACATACGTTATTGTCTTTTGAGCAGTTGACAAAGGGACCCGGTGAGGACGAGCTAGGACAAAGGGACCTGCAGAGAGGTGAGAGGGCAGGTTCTTTATTTCATGGCGAAGCAGAGGACATTACAAAAGAATCAAACGCCATCGCTGATGTTAATTTGGAGTAACCCCAAATGTACCGATGTTGAAGGGCTTCCGAAGTCATTTATTTCATGAGGAGCAACGAGTGACACTGAATCGAGATTCCCTCTAGTGTGGGCCGCTTGTGTGTGTATGTAATCCTGTGACACTGTACGTGTTTTCGATGCCAATCTTTCTGAGAAGAGGACATGTTGAGACAGGAGATGGTGAAGAAATCCTACTAAGGCCAGAAAGGACTTTTTCAACATCTCTACTATTCAGATCAAGTGGGGTGGGGTGGAGGGTGCTGTCTTATGCATGGTAGGGTATCAGCAGCATCCATGGCCTTGAGCAGCTAGGATGCGACAGACCTTCCCAAGCAGGTGTGACAGCCAACCACGTGTCCAGGCCCTGAGCAGAGCCTGTGGGGTAGGGAACCAGCGGGCAGGCGTCATCAAGAAACAGTAAGGGAACAATGAGAATAGAAATAGGTTTGGGTCTGTTAACATGGAAAATATGCACATAGGATGGCAGTTATGACTGTGACTCTGTGCTCCCCCGGATTTTCCCTGAGCCACTACTGGTGGAGCTGCAACACGGCATGACCACCCGGCCACACGATGGCCCAGCAATTCCAATCTTAAATATTTATCAAGAAAAATGACCATTTTCCTCAAGAATAAAGTTTACAAAAATGTCTATTGCACCTCTCATCATAATAACCAAAAACTAGAAACATGCAAGGGGTGCACCTATAGAAGAATGGGTAAATAAGCGGTGCTGTAGTTATACCATGGTTTACCCCTCAGCAATTAAAAAAAAAAAAGAGGATCTGCTAATATACACACAACACACATGAATATTAAACCACACCGTATGAAAGAAGCTTTATGCCACAGAATACGTGGTGTATGCTTTCGTTTGTGTGATATTCTGGAGCAAGCAAAAATGATAAATGGTTGAAAAAATTGAAAGTGGTTGCCTCAGAGGTGGGGATTGATGGGAAAAGAAGAACAAGGAAGCTTTCTGGGATGATAGTGATGTTGTACATCTTAACGGAGGTCAAGGTTACACCTATTAAATAGTATTGTTTTGTCATGGTATGTTCAAAATAAGAGAAAGAGGCCTGAACAAATGGTGACCTCTAGTAAAGACATACACAGTGAAGTATTTTTGCAAGACACACTATACATCGAATCATGTTGCAAAACATCAAAAAATAAATGAATTGCTGGACGAAGAGATGAATACATGGGAAAATACGTGATAAAGCAGGTATAGTAGGCTATGATAGCAAATTCTAGGTGTGGAAGGCTGGTTCCTTGACTCTTACCTGGATGTCATCAGGTGAATTAATATCTTTGAGTTTCAGTTTCCTGAAATATTAAACAGAGTCATCCTTTAAAAAGAATTATTATGAACCATTGAGGTAAAACATGTGCGCACTTAGCACATTATGGAGGGATCCTTATGTTTTCATTGTATCTAAGTCTCATCTGAGTTCTGGAGGGTATATATTCCTGCTTCCTTCTTTCTTGGGTTTGGGCTGGAATGAAAATTACTTTATTCTGACTTTCTTGTTTAAGAGTTGAGGAACAACCACGAATTTTTCTCCTAATTGTTTTGTCTCTATACTAAAATATATATTGACAATTGTTTTGTCTCTATACTAAATATATATATATATATATATTTAGTATAGATATACAGTATGTATATATACAGTAAAGTATCATTTGTTATCTTTTTCCTCCTTTTAAATTTTCTCTTAGTATTTCTAATCCCTTTTTGTCTTTCACCACTTGAAGCTCCTTCCCTTGCTCTCTTTGTCTACTGGCAAATTCCCTTCCTTGATTAATAATCGCTGCAATTGTGCTGACCAGGGAAAGTAGAGCATCTGACTTCTCCATTAAAATAATTTTAGAAGATTTAAATATTTCTTTTAAAAAACTATTGTCCAGGGGCCCCTGGGTGGCTCAGTTGATTGAATGTCTGACTCTTGGTTTCAGCTCAGGTCATGATCGTAGGGTCCTGGGATGGAGCCCTGCATCAGGGTCTGCACTCAGCTCAGAGTCTTCTGGAGATTCTTTCTCTCCCTCTTCTTCCCTCTGTTCTCTCTCTCTCTCTCTCTCAAATAAATAAATAATCTGAATAAATAAATAAACAAATAAAATATCATCTTAAAAAATAGTATAACATATCTTAATATCAGGAAAAGATACATGATTTGATAAATTTTGGGGAGTCAAACAAATAGACATATGTAAAAAAATAAATAAACTGGATTCCTACAACAGATTGTGTGTAAAAAATATTTGAAATAAAGAAAATATTTCAAGGTGAAAAATAAGTCATAAAAATATTGAAAAATATTTAGAGATATTTCTTTTATATTCTCAGTTTAGAAAAGACTTTCTAAATATGGCACACATTAAAAAACACTAAGAGGCACCTGTGTGGCTCAATCAGTTAAGGGTCCAACTGGTGATTTCGACTCAGGTCATGATCTCAGGTTTGGAGGATCAAGCCCCATGTCAGCCTCTATGCGGAACATGGAACCTGCTTGAGATTCTATCTCTCCTTCCCCCTCTGCTCCTCCTTCCCCTTTTCCTTCCCGCTATCACTCTAAAAAAAAAAAAAAAATCAAAAGCTGAAAATAGGGCAGCCTGCGTGGCTCAGCGGTTTAGCGCCATCTTCAGTCCAGGGTGTAATCCTGGAGACCCAGGATCAAGCCCCACCTCAGGCTCCCTGTGAGGAGCCTGCTTCTCCCTCTGCCTGTATCTCTCTGCCTCTCTCTCTCTGTGTCTTTCATGAATAAATAAATAAAAGCTTTTTAAAAAGCTGAAAATAGGACTTCATAAAATCATAAGATATTTTAGAAAACAAAATTCTTGGAACTTATACTATAGATATACCAGCATATGTGCAAAATTAAATATATATATAAGGAAATTAATTGCTGCATTGCTTTAAATATCAAGTGTTTAGAAACTAAATAAGTACTTATTAATAAATATTAGCTAAATAATTATAAAATTAAAAAATATAATTATAATTCAAAATATAATTTCATAAACTAGAATGCCGTACAGCTCTTGAAAAACAATGTAACTATATAAAGAGTATTTTTTAAAATTTTATTTATTTATTAGAGAGTAAAAGAGAGCACCCACCAGTTGGGGGGAGGGGCAGAGGGAGAAGGAGAAGCAGACCTCCTGCTCAGTACAGAGTCCAACTTGGGCTCTATCTTGAAGCCCTGAGAGCATGACCTGAATGGAAGGCAGACACCCAACCAACTGAGCCACCCAGGTGCCCTGAGAACCCATTGAAATTATTTCCAAAATATTTCAAGTAAGAAAAAAAAAAAAAAAGATGGAAAATGTTATATTTTAAGCCACTATCTGTGTAATTATGTGTTTCCATGGATAGCAGAGCTTCTTATTTCAGGGTCATGTGATTCATATGAATAGTGGACAGGCATTGCATGGTGCTAAGGTTGTCCTGCCATATGCCCCTATCCTGACATATGGGATAGAGTCTCTCTGGAAGGATATTCAGCAAGTCTTACTAGAGGTTGT
Source organism: Canis lupus baileyi (assembly GCF_048164855.1). Classification (NCBI taxonomy): domain Eukaryota; kingdom Metazoa; phylum Chordata; class Mammalia; order Carnivora; family Canidae; genus Canis; species Canis lupus. The sequence continues at coordinate 28,457,594 of NC_132872.1, read as the reverse complement.
CTCTGGGAGGAGAACTATGTAGCTTGGGGAAGGAATGGGAGGCAGATTTATTTTTCATAAACACTTTTTAGAGATTTTTTTTTTTTTTCAGAGAGAGGTGGGGGTAGAGGGAAAGAGAGAATCTTAAGCAGACTCCACGCCCAGCATGGAGTCTGACACAGGGCTGTATCTCACCACCTTGAGATCATGACCTAAGCCAAAATCACCAGTTGGAACCTTAACGGACTGAGCCACCCAGGCGTCCCTAAAGATTTTTAGTTGTATGGGCTATGTGTACCAATACCTATTCACAAAGTGAACAAAAATAAATTTAAAGAATGAATAATAAAGCATTGGTATGCAGAGTAACCTATTAGATAAGATCTGAGTTTCTGCTTTAGGTAAAACTTCACTATTAAATTCCTTTTAGTCAGCTCTATTTGACACTAGAGGACCTTATTTTTCCCTTGAACACAAACATGTTGTTTGGGTCTTACTTCTGAGAATAAAGTGCTACTTAAATCTAGAATGTCACTTCAGGGGTCACCATATTAGGTAAGCAATATTTCCTTCAAGTTATATGAACAATCATTTATAGTATTTGTAGTTTAATTTTAGGAAAAACATCTAGGAGAATTGCTAGTGACCTCCATATGGGTCTTGCTACAGATGTAATTTCCTTTACCTGAGAATCTAGATTCTTTTTTAAAGCCTTGATATATTTTCTTCAAAAAATGCTATGAGCTGTATCTGCAGTCTAGGTTTTAAAGGTTGGTAGAAAAATGAGTTGTTAATAATTTGAAACAAACTGACTTCCTTAGCACAACACACACTATAACCCAAGGTTAATGGCCCGCTCTATTACCTGTTGGTGCTTTAACTCTTCTGTTCATATGAATACATTTCCTTAAAAATTGGCATTTTCAATGATTGAAAATAATGCTATTTTTCTTTCCCTTTTTACTGAATAATGTTTGTTTCTTCAGCTTTGCTAATAACAAACTCTACAGTGAAAAAAACCTCTCCAGTAACCTACAATCAACTCTGTGACTTAGAGACTTGTTCCTATGCCATCATTCCAGAGGATGTCCTCCTGTGTCAGTCTGGGCAGGAACATCCAGCAGTGATGGATTCAACAGGGCCAACGTCAAAGGGCAGGAGTCAGACATTAAGGGACATTCTGTTTTAAAAAAGCATTTATTTAGAGGATTAAGAAATTCAATGCAATATCAAATAATAAAATGAAAATCTGCCAAATACCAATGCAAACATAATAAAGAAAAAAAAAGAATGATCAACTACAAATCATATTTTTAACTAAAAATTATATGCAATAAAACTGATATTAGATCATGCAAAAACGTATCACAAAGAAGGTTATTATATAAACAGGAGTTTTCATTTTCTGAAATCATATTTTCAAGGGTATTTTGATCTCTTTTATTTTTTTAAAGATTTTATTTATTCATAAGAGACATAGAGAGAGGCAGAGACACAGGGAGAGGGACAAGCAGGCTCCCCATGGGGAGCCCCATGCAGAACTTGATCCCAGGACCCTGGGATCACAAACTAAGCTGAAGGCAGATGGTCAACACTGAGCCACCCAGGTGCCTCTTGATCTCTTTAAACTTGAAAAAAATTTACATTTCTAAGTGGACCTTGTGTTAATAATCATGTGGAACTGGGATCCCTGGGTGGCGCAGCGGTTTGGCGCCTGCCTTTGGCCCAGGGTGCGATCCTGGAGACCCAGGATCGAATCCCATGTCGGGCTCCCAGTGCATGGAGCCTGCTTCTCCCTCTGCCTGTGTCTCTGCCTCTCTCTCTCTCTGTGTGTGACTATCATAAATAAATAAAAATTTAAAAAACTAATAATAATCACGTGGAACTTAATGATATTTTATCCTAAAATTTTAATTTTTAATTTCTTTATATAATATCTGATTTTAATATAAACTTGAATTAAAGGTCATTTATTCCTAATCCATATAAGAGAATTGTCTTACTTAAATACATGTAAGAGACCATGTAATAATGTCTTTTATCTACCTATCAATATACCAAAATTTTCAGGTATCCATACATTCAGTTACTAATGAATGGTGTGGTTGTGTGTGTGTGTGTGTGTGTTATATGAGGTATTTACAAAGGAATACCAATGTGTTAGGTAGGAAATATAGGAAAAAACAAGACAAGAGATTTGGTTATTCATAGCCTATATCCATTTTACTTTTGAGTTTGCATGGGGTACAGAAATTTCTTGACCATGGTAAGTATAATTCTCTTGGAGATTATGGATGTTAAGAACATCTTATTCTGGCTTGTTACTAATCCCTATGGGACTTACATAAGAAGTTTTAGATGTGATGATAGAAAATAATTACGGAAAATATTTTTATCACTCGATAAACTAGTTATAATATGGTATTTGCCTGCAATGCAATACTACATGGTATCATGAAATAATTAATTGGATGTACACAAAGCAACATGAATAGATTTAGCAAGTGTAGCTCTGTATATAAAAAATAAATGGAGAGATGTTGAGAGTGTGAATAAAATGAAAAATACTAAAATAAAGCAATAGAATGTTCTTGCCTTATACCGGCTGATAATGCTTTCATGACATGTCTCAAGAGATAAAGACAATAAGTTATTGTAAAACTGGCCTCCTGAAAAATGAAATATACATGGAATGTGGCTCATTTGGAGTTTATACTTTTTTTTTAAGATTTTATTTATTTATGATAGTCACACAGAGAGAGAGAGAGAGAGAGGCAGAGACCAGGCAGAGGGAGAAGCAGGCTCCACACAAGGATCCCGATGTAGGAATCAGTCCCGGGACTCCAGGATCACACCCTGGGCCAAAGGCAGGTGCTAAACTACTGAGCCACCCAGGAATCCCCTGGAGTTTATAATTTAATAGAATTAGTAAGAGATTCATATGACCAACTACCAGCATTAGGTAAAAAATGATGAGTACGTATTGAAACACATGGGTGTTCCTTTATATATTCTGTTGACAAAGCCTGTTGAGTGTCCCTCATGGTCTAAGATTCAGTGGAGAGCGGATTGATCAAGGCTGCTGCTATATTGAGATACTGAAGAAACAAATAATGGAATACTATACCATGTAGAGACACCACCCTAAATAGAGGATGAAAATAGCATGAGAGGCAGGGTGACTGAGTAGTTTCTTTAGATTGGGTAGTTAGGGAAGGTCTTCTCCAAAGAGATGACTTTAAGCTGAGATGCCCGTGACTAGAACCAGCCATACGGATCTGGGGAAAATAAGTCCAGGCAGAGTGGGTAGAGAGGATCTCAGCCCATTTGAAAACCTGAAGCCTAATGGACCAAGAAGAGGAAAAGCCAGTAAGAGTTTTGAGATACACCGAGGGAGTAGACACTTAGGTTTTATTTTCCAAACTAGAGGTTTTTTGTTTTTTTTTTCTCTTTCTCTCTCTCTCTCCTGTGTTTCTCATGAATAAGTAAATAGAATCTTAAAAAAAAAATTAAGCATCCCCAGGTAGCAGGTAGTGAAGAAGTAAGGATATTGTATTTGCATTCTGGACAACTGGATTCCAGTCAGGGTTGTCATTATTTCGCTGTGTGACCATCAGCACGTACTTCACCTTTCTGAGCCTCGGGTATGTCGTCCCCACGATAGTGTGCTCTGGGAGAGGCCCTTTCAAGGCCACGTAAGCTTGACTGTGCGGAGGGAGGTAAGAAAGAGACCAACTCAGAATTCTAGGCTCCTGCCCAGTTCCAACTAAGCAGTTACACTTGTACTGGTTTTATATATTTAAATTAATGGAAGTTTTCATCCAAATAAAAAATGTGACAGGGATCCCTGGGTGGCACAGCGGTTTGGCGCCTGCCTTTGGCCCAGGGCGCGATCCTGGAGACCCGGGATCGAATCCCACGTCGGGCTCCCGGTGCATGGAGCCTGCTTCTCCCTCTGCCTGTGTCTCTGCCTCTCTGTCTCTCTCTGTGATTATCATAAATAAATAAAAATTTAAAAAAAATGTGACAGCATCAAATAATTTCTAAATCCCTTTGAACTATAGCATTCTACGATCCTATAATGTTCCAGTGGGTATGTCACAACTGAGAGAGGAGAATATGTCCCAGTGGTTTCCACCACCAGGGACAGATACATAGTAACTGTCCAGAAACAGAAAAACTAAAATACAATGTATATAAAACACCCATATTGTTGGATTTTTATACAAGAACAACATTATATTCACAAAATAACTTTTTTTTCCATCTGGGAGGGTTTTTTGTCCATGCCTAATGTTATGTTTACTGGCTTAAAATATTGTTTGAATTTAAAATATAAAATTTTCTCAGACCTCCACAGAATGTGAACTTCACAAGCATTAGGTATTTTTATTTCAAAAATCACCTGATTAACTTTATTATAAAAGAATACATCTAATTTCATATAAGCTAAATGTCTTTTAATGAACAGTAAAACATATATGCTTCTGGTATGCAAATTTAGGAAATTATAAGGACTGTTAAGTATATTTACTTTAAATTTTAAGATCTTTTTATTTTGCATAAACTGAATATGTAAAAGGTGATAATCAGGTAAACAACAGAATATAGACTCGGTAAAAACTCCAACCAGATTTTGGGTCCAGCTGCTACTTTTAAATTTTTTATGATGCAGTATAACATACAACCATCTAAATTCACACTTCAGATTAAAAAAAAAAAAAACAAGTTTGAGAAGTTTCAAGAGAATAAGTGTTTCTAGCAAATCATAAAATATCAAGGCTCTCACCAAATAACTCTAGAACCAGAGAACAAGAACACTCACAGAATATTACATGGGCCACTTAAGTGTTGGTATTGCTTTTTGGCTTTTATTAAAGAAAACAAAAAGTATTGGGGGCATTTTAAACTTGTCTTCCACATTTAACCATACTTATTTAAATCGTATTCAAGGACTTCACTGAAAGGTAAAAATGATTAAAGAAAAGGTGCTTTATATACTTAAGAGAGAAAATGTTGAATTTCAACCTCATCACACTAATACCAGAAGCATTAAAAAATTTCTCTTTCATTGGATCTGTCACTTACCATGATTTTACCATTTTATTGAGTACGTAATGCATTCAAGATACTAGCCTAAGGGATCTGTATACATTATCTCCTTTCATACTCAAAACAATCATGTGTTCAATAATTTTATATATCTAAATGTACCTTCTATTTTAGGCTTCAAGCATCATTATGTCAGGCATTTCCAGTAAGAAAACTTTCACATATTATCTGTTTTTTTTTCAGTGACCAAAAATATGCAAATATCATAAATAAACCAATTTTAATGTATGGAAGACTCCTATAGCAAAAGTAGTTTTAGATTTTAAGCTTATAACATTTTCACATACCTAATTTCATATAATAATCACAAAGACCTGGAAATGAAGGCAATACCACTATATATTATTTTTTATATAAATAAACTTAATTCATGGCACACCCAGCTTCACACTAATAATGGCAGGTAGCTCTTGAAGAATTCCTCTGTCTCCATCTTTAGTGTTAGTTTCGCCATCATACATTTGCAAATTGCAGTAGAAATGTCTGTATTTCAGACCTTATTCAAGGATATATTCTTGGAAAATGATTTATATTTATCATATGTCCATTTATTTTTGGAAATACTTCCTTTTTTGTGTTATTCTATCACTTGAGATAAGTCTTAACAAAGTACAAATGCAAGATACTAAAACAAAAACATAAACAAAAACAAACAGACAAACAAAAACCAAGCAAACTGCTACTCTGGTAAAGTCTACCACATCTCTTGGAAAAATAAAATAAAATAATAGATACCTGTAGTGAAATTTCCAAACACATGGAAGGGATGTGAATATGCAGACTAGTAAAATAATGTAATCATTTTTTCATTTTTGTAGCTGCTATTAGTGACTTCTCAAGTCGAATCTCTCAATTATGATTATACTTTATGTTATGCTATTATTACAATTCTTATATGTTATGTTATTATTTATTACATGTTATAACACATTAAATATACAGTAATATATATTTTAAACAAGCTGATGTCAAAGACATGGAGTCTGAAACTTTAGAATTTTTAGAATTATTATTTGTGCTTTATTTTTAAAATAATTTTTGAACATTAAAAAATTACTTGACATATTTTTGAAAATATCGAGAATATTGAATCAAAATACTTTTAATTATCTGAATCTTAAGCATAGAATCAGGATGTTATTCATAAAAAACATAAAACACTAGTTGAATTAATGCAATTCTTTAAAATTTATGAATACTACACCTTAGTCAATTTTAGACTGAGTTCATAGAATCAATCTATAACACACAGGGAGAATTGCAGTTGTTAATTTTAGTAATTCTAATCACTGAGTTATATATGAAATAGTGATTCATTAGGCTATAAGATTTTATTTGCATATTCAGTCAATATATTCACTACCAAATATGTTGTTATATACACTAATATATATACATATATTGTTTTTCTTTTTTTTTAATTTTTATTTATTTATGATAGGCACACAGTGAGAGAGAGAGAGGCAGAGACACAGGCAGAGGGAGAAGCAGGCTCCATGCACCGGGAGCCCGACGTGGGATTCGATCCCGGGTCTCCAGGATCGCGCCCTGGGCCAAAGGCAGGCGCTAAACCGCTGCGCCACACAGGGATCCCCTTGTTTTTCTTTTTTAAGTAAACTCTACACTCAACATGGGGCTTGAGTTCATGACTCCAAGAAGAAAAGTCCCATGCTCTACTGACTGAGCCAGTCAGGTATCCCCAAAAATATATTTTAAATGCCAAAAGAAATGTCCTAAAGTTTTATCACCTTAAAAAAAATATTCTTTTGGGAGATAGATTATCAGGTTCTTCTCCATGACTCTACCACAGATATCAACTATACGGCCATTGACTATACTCTTAATGTGTGGACATTTATTTCTTCTCTAGAATGGAAGATTATATAAAATTATTTTAAATGTTGTACATTATTCTATAATTCCAAGAAGCAATCCTTTATGGAGTTCCACATGAAAGTCAAATTGACATTAACAACTCACTACAGAATGATTAGTTTTCATAAAGCATGCCAAAACTTTGAATATTTTATCATTTACTAATCTAGATGTTCAATTACCCTGTCTTTTCTGGGAAATTACCAGAAACTATTGTCCTTACTAAAAGTTCATTTCATAATTTTATTGATATGTCATGAAAAAAATTGCCAAAGTCTGCTAAACTTCATAAACTTGATAAACAGATATTTAATATTATTATTTTCTGACATTCATAGTTTAAAAAGTTTCTGGTAGAAGCAATAATTTTTATTCGTCAGAATAAAAAATATTGTAACAGTTTTAGTAAGTATAAAAATGTTTCAGTGAATCCGTAAAATGAAATTCAGAAAGTGCTATTTATTTCCAATTTTATGAAGTCTTCCTCTGTGCTTCACAGTGAGTGAGAACCTAACTTGGAAATTTACACTGTCAAAATATGTGATGATTTTAAAGTGTCTGCACTTCAAGTAATTTCTTATTTTTTAACTTATAAATAATATCTATAAAAATTTAGGGCTTCAAAATAGTTTTCTTAATTTCATACAAAAGTTTCAAATGCTTTATCAATTAAAATAAATACTTAAAAAATACTGAGAAAGCATCCCTCATGAAACAGGATTGAGGTAGGAAAAAGAGTAAGGACTGAGGTAGGAAAAAGAGTAAGAACCACAAGAACGTATGAAATTAGTGCAGATGTTTCTCCCCTATAAAACAAAAGCCTTCACTGATAATGAAAATAGACAAAGACATGAAAAGAAAAGAATTCCATAGATAAATATCTTTCGTGAAAATAGAAAGCTCATCAACAAAATATTAGCACATGGAATCCAGAAATATAGAAAAAGAGTAATGTATCACCACAAATTGGGTGAACCAAGGCTGTTTGAACATTTAAATTGTTTCCACAATTAAATTAATTCATCATAAGAATCTAAAGAAGAAAAACAATTTTCTCATAGACGAAGGACAAAATTTGTCATCTACTCATGACAATATGAAAGCGAACCGCAAAAACAAACAGGATGCTAAATAGTCTCTCTCCATAATTTGGTATGAGATAAAGATGTTTTTTTTTTAACATTCCATTCAGCATCATACTGGAAGTCCCAAAACAAGGCAAAACAAACAAAACAGGAAAGAAAGAAATGAAAAAGGACAAGAATAGGAGGGAAAAAATACAACTATCTCACTGTCTCTATTTACAGATGATATCATTGTCTATATTTTAAAAATTCAACAAAAATACCAAAAGAAAGCTCTTAAATCTAATAAATGGCTTTAAGCAGATGGCAGGAAATAATATCAATACAAAAATATCAATTGTATTTCCATGATATAGAAATAAACAGTGCCAATTGTAATAGCAGCAGCAAAAAAGGTGAAAATCTTAAATGTAAATTTAAAAATATTGCAGGTTCTTTACATTGAAAATTATACAGTGCTCATGAAGGAAATCCTAGATAAAAGGGAAGCTAAACAAATGGAGAGTTACACCTTGTTCATGAATTGAAAGGCTCAGAATTATTAAGATATCAGTCCCCTCATTTGATCTATAGATTTATTATACTCCCAAACAAAATCCCAGCAGATATTTTGTAGCTATTGATAAGTTCTTCCTAAAATTTATATGGAAAGGCAAAGATACCAGAGTAGTAAAACAAAAGAATATATTTGGAGGACTTGTGCTGCCTTTTTTGTTGACTTAATCAAAAGCTACATTAAGACATTATAGTATTAGTGAGCAGATAAAAGCGTAGATCAATGGAGTATAAGAAAGGATCCAGGGACAGAGCATACAAATATGGTCTTGAGATTTTGGCAAAGCCATAATGTTAGGAGCATTTGGACATCCACATGAAAAAAGTAATATTAAAAACTCTTGACTTGTATCCTATACCCAGACAAAAACTTACTTAAAATAAATCAGTCTTTTTAAAAAATATTTTATTTATTTATCATGAGAGACACACACAGAGAGAGGCAGAGACACAGGCAGAGGGAGAAGCAGGCTCCCTGTGGGAAGCTGGATGCAGGACTCCATCCCAGAGCCCCAATATCATGACCTGAACCAAAGGCAGATGCTCAGCCACTGAGCCACCCAGGTGCCCCCAAGTGCATCAGTCTTAAATGTAAAACATAGAAATGCGAAACCTCTACCTAGAAATGTAATAGAAAATGTTTATTATAATGTGTTAAGGAAGAGACCTTTAAGATTTTATTTATTTATTTATTTATTTATTTATTTATTTATTTATTTATTTGGGGGGGGAGCGAGCGTGGGTGCACAGAGAGAAGGGTAGAGGGAGAGAAGGAGGCAGACTCCCTGCTGAGTGGGGAGCCAATTGCGAGACTCGATCCCGGGACCCTGAGATCATGCCTGAGCTGAAGTCAGACACTTGACCATCTGAGCCACCCAAGAGCCCCATGGACCGAGTTCTTAGATGGGACACCAAAGCACAAAGATATTTGCAAATCACATAGTTGACGAATGAGTTTTATTCATAACAAAGAAATCTCAAAACTCAACCGTAGACAAACAAATGTATAATTAAAAATGAGAAAACATTTGGGTAAACAGTGAAGCTGTATGGATGGTAAATAAGCACATAAAGACACCCAATGAATTAGCTTTTAGGGAAATGTCATTAAAACAACAAAGCTATGGGCAGCCCTGGTGGCTCAGAGGTCTAGCGCCGCCTTCGGCCCAGGGCGTGACCCTGGAGACCCAGGATCGAGTCCCTCGTCGGGCTCCCTGCATGGAGCCTGCTTCTCCCTCTGCCTGGGTCTCTGCCTCTCTCTCTCTCTCTCTCTCTCTCTCTATCATGAAATAAATAAACAAACGAATAAATGAATAAATAAACAGAACCGTGACAATCCGCGTCCTCGGCCCTTGCCGTTACCCACGGAACCATGGCCCCGTGGGAAGAGCATATGACCCTTGTTCTCACCAAAATTACCCAAACTCTGACACGGAGTAACGACCCTGGTCCGGGCCACCGAGCGGTGAGAACGACCACGGGGGGGGGGGGGGGAGGGGGCTCGGTCCTCGGGCGGGGGCGGCCGGGGGAGCAGCGGGGCTCCCCGCGCAAAGGGGAGCGGAGAAGGGGGCCGCTGGGTACACCCGCCGCCTCCTCTTGCCCGGGGCGGGATTGGACCCGGAGGGTATGACCCGATTCCCAGGTGGGGCCGGGCCGGGCCGGGTTCCCTCCGCGGGGTCCCCACGGAGGCCCCCGCCGGGGAGGAGGGAGCACGCCCGGGGTGTCCCCGGCCGGGAGGTGGCCTTCCAGGCGGGGTCCCAAGAACCCAAGAACGTGCGACGGGGACTCCTGTGCGGGAGGGACTGCCCCTCGGCGCAGCCTGCAGGGTATGGGGCCGAGGAGGCTGCGGACGGACAGAAGGACGGAGTCCGGGCCTCAGGCTCCCCACACGGACGCTCAACCCCGCCGCCGCCCAGTTCCTCGGGGCGAGAGCTGGACTCCGCAGCTGCTGTGCCGAATCCCTCGCTGGCAGTGGGGGTGGGGGGGGATGGGGGGAGGGATGGGGGGAGGGGGGTGGGATGGGGGAGGGGGAGAGGAGAGGGACGGGGGAGGGGGGAGGGATGGGGGAGGGATGGGGAGGGGGAGGGATGGTGGGAGGGATGGTGGGATGGGGGAGGGATGGGGAGAGGAGGGGGAGGGATGGGGAGAGGAGAGGGACCGGGGAGGGATAGCGGAGGAGGGGAGGCATGGGGGAGGAGGGGGGAGGGATGGGGAGGAGGGGGAGAGGAGGGATGGGGGAGGAAGGAGGGAAGGGGAGGGATGGTGGGAGGAGGGGGAGGGATGGGGAGGGAGGGGGAGGGGGGAGGAATAGTGGGGGGAGGGAAGGGGAGGGATGGTGGGAGGAGGGGGAGGGATGGGGAGGGAGGGGGAGGGGGGAGGAATAGTGGGGGGAGGGAAGGGGAGGGATGGTGGGAGGAGGGGGAGGGATGGGGAGGGAGGGGGGAGGAAGGGAGGAATGGGGAGAGGAGGGGGAGGGATGGGGAGGAGGGGAGGCATGAGGGAGGAGGGAGGGATGGAGGGAGTGGGGGAAGGATGGGGGGGTGCCCGCCCGCCGGGGTGCTCCTCGTCCCCGAGAACAGTCAAGCGTCAGGAGAGGCCTTTGGGAGCACTACTCCCAGCCCCGGGGGCGGGTCAGGCCGAGGGACCCCTGTCCATGTACCGAGGCCCCCTGCCCCCCCCCCCCCCACCCAGGGCACCTACTGTTGCCACGTGCCTCTCGGTTTCTCAGGAACTAGCCGGGTGGGAACGCGCCCCGCAGGTGAGGCCTGCACCGAATCCAGATCCCATCATTGTCCATCATTGTCCGACGGGACTACCTGAGGCTGTTCCTGTCGTTCGAGGCATCTGCAACCTGATGCCCCTCCTGAAACAGCCACACGGGCTTATTGAAAAGCCGGACTCTCTGGTGAGCGCTGCTGTATCACGGAGAAAACCAAGTACTTAATAAAAAGGAAATAAAATGCAGGAAAATAATACGCCGCGTGCTAGTAGTATTACCCCAATAGAGCCTCGGGTAGTGCACACAAAGCAAACATGCTGCTGGCCTAACCTGCTACATTGAACGTGGGTTTTTTTGTTTTTCTGTTTTCACAGAAAAATGTAACACCGTCAAGTAGTAAATATTTCTCTCAGTGACTCTCCCCCTTTGTACTCTTCTCCTCTCCAATCCCTTTAATTCGTTCTCTCAATCACTCCAAGGGCTGGAGACTCTCCCCCGGAGCATCTCACCTGTAATCCCCCCTCTGTCTTCTGCGAAGCACCTCAAGCTCTGGTCATTTCAGCCTCTCTCACTTTCTCTCAAAATAATTGCCCCTATAGATCTTTTAACCTGGACCCAAACTTAACTATAGTTTCCTATCAATGGCTCAGATTCATTAACAATTTACCTATGTCTCAATGGCTGCCCTCATTTTTTTTTCCCTTTTCAAGGGAAAGTTACATGGGGAGACAGTTTAAGTCAACACCAGGATGCATACTGATTGCACCTACACTAGAAAAGGTTTTTCTTCCCCCCCTCAATGGGATGGGCCTTCTTTTAGAGTTTTATCCTTGTAAGAAAAGTACATTCACATCCTAATAACACATTCCTAACACTAAAAAATAAATAGCGCATTTGAAAAATTACTGTTAACCTCCATGGAGCCCTGGCTTCCAGAGACCAAGGTAAGGATTTCTATACCTAGATCAAATAGAACCTTTGGAAGTAAACTTTCTTTGGTCTTCCCGACAGAAGTTGTATTGTGACTTGGAGCCTGGTACCTGCAAAAGTTAGGCTCTGATCCTCCCATGGAAACTGAGAGATAAGAACACTCTTTTCCTTGATTACAATTCAAAGAGGTGGCTCCCAGGTCCTTGAGGGGACAAGCCTGGGCTGTAAAATGGGCAAGAAGCTTTTTAAAAAGATTCGCATCTCCAGGAGGCAATGAGAAAATTTATAATTACAAGTTTTCTGAAGTTTGTGCTCTAAAGAAAAGTCAGTTCAGGGGTGTAGAGGCAGGAAGAGGCCTGTCCAATATTTTGCCAAGCTGAGAGGGACATTTATGCTTCTTGGTTTGGAATTCTCACTTTCTTTACATATTTCTACTCAAATATTACTTCGTTATGTCACTTTCTTTCTTTCTTTTTTTTTTTTTTTAAGATTTTATTTATTTATCCATGAGAGAAACAGAGAGAGAGGCAGAGACATAGGTAGAGGGAGAGGGAGGCTCCTCAAGTGGAGGCTGCCCTACATATCTTCGCAACATCTTTGTTCTGTTTTCATACATAAAAGAGAATTGAATAATAAGACATTTGGTGGTTAAATTGTTACTTCCCCTCCCTTGTCATTGGAAATGACCAGTTAGATTTTGGTACTTTGTTGAGAATTAGCCTGGGTATTTGTAAATCTTTTCACCTTTCCCCAATTCAGCTTCTTTATCTCAGGAAAATGTCTTTAAGCCTTTGATTTTTCCTTGTGTTACATTTGTTGTTTTATTTTTCTTTTGTCTTTTTATTCAAGCATAGTTAACATACAGTGTGATATTAGCTTCAGGTGTACAGAACACATGTTTCAGCCATTCTATGCATGTCGCAGAGCTCCTGAGGGTGAGTGTACCTTCCATCCCCATCACCTACTTTACCCACCCCCACACTCGCCTCCCTCTGGAAATCACCGGTTGGTTCTCTGTGTTTAAGGTTGGTTTTTTGTTTATTTTTCTCTTTCCCCTCTTGGTTTATTTGTTTGTTTTGTTTCTTAGATTCCACATGGATTGAAATCATATGGTATTTGTCTTTCTCAGACTTACTTCACTTAGCAGTCCATCCTTATTGTTGCAAATGGCAAGATTTCATTCCTTTTTTATGCCTGAGTAATTACATATATATATATGAAATATATATATATGAAATATATATATATATATGAAATATATATATATATATTCACATCTTCTTCATCCATTCATCCCTTGACACCTGGGCTATTTCTGTGTGTTGGCTATTGTAAATAATGCTGCAATAAACACAGGAGGGCATACATCTTCTTGAAGGGGTGTTTTTATTTTATTTTATTATTTTTATTTTATTTTATTTTATTATTTCTTTGGATAAATACCAAGTAATGGAATTACTGGATCATATGGCAATTCTATTTTTTGGAAAAATATGGAACATGCCATGAATTTCCTTGTACAAAGATCATGCTAATGTTCTCTGCATTGTTCCAATCTTAGAATATGTGCTGCTGAAGCAAGCACTGTTGTTTTAATTTTTAAATTCTTTACCCCCAAAAAATGTTTGAGCTGCATTGCTTCCCTACACATTGGTCACATGCTGTCTCAGCTTTCATCTTTAGTCCCCTTTCTTCTGCACTCTGGGAGAATTTCGCCTACCATCAGTGATTTAATTTTCCATAATAATAATTCTCCTTATTACTATATCCATTTTTTAAAATATCTGTTAGTACATTATTGAGTTAATTTTTTCCTTTACACTACTTTTTAAAATTTTCACTGTATTCTTTTCAATGTAAACTGTCCCTCCTCACCCTTCTGCCAAGGCATTATATATAACTTCCTAATTAAATCTTTGTACTAACAGGTTCCCTTCTCTTTTCATTATTTTTATAAAATACGTTATTCTATTAAAAATTCAGCAGATGTTCATAACTGCTGGTGATAGTAGTGGTATTCTTTTTATCGGTTCATTACATTTTGGAAGAGGGAACTTTTGTGATTCAGCTTCACCATTTGCAATAGGAATTCTCCAAACCCTAATTTATTCTTTGATCCTTTAACTTTTGTGATGACGGATCAAGTTTTGGCATTACCAAATTCTCAGTGACTTCTCATTTCACAGTAATGGAATTAAATACAAATCTCCCTCTAAATAAATCTACAATATGGCTATATCCCAATATATAAACTTGCTGGCTTCTTGTGCTCTGCACAGAGCCTCTGGTCTAACCATGGAACTACGTTGACTGTCACCTAAAATCATCCCACAAATTTATTCCCTTGCTAGTTTGTACAGATTATTACCCAGACCTGAAATGTACCACCTATCTCTACCTCCAACCAATTTTTTTTTAAATCCGCATTTATCTCAAAGATACATCCTTCAAAAACTTTTTTTTCTGATTTTTCCACTCCAATGTCTTTCTGCTTCTCTTATGTGACTTGTCATGTGTCATATACCATGGTTGTCTGTGAAATCTATTAGCCTTATTACCATAGTAAGATTTTCTTATGGAGAAGGTTACTTTTAGACCCTATCCATCTTCAGGAAAAAAAAAAAAAAAAAGGTAGAATGTACACTATGATTGTTTTTCATTAAATATTTCTGACATGTAAGAAAACATTCTTTTGTCTTTAAACATTTCAATGACCTCCCAAGGCCTACTAAATAAAGATAAATCCTTAATATAGTATTAACTATTCTCTCCTTCTTCTTTCCTGATAGTCAGGGTTCAACAGCGACTTAGTTTCTTTTTCTTTTTTCTTGTTTTTAATTTACTCATTACTAATACTCCAGACAAATTATGAGAAACTTGGTTGTTTCTGGAACATCCCACTTTTTCCCATTTTCATGCATATACTCAAGTGTTCTTGTCTTAGAACATCTTTACCGTTGGAAAATTATTCCAGTATTTAATGGAAGATTAATTTAATATTATTTTAGATTTAATACAAGATTAAGTTGCCTTTTCTTCCTTTATAGCTTTATTGTCTACCTCAGTCTTGAGTAATTTTTCCTTTTCAATGTCCTTTGGTTTTTCATTCATAATATACATCATATTTTTTTATTTGTATTGCTATCAATTCAGTCTACTGTTTAATTTCCACTCTATTATAAACATTATAAGTGATAGAATTTCATTTTTTCACTTTTATAGCCCTCCCAGAACACAATTCACAGGTTTGCATATATGAAAGATTCCAAATAACTGCTTTTTAAATTTATATTGATTGTAGAAGAAATATATGAGTGAATGGCGAAACAATGTGATTCTAATAAAAACATTCCAAGTCTTAGCATTGAAATATAGTAATTAAATTAATTACCTAGAATTTTTAAAAGTCTGATAGATATAATATGAATTGCACAAAAGGTGATATTTCTATAAGTCCGTATACTATTCTTTAATCCTTTTAAGGAGAGAAGCTTTTAAATACTCCATAGTATGTCGCATCTGGTTCAGTGTTGCTTTATAACTGCACAGCTTTACAACAATGTATATGGAAAGTTCTAGTTCTTATAATAACTATATCAAAAAGATTTTCCTGTTTTTAGTGCCAGATTCTAATGCTACCGGTTTCCCATGACATGGGGATGGAATAGTAGGTAAGGACATACATGCCTTTTGTTAATCTTCTATAGGATGAATCTTTTTAAGTTAAAACACTATTTTTTCCAGGCAGCCCTGGTGGTGGAGTGGTTTAGGACCGCCTGCAGCCCAGGGTGTGATCCTGGAGACCTGGGATCGACTCCCATGTTGGGCTCCCTGCATGGAGTCTGCTTCTCCCTCTTCCTGTGTCTCTGCCTCTCTCTCTCTCTCTGTGTGTCTCTATGAATAAATTAATAAAATCTAAAAAAAAAAACAAAAACACTATTTTTTACATTATTAGTCTACTCTATCTTTAACCTTTTTACCCTTTAGTGTTCAAGTAATTGGAAGACAAAAACCTTTCTCCTTCTGTCATAAAAGAAGGAGTAAGCAAGAGTAGTCTTCAAAAGCATAATGTTTTTTCCCTATTCCAGTCACCATAAACACCATAAAACTCTATGAGGGGTGTGGATTTTATGTATATAAAGTCCATGTGTGTATGTATATATAGAGAGACACTATATATAGACATAATACGGTAGTAATAATAGAGACAATAAAGACATAATAGAGTAGTAATTCCCAATGATTTAATTTGTATATTTTTGTGTTGCTGATTAATTTTACAAACCACTATTGGAAGTACACAAGTGTGCATTTTATATTTTTGTCATTGCTATTGATCCCCAAAGTAAACTCTTCCTATATAATAGTCTTATTCATCTTTGCATTTTCAGAACATGAGTCATATATGGTTTATAGTGTTGGAGACAGTTTTATGGAGAGTTTTATAATATATGTGAAAATCTTCACATATGCTATAGGTCATCCAGAGGAATTCTATCAATAAACCTACATCATAGAGGCACCGAGAAATGGTAAGTCAAAGGAAGAAAGAATTGGGAGCAGACCCACTCTATTTTTGCAGCAAATCTTCCTACTTTTGAGTATATTTATTCTCACAAATAGAGAAACCTCAAGACTAGTGAATAAGTAGTGACCAACTTCAGAAACCAGTATACTACTGCAGTGAATTAGTCTCCACCTGCATATATTAGAGACCACTTTTTGGAATTTATAAGGGAATTTTTCTTTTTTTTTAAGATTTTATTTATTTATTCATGACAGAGAGAGAGAGAGAGGCAGAGACACAGGCAGAGGGAGAAGCAGGCTCCACGCAGGGAGCCCAATGTGGGACTTGATCCCGGGTCTCCAGGATCAGGCCCTGGGCTGAAGGCAGCGCTAAACCGCTGAGCCACCCGGGCTGCTCTATAAGGGAATTTCCCTAAAGGAAAATTCAGATTTAGAAAATTCGCCGAGTCAAGCTTTCATTACAATATATTTAACATTATGTAGAAAACAAAAAGCCTGAGAAGATAAAATTTAGAGACTCTTTTGTTACGAATACAATACAGTGTAAATAATTACTGAGAGGAAAAGAATAAATTGGAGAGAAGGTCATCATTCCTGCAAACAGGATGATTTTTCTTGTGAGTCACAAAGGGCAGAGGGACTCTGAACTAGCTATTCATGCTCTTCTAAAACAATGACAAGAAAAGTGTTTGGGACTTGAAGAATAAATTATGTTCTCTAGAATACAAAAATAAAAAGGAGCTTAATAACCAATAAAATGTAATATGTAAAGGGACTACAAAATCTAATGTGACAGAAAAAGCATTATTTTCATTTTTTAAGCACATCAGTATATATATTTTTTAAAGATTTATTTATTTATTTATTTATTTATTTATTTATTTATTTATGAGAGAGAAAGAGCATGAGCAGGAGACAGGGCAGAAGGAGAGACTGAGTCTCCAGCCGACTTCTCGCTGGGCACAGAGTCTGGCCCCCTGCCTCGCAGATCCCAGCACCCTGAGATCATGACCTGAGTCAAAATCAAGAGTCAGCCACGTAGCCGACTAATCCATCTCTGTACCCCAAGCACATCGGTATATTTGAAAACCAATTTTAATTTTGTTGTTCCTACTTGAAGATAATTTCTGAGTATGCAAACTGGTGGCCAAAACGTTAGTAAATTGGGATATAATTTTGCTTGTAGTCGAATGATTTCAGAAGCAAAATAACAAAAAGAGTTTTAATATGTTCTAGCAGAAATATCCTTAATTTGTAATAGAGGTTTATTTGATATGCTTAATTTGGAGGGATGCTTCCAACTGCTACTACTTTGGGCCCATGAAGTTTTAAAAAAGCACTTGACTGTTAGTTTTTTTCAATGTAGGAATATATTTGAACTTAATTGTTCTCTCAACGAACTGTAAAATCTTTTTGTCACCACCGGAGAGCATCTACCTGTACGAGAGCCACTAAAGAAGCAAGTAGACAGAATGAATCCAGCTGCTTGCCATCAGCCATTGGCCACTGACCATCCCAGGCCAGTACAGGGGTTCGTGAATACAGTTTTGGGAACAGAACTAGCCCTATCTGCCCACTCACCAAGCCTTATCTCACTAAACTCCCGGCTAGTGTCACCCACGCCAACAACAGTAACAGCAAACTCCCAATTCAGTTTCTCAAAGAGATTAAGGTGTTGTTTGTTAATGAGCTAATTTTACTGGATCCTTTCCACACTGGAAGCCACAGTGATTCATTTAGACTGAAATTAATCTGTTCTGGGTATGGATTGGACTTTCTTTCCCACGGCTCTTCTGACAGTACAATAATCTGAGAACTTAGAGAATATTTGATCTACTGACAAGAAACCTTGCATAAGATAAGTATAGAGCAAGGAAACTTTTTGAAAAGGGAGGTATGAGGGCATCTGGGTGGCTCAGGGGTTGAGTGTCTGTCTTCAGCTCGGGTAGTGATCCCAGGGTGTTGTCTATGTCTATGTCTCTGCCTCTGTATCTCTCATGAATAAATAAAGAAAATCTAAAAAAAAGAAGAAAGAAGAAAGAAAGAAAGAAAGAAAGAAAGAAAGAAAGAAAAGAAAGAAAGAAAGAAAGAAAGAAAGAAAGAAAGAAAGAAAGAAAGAAAGAAAGAAAGAAAGAAAGAAAGAGAGAGAGAAAAAGACAAGGGAGGTAGGGTGTTCCATACATGAGGATGGGATCTACTTTTGCGGCATGTGTATCTTCAAGAAACTTCATCCTGAGAGAGCAATAAAAGAGCCTTTGAAGACACTGCTGTTGTACTGGTTTGGAGATGATCCCTTGCAAGCATCTGTTGCTGTCATGATGGTGCTGTGTCCCCAAAAAGTAGGGCCTGATCACTGAGGGATGAGAGTGGAAGAGGTTCTGCTTACCACTGCTCCTTGTGATGCACCGTCGGTGGCGGTGGGGTGGAGGGAGTGTGGCTTCTCGTCCTTGTGTTCTGGATTAAGAAGATTGAAAGGTTCTGTTTCCAGAGAGAAATCTCTTCCATCAATGGACAGATCAATAATTAAACCTTATGCTATGGCTGCCACCCAATTCACTGGGCCCTGTGCCAAGGGACCAGCAGGCCAGGAAAGGAGACATCATCCTGGCAGATTATTGACTGATCATCAGGAGAAAGTACAGCTGCCGCTACCCAGTGGGACAGACAGGAATGTGCTTGGCATCAGGGCCGTGTTGTGCCAGTGTAGGCTCTACAAACCCGGTCATCAGAGCCTGGTATCTGCCTCTCTTCCCCATTCCTCGTCCAGTTACGCAATACTGATAGCTTGAAACCAGACATGGTTGGAATATCTCACCATAGAAATCAGAAGATGCTTTAAAGCAGGGCTTCTGTTTTCTCTGTCTCCAGAGAGCTAGTTGTTAAACGTGAGCCAGGACATCATTCATCTGCGTGAGCTTCAGAGCCATCGCTTGGTACTTCCTTTGCCAATTTTAATTTAAATTACTGAGTGCGACAGTCATAGCATGAGAAGAGGTTGGTGATCAAGTGCCACAAAGATGAGTGTCCTGGTCTCTCCTCCAGGTGCACCACTTACACGGCCCTGCTGATGTAGGTGAGATTCAGGGGGAATTCAGGCTTGATATCAGAGGAAAAAGATAATAATCATCTCAAAAACAGCTACAGCAGTGAGGACTGTAGGTTTTCCCATTAAGTTATTCTTTAAGGTTTTCCAGAAAAAGAGACTGAGCAAAATGCCTAAAGATGCCTTCCCGGGTGTATTGAACATATTCTAATACAAGTGGATTTAAGGCTGTAGTGATATTGTCACGTTCCCCTTAGATTCCCCTTGAGGACTGAGGCACTTATGCCCCAGGTGCTGGGGTTATTGGCTACTGAGGGCAAACAACTGAATCCACCCATGGGAATTATTCTCCATCTAAGATATGCCCTCTCTCCAGGGCCACCCCACATTCAGGGAGTATCATCTGATTCCAATAAGGTAACAGTTGATTTTACCATTAAAATCATCCTTTCACCTTAAACAAAACTTTTTTTTTTTTTTTTTTTTTTTTTGCTAGATATTTAGCAACACCTATTAGAACAGAGTATGTGAAGGAGTGTCTGGATGAGCTTATAAGGCTCTGGAGAATGTGCGCATGTGCGTGTGTGTGCACACATTGGAACACATGTTCGTTCACCTCAACTGCTTTTTCATAAATGGCTGAATTCATCAAAAAAAATCAGTCGAGTATTTGCTTTCCTTAATATGTTACCTGGTCGTGATACAGTAGGAGAGAAGGTATCTTGTCCTCATTTATCTTTAATTATTAGCTTACTGGTCGCTATAAAACTAACATAATTATGGCAAACACCATATTAGCTTGGTCATTTTTGCCACACTTGATTTCTTCCTTGAAAATACTAACTGAAACCTGAAAGTCCAGTGGCAACCAAGTCACAGACTGTGTTAAAGCATCACCCTCACAACTGCTGGCATCACAGCTATGCAGGATGAAGATACCTAGGCCAGGAAGGAATGCTCTTTTGAGGGAAAGAAAGGGAGATGAATCCGTTGCCTTATTTCTTTCATGATAATTACGATGAAGATCTTGCAATTAAGAAATTAATTGGCTGTAGGCAGAAGGTTAGGTGATGGAATGTACTAGGTCTTCCTTTTATCTCCTAAATAACTCAGAATCGATAAATAAATAACTCTGTATACTATCCCTGCTGGAATTCCTACCTCGGTTCCTGATCTCTTGCCAAAGGATGTTCAAAAAGAAACTGCTACTTATCTATAGTAAAGAATAATCATATAAGGGTGCTGCAAATCTAATCCCTTACAGAATAAAAATACATTATGAAATGAAGCTTATTTTTAAGTCACATCCCCCACTTCCCTTGCTGAACATTCTCCTCAGATCTTCATATTAAAACTTACTTTTTGGTTTCATTGTTTTATGTTTTAATCAAAATACTTGTTAATATTTGGGGAATGATCATTTTGGAAACTAGATATTGCTTAACCAAGTATAAAACAAACAAACATGTGCCAAAGGTGGGGGAAAAAAAAAAAACCCTCCTTGGGTCATTACAACTCTTCTTTGTTTGTCATGGGGAATTCTTACATAATTCCTTGCATTATCTCTGTTTATATTACTTTTGAGTTTAACTTTTCCAAACAGCATGGATTAACTTACTGTATTGCCATCTATGTTGGTTGTAAAGGACCCAGGAATGAAGGGACATCATCAACTTCCTTGTTAGAGTTAGGAAAAAAATTTGCATGTAAAATAACATACAAGGTAAAACA
Organism: Canis lupus baileyi; assembly: GCF_048164855.1. Classification (NCBI taxonomy): domain Eukaryota; kingdom Metazoa; phylum Chordata; class Mammalia; order Carnivora; family Canidae; genus Canis; species Canis lupus. The sequence continues at coordinate 28,436,038 of NC_132872.1, read as the reverse complement.
ATATCAGTGGCTATTATTCACTGCATGGTTACTCTGTCTTACTTTTCTTATGTATATTTCATGTGCCATATCAACCTACTCAGAAGAAATAACAATAATTCATATTTGGAATAAAAAGGGCTCATAGAAGTTAAGTAAAATTTTTCCATTACAAGGCCAAATTTTGAATCAGGTATATGATCATGTTTGAATTGTTTCCATCATCTTACCTATGATTCCGCAACACAGTACAATACATAAGAAATATAAGGAAAATGAACTGAACATCTAAAAACGTAGTCTTTAGCATTTTCCGTATATTTACATCTTACTTATTTAAGAGAATCAAAATCAAGATTCATTATGAATGGGAATCACTATTTAAATAAAGAAGACTATTCACCTATGATTTGCCAACTTCAAGACACGTGGAGATACAGATAAGATACTTATTTGTAGGGTGGTGAAATTACAGATGATTTCAAATCTAGATATATATTAAAATACATATAAAACAGTATAAATGACAAACTTGGTATTTTAAAAATGCCATTAAAATAATATTCAATAATGTAACTGTTCATAAAGTGAGAGTATCATAGAAGAATTGAGGCATTGGCAACCAGGGAAAAATTCAGTGGGAGCGTTGCTCTCCTCACCTTTGATAAGAAGTTTGCCAGCTAAATGAGCAGAGAGAGAAAACACCAGTATAGAGAATATTTGGAAAGATGGTTTTGCAAGAAGGAATTTAATGTGTTCAAAACACTAAAAAAGCCCCTTGTAGCAGGAACGGGACGAGTCAACAGTAGATTGATGCACTAGGACAATGAATTGTTCCCCAAAGGTAACCTGTGATTTCTACTAAGAAGTGCATGTCAGACTGGTTCCATCTTTTAATTCAAATAAGTGGTAACATGGAGCCATTTTAGACCAGTAGTTCTCACCTATTAGAGGTCGAAGAGTCTTGCCTGGTCTCCACGACACATTTAAGAATTCAGGACTCTGAAAGGCAGAAGGAAAAGACTAACTGGCTATGGACCTTGGGACCCAAGCAACAACAAAAAAGTGAGTTTTCAGTGGTGGTGGGGGGTGGTGCTTCAGATATCCCAGATTCCGATCTGGAGAACCCAGCAGTCTAGAAACACCTTTGAATATAGACACAAGAGACCCCTTTCCAGCAGGTTAGAATCTAGGAACTCACAGAGACACTGGAATCGAGGCCGTGACCATTATAACACAGACGGATTCCTACCCGACATATGTCGTAGGACTTAAGAAATGACCTGAGGCAGAGATTGACTCCACCTCTGATGGGAAGGGCTTGGGTCATGGTGTTACCGAGTGCCCGAGGAAGTCTGCTGGTGCCTCCCGGCCTACTGACCTGGAGGCCTGAGTTGCCACTGAACTCCCTGCGTGTTCTTCAGCCTGGTCAGGACTTCCTCCCTTGGCCCTAAATCCCACACCACCACTTCCCTTATGACTTGCCCCAACTCTCACCTGTTCCATTTCTTCTTTCTGACAATCCTCCATGTAATTCCAACGAATAGAGCCCGGAATCATTTAACTCAATTTTCCTTCCCATCTCCACTTAGCAGGGCATTCATTTAGGTAAAAAAAAAAAAAAAAAAAAAAAAAAAGTCAAGGTTATTCTCATTCCAAACATTCCATTTCTGCTATGAATACTCCAAATAGAGTCTTGATTGCTGAGCCCTCTCCTTGTGTTAACCTTAATAATAAACCTATCAATGATTCTACCAGTAAAAATGTGTTTTTCAAGAATAGCAGAGAATTGGCAAGCCTGCCCAGACAAGCCACAGCAAAACCGTAGGCAAGTCTGGAAAACAAGGGAGGGGAAAAGTCCTTCTATCCAGGAAAGGTGGGGGAGTTGTAAAGACTTCTGTACACTAGAAGTCCTTGGGAATAATCCTGGAGTTTGAAATATAGTTGCTTTTCATTGGCTCAGTTGGGACACCCTCTCATCGGCTGGGCTGTTGCCAAGGGAGGAGAAGAACCGTTCCTCCTTCTGCTGGGATAGCCAAGTAGTAGCCAGAATAGTCTAGTCTTGCAAGGTCCATTTCTTCCTGTTGGGTGTGCCTTTGAGGAACAGTGATAGGACAGGGGAGCTCCTCCTGCTGGTCTTCAGACTCCATTTTTAAATGAGGTTTTCTTGATTTTCCCACTTGGGACCTCGGTTACGTCACTGAACGAAATCGCACACTCTCAGAAATGAGACGCCTTCAGAGTCAGCTGACAATGCTTGCATTTGAGGATGAAGTTTTTCACATCAACAGCCTGCCTGCATCTGATGAGTCTGCAGGGATGTCAGAGGGGTCATTCTTAGATGGGCCACACCACTCTATCCTTACAGGGCTTTCAACATTCAGAAGCCAAGGGATGACACCTGTTACTCTACTCTCCTGCTATGTCACAATCACTTACCGAGCTGCATGTGCCTGGACGGTTTACCTTCCTGAAGCTGTTTCTTCTTTGATAAAATGCTCGCAATATTTTTTTTTCTTGTGGACTGTAACAATTTTTGTTTAAAAATTCTTTCAGAATCACCAAGATGAATCCCTCCCTCTTCAATCATTGCATGACTGTTAATTTAGACCACAGCCAAAAAGTGGAGAGAGGACAGAGCCTCAGGAGGATGTTATGTTGGGGGAAGGCAATATAGCAAAGAGGAGGTGGGAAGAGAGATTTCAGAGTCATGGAGAAGGAATCATCAAGAAGGAATTTTCAGAATACACAACTTAAGACACCAGATTCCTTAAAAGAATTCTAAATAAAAGAGGTTCTGTTGTCCTTGTGATATCTTCGGGGGCAAGAAATGAAAGATGTATCACGGGAGGCCTCAAGAGGACTCCTCCAGCATCTTTGGTGTTTAACATCTTTAAATTTAACATTTGCGTCCTCTGTCTTACTAATCTGACCTCACCTCATACTTCACAAAATATCAGAGGTAACATCTTCTAGAAGACTGTCTTGGAATTTCCAAATTGTGCTGTTGTGCCACTCCTCTGGACTCCATCATATTTCTAACCTAATATACTGAAATCATGAATAAATTTGTCAGTTATTTTCACAAAGGGGACCATGTGTGTTCCTCTCTGGCCTCTCAGAACCTGGAGAGTACCTGGCTGCCTGGCTCACAGTAGGTTGTTTTTAATATAAATGGAACTAAAATGTTCCCTTAATATTTGCATATATCTCCATGCCCAACCTTTTGTCTTCAAGCTTCCAAATGCTATGATCTTATTATTCAAATCCTATCTCCAACTCAAGTTACATTTTTCAGATTCTTCTATTCATTTTTCAGACATTGATTCCTTTGTTAAAATCAAATACGAAATAAAGGCCAGACTTAAGAATTCTCTGAGCGGACAAAACAATTTAAATCATGCCGTCAAAACTAAATCTAGCTTATTTCACGCACATGGCAAAACTCGGGTTATCTCTGGTAAACACCTTTGTTAATCATAAAAGAAATTGAAGTCATCTTACTAAAAATGGTATAAGGCAATTATTTTTAACCGACCTCCTGGCATCCGGAAGCCCCCATTGTAATGACCGATCACTGTAAAGGTTAAACCATTCCCGGATTTTCACTTGATAAGCCATCCTGTAACATCACGTACCTGAGCCACATACCAGTTTTAAATTTGAAAGCTCCCAGTTTCGTGAACTGTTCATGTACGCCCAATAAACTCTTGCTCAATACCATTCATTCATTTGGTGGTTTCAATTTTGCTATTTCTGAATTTTGGGCACCTTTAATTGGAATATTGTTCCCCAAGGACCTTGTTGGAGGCCTTGCTTCTTTGTAGACTTACCTCAGGTCTTATCTATAGGAGGTCTATTTATAAGAAACTTGTATTGACCCTGCGGTAAGAAGAACTTTACCCTCTTTTCCCATTGCTTTTTCCCTCCCCATTTCAATGGATTAGCTCAATTCCTTTTACTGTTCTAAGAGAAATCCTGTTTTCATTCCGTGAAAAAGGCAACAAGTTAGAAGTCAGAAGAATTTGAATTGTGTCCTATCTGCCATCAACTAGGTTGTAGACTTAACCAAGTCATATGATTTTTGTAAACTTAATTCCCCTTATATTGAAAGTATATAAGCACACACCTAAATAAATTATATCGTACTCTCTTACATTTTTATGTAATATTATATATTTAAGATATACAAGAATAACTAGAGCTTAAAGAAGCTTATTTATTTGATATTCTTAACAAGTGTGGCGATTGGAAACAATATTTAATAGAGTGAAAAGGAGCATAAAATCAAAATATGTGTTCTGCTACTATAGAAAATATGTTAACACCATCTAGTCACTCCTTGTCCCAGAAGAATGTATAATGTATTTGTTAGATTATGCAGTACACTTCTTTATGTATAGTCTATAAATTTCAAACTATAAGCATGAAAAAATATATTGCAACAAAGGATTTATTAGCAAAATGGTCTTATTTTTTATCAGTTCTTGAGGGAGAGACTATGCTTGCTGTAATATCAAACACTGATCATGATTGATAGAGCCCTTGCTATACTAATAACTTTGTAGAAAGAGACCTGTCATACTATCCACTAGAATCTAAAATGCCTTCTTCACTTCCCATCTCATCTTCCCACTTCCATAATTCAATCCAATGAGTTTCTACAATCACATCTTTAACTTCCCCTGTTTATTATCATAAATATTCATAATACATAAAAATCATGCCGCTCAATTGGAAACCATTCAGAATTATATAATATTATCATTTATTGTTAAGTGGTTTTTCATTATTCTTGATTTCTACTGGATATGGCACGTTGCTATTCTGGTGATGGTATTTCTTTTTAATTAATAGTTACAGGTTTTAACTAATCTGCGATTTCACTTGGGAGAAATAAGAGAATGGTACTATTCTATTATTTCTGAGACTAAAATATCTTGACAAAATTATTACATTTTTGGGGATCCCTGGGTGGCTCAGCGGTTTAGTGCCGCCTTCGGCTCAGGGCGTGATCCTGGAGTCCCAGGATCAAGTCCCACATCAGGCTCTCTGCATGGAGCCTGCTTCTCCCTCTGCCTGTGTCTCTGCCTCTCTCTCTCTCTCTCTCTCTCTCTCTCTGTGTCTCATGAATAAATAAATAAAATATTTTAAAAATATTATTACATTTTTTAAAAATGTAGTTCAATGTCATAAATATCATGTCCTATACTATAATACTATAAAACACCATCAAATCAAACACAAAATTAAGAAGAAAAAAAAAACCTAAAACTAAATATGTGTGTGTACATAATAGCTTCATTTTGGTAATATAGTAAAGACTTAATTTAAAAATTAGAGAAAATCTGCGTTAATTGGTATAAACCCTAGATTATAGTTTTTTTAAATGCAGCTTTAATTTACCACTATCAAGTTTATACTGTACATCTTGGGAATAATCCTTACTTTGTAGAGTCCCTTGGGAGAATGGTTTTACTGCTTAGATAAGAACTATTTGAGATTAGCATTTCAATTATTTGAAAGCAAATGTGAGCCTCAAAAGTGCTTTAAGAGCTCTAAAACACTTATTATCTTAAGTGGTTAGAAATAGTATTTCAGTTTATGTATACTATTAAGTTGATTAACAAATTCTTTCCTAATAGAGCTCATAGAGATAAGTTTCAGCCTAAAACAAGGCTGAAGGGCTACAAATTCTGAATTAGATCAATGCCAACTTAAGACCAGAATGTACTGTTGTTCTTTTTTTTTTTAATTTTTATTTATTTATGATAGTCACACAGAGAGAGAGAGAGAGAGAGAGAGAGGCAGAGACACAGGCAGAGGGAGAAGCAGGCTCCATGCACCGGGAGCCCGACGTGGGATTCGATCCCGGGTCTCCAGGATCGGGCCCTGGGCCAAAGGCAGGCGCTAAACCGCTGCGCCACCCAGGGATCCCTGTACTGTTGTTCTTACACCTACATGGAAATGCTTAATGTCCAGGCACCCTGAGTTACTCCGAGAGTGGTGTGAAGTAAGTGCAAGATTATTCCTAAATTACATATCGACATTTTATTGCTTTAAGATATCTTAAATATTTGTATAATAAAATAGGGGACTTTTATACTTCATAGAGTGATATTCCTACAGTTCTGAAGTTAGGAAGAAAAAGAAAATATTTATTTAGCAGCAAACTGGCACAACAGGAAATGGACACTCTTGAAATGCAAGCAAAAGCAAGACCCACATTTATATTTTTTAAGATTTTATTTATTTATTCATGAGAGACACAGACAGAGAGGCAGAGATATAGGCAGAGGGAGAAGCAGGCTCCCTGCAAGGAGCCCGATGTGGGACTTGATCCCAGGACCCCGGGATCACGACCTAAACCAAAGGCAGATGCTCAACCACTGAGCCACTCAGGCATCCCAAGACCTACATATTTCAAAAGGAGCTCTCCAATATTAAGTTTATGTGTTAGATTTTTTAAACCGCCATTGGTATTTTAAAGATAAAACAGCAGGATAGTGATATCATGGGAAAAAAAATAATGCCTCTATAAACAAGCCATGTTTATTGACTCATATGGTTGATGGGCATACCAAATTTCCTTGGTAATAAAAGCAAGGATGTCCCCAAGCAACCTACTAATTAATTTGTAGAATAGACAAGATGTTGGGGATATATTTAATAAATCTCTAAAAGATTTATTAAATGCCCAGAACTGACAGAGTCAATGGGAGAAGTAGAAATAACAAGTCTTCAGATCCCCAGACGTCCTTCAAGCAACATGCTTAGCTCTCTACAATGATATGAATTACCAAACACTTTGTCCTTCTTGTCCTCTTTTGACTCATTCAGGATCCCAGTCAGTGGCGAGGCCTAGATGAAATACGCAGCGCCCAGGGCAGTTCCACAATGCCAGTGCCTCGAGGCGCAATGTGTACCTAAGCACTCACTTTCTGGTATTACCAAGGTACTTTCTTGATAATAAACCCAAGTACTTATTTCTTAAATAGTATTTAAACCTGAACATGATAATATATTTTGCTAATTTTATTTCTCATCTTATGCACCATCAGTTTTGATATGATTATTGAATTTTGAGAGGTATAATTGGACTCGCATTTCATCTGAATCAAAACACTAATGTTCTGTGTTATAACCAGATGACTCTGTAATCTTTCTCGCTCAGAAGAGGCCGCTGTTGTGATTAACCTAGACACTGGGCACTGTTCCATAGGATGTGGCTTCCTTCCTACGAAATTGCTGAAGTCTTTGAACTGTGTGTGGTAAAAATTGAGTGAATTACCTCTGAACTTATAATTAAGTATGTGACAGTTGATTGAAACTTCTTCCTTCAGGAGAAGAGCTCGTAGGTGATGCTGCATGACTTATATGTTTAAGTAGATGTGCTATGGATAAACCGTGATTACACAATCTTTAAAACCATAACTCCCCCTATTAAATTAAAAGAACTTCCCTTATTTATACGCCCTTAAGTTGCAAGTACTACTAGTTGTGTTATCACTGATCAGTTTGATAATTACGTGGGCACTTGTAACCTGACCCTTCCCAAATCAATAAAATATTTCTTTAAAGCTATGCTAGACCAGATACATCAGAATATATATGAATATTATGGACATATTCCTTAACACCCAAAATAAAATTGCACAGATATCACAGTTGCAGTATATTTTACATATTTGAAATAATGCCATGATACTATGGATGCGCTATACCATCAGCATGTCTATTTGATCCATAGACATCAATTTGCATAAAACACTCCCCATGCCTGCAGCATTTTAATTAGAAGGAAAGTGTTAGAACTTTCCTAAATAACTGGTGTCAGAAGTCTAAGACAAATAGATTTGGGGGAAAAAAAACCTCAAAACTTGTCAAATCAAGGTTGGATAAAATTATCTTGGATTATGAACATCAGTGGTAATGGTTCAGACGGGAGAAACAATCCAAAACAACAATAAAAGTTCAGTTTCAGGCAGTATTTTCTTCTTCTTTCTCTAACAAATAGAAGAATATATATACAAAAAATTAATTCAGAAAATGCTGAGTGATGATTATTGATTAATAGTTTTTGGTTAAATATCAGCCTCAGTATCTTCTTTCTTCCAAATACTCTGTCCTACAGAGGACCATTTAAAATTGGCAAAGTGGGGATGCCTGGGGGGCTTAGCAGTTGAGCATCTGCCTTGAGCTCAGGTCGGGATCCTGGAGTCCTGGGATCGAGTCCCACATCGGGCTCCCCGCATTTAGCCTGTTTCTCTTTCTGCCCATGTCTCTGCCTCTCTCTGTGTGTTTCTCATGAATAAATAAATAAAATCTTAAAAAAATAAAATCTGGCAAAGTGAACGCTGTGATAAGAAAATATTTTCGAAGTTACAGTTCACTGCAACAAGCTCAAGGCCTCCATTTTCAGGAGAGCGCGGTAGGAGGGACTCAGGAGAAATGCTAGTGTTAGGAAAGCGTTCTGACCGCCTACAGTGAGGTTCTGCCAGGTGGAAACCAGGGATGAGCAGTGGAAGGAATGCCCTGCGCAGTCTCCATTCCTTGACATAAAAGGTTTCAGTGTCCCAAGTTCTGGAGTGGGGGGATGATGGAGTGGCGTGGCAGTTAGACAGACGTGAGCTGGAAGGCGAGGATGGTGATAAACAGGTTGCACATTAGAAGCCCAAGGACAAACATCCTGATCCTGTGGCCTCCCAGACCTTGGGGCTACAGACCAAAAGCCACAGGTGTGGAGCATGTGCTCTCCTCTCCCATCTCTGCCCCAGGGTAACCCTGAGACTCCTTATAATGCATTTACTTTGTGGGTACAGCCCCCCCTCCCAACGGAAGAAGGCTGCCATGGCAGTTCTGATACAAACCTTGTATCAGAAGGTCAAAAACTTCCCTCCCAACCTGTGGGAGGAGTCCCTTAGATGTTTGGAAACAGCCTCCATCAGAGACCAAAGCACTGTGGTCACTGTTCCTCCCAGCCCAGAGAGACCAATAATACCCAATCCCAAAACAGCCCAGGGTCCATGGCCACCTTGCAGAACCTGCAGGCTCTCCTCTAGAGAATGTACCCTTCCTTTCATAAACTTTCTTCTTCTTTCCCATTGGATGGCAAGACCTAAATCTTTAGGTGTGGATGCCCAGAGCCCAGACACAGTGCCTCCCGTGCTGACATCGTTTTTGGTGTTGGGACTGGATTGCCCCACCCCTTTCTTGACTGGCTCCCATCTCCTCAAACCCTTCAAACTTGGATTGCTACTGGATGTTCGCCTTCAAGGTCTGTCGGGCCAACCTCCCCAGTCTAGCCCAGGCTTCCCTGCAGGTGTTTTCACTCATTGTGATTTTAAGCCTCTCCTTTATTACTGCTGGGGACCAGCAGTTTGTCAGATGCTCATTTTGCCGTCTGGTCTGTTGTGCGCTTCCTGGCTGCATCTGTGCCAGCCACCACCATCTCCACTAGAGTCCTTTCTTCACTTGTGCCTCTGACCTCCGGGAGCCTGACCTTCTCCTCCTCACCTGTCTTGCAATGCATCAGATGCGGGGCTTTAGGGTTTCCCACAATGGAAGCCTTAGCGGCAGCCACACCTGAATTTCTGTCAAAGTGGAGGACATTCTTCCATTGGGTAGATGCTGGAAGAGAGCTTCTCCCAGTCTCTCTCCTCTGGAAATTCTGGCCTCTCCAATCATCATCCAACACATCTGCCAAAAGGCTACCCATGACTTAGAGGCAGTCTGTGTCCAGCTGGATGCCCCCAGCAGGAGACTCCACTCCAGCCCTGGGTGCATCACTCTAGGTCTCCAGACCTGGGCACAAAAACATGGAAAGATGAAGGAGCCCATCCAGCCCATCCTTCTCAGGACTGCCTGGAACAATTGGCACCAATTAAGGCTGAATCCTGAGGACCCTTGGGAAGGGCACCTAACCCAGCATCCCCCTAGCTCAAAGGGATACCTTTCCTCTTATCCCAAGAGCTTAGACCTCCAGATGCCAAGCTCTCCAGCTCCCCTGTTGTGTCTCTTACAGATGGGTAACCCGGCCTCTATAATTCCTCCTGAGTTCCCCTGGGTGACAACCTAGCCCATTGGTCACTCTGACCCTGAGACCTTAAGGAGGAAGAGACTCATCTTCTTCTGCCACTGTTGGTCTGAATGTAAGCCGGACGACAGAGAGGTTTGGCCTTTAAACGGGAGCCTTAACTGGAACACCTGACTTCAGCTAGATTTCTTTTGTAAAGAGCAGGGAGAGTGGAGGGAAATTTACTATGTCCAGACTTTCTTTGCCTTAAGGAACATAGAGGATATCATAAAACCTGTAAGATTGACCCTCATCTTCTCTATCAAAGGGGACACCCTACCAAGAGACTCTCAGTCCCTCCTGGAGAAGGAACCCAAAAGGCCCTGGTGCTGCCCAAGCCCCTTTCCACCTTCTGTCCCTCCCTCTGTGCCTCCTCCCTGGGCACCTGGTTTGTATGCACCTCTCCCAATGTGCCATCCTCTCCCTTCACTGCCTCCATATCTCGGAGACTTCCCACCCTAAGCTGTGCCCTGTGGTCTAACGGGCCAGGGAGTTTAGACCTCGGGTTATTCATAAGTCCTTCTCTTTAATAGACTTTAAATGGATTAAACAAGACTTGGGACTCTGAAATCCTTCAGGTCAAGAGAGGAAGGTTCCTCTCGGCATTCCTTCCACTGCTCATACCTGGCTTCTTCCATCAGGTCGTGGAAGCAGTGAATTAAGACTCAATCAGCTTGGGACGTCTCCAAACCAGCTGTGTTTGAAACTTCAGCTCTAGAAGAGGAAATTCAAGAAGAGGGATGGAAGCCGGTGCATGATCATGCAACTAGTATGTTATTGGTTCTTTGTGACCATGTTATTTCCATTAACTGTTTTCCTTCCTAGCTCCAATGTGCTCAGCTATGATTTTGTACTATGGTGCCCCAAAGGTTGGCTTGAGGAAATCTATTTCCTGGTTTAATAATAATAATAATAATAATAATAATAATAAAATCAGTAGGGATGCCTGAGTGGCTCAGTGGTTGAGCATCTGCCTTCGGCCCAGGGCGTGATCCCGGGGTCCTGGAATCGAGTCCTGCATTGGCCTCCCTGCATGGAGCCTGCTTCTCTTCTCTCTGCCTATGTCTCTGCCTCTCTCTGTGTCTCTCGTGAATAAATAGATAAAAATCTTTTTTTTCCCCTCCATCCCGCCCCTAGATAAAAATCTTAAAAAAAATTCAGTAAACTCTGTATGTCATATTTGATCCAGAAAACATTGTGCCTCATGGTTTTAGAGTCGATATTAAGGATTGTGGTTTTGTATGTGGTTGTGTGTTTGTGTGTGTGTGTGTGTAAGAGAGAGAGAGAGAGAGAGAGAGAGAGAGAGAAAGCATGCACAGAGAGACAGAGAGACCGGGCTAGGAAAAAAGGGGAGCAGAAAGTAAACTTCGGTAAGGGAATTTTCAAGTTAAGAAGTTGGTTAATGATCACAATTAACCTAGATCCTTAGTCAATTTTAAATCTGTTTTGCTATCTACAAAAATTATTTTCGCTCTGCTTGCTAGTTTAAATAGGGGTCTGAGACACTTCAGGGGAATCAGCACCATCTGCACTATCCCCCGATCTAAACTGGAAACAAACCTTCCTCTCGTGAACCTGTGGTCCCAGCTCTTGGCCCCCTGATCTGTGTGTCAGGACCCGCCATCAGCTGCCATCCTCGTCCCTGTCCCCCACACTGCCACGCCATCTCCAGCTGGTCTCTCAGACCCATAAATTTACTTTTGGGGAAACTGAAGAGAAACCAATTTTACTTCACATCAGTATATGTGATATTTGTCCTAAGTGTGTGTGTTGATCATATTTTCATTATTATTTTTATTGAAGTAAAATTTGCGTACAGTGAAATACACAGTCTTAAGGATAGAGTTTGGTTTTTGTCAAGCTTACACCAACAAAAGCCAAACCTCAATCAAGATATAAAATATTTTCTTATCCTAGAGTGTTTCTTGCTGCTTCCTTTTTTAGACAAGACCCTGCCACCCCCAAATTAACGCTGTTCTGATTTTTATCATCATAGATTTGCTTATTCATGTAGTATCGCCAACATTTGGTAAAATCAGTATTCTTAAACTTAGCAATTTTGGTGAGTATGAAATACCTTATTGTGATCTTATTTTTCAATGTCCTAATGACTATCAATAAGCCCTTTTTCATGTGTTTTTCATTGACATATATATATTCTTGGTAACCATTCTTTTAAAATCTTTTTTTAAATTTTGAATTTAAAATTTGATTTTTATTTAAGATTTACCCATTTTAAGTGGATTGTGTGCCTCCTTATTAATGAATTATTCTTGTTCTTATATATTCAGATCACTTGATAGACATATATTATGAATAGTTTCTCTCAGATTGTGACTTTTATACTCATTTTCTTATTGCTAAATTTTTACATAGTTAAAAAAATGTGGTTAGGTCTAACTTATCAATTTGTTTCCATGATGGTTAATGCTTTCTGTGTTCTCTCAGGCAAATTTTCCTACCCCAAGATGGACAACATATTGTCCTAATCGTTCTCCGAGGTGCTTTCCATTTTGAGTTTTTATATTTAGGTCTCTAATCTCAGCTCAAGATACTTCTTGTGTAGGGTAAGATAGGTGTTTTTTTCTATGTGGTTATACAGTTGTCCCAGCACCCTAATAGGTAAGGTTTTCATTTGTCATACATTTCTTTAGGGAATCTGTGGAACTTCATATAATCGTGGATATGTGGGTACATATCTAGGTTCTGTTTTTGTCCATTGATCTATAAGCCTTAGCTATCACAATAAGCCAAGAAAAGGAAAACAGAGGCAGATAGATTGAAAAGAAAACTATACATATTGGCAGATGTTATGATTGTGGATATTTAAAAAAAAACAAGCAAAAATAAACAACCTAAGAGTCATCAAAAATCCCCTAAGAATAAATAAATGAGTTTTCAAGTGTCTAGAATAAAAGATGAACACATGGAAATCAGTTATATTTCTATATGATAGTAACAAACACATAGGAACTCAAGTTAGAAATGCATACCATTAGCAATTGCTCTGAAGGAAAAAAATGAAATACTCATGTATTAATACAGCATGTGAATGAGGGTTTCCCAAGGAACTGGGAGAAAGATCAAATAATGACAATGCTCTAGAAATGGAAATTTATGAAGAACTTCAAATGTAGCCTGCTTCTTCTAGTGGCTGCAAGGCTGCTGGTTACCAGAGTTATACCATGGTTGGTTTTCAAGGCTACCACAAAGTTGAGGGTTAAGTTCAAACACTAGAATATAATGCCTGCTATTCTTACTAAGGGTCAGTAATATTTTCTTGAATAAATAAGTTTCAGGTTTGCTTTATGCTTTGGTTAATTCCCAGAGTTCTGTAAAACTTGACTTTTGCATCTTTTCCTTTTTTTTTTTTTTTTTTAAGATTTCATTTATTTATGAGAGAGAGAGACATGCAGAGACACAGGCCGAAGGAGAAGCAGGTTCCATGCAGAGAGCCTGACGGGGGACTCAATCCCAGGTCTCCAGGATCAGGCCCTGGGCTGAAGGCTGTGCTAAACCACTGAGCCACCGGGCTGCCCAATTTTTTTTTTTTTAATTGATATTATGGAGAAGTGGATTTACAGAGGTCTTTGGTCTTTGTTCACTATTCTGGAAGTGCTGTCTCTTTGTATTATTTTAGCAGCTTTATTTTTTTATTTAAAAATAAAAAGTTTAAAAATATTTGATCATTCAAGACATAAAATCATTTTAGAAGCACAGAAGAGCTGGTGAGATATAACTCATTAGATAAATATAACTGAAGGTAGAAATTCATATAGAAAGTGCTTTTGCCTAAGAACATTTCCCAAACTGTTGGAGGTGAGCTGTAGTTTTAATAATTTAAAAAAATATGAGTATAATATGACAAAACCAAGATTCTGACCAAAAGAAAACTATAACAAGTGACAACAAAAGGCCAAACTGTCAGTTTAATATAAAGTAAGCCCACCTCAATCGCTCTCCTCTCTTAAATGACTGCAGGAAACCCTGCCTTGGTACAGAGCACAGCAAGGAAAACAACTGTGCCAGAGAAGGGAAAAGATGAACCAATCCTCAACTGAATTCACAATCTGCTGTATATGTGCCCATAAGTTATCTAATGCTCTTCCTTTTAAGATATAGAACCTCATTTCTTTCCCCTTGATGATAGGTTAAATTTAGTGATTTTTAATAAGTAGAATAAAGGGAGAGTGATGGTTTGTGATTTAAAAATCTAGATTTTTCTGCTTTTCTTTCCTCTTTCTTAGATTGCTCACACTGAAGTAAAATTCTATGTTGAGATGAGCTCTATGGAGAAGTACATGTCACAAAGAACTTGACAGCCAAGCGAGAGAGCTCCTTTATGAGCAGATTCTCCAGCACTGGTGAAAGCTCAGATCTCTGTAGATACAGACAACATCTCACTCCCAGATTATTAATCTTCAGAAACATTGTCACCTGATAACTTTTCTGGTAATAGACATTTAATACACAGCCCAATCTTTTTAATATTCAGGAGGTTAGAAAAACAAGTTGTAAATTAAACATGTATCTGCCCAGTAGGCCTCTGGTTTCTTGATGAAAATAAGAGAAATTCTCTCCGGAGAAATATACCTTAGTTCTCACAGAATTCTGAAAGAATTCCCAAAAAATATTATTCTCAAAAGAAAATGAGGGTATTTAACATATTTCTTTTTTTAAAAAATATTTTATTTATTTATTTATTCATGAGAGACACACACAAAAAGAGGCAGAGACACAGGCAGAGGGAGAAGCAGGCTCCCTGTGGAGAGCCCAATGTGGGACTCGATCCCAGGTCCCTAGAATCATGACCTGAGCCAAAGGCACACGTTCAATCACTGAGCCACCCAGGTGCCCCTAACATAAAATATTTCTAAGCCACAAAGAAATTAGATATCTGAATTGGAAATGTATGTAGTAAAAGATTTGTAAAAATTATACTGGAATTAACAGAAACAGATATGAGGGAGGAACAGACTATTCTTGCTATTTTCTGAAAAAAATTAAAAAGTAACTTGAGGGGCACCTCAAGGTATATATACAATGGAATTATTGCTCAACCATAAAATAGAATGAAGTCTTGCCATTTGCAATAACATGGATGGAACTAGAGAGTATCATGCTAAATGAAACAAATAAGTCAGAGAAAGATAAAGATCATATGATTTGACTCATACTGTGAATTTAAGAAACAAAACAAATGAGCAAAAGGGAAAAGAGAGAGAGAGGCAAATCAAGAAACAGCTTCTTAACGATAGAGAACAAATTGATTATCAGAGTGGAGAAGGGTGCGGTTAAATAGGTGATGGGGATTAAGGAGTGCAACTTTTGTGAAAACAATTGTGGATAAAACAATACAGCTAAAAGACAGTTGTTTTGAGATTTGCTTTTTGAAAATATCCAACTTGTTTTTACATGAGACATAGCTAAACGTGTAGTTAACAAAAATGTTAAAACGAAATTGCAAAAGATGCATTTCTGGCAGAGATAATTGCCAAAAACAAGCTTATATAATTATATTAATGTAAAATTAATGCAGATTTTTCTATAAGACCAAGCATTTTCAAACACAGCGAGTTATTAAATAGTGATTTCAATTCCCCAGAAGGAAGCATTTATTTTAAATGTGTAGGCAATTGATAATAAGGTCTCAAAATATATAAAGACAAATTTATGTAAAGCAATTGTAATTATTGTTAATGATAATGCTAATTGTTGCAGAGTATTTTCCCTGTGAATATCACTTGGTTGGAGCATCCTCTATAATTGGATTCTATAATTACTTCTTGGGGACTCTTTCAGTACTTATTTTGAAGACTAAGTCTCTAACTGATAACTAAATGTATTAGTGTTGATGATCATCTGGCTCCAGCCCCTCAGTTTTAGAAATATAGGAATTGAGATCCATGGATATTAAAGAAGAGCTGCCTAAATAGTAATTTTGTAGAAGAGCAAGAGATTACTCTTCTAACTTTCCAACCAAAGTTCTTGGCACTATTTTACAATGTCTGCAGTTACCATTTCTGCACTAAACTGAAAGAGGCAACATAAATATTTCACTCTCTGAAAACTTTAATTTCAAGTAACCATTTAGTTTTGGCTTCAAGCTCTACATGAACTTTCATGCACTGGAGACCTGGTCTCACAAAATAGCTCACATTGCTTTCTCCACAAAGCCCCACATTGTGATTGTGTGCACATATGGGATCCAGAGAATATGATGGGAAAGACTAATAATGTGCTAACTCTACCAAAAATAATCTGTGACAAAAGAGTAGTATTTGGAGCAATAGCAAATTATCACTGCTAGAAACATATTTATAATGAGGACTTCACTAATGGATTTAAGACTTAAATATGCTACTGTTTTAAAAATAAGTTTATTTTTCTCCACAGGATAGATGATGAAACTTCTGACTTAAAAATGAAATTATAGGTTAGAAATTTAATCAGAGGACTTTATTTCATGTGCTTTAAAAAAAAAAAAAAAACACAGTACCTCAAATATTTAAATTTTAAGATTTACATTTAACAGTAACTCTTATTTCCAAGGAAGAGCTACACACTTTGTAGACAATTTTTTTTCTTATATTAATCAGGTAGAGTAGTATTTAAAAGCACAGGCTTTGGTATTATATTATCTCAGATTAAATTTCATTTATTCTTATCTGAGGCTATGGGCAAGATATCTTATCTTGCAAATAGAGGAAATAACTGGATTAACTTTTAGGTGCTGTAAAAACTAAGCTGTATTAATATATATGAAGTCCTTAAGCAGTACCTGCACCTAGTTATCCCTGTCTTAGGCATATTTATTATTTTTTGAAAGAAAATAGATAAGTAGTACGTATTTCAGAATAGTTAACAAATAGAAAAAGGAGATTGACGTCTAGAAAAGGACAAACGTAGAGAACATACTATGTATTACTGGACAGGAGACTTCCACAGCTCATCCTATCCTCTTGCTCTACCTCTCAGAAGCAGCAGTACAGACTGGCCGAAATGAGGACACTCGATGCTAGGGGAAGGGGCTGTAACCCGAGAGAAAAATAAAATCACTGTCTGTTGGAACAAGTTCTGTCTTGTGCTCCCTGGCTAGCTTGATTTGGGCTGGTCTTTGTCAAGTTATATTAACATCCAAGATTTCGGTGTGGGATTAAAGGGAAGTGGGAAAAGAAATCAATCTGCCTTATTGCTCTGCCACTTTTGCTACTTAGCTGCGTCTTAAATCTGCCACTTTACCTTCCTTACTTACCATCTCCCTAATCGGTATCACCATCAACTTTCACCTAGACTATTTCTTTTTTTCATAAAATTTTTTAAGATTATTTATTTATTTATTCAGAGAGAGAGAGAGAGAGAGAGGCAGAGACACAGGCAGAGGGAGAAGCAGGGAACCATGCAGGGAACCCGACGTGGGACTCGATCTGGGGTCTCCAGGATCACACCCTGGGCCCAAAGTGGCACTAAACCGCTGAGCCCCCCTGGTTGCCCTACCTAGACTATTTCAATAGTATTCTAACCACATTCCCTGCAACTATTTTTTGCTCCTCCTATATTCGGTCTTTAAAATCAACTTGAGGGACGCCTGGGTGGCTCAGCGGTTGAGGGTCTGCCTTTGGCTCAGGTCGTGACCCCTGGGGCCTGGGATGGAGTCCCATGTTGGGCTCCTCTCAGGGAGCCTGCTTCTCCCTCTGTGTCTCTGCCTCTCTCTGTGTGTCCCTCATGAATAAATAAATAACATCTTTAAAATAAATTAATTAGTTTAAAAAAATCAACTCAAGAAATCTTTTTCAACCAAAAATGTTCATTACCGTTCTTCTTCCAGGTCTTAAGTCACCAAATTTTATGTTTGAGAAATCTCAAATCATGTGTCCTTCTATGAAACTCTAACCCTCTAGCATCATTCACCAGGAGACCCACCTGCCCCAGACAGTCCGCTGACCCTGTGTTA
This sequence comes from Canis lupus baileyi, assembly GCF_048164855.1. Lineage (NCBI taxonomy): Eukaryota > Metazoa > Chordata > Mammalia > Carnivora > Canidae > Canis > Canis lupus. Next base: position 28,418,030 of record NC_132872.1, on the reverse strand, counting down.
TCTTCAGTACCTTAGACAAGCTTTATTTCGGGTGTCAGGGTTTGGCTGTGCTGTTTCCTCTGCCTGAAAGGCCCTATTACCCAGTCCTTAGCTGGTTAACCCCTACTCATCCTACAGATACCTTGTCCTCAGAAATGCTGTTCCTGATAACAATGAATCTAATGGAGTCCCCTTTATCAATTAAACCTCAATTACAGGAGGACATACGAAACAGCTCTGGATATTCTAATCAAAAATAGATTTATTAGGGAGAATTTTCAGGAGCTCTAGAGGGTTAAGTGGTCAGATGGCCACTAGCAGTTGCTCCCAAGCAAGGGCCTCATCTGTGAGCCGGGAGAGCCCGCAGAATCGGAAGGCCGTTACCGGTACTGGCCTCGAGATCATACTGCTGGAACCTGGCATCCCTAACCTGGATTTACAACCCACTGCCACATCCCCTCAACTCCTACAGAGCAAGTGACTAGATTCTGGAATTACAATGTTCCAAAAGTAATAAAATAATAAATTTCTCTACAATTAAGCTATATGGAGCAATAGCCCAAGAAACCTCATTTTTGCCTCCAACATCTCAGGACTTCCAAGACCCTGAATGCAAGTTTTCTGGCCTCTACAGAATAGAAGCTATACCAGAGGAAGTTTAAAATGGGTGCAGGGTGCGACCACCGTATCCACCGTGTGCCCCACCCGTAGCATGTTCTGCTTACCACGATTTTACTTGCTGCTACATACAGTAGGCTTTCCTTGATTTGTTTTCTTTTATACTACCTTTCTGCTCCATTAGATTACAAGCTTTGTGAGGACATGAACCAATTTTGATTACTACTACCTAGTGCCTGACCTGCGGAAGGTCTACAGTAAATTGTTGTTGAAGGAATTAATTGGAAACATCAGGCCTCATTTCTAAGTGGGTTCAATACTCGGCTCACTCACTCCTTTGTTAAATGCAGAAACTTCTTAGCCTGTATGGGCTTCACCAATATGTCTGGAAATAAGGCTAATAATGTGGTATGAATAGCACCCATCCCTCTCTGTTCTTTTATGTCAAGCAGCTTGTGCTAAATATAAGGCCTAAACTTCTTGAAATGGTGCAAGCAAGATCTTGCTGAGTGTACAATGCAAACAGCTAGCCAACTCCTGCAAAAGTCTCTGTCTACGTTGGTGTTTGGTACAACATATACCAAACATGGCTTCATTGTCCCTCTCAGGCTGTCACTGCTCAAGCACTGGTGACCTCGATATATCAGAGAGAGATCTAGCCTTATTTCAGGCAGGCCTATGTACTGAGAGTCACCTTCCATGGCCCCAGGGATACATTTGAACCAGAAAAATTCTCTGAGTCATTGACTTTCCCTGCGATTCTTGGACCAAGAACAAGTCCACACTCAGTGCATAGAATTCATGCCACTATGTTCTCCCACTGCTTAAGACGTCTCCCTCCTGGTCTGTTCTTCAGGCCTTCAAAAGAATTGCCCATAGTGGAGTCTTTGTGTGGGTGTGGTTGTGTGGGTATGTGGGGGGGGTGCGGTTGCTAGAGTAAGCAGTGAGCAACAGCATCTAGGTAGATCCTCTTTCTTCTGTATACATGGGAAGCTGGGACACTATCAAAATGGAGAGCATTGAAGGAAAGAGAGAGGGTAGAGGATTTCCTTTCCTCAAATCACAGTGTGGTTTGGAATGAGAATGAAAGTCATTATTATAAAGAAAATGCTTGAGAAGAAAAGCTATTCCCTGCTCCTAAGGGAGATAGGAACAGGAGTAGGTTAATTCTTCCCCTTTCCTATAACCTGTAAAATCCCTGGTTTATTGTTCCCTTTATCCTAATTCAATCCTTGCTCCCTTATACCCCCCAGATATACTACTGCAGCTCTCTCTTAACACGGGGCGGGGCGACACTGCTAGGAATGACCACTCCCGGCCACCCCCCACTAAGATTCCTTCAGGTGGGTGGAGAAAGAGAGCCTCCTTTCTGGTCCTTAAGGTCCTCCAGGTCCTACCTCTCACGTGGCCCAAGGAGGGTGGGGACCAGATAACATCTGAGCCTAGGAAATAATTGTCTGCCTGACACAGACGTCTTTAATGCAAGGCTAAGTAGACATGGTGAGGAGATGTAAATTTTTCCATTTGGGTGTCACAGATTACTACTCTGTCCCTCCTCATTCAGGAGCAAAAGTCACACCAGAATATCTGGGCTGCCTTTTTTACACAGAACTGTGGAATACCTCAGGACTTTAAGGGAAAAAGGAAACTAGAGAATCGTGATTCTCTATTGACTTTCAGAGGTTATTTGTATTAATGTTAAACCCCCAAATTGGTTTAGAAATCCTGACATTACCAGTTATCTCAACTTTCTTATTTTCCACATTGTCTGGAGCTAACATATTTACACACATTTTGTAGGGAGTATCTGAATTCCTTTTCTCTGATATCACGCCTGGGCTGTATAGAATACTGTAGGGAGAATTGGCCTATATGAAATTTATACTGTCCAGCTAGCCCAAAACCTTAACCATTTTCCTAGGGAACTCCCCAAGTAATGTCTCAAACATCTTATTTCACTGAGTTCTGATTGTTATAACTTTCCACTTCACTGCAGCCTGCAGACAGCAGAGAACATCTCTCATTTCTGAGAAATCCTATATCATGGAACATATATTTGCCCTCTTTCTAGCTCCATACAGCCTTTATTTATACCCGTCTCCACTAGAGCCTTACATGGAAATCTTTATTAATGTTTATCTTCTAAAGTTATCTGCTCAAAATAAATAAATAAATAAATAAATAAATAAATAAATAAATAAATAAATAAAGTTAACGGCTCCCTAAGACAAATCTCTATGCTATAGACATCATCTCTTCCTAAAAGACCTCGATCTTGTATTTATGCCTCCCTTTCCAGCATCATTAATCTTAATATCCCTCTAGTCAAGCTCCTCTACTGTCTTATATATTACGGCCTATGTTATGCTTTAAACAGTGATTTTATCATGTCACTCCCTTCTCTAAAATCCTCCAAAGACTTTTTCTTTTAATAACTTCCCAATTTTAAGGCCTTCTCTATTTTACTTCCCTCCTATTAACTCAACTCTATATTCATCATTTCTCCCAAACATAGTCCCTACTGTATGCAAACCAGTGTTTACGGTGACTCAGACCAACTGTATTCACAATACTCAACATGTAATGGGCATTCAGTACATGGCTGAGAAGTAGGTGTATGCAAGTTCATTTCTGTTGTCATCAATTCAAATTACTTACCTCTGACTTGGCATTTTCTCATTCTTTAGGCTATCAAAATCTTAGCTGATTTGAGAACTAACTTTAAATCCGTTTCCTTTGTGGAGCCTTGTAATACTCAAGTCTTAACTCACACGCTTTTATTTGAATATGATGGTACACACAGGATGTGCCAAACAAATATATGAGTTAGGGTTCAGTCGTAAGTAACAAAAATTCGCCAAATACTTCAAGCTAAAAGAGAAATTTATTTAACAAAGGAATATAGAAAATTTGCACTAACTAAATTGTTAGAAGGTAGTAAGAACAGACTTTCCATTAATGAGGCACACAGGAATGACATATCAGAAAATACCACTAAACTGAAAGGTCACGGAAGCTGCTAAGTCTGCAATAATTAAAGGAGACCACTGTGCCTGTTGATGACAGGAATGTGTTAGCTGGGAAGAAAGCATGAGAAAGATCCTACCAGAGTTATTGGCTCTAGAATTAGACTGTGTCTGTTAGATCCTAACAAAATTGAAACCTGCATCCCAACACCCAGAAATACATACAAAGACCTTGGTTAAAATTACCCCCCCACCCCCAAAACTTAAACGTTCCCATGATACTGCTTGCAAAAGTGCAGCATTTGCTGCACTGCCAACTTCTAAAACATGTATGAGTGCATACAAATGACTGAACTTTAATAACAGGAAATGCTAGTTGCAAGAAATTTTGAAGAGTTGGATTTTTTAGACTTTAGCCTGTGGAATATATCAAGAGGAGGAATAAATGTTGGATCTCAATTCTCTGTATTCTCCATAAGTGGATTTTATTTGCATTACTTCATTAATGTTTGACACATAATGACCATATCTTCCCAAATATATAATTACTTGTTAAGCAGAAAGTGTTTGTTTAATGTGGAGGCAGTCATTTGGTTTCTTTTGGTCACATTTAATTTGAGAAGGTTTTATAGGTGGTGTCGTGGGTATCCTCCTGATTTTCTAGTCTATCATTTCCTGATTGATTGAACCATACTCTCTGTTCAAGTAGACAGCCCATCCACTTGATGGGAAAAAATTGTGTTTGAGTATTAAATGTGTACTGAGTGTTTCACTTCAAGGGATACTAGAGGAGAGATCTAAGGGTCACATAACATTGACATTTTTCTTTTTCTCTGAAGAGTAGTTGAATGGACATACTTTTATTCTTTTTAATGATAGGTAGAAACTTGAAGTGCCCTGTCTTACTGCTCTTTGAAAGACTTTAATGAGTTACATGGAGCACTCACAATAAAAACCGTGTCCCTAAATCCAATTCTCCGTGACTTAGAGAGGGTCAATATCGTTCTAACTTTCCCCCAATACAAAACAACATTCTCTTGACTTGCTTTTTTTACAGTATGCTCTCAGCCATTGATCTCCCACTTAGAATGATGGATCTTCCCTATCTTTTGCTATCACTGGCAGACAGTTCTTAAACAGATGAGACTCCAATCACTCCCTGTGGATGGTCTCCCTAAATAACTACCTGTCGGCTGAGTGTAACTAGATTTGGAGACTGATGCTTATATTATCGCACAATAAGATAGTTTGGCATGGGCTCTATAGTGATTCTAATAACAAACTTGGCAATACAAAGAACCACACTTGAACTCTCAGTTTCTGGTATGCATAGCTTCTGATTTCACCTGGAATGGTGTAATTGGAGATTTGGCGGCGGGGTATCAATCCTTGATTAACTCCACTGCCAGATTCCCTAAGGAAGTAAGCAGGGATTCTCTACTGCACATAATAATTCCATCCTTACACCCAGAGAAAACAGCCAAACCTAACTGTCAATAAATGATGCTTAAAAGAAACTCTTCCAGAGAAAATCTTACAAAAATTCATATTTAAATGTAGATTCTTGTCAATATCCTCATGTATGCATACAAGACTTTTGTTTTTGGAAACATCAGTAGATAAAGATATATAACCAGTCTCTTATTGACTGCAATCATTGAGCTCCAGATTATCATCACCAAAACTATCCTGAAGAAAAAGTGTAATGAGTAATTAAATTTAGAGTTTTCTATGTTGTATTTTTTTTAAGATTCACCTAAATAGCCTCATACCCAGTACTACTGCCAAGGACTTCTATGGTTTTTGAAGTTAAATATTCTTTTTCCGTCATTCAAATGTATCACCATAGGTGAAAATAAATACAAATTAATACTTTTGGTGAATAAAATGAAAAGAGGCCGGTCAAAAAATCTTATATTTTTCTTTTGACAAGTATTTTCACAAGAGGGGAAGCGACACAAATTAAATTTATTCCCACTCTGAAGATGTAAATCTAAACTGAAATCTTGAAAGTCTTTTTTTACCAACGCCTCAGGCTCTATCAATTACAATGTTGATTTTCTTTCTTCTTAAATTAAACTTTGGACTTTATAAAAGTGAAACAAAGACAATAAGTTGCATTCTTGGTTTAGATTTTTTAAAATTTATTTATTAAATCATTATTTACTTCAATGTAAAAAGAGCCTACTATTCTAGAACACATTATATATGTATATATATATAATTTATTTTAAGTTATAATTTGCTAAAATAAGACTGCATAAATTGAAATTTTGGTGACAAGTCTGAACTGAATTTGATGAGAATCTGTGTGCCTTATTAGGAATTTCTGTTTTATGCTGACCATGGTAGGGTTATATGGACTCCTTAGGATACTACATATTAGGAGTGAACATTTCTATCAAGCACTTGTGAGTTTCATTGAAGCAATGGCATTCTCTATTAAGATTTTATATAGAAATGTATAAAAGTGAGCTACCTGGTTTATTATTCTTATATGGGTGAAATTTTTTTTTATTTTATTTTTTTCAGAGCTTTAATTCTCTCAATCTTGCCACCTAAGGTAGGAAACTATATATGTATATATATATTTTTTTTCTCTGCACACCACAAAGAAACATGGAAAATAATACAATTAAATATATATATACATATATATATATGTTACCCTGAAGAAATATCCTTTAAAGGAGATAATTTCAAAACTAATAAAAACGTCCTTCAAATAATACTTTCAAAAAGATAAAGTAAGAAAATTTTTGCATATTTACCATTTTAGGAATTATAACTGAAAATTACCAAGAAACACTTTTCAGTATGTAGTCTACAATCCACGAGCATTATTATATTCTTCAAAAAGAAATAAGACAAAGATGACTGCAGTAAACAGTATGTCTTCTCTCTTTGGCTTATAAATATGTTTATGGCAACATTAAAAAATAATCCTCTTAATTAAAATGGTGAAGCAAATGACTAAATCCACATAACTCATTATTTGTCTTTCTTTTGACTAAGTTAAACAAGTCTATCTTTTGTATTCTTATAGATTTTTCAAGTTTTTATTCAATATAGTCTTCACATTTCTTTTAACCTGAAAATACACGATTATGGGGCTAAGCAATTATAAAATAAAAGCAAAACCCTGCATCACAGCATATTTCTAGATTTCTGGTGTTCTGAGAATCATTTACAGTTCAAAAGTCTGTGAATATATTGGAATATTTTATGTAAGAGTTAACCTCTCACTGATCATCTTGCTTATTATAAAAGCATTGACTAATAGAAATATAATGTGAGTCATCCGTGTCATTTTTCAAATTACTTTTATTTTTTTAAAGATTGCATTTATTTGACAGAGCACAAGCAGGGGAAGTGGCAGGCAGAGGGAGAGAGAGAAGCAGGCTCCCCTCAGAGCAAGGAGCCCAATGCAGGGCTCCATCCCAGGACCTTGGGACGATGACCTGAGCCGAAGGCAGATGCTTAACTGACTGAGCCACCCAGGCATCCCATTAAATTACTTTTAATATCTTGTATAAGATAAGCCAATATATTAAAAATATTTCTATCTCAAAAAGTAAAATACAAAATGCATTTTAAAATACCAAGAATTTGAAAAGTATTTGTTATATGTGTGGCTTGTCTAACTCAAATGATAAATTTTCACCAAAATATTTGATCTGTACTTAAGATTTCATAAATTTATGTTTGGAAAAAGTAACTTCACATATCCGAGTTGTTTGAAACATACTTAAAAATTTCCAATAACTGAATCAATACTAAAAATAAATTTGCTTTAATATTTGCATCAAAATGGACAAATGAGTTTATCTTTTAAACATTGTTTTATTTTTAATTTGACTTTGAAGCAAAAGTGTATTAGTTTCAAAAATATTTCTCCCCAAGTCATATCAATTTACTAACTCTTATATCAACTCAATAGCTTTAACATCAAATTCAAGTAGAAATTGAACTGGTAAAAATCACTCTACTTAGCCATATCAGCAAAACATTCTTCAAATATTTTTTAAAGTAGTTTTGCAGCCACTTTATATAACACAATCTATTCTGCATATTTATCCATATTAGAAAATTATGAGTCATTATTACAGATTTGTAATGTGAAAAATTTCAGTTTCTACATATGTCTTAGTATCAACCTCTCTAGGTTACAAATAACCCCCACCCTTAAGGCTTCACATTACTTCATTCAAATACATTGGGATATTGGTGAGAAACCATGAATCACTTGACCATGTTTTGGTACTTGAATATTGGCAAGTATTCCTTCTGTTTCAAGAAAAACTTTAATTGGAGATTATAGTAGCATAAATTTGTGTGAAACATTCCCATCACCCAAATTATAATCATCGGCAATAAACACAAAATCATTTAATTAATTGTCATTAATTCATTGAAATCACTGAAATAGAATTTCTTTCAGAATTTCCACAAACTGGTGAGGATTCATACATTTGCACGAATACACTAAATGATTTTAACAACTGAACACTATTCGTGACACTTTTTTATTAAGTTTGCTTCAGAAAAACTGAGCACAGTTATTTTCAATGTGTTTCTAAGAGTGGAAAAAAGCAATACAGGAAGTTCAGTCTCTTTGTTTTAAAATTTCAATAAATCCAGAATTTGTCTCATGTAGCTGGAGAACAACCCACCATGCAAGAAAACAAAGTTTTTGTACCTAGCAGATACTCTATGATGCATATTGAAGATTCAAATAAATCTATGATGTGAATTCAATAATTTAGGCCACAACTTGAGAGCATTTCTTTGTATAATTGGAAATAAAACATAACCAAAGTATGAACTGAGAAGTATCTCCTATCTCATGTCTCCTTTAAGGCTAAAGAAAAATAATTTTTTTTCAAATATTGAATCGGGCAGCCCGGGTGGCTCAGTGGTTTAGCGCCGCCTTCATCCCAGGGTGTGGTCCTGGAGTCCCGGGATCGAGTCCCACGTCCGGCTCCCTGCATGGAGCCTGCTTCTCCCTCTGCCTGTGTCTCTGCCTCCCTCTCTCTCTGTGTGTCTCTCATGAATAAATAAATAAGATCTTAAAAAAACAACAAGAAATATTGAATCAATTAATCTGATATTACTTGAAAGAGTCTGCATTTGACTCACAATTTTTTTGTAGCTCAATTGAGATCATTCACTTTTGTAAAATATCTTTTTCTGGTCTTTCCCTCATTTTCTGAGAAGTCTTCTATAACTGCTAATAATTTCTTCCACTACTTCTTCATCTAAAAGCAATTTTTTAATGCAGTAATTCAAGCTGTTTTTTAGCTAGTCAAACTTATGAGACACAATTTTGTTAAAAACTCATGTAAAAAATTTCTACAAGACATTTAGTTCTAATTTTAAGAAACTGATTTTATCTATTCTTTTTTTACTACTGAGAGAAAACATCAAATTCATTTTATATTTGTTGAAAATGTCTCATAAAATTTTCCATGTTATTTCATTTAATATTTTAAATGAACAAACAAAATGCTTTTTTTATTTTGCTCTGCCACAACCAAGTAACTCAACTTCTATTAATCATGAAATTTTCAAATAACTCTTTCCAGTCTATTTGCTTTAATGTTCTGTTTGTAGTACTACCTTCTGTATCCCTGCTTGATTCTGTATCAAAAGTAGTTTGTTTTAAATTTCATTTTAAAAACAATTTGTTTTAAATTAAATTTTTAAAAATATTTTATTTATTTATTCCTGAGAGACACAGAAAGAGAGGAAGAGACATAGGCAGAGGGAGAAGCAGGCTCCCTGTGGAGAGCCCGATGTGGGACTCGATCCCAAGGTCCCAGAATCATGACCTAAACTGAAGGCAGATGCTCAACCACTGAATCACCCAGGTATCCCTGAAAGAACTATTTTATACAACTTTAGGTTTCAAATTTAAGTTACAGTAATTAAAATAAAATAGAAAATTCCATTCCTAAACCACACTAGCTACATTTCAGTTGCTCAGTATTTGCATGTGTTTAGTGGTTGCTGCAGGAGACAACATGGCTTTATTTTATTTTATTTTAAAAAGTATTTTATTTATTTATTCATGAGAGACACACAGAATGAGAGAGAGAGAGAGAGAGAGAGAGAGAGGCAGAGACACAGGCAGAGGGAGAAGCAGGCTCCATGCAGGGAGCCCGATGTGGGACTCAATCCTGGGACTCCAGGATCACACCCTGGGCCAAAGGCAGGTGCCAAACCGCTGAGCCCCCCAGAGATCCCCACAACATGGCTTTAGAGTAATAGATGTATACAAGTGAACTTGCAAAATATTATTTTATGAATTAAATGAAATAAGAAAGATTGCCAACTGACATTCTTCTACTCACCATAGCTACTCTTTTAATTCATTTTTCATTGTGTTTCATAGTGAAAGATAATTGCTTTCAGAAGTCTGATGTGGGTTTCATAGTCTCTGCTTTGCTTGGTCATCTTCAGAGATCTAAAGTATGCACCACTGTTGAGTTCTAAAAATCCATTAGCAGGAAACATATTAAAATGCATAAAATAACTCTGTGAAGACCTACTCACAATAAAATTGGTTTATCATTATTGGAAATTCCATTCATGTTCTAATTTAGATAATATGAGTTATGTATAATGGTTATAATGGTGCATAGCTCATAAGTTGTGAATAGGTGTTAACAGGAAAATGATATTTTCCGTCTGCAATAGTGCAAAAGAGACTAAAATCCACCCCAGGGTATGAAATTACTGTAGACTATTAAAGAACAAATTGTCAAGGATGGCACCAGAGAGATAAACAACTCACACACAAGAGGAAACAAAACCACATGAAAACAAGAACACTGATGACCCTATTCAACTGTGTAAGTGAAGAGAACACTATGCAAGGCTCCATTTTCCTAATGAAGAAGGTAAGTAGTAAACCTAAAATAATATACGTAAGAACCACAACCAAATTGTGTTGTACAATTTGTTCATTTCAGTAACGTGCAATAGGATACTGGTCAGGAAAAAAGCATTTTATAAATATTGCTTATACATAAAACATTGTAAAACAATGTTATGCATTTTTTATCACAATTATGAAGAGCAACAATCTTAGTTTAGGACACATAACACAACCATTCGATTGAAATATGGGTAGCTTCACTACTAAGTAAGCGCAGCATAGCTGACGTCTGTGTTGCCTACGATGTAACTGCTTAAAAAGACAATGCATTTGGGGACTGTTAAAAGAATTTACAGCACGATTGACTACATTTAGTTAATTAGATTAAATTCATTTATTTGTTTATATGAGAGAGAGAGAGAAAGAGAGGGGAGGGGACGTACAGAGGGGGAGAGAGAGAGAGAGAGTCAAGTTCAGGACATGGCCTCAATCTCAGAGTCCTGAGATCACAACGTGAGCCGAAATCAAGAGTCGGGTACTTAACTGACTGAGTCACCCAGAACCCCTAAATTTAATTTAATTATGAAGAATACTTGCTAAGGTAATTCTAAACATTCCATATTTTGGCTACAGAGATGTAAAAATAAAATTCAAATAAAATTCAAAAATAAAATTCAAAATATTATTCAAAAATAAAATTCAAAAAGAGTGTGTGACTCTGAATCCGGTAACTGCAGTTACTCAAACAGAACTGATCAACAGCTGGAGGAAAATGATCAGTGATTAGAGTGAAATGCATTTTGTTTTTCAAGAGAAATAAAGATCATCCCACAAATTTGTCAAAATGTCAAAGTGTCAAAGTGTCTTTGAGAAAATAACTGTAGCATTTAGAAAACTCTGTGGAATTTGGGACCTAATGTATTTGACACGATTTTTCTGCCTTATATCTGTTGACTGCTGTTCGGCATGAGTGATAGTTAACGGATTAATCATAACCTTGAAATTAGGATAAAATCAAATCTAATTGGAAGGCTGACTTTTCTATGTTTCAACCAAAAGCTGCCTGCTTTAAAAAATCTGGAACGGGAGCATATTAAGAAAATAATTTTTTGTATAATTTGAAGATGATGTACATTTTGGCACCTACGTTTTTCCTTACACGTAACAATAAGCTATATATCATCATATAGAGAGGGAGAGAGAGAGAGAGAGAGAGAGAGAGAGAGAGAGAGAGATGGATATCTCCTGCTGTAACAATAAAATCAAAATGCCTCCATACCCTTTGCTCAGTTTACCATTTGAGCTAACAAGAATTCCTTTCGCTTCTTTGCACTTTTCCTTCAGTTATGCTACTCACGTTCATCCTATTGTTTCAGTTTATCAGATATTTCTATCTTTATTATTGGTTTTTACTAGCTGCTGCCTGTTGAAAGGGAGACAGAAGGAAGCCTAGTCAACTCCTACACGGGTTGTATTTCTGACTTCTCTGTAGGGAGTTTCCTGCTTACCTGCACACGAAGTATGGTCTCTCTTCTGCGTGGTATGGTGGCAATATTTACCTCTTCCATCACCTTTTTCATATTATAAAACACATTTTTTTCAAGATTTTATTTATTTATTCATGAGAGACACACACAGAGAGAGGCAGAGACACAGGCAGAGGGAGAAGCAGGCTCCATGCAGGGAGCCTGACCTGGGACTCGATCTCCAGTCTCTAGGATCACATCCCGGCCTGAAGGCAGAGCTAAACCGCTGGGCCACCCGGGCTGCCCTATAAAACACATTTTTGATGCTTGCCCAGTCCTCTAGGTTTTATGCTTCCTGGTCATTTATGTAGGTCTTGGTCATCAATTATTTCCTGCAAATTTACCACAGTGCTTATTTTCTTCCTTCCTCCATCCCTTCCTCTCTCCCTCTCTCTTATCTTTTTCTCTTTCTTTCTTCATCCTTTTATTGTTAAACGGTTAAACTTTTGTGCAGTTTCAGATGTATGGCACAGTGATTTGGCAATTCTATGCATTAGTCAATGCTCCCCACAATAAGTGTGGCACCATTAAACATTGTACAAAATTATCACAGTATTCTTGACTATATACAATATTAATATATAATATATAATATTATAGTCAAGAATAATATATATAGGGCAGCCCTGATGGCCCCGGTTTGGTTCTGTACTTTTTGTCTCCATGGCTAATCTATTTTATTTTATAACTGGAAGTTTGTACCACACAGTGCTTATTTTCAAAAAATATTTATGTAATAAATCTATCTTAGAAGTCTCAGGCTATATGTATTCACTTCTGTGGTTAGACTATCAAAATATAATTAAAATAAAGGACAACTAGATATTTTGAGGACACAGGATTTAGGTATATAAAGCTACTGTGATTTATGATTACAGTAACATCTGTGTACACTATGAATCCTATAACATTTATTTCCAATGATGATACCATTCAATTTTTAAAATATTAATTTTACTATTTGTTTTCACCTCTTCTGACATCAACTATTTCTTTTTATGAGTAATTATAACATACAGTGTTCCAAAGAATGTCAAAAAAAAAAAAGAAAGAAAAAGAAGAAGAAGAAACTTAACCCAGTCAATTTAGTATATCTGAAACAAACACAAATAGCAGGAAATGAAAGGAAATGAAATGAAAGGAAACTACAAGGAAAAAATGAAATGAAATGAAAGGAAACTACAAGGAAAAAATGGGTTAATTATTCCCTATTATTTCAAATTCTTTATTATCACCGCTACTAGACACCATCAAAATTGAAGGTGGGTGTATATATACAGATACGTATGTGTTCAGATATGTGTATACACACATACATACACAAGCACATTTAAATTCATACACACTTTAGTTACACAAATTCTTTAAAATTTTTACATTTAAAAGTTAATTTTCTAGATGGTGATTTACATATATCCTTTTCTTAAATAGTTAATGCTATAAAAATGAATCTAGAATCAAGTTATAAATAATAAAAAAAGAATATTTTGTCATGCAAGTTTTCCCCTCACATTTGTATTTATTTAACTAAATTATACCATTCAAATCTAAATGATCTCCACAGGTCTAAATTTTACACAATCTAAGTAATTTTCCCACTGACAAACTAAAGCTAACAATAACTATTTGCATAAGAAAATTTAAATAAAGACATGAAGACAAATAAAAACAATACCACTTAATCTTGGGAGGAAATACATGAGGGCACATTAAGACTCAAGTAAGTATATTAATAACTCATTTAACAATGAATGATGAAATTGTTTAGAGATGTACAAGGCAACTTCTAGCTAGATAAGCAGAATCCAGGGGAAAGAAAATAATTGGACTTTTCAGTTGTATTCTAGTGATGAGGGCTTGTGTTTTCTATCAGAGGCTAGAGTCAATTTCCAAGGCAAATAATTCAAATGGCACCAAGCAAAGGATGAGCACCCCAAGTAGGCATTTATTATAAGGGTTTAGTGGTTTAAGTTAACTAACACAAATATACAAAAACAAATAATAAAATATTTATTTGCAAAGTCAATGCGCAATGGTAGATTTAAAATATATATTTATAAGGCTGATAGGAGATCAAGAATCATCTCTCTCTATAGTAACACTAGATTTCTTACAAATTGAGAAGAAAACTTATAAAAAAATAGAAGTAAAATTGCATTCTAATTCATAATTCACAGCATAGCAATCAAATGACAAAAGAAAATGGGGAGATGCTAAAATACATTAGGAAAATGTAAGATAAATACAATAAGGTAAACTTCATACCTCTTAATTCATAATTTTTATGAATTCATGATTCATAAAAAGATTCATAATTTTTTTACCATACAGAAAAATTATAAAAACTACTGGTAGAGATGGGACAAAAAGACACTAGCACATTGGTCATAGAAATATGAAGTATTATGCTCTTTTTGTTTATTTATTCAAGAGATATGTTTGAACATAATAGATGTTGGCACTCTTCTGAACACACTGCTGAACAATAACAGAAAATTCCATATACTCTTCTGTACACTTGGGATATACTGTTGAACAACAGAGCTCCTTGTGGAGCTTATATTGTAGCATAATCTCCAATCTGGGAGCATCAGTTAAAACTAAATAACCATGTGTATTTCAACATAGAAATTCTAAACCTGGTTTGTTTTCTCATAATTGTGCTTTTATGCATAAATTATTAAAATTTAAATATTTTAGTATATAATTTTATGAAGAGTAAAAAAAATCTAAAAACCAAGTGAATGTTCAACCTTTAACGAAGAATTGACTCAATTATATATATTCCAGAAAATATTATGCAGTCATTAACATAAAAGAGTTATCTCAGATGACCTAGGGGAATGTACAGAAGTTATTTTTTAGTAAAAATAAGAAAAAAAGAAAAAGAAAAAAGTAGCACTATGTAAATAACACATTCTTACTTTTGTAAAAGTATAAGACCAAAAATCTGATGTATATATATATATATATAGGTGGTATATATTTATGTATATTACTCTACGGAGTTATATATCAATAAAGAAAATACGGTGGATGCACTCTATTCTTAATACCACTGGGGAAATAAAGTAGAAGAGTGACTAGGAGAATGTGAAGAGGGTACATAAAATAGTTTGCATTTGTGTATGCATGTTTTCCACATAAATTAAGATAAAAGAAATATTAGTGACTATAGCCACTACTTACACATTGTTCATTATTTCCTAGAAGCATGCTACTAAATTCCACTCCATCTTTCACCCTTGTTTCATGCCATTACTATCCTCTTTTAACAAATAAAAAAAAATTAAGTTTGAAGCCTTTCATTCATTTCTCCCAGTTCAGAAATCTGGAAAGTGGAGTTAACACTTGAATCACCTGACCAAGGTGTCTTAGTACGATGTGGTACCAATATTACAAAATGTAAGATAACTTGATCAATGATAAAGGGAAAATGACTTTGCAACAATAGTGAATATACGTTGTAGTTGGTTTTCTTTTTTTTTTTTTTTGCAGAAAAAATTCTTTTTTGAAAGAATTAAATACGTATGTATGTGCTCTGTGATTTTATCATAATTCCATTAAAGGATTATAGCTAAGAATGAGTGGGCAAAAAAAAATTGTTTGTGATTATATATGTAAAGTCAGTGGACTTTGTATAACTGGTGAGAAAGCCAGATTTTTTTTTTTCTTTTTTTGGTGTTGTCTGTTATTGATTCCTCGTTGATGCCATTTTAGAGGAGCAAGCTGTGCTCCCAACCATGTTATTCCTTATGACAGCAAGTCACATTCTTACCTTTGGGAAACTTAAAGGTGTTGAACTTTACAACTGTCTCTGCCTTTTAACTATGCTTTTCCCCTACTCCATTTTGTTCCCATGACAGCCTAGTGTCCAGCATTTGTTGAGCATTGTGTTGCCCAAGAGAGAACTAGTCATGCAGTGATTTTGAGTATTTTCTTTTCTTAGAGGGTGACTCTTTGCGCTTCTTGAGTTGCAATGACAGGAAAATTAAGGTTGCTTGATTTATTAGCAAACAATTTATATGAAGTCAACCTCATGACTGAGATATCACATCAGAACAGTAAGTCCCATCCTTTTGTGTTTTGATTAAAAGTAAAATTCTTCACCAATCTGTATCCGTTTATTTATAATAGTATGCAATTCTCATTTCCTAGAGATTTTCAAGAATAGAAGAGATTCATACTTGTGTTTTATAGGAAACAAATATCTGATGACTTCAGAAGGCCAACTTCAGCTATATTATTGGTAAACATTTTACCAGGAAGTAGAATTTATTAAAGTAAATTGGGAAGTTTTCCTTCCATTTCTATTTTTTGGAAGAGATGGAGAAGAAGTATTAACTCTTCCTTACATGTTTGGTAGAAGTCCTGCGTGAGAGCTTGGACTTTCATATGTTAAAGAGTTTTTTGAACACTGATTTAGTTTCTCTGCTGGTTATTAGTCCGTTCAAGTTTTCCTTTTCTTCCTGTTTCAGTTTTGGTAATTTATATAGAGATTTATCCATTTCTTTCAGGTTGTCCCAATTTGCCAGCATATAGTTTTTCACAATATTCTCTTATAATTATATTTCTGTGGTGTTGGTTGTTATTACTCCTCTTTAATTTGTGCATTTATTTATTAAAATAAATTTTAGAAACTATTTACATGAGTATACCAGAAAATAAAAAAATGTACTATCGCTGACTTTCAAACAAAACTAGCCATGATAATTTTTCTATATGTCAGTAGGTTAATTAGATCTAAAATAATCAGATATACGTCAAAGGAACTTGGACCTATAATTTAAAAAATATTTTTAATATCTGGTGTTTCATTTTATTACCTTTATAAGATTTTGAGAACATGTGTATTGGTTTGAGTTTTATCTGTAAAGTATATTGGACTATATATGAAAATTATTATAATTTGTCTGTGCTTCCCTATGGAGGATCTTACCCAAGTCCTCAATGGCTATTCAGATACTAGTTTACTCTTACAGTAGTTGCTGTTCCTTTTAAAAATCATCTGTCAAAAATGATTTCAAACATTACCAAACACCTGAAACCTGCTTCCAGTTTTTCCATTTGTAAAAAATAATAATCATATCTCCCTCTCACTGTTACAACAATATTTAAAATAAAGTAGAAAGTAAAGCACTTTCTGACCCATAGATAAAGAAAAGGAAAATGGTTGACAAAGTATTATTATGAGTCTATTTTTTACATAAATCCATGCATTTTAAGCCACTATTGTTAGAAGCTTAGGAATTACATGCTGTATGTTAAGACAATGCTTCTTTTTGTTTCTGTAAAGGACCATTTACTCATGATTTAGCAACTCAGAGAAACACTTTGTAAGGGAATTCATTTAGTTATGTGAACCCAAGACCTCAATTTTCACAGGTAAATAGTAAAGCAGTTTGACTAATCTTCTAAAGCCCATGCACTTATATTTGACATGGCAATGCTTGTTAGGAAACATTTCATGGGCAAAACTGTGGATAGCAGAGCTATTTGTGTTTTCCCCTTTGGTGAAATGTGAAACTAGTGATACATATAATCCAAGACTGATTTTAGGTAGAGGGAACCAATGTATAGATTTTAACAGCACCATTATAAATAATTGGTCCTATAATCTGTTATACAATGGGATGTATTCTTATGTGCATACCTGAAATATAATTAAGAACTGTAGGAATAAATGCTATTTCCTTATAAACTCACTCCAATTGGTAGCAGTGTAAGAAAATATAATTAAACCTGTGTGAGGTTTTTGGAAGCAGCTACATTTTAAAATGTGTGTGTGTGTGTGTGTGTGTGTGTGTGTGTGTGTGTTTAACGTTTTATTTATTTTTTCATGAGACAAGAAAGAGAGGCAGAGGGAGAAGCAGGCTCCATACAGGGAGCCCAATGTGGGACTCGATCCTGGGCCTTAGGTTGAAGGTGGTGCTAAACCGCTGAGCCACCCGGGCTGCCCACATTTTAAAATGTTTAGGAGGTATGACTGCAAAAGTCTTTCTTACATAGGATGATTAACTCAAAAACAGATAATATAATTTCGTACTTTCTTTCTCTTCATTGTATATCATAGCATATTTGACAAAATCTTTGCTAACGCTGTCATGTATACACATTGACATTACATGAAACAAATGGCTTGAATTAAAATGAAAACTCTTTCATGCTGTGCTGAAAATAACCGAACTGGCTTGAAAACCATGTGGATCAAAACTAGCTAGACTGAATGATTCAACATCGTATATTTTAGCACTAACATCAGATAGAAACATAACAAATACGTAGCTTCTGAAATATAGACTTTAATGAAGTATATGAAAATTTTAGTTCTTTAAAAAATTAGTTGGATGCAAAATATGTTTAAAAATTTACCTTTAAGGGGATCCCTGGGTGGCTCAGCAGTTTAGTGCCCGCCTTTGGCCCAGGGCGCGATCCTGGAGACCCAGGATCGAGTCCCACGTCAGGCTCCCTGCATGGAGCCTGCGTCTCCCTCCTCCTGTGTTTCTGCCTCTCTCTGTGTGTGTGTCTATCATAAATAAATAAATCTTAAAAAAAAAGAAGAAGAAGAAAAAGAAGAAAGAAAGAAAAGAATTTACATTTAAGAATAATTTTTTTTTTAATTTTTTTAAGATTTTATTTATTCATGAGAGAGAGAGAGAGAGAGGCAGAGACACAGGCAGAGGGAGAAGTAGGCCCCCTATGGGGAGCCCGATGCGGGATTCGATTCCAGGACCCCAGGATCATGCCCTGAGCTGAAAGCAGATGCTCAACCACTGAGTCACCCAGGCATCCCAGGAATAACTGGAAAAAAAAAAAGAAAAAAGAAAAAAGAGTATACCTTTAAGAATCAGTGTCCAGGCTGTTTTTTTAACTTTTGTGCTTTCAAATTAGTTAGTTAATAGTTACTTTTTAAAAAAATTGATCACTCAATTTTCCATTAAATAGAATCACTGCATCCTCCTATAAATATATACCACAGTGTTTTCAAAATTAATAAAATACTATTCGGGTTTTGTAGCCCAAACTACTATCATAATGATTGAGGTACAGAAGCTTTTTCTAAAGTAAAAGTTTATTAATGAGTAAATAGTTTTAGACTTTCTTACTAAATCTAGATATACTCTGTATCTTACTACATATAAGAATGCGATGTGGGATATAGTCTAACCAAAAATGATGATGCAGTTGGCGCAATTTCCATCCACACCAAGTAGAAATGTTTACTGGACAAGGACTCCTGCAATGCAAACACTCCTGATTTACTATCTCGGTTTGTTGGTCTACACATTTATTCTTCTCACTACTCCTCAAACTCTGAAATTGGACATAAATTCCATTTAATATTACAAAGGAAAAGACAAAATGAACCTTAGTTTCTGCACACAAAGTATGTTCAAGGGTCATATTCTATTAGACATGTTGTATTTTCATTTTCTTGTTTTCTTATACATAATATTTCAAAATGCTAAATGTTACTAAAACATTCTGAGTTGTATCGAGATTATTGTCCTTTTGTTTGCTTTATTTTTATCATACTTTTTTTGTCTTCTTTGCTAAACCAATAAACAACGTTACACTAAACAAGGACACATTATGACTGACAGGATATAAGGTAATTAAAATTTTAAAAATTATGAAAGGTGCACATTATTACACTATCAGCTTTCCTGGAAGTAGCAATTTATTTAGGAAACCTGAAAATAAAGTTATAAATATTAGGTAATTTCTAAAAAGTGATATATATGTATTAAAAAACAATTAGAGGGATGCCTGGGTGGTTCAGTGGTTGAGCGTGTCTTCAGCTCAGGGAGTGACCCTGGGGTCCTGGGATCGAGTCCCACATCGAGCTCCCTGCAGGGAGCCTGCTTCTCCCTCTGCCTGTGTCTCTGCCTCCCTTTCTGTAGGTTTCATGAATAAATAAATAAAATCTTAAAAAAATTAATTAGAGGGATATCAAATATCAAAATGAAATATAAAATATTTTTAAAAACTAAATGAGTTATAATGAGTACTCATAATTCAATGAGTATCAAAAATTTGTTTGAATATTTTATATAAAGTATGGTTTGAAAGTGTCCCAGTCAGTTTTTCTGATTCTGAACCCTATGTCTGATTTGAAAAGGATAAGCAGTTTGTATGGTGGTCATTACCAAACTTTCAAAAACTTATTGAAAAATTACTCTATGCAAGAGTATGCTAGATATTATGTAAAGAGTTTATTTTTTATTGTTTTTTTATAGTATTTTTTTTTTACTAAAATGTAATTGGTATATAGTGTTATGTTTCAGGTATACAACATAGTGATTCAACAATTCTACACACTACCCGGCGCTCATCACACTGAGCGTAGTTACCACCTCTCACCATATAGTTATTTCAATAATATTAATAATTATCAATACTATATTCCCTAGGCTATACTTTTCATCTCTGTGTCTTATTTATTATATAACTAGAAGTGTGTTCCTCGTAATCCCCTTCACCTGTTTCACGCATCCCTCCAACCCCTTAGCCTCTGGCAACCACCAGTTTGTTCTCTGTATTTATGAATCTGTTTCTATTTGGCTTATTGGTTCTTTTGCTTTGTTTTTTGGTTTTCTTTAATTCTGCATGTAAGTGGAATTATGTGTTGTTTTTCTCTGCCTGGCTTATTTCACTTAGTATCATACCGTCTGGGTCCATCTGTGTATCATATTTCCTAAACGGCTCAGAAATTAGATTAAAATAGTCCTTGAAACGATCGTATTTTTCTTTCCAATTATTGGACTTGTATTGGAAAGTCTCCCACATCATCCCGATCACCTAACCTTAAAATGTGGGTCTGTCAACTTAGCCTTTATTTCCCTCATCCAAAAACATCTGATTAGGCATCTGCAAATAAAGCAAGTCTAACTCTGGATAACTTTGGCAGAAATAGAATGAAATAAAAAGCAAAAAAATAAAAAATAAAAAATAAAAAATGAAAAGAATTAAATAAAAAGCTATCGTGTAGCTAACACGATTGCCAGGAAGGCCAGAGGCCCGAATCAGAATAAAAAAGAAATCAATGAAGCCCAGCTATCGTGGAAATACAAGTCATGCCAGTCCTAGGATGGCTGCTAGGATGGTGGTAGCATTTTTCATGGAACTTTTGCTGCTGCCCAACTAGACTCTCAACTCTGAGGTTACCATTACCAATAATTTCTTGATGACCTGACATCAGGATGGCTTTCCTTGCCCAGGCCTCATGTCCCCATTCCGGACAGGAGGTTGGACTGGCGACCTAAAATCTGTTGCCTCTCAATGTCGAATCAGGGCTGTAGCTGTTCCAATCAAAAGACATCATCAGTTTCTCCATCCTTGATCTGGCTCTGGTTTGGGCCTACTCATGAAGAAGAGATAGGTCATTACGAACAAAAGGGCTACCGACTGCCATTCGTTTAGGACATACCCTTCATGAGGTAGGAGGACAGAAAAAATGGAAAAAAGTGCATTGAGAGTGGAAAAAAAGAATGAAGGTGAAGGAAAACAAAAGAGAAATTGTCAAGAAAAGGAAGGTGGAGGGGCACCCAGGGGGCGCAGTGGGCTAGGTGCTCAAGTCCTGGTTGCTGCTCAAGTCGTGATCTCAGGGTCCTGAGATCGAGGCCCTTGTGGAGCGTGGAGTCTGCTTAGGACTCTCTCCTGCTCCCCTGTCCCTCCCCCCCGCTCTTTTGCTCTAACATACGTAAATAAATCTTAAAATTAAAATAAAATAAAATAAAATAAAATAAAATAAAATAAAATAAAATAAAATAAATAAAATAAAATAAAATAAAATAAAATAAAATAAAATAAAATAAAAAAGAAGGTGTGGAAATAACTCTAATTTACAGCATGGTATAATTAAAATAGCCAAGTACTTTAAAGGATAAATCTTTTGGATTTTATATTGGTTTTTAAAATATTTTTCTGAATTAAAATTTAAAAAAATGTTTTAATTCTACTTGGAAATGGAAATGTGGCTTTAAACCTTTTGGATAAAAATGTACTGGAGTTGTGATTGCTAGTAGCAAAATTATGTGACAAGAATCAAAGTGCCAGGAGCAGACGTTACTGAACAGCTTCATCAGACAAAGGGTATTGCGTCAACCTGTTCCTTAATCTGATCAATAGCTTTTCTATGGCTTGGCATCTATTATCCCTGCACCTAATCATCATGCTCCTGCTAGGTTAGCTTTGAAACACTAAGAGAATTTTCATATTTGTTTTCTAATGAGGATGATCATTTTCCATTAACCTCCACTTAAAGGCTTTTAAATAAAATATAGTCGCTGATATTCTCAGAACTGTCATTAACCAGAAGCTGCGGGCCTTTTATCGCTTCCCTCTATATTCAGCTTTCCAGATTACTCACATTTCCTTCTTCTGTGGGACATTTTGTAAATTCTGCCCACATACCCAAAGCTATAAGCTGGGAATAAAAGGGCTTTATCACTTGTTAGGGAGATCCTTTTCCAGTTAAACTGTTCCTTGCAGCCAATCAATTTGTCAGATCAGAGGCCTATCTTTTGTGAGAGTTCCTCTGAACTAAAGCTGACAGGGTTAGGCCAGGGTCAGCTGTCTGATAAATCAAAGCGAAAGACAACTTAGAGCACTACGGTAGAGAGGGCTAGGGATTAGCACAGATGGCATTATCTGGGAGTTGAGATTGATAAAAAACATATTTATAAGAGTTAGCTTGCAAGACTTTAAAAAAAAAAAAAAAAGCCCTCCTATTCCCTGCCCTCCCAAATGACATTCAGATTAATTAGAAAAGTTAGAAAAGAAGGGACTTGTAAGCCATTTATCTACCAAGTGGTAAGATTAAAAAAAAATTAAATCTTGATGGTCTTTAATAAAGAAGCTTAACAAAGATTAGGGGTTATCAATCTTCTCTGTAAGTTATCAAAACTGATTGACCTTAAATTGTATAAAAGCAAGATGCAGTGACAGTGACAGATGCTTTCCTGGAAGGTATATGTTTCAATGCTGAGAAAATTTAGATATTTATTTACTTAGAGCTTACAAATGTCATATTTTTTAAAAAATATTTTTATTTATTTATTCATGAGAGACACACACACACAGAGGCAGAGACACAGGCAGAGGGAGAAGCAGGCTCCATGCAGGGAGCCCAACGTGGGACTGGATCCAGGTCTCCAGGATCAGGCCCCGGGCTGAAGGCGGTGCTAAACCGCTGAGCCACCTGGGCTGCCCCAGCAAATGTCATAATTAAAATACAGTAACTATTTCAAAACATCCATAACAGAAGTGATTCCTATCAGGTGTTATTTCTAATTACATCTAAAACGTGCGATTTATTTTTACGTGGCAGGTCTTGCTATGTTTGAGTCTGATAAATTCCAAGATTAAGTTTCAAAATCAATCATAAAAAAATGTTCTCGATTTATGAGTAACTTATATGTAGAAGACGATATGTCATGTATCTCCCCAATGTGCCGTGTTATCTCAAAGTGAA
This sequence comes from Canis lupus baileyi, assembly GCF_048164855.1. Lineage (NCBI taxonomy): Eukaryota > Metazoa > Chordata > Mammalia > Carnivora > Canidae > Canis > Canis lupus. The sequence continues at coordinate 28,394,585 of NC_132872.1, read as the reverse complement.
AAAGCCACACCTAAGTTAACACTGAGTCTCCTTTAGTGGTGAAATACTACAAACATGCTTGGTGGCCCCAATAAAGAAATGGTATGTGGATCATCAACCATCTAAATAATTGTCACAAACTTCACAAAGAAGAATGTATTTCAGGTTAGAGGCCTAAAAATGGTAAGGTGAAGAATTTTTGAAAAATATAGCAGAAAGCCCCTTCTCTACTTCTTTCACTTTCCTAAGAAGACACCAAACTCAAAGGAGATTTTTTCTGATGCCACAAAACTATTTCCAATAAAGAAAGCTAATTTAGCAAATCATGAACATTTATTTTTATAAATAAAAAATAAATTAAGAAGTTTATTCCATAGATTCTGAATCTTAATTTGGCAAACTTAGATTTGTATGTAAAACAGAATAAAGCAGTATACTGTAATATTATATATACTTATAGCTACTGTGTAAGATGCCAAGACAACGCAGCAGAAAAAGAAAAAAAAAAAAAAACTAGGAAAACGGAATCAATTTAAAAAATTCTTGAGAATAAATGAGGCATTTTAAACTACTCTGTGAATGATAGAAGTTTTATTATTAATTTTTTCCAGATTTTGAAATAAGAATTACATATTTTAAGTGATAATGGCATGCTTATGAGATTTGACTTGTTTTAAATGTTCCTTTCTGATGGAACCTAGTACATATATTTGTTCAGGTAAATTTAAGAAAATATGGGATTAAATATTCACAATAATGCTCTGCTGTAAATGTTTGTTATATGAAATCATATTTTTAACTGATTAGACTGCACATCTAAAGCAATATTTTAAAGAATAGATATTAAATATTTAAAGCTTTTAGATAAAATTTAACTATGTGTTCATCCTTAATTTATAGTCTAAGGTATTTGCTATGTTCATATATTTCATATACTTAATGAATTGAAACACATAGTGATTTCTTAAAAACTTTCACAAGAGGCATGGGATGGCATGGAGGGACTTCATTAGGCAGGTATAAGAAATCAAAATTTAAATATAAAATAGGAAAGACTGTGGTGATTTGGGTAAGTAATTCAGTTATCCAATATTGAATCTCTCCTCTTTGTCTTCTTACTCCTTCTCTTCCTTCTCCTTTTTTGGCATAGTTTTTTTAAATGTAAGAATCTGGGAAAAAACATTTACACTTTTTATGACAAGTGAAACGATGCAATCTCTGTAAGTGATAAATTAACTAAAAATAATACCAACAAGTATTTTGTTTTAGAAGCTACAATAACCTGAGGTATCTACTGTTTAGGAGATGTTCTACATTTTGACAAAAAAAGTCTATTTTTGTTTGCCAAAACTTACAGTTTATTTGGCTCAAAAATGCACACTCTTGGAGGAAGAAAAGAAATAAATTGAAGAGAAATAACAGCTTGCTAATCAAAGTAAAACATATTTAAAACCTAGTGAACAAAACTAAATGAAATGTTCTAAAGGACTTGATACTCATTCTGGCCAGAAACTTTTGTAGGTACCTGTAAGAACAAAGTCTATTAGGGCAGACACGATAAGCAAGCATTTATCCGCACTCTTATATGATGTCCAGGAACCTGGAGTTGTTCCATGAAATACAGAAATGAGATATGAAAATGTATTTTTAGATGGCATGAAAGAGGAAGACTCTGTCCAAGTGCGTGTTTCTTCTATGGGGGCATGGGCAGGTCATTTGTATTTTGGGGGAAGGAAATAATTGAAGTATAATAAAGACTTCTGTGATGGCACCAAAAACAGAACGATATGATTGTCCAGATTCTAAAGCTATCAAAGGGGTGGGGGACTAATCCATGGTAAATATAAGACATGGTTCTTTGACTCAGAAGAAAAGAGAAACACAACGTACCTGACCATGATTATTGAGATGTAAACTATTCCAGCAGTAACATTATCAAGTAGGGCAAAAGAAATATCAAGATGTTCATCAATGAAATATTTCCCAATGTTCTCTGAAGCCAGATAGCTATTTCAGAGACAGCATTTACATTATAAAAGTGGAAGAGAAAACCCACAGATCTAATTTACACCACTAGATACATCCATGGGTCAGGCCAAGGCAGCATGACGGCAACTGTTCACCAAAGATGCACCATCCTGACTAATATCAGAGGGAGATGTTTTCCCAGGCAATGTAAGTGTTTCCATATGAATTGGGGGGGAGCAAGGAAGATTCGTATACAATGACCACATCACTCTTTGGCATTTTTCTTGATTATAAGTAGAATAATTAGACCTCACAAGCCATTACATTACTGATATGGAATGGAATACTCTGGAGTATGTACCAAAAAAGAAAAAGACTGATCATTGTTCATTAATGAGGCTTCCTCCAAAACCTAGAAAAATTCCAAAGCTCTTTTTTTAGATATTTCAAAAGCTCCCCTTGGAATAAAGGGAGGCCTTTATCCAACATTCAGATATCTTCTGGGGACATATTTTAGAACAAAACATTAGAATTGGGTTGAGCTTTAATACATAACAGCATTCACTCAAAGTGAATAGACAAAAAAAGGCATTGTGACAATATTCATCAAAGAAGCCTCAAATGACACAGATCAACAGCAACTGTGGTTCCAAATACCTCCCGAGAGTTCTTAAGAAATGGAGTAAACCTCCTGGATTTTCCTGATCAGTTCTTCACCCACCTTTCTAATTAAAAATAAAGTATCATGCCACGGTTGTGTTCCTTGTCAATAAAGAATGCAGATGTGGTCCCAAAGAGCCATTTGGCACAGAATTCAAGAATTCAATGGAAGATTCCAAACAGAATCTAACTTCAATGAAGCTGATTTCATTGAATTAGGTGAAAGTCCATTTGCAAATTTCACATATATTTGAATAAGAATAGACTTCATGGTCTTACATCCATTACCGGAGGAGGATGACTTTCTTTACATTCATGGAGGGTTAGCTAAAAGAGGTCACTAGGACACTTTCTTGAATGGTGAAACTAAGAGCTAGAAGATGCTCAAATTCTTCCTTAAATACCTTTGTTGCTAGCACAGACCATTTAGAAACATATGTCTAAGTAGAAATTGGTTCGTAAAGCAAATCCGAAAAGAGTGTCTCATAACTGACAGAGGGGATGCCCCAACAGTTACAGAGAATGCACTGTTTTTTTTTTCCTAGCTAGCTTCTGTGTTTAAAAATGTTTAAAAGTCCAGTATAGTTAATATACAAGTGTTATATTAGTTTCAGGTGTACAATGTGTTTTGAACCGCTCATCATGAAGTAGAAAAGAACTCTAGAACACAGGTGGAATTTCTTTCTGCCTAGATCTCCTATAAGCCCCAACCTAACCAGCATCCACACGTTCCTGACCATGTTACATATTATTTTAAGTACATCTAGAAGAGAAGGATGTGATTATTGGATTCCCCGGGAGTGGAGAACAGGATTCCCAGGTGTTCAGATATTGGCTTTCCACTGTGTCAGGGTTCCAGCTCATCAGTGAGATAGAAAAGGGTTACTTAACAAAGATACAGATTTGTTTACTTTCCCAAATACTCAAACAGATCAGAAAAGAATCCTTTTGTGGGTTTTTTGTTTGTTTGTTTCAATTCTTCTGGGTTCTTAATAGTAAGAACAAAGTGAAGTAAACCCAAAGGATTGAGGGAGACATTATTTTAAATGTCTCCACTCTGTAAAAGGAAGATCTTTTGTCAGCGTTTTCATTATTCAAAAATTCTTCACTAAATACTTGCTTTTGAATATGTTCTTCAGGTAGAAGTTGCTTACATCCTATGTTCTGAGTACTTTTCCATTTCTTTGAGGGCTTGGCTCTTTTTCTGACTTCCTTGGAATCGTAATCTTTTTAAATGAATTCTCACAATTAACTAGTTGCCACTGCTTATGACATAATGATGTTCCAAACACATTATATGTTGATGCTTTTATCAAATACATTTTTACTATTTATTATATTCATAGTCGATTTTTTCTTTCCCTTATTGTGCTGAAGTAACTGAGAATGGAAATTATGATATATATATATATATATATATATATATATATATATATATAACCATTGCAGTTGAAATAATGCTTCTTTTCTTCCTTATCTCCAGAATTGTACATATTTCTTAATATTTTATCCATTACACAAATAAACAATTTATAGCTCTATGTAATATAATAGAAAATAGAAACAGAATTTTCGTTCATACATGGGGTATTCATAATTTCCCCATTTCTCTAATATTTTCTAATCAAATCCTAGTGTAATTCTCACAACTAAGATTAATAAGGATACAGACACATTATGCACCTGCTTAAGTTTAAAAAAACCATTAGAGATACAATCAATGAAACGCGAATAACTTATATAACTTTGCTCACACTACACATTTGCTCTTTCTTAGAGTCAAACTAGTCTTCCTATGGTTACTTAACTGCACCAAACCCGTTTCTTATTTTCAAATGTCTTTGACAAATTGTAAAGTAACAACTGACAACATTGAGCATTAGTCCTTTTGAATAAAAGATCTTATTTGTTTCCTTTCTTCAATTTTATTTTTTTATATAATTGTATTTTTGAAGTATAGTTGACAAGCAATGCTATATTAATTTTAGGTGTAAAAATAGTGGTGTAAGGAGCAGTTCTATATGTCATGCTATTTTACAAGTGTCGCTACCATCTGTCACCATACAGCACTTTGACAATACCATTGTCTAGTTTCCCCATGCTGTATTTTTCATACTCATTATTCATTCCATTATTGGAAGCCTGAAGCTCCCACTCTCCTTCACCACTCTTACACATTCCCTTCCTTCCTTCACCTCTGGTAACCATCAATTTGTTCTCTATATTTGATTTTTTTTTTTAAGATTTTTAAATTTATTTATTCATGAGAGACACACAGAGAGAGACAGAGACACAGGCAGAGGGAGAAGCAGTCTCCACGCAAGGGGCCTGACTTGGAACTTGATCCTGGGTCTCCAGGATCAGGCCCTGGGCTGAAGGCGCTGCTAAACCACTGAGCCACCAGGGCTGCCCCTCTATATTTGATTCTTTAAATCAGTGGTCAGGCAGTGATGACCTAGGGACAAAAATCTAGCCAACAGCCTGCTTTCATACTACTCACAAGCTAAGAATGATTCTTATATTTACTTTAATAATTTTAAAAAATCAAAAAAGGATAATATTTTATGCCACATGAACATTATACAAAAATCCAAATTTCAGTGTTCAAAATGTTTTGTTGGAACCGAGTCATAATCAACCACTTACATATCATCTCTGTTCTTGGCTACAACAGTAGAATGGAGTAGTCATGAAAGCAACTGTGTGACCCTCAAAGCCAAAAGTATTTACCCCCTAACTCTTTACCTAAAATATTTTCTGAGCCCACTTTAAGCCTATGCTGTCTCATTCAGGTAGAAGATATAAATAGGATTGACTAGTCTCATAAGCAGCCAAGATGGAAGCAGTGAAAAGGATTTTAGGTTGGAGCAAAAAAGCCAGTTAGAAAAGTTTCCACTAGATGAATTGTTTCTTTTGATTGAACGGAATTTGTTCCACTGTGTTGAATCACTGTAAGACGATTATCATTTTGCTCATAGTTAATTGAGTAACCCAGACCATTTAGCTGGAACTAGACAAGCCAAAAACCAACCACTTTTTATTTATAGGTTTAGTTTATCCTTTTTAGTGTGGAAAAGAGCAAAAAAAAAAAATTCTGTATTTTATAAATCCTCAGTTTAACATCATTGGGAACCATAAGGCTGGGAGATAGAAAGAATGTAATTCTCAATCAAAGCCTTTCCTATTGTCATGCTTTTGGGGATCACACACTACGCACTCCCATTGGCTCATGGCTGATAAGTCTTATAAATATGTGAGTGGACTCATTCCTCTAACATGGCTCTGGTAATGGCATTTAGCAGCTCTTTCTTCTATGTTCATTGTCTTGCTGGATGATTGCCCAGCATCCAGTCTGTGGTTCCACCGCACTTCTTGAGCATGGAGACAAAAGGTAATGCCCAGAATAGATGCATCCAGTGTAGATTCTTCTCATATTGGCAAAGCAGTAAAAGCTAAAGCATGTGGACATATTTTTTCCCCCTATTCTTCTTAATAGTACTGTTACTCTGGGAAATTTATTTTTTGGGTCTCATGTCCTTATCTCTAAAACGTGGAAAATACTGAGCAGGATCAAGGAAGGAGAGTTATATCTAATATGCCCAGCACACACTATTGTAGCTATTTCTCTTATAGAACTGATGTACTGGAAATGTCGCAGAATAAAAATCTGTATCTTTATCTATATGAAAAAAAACTTTTTATCACATTGCAGCAAAAAATAACATTTTTTTGTTATTGACATTGCAGTAAATATCTACGCAACATAAAAGTGAACCCAAGCTCTAAGTCAGATTTCCTGTGTTGAAATCCTCCTCTAACACTTTCTAGCTGTTTTAATGTAGACAAGTTCCTTCACAGAGTTGAGCATCTTTTTTTCTTTTCTTTCTTTCTTTCTTTCTTTCTTTCTTTCTTTCTTTCTTTCTTTCTTTCTTTCTTTCTTTCTTTCTTTCTTTCTTTCTTTTTTTTTTTCATTATAAAGCTGGGAAGATATCATCCAACACATACATTTGTTGAGAGAATTAAAGTACAAAATGTGGAACAAAATAAGTGCTCCCCAAATGTGAGCTATATTAATATAAAAGTAGCAAAACATTCTACAGCTTCACTAGACAGAGTTAGATTTCAGCATTTAAGTGTGTTAACTACTTGAGGTGACAACATCACAATTTATTCAGCAAAAGTCTGGCTCACTACAAGCATACAGGTGCTCATCAGGTACCTGATCTCAAGCTTGCATTGATCCTGGGGTGGGGGTGGGGGGACAAGCCTGGAGACTGACCGTGATCTTTTTTAGAACCTAAAAGGTCCCTTCCAGACAGCACTGTCCTTGCAGTTTTGAGATGCACCGTCAAAATGTGGCTTCTGACCAACTCTGTTCTTGCCTTGCCACGCCTTTGGCTTTCTGAACACTGAACCACTTCTTTGCTTCCAGTTGTTTGGCACCTGCAGTCCTTTGTGTTTAATTTTTTTTTTTTTTAAATTCCTCAACTAGAGAGTCTCTCTCCCAATTTTTTTTTTCCAATGCCTTTACAAGTTGCTTAGACTCCCTTTTCCTCAGTTAGGATTTACTAAGTGGATAAACCATCTGGCTAACTTGACCTTTCACGTGACATCCAGCTTATGATCTATCTTCATACTCTAGCATGCTACCAGAGTTAACTTTGAATAGGGTTGTTAGAGGTATTTGTAAACAAATTCCCTATTATGAAGAGATAATAAAGACTCAACGGAGATCAAAGGCCAGATATCATACTCGCCACAATACATCCATATGCGGTACATTAAAATAAGGAATTAATCAAAACATTAGAAATAAAAAATGTCTTCTTCTTGGGAAAAGATACATGTCTCTACACAATATTTGGAACACAAAGGAATTATAATGGAATTCCAAATACAACTGTGACCAAAAACTACAACATAAAATTTTTAAAATGCAAGTAAAACACGATTTTAAGTAATATCTACTAGAGTGAATACAGGACAAAATTAATAGAATTTGTCCTACTAGTTCTCCTGCATTGTCTCCTGTAGAGTTTAGTGATATCCACATCAAGGGTTTGGTGATGGACTTAATTCAACTGGGGAAGGGATAATAGTCCCTGCAGGGGCATGAAGAGACCCAGGGCACTTCCCCATTGCTTCACATCTGCTTGGGCCTCATCCCTCATCGGATGTCAGCCACAGCTCTAGGACACAGTTTTGTGCGGCCTTTGTCCCATTTGGAGCTTTCATTGCCTCACCTCAAGTATGTACCATACACACTTTGCCCATGACCTGAGAAGTCTATGATTCCAGACAGGTGGATACCTGCTGGAGCTCACTTGACCTTCACGGATTTTTAAACTGGTTCTAAGAAGGATGAATTTCCTCCTCCCCTGCTCCAGGGCAATCCTTAATCAGTAAGAGTTAAGAGCCAATAGATAAATGATTCTCCCTTTCATTGCTCGGCAGACAATTCTGAAATGCATTTTGTAGGAGTACTCAGACGTTCCCAGTAGGATTGTACACCATTACCCACAGTGGTAGCCAACTTTATAATAATCCTTTATTGGCTTTTACTAATTGCCTTTTCCTCCTTCCCTATTTCGCTCTGCCTAGTTATGCAGGCCTGCTGCCTGTGATTGACTTCCAAATAAATTCCCCTCAGGTGAGCTCTTGCCTCGAGCTCTGGTTCTGTGGATTCCAGACATGGTTCATGGTATATGACTATTTTGTTCAGCAGTGTGCTAGCACTGCAATTATGCAATTACGGATAGAAACAACTCTGTCTTTCCTGTTTACAATTATGTTACTTAGTTTTGGGTATTATCATTTAGCTTTATTCAAGGGGTATAAAGTATAAATAAAATAGTCGCGATAACTACTTCAGTTAATACATGATCTAGGTATATTTCACTCATAAATCTATTTCTTCCCGGAAGAAGTCATTTTTCTTTTTAAGGAATCCATTATATCCTGCTTCATATTTACACATTAAATTTTATTTTTTATTTTTTCTTCTTTATTTTATTTTTTTTATATTTTTTCTTCTTTAACCAGATACTGTTTCCTATGTTACTAATAAGAGAAAAAATAATACTTAATGATATTGTATTTCTTTATTTTATTTATTTATTATTATTATTATTTTTTCCCACTACACCCAACACTCTCCTAATGCTCTCACACAAGCTTTGCTTCTTCTCTCTTTTGGGTCTTGAAAATTCTCTTTGATGTGTTTTCTTTTAAGCAACACTTCAAACCTAAGAATAATATTGGCTGTATCCATGGGAAATACTTTCAGAAAAGTTGGACTTTTCTTAACTTTCTTTTGGAGAATGTCAAGTTAAACTTCACATTTACAAATACTTCCTATTTATAGACACAAAACAAAATTAAAATTGATTTTTCTCTTTTTTGCCAATAGTTGGAAATGTTATAGAGCTGTATTTTCCAGTCCAAAATACTTCTCTATATATATTACACCAAGACTTCAATAGCTACAACAGCAAACATGTCAAAAAAACAAAACAAAACAAAACAAAACCCAAAAAACTGGGCTTTCACATGTTCACAAAGTTTGCACTTTGCTTTTAATCCAGATACAGATATTATATCCACAGCCCTCCTCTCAAATGTTATAAATTCAATAAAACAAATTAAAACATAAGCTATTTCAGATCAAAGAGTATCTTAAAAAGGCAATTAGATTAACATAGAATCTTACTGTATCAGAATTCCTTATTGTTGAGTTGACTATGCTTCAGGTCTAGAATGTTCTCTCTCTACTCACCCACCTGACACATCCCTATGTATAATCTGACTCCACCCAAACAGATAGAAAAGCCTCTTTCACTTTCTCAGTACTAGTCTCAGTTTATTTTTATTTTTTACATGTTTCTTTGAAATTTGCAAATAGTTCAATTATAGCAATCCCCAGAGACTACATCTTTTAAAACATCTAAACATGTTACCCACTGCCCAGTCATGCTTCACATACTCAGGATCTCTTGCTTAGAATATTGCAAGTCCTTTTCCCTTCCTATAATAGGACCAGAGCTATTTCCATGACACAGATACAATTCTATCGGTACTTGACTATCACATTGGGTCAAAAGTCCTAAGTTGGAAGTCGGCAGACATTACAAACATGTTAGAAGAACTCGATTACATTATTTTTTTTTCTGCCATTTTGTAGTTGCAAAGTTTTATTTTTCTAAGAGTCCTTTCAAACACAAAAAAAGAAAATCTCCAAATGGAGATATTTATCTCACAGGGTTCTCATGAAGATCAAATGAAAAGACACCTGCTAAGTGGCTGGCATCCTGTCGGATACATTTCCACCACTAGCCTTCTACTTGCTACATGCCAGCAACTGCGCCTTATGTATGGTTTCCTAAGCAAGCTGTGTTGCTAGATGTTTCCATTTCTTTTTCCCCAACTATACTCACCAGCACTGAAGGCCTTGGATTTCACAGAAATATGAGTCACCGCAGCTTTCCTTGAACATTTCTGGCATTGCCCCATTACACTTTATCTTACTTTTTCCATTTTGCTAATACTCCACCCTCTAAGTTCAAAAACCCATTTGAAACCTATTTACTCCAGTAAGTCTCTGCTATTGGAAATAATATTTACGATTTATATTAGTTCTCTTTTTTTGGAGACCGAAAGACCAAAGAGAGCCATGGAAACATGCATGTTATGTAAGTATTTTAGGATGGAAAAAAAAAATTCCTATCGGGGAAGAGAAATGGGAACATCATAAATTCCAAATTTTAAATTAAAGGAAATCTTCTTCCTAATATATTTTAGCTTATTTTGCCCAAGTCACTGAAAATAAAGACCTTTGAATTTCTTAAAATCCAACAAATTATTAGGCCCTGGTGACATGGAAATGTGTCTGGGATAGTTATTTGACAGCACCGCAAAACACTTTCCCAGAAAAGGAAAACCTGAAACAGCTGATATCTATCCTCTGTGCCACCACATTTTACAGCATGAAATACTTTACATATACATAGGAAGAAAAAAACACCCTTTTAGAATCATTCATCAAATGCTTAAAAGCAAAACAAATTAAAGAGTTGGGGTCGTAGCATAGTCATAAAAACTGCTGCAGTCAATGTCTAAGGGATTGCTGCTTATTTTTCACACAATAAAAATGAACCAAAGCTCGAAAGGAAGGTTGATTAAGAAAAAGACAATTATTTGGTAAATGGAATAAAAAGAATGAAAAACAGCCTATTTATGCCATTTTCTGTTGGACAAAATGGAAAAAAATCTGCAATAGTATTTCAACATTCCCAGATCTTCGGAGAGCCACTCAACAGCTTAATACAGCAGCCAGGAAAGAAAGTGCACATGATTACAGGGATTTTTTTTTTTTTTCTGCTGTAACTCTTCAGTCAAGAATACATGATTTGGGGATTAGTAAATAACAAATATTATACTTTATGTAAATTAGTGTCCATGACTGCATTCACAGGGGTAAAATACTGGTATGTATTTATGTGCTTTGAAATGAGCTATCTTTGGCTGATATCTACGGGAAAAAGCACATTCGCAGAGCACAGTCTTATCAACTCAAACCAAACTAGCCCAAGAATCTGAGAAGCCTGGAGCTCCCTGTGGCGGACCTGGGAGTGTGCTGTTCAGAGGCACAAACTGGGAGGATGGGGCTGGTGGGAGTTCTGCTTCCTCACGTCCTACATCCATTTCCAAGTCAAGGCCCTGTTGTTATTCTTGGATCCTGCTCAAGCCAATGACTCAGCAAGGTATTAGTACTTGAGAGGTCAGTCTTCCTGGCCGGTGAATGACCTGCCAGCCACAGGGGGTGTGATAGATGGGAGGACACTGGCACTGGATGGTGGTACTAGGCTGTAGGAAGGTAATGAAGAGTTTAGGGTCATTATCACACAATTGAAAACCCATTAGTAGAGACTGAGAGTTGCCCTGAAGCTCCAGTGGCTTCCAAAGAAGCCCCCATCTCACAGGACAGAAGGCAGGAAGGGCTGAACCTTGACTCTAGGGTGTAGTGATCAGGATGTTGGAATTTCCAAGGCAGTTGAGTGTTCAAAGGTGATCTGTCAGAGTGAAGTCAGGGACTGAATTGTGAAAACCTGGAAACCCTACAAAAGACATTGGGAACATGTTGGCATGTTGGAACTGTTGTTATCGCTAAGGGCCCAGTAGCTCAGCTACTGAGAGGTCCCGGAGGACACTTCTGAATAAGAACACGTGAAGCAATGACCATGCCAAGGGGACATATAAACTACGAATACCCAGAGTTTGTAGGGCTAATCAGCGTTCTCTCTGCAAGATGACCCTTTGCAGTTTTAAATAGTTCTCCCAAGGAATTGAGGGCCGTGTTCTTCCAGGAGACTCTACGGGGCAGCCTGTTTGCTTTTTCCAGCTGCTAGAAGCCGACTGCATCCTTGGCTTGTGGTCCCTTCCTCCACCTTCAGAAAGCACCACTTACCCTTGCTTTAGGTGTCACGTCTCCACCCCTGACCCTCCTGCTTCCCTCAAAGAGGGATGATCATGGTGTCATTGGGCCCACTTGGAGAATCACCCCAACCCAAATTATTAACTTGATGTCATCTACAATGTTCCTTTTCCCAAGTAAGGTAACATACGTAGTTACGGGTTTCAGAGGATAGGGTAGGGACATCTCTGAAGGTGTTATTCTGACCCACCACAAAATTAAATTTTCTTCAGCCTGTTAATGATTTTTCAAGATGTTGCGGCTTTTACTGCCTCTCACAAATTTTGAGAAGGTGGGTTTTCATTTTCATTTAGTCTAGTTTTTAAATCACGTTTGAGATTTCTTTTTCGACTTTTCCGTCATACAGAAGTGTGTTGTTAATCGCCACATATTTCACGATTTTCCAATTCTTTTTCTGTTACTGATTTTTCGTTTAATTCCCTTGTGGCCTTAAAGTGGACACGGCATGATTTCTATTTTTAAAAATGTCAAAAGACATGTTTTATGGCCCAGAATGTGGTCTAGTTATTTCATGTACACCTGAGAAGAATGATTATTCTGGGGTTTTTGGACAAAGTATTATATAGATGCAAAGTGCATCCACTTCAGTGATGGTGTTGAGTTCAACGATGTCCTTACTAATTTTCTCCCTGCTGGGTCTGTCCAGCTCAGAGAGTCTCCAACTATACAGTCTCCAACTATGATCAGAGATTCATCTACTTCTCCTTGAGTCAGTTTTAGCCTCTCATAGTTTGATGCCCTATTGTTATGCACATACATGTTAAGAATTGTTATGTCTTCTTAGAGAAGTGACCCCTTGGTCATTACATCATGCCCTTCTTTATCGGTGACAACTTCCCTTGCTGTAAAATCGGCTCTGTCTGAAATTGATTAATTAATTGACAGAAGAACCAGGGTAGTGTAGGGTGATACTGTATCCATTATTCCTCAAAAGATCTCTTTATTTCTCCAGTTCCAGAAAAAAAGGCTTTTTGTGGGGGATGAGGGAAATGTTGATCAGCTCATTGGGGGAAAACTGGAGTCTCGGGCAGCGAAGTGTCTCTCATCAAAGGGTTTTGTCCTCTATATCATCATGTTCTCACATTTTAAGGAAATGTCTCAGATCTGTAAACTGGATTGAAGATCATGACTTCACAATGTAGCCACTGAGTCAGCCTTTTGTTCATGAGGTCTCGACCCTTTCCCTTTATACAAGTCACATAAAATCACCACTGGTGGCAGTTTTCACTGCCTTTGGAATACTAGGGTCTATCAGCCACTGTCACAGGCCTTTGTGATTCAGAGCTTCTTGTTCACAATCACAGTGAGGAGTGTCCTTCACGAGGAACATATCCACCGTGCTTCACTGGTATTGCCAAGGGGCCTCAGTGACCCTGGAGTTCTGTCACCATTCATTACAATAGAGAGCTTATCTCCCTTAAAATATCTCCTATGTACACTCAATCCAGATCTACAGTGGATTGATAGCACTGTCTTAATTATTTGTCCTTCCCCATCCACCAATAGGCCGTTCCTTATTCCTTTAATAAATGAAATGTGTTCATCCCCCAGGGAAACACCGTCAGCCAGTGAGACATCACACAGCCACTAGGCAGTTGTACGTTTGAGTTTGGATCTCACACAGGAGTACCAGTCTATCTCATCCTCCCTTGTAACTAAGCTACTCTAAAGTCATGGGTGGAAGGTTCAGACCAGTCTGTCTCCAATCATAGAAGTCTAGCTTTTCAAAAGCCTCCATACGTGCTTTCTGGTTTTCACCTCATGTCTTGCCTTGGTGGTTGGCCAACTGGAGTCTGTCATTCCCTGTCTTCACTGTTTGGGTTACACTGAACAAATAATCGTATTATGTAACTCAGAGAACTAGAGCTACTGCATGAACCAATATATCCCCCTGTTACCCGTATTCTACCCTAATTCCTCCACCTGGGAAAATCTTACTAATTTCAATGCTATTGCATGATAAATACTATTAACTCTCTACTTATCAACAGCAGTAGCTTTCTTGTTTCCATTTCAAAATCTTATGCTGGAGATCTGTTTTTTTCTAGGACCACTTCTGGTAATGACTGTATTAGTACGAGGCCACCCACATGCTGACCATGAGACGAGAATCCACGTGAATCTAGGTTTGGGGGAAAATGACCCAGGGGAAGGAAGGGAGGAGGGATTTTTCATAAACCAGTTTATACCATAAACAACTAGAGATTTTTTCCACTGACTTTCTAGTACTTAGGTAAACACAAATGAGAACAGGGGAATAGTTACACACCAATTCTGTGAGTCATCGTGGAGGGTTGTTTGATTGATTACTAGCACACCCAGCATGCCACGCAGGAAGTAAGGAGGGCTTAGCCATTGAAAGCCACAAAGAGAACTGTAGGTGTAGCTTTGGAAGTTGAGCTTGTGTACACCACGTTGGTGGGGGTGGGGGGGGTGGCAAAGTATAAAAGAAGAGTTTAAACAGCTTTAGCTATGAGGTGTTTTACATTTTAAACCTAAAAAAGAATCCCAAGAGATGGGTACTTCTGTAATCCTTAGAAATTAGATCCAGCTGGGTTAGAAAATTTTCCTAAAAGTAATTACTAAATAGTGGGGGTGTAATTCGAAATCTAGAAGCGTCAGGCCAGATTTCTGAATGTAATCTCCACAGCTAATATCATTTCTATAGATTTTTGAGATGCAAAATATATCTCTGGTAATTGTAAATTACAAATAAACAGTACAATGCTACAGAGTAAATGTTAAAGTATATTCTTATTGTGATCAGGGTTAGCTTTTGAATAATGTATTTAACACCCGGAACCAATAGAAATGATTTATTCTTAGTTGTTATTTAAATATTCTTAAAAATTGAAGTAATCAATATTTTAAAAATATGCATTACTCTTCATCAAAATACAGTTCTCTCCATGAGAGAAGTCCCTCTAGCAATATTGTAGTATTTAAAATATATCACTGGCAGAAATTGCTCTATTGTACAATAATATTAATAGGATAGCTTCTTTAGATAGAAAACTACCACATCTCAGTAATTCTGCTACAGATTAGGCATTCTCAGTGTGTGGCCACCTCATGAACCAATCATGAAATGGCAGTATTTTAGGCAAGTTAAATGGACAAACAGAACGAGTTTTGTTTTGTTGTTTTCTGTTGTTGATGTTGTTGTTTTTTTTTTTATCTAATCGATGCCCTGATCTTAGAATTCTTATGTATGTCATATGAGTGTATAAAATCTGCTTTTACTGTTGCTGATTGATTTAATATTAGCTTGTTGACTAAAATGCCGATCTTTGAAAATGACAAATATTATAAATTCTTGCAATAGTTATACTTGGTCAAGTGAAAAATTGTTTATAACTAAAATCTTTTTTAATTTCCATTGCTAATGGCCGTGCTTCTTCATCTCATAGTGCCTTTGTTAAAGGAATGGTTTTCATTTTAATTAGCTCTGTTTCCATTTGCTGAATATCTTGCTATCCAGAACCAATTGGATTTATGCTTTAGCATTTCCTCACAGCACTGCTCCAATCTATACTAATTAATAATTTTTAAAAAAAAAAACTTTAAAATCTAACCTCTAATTTTATATAGAGCAGCACTTGCACATTTTTTATTCTTTCTCCCAGGGCACTTATTAGGAAAAATGGCCACTAGTTCTTTAAATGATGCTAAATTGCCAATTGATTCAAAGGAGATTGGCTTTCTTTTCACATTTTCCTAGCTATCTTCCTTTTAACTGATATTTAATGTATGATTTCACACCTTTATTTACATATATTCCTTTGTGTTGCTTTGAAGAGTAAGAAAGATCAGCTGATGGATCCATAAGAATGGAATAATGGACTTAAGTTGACTTTTCTTGACTACTTTATTTAAGATAGGTCTGTCTGCGGATGTAGGATTTATTATTATTCAGGTATGGTGAAGCCAGCAGGTCAGGAAATGATTGCCATTGATGACTCACAGTTCGGAGGAGCAGGAGATCGCTCCACTCCACGCAGGGCCCTGCAAGAGAACACCAGTATTAGTCACAGGCTGAGAGAGAGTAGGGAATTTCCAGGGAAAGACTTTATAATGGTTTTCCTGGGAAGGAATGGGCAGGGCAGGGTAAGCAATCCAATCAGATTCGGGATTAACAAATTTGAAAAATTTTGCCAGGCTCTAGAGTGAGGGGATTGCCTTTAGCTGTCTCAGACCAGCCCTGTGAGGAGATTAGGGCCAGGGATAAAGGCCCCAAGTGAAAGTCCAATAAAGAAGGAAGGAGAAGGAACGCCCGGTGGATGGCTTACTTTGCGTATGAATGGCACGCCCGCTGGAGAGTCTGATGCTGTCTGTAGGAGTTAGGTTAACCTTTTGTGGTCTGGAGGGCCCAGGTATCAGAGACAGTAGAAAATGCGGTTCATACAAGGTCTACACTCTATTTTTTAGCAGTTTCTGTGTGAAATTCAAGCAGAAATTTTCACACACTGCCTTAAGTTTTACAAATGTTCTTGAGTACATCTGTCCTATTTTTATGGCTATATTTGTGTGTGTATGTGTCTGAGTGCTTGTGCCAGTGTGTGTGTGTGTGTGTGTGTGTGTGTTTTAATACATCTGTCCACTGGACAATGAAATTTGTTTTGGTGTTAAATATAAATATTTATCTCACATGTTTTTAATATTTTTCATAAATAATTCTTTATTAATAAATTATATGCAGAACATGTGAGTGCTTTTAAATTCACTGATAACTCCAGTATCCCCATGTGTTCCAATCTTTCATGGTGATCTTTACATCCAGTATCTTAATAACTTATTTAAGAACCCATTTTCATTTCCTCCCTTACTAATGTCTTTGAGGTCTTGAAGGCAGGAGAGAAGGGGAGCTGTGTTACTCTACCCTCCTTTCTCACCACAATCCTGCTTCCTTTGTATGTTTGATCCTTCCTTACTCTAAACTGAGTATGGGACTCAGCTTCCTTTTTATTACCCGAAATAAGAGATACACAATACTCTTATGATCGTCTCTATTGAAAGTTTGGTGATACACAAGGGTGAGTACTCCACATAATCAGAAACCACTTTGGGCTAAAAGGCAGATAACGTTGTTTTTCAAATTTAACTGGTCATTTAAACATAGGACAGCTTAGGAAATTTCTCTTTTCTTATCTCCAAAGAGTCTTTAATTGGACTCTGAATTGTCCATGTCTTCAAATTTCTGTCCTTTTCTCCTCCCCACTTGCTTATTTTAGAAGCACAATATTCTATCATTTTATCATGCAGATCAAATTAATTATTATTATTATTTTTCTTTTTTGCTAAAGCCTCTCCCAAGGGAATTGGCCATTTGAACTCTTTACCAACAATAAGACTGTCAACAACATCACAATAACAAGGACGGTAACAAAAGTCAAAATGTTTTCATAAAGCCAAGGCCTATCTCTTCCAAGCTGGTGATTATAAACACCTAACCAAACTCCAGCTAGTTTGTAAAAACCCTCTCACTCCCATCACAGTATATATTACATAAAATTTGCGCCTGAAATGCAATATCTAGTACTAGAGCACAAAGTTAACCTAGAAAGGATTCACAAATGCCACTTTATCACTGTTCAGGGACTTGAACAGGAAAAACTTAATTATTAATAAGTTCATATCAAATGAATCTGGTCCTCGAAGTCCTGGAGCACTTATCCAGATTTGATCTAGTATTCCCTCTTGGAGAGCATCTTGTAATCTTTTCCTTTCAGGACTTTCTGTGGCTGTGCAAATATAATTTTGTGTTAATATTTTTTAAATGTCTCTCGTTTGTTAACTCTAAGCTCTATAGAGCAGAGGTAGCTTGTCCTATCCGCTGCTGTATCCCCTCGTGTCTGGGGAGTGTGTGGCACTGGGAGGACTCTCTTATTAAATGAATAAATGTAAGTCTGTGGTTTGAAGGATGAATATACTCATTCAACTACAGTTTGTTTTTTTAAAGGTTTATTAATTTATTCATGAGAGAGACAGAGAGACATACAGAGACACAGGCAGAGGGAGAAGCAGGCTCCATGCAGGGACGCTCCACCACTGAGCCACCCGGACACCCCTCAACTAGTTTTAATCAAAGTTACTATATACTGAGGCCATAATGCATGCCAAGAAATATGTTAAGTTCTTTACACTCATAATGCGTTTTAATTTTGACAACCTCATAATTATTAGCTCAATGTGTAGCCAGAACACAAGTAGAGTTAATACAATATTTTCCAGGTAGTGACCAGTCTGAGACTTGAACCATATTGGCAGAATCCAAAGCCCATTCCCTATATTTTCTCTTGCTTTACGTATATGTTTTTTAAAGTTACGTACATACTGTTGTAAGAATTTGGATATTAAGTCTTCTTTTTACTCTCCACAACAGAAGAGAGAGAATAATATTTCCTATTTCTTTTTTTTTTTTTAAAGATTTTATTTATTTATTCATGAGAGACACAGAGAGAGAGGCAGAGACACAGCAGAGGGAGAAGCAGGCTCCATGCAGGAAACCCGACGCAGGACTCGATCCCAGGACCCCAAGGTCACGAAGTGAACCAAAGGCAGACACTCCACCACTGAGTCCCCCAGGTGCCCCAATATTTCCTGTTTCTCATGGAAAGTCCCCCAGTATAAGCTGAACTCCCAATCAGTCTATGAAGACTCTTTACAAACTCTACAAAGCTTAACATCATTTGTTACACATGCTTCTGACTCCCTCTAAAATCCTCTCTGCAATTCGTTGGTAGAGCAAGCAGACAGTGAGTCCACCACCTGGTCCTTTTATTTTCTTTGTACTCAGAATAGGACTCTCATCATTACTCTTGTGATCTCGTGGCTTTGGGAAAGTAATAAATAGGTGATTTCCCCCAGAAAGACCAGAATCACTGACAAAGAAGAACCGCATTGGGTAACTTTGACCAAAGTTTCAGTAAGGGTATCCTGTACTCAGTGGTGCTGTCAATAATGTCATAATGTCATGTCCTAACATGGATTTCAGACTTAAGGAGCCTTGGATATCCTCTGGGAAATGCTAAAGTGAGGGGTTAATTTACCCAGCTCCAAGGAGGATGGGGTCTTCAACATTGTACTTTCTCTCCTGAATAATTTATATGATTAGGTTTCAATTCTCTTTTCTTGACTAAAATACGGTTACCAGTAGTGGTTAATTTGAAGACTCTTATTTTATTACTATATAAGTGTATTTTATTTAAAGATAAAATGAAATTTTATTTTGATTTTTTCCTATTATTAGAGACCATTATCCTAAATTCAGTCAGTATCTCCTAATAGTTTTTGGATGGTGTAAACATTTGACTCTTTGAAAACTCTCTGTGGTCTGGTAAATACTGGTGAGGATCCTGAATAAACAATATTAATTTGTTTCTTTTAAATTACATTAAATTAATATTTACTCCACTTAATTTATTAATATTAAATTTCATTTAAGTTTGCCATGCTCTTATGTTTGCATTATGAATGATGGCACAGAGTGACTTACATTCTTAGCATTAATAGCCTATATTGTCTTATAAGAAAACATTATAAGATGGAACACTTACTATTTAAAATGGATTTACAAATTCAGTAAAACTTTTTAACAATAAAGCATGTGATCTTCATAAAGGTAGGCTGTTCTGATATATTAAAGAATCCCTCAGCAGCCATATGGCATAAATCATTCATATCATTTGGCAAAGTACATTATTCCTAAGTAATTAGCTTGAATGGCCATATGATGCTACACAATCTATTTTTGCTCATTTTCAATCTCAGTGGCTTTATTAAACATTGTCATTTTAAAAACTATTATAAATCCAGTTTTGAGAAGCCAGATTACTTGATGATGCCATAGTAAAGCTATTTCAGAAAAAAAATTACTGAAATATTTGGTTACCAAGAATACATTATTTTGATCAATGTCTGTTGTTACCCCCTCACTATTCTTCCAGTCTCTGAAATATTCATTTGTTTTCTTTTCTACCATAGAAACAATCTTAAATATTTTTAAGCCAAGATGTTTGAGACTACAGAAATATTTAATCTCACCAATTTAATACTTAAGTATTACCTTAATATTCCTCAATTTTTATGACAAAAATCTGCCACCTGCACAAATCTGGCCTGAGGTAGGCACTAAATAGTCTTGGGTTTCAGCTATTACTCCCTATTGTAAAGATTGGCCCATCAGAGCTAGGACAAAACTTTGTCACATGAACTATGTGCCTTTAATGAGCTTTAGATGAATCATGCCAAGATACCACACAGAGATTTTGTTTCAAAACCCCATAAGAAATTCGTGAGGAAAGGATGGATTCTTAGACCCTTATGAATCTCATCTCTACAAACATTCCTCTTCATGGAAGGGAGATAGTAAATGTCTCGTATACACATATACTTCCTTGCTCACTTGCTCCATCTTAATCTGTGTACTTTCATTTCCTTTGTTTCATTCAGTCATACATGGATCACTCCTGAAAACTGAGTAGGCATTGGGTCAACAAAGAAAAACCTAATTAATTCCACAAATTTCAAACAATAAAAATAACATTTCTGTGATCATGAAGCCATGAAATAATGTTAATAATAACAACAAAAGTCTTCCTATTTGAAATTTATGATCTCTTTACTAAGTGACTGGAACAAACGTTAAACATAAACGAGATAGAAGAATTCCTAAATATATATCTATATCTATATCTATATCTATATCTATATCTATATCTATATCTAGATAAAAAGGAAGCTACATGTCAGAATTTATTAGGAACATATAAGGGAATGATGTGAAAATTCATGATGTTAGATAATTTTTGATAATTAAATTTATATGTGGAATAAAGAAATTAATTTGAATAGTTCTATGCAAATAAATGTTAAAACCTAGATGAAATGATTTAGTAATATCACCCCCAATGGATGACATATTAATTATAAGAGTAAAATTATATCTTTGAAATGGAGAGACTTGTGGATATCACCTTAACCAAGTGATCAAAATTTAGCGTTTCTGGTAACAGAAACCATCTGACATTCGTGTGCCTTCTAATATGATGCAATGGAAAACACAAAACACCTTGTTTAGAATAGTCTTGCAAAATGCATTTGTGTGTGTGTGTGTGTGTGAGTGTGTATTCTGAATTTAATGTTGAAACAATCAAGTAAGATGAAATATGCTACTTTCTGTAAGGCAACTGACCTAGATTCTTTAATATTGTTAATGTCATGAAAGACATTAGAAAAAGAAAAAAATGAATATAGACATATATATTAACCATATACTGAACGATTATATAAATATATATATCATACATACATACGTATGTGTGTGTTTATTTATTTATTTATTTATTTATTTATTTATTTATCATTCTTAAATTTGGGAAGAGTGACCATGGTATTGTGGTAATGGAGAAATGTATTCAAATTTTAGTGGAGAAATATAATGAGATCTGCAACTTAATCTCAATTTTTTTTTACTAAGGAAAGAAAACAGAGAGATAAACATGAAATGCAGCAAAAAATCTGACAAATTGTTAACAATTTGTGAACTACGTGAAAGGTACAAGTGTTCAATGGTACTATTCCTCCAACATTTTTGTAGGTATAGAAAAATTTCAATTTAAAACGTTGGGAAAAACTGAACTGCCTAAAATAAGTAAAAAGTCAACTATTGATTCCATTTTTACGCTATATTGAAGTATTTTTCTTAAAGCATACATTACTTCTTAGAACCATAATCACGATATAATTTATGGACTTAATTGGCCGTATTCTCTTTTTCTCTCTCACTCTCTGTTTCTGTATACACGCTCGTGCACACACACACACACACACACACACACACCATAAGACAACCTGAAATATGCAGCACTGTAATCTTGTTTTCCTTTCTCAGTCTTAGGGATATTGATTGGTCCTGATTGGAGAGCAGAAAAAAACTGAATGATTTTTTACCTTAATAAAGAACTCCTACGGAGTAAAAAAAATGTGTACTATCAGAAAGCTAAGCAGCACATCTAAAGGCAATCAACGGGATTTAAACTAACAACCTTCAAATATAACTAATGGTATAATCAACGTTCTGAAAAGTAGGTTCATTACGGAGTGTTTGGATTAAGGTCAATGAGTATAGGGCAGCATTTGTGTTATTGTGACAATGTGCAATCCTGTCACTCAACCATTCCATTAGAAACAAAAAGTATGCAGGGGTTCCCTCCACTTACTTTTTATAGTTGGAGTTATTATCGGTCCATATTGAGGCTAAATGCTTACCCACTTGAGTTGTTCGTTTCAATTCCCAAATGCCCACACAAACCTTGCAGTTAGCAGCATGATTTGACATTGAAATGCAAAGATCTCAGAAGTCTTCTGAGAGAATTGATCTTACAGAAAATAATTTTTGATGAATTTAATACATAGCACTTATTCTTTCTGGAACCCATTTTGCCTCTCTTAGGGTTCATGGGGTGGCACCATTATGCAAAAACATCACATTCTAGACCTCAAATTGTGTCAACGTATGTCACAATACTTAAAACCAAAAACACGGGTCATTTAAAAATATTGCACAGCAACTGAGGACATTATAAATATTTTAAATGCTGTCATCTCCCCTATTGTATGCAATTTCTCTTTATTCTGAGGTAAATATTCTGCCTAGATGATGCCTATCAATAAATAAAAAGGAACTACCAAGGAAAAGGGATATAGAATTAGATGAGGTCAGTGTAGATGATTAAAAATTTCTTTCAATCATAATACCTTGAATTATAGTGAGATTTTTTTCCACTAAATATTTTAGAGTATTTCTGGTTAAATAATGAAACTTTTCAAAGATATTAAATGCCAGAAAATACAGCTATAGTGAGACTCAACAACATTCTATTTACTACTATGTTGCAGCTTAGAGCCTTTTCTGATTTTATTTTTTATTTTTTTTAAAGATTTCTGATTTTAAATCATGTCTAATTTTCAATAAAGAAGTCTAGGGGGATCCCTGGGTGGCTCAGCAGTTAGGCACCTGCCTTCAGCCCAGGGCGTGATCCCGGAGTCCTGAGATCAAGTCCCACATTGGGCACCCTCCGTGGAGCCTGCTTCTCCCTCTGCCTGTGTCTCTACCTCTCTCGGTGTATCTCTCATAAATAAATAAATAAAATCTTAACAAAACAAAGGACGAACTCTAGGTATCTAGTAAACTCTATGTTTACTGTGATATTACAGAAAGAGAGGAAAAAAGAAAGAAAGAAAAAGAAAGAAGAAGAAAGAAAGAAAGAAAGAAAGAAAGAAAGAAAGAAAGAAAGAAAAAGAAAGAAAGAAGAAAGAAGAAAAGTAACTTTGATAGGCCCTAACATCAGCATTTCCAAGATGAGGAAGCCAAATTTCACAACAAAAGAACAGCCGGCATTACTTCCTATTTGAAGAAACCCTACTACAGGTATATAATAAGTATTGTCCAAATCATGCAAAGAAATCAAACGTCACTAAAAGATTTAGTAGTTCTGATTCAATGTGCTCCATTTTGATGGGTCTAAGAACTGGGAGATCTAGAAATATTGTAGCAGACTTAATGAAATGCATCCAATATCTTTGATTGAATCTTCAGGTTTCAAATCACTTGACCAGATACATGCAACATGCTCTAAATGGTACTATATTCATAATGCTTAATTAAAATCATATGAAATTCTAGTAGTCCATTATTATCATACTAGTGACTCCTGAGCTGTTGATGCCAACTTTGTTTTACATTCAGCTACCTCTCTTTCTTTCAAATTTTAATTATCTTTCTTAGAGGACAAGTCAATTAGTCAATTCAGCTGTAAATTCACTAGAGAGCGTCCTGTGTTAGCTGCAATTTCTGAAGGTTTATGTGATCAGTGATGATAAAGCATCTAGGATCTACATTCTTTTTATCCTTCCCCCCAAGAAAACTACAAATTTTATCCTCTGCATTTATTTGACACTTTGAACATATGAGCATATCTTTTTAAATTTTTTTTAAAGTTTTTATTCATTTATTATGAGAAACACAGGGAGAGAGAGAGAGAGAGGCAGAGACACAGGCAGAGGGAGAAGCAGGCTCCATGCAGGGAGCCCGACGTGGGACTCGATCTGGGGTCTCCAGGATCAGGCCCTAGGTTGAAGGCAGTGCTAAACCGCTGAGCCACCCTGGCTGCCCATGAGCATATCTTTTGACTTATCAGTTTAAAAGTCATTGAAAAATAAATAAATAAATAAATAAATAAATAAATAAATAAATAAATAAATAAAAGTCATTGCAACACTAGTTGTATTTCAAAAATGAAATGCTGCAATTTTTATTTTGATAGATTCTAAAATTACTTCCTCCCTTAATTATGTCTCTGCACTGCCTCTTTTTCTTTAAGTTATCAAGTGAATGATTTCTGTCAAACGAAGTATAAAAATATATCTATTCATTTTTTATTATTTTTATTTTTTTAATATTTTATTTATTTGTGGGAGACACAGAGACACAGGTAGAGGGGGAAGCAGGCTCCCTGAGGGGAGCCCAATGCAGGACTCAATCCCAGGACCCCAGGACCATGACCTGTGTAATCAATTTTTTATTCACATCGTCTAGTTTTGTGCCTGCTACATATGAGACACTAAACACATGTTGGATAAAACAATGGACTAATGTTTTCTCTGATTTCCTGATAACTCCCACCCAGAACTTTCCCCTTTTTTATAAGCACTTATTTTTACCACTTACAACATTTTAATATGTTGCTTTGCACTAACTTTAAGCATATATTTTACTATTATTCCTACGGTCATTATGTTTACCTCAGAGTGTAAGATCCACAATCATCACTCAATATCACTTTATAAATCATAGTTGATAGTTATGTGCATAAAGAAATAATAGAATCTGAGTTTAATAAATTGCCTCTATTTCTTTATAGAATAATAAATATGTATTCTTATAAAACCAGGCTCCTGAGTCAGAGTTTATCTGGATAGAGATCCCAGAAAGCACTGGTGGGGATGACGCAAAGTGAGTTGGGGAATGGAAGGAAGACAACGAAAGGTATATTATTAGCAGATTACTACTATATGCATCTGAAGCCTGACTTAATACGAACATTTGGGAGACACGTAAAAGATGCCTTAGCATCATGCTACCCTGAAGGAGAAAATTGGTATATTCGTCCTCCAAATGTGGCACACACTGGACTAAAGAATTGTAAAGGGGTATTATGGGTGGAGCACCAAATGTTATCTGGAATAATACCTAAAGAATGAAGAACAAACACTTCATGCTTTCTGAAGTCAATACAAAGTACACTAATTTAAAAATAGAGGAAAAGAAAAAAGCTGTGGTTCCAATGGTCCCCCAACAATGAGGACCTTCTAGTCCATAGCAGTAGAGCCAACCTGCTTTATCCACAAAGATAAACAATCAATGTAGAAAGTTAATTGCGATTAATAGCAGCTAAAATGGGTAAAACTTACTCCTGTCTGATCATCTTTGTATTTGCCTATTTCTGTCTTGAGACAAATTCCATTAGAATTTAATTAATTGAATATTAATTAATAGTAATTTGATTTCAATATTAAATTAATCATTTCATTTATCCTCAAAAGTTTCCCCTTGATGATAATGGATTAAAATACAGAAAGAAGTTGACCACTGCTCTGAGTTACATTGATTTTAATTGCTTTAAAACCACAAATCTGCATAATAATAATATTGAAATAAGTGTCAGTTAACCATCTTCTATGGTTAATCTTATCTGCTTATGTGATTTATTAAAAGTGACTTCTTTTTCCCCAAATCTTGCTAATTTTTATGGCTTCACTTTAGAACGTCTCTGAATGATTGTACACATTTTGTTCTGAGCTCTGAATGCTTTTCACAATTAATTTAAAAATATGTGTTTTAATAAATAAAACAATAAAAATGAATGAGCTAGTTTTTTCCATATTTCTATTTTATAATTTTTACAAATGCTTGTATTATTATCATATAATACCACATAGCATTATAATTATCTCTTTATCTACCATCCATTTTTACTTGACAGCAGGTGTCTTTAGATCAACATCATTTATTATTATTCTTTGCAACACCAGCTTCTGAAGTAGTTACATTTTTCAAATAGGTAATGGATAAATAATTGTTAAATGATATAAAGAACAAATAACTAATGGCCACTGTAAATCATTATTTGCCAGTTAAGTATTTTATGCTTTTATAAAAATAGAGTAAAACATCTGTGAAATTGGTTTGAGAATTATTGCCTGTCTGTGACCAAAACACACAGCCTAGCATCTATGGTGAAAAATAAATCATTTTCCTGTTTAAAACACAATTTAAATATATAGACTGTCCAGAGAAGCCAACTCAAAGACAATGCAAAGCATCTAATTGAACACAATGGTTTTATGGTCCCCTGTAGACAAAATTATTTAGGAGTGTAAAGTAGCAGCACACACACACACACACACACACACGTATAGCCTGTAGAGTGCTTACTATTCTTTGGATTTAAATATTCTTTGGATTTAAAAGTCTTCTTTGGGATGATGTACTTCAGGTTATTTCCAATGTACCAGTCTTTATTGGAATAGAAATTCTAAAAGCTGTTTCATAGGCTTCTTTCCCTACTTGGTCATTGCTATCAGTTTGTAATTTTATAAACAACTGAATACTATCAGATGCCAAACAATTATTTACTACTTTGCTTCAGTGTTTCTTTTTAACAGACTTCACCTGTGGTTTTCATGTCACATAAAAAAAGACTTACTCTACAGCATTTTCTTGCAAGTTTTGTTTGAAGCTTATTTCATGTCATGTTATAGAAAGCAATTTCACAGTTCAAAATAAAATATATGTGCTGCAAAAGTAACTGCAATACAGAAAATATTTACCAAATACAACTGAAAACCAAAAACAGGAAGGTGAAATTCCTCGTTTTTAATGTATCTTACTTATCCAAATATTTATAGATATTTTGTTTCTCAACTGGAATGAGTTTGCCCCCAAGAGGACTTTTGGAAGGTCTGGAGACTTTTTGATTGTCCTATCTGAGAGGAAGATGCTACTGGCATCTAATAGGTGGACACCAATAATTCTCCTAAATACCCTAAAATGCACAGGACAGCCCCTTTTCCCACCCTAAAAAAGAATTATTCAGCTCAAAATGTCAGTAGTGTGGAAGTGAAGAAACCCTGCTGTAGAATAAACAATATCAAGTTATTTGTTATATTTGCCAAGTGTCTAACCCTCCACACAGTGTTTTGAACCAGCAAAACTAAACCAAAAGTATCTCCTTAAAACGACCATGTTTCCCAGAATAAACCCATAGGCAGAAAACCATAAGGCAATCATTCAATGCAAACCAAGCAGTTATGTTGAATCAGTAAGGTAGAGTTAGCTGGCAACAAAGCAAAGCTAATGTTGAGAACCTTTAAACACATTGCATCTTTTTCTCTTTCTTAATAATAGGAAGCAGGAAAGAAGAAACTGGTGGTATTGTCTTAGCTGCTCAACCATGCCAGCACTTGGGCACCGCCCTGCACCTTTGCTTCACGGACTCAGGATTGCTGATGCTTCTTCAGGCAGGAAGAACGATGGGGGTGGGGAGAAGGCAGAGGTGGTGGTGGTGGTTGTGCCAATAGTAACCATTTTCTTTTCACAAGAAAAACAAACAGTTTTCCAAGAGCCCCGAGCGCACTTCTGCTCACAGTGATCAGCCATGTGTGTCCTGCCTGATGATAAGGGAGGTTGGGGTTGCCATCACTCCCATTTTCAACCTCAATAGTGAAGCCAATAGCGGAGATTGTGTGGAGTCAATCACCCACAAATCTCTGCTACAAATAAAAATATGTGCACCACCATTCATAGAAGGAACTGAGATTATTGCTTTCAACTGAAAAAGAAAGTGAATTTGAATTATATTAAAATGCTTATCCCAAATGGATAATATTGTGGATAAACACAAGGCCACTTCCCACACAAGGACTACAGCCTCTGCTTGACAAATTTGTAATCATAGAGAACACTGTGGCTTTGTTCTTAATCTAAAGCAAAAGTAAAATGCTACATATTTACCTTAAAGTGAGTCCTGGAATTGACTTAATCAATTTAACTTTCAAGCAATGTTTTCATTTTCCATCATAAGCCACAGAAACATATATTTTACAGTAAGATTCCATCAGCTGCCAATCAATCTTAATCAATCTCTTAATCAACTGATTATTTCCTGTAACTTATATGAACTATGTATGTGAATTCTATTGCCTAGCATATTCTCTTGATTAGAAAAAAAAATCAACCCAAAAGGTTCTAGGGCAGCATATAATTCTCTATCAAGTCCTTTGCTTATAAGAACCAACAAAATCTTATGTCTGCATTTTGCTGTACATCTGTTTCCTGTTTTCTATATCCCGGGAAAAAAAAATCTTGTCTCAGGATCCCACTGGCATGGTTTACAACTCAGTGGAAAAACAGCTGTAATGACTTCAAAGAAAAATAAAAAAAGAAGATGATAAAGGTCACAGCCACTGTTAGGAGTCCTACTCCTACAGGCAATGCAGGTTCTATAATGTCAATCAAAATTCCCTGAGAGAGTCTGCATTACTGATGCCTCCTTTGGTGTTGCTATGGCCTTTGTTACTAGGGAACTACCCAGTCAAAACCATTTCCTGAAGGAATGGCTTGCTATCAGTGCTGAATCATGACCTGAAAAGAGTAGTAATATTATTTAATACTTCCCAAAGGCTCCAAGTCCATGTTCTTTCAGCTCAGTCAGATTAAAAAAAAAAAAAAAAAAAAGTTTTCAGAATAGGAGATGTCAATTTAAGATGGCCTCAAATAAAGAATTTGTGTGCCATGTTATTACAACAGTTTGTATTTTTAGCACTGTCAATCCTTGTAAATCTTATCAAGAGACAATTGTCATACTCAAAGATCTGAGGTCATAATACTTATTTCAAGAAGTACAAAATCTCTTCTCAGAACCTTATCTAAAGGAAACTTATATCAAAACTAGAAGCAGGGGCACCTGGGTAACTCAGTGGGTGACGCACCTGCCTTCAGCTCAGGTCATGGTATCAGGGTCCCGGAATTGAGGCCTGGGATTGAGCCCTGCATCAGGCTCCCTGCTCAGTGGGTTGTCTGCTTCTCTCTCTGCCTCTCCCCACCACTTGTGCACGTGTCCCTCTGCCTCTCACAAATAAACAGATCACATCTTTAAAAAAGAAAAAAAAAACATAAATGGACAAATAAAATTAAAACTGTAATTAGTTACCTTATAAAAATTTAGGTAAGGGGCGCCTGGGTGGCTCAGTTGGTTAATCATTTGACTCTTGATTTTGGTTCAGGTCATGATCTCAAGGTCCTGGGATCCAGCCTTGCATGGGGCACCTTGCTCATTGGGGAATCTCCCTGCTTGAGACTCTCTCTCTCTCTCTCTCTCTCCTTCTGCCCTTCCTCCCCACTCACACTCTCTCTCTGTAAAACAAAAAAACAAAAATTAAAAAAATATATATATATATAAATTTGGTAAAATTTGTTGATTATAGATCCATTCATTTTAGGTATAAGAACTTTTTCACTGACCCTCCATAATATAAACATTAAAAAACTAAAATCACATTTAAGAAATCTATGCTCTCTGATCATATAACATTTTCGAATGAAACATGGTTCCATCTCATGTTTTATATTTTACCGTGAAATTGTCCACTGTGTATCCTTTCCCAGCAGAGAAATAAATAATCATAGCCCTAAGGAATCATTAACAATTGGTCATCTGATAACCAGAATTCAAAATAACATAGCACACTTGGTAGTACTGAAATTCAAACACTTTTTCATATAAATCATGAACATTAGCATCTCAACTAATAATTCTTCACATTTGATTACATTTAATGACATTTTAAAAATCCCATTTGGATTTATATAATAGTCACAAAGCAACCTCAAAGACCAAGGTATTCTGATTAAAAGGCATCTGTCATCAGAGCCTCTGAATTTTATTATAGTTTCTACAACCAGGAGACTTTTAATTAACAAGGCCATAAATTTACAAGAGCACAAAATTAGTTTTTTCTATATCTTAAAAAAACCCCAATATGATATCTGAAAATCATGGCTATTTAGTGCTTTTTTTTTTCATTAATATAGTTGAAAAACTAAGCTATTTCATGGAGGGATAATATCAGAAAAAAAACTCACAACTGACCAGCTTTTAGCATATGAATAAAATGTAAAAATGATGAATATTCTAATAACTCTAATAGTATAAAAATTCTGTGTTTCAGAACAGATTGAAAATTATTTAATAGAATGAACCAGTTCCTGTGTTTTGTTTGTGTTTATGATTTCAATGTCTATTTTTCTTTCACCTTCTTTTTCAAAGTTTCTAAAGAAATGGAAAAGTTCATTTTCCCCAAAAAGAATGTTAAATAATAAAAGGAAGGTTATATATTTAAATAATTTACAGGGAATTTAATATTTGTGAAAGATCCCCAAACCCGGGGAAATAAAAAATGTTTTCAATAAAATTCAAATATTAACTAAATTGCTGGTATATGTTCTTTGTTAATGTTCACTCGTAAGTTACAGTAATACTATGGTATTGTTATGTTAGAGGAAGCACCAGTAAAATATTTTGCCCAGAAAAGGTATTGTACAAATGAATTTATAATTCAAAATTTAAAAATGTTATCATTAAGCTTAAATTACAGTGTCAGTCTCCTGACAAAGTTGCTTAGAAAAATGCCACAAAAATCTTTTTAAAGTAAACTAGAAATAGACCCAAGAAGTTTAAGTTCAACTTTGAAGTGGTTTTTGTTTTGCAAATGTTCTTCTATGCTTACCTTGCTATATTAATGTTCATCCCACTCTTAATTTCTCTTGTGATGCTAATAAAATTCTCAAGTTAGGTAACTTTAATAAAAATGTGCTTATATAGCATCAGCTCTTCCCAATTTCTCACTGCACTGCTCTTAATGAAACAAACCTAACTTTTTTTTACACAAATCACAATGGTGGCAAGACTGTCACCAAAAATGCTTCGTACAGCAGAAATGCTAAATGTGTATCTTCCTGTGAAATAAATGATTTCAAATGATTTATTTTTTAACTTAATTTTTTTATCACTGTTTTTTTTTGTTTTTTTTTTTGTTTGTTTGTTTTGTTTTTTTTCTTTCCTGTATCCTAAAACCCTAATTCATCTCCTGGGTAAAAACTGTTCCTGTTTAATTATGCACGACTATCATTTTGTATAAAGTGTGTATCACCACAACATAATTTTATAATATGCCACAATTTTTTCCTATGGTATTTATCATGAAAGTAGTCATTTGTAGAGATATAATTCCCAATCAGTAGTTCTTCTGCATACTTCTGGTAATTTGGGTGGTGCCAGAAGGAGAATAATCAGCCCCAAACAAGAGATTTCTCTTTTTCAGATAAGTCCTTATAAAGAAGGGAATAGATCACATCTATATATCAGCATAAAGTATATTGTGCTTTAATGGGTTTCTTCCATATCCCACTTGCTGAGGGACCTACGTCTCCCTTTTTAGAGGTTTGTGAGTTGGAAGAGATTTATACCATAATCAACTAGGCTTCTTGGGTAAAAAACTTTTAGATCCAGTGATTAGTAATGCACATTTATATACATACATGATTGGATGACAGATATATTGTACTGAAATTCTTAATTCAATAACTTTTTAAAAAGGTGTCATTGAATGGGATCCCTGGGAAGATCAGTCTGTTAAGCTCCTGACTGGGTTTCGGCTCAGGTCATGACCTCAGGGTCCTGAGATCCAGCCCTGCATGGAGTGGTGAGTGGAGGCCATCAGGAGCCCTACTAGGACCCCCTTCTAGAGCTCCTGGGTGGCTTTGAGTTCAGCATGGAGTCCACTTGGGGGCCATTTCCTCTCCCCCTCCATCTCCCTCTGCCCCTCCTCCTCTCTCTGAAATAAATAAATCAAACCTTAAAAAAAAAGGTGTCACCGAATGACTGTGCAAGTAATAAAATACTAATTCTTTGAAAATTTATAAATTGACTTCAGTCAACACCTATTCATTTTTTTTCTTTAGAAAATAGTACTATTTTTATTATTATTTTTTTTAATGCACTGCTTCATGATACACATATATGTACTGTTATAGACATATTTTTCTCTATGGTTATTTCCCTGCAAAGGAAATTTTGTCAAGAGAGGAACACAAATGATTAGTTGATATTTTATATTAAAAATCATTTTATGATACATATTTTATAGAACATTCAAATATATCCCAAAGTATCATGTAGGAAATACTGATATAAAAATATATTTGAATGTGGCAGCTTAGTCATTTTATAGTGATAGAGTATATTAGCAAACATTTATTTTTAACTTGGCCAATTTGAAATTAAAAAGGAAAAAAGGAAATGTTATCCTATCTTACACTGAATAACAACAACTACCATACATAGCAAATGAAGTAGAATCAATAGGTGAAACTTCTTTATTAGTTGCAAGTGGTACAGAATGTTGTAAAACCTCCAAGCTACATGACATCTAAATCATGAAGTTACCTTCGCATTCAGAAATTTAGTAATATTTAAGGCATAAGTAAAGATATTAAGCTTTGGTAAAGGTAATTTGTATTAATTCAGTAAGCTTACCTAGCGTGATTAATCTTGACAATATATTTTTCCAACACGCTATTTGTGAGAGAATAATCAGCCTAGTGATTGGATTAGAAAACACTAATAGCTGAGCTTAAGATGCCTTCCTGTTCCATTTCTAGCCCTCCAAGCCAACAGCCCCTATATACATGATCAGGAAGGTGTTTTCTGATAATGTAACATTACTGTCTTTTGACAACAAACTTGCTCAACATTATATCTGGGGCTGCAGGATAAGAGTAGCATTTGAATTGTAGGACCCAGGAGTTTGCCCTGCCCTGTGGAGGGGCATCATCCTATCCTTTGAAGGCCTGAATAAAACAAAAGGCAGAGGAACCCGCTTCTTTTTCCTCCCTTACTGAGCACTGACTGCTGTTGTTTCAAGTACTACCTCTTAACCTTCTGTTTTTTCATTTCATCTTATATAATCCAATTTTCCAAAATAAAACACAGTCTTATTCCAAATGTCACCTTTTTACCAATATTTTTTTTTTTTATTAAATGATGAACGCTGCTAACAAAATACTTCCCGCACATTGTTTACTGATTGACAGGACAATCCGTCGTGTCTTCTGCTGCTCTCAGTTGAGAAGTGCATCACCTCCTCCCTTGGTTCTCAGGCTCTGGAATCCAGCTGACTTATCTCTGGCTTTCCTGGGTCTCCAGCTTGGGGACTTATCAGCCTCCTTAACTGTGTGAGTCATTTCTTCAAAATAAATTTCCTTTTGTGTGTGTGCGTGTGTGTGTGAATATATATCCTATCGGTCCTGTTTCTCTGGAGAACTCTAATACATAATATGATACAGGAATCCGGATACATTTATTTATTTTTTTCATATGGCTATCCAATTGACTCATCATCATTTATTTTTTTAAAGATTTATTTATTTATTTATTTATTTATTTATTTATTTATGATAGAGGAGGTGGGGCAGAGGCACAGGCAGAGGGAGAAGCAGGCTCCATGCAGGGAGCCCCACGTGGGACTCGATCCCGGGTCTCCAGGATCACGCCCTGGGCTGAAGGCAGCGCTAGACCACTGAGCCCCCCAGGGATCCCCATCATTATTTATTTAAATAACAACAACACATCCTTTCCTATTACACACCAATGTTGACTCTCCAAAATCTCCAAATCTGGAGATTACATATACATGGGTCTGTTTCTGGACTCTCATTTATATTTCATTATTCAGTTTTGGACCACCTTTTTAAATCTCTTATATCCCTCTGTTTCCTCATCAAAAAAAAAAGAAAAAAGTGGATGATAGTAGCACTTATCTCCTAACTTGTTATGAGGCACTAATCAGTTTAAACCACAATTAAGATTTCCTGAAGTAATTGTTAAATGTGTTAGTAAGATTTGATAATGATGATGATTACCATCATTATCATCATCCTCATCTGTTTTCTCTCAATCTCTTTCCTGGGCTCTTGAAGGTATTCCTTGTATCTGCTATCATAGAAGCAATTACTTAATTATATAAATTTAATTCATGGCAAAGTTTACCTCACGTTTAATCTACTCTGTAAAATTGCATTTTCTTCCTGTCTGGGGAAACTTTTTCTGCCATATACTTATTTCTTTTGTTGGACTATCTTCTTTGTCTAGACCTTGTACTGTTTCCTTTTTAATGCCTCATCATTGCATGATCACTTGGCTTTTAACCGGCTGGTAGGAAGATGTCCACTGGGGGAGGGATCAGCACATTATTTCAAGCCACCTTAAAATTTTTCTTATAATCTAGGCTAAGGTATGATTAAAATTAGCTTTCAAAAGTTTCTTCCCAGATAAAGGGCACCAGCAGCTGAGCACCTAGGGATTGTTTGCAATGTAAATACTCTCTTATTTTCTGCTTTCAAGAGACAGAGTTCTTATACATACATGGATATATGTGTGATTCCTGGTTTATTACTCCTAGGAGCCGAGCTGGATCCAAGAAACTCCAGGTATAACCCTGTTCCTTCTATTCCAAACAGGGGATTTAATGTCCATCTCAGGAATCAACACATCATAATGACATTTGTTCTGAACACAAAAATCAAAACAAAACAAAACACAGATAGTGGGCTACCACCAAATCCCCTTTCCATGACTTCTTATTTTAAACTTCTGCGTGCTTTCAACACTACTACTGCTTTAATATTTTGTGGGATATTTATACGTATATATTTATCTAGGTATTTTATTTTGTTTAGTTAAATTGTGTTTTGTTTTCTGTTTGATTTCTAGACAGAAAAGGAGCATGTTAATTTTAGGATCCCATGTTCAGAAATATAACTAATTTTACATATTCTAACCAGAGTAAAAAGAAAACATAGTTTTTCTCTCTTTTTTAAATTTATTTATTCACAAAAGACACACAGAGAGAGAGAGAGAGAGAGAGAGGCAGAGACACAGGCAGAGGGAGAAGCAGGCTCCATGCAGGGAGCCCGATGTGGGACTCGAACCCAGGTCTCCAGGATCACACCCTGGGTGGAAGGCGGTGCTAAATCGCTGAGCCACCCGGGCTGCCCAAAACATAGTTTTTCAACTTGAGTGAGATGATGCCATTTTAAAGGTTTATACTGAAACAGGTACTCACTTTTTCATCAAATGCCATCATCTAAATATCTAAGTTATTTTTGTATCTGAGTTTACTGTTCAAAAAGATGCCATAAGTTATGGATGGGTATACATACATTGTGACACCTGGCACCACCTGTAGGTTAAGATGTAGACACTCTGCATGAGCTTAATTTGTTCCCCGTCCCTTATATATTCATGAAATCAACTGGAAATGCAAAAAGGAGCAAATTATACTTTATACTACATCCCTGTTAAATTATGTACAGTGTAAGCATATTATAGATTTTGAGATTAAGCTACTTATTTTCTGGAGGAGACCTTGCATAATTTTTCTGAATTTCAACACCTTGTCTCACACAGCTTATCAGAAGGAGCTGCCCTTGCCTAAGATCATGTAAGACACATCACAAACCCGAGACACTTCTCTATTTCACCAGAATGAAAACTTTTGAAACTCATTCTCCTTGTGATAATGGAATTTTAGTCTGACTTACCCAGTTCTCTGATGGTTCACAATGCTGAAAATTTACAGTGGTTGATTGAATTCACTAGAATTAGAAACAGTGTAAAAGTAACTGGCCCCAAAAGGGACCCAGAGTTCCACCATGGTCTCTGCACCAAAAGCCTTTCTCTCCAGAGTTGGAGAGACTGATAAAACAAACTAAAAAAATATGGCCTATGTCTTTTACATGCAAGCAAACTATACGATACTTGAGGTGGTTTAAACTGTGTAATGCAACAATCTAACTACCTGGTGCAGATAATGTGACCCCAAAAATTCTAGGACTATATTAATAACCTAATTAGGTTTCTGGGAGATATGCAGTAAGTAGCTCAGTGGTCACTCATTGGACCATTAGGCCTCAAAATCTATAACCTCTCATCTTTCTGTACCAGATTACTACAGAAACAAAACAAAGTAGATTCAGTTGAATTGTGAAGCAAAGAATCCTTTCTTTAAAAACGGAGCCCACAAAAATATTCATAATTGCTTATAAACTTAGGTGGAAGGAAAACAGTGTAAATCAGTGAACCATCGGGGAGAAAACTGTCCCTTCAGTAATACCAGAGAGGGCGAGAACATTCCATCTTGTAGATCTGATCAGCTCTAGAATTAAACAACAATAACAACAACAACAAACCAATGAAAACTAAAGCAATGTAAACACATTGCTATTTATGTAAGTATTTTATTATTAAGGATTCATTGTTTTTATTAGAAGCATAATGTTAGGAAGGAAATACAAGAAATACTAGAATTAGGGACAGGAGTAAGTCTGTAATACTAAGCCACATCTGACATCCGTTACATCATAACACATAAGTGATAAGTAATTCTCAAAGTTGTTTTTATATCAAAGTACAGTCATCTGTGTCAAATAAAGCACCATGTTTTTCTTCAAGACACATTTGCATCAGGTTTCACTCTGATTTTTAATTTAAATTTACATTTCTGAAACTTAATTTGAATTTTCACTAAAACTTATTCTTCAAAGGGAATTCATTTTTTCCTTATTGCATAAAAGATAAAACAATCAGCACTAAATCTTTAGATATTTAGAGAAGAACACTTAAGTAATTACTTCTAATTCTTTACCTAAAGTGAAAAGGTAAGAGTTGTGATGGGAATCACTAAACTTCTAGAATTCTGTTAACGTTATTTGTTCAGATTGAGTTTATTTTAAGCATGAGATTTTTTTACATTGAAAGTTATTTTGCAAAAAAAAAAAAAAAAAAAAAGTTATTTTGCTGAAAAGTCAAGGTAAAGCAATGAATCTAAGAACTGAAAATATAGTACGTTAAGCACACTGAATATTTTAATTACTTTGATATAAAGACATAATGGGAAATAAAGATTTTAAAATAAAGTGTAATAAAACGCTGTGAAGGTGAGTGCTAAATACAATTCAGGAAAAAAACCACACAAATCTTTATAAAATTCTCCATTTAACATCTTTCAGAAAATTTTTTTCTAAGGTTGTAGGAAATGAATTTTCAAAACAACACTGGGTACTTGATATTAAGTAGTCTGTACTCTTGATTTTGCCATGAACAGACTGAAACCTAAAGCAGGTAAATCACTGGTGTCAACTGCCCACATTGTAAATTCTATTTTGCTTCTATGATTTACTGGCTCATTTCAATTACTATCTTGCTACTGAATACTTTTATTTTCACTTTATAATGAGTGTCCTGATTTCTTGTTTTAGCTCCAACACGTGAAGAGCTTAGAAGCTGTTACTCAGGTTCTTACAAGAAAAAAATATTTTGAGAATTGAGACCATAGGGCGAATCACCATGTGTCCTCCTGACCTCGAACAAAAGCATTAGAGCTGTATAAATGGGTAGGATCCCTTAAGAGGTTACTTGGAGGAATTGCTGGAAGCTGAATGTGGACTAGCTTTAGAGTGAGAAACTCCTGGGGGCCACTTCCAAAGTCTAGGTTCTAAACCAATGGGACACCTCTCTGAGTTCAAAGAGACCTCATCAAAGCAGTTATACCTTCTCCTAGACAGAGTTTGAACTCCATGGAGCCCTTAAGTTCCTAAATTTTATTTTTTTAAAGATTTTATTTATTTATTTGATGCAAAGAAAGCAAGCACAGGTGGGACGGGGGGTAGTGACCAGCAGAGGGAGAGGGAGAAGTCGACTCCCCGTTGAGCAGGGAGCCTGATGAGGGGCTCCATCCCAGGACCTTGGGCTCATGACTTGAGCTGAAGGCAGTGGCTCAACCGACTAAGCCACCCAGGTGCCCCAAATTCCTAAATTTTAATAATTCCCTCCTTTTAACCTTTTTTTTTTTTTTTTTTTTTAGATCTAGGAGGTTATCTACTCTCTGCAGTTGCCATCTCTATGATACCTTAGAGTTCTTTTCTCATTCTTGAAGTTACCTGGTTAACAAAACTATACCTAATTAACATTTAAAAAAAATACTAACTTGTGTTGTCTCCTTTTCCGTGCTATCCGTGACCACAGAGCACGCTCTTATGGCAAGAGACTGTGCAGCTGAGAATTAAAATTGGATCTGACTCACTCTACGACTGAATTCTTTAAACCATACACTATCACATGAGTCATTGCAAAGACAGGGAACCTAGACTAACAGTATTTGTGCAAGACAAAGCAACCAGGTATTTGACATTGTAGGAGTTTATTCGGAGATGTCTGGATGCTAGCTACCCAACCACGGTTGGGCATTTAAAACAAGCAAAGTAAAATACAAACAAAGAAACATTAATGAAAGAAGCTCATGTTAGAGCCTTTATTATAAGAATTGGGGTGCTCATAAATGTGTTAATATCCAACAATCATTTTTGAGGCCTTTGTGAATGCTGAAGAGAGCACTGTTTTGAGACATTACACAAAGAGAACCAAAGGCCAAGCCCGACAGTGTGACTGAAGAGTATTAAATACCTGCCATTTAAGTCAATATCATTGCAAAACCTAGACATGGAACCGTGAGTGCAAGTTGCGTAGGATGCAGAATGTCAAAGCCATCTAAGTTTTGAGAAGTATTTTTTAGGGAGATGGAAACCTTATTGGAAATCTGAAAGTTTACTTACAAATAGTTCAAAGAAACCAAATTTGTTGTATCCTTAATTTATTTTATCTTTGGGTTACTTCTTATCTGCAGAAAAGATAGATCCCCCTTAGGAAAAAAAATAAGTTAAATAAACATCATCCTTTCTTACAAATACACACAGGGAGTATGTTTAATTTTAATAATTTAATAAATGATGTTAGTATTAGCTTATATATGCAAGAGAATAATAAAGAAGCCAAAATGAGACTCTGAGTCCTTTCACATGGAGGAGAGTCTGACAGCTAATTAAAGATCTGTGAGGTCTTTTGAGGGTCTGTAACCAGCCACAGCTTTGCTGCTTTATCTTAGATGCCAACCCCTTCATCAGTACTTGCTGAATAAAATTATTTCTTCTCATTTCTTCTCAGGCTCTGCTTGTTGATGGCAAATTTTAGTCATCACACACATTGGAAAACACGTATTTCATTTAGTGGTCTATTAAATTTTCCAATTTTGCAGGCCATGTATTTCTTATGTTAGAAGCAATCATGGCTTAGCACAGAACTTTGCACACAGTCAGACTCAATGTATATTAATTGAAATTTTTCTTTTTGAGGGGAGATGGTGGCTGTGAGTGAGCTTGAAGGAATCAGTGAGATAATTTGCTAAACTATATAATCCTATGGGACAAGAAGTGCATTTTAAAGAAAATATTGTGGTATATAGTATGTAGTTTGTAATTCCTTTTCAGAAAATATTGGCTGGCTGACCACGTATTATTTTTTTAAATTTTTTTTTATTTATGATAGTCACAGAGAGAGACAGGCAGAGACACAGGCAGAGGGAGAAGCAGGCTCCATGCACCGGGAGGCCGACGTGGGATTCGATCCCGGGTCTCCAGGATCACGCCCTGGGCCAAAGGCAGGCGCCAAACTGCTGCGCCACCCAGGGATCCCTGGCCACATAGTCTTAATCCCAGTCCAATGACATGCAGATTCAATCAACCGTTATCATTAGCGTGTACACTACAATAAAGCTCACCTATGGGCCTATGTAAATTTTTACATTTACAGTTTAGTGTATCCTTCCTCCTTAATCAGGTAACTCTACAGTGATTATAAGTGAAAATGAGTTAGAATTTCAGATTATGTATCTCTTAGTACTCTATTTTAAGATAGATTTTCAATATTCATACCTTCTTGAAACAGTGGAAACAATTTCAAACCTGTGAACCCTATTGTTGTATGCCGGTCCCAACTAGGAATATTTATACAACAGAAAGACTACTTAATGGAATTAAAACCTATTTGCAGCATGTGTGTTAATAGTAACCACATTTATATTTTTCTCTTTTCAAAATTTTCTTATTTGTAATTAAAATAATGTACCCTTGGGGCGCCTGAGTGGCTCAGTTGAGCCTGAGTCTTTGGTTCAGGTCATGATCCGGGGGTTCGGAGGATGGAGCCCTGCATCAGGCTCCTTGCCTCAGCGTGGAGCCTGCTTCTCCCTTTCCCTCTGCCTGCTGCTCCACCTGCTTGTTCTCTCTCTCTGTCCTTCTCTCTGGGTCAAATATATAAATAAAATATTTTAAAAATAAATAAAACAAAATAATATATGCATATTGCTTTAATGGCACTCAAACTTCACTATGGAAAAAAAATGTTAAAATTGATGTGTTTATGTCATATACATTATTTTTAGTTCCAGAAAAACAAGATCAGCTTTACATGTTATTTTACAACTGGATTCTTTAAGCTAAAATATAACTATTTTCCAGATCAACAACTGGAGGTAAATTATTTTCTGAAAATCAAGTCTCTTTTAATTGTATTTTTCTCCTTGATTTAAAATCTGTTTCAGTAAATATCTTAGAAACTGCAATCTTATTACCACTACTTTTTCTCTGATAAATTCCTTTCAGGGAAATTTCTAGGTCAAAGTGTTTTCCTGTTTTAAATTTAATAAATTCTACCACTCTTCATTTCATTAATATTATCAATTCACACGTTTGTACCAGGATTTTTGATACACACTCATTAAAGTTATATCAATCTTTGCAACTTTATAAGCAATTTATACTTTTATACTCTATTACCAAGATGTTTGCACATCTTTTCTTATGTTTACTACGTATTTCTTTTCTATGAATATTGTTTATATAACTTTCCCAGTCTTAATTGATTTTAATGGTTTTATCAATTTGTAAAATTTATTTAGGTACAAAGCACTCACACAGTCATGCACCCACTCTCTTTTCCCTATACAGGCTTGAGGCGGAGGAGTTCAGTGACTTTGAAATCCTCTAAGATGAAAGGAGCCTACACCCTTAATCACTGCTTGAGGGAAAACCATCCACTAGTCAGGAATATCTGCACTGGGATCAATGTGTACAAGGATACATTTTGTTGTTTTAAAGCACTAAATATTGAGCTTTTTTGTTACTGGAGCTCAATGTCCTGCCTGACATATTCAAAATGCAGAATTTTAAAAATCAATCTGCCAATGCTTTGCTTTATGGCATCTGGGTTCCTGATTAAGTTTTTCACTTCTGTGAGATCCTAAAGAATGTTCTGCAATAATATCTTCTATTTGCATAATTTTAATCTTTCATATTGATTCCTAATAAAACCAGATTTAGGTTTCTTTTTAATATGATATGAACATGAGTCTTATTATTTTCCTTAGAGAAAGAGTCAGTCATGCCAACTCCATGTACAACTAATCAAATCTACTTCCAAGTAACACTATAACACTTTATGGGTAGTATGAGTACCTAAGAGTAAAAAACATATTCCTGATTTCTTCCTTCTCTCTTGGTAGCAATTCACTTATATATAAGCACACATAAGCATATATACATATATATATATTATTCATAAACATACATTGTTGAATACATTTTTGTTATTATTTTGAACAAAATAATTAGATCAGTTAAAGATAAGATAAATAAAACTTTTGTTTTTGCAAATATATCACTAAAATTTGGGAGATCTCATCCACATGTTATTTATAAATTATATACTAATACTAATATTATCTACATTATAAAGAAGGACTTAAAATAGAAAATAAAACAAAGATAAAAAATAACTCTAAGTTGTGTCATCAAAATATATAAATACACATATATAGACATGAGTAAATATGTAATTTTATGTGTTCAATCATATTTTACAATCAAATTTACAGAGAGATGCAAATACATATTGCTTTTACTTAAGACTAAAAATACAAATAAATATGAAAAGGAGGAACTCAGTTCAGAAAGAATTTACTTTTGTTATTTTGTAAAAAGGCAGAAACAGTTGAGGTAAAAGACTTCAATATTGTATGCAGATGCTTTAATCTTTCTTTTTCAAAAATCATTACTATTGAATGATGGATTGTTTAAGCTGTAAAATAGCTTGGAGGTCACAGAGCCCAACACTCACTGAGATTCAGAAATTTTATGTAACTTTTGCAAGTCACAATTAGTTAATTTAGTTGTTCTATAAATCTAGTGATCAGTAGAAGCTAACTAAACAATTTGGTTTTTATTTGATCATTACAAATCTCTGTATTTACATGTGGATGGGTGTGTGTGTGTGTGTGTGTGTGTGTATGTTCTTATGTGTATGTTTTAAATAACCTGTTTCCATGAGACTTAAAAATACAAATCATATCTTAGGTGACGATTAAAATTTAAGTCATCTATGATGTGCAAATAAATATACTTTACTGGAGGAAGGCAAAACTGTGATAAATGTTACCAAATATTTGCTACAGGGAAATCAGTTTTAAAATATTGATGACTAAAGATATATTGTAAATACACACTATTTAAAGGTTTGCTATGTTTTTTCTTGGTATAATTTTACGAAAGGATTATTGAGGATTATTTGTCATCTACATGAAATGACAGATTGGCAAATTTGCTCTGAAATATCTGTTCAACAAATAACATATTCGTTGACTATCATAAACCATAGTCATTCATCTTTAAAATATTGAGCACCTAGAATATATATAAATACACTAGGTTTGAAACTAAGAATGATGTGCTAATAAAAAGGCACGATTACTGTCCTTATGAGTTTACAGCTATAATTCTAATCACAAAAATGAGCTTAAAATTGCAATTTAAACATGAACTTATTGTTTAATTTGCATTTCCATGTTGAGCACATTTTTATATGCCCATTGTCCACTTGGAAGCCATCTTTTGAAAATTGCCTACTCATATCATTGGCCCAGTGAGTTTTAGTGTCCCTGGTCTTTTTCCTGTTGATTTATAAACTTTCCCATGCATATACTCAATAAAATCTATTGTTGGTTACGTATGTTTCTGTAACTATACTAAATTTTTGTTTTTTTATAAAACATGTTTTATAACATGCCTCTCTCTCTCTCTCATCTCTCATGAATAAAAAAATGAAATCTTAAAAAAAAAAAATGCCAGACAACCTCCAAAGCATCTCACCACCATCAAGGGGCACCTCTTGGGATCTCTGATAACCAAAAACTGTCCAGGAAAAGAGTGTGGGGAAGAATCTGTCTCCACCAGTCTGAAACTTCTCCTGCTCACCACGAGCCACATGGGTGTCTAGGCAGCACAGGAAAGAGAAACTCACCACAAGTCGCCCTGCGTGGGTAGCCTCTTTGTCCTTATAGGCAGACTCAGAACTCTCCTCTCCAATGGGGTAACACCAGAGATCTGGTCAGCCTTGACAAAGAAGACTGGGCCCAAATAAGAAGGAACCCTGCCCACGATGCCTTTTTGTCTTTATAGGCATATAAAAACCTCCTCTCCCCTGCCCAGAGATAGAGAGTGGCTGGGATACTAGTAGGGACAATCTTGTCACAACAAGTGCCTGGCACAGCGAGCACTGTCTCCCCCACAGACAAGGGAATTCATCATGACTAGAGACTTCATAGGGAAGCCTTTTCATTCCTGCCTGCTTGGAACTCAACCCACCGAGAAAAGAGATAGTCCTTCCCCCTTGGGACAACCACAGCAGTACCAGATAAACCAAGGAGACCAAAATAACACTGCAAGTTTCTGAAAATTGAATGTTGTTGGAACCAGGGCCTACAAAAGTAGACCAGGAGCTGTATATTAA
Source organism: Canis lupus baileyi (assembly GCF_048164855.1). Classification (NCBI taxonomy): domain Eukaryota; kingdom Metazoa; phylum Chordata; class Mammalia; order Carnivora; family Canidae; genus Canis; species Canis lupus. Next base: position 28,350,635 of record NC_132872.1, on the reverse strand, counting down.
ATTTAAGCAGGGTATGTGCATGATAAAATAATGAATGTAAGTAGAACAGAAGGTCTCTTGCATTAGAATAGATAAAATGTCCCAGAATATTATAGAAAATCACTCAGAACCAGAAAAATCACAACTTGGAGGAAAAAATAAAAACAACTGATACCGACACCAAGATATATCAAATGGAATTAATCAATAAGGGTATTTCAGCAGCCTTCATAAAAATGCCTTACCAATCAATCAGAACTTCTCTTGAAACAAACAAAAATAATGAAAATCTTAGCACAGAAATAAAAGTTATAAAAATAGAAGCAAATGTAAATTATGGAACTAAGAAGCATATTAAAAGCATGCTGGACTGAATAGTACAATTAGACAGTACAGACTCAATAGTCAAGAGACGATGGGATGAAGGAAGTTGAGGACAGATGAATAGATTTACCCAATCTCAATAACTGAGAGGAAAACAAAATGGAATTAAAAATGAATAGAGACAAAAAGATCAGTGGGATAATAAAAGATCTTATACTGTGTCATCAAAGTCCCAGAAAGAGAAGAGAAAGGGAATTGGGTTAAAAAAGAATCTGAAGAAAATTGCTCCAAACTTCTAAATTTGGCAAAAGATGCAACAGATTTAAGAAACTGATCAAACCACAAACAGGATAAATACAAATAATTCTATCCAAAACACAGCATAATTGAGCTTTTGTTAAAAAAAAAAAAAAAGACAAAAAACACCTTGAAATGGAACATTTAAGTATAAGGGACACCAATTCTAATGACAGAGGGTTTCTCATCTGAAAGCAAGGAAGCCAGAAGGAAGTGACACACCAGTTGTTCAAGTCATGAAAGAAAAGAACTTTCAAACTAGAATTATCTACCCAGCAAAATAATCCTCTGGAAATGAAGGTGAAATAAAGACATTCTCAGATGAAAGAAAGCTAAAAGAATTTGTCACTAGCAAATGTAAAAGTTGACTATTGGAAGTTGTTCAAACAGAAAGGAAATGATAAAAAGCAATCTTAGATGATCAGGAGAGAAGAAAGACGAATTAAAAGAAGAGAAGTACGAACACATGTATGTAATCATCTGCCTTTTTCTTCATGAGTCATCCTTAAGGGTGGAAACAAAAATAATAAGTCAACACGCAATCACAAGACCCACAGATATGTGATATTTGACCTGAATGTGTAAAACAATAGGAAGCATGCGACATCCTCCATTTGTCCAAGATCCCACATTTCCAAAACCTCCTGTTTCACACCAAGCCTAATTCACCCAATCCCAGGGTCAACTTTTATTTAAAAGAAGACTTAAAGGATTGGTAGAATTTGCATGAGTGGACTGTTGGACAGTACTGGGACTCCAGAGAACCGAGTTGTATAAATGGCACTTGGTTTTTCAGAGCAGTGATTTCTTGTTGTCCTACTTCTGAACGTTATAGAAACATCTATAACATTTTCTCTGTGTTATAGGAGCTACAGTGTTTTAGAAAACATAAAAATGTACCTTATCATATGCAAAATGTGCTAATAAAACCAGTGCCTTGTTGTATATCAAGTTAAAAGCAAATACGTTTATGGGAAATTGAATATTTTTGCTTTCTCCTTTTCTTTGGAATATGACCAAAAAAAAAAAAAAAAGGTAGTAGCATTGTATTTTTGCAGAATTGAAGAGTGCAGACATAAATATTTTTGTAAAGGACGATAGACTGTGAAAATACTGCCATTTTCTCTTGATCTTATAAATAGCTACAACACAGAAGGAAATAAATTATTCCTTTCTTACTGGAGCTTTTTTGCCCGTTCACAGCAGATGTTGTTTCCACAAATTAGTTTATAATTCCTTTCATAACTCAGACAGAACAACCCTTCAATTTATAGTCAGGAAATAGATATAGTGCTGCATGTAATTCCGGTAATTATGTAACAAAACTGCACTTTGCTATATGAAAACCTTGGCCATCGATCATTCCCTTTAGTGTTGGGGCAACTTCATCTTCTGTTGCAACAGCTGCGCCAGACAGCCACAAACACAACAGATTCGCCAGCCTTCACTGAGTGAGACGTAAACGATCAGTGTGGACGATAATGGATAGCTAGACACCTAGCCAGCTAGTTAGATAGAGCTGGTCTGTACCGCAGGCGATGAATACAAACCAGGGTTTTGTGTGTTTTTTTGGAGAGTAAGGAGGGATGGGTACATAATCCATTTTTACACGGCCCAGCACTCCCATATACTTGTCACCTGGCTCACAGAGCAACAACAACTGTGATGAAAGTGAGGCATAAGGACAATATTTGAATTCGATGCCCTGTCTTCGAGTCCCGGATTAAGTGGACTTTATTTAAGACAACCACGGTTGAGAATAAAAGTCATAGCTTCTAAACAGTGGGGAGATCCTACATGAAGCATCATGTTCAGGGAAGTTATAACCCCTAATTTTAGAGCCCAGGGTTACTTTCCATGGTTTCTCAGTCTATTCAGTATAATGTTCATTTTACGTCCTGTAGATACGTAATAGGATTTCATGAATGAAAAAATGATTGCGTAGAATGTACTAGAAATCTATTGCTCATCTTAATATTTTACATCGGTTAATAATTTATGTTTTAACAGTATTTTCTATTTATTATTTTATTTGAACCTTAATTTTTTATAAAATAGCTGATGTGAGCTCACCGATCCCACTTTATGGGACATATTGCAATGCAGAGAAGGAAAATAACCATCCAAGTCTCCCAGTGTATATAGGTGAAAAAATTCAAAAAACAAGTCAGTTCTACAATCTTGACAATTTTTGTTCAAGGGCTACATAAAAATGGATATCCTTTTTACTTATCCATATGTGTATCATCTTGGAAATACATGTTTTCCAAAGTATTTTACATGGCTATTCAAACTTCTATAAAATATAATAGTTTACTTTGTGTCCTAACAGTGAGCCTGAGGAAAACAGAGAGAAGCCAGTTCCCATGCTGGGTCCCTAGGATGGAGAGAGCATAATGCACTGAGAGACCAGTGACCAAAATCAACATACCTATGGACCTGAGCAGTTGAAGATTAGAGTTTCCATGGCCCAACTGATCCTGCTTTGTGTGGGAAATGAAGGGTTCAAGCATATTTCTGCATAGTCAGCGGGAAGCAGAACTTTTAGATAGATGAATGATTGATTTTAGTCAGTCAAAAGACCACCACACATTTCCTCGGAAGGCAAAAATCCCAAAAGCCAGTGAGCTGAAATTAAATTTCCTAATAATCAGCATGTGACTTTAGACGGGCAGGCAAGAACGTGTCAGGATCTAGGGTAAGGCTATCTCCACGCAGAGAGCCAAGACATGCGTTGGAAGGATACAAAGTCCAGGTTGTGTATCTTGGTGAGGCTAATAGTTGTAGTAAAAGAGAGCTGTGAGGAGGAGGTGCTGCATCCTGTGATGACAACAGCATGTATCTGTGCGCCCTCTCCTGTACTTGTACGGGATTTCTCTCCCGGGGGCCAATGGTGCTAGTATGCAACTGGCGCCCCAAGCAGGGCAAGGACTTTGCCTCATCAGAAATGGCTCCAAGTGGGAGGAGAAAAGGAGGACAGACACAGCATAACAAAACCATGGCTTTTAACCTTGAGGAGATAATAATCTAGTGCAGGGGACTCTGCTAACCTAAAAATACAGTAAGGCCTGGAGGAATGGATCTCTTACATTATTGTATCTCCTGTGGCACCAGTGGCCAGCTTACAGGTGCCTATTCTTGGCTAGTGTCTACAGAGCTAAACTGCAAGCCTCATACAGGATTGGATTTTTAATTTCAAACCTGAAACACTAAAGACTTGAGAAAAACATGATACACTATTGTTTGAAGTTTTCCAGTTGGTCAGTTCTCTGTACATACAGAGTGAGAAATAAAAAACTGATGGAATTAATCATATTTTCAATAAAGCTCTATGATAGTTATGTACTGAAAAAAAAACCCTGAAATTTTAAGCATTTTTATTAAAAAAAAAAAAAACTTTTTAAAGATTTTATTTATTCCAGAAAGAGAGCACAGAGGCAGGGAGGAGCTGAGGGATGGGAAGAAGCAGTCCCAACATGGGACTTGATCTCACCACCCTGAGATCATGACCTGAACTGAAACCAAGAGTCAGATGATTAACTGACTGAGCCACCCATGTGGCCCACGTTTAAGCATTGTCAACATTTTGTTAAAACCAAAACAAAACAGGATTTGTGTTTTCTATACATATAAATGTGTTTTATTTGGTAAAGATCTTTCCCTGGTTTACAACAGAGGCTTAAGAATTCTTAACACATAAAATTAGGGAAATATACAATTTTTCCTTAATGGAGCTGTGTGTTTTCTTCACTCATTGTTGTAAAGTAAAAATTTTAAATAAACATTTTTGTTTTACCACTTGTTTATTTTGCTTTTGGTGCCTGAGCTTCTGGTGTAATATCTAAAAAATCACTGTAAAGACCAATGTCGAGGAGCTTTTCCCTATATTTTTAAATTAGTTTTATAGTTTCAGGTCTTGACATTAGTTTTTAATCCATTTTGAGTTGATTTTTGTGTATGGCACAAGGTCAGGGTCCAATTTCATTCTTTTTGCATGTTTTTCCATCACCACTTATTATAAAAACTATCTTTTCTTATGATAGTAACAACATCTTCCATGACATATTAAAGAGAAGGAAAAATTAATTATTTAAGCCTACCTATAACTTTTCTTCAAATGAATATAATTATGTGTATTGGGTTTAATGGAAAATTGTTGGAAATGATAATCAAATAGTATTAAAATCAGAGCTTTGGATAGCAAAGTTTCAGAAGCTCCAAAGATGTAAATTAATTGTGCAGAATTTGTGCACATGATATAGGTAGACTAATAGGTGTGAAGGGAGTTTACCTTTCAAACGAAACTAAGGTCTCTATATTCCTAAGGCAAAGGAACTGCCACTTCTTGGGCTTCTCCTTGTTTTTGATAAAAATCAGATCACCTTAGCACAACTTACTAAAAGTGAAAAGATGACACAATTTATATGTGATTCATATATGCCTCGTTGAATAAAACAAGAAAGCATAAGAGAAATGCTTGATTTGGAACTTAATTTCACATTAATTAAAACAAAAAAGGTGTCATGATATGGTGTTGTTTTCTGATTAAAAATTATATAACCATGACTAGATTTTTTATTTAAACTTTGAGTAACACTACATATGACCTTAGACGAAAGTCTTATCTTCTTAAAATATTCTTAATTTAAAAAAATATATATTCTTAATATATCTGATCATACAGGATGCAAGACTAGTTCTAATAGTAAAACTGTCTTATAATAACCAGCTTGGCATTTATTTCGCTGTCAAACTCAAATTTTTCCAAATACACATTTTCCTTCAGGCACTATGGTTATAACAGACTATGTTGATATTTCTGTGCTTCTTCCATGGGAATTAATCAGGATTCTGACATTGTGAATAACTAAAAGGCATAGCAATGTAAAGTAGCATATATTTTTACATGATCTATGCCATACATAAAAATATTACTCAGTGTTTTTCACGATATATTCAAATACATTATTGATAGAAATGAATGCATTTTCTCTTTTATGCTCATCATTGGCTTTAATAGTTATATGTGGCTCTGAAGTTAGCCAGAACTTAGTTTGAACTTTTGTGTTTCAGCAAGTTATTTAATCCCTCTAAGCAACAATTTTCTCATCAAATGGAGATAATATTAGTTTCCATCTTTTTAACATTAGATATAAATAACTACCAGTATATGCATACATATATACATTTATAAGGAAATATTGTTATATAGTAAGTATAAATAACCACCAATATATACATATATACAATTGATCAATACCTACACACACGCACAGTATATATACTGTTATATACTAAAATATATATGTGTACCCGTATATATTGATGGTTAATATATAACAGGACTATATATGTATATGTGTATATATATATATATATATATATATATATATATATATACACACACACATGTGTAAGGGTCAATAATACTGTTACATATATATCATATATAATACTGTTATTGACAATTAGAAATTCCTTGGGACTAGTTGTGCTATTGCCATCAATATCCTAGTTGTCATCAGTTATTTTCAAACTTTTCTCTCAATCTCTTTGGTTATTAGTAGACTTAATTTTAATTTAATGTATACATTGGTATGTGATTACTTATGGAAAAATCTAAATACTCCTTCGAGAAACTGTTAGAACTAATATATAAATTCAGATGGGGGGAGGAGCAAGATGGCGAAAGAGCAGGGTCTCCAAATCACCTGTCTCCACCAAACTACCTAGAAAACCTTCAAATTATCCTGAAAATCTATGAATTCGGCCTGAGAATTAAAGAGAGACCAGCTGGAATGCAACAGTGAGAAGAGTTCGCGCATCTATCAAGGTAGGAAGACGGGGAAAAAGAAGTAAAGAAACAAGGGCTCCAAGGGGGAGGGGCCCGCGAGGAGCCGGGCTGAGGCCGGGGCGAGTGTCCCCAGGACAGGAGAGCCCCGTCCCGGAGACGCAGGAGCTGCACCGACCTTCCCGGGCAGAAAGGGGCCCGCAGGGAGTTGGAGCAGGACCCAGGAGGGCGGGGAGGCCCTCGGGTTCCCGGGGACACTAACAGACACCTGCGCCCCGGGAGAGCGCCCCGAGCTCCCTAAGGGCTGCAGCACGCATGGTGGGACCCGGAGCAGCTCGGGGGCTCGGGGGCGGCTCCGCGGAGGGGGCTGCGGGGCGGGAACAGCTCGGGGGGCTCGGGCAGAGGAAGAGGCTCCGCGGAGGGGGCTGCGGGGCGGGAGCAGCTCGGAGGGGCTCGGGGGCGGCTCCGCGGAGGGGGCTGCGGGGCGGGAGCGCGAATCCACCAGCGCAGGCCCCGGAGCACAGGGCGCAGGGACACAGCCCAGGATCCCGCCTCCCCCGGGACAGGCAGAGGCCGGGAGGGCCCAGGACAGCGAGGACGCTCCTGCCCCAGCTGAGCAGATCAGCGGCCCCGCCCGGAGCCTCCAGGCCCTGCAGACGAAGAGCTCCAGAGTTCCTGCCGGAGCTGAATCCAGGTTTCCAGAGCTGCCCCGCCACTGGGGCTGTTCCTCCTGCGGCCTCACGGGGTAAACAACCCCCACTGAGCCCTGCACCAGGCAGGGGCACAGCAGCTCCCCCAACTGCTAACACCTGAAAATCAGCACAACAGGCCCCTCCCCCAGAACACCAGCTAGACGGACAACTTCCAGGAGAAGCCAAGGGACTTAAAGAACACAGAATCAGAAGATACTCCCCGGTGGTTCCTTTTTTTTTTTTTTTTTTTTTGTTTTGTTTTTTGGGTTTCTTTTTTGTTTTGTTTTGTTTTTTGTTTTTTTTTGCTTTTTGATTTGTTTCCTTCCCCCACCCCCCCTTTTTTTTCTCCTTTCTTTTTCTCTTTTTCTTCTTTTTTTTTCTTTCGTTTTTTTTCTCTTCCCTTTTTTTTTCTCTTTCTCTTTTCTTTCCTTCTTTCTCTCCTCTCTTTTTCTCTTTTTCCCAATACAACTTGCTTTTGGCCACTCTGCACTGAGCAAAATGACTAGAAGGAAAACCTCATCTCAAAAGAAAGAATCAGAAACAGTCCTCTCTCCCACAGAGTTACAAAATCTGGATTACAATTCAATCTCAGAAAGCCAATTCAGAAGCACTATTATACAGCTACTGGTGGCTCTAGAAAACAGCATAAAGGACTCAAGAGACTTCATGACTGCAGAATTTAGAGCTAATCAGGCAGAAATTAAAAATCAATTGAATGAGATGCAATCCAAACTAGAAGTCCTAACGACGAGGGTTAATGAGGTGGAAGAACGAGTGAGTGACATAGAAGACAAGTTGATAGCAAAGAGGGAAACTGAGGAAAAAAGAGACAAACAATTAAAAGACCATGAAGATAGATTAAGGGAAATAAACGACAGCCTGAGGAAGAAAAACCTACGTTTAATTGGGGTTCCCGAGGGCGCCGAAAGGGACAGAGGGCCAGAATATGTATTTGAACAAATTCTAGCTGAAAACTTTCCTAATCTGGGAAGGGAAACAGGCATTCAGATCCAGGAAATAGAGAGATCCCCCCCTAAAATCGATAAAAACTGTTCAACACCTCGACATTTAATAGTGAAGCTTGCAAATTCCAAAGATAAGGAGAAGATCCTTAAAGCAGCAAGAGACAAGAAATCCCTGACTTTTATGGGGAGGAGTATTAGGGTAACAGCAGACCTCTCCACAGAGACCTGGCAGGCCAGAAAGGGCTGGCAGGATATATTCAGGGTCCTAAATGAGAAGAACATGCAACCAAGAATACTTTATCCAGCAAGGCTCTCATTCAAAATGGAAGGAGAGATAAAGAGCTTCCAAGACAGGCAGCAACTAAAAGAGTATGTGACCTCCAAACCAGCTCTGCAAGAAATTTTAAGGGGGACTCTTAAAATTCCCCTTTAAGAAGAAATTCAGTGGAACAGTCCACAAAAACAAAGACTGAATAGATATCATGATGACACTAAACTCATATCTCTCAATAGTAACTCTGAATGTGAACGGGCTTAATGACCCCATCAAAAGGCGCAGGGTTTCAGATTGGATAAAAAAGCAGGACCCATCTATTTGCTGTCTACAACAGACTCATTTTAGACAGAAGGACACCTACAGCCTGAAAATAAAAGGTTGGAGAACCATTTACCACTCGAATGGTCCTCAAAAGAAAGCAGGGGTAGCCATCCTTATATCAGATAAACTAAAATTTACCCCAAAGACTGTAGTGAGAGATGAAGAGGGACACTATATCATACTTAAAGGATCTATTCAACAAGAGGACTTAACAATCCTCAATATATATGCTCCGAATGTGGGAGCTGCCAAATATATAAATCAATTATTAACCAAAGTGAAGAAATACTTAGATAATAATACACTTATACTTGGTGACTTCAATCTAGCTCTTTCTATACTCGATAGGTCTTCTAAGCAAAACATCTCCAAAGAAACGAGAGCTTTAAATGATACACTGGACCAGATGGATTTCACAGATATTTACAGAACTTTACATCCAAACTCTACTGAATACACATTCTTCTCAAGCGCACATGGAACTTTCTCCAGAATAGACCACATATTGGGACACAAATCAGGTCTGAACCGATACCAAAAGATTGGGATTGTCCCCTGCATATTCTCGGACCATAATGCCTTGAAATTAGAACTAAATCACAACAAGAAGTTTGGAAGGACCTCAAACACGTGGAGGTTAAGGACCATCCTGCTAAAAGATAAAAGGGTCAACCAGGAAATTAAGGAAGAATTAAAAAGATTCATGGAAACTAATGAGAATGAAGATACAACCGTTCAAAATCTTTGGGATGCAGCTAAAGCAGTCCTAAGGGGGAAATACATCGCAATACAAGCATCCATTCAAAAACTGGAAAGAACTCAAATACAAAAGCTAACCTTACACATAAAGGAGCTACAGAAAAAACAGCAAATAGATCCTACACCCAAGAGAAGAAGGGAGTTAATAAAGATTCGAGCAGAACTCAACGAAATCGAGACCAGAAGAACTGTGGAACAGATCAACAGAACCAGGAGTTGGTTCTTTGAAAGAATTAATAAGATAGATAAACCATTAGCCAGCCTTATTAAAAAGAAGAGAGAGAAGACTCAAATTAATAAAATCATGAATGAGAAAGGAGAGATCACTACCAACACCAAGGAAATACAAACGATTTTAAAAACATATTATGAACAGCTATACGCCAATAAATTAGGCAATCTGGAAGAAATGGACGCATTCCTGGAAAGCCACAAACTACCAAAACTGGAACAGGAAGAAATAGAAAACCTGAACAGGCCAATAACCAGGGAGGAAATTGAAGCAGTCATCAAAAACCTCCCAAGACACAAGAGTCCAGGGCCAGATGGCTTCCCAGGGGAATTTTATCAAACGTTTAAAGAAGAAATCATACCTATTCTCCTAAAGCTGTTTGGAAAGATAGAAAGAGATGGAGTACTTCCAAATTCGTTCTATGAGGCCAGCATCACCTTAATTCCAAAGCCAGACAAAGACCCCACCAACAAGGAGAATTACAGACCAATATCCCTGATGAACATGGATGCAAAAATTCTCAACAAGATACTGGCCAATAGGATCCAACAGTACATTAAGAAAATTATTCACCATGACCAAGTAGGATTTATCCCTGGGACACAAGGCTGGTTCAACACCCGTAAAACAATCAATGTGATTCATCATATCAGCAAGAGAAAAACCAAGAACCATATGATCCTCTCATTGGATGCAGAGAAAGCATTTGACAAAATACAGCATCCATTCCTGATCAAAACTCTTCAGAGTGTAGGGATAGAGGGAACATTCCTCGACATCTTAAAAGCCATCTATGAAAAGCCCACAGCAAATATCATTCTCAATGGGGAAGCACTGGGAGCCTTTCCCCTAAGATCAGGAACAAGACAGGGATGTCCACTCTCACCACTGCTGTTCAGCATAGTACTGGAAGTCCTAGCCTCGGCAATCAGACAACAAAAAGACATTAAAGGCATTCAAATTGGCAAAGAAGAAGTCAAACTCTCCCTCTTCGCCGATGACATGATACTCTACATAGAAAATGCAAAAGTCTCCACCCCAAGATTGCTAGAACTCATACAGCATTTCGGTAGCGTGGCAGGATACAAAATCAATGCCCAGAAGTCAGTGGCATTTCTATACACTAACAATGAGACTGAAGAAAGAGAAATTAAGGAGTCAATCCCATTTACAATTGCACCCAAAAGCATAAGATACCTAGGAATAAACCTCACCAAAGATGTAAAGGATCTATACCCTCAAAACTATAGAACACTTCTGAAAGAAATTGAGGAAGACACAAAGAGATGGAAAAATATTCCATGCTCATGGATTGGCAGAATTAATATTGTGAAAATGTCAATGTTACCCAGGGCAATATACACGTTTAATGCAATCCCTATCAAAATACCATGGACTTTCTTCAGAGAGTTAGAACAAATTATTTTAAGATTTGTGTGGAATCAGAAAATACCCCGAATAGCCAGGGGAATTTTAAAAAAGAAAACCATATCTGGGGGCATCACAATGCCAGACTTCAGGTTGTACTACAAAGCTGTGGTCATCAAGACAGTGTGGTACTGGCACAAAAACAGACACATAGATCAGTGGAACAGAATAGAGAATCCAGAAGTGGACCCTGAACTTTATGGGCAACTAATATTCGATAAAGGAGGAAAGACTATCCATTGGAAGAAAGACAGTCTCTTCAATAAATGGTGCTGGGAAAATTGGACATCCACATGCAGAAGAATGAAACTAGACCACTCTCTTTCACCATACACAAAGATAAACTCAAAATGGATGAAAGATCTAAATGTGAGACAAGAGTCCATCAAAATCCTAGAGAAGAGCACAGGCAACACCCTTTTTGAACTCGGCCATAGTAACTTCTTGCAAGATACATCCACGAAGGCAAAAGAAACAAAAGCAAAAATGAACTATTGGGACTTCATCAAGATAAGAAGCTTTTGCACAGCAAAGGATACAGTCAACAAAACTAAAAGACAACCTACAGAATGGGAGAAGATATTTGCAAATGACATATCAGATAAAGGGCTAGTTTCCAAGATCTATAAAGAACTTATTAAACTCAACACCAAAGAAACAAACAATCCAATCATGAAATGGGCAAAAGACATGAACAGAAATCTCACAGAGGAAGACATAGACATGGCCAACATGCATATGAGAAAATGTTCTGCATCACTTGCCATCAGGGAAATACAAATCAAAACTACAATGAGATACCACCTCACACCAGTGAGAATGGGGAAAATTAACAAGGCAGGAAACAACAAATGTTGGAGAGGATGTGGAGAAGGGGGAACCCTCTTACACTGTTGGTGGGAATGTGAACTGGTGCAGCCACTCTGGAAAACTGTGTGGAGGTTCCTCAAACAGTTAAAAATATACCTGCCCTACGACCCAGCAATTGCACTGTTGGGGATTTACCCCAAAGATACAAATGCAATGAAACGCCGGGACACCTGCACCCCGATGTTTATAGCAGCAATGGCCACGATAGCCAAACTGTGGAAGGAGTCTCAGTGTCCAACAAAAGATGAATGGATAAAGAAGATGTGGTTTATGTATACAATGGAATATTACTCAGCTATTAGAAATGACAAATACCCACCATTTGCTTCAACGTGGATGGAACTGGAGGGTATTATGCTGAGTGAAGTAAGTCAGTCGGAGAAGGACAAACATCATATGTTCTCATTCATTTGGGGAATATAAATAATAGTGAAAGGGAATATAAGGGAAGGGAGAAGAAATGTGTGGGAAATATCAGAAAGGGAGACAGAACGTAAAGACTGCTAACTCTGGGAAACGAACTAGGGGTGGTAGAAGGGGAGGAGGGCGGGGGGTGGGAGTGAATGGGTGACGGGCACTGGGTGTTATTCTGTATGTTAGTAAATTGAACACCAATAAAAAATAAATTAAAAATATATATATATAAATTCAGTAAGGTGTCAGGATACAAAATCAATACATAAAAAATATGTTGTGTTTTTATACACTACTAACAAACTATCAGAAAGAGAAATTAAGAAAACGATCGTTTTTGCAATTGCATAGAAAAATATCTAAGGAATAAATTTGACCAAGGAGGTGAAAGACCTGTACACTAAAACTATGTATCACTGAAGAAAGAAAATGGAGACAAAAATAATGGAAACATATTCTGTGTTCATAGATTGGGAGAATGAATATTGTTAAAATGTTTATACTACCCAAAGCAACACAAATTCAATGCAACACCTATCAAAATTCCAATGGAATTTTTCACAGAAATAGAAGAAACAATCCTAAAATTTGTAGGAAATCACAAAAGACTCTGAGTAGCCAAAGATGTCTTAAGAAAAAAGAATAAAGTAGGAGGCTCCATGCTCCCTGATTTCAAATTATATTATAGAGCTATAATAATTAATAATTGAGACAGTATGGTATTGGCATAAAAACAGACACATAGATCAATGGAATAGAACAGAACTCAGAAAAAAGCTTATATATGTGTGTATATATATATATATATATACACATATATAGTCAATTAATTTTTGACAAAGGAGCCAAAAATATACAATAAGAAAAAGACCATCTCTTTAATAAATGGTGTTGAGAAAATTAATTTCTCCAACTTTAAATTCATATTGAATACAAGATCCATATTTGTAGCTTATTCATTATATGAATTTCTGAGTTTGAGATTTAGATTTCTTATCTACTCATTAATAATAATAATCCCATACCAATCCATTATACTATGGTGTTACATGAAAAATTAAAGTGGGGCAGATTAAAAAAAAAACTTTCTAAATTTTAAATCTATAAAATTTTAATAAAGGTTACAATTTCACAAATTTAGAGACATAAAAAAATCCATTAGTCTAGCCTAAATAATCCCCTTGTCTTATTTTAATTTTATATTTATTGGAATTTGAACAGGAACAATTTTAAAGCTATAATACCTAGAGATGATATTCAAAATATTCCATACTAATCTATAATACTCAAAATTGTAAGTTACTTTGTTAAATAACCTATTATAGAACTTTACCTAATGAGAGAACAATTCTTTTTCTAATATACTACTAGCTTAGAAATCATATTTAGGTCACCAACATAGCAACAAATAAGCTGTTTCCCACTCGTCACTGAAAACATCATGCAAAATGGACAATGGACCACCCCTTGAATGTGAAATCCTGTTTGTTTGTTTTTTTAATAATAAATTTATTTTTTATTGGTGTTCAATTTACCAACATACAGAATAACACCCAGTGCTCATCCCATCAAGTGCCCCCCTCAGTGCCCGTCACCCATTCACCCCCACCCTCTGCCCTCCTCCCCTTCCATCACCCCTAGTTCATTTCCCAGAGTTAGGAGTCTTTATGTTCTATCTCCCTTTCTGATATTTCCCACTGAAATCCTGTTTTAACAGCGTGTTTTCTTAAGACAGATTGCTTTTTTAAATTTCCCACCTTTCAGAGAGTAGGTTAGAAAATTTTGTGTTAGATTCAAGAAGAAAAAAAAAAATGGTCCAAGGCAGCCTCTTCCTTCCATATTAATTGCCAGATGCTGAACAAAAAGGGCTGTGGGAGACCATGAAATAATGCTTGATTTTAGCAATGTGCTGTTGTTTTCAAAATGTGTACCATCTGACTATTTTGATTCCACAAAAGTAGGTATCACAATGGTTTTCCAGTTAAGGAAATGGGCAGAAGGAAGGTCATGGACAGAAGGAAGGTCACAGGCTAAAAGCTGGGGCTAAAGTCCCAGGCTGGTGACTTGAAGCTCTGTTCCATCCGTATCACTGTCGCTTCACACAGCAGGTGCATTCACCGTGTTGGTCGCACTAGACCAGCCTAGGAGCACAGCAGTGCGCAGCACAATTCCAGCGTAAATGTTCCACACCAGTTTGAAACCCTGCAAGTTTTCATACTCCTGCCGAATATTCAGAAACTAAAAAAATTAAAACCAGATAAATTAAATAGTATCTGGTAAAAGTTTACTGTGCACAAGGAACAGTTACCAAGTTGGGTGTTTTCAAAGCCAAAACCAATATAAAGCTCGGAGTCAGGACATGGAAGGATGACTTATAAAGTGAAAATAAGGACGTTGCTTAAGCTTTACCATGATTGGCTATTACCAAGGGTGTTTCTATAGCAGGGGACTGGTTAAAGGTGACCGTCTGCCATTTTTGGAAGATGACTTAAGTTTCATTTATGATTATCAGATGCATTTACAAGAAATAACAAGTTTTGCTTATGTTCGTGAAACACGTTAGACTTAGTTACGTGGCCTAAATGTAGATTTCTTTGTTTGCTCGGTCAATTTTCAAGCCTGGTAGCCATTTTATTTTATTTTAATGTATTATATCCAAATAAGTGACTTAAAAAATCTAGTCCACAAATTTGAGTCTCAGTTTTAAAGTTTATTATTCACTAACACTACATTTCAATTATAAAAATAGGTAATGACAAAACTGGTTTGAAAATTAGGGGAATATGCAGAGATCAGGGTACTAGAGAATTGCATCTTCTGCAACAGTGGGTTGAAGAGACATATTTATGGAAATCAGCACCGTGATTTCTGCAAAAATTGTAAGTCTCCGATTGAGTAATATCTCTACCTCCCAGGTGCAACAGAGGCCGCCACTACCAAGAACCCCTGGGACAAACTGAAAGGGCAAGTAGCAAGTTGCTCTGAGACGTGCAAAGGAGGCAAAGTTTTAGGCTGATATTTAAGTATTAGATTTGAAGTTATAGCACCTGTGTAGCGCATTAACCTTTGCACTGACTTGTCCATTTACCGAGTGGTTTCTACCAATGATTTCCTGCAGGAAGGCAACCATGTGTACCGTCGAGATATCCTGGTGTACGGCTGTATTAGAAATTCTGATAAGGATAATCTGAGGCTCCATTGACCAAGACACTAATGACCAAGTAATTGTTCTATATTATTATAATTAAGTATGATGAGCCCTGATAAATGCCATTTATTAGTCTACCGTGGCATTTAATTGATCTAATACTGGGCAGAATTTGGAAAGATTGAAAATAGGAGATAGTGAAGGGCAAACAGTTTGAATCATGCCTTATGCTTTAAAAGTACCTTAATAGGAAAACCATTAACATCCTCATCAAACAAATGAAATAGGCAAGGGATTCTTCAGGGTCATACATGCATAATTGTTGTTTGGGGGCAATGGAGATATAGCATCATCCTATTTTGAAAAAGGATACGTCTGCCACTGAACTCATTTAATAACCACAAAGTTCTGGGTTCACTTTGATATGTGTAATAACATTACAGAGAAACTGACTGATTTCTAAATGTAAAAAACTAGCATGTTATGAGGGTAGGACACTATAGCCTGTAACAAAAGTTGAAGAAATGGTAATTATTTAAAACTTAGAAGATAAATCTTGAAGGACACAGATCTGTTATCTTCAGATAACTGACTTGTTGGCATGAAGAACTAAATTCAGATTTGTTCTGTATTGCTTATGATGTGATGTCCTTGTTCAAATGACAGTGTTCCTGTGACAACATTATTCAGCCTCAGTTGTACCATGGTTATGCTAGTTCATATATGTGGATTCATATATGTGGATTTTTTAAAAAAATCTTTTTAAAAAAGATTTTACTTATTTATTCATGAGAAACACTTAAAGAGAGGCAGAGACATAGGCAGAGGAAGAAGCAGGCTCCCTGTGGGGAGCCCGGTGTGGGACTGGATCCCAGGACCCCGGGATCATGACCTGAGCCAAAGGCAGATGCTCAACCACTGAGCACTCAAGCATCCTTATTTATGTAGATTTTTTAAATTTCTTCCCATCTCAATAACTTGCCTAATTCCCATTTCTCCTTGATGAATTCTAGAAGGCCAGTACAGTATTTGACAGGCAGAGTCCTTTCTCCAAACTCAAGAGGGATTACAAGAATATCTTAATCATGAACAGGCAATTAAAACATTATCATTATGGCCATCCAAATATCATCTGCCTTAATTATCCATTTCTGTGCCCCACTCACTTTTTTAGATGGACTATTCAATTTTGCCTTGTGTCTCTGAAATATATTAGAGCAGATTATTATTTGCAAGAACATTGTAGGCATACTCCAGAATCTCACCAGCAATAGACTTCAACATTTGCTCTTACGTTGCTAGTTAGTCAACTTCTGGATCCTCATCTAACACATCCAAGTCACAGTCTGCTGCTATGTCATCAAGTTGCGTTGATGAATCTTCAGATTTCACAAACATTCTGAGTGTTTCCTTTGAAACACTACCACTCTCATTTTTGTTACCTCTAGAACTAAAGTCATTATTTCTGTTTCCAATAGTTACTCCATGATTCTTTTAAAATTGGAAAATCTTTTGTATTTTTCCATTAGGAAATAAAGATTGATTGTTTTTATCAATGTCAATGCTTTGCATGTCTTAAAGTACAAGTTTCCATGCTAATTCTATCTCCTAGAATAATTATTTTTCATTACCAAAAGTCTCTGGTTGTCAAGAATATGAGTTTCATAAGGAAATTGGGGAAAAAAGTCTGAAAGATTTGCTGAAGATAAATAAGTGTTGTGACATTTCTTTTCTAGTTCATTTTTGAACTTTCAATAAGATCTTTTTAATTAAAATATTCAGTAATTTTGTCATAGGTAATTTTATGTTTTGGAAGAGAACAATGCATTTTTATTGTTTTAAAACAAAATGTTTAGAGTTTAGACACCAAATATAATGTTAATGCTTCATATTTTCCTTAGGACTCAAGATTTTCTCTACTGAGCTAAAACAAAGTATAGAATTTTTAAACCAGACTCATAGACATCAATATCTAGTGTCACTAATAAACTCAAGAACATATAAAATCAAACTGCGTGGGCAAAGAGGTCAGCTATTCTGAGTGTGGCTCCTCAGGTCCTCTGTCCCACATCAGATGGGAAGAGGTTTCTATGACAAGTGGGAAGGTTATTTCATGCTGCAAGAAGAATTTTAGAATATGACAGATCTCCATTTTATGTTCAAGTAGTTTTTTATGTTACATAACACTTTCCAAGAGTTTGTGGATGCCAATTTTGTTTACCAAAAAGCAATTATAAGCCAGGATTACCATCTCAAACACATTCCACAGTTAAGGAATCTCCTACTAACAAATATCACTAGTCTGTATATTAGTGGATTATCATGATGCTTACAGGGAGTTTAGACCTAATCGCCCACTTTCATTCTCAGTGTGTCCACGATAACACGAGAGAAGTGGATCTCAGGCCACTAAAACAACTTTGCTCTTCCACCTACAAAATTTAACTTGATTCTGAAAACCATAATTATAGTGCACGAGCAGGTAACATTATCGATTTTATAACCCTACACTACTCACCTCATTTTGATGGAATTGGGACAATAACGAGGCTTGCTGCCAATGATACATATTTTTTTCCTTTTCATTGCCTTTTACAATCCACTCTTTTGAAATTACCTCCAGTGTGAATTTTAAGGGTAACTCTTATGCCATGACTTGATGATTCTTAGCAATTTGTTATAAAAACACAATTTATAAACTTTTTGGAAAAAAAATCTTAATGTTGGACTCTAGCAAGGGTAGAGTTCTCAATTACTAGAATTAGGAAAAGTAAGGTAAAGTCCTAAATTCATGAAATCTACTTACAAGAATAAAAACTGTAAAGAATTCAAAGAATCAATCTTCAAAGAAACAGGAATATCCTTATTTCATTTGCACACTTTAAATACAAATATATATATATATTTTATATATAAAAAAATATAGCTCCTATAGAGGTCTATTTCTCTTGTCCATTTAGCACACAGTAGACATTCAGTGAATACCCGATGCCTACGTGACAACGGTATAAAAATGAAAATAGAAAAAGAAAATTATGATGCAAGTGTTTTATTATTCATAATATTGAAGAATGAACTTATTTCTAATTTACTGGTGTATGATACATTGGAAGTCACAGAAAGGGGAATTGGATAATACTTATAAATTGTAAAATGCAAGGGGTCTCAGAGTAGTATTAAATCGAAGGGGCACAATTTTCAGAGCTCATGAAATGGTTCAATTCCTGCATTTCTCTGAGAACACCCAAAGATTTCTAGTTTCAATAGTAAAGTAATACTTAAAATTACCATTCTTAATGAACCAATTTCTTTATAGCTTTCCTTAGCAAAATCCCAAATGTTATGCCTAGATTTAGCCATGAATAATATCCTTTTCTCCTCATTTCTTTTTTAGGAAGATGTATTTATTTATTTTTTCATTCATGATAGTGGGGAGCACAAGCAGGAAGAGGAGCAGAGGGAGCGAGAGAAGCAGACTCCCAACTGACCAGGGAAGCCAGAGGCAGAGCTCCATCCCAGGACCCTGGGACCTGAGCCGAAGGCGGATGCTTAACAGACTGAGCCATGAAGGCTCCCTTTTCTCTCACTTCTTTTTTTTATTTTCATGCACAAAGTCTCTTGACTCTAAGAATAAGGTTTCTTCTTCCTGCGAGGCTGAGATGTGGTAAGAAATCCACTGGGCAAATACAAGGTGCTATTTAGCTGATAGACGGATGGGAAAGGTAATTATACTAAAAATTAATATCCTGTTATTTTGGCCCTGTCTTACTTGAAATCTACAATGTTCTAAAATCAATTACAAGAATAGAAATGAGAAAATTATAGGTTTGTCAAATTGAGTGATTTAACATAAAACCTTGATTCTTAATGAGGAAAATTCACAAAAATATTAAAATAGTTGGATTCAACCTGAAACTTTAGAAATATTTCACATTTTTATTAAAATTAAAATGAGTTTTAGTTGATTTTTATTTTATATAAAAGGTTAATCCTGTTATAAGAATGTTTATATGAAATATATTTTTGACAACACTCAGCATGATCTGAAGTCCAAACTATTGGGTTTTTAAACAAAGTGTAGTGTTTCATTCATACAAAGAAAAATAAAATATTACATTTAAGGAACTTACATCATTATATTTTATTTATCTATTAATAAAATTTCATATCAACAAAAAATGAAATTTAGCTCCATTATATAGGTGTGTAACAAAATTACATAAAAATAAAAAAAATTCTAGAAATTTCAGAAATTTTATGTAAGCATTGTACAGTAATGCTTATGAGTAAGAAGTGTGGTAAATATTTTCAATTGATTCTCTTTCTTTGATAACCTGGAGCATGTGTCCTCATCACATGTGTCCCCAGACACAGAGACAGAGAGAGAGAGAGAGATATCGAGAGGCAGAGACACAGGCAGAGGGAGAAGCAGGCTCCATGCAGGGAGCCTGACCTGGGACTCGATCCCGGGTCCCCAGGATCAGGCCCTGGGCTGAAGGTGGTGCTAAACCAATGAGCCACCCAGGCTAACCTTGATTTTCTTTCTGTAAAAAATTTTGTGAAAAGTAACTCTAAAACTTTGAAGTAACTCCATGTTGTTGTTTTTTTTTTTTAACACGCAAATAGAGGATATAGGCAGCAGAAAGTTCATAGCATTTCTATATTTTTTTGTACTAACAGCAGTGGGATACTGATGAATTATTTATCATTTCTGTGCATATATGACCTTCAGTTCAATGTTTATGTATAAAAAATAGCACATTATCAAATGTTTTGATTAATTTCTGGAAATACTCCATAAAAATATTTTGATTTACCTTATGGAATCCCTTCTTAGTTAACTATGCTTTTCAAAATAAGTCCATATGTTATATGAGTTGGGAATGAGCAAAATTTGAGTTCTGACCCTGTATTTTACACTAATAATATGCTTGATACATCATCATTCCATTTCCTTTCAGTTTTATCAATTATTAAAGAAAAAGATTAATTATGTCTAATATTCATTCTAGGATGATGATTGGATACTTCTGTTTTGTTTAATTGGAAGCTTTGGATTCCAACTGGCATTTCATGAATTATTATTTATGGTCAATAAATACATAATGTTTGGTAGTTGAAACTCAGTCTTCCTATTGCAATCCGATAAATGTTAATGGAGAGATAAAAGCTTTTTAGCATTAATATTGAAGTTGACTACATCTTGTTTTGTTTTGACAGTTTTAAGGGACACTTCATTAATATATATTTGCTCCTCTTGTTTATTTATTTCCTTAACAGCTACTCAGATATTTTCTTCTGAGCATACAGACTTTATAGAAACACCTATTGCATAAGTATGCAAATAGTAACTCGCGATCAATGTATTCTCATCTGTGCATTGAGCTTAACTGTGGCAAAACAGTTGAATTTTGGAAATTTCAAGTTCAAAAGAAAAACTTAGAATGTTTAATAATCACAATTTTTCTAGAAAAAGAGCATGCTACAAACAAGCAACCAATGAATCGACCAAATAGTTCTCTTTGAACACACTTCTAGGATGATCTTAGCTCTAGGGTGTTGAATGTGAGGATGCATTACATGAAAGCCATTTACAGCTTAAGAAAAAAGAAAAACTATCTGAAGTAAACATATCTTTACTATCTCTTCAGCCTAGAGCTGGTCTAATGAGAAATAGAGGCTGACTCTAGAAGGGTCATCATTAGGCATTTACCGATTAAAATACACATTTGTCATTTTCTTGTTATTGTATTATGATTTGCTTTTGTGGTTCTTACTTACTAGGAAGGAAGTTAATCTGAAAGAATGAGGTGGAAAATATTTAAATAATATTTAATTTTTAAAAAGGTGAACAAAATTGTTCTTTTAACAGAATGTCACTGACAAATTGAAAAATACATCTAACTTCCAGATAGAAGAGATTTATTCTCATGCGGAAATTTTTACAACAGGGAGTAAGTATGGAAAATTGAGCCCCCCACTTTTATCATTTCCTAATTGTGTCCTACACATGTCCTATTAAGTACAAATGGTTTCAAATTATTTGCAGCTGATCTCTGTGAAATATAACTTTTTACTACTCTATTTAACACAAGGACCCTCTTACATATAAGTGAGCATCTTCTTAGATCTAATGCTGTGTGTGTGTTAAGGATTTTTAGAAGAGCCTAAATTTTAAGTCAATTGTATATAGATCTTTATCCTTTTTAAAAATCTGGTTTAAGAGGCCCTGCTTTAAAGAAGTAAGCAGTGGTATTTTTTGTGTGTGTGTGCTTCATTTTATTCTCAAAAAAAAAAAAAAAAAACCACAACAGTAAAGCAAACCTAATTATCTCAAATTGTGTACAAGGGTTTATAAAAATAACAACCATCATGGAAGTTTAGTTTATATTCTTAACAGATGAGAAACAATCGATCTGATTACTCTTTGAATAGAACTGCAAGGCTATTTTCAAAAGAAAAATCTTCCTAAAAACAAAGCTAATTATCAGTAAAAGAATTTAATTATTCCAATGTTAAACTCCCAGTTCTGACAAAAATGAAAATCTATTGAGAACATAAAAGGATAAAACATATTTTTCAATATAATGAAAATAAACTTTAGTGAAAGCCTTGTTTAGTCTCAGTCTGTACTAAAAATATGTTCCAATTCTGATTTTATTCTCCATTTATCAGGTACTGAACAGCAATGCATTTTTGTTCTGGCATCAATTCCCTTGACTGCTACATGTTATATATTTATTTATTTATTTTGAAAAGGAAATGGCAAAATCAAAACAGTGAACAAATGTTGAGAAGTTGCAGGTGCACTATTCATCAAGAGAGGAGACATATTAGAAATACTTATTAGAAGTCTGGGCTTACCATTCTTCAGCGTTTTTCCCTTAGTTCTCAATGTTGTTTGCAGTTAAAATAAAATATCATAATAAACATTAAAGGATGCTGTCCTTATGAAATCCTGAAACCACAAAGGAAAGTTATTTTCAGAAAGATTAATCTCATAATAAAATTACTACACAGATGCATATTTTGCACACTTTAAGCAGAAGACAAGTTGTTGTGTACGATCATTTTCTAAGATAGTTCCTACAGGAACCAGTCTTTAAGTTACTCTGTGGTGACAAACTAAACAGGATTTCCCAATAGTTATCCATGTCGGTTGTGGGATGATTGCTGCTCTGTACCACACTTTTTTCCTATTCTATATCCCAAAGTGAAGAAGCAGTCTCTATTAAGGACATGCTATTCTTGTGTCAGAGAAAAGAGAAAAGGAAGAAAAATGGTAAAACAAAGAAATGACTTAAAAGTCAAGCTCAACTGTGTGCGCTCATTTCTGCTCCATTCCATTGGTCACATTAAAAATAAAAAGTAAATGGGGTAATAAAAAATGACTGTACTTCACAGAGATTCTCTATAAATAATTTAGAACAATGATAGAATCCGCTACACTCCACTCATTTGTCATTCATCTGATGTACAAGAGGAAAAGTAGGTGAAGATTGCAGAGACAGGTTTTCTCACAAAGCAGAGGTCTCTGCATCTTCTTCAGTAAGAAGGAAAATGAGTATTTACCAGAGAGGAGTGAACCATTTCAGCATGCCCAGATGGTCTGGGAGAATCTGAAAACTCAGAATCTTGGAGTGCATCAACTCACGTGGCCCTTCCATAATTGAGGGTCCCACTCTTCCCAGTTGGGGCCCTTACTTTGGCATAGCAAATCTATTAAACTTGAGAACACAAATTCGATAGAGTCCATTCTTCTTATTCTTTGGCTGGATGCACAGCTTTTTCTGCCTTCCAGCTGCAGGAGATGAGAGTGCCTATATCCCTGCCAAGGAGGTGCTTAGGCGTTCATTCTTCACTGTAAATCGCTAATCAATCACTCTCAGCCTTTCACTGTCTTTCTCTAGAGCACTGGCTATCCTCAGCTCTTCCATGGCTTATTTTATTTTATTATAAAGATTCTATTTATTTATTTAAGAGAGAGAGAAAGTAAGAGACAGAGCACGAGAGGAGGTGGAGGGACAGAGGGAGAGGGAGAAGCAGACTCCCTGCTGAGTGGGAAGCCCAATGTGGGGCTCCGTCCCAGGATCCTGGGATCATGACCTGAGCTGAAGGCAGACACTTAGCTTACTGAGCCACCCAGACACCTCTCCGTGGTTATTTTAATGCCATTTTTCCTCTCTTTTCCGAATGCCGATATACTTTATGTGTAAATGCATTCTCTTACACTGGTAACCCATTGTAGTTGTCATTTTCCAGATTACCATCCCATAAAAGTCTGAACAGTTATTACCACACGTCAGGAGATAGCTGTATTCTACCTACCGTCAGTAACGGGGTCCATATCCTCAACCAGGACAATTGAGTCAAATCCCAAATCCCACTTTAGAGTCCACTTTCTCAGACCATGCCCCGCATAAACTAGCATCAGTCAAATTCCCCAGGAAGCAGACCCTATGGGGGAAATGAAGACAACATATTGGAGAGTTTTCTCAAAATCACATCTCTATACGTGAGGTAGGATGCAGGGTTGGTCAGAGGTGAGGTTGAATCGTGATACAATCACAACACTGATCTCCGCCAGTCCTGTGAGGAGTTCTGGAATGTCTGTGGCTCTCCAGAGATGTCCTAATTTCCAGGAAGTGGCCAGGCCTTAACGCTTCAGCATCAATCAGTCATTAGAAGTATGTTGTCTCTGAGAAGAAGTACAAGCGTGGACAAGGTAATTGCCAACGCTCTCAGCACCCTGGAAAATGAGTGCTTTGGTCTTTGAGGTGAGATGTGTGCAGCACACACACCCTAACCTCCATGACACCATCTTTTTCATATTAGACGTTTTGATGCATGTGCAGTTGTATCGAATTATGGTTTTAATCTGTGTTTCCCAGATAACAAATGAGTTGGAGAACTTTTTAAAATTTTCATTGGCCATTTGGATGTTTTCTTTAGTCGTGTCTAAGACTTTTTCCCATTTACTACAGAATTATCAGTGTTTTCACATATAAAGCAAGAGCTAGAGCAAGAGCTAGAGTCAAATACATCATGTGTCAGACAGATGTGTTATTGAAATATTTTATCTTATTTAATGCATTGCATTTTTATTCTTTAGTGGTGCCTTGTGATAAACAGAAGCTTTTTATATCAATATAGCTCCATGAATAATTTTTTAAAAGTTTTTGGTAAGAATATTTTGCATTTTTGTTTAAAATGGTGAGGACGATGCTCTCATATGTTTTCCTCTAAATGACATATTTTTTCACATGTATACTTGTATCAGCAATCTGGAATTGATTTTTCTGTACAGTGTGAGATACGAGAAAACATTTCTCCCATAAGGATACCTTATTAACACAGAACCACTTACTGAAAAGATGAATGGGTGTTTTTAAAGGATATGCTTGTTTCCCTCAGTATTGTAGAGTAGAAGGAAATGGATAATGTATTAACTTTTTAATATAAAATTTAAATGACTATAGCACAATTAAGGCTGAATGCCAAATATAATTTCCAAGATACAGAACTTAGAATTGCAGCACTTACAGTTGTATTAGCCAACTTCCCACTGATAAAATAAACAAATAAATATCAAAGAGCTGCTGATTAGGTTGTTGAAGTGTCCTTGTTTCTAGTATAATTTCAAGTATTATATATCTATGTCATGCTAGGACAACAGGTAAGCCTTTAAGGAAAATTGCAAAGTTTATTGGATACCTATTGAAAAGGAAACATAGAGGAGGCATGTGTGTTGAACACCTGCATATTAAAATCTTAATAGTTTATAAGCCATGAATGATTGATTAGCGATGAACTGATGAAGCAGCAAATCAGAGTCTGCCAAATACACAACCGATAAGCTACACATTGCAACCTGTCTTCCTCTCTCCCTCTCATCTAGTCATACTTGCTTTCTTTTTTTTTTTTTAAGATTTTATTTTTATTTCTGAGAGACACACACAAAGAGAGAGAGAGAGAGAGAGAGGCAGAGACATAGGCAGAGGGAGTAGCAGGCTCCTCACAGGGAGCCAGATGTGAGACTCGAAACCAGGACCCCAGGATGATGACCTGAGCCAAAGGCAGATGCTCAACCACTCAGCCATCCAGGCATCTCCATACTTGCTTTCAATATACACTCTATGATGTATTTCTTTTATACAAAAGATCCATGCAATTATTCATATGAAAAATAATGATTTGCATAATAAGTATATGCTGCTATGATGATGTTCTCCTAATTTAAACATTTACTAGCTTTTCTATTAATTTTGAGAAATTATAATTTTAATATTAAAAGATTTGAGAATTATTTGGACAATATAACTTCTAGTGCACGCAGTGACTGACAGTAAGCAATTAAATACATATTTTGTGGCTGTTTCAAAAATAATGACAAATCATCTAAATATCCTAACCTACCCATTATTACCTTGTTTAGGTGAATTACTTTGAAGTCTCATCACAATTAAGACGTAATGATGGTTCTGTGGTTCCATCATGATTTACATGATGAGCAAAGAATGCCTTTCTTTTATGACTGTTTGAGTTTAAAAATCTAGGGATTAAAGTGATTGATGTAAGATTATAGTCTTGCACTTATCTCTAATATTCTTTTCTATTGTCTTATATTGAGATGGAATTCCTAATTCTGAAAAGCTACACTAAATTAAAGAAAATACATATTTATTTAGCTCAAATAAAAATGGGTAAGGCCTAATAATATTCAGTATATATCTAAAATTTATAAATAAGTATTTTTTACAGTTATTTTAAATATTCTGATGTATTGTGAGTGTACTTATCCACCCAGGTCAAATGAGCCGATATTATTCATTTGGCTTAGTACTAATCTCTTTCAATCACTGGAGTAAATCTTTAAAAATAACTGTATAATGTCTAAAAGCCTGATAAAAGTATGTATAAATGACCAATTTGATTTCTATCTATTGAGCGCATTTTCCAAATACAAAATTGTTAATTCACCTTTTGATTGAACCTTAAAAATGATAGCAATATGTAGGGAAAATCTTCTATAGATATACAGGAACTAATCAACAAAAACTGTTTTAAATGTTCCTTCATGATTTTTTTTTAAAGATTTTATTTATTTATTCATGAGAGACACACAGAGAGAGACAGAGACACAGGCAGAGGGAGAAACAGGCTCCCTACAGGCAGCCCCATGTGGGACTGATCCCCAGACTCAGGATTGGGCCCTGAGGGGAAGGTAAGATGCTCAACTGCTGAGCCACCCAGGTGCCCCCTTCATGATTTGTTTTAAATAAGAATATCCTTCAAATACTTTGTCAGGACAATGAATCCCAAGAGCTATAGACAACATCATTGTCACCCATACTACAGTAGGTATTCATCCAAATTTTTGACTAAATCTTAACCTATAGCCATCTGCTCTGAGGCGCACTTAAGACTAACTCTTTAAACCATGCCAAACCATCTTTTAGGATGACATAATGTGCACAGTGAGAATTTTTTAAAAGAGTGATTATTTTGTTTCTTTGGATAAATAGTCATATGATCTGGAAGTGACTACTATTTTCATTTTTCTTTAAAGAATATGTTTCAAATACAAGATTAAAAAATAAGAATGAGGGATCCCTGGGTGGCGCAGCGGTTTGGCGCCTGCCTTTGGCCCAGGGCGCGATCCTGGAGACCCGGGATCAAATCCCACGTCGGGTTCCCGGTGCATGGAGCCTGCTTCTCCCTCTGCCTGTGTCTCTGCCTCTCTCTCTCTCTCTCTATCATGAATAAATAAATAAAATCTTAAAAAAAATAAACTAAAAAAAATTTAAAAAATAAGAATGATAGGTATTTAAGAAAATATATGATATTTATGAGAAAAGTTCTAATATCACAATGTGAAAATAATAAAAATTCCAAGTATAATATAGATTTGGGCAGTAACATAATTGTTCAACAATGTAGAATTATATTTTTTCCAAAGGCATGGTAATGATAATTCTTCCTTACCTTAAAAGTGTGGTTTTATCCAATAAACTCATCGCAAATTAAAAATCTCATAGGTCAAAAATATGTTTAATATATATCTAACCAATCAAACATCATAGCTTCGCTTCGCTTGCCTAAAACATGTTCATATTAGCCTATGGTTGGGCAAAATCATCTAACACAAAGCCCATTTTATAATAAATCCCTGAATATTCCATGTAATTTGTTGAATATTGTACCGAAAGTGAAAAAGAGAATGGTTGTCTCAGTACAGAATGGCTGTTAGTGTATCTGTTGTTCACCCTGGTGATCATGTGGTTGACAGAGAGCTACGGCTTGCTGCCCCTGCTCAGCTCATATCATACCACATATCGCTATTCTGGGAAAAGATCAAAATTCAAAATTTGAGGTATGGTTTCTACTGAATGCGTATCACTTTCACACCATTGTAAATGCAAAAAACTCTAAGTTCAACCATCTTATATCAGGGACCATCTGTATTTATAATTAAGCTGAAAACCTTTAGAAATGAACTATAATGTTTCCAAAATATTTTAAAATTATTATGATAATGTTAACAGGCTGTATATAAAGATTTACATTAAGGGTAGTAGACTTCCATTTACCACATAAATTGAAGTTTATTTTGTATTCATTACAATGACTTTTTTTTTGTAACTTTTGATGATATTGCAGCACATATTATAAACTGGCTTGTTCAACTAGCACTCAGTAAAATTCCTATTGCAGGGAAGCTTAATATCATAGTTTCTAGATTTCTTTCCAGCCTGAGATTCTATCTTGACTTAGATCCATCCTGTCAAATCCTATTAAACGATACTTCACTGTTGATTGGCATTGTGAGGGAAAAGAAGCAGGATACCTGGTGTTCATTACATGTTGATTACCAAACAACCAAAGAGGCCACAATTCTCAAACTGTCAATTATGGGACAGTTTTCTGACTCAGTAGTTGTCTTCCTAATTTTATAATTTCACCATAGCAAAGTTCTGTGGTCCTCAAAAGCTTAGGAGGTACTTTGCTCTTTATGCAGCTTCCAGTTTGTAGCAGAGTCATCAGCAACCCTGATGGCTCAGTTCCATTTTGAGGTGAATGAAATTATCTCCAGAAGATCAGCCTGGAGAAAGTGTCTTTGGTCTTCCAGATAACCATGAGCTCTCCAGGTTCTTTAATATATTACTTTTTGCTTAAACCAACTCAAATATTGTATGCAATGAAGAATTCTATGTAACAGATAAATATGGCATAATTTCCACTCAACATCTCTCCATTGATGAAGTGAGAGGCACAGTATTATGCAATATAATATAAATATATAAATATTGGGAGTTGCTGAGCTTATATTTTAAGCAAAAGTTTGACAGGATTAGATTTGTGTTTTAGATATTAACCCAAACAGTAAGATTTACACTGCCCACCCACTGAGTAAATGCAATAATCCCTTTAACTTGCTCATATTTCCATAGCATTTTTCAACTAAAATTTCTTTATTATTATGTTAATGCATCACTAAAATGTAAGCTCCTTGAGGCAGTATTCTTATTTTTTGGTTTATTACTACCCCTAAGACAAAGACTATCTCCTCTCCACACTACTGAATGGATGAATTACAAAGAAAATGTTCTTCAGAAATTTTGGTTCAGTCTAGTTACAAAATTTTGTCTCTTGTTTACTTATAGTGAACACAGCCCCAAAGAGATCGGAAATAGGCCATATAAGGAGTTGTGTTTAATAAGTCATTGAAGGTTGCCCATCTCGGATTATTAGTTATCTCAACCTACTAGAGGACATAGAATGATATCGAGAAATGATATTCAAAGACTAAGCCAAGGATCAGAGTTATTTTAATGCAAAAGGGGTTTATTGGAAAATAATTTTAGAGCAAAGTTTTGATTAAAGAGCTTCTATTTATATAGGTTTATCTGTGTCTTTGCACTATTTTCCTTTTTAAATTCTTGTTTCAGAATACATGTTTGCATGAATTTAATATGAAGATGTAAGTCATGTTTAGTCTATACTCTTGTCATCTGAAACAACAAGTTTTTTAAGACAAAAAGTACAGAGATGAGTCCATTAAAAAAGACCGGCATCTGATCATGTGGTGATCTTGGAACCATCTCTGCCACAGATTATTGATGACACTATCTTGCTTACATAAAATACATGGCTCAGTTGTATCCAGATACTCCAGACATTTTGAGGAACTCCCTTATATTAAGACAATACAACGTGATTCACCTATCCCACCGAAGAATGTAAACCCAGCCATGCCTCCCATCCCCAGGCATCTCAGAAACTTAGTTATAGCTATCCTAGCGATCTCGTTTTGATGTTATACTTTCCCCAAATCCTTCAGTTCACCAGTCTTGTCTCCTTTGGCTGGCACAAATATTTTTACATTTCAAAAGTTTTTTTTTAATTCTTTTGAGATTTATTTATTTACGAGAGAGAGAGACAGAGAGAGAGGAAGAGAGACTCCCCAAACTGAGCAAGGAGCCCAACACAGGGCTCAATCCCATGACCCTGAGATCATGACCTCAGCCAAAATCAAGAGTCAGTCACTTAACCAACTGAGCCACCCAGGGGCCCCAACATTTTTATATTTCCTCAGTTAGCCAACATATATAAACCAAACAGTGAACAGTTCTCTGGATTTTTATAAAACACTACCAGAATCAGGAAATTTTTCTGTAGCAAAATTTTAATGGAGTTTATGCTAAAGGAGGACTTTCATAGAAGCACAGAATAGCAAACTAGTATCATGAATCTGTTTTCTTAGAAGTGCTTTACTACTCCTGAGCTCCCCCATACAAAACACTTAACAAATTAACTTGCTCTTCAGGCAAAGTGTTTGCCTTCTTGATACTCAGGCCTTTTCAGGCCTCTGCTCCTCCCCCCCACCCCCCCTTTTTGCAACAAGGATGCAGGCCTTTCCCCTTTCTCCCTTGGGTTTCTCTCTGAAATGCAGAAATTCATTCATTCTATGGGGGCCATTGACTTGTTACCCAGTACCCAGATCAAGGCCTATATTTCCTTATCCAAAAGTAAATTAAAGTATTGTGATCATGAAAAGGCCAACTATTTACGTTTTCAAAGCACTTACTAAAGCAAAAAAATTAGCAAAGGTTTTTCAATGTCATTCTTTCTTTGATTTGAGCAAATGTTTAATTCAGGCTTTCTTCATCTCTATAAAATGTATTCTTCCCTTTAGAAGAACTTCCATCTACAATCACCCACCTATCTAGCATCATCAGCTACAATTTTTTTTTTTTTTGGTTTTAAATATCAATCTGTCTTTTTTTCCAGCTATATTTCTATAATCTATGTACCATCACTGCATGGTATCAGCTTTAAGAAACACTTGAATAAATCTCAGGAAGAAATAAGTATCTTTCTAGAGCATGTCTATGTCAAAAATAGAAAAAAAAAGCCTGAAACAAAATGAAATAGAGTAAGTATTAAAGTCATTTTGACTGATACTAAAAGGAATTTAATTGTGGAAATACCAGAAAAAAAAAAAAAAAAAGAATCACATTGTGTGGACTCCACAATATCATTTATACTGGAGTGTGGTTCAACTACATTGATAGATTTTATGGTCTAACACAAGAAAAAATGGAGTACTCACAATCTCTCAGAATTGTTTTTAGTTGCCCATTCCCAGTTTCTTCTAAGAGTGTCAGAATTATGCAACGAATCCTTGTAAGACTTAGTCTCATTTTAAATCCATAAAAAAACACTATCCAGATCTTCAAGGTTTAATTTCAAATGTATTTTCATATGGAAATTGCTCCACTCATTGAGATAATGTGACACCAAATTATAAGCTGTGTGCAGCTGTCACTCTTTGCCAAGCATTCAGAAATATAAATGAAAACTGACATGCCATTTATCTGACGATTCAATGTCAGCAGTAATAATATCACTGGGCTTTGTACATTATCGGTTCCAAGGAATATCTGAGTTAGAATGAAAATTGAAAATAACTTTTGTGCATCAGAATAAAAGTGTACAACTGATAGTGATATTGGTGATATTTTAGTTTGCAATTGGGATAAACTAAGGCTCTGCGTGCAAAAATGAGTATTATACTGGAAGAAGGAGAATCTTTTTCCCAGTGAATGAAATTTATGACAGTTATAATGTGAACATTGCATTTCTGAAAACAATTGAACTTTTAAGTTGACTTCTCATATTTGTTTAGTGCCTTATAGCACACAGAGTATTATACATACATTATTCCACTTGATTATCTACAGCTCACATTAGTTTTATAGGAAGGCTATGTATTTCCATTTAACAAATTGAGAATTTAGACCTCAAGGCATTAAATAACTTCTTCAGATTCTCCTGTCTCACAAATGTTAATCCTAAAACTAGAATATAGGAAATGTCTTTTTAGCTCAATATTCCTATTTTGTATTTCCATTTTAATTTTCAATCTTATTTCATAAGTATTTCTTACAAACTTGGAATCACAGGTTGATTTTTATTTTAATATATAATAAAGCAAATTAAACAAATAGAATAAATTTCAATATCACAATTACTTTTATTTTAAGTAGGCTCCATGCTCAGCAGGAAGCCCTACATGGGGCTAGAACCTACAATCCTGAGGTCAAGGCTAAGCTGAGACCAAGGATTGGACGCTTAACCAACTGAGCCACCCAGATACTCCTCAATATCACCATTTCTAAAAACAGTCATTGCACTTATTACTACTTGTATTTATGTGTCATTTCTTGAAGACAAACTTCAGACATGGAAGAAACAGTCTTTACTACAGGATCAATAACCTCTAGGTAAAGGTCTAGATCATAGTAGTCATGTTATAAATATTAAATTTGCCAAATAAAAGAATACTCCCACATGAAAATCAGAGATAATTTAAAATATAATGGATGTTCTTTCTTTTTGCTAATCAGTCCTCTCAATCAATGTACCTGAATAGACATACAAAAAAGGAATATGATTTAATAAAAACCAAAGTAAAAGTATCACAAATTTAAGTAATTCAAAAGTATTTGAATTTAATTCAAATACAAAATAAATATACTTCCTATATGGTGCTTTATTTATAGAACCAGATATCTTAACATTTTATTAAGAATTTTTAACGTTTCAAATGGAATCCACTTTTGTCTAACATAGTCTAAACCAGATGACTTTCATGCACCATTCAGAACCAAGCTTTTACTCAAAATTTTCCTTGAGAGGATGTGACTATCAGATGGATAAGGTTAAAGAATAATCTCTTTTTTTTCTTCACAAACTAAGCTGACAAATACAGTAAGGCACACATACAAAATGGCTACACGACTTTATACACTCCCCTTAAGCCAACTAGTAAGTTAAAAAGATACTCTCAGAGTTACAAGAAAGCTGTTTTAAGTGAGCAATTACAGTTCTTAGAAACAAAGAAGTCACCTAAATAAAGAATCAGATCAGAATACTATATCCCAAATGCCATCAAGAGAGGAAAATGGATGATAATTTTACTTTAATCAGCAATGAGAGAAAACTTCCTGGATTGAATGACATTGAGGATTGACCTTTGTCTTTTTTGGAAGAACTAAAAAGTGACAATAGGTTAAGATGGTTGATTCTTTTTTGTTATTATTATTCTTTATGTATATTTTCCCTTTATTGAATACATACAATTCATGACATTAATTTAGAGGCCACAGATGAAAAAATAATATAGTCTCTGTTTAGAAATTCACAAGCAGTTTTATTATTTTTAACTGTTATTTGTTTGTTTACACATAAAAGGTTGGTTCTTATTTGAGGAGAACAAGGACACCTGCATTTATATAGTTCAATTCTGTTCAATCAGAAATTCTCTGATTACTTACTATATTATTATAGTTAAATGGTCAGCAAGTGCATATTTGTATCCATACAAGTTAATAGATATAAGAACAGCAGCTACCTCTGATGGGGTTGAGGGAGAGATAGATTCACATGTGCCATAAAAGAGGCTTCCAAGGTGCTTGCTAGTAATTACTATAACTTGATTAGGATACTGGCTACACCGGTATGTCAACTCTGTAAAATTATAACAAAGTATGCACTTAAAGAATTCTGACCTTTATGATATATTTGTGTATTAAGGTTCAACAATTCTTCAAAAATCTTTAGGTAAGATTACTAACCTCAACAAAGAAAATAGTACATTCATCGATATAAACTTGTAAAGGGGCATTAACTTATTGGAAAGAAAAAAAATGTGGGACCTCTGGGTGGCTCTGAGATTGAGGATCCATCTTCAGTTCGGGGAGTGATCCCAGGGCTCTGGATCCAGTCCTGCATTGGGCTCCCCACAGGATGCCTGCTTCTCCCTCTGCCTGTGTCTCTGCCATTCTCTCTCTCTCTGCTCTCTCTCTCTGTGCCTCTCATGAATAAATAAATAAAATCTTTAAAAAAACAAAGAAAACAAACAAAACCCACAAACACACACACACACACACACACACACACAACATTAAAAAAATGAAGATTAGAATCCTACAGGATTCTTGATGGATGATGACAGAGTAGAGTAGCAGTCACAGATTATAAAGGATGAAACAGGAGAGGATATTGGAGCCTGATGATTGAGGATTTTGTCGGATATTCTAAGCATTTTGAATCTATCCAATAGGAATACAGATTCAGAAGCTTAAGAGTATTTTGTCCAAGTAAAAGAAAGAAGCCATTACAAATTAAAAAAAAAAAATCTATACGGTTGAAGGACAAAGTAACTGAATAGACAGATTGTTGATCAGTTCTAAATATTTACTAATTATTTTACTTTTTTTTTCCATAAGGCCAAATTTTAAGATGTCAATATTAAAGCTAAAAGTCCTCACTAATATTGATAACAAATGTTTGTGAAAATGAAACTATTACTAGTTATTATTAAATTGTTCAGAATTTTCAAAACTTTGAAGCATTTATCACCATTTCTGTTATTGCAACAATATGTATAATATATTAAAATAGCCAAGGCCCCCCATCCCCAAAAAATTTCCTTTACAAAAACAATGAGAACAATTAATGAACATTTTATACTTTTAAAAGTGGGATATAGAAACTAATACAAATTTATTGGCTACACTTTAAGTATGTAACCATCACAACTACTACCATATGACCCAACTCAGTTGCATTACCACAAAAACCTCCTAGCTGATTTCCTTCATTATATACTTGCTTCTTTTCACACTACTCTGAAAATAGCAATTTGAACGATCCTGTTTAAACTCATAATAAATACCACTACTTTACCCAAAGCCCTCAAATTGCATCCCATCTCATTCAGAGTAAATTTCAAAGTCATCATTATTACAACGCTCCACTCCTTTTTTTTTTTTTTTTTTTTTTTTGTCACTTCTTGGCTCTCTGGTCTCATCTCTTATTGCTTTCTCCATCATTGTCTCTGCCTCAATCACACTGATTTCTTCCTCTTCCTAAAATGAGCCGTGTGTTTCCATATCAGAACCTTTAATTTTCCTGTCTCTCCTCAATGGATTTTCATGCATTGTTTCCCAAAGACTGGCAGAATTACATCTATGGTCAAAGTCAGGTTTATTACTAGCTCCATTACTAGCTCCCAGAGAGAACACACACCATGCAAAACCCTGGTGCATCTTAACAAGAGGGTGATGGTAGTGTCTTGGATGGTGTTTGAACTTGTTTGGAGTCATTTTGAGGTACAATTTAAGAAAACTAAATTTGTTCCTAAGTGGATCCTTTCAGGAAGGTGAGGTAATTCATAACTTAACATCAACAAATCTTACAACACAATCTACATTTGTCTTTGGTAAAGAAGCAGTTATTTCTAATAGACAAGAGAGAAAAATGCATATTTTATTTAATAATTACTGAATGTCCTGACCTGGTTTTTGCTCTAACATGGGCCTTATCTAATTATTGTTGATACTAATGACCTTACCTGATTATTGTTGATATTCTGTGAAGATTGTTTATGTTTACTTGAGAATACTAAAACCTAGTTGTACTCCTAGCTGTCACCGGACAGAGTCAGCTGTCAGGGAATTTTTCTCCCTTCTTTCATTTATTCCTTCCGTTCTTCCTTTTAAATGATAATAACTCATTTCTAGCAATCGACCTGAATAATATAACTAAGTTACTGTAATAAACCCTATATGTTTTTTCCCTTAAAAACAAAATTCAAAATAATGGGAGTTGTAACCTGCCATGGTGGATTATAGTCATTCAGGAATTAGCATGACATTTATTCATCATTACTGATAAAATCAATACAGACTGAATAGACTGTGTTCTAAACGACTCATTGTAGTGCTGAAATGCAAATATTCTATCAAGCTAATCCTTGGAAAGTCATGAGAGATTATGTTTGACTTGAGACATTTTATGCTTTTTACATGCTCATGAATTCACAGATCAATACAAATAGGGCTATTACACAAAACATAAAAAGCACTTAATGTGAAAAGATAAATCTTCCCTGGATTTCTCAGTGTTCCTGCAAAGTCCTGGCCTCCTGAGACGTGGGAATTGATATGCTGTGAAAACACACAATGTTTGGTTTTACTTCCCCAGAAATGTTTACTTTTACATGCCATGGGTGTTAGATGTGCAGCCATTTGTCTCCTTATTATCCCATCCAAAGGATAATAAACCTTTTCTTATCTCCCCAAAAACTAAATGGCTGCATCCCAGGGTAGTGTCTCAGTTATGGGAAAGAGTGACTCAACAGTCCTTAGCCTCCAGAAATTTAGAGTTATCTTTCTATGTGTTTACATTTCAAAAGGGATAAAAGCCTGGTTTGTAAACTCTGTATACTTACTTTATCTTCCCTCTGGAGAGATTTATTTAAATTTCAAAAGATAAAAGGCCCAGAATCCTACATCCTCTTTTGCAGAAGAATTTGTTTATATAGAGGAGTTTAGAATTATTTCCCTTTCTTGGAAGGGGCAACGGGCAGCTGTCCTACAGAACAAGTCTCGTTTCAAGTGCAAGTTTGTGTGTGTCTCATGACTTCACGGTGGGGTGCTGCACACAGGATGATCCATGTTGCAATGGTACTCTGCTCATTATTATTACTGAGAGTAAATAAAGTCTGATCTCTGACTCAGAGACTTGGTCTTCCGGCTAGTATCTATCTATATCTACATCTATATTCATCTTCATATCTGTATCTGTATTTGTAGTTTTATCTGTACCTATATATACATAAATATATAACTGCATGTGGCACAAGGTCTCAAATCCTTTGCAGCATTTGACTTAACACTTAAATGAAATACAATTCAACTTAAAATTTTAATAGTTATCCTATTTCAATCATCAGAATATTTCACTAGTTTACTTAAGAGCAGATTTTGGAGTACCTCTGAAGTGTTGACATATGATAATAGTTGTATAAACACACGAGTAGAAAAATGTTTGGGGTATTATGCTTATGTCAAAGTTAAGTGGCTCTTGTTTGGAATCAAAACTGTAAGGAAATAAATACTAATGTGATTCAAAATACAATAGCAATAGCATTTTATAAAATATTGAATTTGTTTGTTTATAATTCCAGGTAGCAATTGTTTAGTTTTGCTTTAGCAAAACTTTCTATTATTTTTCTAATTTTTTGAAACTTTAGTGTTCATAATAAAGACTTTAATGGATTCATAATATGTGTTATTGGAACAGGTATACAGGGTCACACCATGGTATTTTTAAGAGAAATAAATCCCCCATTTTCTATAAAAGCATGTTATAAATCTCCTAATAGTCAAATACACTTAATTATATATGATGGTTTTTTTTTTGTAAAAATGAAGGTATCTTAAATGCATAAATTCTAAATTTTAATGTTAATCTATCAAAATGAAAAGGAATCACATGCTTTTAATTTCTTAATAGTCAATATAGGAGAGAGGAAGATGGCAGCAGAGGTGGAAGACCATAGGCCCCCTCATCTCACAAACAAAACTAAATAGCTATCAAATCATCCTAAATACCCCAGAAAAGACTGACAGAACAGACTCCACACTAGCAGCAGAGAAGAAGCTATGCAGAAAAAAGAGACACAACTAGCCTTTCTAACACACAGAAGAAGACAGAAACTTAGGCAAAATGGGAAGACCAAGGAATTTATCCTAAAGGAAAGAAAAGATAAGGCCATGGCCAGAGATCTATGTGAAACAGACAAAAGTAACGTGACTGATGGATAATTTAAAGCAACAATCATAGGATACTCACTGGGCTTGAGAAAGAATAGAAGACATCATGGGATCACTGTGTGGGATCCCGGTTTGGCGCCTGCCTTTGGCCCAGGGCACGATCCTGGAGACCCGGGATCCCGGTGCATGGAGCCTGCTTCTCCCTCTGCCTATGTCTCTGCCTCTCTCTCTCTCTCTGTGACTGTCATAAATAAATAAAAATTAAAAAAAAAAAAAAAGAATAGGAGACATCAGCGAGAACCTTACCAGAGAGATAAAAGAATTAAAGGAAAGAATCAATCAGAGATGAAGTGCAAAAAATGAGGTTGGAAACAGGCTTGATGCAATGAACAGCAGACTAGAAGAAGAAGAGGAATGAATCAATGATCTAGAAGATAAAGTAATAGAAAGTAATGAAGCTGAGCAAAAGAGAAAAAGAACTATGCAACACAAGAATAGTTCCCAAGACTTAGGGAACTCCATTAAATGTAATGACATTCATATTATAGGAGTCCCAGAAGAAGAGAGAGAAAAGGGGTCAGAACATATATTTCAAGAAATAATAACAGAAAACTTCTCTAATCTAAGGAAGAAAACAGACATTCAAATCCAGGAGGAACAGAGATCTCGCATCAAAATTGACAAAAACAGGCCAACACCAAGACATATCATAATTAAATTTGCAAAATACAGTGACAAAGAAAATTTCTTAAGCAGCAAGACAAAAGAAGTTCTTCCCTTACAAGAGAAAAACCATTAGGCTAGTTTGAGATTTTGCAACAGAAAGCTGGCAATCCAGAAAAGAGTAGCATGATTATTCAAAGTGTTGAATGGGAAAAATCTAGAGCCAAGAATATTCTATCCAGCCAAACTGTCATTCAGAATAGAAGGAGAGATAATGAGTTTCCCAGACAAACAAAAAACAAAGGAGTTCATGACCACTAAACCATCCTTGCAAGAAATATTAAAGGGTACTCTGAGTGCAAAGGAGAGACCAAAACTGACAAAGACAAGAAAGGTTCAGAAAACAATCTCCAGAAACAATGACAAAACAAGTAATAAAATGGCAACAAATATATATCAAAAATTAGTCTGAATGTAAGTGGATTAAACATTCTAATAAAAAAAAACATAAAGTGTCAGCACAGGTGGGAAAAAAAAAAACAAGACCTGTCTATGATACTGCCTACAAGAGATTCATTTTAGACCTAGCGACTCCTGCAGATTGAAAGTGAAGAGATAGAGAAACATTTATCATACATCTTTCAAAAGAAAGATGGGGGGCACCTGAGTGGCTCAGTTGATTAAGCATCTACCTTCAGCTCAGGTCATGATTCCAGGGTCCTGGAATTGAGCCCCATGTAGGGCTCCCTG
Source organism: Canis lupus baileyi (assembly GCF_048164855.1). NCBI lineage: Eukaryota > Metazoa > Chordata > Mammalia > Carnivora > Canidae > Canis > Canis lupus. Next base: position 28,311,598 of record NC_132872.1, on the reverse strand, counting down.
CTCAGTGGGGAGTCTGCTTCTCCTTCTCCCTCTGCCTGCTGCTCCTTCTGCTTCTGTGCTCATGCTTTCTCTCTGTCAAATAAATAGATAAATAAATAAATAAATAAATAAATAAATAAATATAATAAATAAATAAATAAATAAATAAAAATATTTTTAAAAGAAAAAGAAAGCTGGAATATCAATACTTAAGTTGGACAACCTAGACTTTAAAACAAAGACTATAATGAGACCAAAAAAAGGCATTATATCATCATAAAGGAACAATCCAACAAGAAGATATAACAATTATAAATATTTATGCACCCAACAGGGGAGCACCCAAATATATAAAATGATTAATAACAGGGGCACCTGGGTGACTCAGTGGTTGAGCGTCCACCTTTAGCTCAGGGATGTGATCTCAGGGTCCTGGGATCAAGTACTGCATCAGGCTCCACAGGGAGCCTGCTTCTCCCTCTGCCTATGTCTCTGCCTCTCTCGGTATATCTCTCATGAATAAATAAATAAAATCTAAAAAAAATAACAAACATAAAGGAGCTCATTAATAATATGTTGATAATAGAGGATTTGACAATCCGCTTACATCAATGGGCAGATCATCTAAATAGAAAATCAACAAGGAAACAATGGCTTTGAATGACACTTTGGACCAGATAAACTTTGCAGATATATTTGGAATATTTTATCCTAATGCAGCAGAATATGCATGGTTTTCAAGTGCACATGGAACATTCTCCAGAATAGATTACATATTAGGTCACAAAAGAGGCCTCAACAATTACAAAAAGACTAAAGTCATACCGTATACCTTTTCTGATCATAATGCTATAAAACTAGAAGTCAACTACAAGAAAAAATCTGGAAAAACCACAAAAACATGGAGGTTAAACAATGTATTATTCAACAATGAATGGGTCAACCAGAAAGAAAAAGAGGGCATTAAAAAAAGTTAAATGAAAGCCATTTAAAATGAAAACACATCCAAAACCTTTGGATGCAGCAAAAGTGGCCTCAAGAGATAAGTACATAGTAATACAGGCCTACCTCAAGAAACAAGATATATCTCAAACAACCTAACCTTACACACAAAAGAGCCAGAAAATAACAACAAAAGAAGCCTAAAGCCAGCAGAAGGAAGGAAATAATAAAGATAAGAGCAGAAATAAAGTATATAGAAACTAAAGAAACAGTAGAACAGATCAATGAAACCAGGAGCTGGTTCTTTAAAAAAATTAATAAACTTGATAAACCGCTAACAAGACATATAAAAAAGAAAAGAGAAAGGAGCCAAATAAGTAAAATCACAAATGAAGGAGATCACAACCACCACAGAAATGCAAACAATTATAAGATAATATTATAAAAAAAACTATATGCCAACAAACTGGACAAACTGGAAGAAATGGATAAATTCATAGAAATAGAAATTACCTAAAGTGAAACAGGAAGTGGACACCTGGTGGACTCAGTTGGTAGAGCATGTGACTCTTGATATTGGGGCCATGAGTTTGAGCCCCACATGAGGCATAGAGGTTTCTTTTTTTAAATGAAAAGGAAGAAATAGAAAACTTGAACACACAGATAACCATTGAAGAAGTTGAATGAGAAATAAAGACTTCCAACAAACGGGTCAGATGGCTTTACAAGCAAAAGAAGAGTTAATATGTATTCTTCTCAAACTATTCCAAAAAAAAATAGAAAAGGAGAAAAAACTTCCAAATTCATTCTATAATACTAGCATTACCCTAATACCAAAACCGGGTAAAGACACCACTAAAAAAGAGAACTATAGGCCGATATTTTTGATGAATACAGATGAAAAAATTCTCAATAAAACACTAGCAAACTTGAACCCAACAATAAATTTAAAAATGATGCACCATGATCAAGTGGGATTTATTCCTAGGCTGCAAGGGTGGTTCAGTATTCACAAATCAGTGTGATATATTGCATTAATAAAAGAAAGGATAAGCACCATGTGATTACTTCAGTAGATGCAGAAAAAGCATTTGACAAAGTACATCCATTCATGATAAAAATCCTCGACAAAGTAGGGCTAGATGAAACATACTTCAACATAATATAGGCCACATACAAAAAACCCACAGCTGATACCATCCTCAACGAACAAAAACTGAGAGCTTTTCTTCTACTGTCAGGAACATGACAGGGATGCCCACTCTCACCACTGTTATTATACACAGTACTGGAAGTCCCAGCCTCAGCAATCAGGCAACAAAAAGAAATAAAAAGCATCCAAATCAGTAAAGAGGAAGTCAAATTTTCACTATTTGCAGATGATGTGATACTCTATACAGAAAACCCAAAAGTCTTGACCAAAAAACTGCTAGAACTGATATACAAATTCAGTAAAGTCACAGGATACAAAATCAATGTACAGAAGTCTGTTAAACATTTTTATACTTAAACAATGAAGCAGCAGAAATAGAAATTAAGGAATCAATCCCATTTAAAATCACATCAAAAATAATAAAATACCTAGGAATAAACCCAACCAAAGAGGTTAAAGACATGTATTCTGAAAACTAAAACATGATGTAAGAGAATGAAAAACTGGGAAGATATTCTATACTCACAGATTAGAAAAACAAATATTTAAAAAATATCTATATTACCCAAAGTAATCTACACATTTAATGCAATCCCTATCAAAATACCAACAGGATTTTTCACAGAAAACAAATAGTCCTGAAATTTGGAACTACAAAAGACCCAAAAGCCAAGGCAACCTTGAAAAAGAAAAGCAAAGCTGGGGCATCACAACTCCAGAGTTCAAGTTCTATTGCAAAGCTGTAGTGATCAAGACAGCATGGGATGGCACCCCAAAAAACAGACACATAGTCAGTGGAACAAAATAGAAAACCCAGAAATGAACCTACAACTGTGGGGTCAATTAGTCTTCAGCAAAGCAGAAAAGAACATCCAATGGGAAAAAGACAGTCTCTTCAACAAATGGTATCGGGAAAATTGGACAGCCACATGAAAAAAAAGAAAAGAAAGAAAGAAAGAAAGAAAGAAAGAAAGAAAGAAAGAAAGAAAGAAAGAAAGAAAGAAAGAAAGAAAGAGAAAGAAAGAAAAGAAAGAAAGAAGAAAGAAAGAGAAGAAAGAAAGAAAGAAAGAAAGAAAGAAAGAAAGAAAGAAAGAAAGAAAGAAAGAAAGAAAGAAACTGGACCACTTCCTTACACCACACACAAAAATAAACTCAAAATGGATTAAAGGTCCACATGTGGGACAGAAATCCATAAACATCCTAGAAGAGAATACAAGCAGTAACTTTTTTGACATCAGCTGTAGCAACTTTTCTAAATATGTTTCTGAGGCAAAAGAAACAAAAACAAAAATAATCTATTGGGATTACATAAAATAAAAAGCTTCTGTACAGTGAAGGAAACAATCAACAAAACAAAAAGGCAGATTATAGAACAGAAGATATTTACAAATGATGTATCCAATAAATGTTTAGTATCCAAAATATATAAAGAACTTGCAAAACTCAATACCCTCAAAAAATGAATAATCTAAATTAAAACAATTTTCCAAAGGCATCCAGATGGCCAACAGACACATGAAAAGATTCACAACATCACTCATCATCAGGGAAATGCAAAGGAAAACTACAATGAGATATCCCCTCACACCTGTCAGAATATAATGCTAAGCGAAATAAATCAATCAGAGAAAGGAAATGTCATATGATTTCACTCATATGTGAAATTTAAGAAAGAAAAAATGAGCAAAGGGTAAAAAAAGAAAAACAAAAACAAACAAACAAACAAAAACAAAGCAAGAGCCAAACTAAGAGACTAAACCAATGGCTATCAGAAAGGAGGTGGGGTGGGGTGGGGTGGGTGAAATAGGTGATGGGGATTAAGGAGACACTTGCTGTGATGAGCACCAGGTGCTGTATGGACGTGCCGAATGTCTACATTGTACAACTGAAACTAACATTACACTGTGTTAACTAACTGGCGTTTAAATAAAAACTTAAAAATAATAAATATAATGGTTTATCCACGTTTAAAATTATTAATAAAGATATTCATTTTCCTCAGGAATGGGCTTTTTACATGTAGGAATAAATCTAGGACACCTCATAAACTGAAAAATAATGAGTTATCACTATAATGTTGTTCCATGTATCATATAAAAATAAATGACTTAGCATGCAAAAAAATCCAACAAAAATACTCAAGATACTTACTGGATAATCATATTGATAGTTATAACTTAATTTTATCAAAGTGGAAAGGTACATTTTAATGCTATATGAAAATTAGCCTTCAGAAATACTTTCTACCATAATATGTCAAATCACAGTATTTTCTTGTAAGATTCAAAGAATTTTTAAAACCCAGCCAATGCAGAGTTTATAAATCTCTTTGTTGTTTGACTGTTTTTGGTTGCCTACCTATACCTGTATTTTTTATTCCTTACTTAACCAAACATGAAATAATCATCTTATTATATGTTTACAGAGTTTATGTGCTACACCAAAGATAGCTAAGATAGACACACCAGTATAAATAGGCCGACTCCATAGAAGTTACCAAATTTAATACCTACAACTATGGCTTCTTTCTGCTAAGGGAAACATTGTCAAAAAGACATACATTTAGTTTTAATTCATCTATTGGAGTTGCATGAATCTGGAGATAATTATTGACATACTTTGCCTTGCAAAACTTTTATGGCATAAAAGCATGGGCATTATCTTTAAAGAAATAGTAATGAATTTTATAATAGAAAATAAAAGTTTGGACAAATGATTGCAATTATATCAGTTGATAAATTTCTTAGTTTAGAATTCTAAGTAGCAATGTGTACTGATTAGATATTCTAAAAAACAAACAAAAATCCTTCTTGAATAGGCAATAAATAATACGATATGCTTTTCATCCTCTTCAAATGACAAATTATAAATAATGAGTTTGGTGATTACAAATTCTTTATCAAATAAAATACATTCAACATTTCAGATATAATTTGTAACACTTATTGATTGATTTTCTTTGGGGAGATAATTCTGGATCCATTGGATCTATATTGGTAGGATACCATTAAGGTCCAGGTAAATCTAAGGTAAGGAGCGAAATTTAAAAGAAAATGTAACAATGAAACTGCCAGAGGGGAGGTGGGTGAGGGATGGATGGAATAGATAAAGGGGATTAAGGGTACACTTATCTTGATGAGCACTGTAAATTTCTATTTACAGAATTGTTGAATCAAAACAAAACAAAACAAAACAAAAAACAAAAACGAAAACAAACAAAATCCCAAGGAGATGCAGTTATGAAACTGGAGAAGCCAAGGAGGAAATGGTATTTCATTGGAATAAGTATGAGTACACACTTCAACCTTCTAAAGAAACCTGATTGCCCTGCATTAAAGCTGCAATGATTGAGCCTCAAGCAATTTTCTCACAAAATGATGATTATTCTTCCCGGGGAATGAGTCCTCTAGTCTCTCATTGACTCCAGGCTTATAAGGACAATTAGTGTCCAATAAATCCCAGACAGAGAAGCACAATGGGAATTCTCAGAGAAGACAGCCTGTATCCTGAATGTGTCACCGGCTCTTTGGCCGATGTCTAGGCAGGATATACAGACAGACCTGGATCTTAAGGATGCCAGACAAAGGCAGGGAGAATAGAAGTCCTGATCTACTGATAATCAATTTAATATTATTACTCACTCATCAGGGACTAATTTATAGGATCTGTTTGGGAAGCTAGTTGATACCTGTACTCAGTGGCTGCCTTTTTTTTTTCTTTTTTTTAAATTTTTTATTTATTTATGATAGAGAGAGACGGAGAGAGGCAGAGACATAGGCAGAGGGAGAAGCAGGCTCCATGCACTGGGAGCCCGACGTGGGATTCGATCCCGGGTCTCCAGGATCGCGCCCTGGGCCAAAGGCAGGCGCTAAACCACTGCGCCACCCAGGGATCCCTTTTTTTTTCTTTTTATGTTGAAATGTCTGAACCCGCAGCCTTACTGTAAGGAATAAGGTCTAAAGAATGAGTGCACAAGGGAAATGCGGATAATGAATTCAGCCACTGTGTTACTGATCACAGCATGGTTGTTCATGAGGAGCAGGTAAGCACACACAAATTATGGAACATGTTACAATGACCCAAATTCTAAAATAGTTCAATTGATCTGCGGTCTTCAATGATTTCAATGTCTAAAAGGATAAAGACTGAGAAATTCTTTCCGTATAAAGGAAACTAAAGACACATAACAAATATATGCAATGTGTGATTCTGGGATTGGATCCAGGCTCAAAAAAAAAAGGCAATACCAGGACAACTGGTAAAACTCTTAACTATGGCCTGTACATTAAATAACAGCAAAGGATAAGCAGCAATTATAACTAATTTGAAATTTTCATACTCATTGCCTAAAAGAATATTCTTGTTCTTAGGAAATATAAACAGAACCTCCTGTGGTTTAAAGACTCATGATATCTGCAACTTACTCTCAAATAGTTCAGCAAAGTTCACAGCGCCAGAGCCTCCCTCTTGGTTTACTTTGTCAAAGTGGCCTGCAATGGGTCAAAGTAATAACCTGACTCTTTTCTCATCTTCCTAAAGTTTCCTATTTTCATTTTTCAGAGCTATGCTGCACTACGGCATGGATAGTCTTACAAATGTAATGTGGATTATTGGATATTGTCCTTGACATGACCCTACACCCTGGAGATCCACAACCACATGATAGTACTTTGACCTGAGTACGGAGCTAGGAGGTCAGTATTCAATTTTGCCCAAGTGATCAGTGGGTTCGTGGGGTTGTGGAACCTTGCTATTCACTTCCCCAGTTCCAGAATGTACACTGGGAAATAAATGCCATTAGTAACTAATTGGTAGATAACCTATGTTGATTGCCTGGTCCATGGATTGAGAGATAATATTATGAAAAAGACCATGTGGAAGCCCTGATGAACTCTTCTCATTCTACAAAGACAGTAAAAAGAAATAAATGATACATTCCTTGGAGCATTCCAGAGATCAAATACTCAAGAGTTGCAAGGGTGATAATTCCTACCATATATACTATGTACCACTGATGGGTTAGTGCAAAAGCTAGATTGTGCAGGCTTATAGGTGATCACAAACTCAGGCAAATTCTGATGCTTATCACAGGCTGATTATAACTGCATTCCCGGATTTGTTACCATTCTTGGAAAACGTCGTTGTAGCTCCTGATAAGTGCCATGAAGTTACTGACCTAGCAAGTGCTTCCTTTCCCATACCAAACAGTAAAAATAGTAGATTCCAAGGGCACCATTTTCCCCAGTTTGGATATTTGACAAGATTCACCGAGCTTCACAGTATATATTTATGTGAGACTTTTATTTAAAGGCAATCAGTGGAGAAGAGGGAAAGAAAAAGAATACAGGCAAGCACCAAGAGTCTCGGGAGAGACACTAAATAACCCGACCCCCCTCATAGCTGTATCTTTGTGCACAGCTGGGCTGAGTATCTCCACAATGTTTGCCAGCTGTCCTGGAGTTCCAAGCACTTATTGGGAGAACTAAGGAAGTCCCCTTGGACAATAATCACACCAGTTGGGTCAGTTATGAACCATTAGTTTGTATAGGTCATTCATTCATTCAGCCTAAGCCTTACTCCATGAAGATAGTCAATCTCTGTTCATTTTAGCCTCCTATCCTGGCCTCTTCTTTACACTTTTCTAAGACTCTTCTAACTCTTCTAACTCATTGCTGTATTTGGTTCGCTAATATATTAACTGGTCAAATATGCCAAAGTTATTCAATTATTCCATGGTATTTAAATAACATCTTAATGATGCTGATTCTCCTTGTTTACATATAAAGACTATTTTTTTCTGAGTTCCAAGCTCTTATAATATATCACTGCTTACTGTGTACCCCTACTAAATATCCAGCAGCCACTTAAGGCTTAATATTTTCACATAGTTTCAATTATATCTCCACCTAAATTATCTCTCTATTTCCCTATTTCAGTGAATAGCACTGGAACACACTTATTTGCAGCTCGCATCATAAAAACTGGCTCAAATAATCAATTTCTTACTTTTTTTTACACTTCCCCATTATGTTCATACATAGTATCTCTCTCCTTAGTTCCATTTAAGCACACATCAAGTAACATTATAACTGTACCTTTGCCTTCACTGAAGTGTAAATTCCTTAAGGTTCAGGGCCCATGTCTTATACTTTTCAAATTAAAGTCTCAATAATTCTTAAATGAACCCATGAATAATGAAATATTTGGAATTGCTTTTAGAGTTTGCACATTTGAATTTCAGCAATCAAGAAAGTACCGTATCTGCAGATACACTGCAGGAAAAAGAAATATAAAGTAATGGCACTCCTCAGATGAGGAAATTTCATGATCTACAAACACATCATGAATTAAGAGGCATTGGTGTACTGTACTCCTTCACATATTACATTTTTGAACTTTCTCAAACACGAGTAATTTTAAAAGTGAGAATGTTCTGGTTTAACAATGAATATTAAGGCACACTGAGAAACGGTGTGATCTTTGTGGCAATTTTCTTGGCAAGGATGCAGTAACTTCATCCACTCTAAACACCATGGCAGTCACTGAAACAGAAAGATTCCCAGGAGAAGATATCTTGCTGTCAGTGGTGTTTAGCTTTTGTCCTAATCCTTGCTAAACCAGTTATTCTAATTAACATTTCAAACAAACATCCCAAAGGATAGGCTCAAAGTACAATCTACTTTTCTTCAAAGGGGAAACTCTCTATTATCCCTCAAGAACAAACCTTTTATTTTCCTGGACATGCCTTTAAAATACTGCACAGATTTTTTTTAAGAGTCAGAAATCCGAATCTACAGGCTCATATATTACCTACGCAGTGAGCTTTGCATTTTTGAGCAGCTCTATCTAAACTGATTAACAGGTCCAATTGAATTTCATCAAGAAAATGGTTTCAAAAAACAACTTAGGTTGAATATACAATATAACTGTTCTTTGTCATCACGCAAAACCTAGTTATGCTTTTTTTTTTAGTGTCATGCTTTCTAATTACAGATATTTAGTAATTACTTTTTTTTTCAAAATTATTACCATAATACCAATGCCAAATAAAGAACAGTGAAAACTGGTGCTGCCAAGGTTATAAAATCAGACTAACAGACTATCTTTATTTTTTTTAACTCACATACCAATAATTTGATAAATTAGTAAAATAGATTTGGTCCATGTCCGATTCCCATGAACAATGCAAACTTTCTTCTAGTATAGGCTCTATTATGAGATATTAGGAACACCAAAAAATACTTTTAAACACTTGGGACAAAAGCACAATTTAGTATCATATATGCAAATATTAAAATTACTATATGTGGAACATTTTTCATCCTTTAAATGAATATGAAATAATTATATATAAAGTATTAATGCATTTAGTAACTCGTGGAAGGGTAGAGATGGGTTGCATGGTTACCCTGCAAGGGTGAAATCTGACAGAAATATCTATATAAGAGGAGCTAAAAAGCTGTACTTTCATAGGAATGAAGCATTCTTTTGAAATTGCTTTCTCTTTTATATTTATTTGTGTTGGCCTTGAGGAGCTGACCTTCATCCATCCCAGCAATTCAGCATCTTCACATATACCAGTTTGTATTAAAAGTGCATTTTTTTTCAGGGGCCATATTAAAAATGTACTTATAGTCAAGGCCACTGTTGTAATTACTCAGAATACTTTTAAAAATTGTCCATATAAGGCTGTTATAATTACAAAATGCCTTTGTAGGCTTAGGCATGGTCAAGGTTCTTTTGATTAAAAATTATAAAAGGTCTTTTACATGAATTTTTTTTTTTGCAAAACAGAGTTCATTAACTATAGATCATCAGTTCCTCAACAGCCCACAATTGTAGGAAATGAGAGATAGAATAAAGAGACTACCAATGATGTGCTCGCATAACCCATTAGACATAGAAAAAATAAATTAGCCTGGCAGTCATCTATAAATCAAGATACACTGGATATAACCAGAGATATTCAATCACCTAAAGGTGTAAAATAGATGTTGTGATATAAAATATTCACTGCAAATAGAGTGAATCTATTAAGACATTTAATGACAAAATATAAAGGGTACCTTTGCCTAGTAGTCAAGCAGCTACAGGTGACGATCAAATGCAAACGAGGCCAGGTTTAAGTCAATCCCTTTATAACTTGCACCACAACTGTGAAGATGGATTCTTAGACCGATACGGATTCGGGTATTGACAACCTAAATCTCTAGTTCTAAACTTCAGCATGGATTAGCATAATCTGGAGTGCTTGCCAAAACACAGACTCTTAGAACCTAACCAGAATTTCTGTTTCGGTTCTGATTCCATTTCTAATTCATTCTGACCCATCTGCTTGCAGTGGAGTCTGAAAATTTGATTTCCCAGCAAGGTTCCAGTTTCTTATTTGATACCCACTAATCTAAACCATATATGTCTACATATCATGATTTATCACTAAGTAACCTTCAAAGTCCATGTAGCTCACTCACAGGAAAAAAAAAAAAACTGTAAGAGAATCAGGCTCTCTGGACTTTTATAGTTTGATTTAAAAAAATCTATTAGCATTCTGGTTTTATATATCAACTTTCTGTTAGCATGAATCATCTGCAAGATTATTCAAATATGGGATCTAAGCAGATTAATTTTTAAGGCTGCACAATCACCTGCTCAAAAAGATATGAAGTATTTTTGCTGGCTTTTCCGAGTGGTAGCCCAAATGTTAAATCTGTCAAAGAATACCTTCAGTATTCTCTAAGAAGCATTTCTCTCCAAAAGATTGGCAAAAAGTAAAACAAAATAATTCTAATAAACCCAAGATATTATTAAAACTAATCTCTTTTCACATTTAAGGGTCATGCCTATTTCAACAATGTAAGAACTCTCATAATGGATTTGTCAGCATCTTTTCCTTTACCCCGGGGCGGGGCGGGAGGGGTGGGGTGGGTAGACAATAGATCCACTAGAAGCATAGAAAACCACAATCTAATGATTTTTTTTCTGATACGATTTAAGGCTGAATTATAGTCACTAAATTGATGGCATTACTTTATATTATCTATATTACTTTATATGGATTCTGTTGTTTAATTTTGTATATCATTAAGCTTTTACCTAGACTTTGTAAGCCTGGTGCAAGATATCACAAACGTGAAGGCAAAGAGAAGTGTTAAAATGATCATAGAACTAAACATCTGAATGTTCAGATTTGAATGCCCAATATGAGTTCTTGTTATTTAGAAAGAAATACCATAAAATATATATATATATATACATTTCAGCTCAAGGCAATGAGTTATGTGGCAGTGACATTTGCTATTTGTGCACATGAGCACGTGCACACACACACTCGCACAAAACCTATGTCTTGAATCTAAGGTGACATTGTATTATGAAAGCCCACAGTTAAAGATAAGGAAATAGTTCCTATGGGTTCAATACTATCCCAAATCAAAGTTAGTATTGGCATTCTAGACAAATCCCAAAGTTCCTGGTGTCTAGATTTTCATCTATTGACTGACCCATTAAAATATTGATTAGCAGGTGCATATTGTTAGATAAAGTTGTTGTGTAGACTCGGCTTTAGTAAGGTCCTCCCAGAAATGTCAAGAATTAAATTTCCCGCAAATCACTTAAAAAACAAACAAAACAAAACAAAAACTTTTCAAGTAGTTTCATGTAAAAGCTCATGTCTCATCTATTTTTTTTATAGATTTTATTTATTTATTCATGAGAGACACACACAGAGAGAGGCAGAGACACAGGCAGAGAGAGAACCAGCCTCCATGCAGGGAGCCTGATGTGGGATGTGGGACTCCATCCCGGGACCCCAGATCACACCCCTGCTGAAGGGAGGCGCCCAACCACTGAGCCACCCAGGCGTCCCCTCTTCTATTTAATGTTACCTGACTATAGGTTTTTTAGGGTTGCACAAATGTCTGCAAATTTCTTTATGTATGTTTATATACTTATTATCTGACTTAAATTGTCCTTTTGGGAAAGAATTGAATATGCTTGGGTTTTTTTGCCATTTCAAAATATATCTGCTTTAAACATTTTGGAATATAAAATATAAAAACAACGATAAAAGTGAATCATTAATTGCTTGGATAAATAATACAGAGAGAAGACAACACACAGTTTCCTAAATATAAATGATAAAATACCCAGTTCCTGACAGTTTTTCTCATCTGCATCAGTGAGATGTCACCAATATCCACCTACACTGGACAATATGAATTTGGTCCAGTCTTGCTCATCATGTAATTTTTGTTTTATTCTATCAAAAAATATTTTTTGAAAGACAAACACATGACCAGGTACTTACAGGAGCTAAAAGCAAGGTAATAAGCTAATAGAGATCTGTTTTGCCTTAAAAGTTCTACACTTATTCGTTGCTAAAAACCTCCTTGGGAGAGGTCATTAAGAAATGAAACAAACCAAGGAGGAGTATTCACCTTTACTATTAGATAAACAAACATGTCAGAATATGCATAATTCAAGCTTCCATTTAATGTTCTGTAAAGGAAACGTTAAGGAGTATTTTTCTACCTAGAGATTTTTAGAAAAAAAAATCAAACCAAACCAAAAGGAAAAAAAAGACTTCCTTGATTTAATTTGCTCATATTTCAAATGGTTCATCAGAAAACTTAAAGATACATTTATTTGTATCTTATCTCTCATGATAAAAAAATATTCTCTTTCATGTGAGGATATACACAAGTACTTTTTTTTGCTGTTTTTGACTTTTGGGGCTCATGTGGAGAAAACAAAGCTTCTGCCGTTGTGGGCAACACAGCAATGTGTTCTTATTTCATGAAAATAGTCTACTCTGCAAAGAAAACTTTCCTTCTGGGTATGAGGGGGCAATAAATGTGTATTTTTATTCGAACATCCCAATAAGGAGAATCGTCTATAGTGAGATTTCAAAATGTGGTTAAACATGTCCATGTAACCCTAATAAAATTTCCTATCACATTCTTGTTTACTGACATATAGATTTAAACTCCCAAAAGGATTTTGAAACACCTAAATGTGAAAATCCTTATTAAGTATAGTAAATTATACTCAAATATTATTAAACACACACACACACACTTTCCTGAATTTCTTACCTATCCAAGTAAACTTTTTTTTTTTTTTTAAACTCAACTTCCCTAATCACTTCCATTTAGCGTTGGGCTACACCGCTGTCATACTTAACTAGTTGCTCCCCACCAAACTCACATTAGCCTAAGCTTGAAAGTACCACAGTCACAGAATAGTATCTCTGGTGTCATTTCCAAGCCCTACATAAGCAAGCTTTGCCATAAAGGAGGTCAAGTGTGTGGGGATCCACTTGACATTCTGATCCATCGGCTATACTTCCTTGTTGAATCTGACTCTTCTTAATCCGTCTTTCTCTGAAGGTAATTTATGTTGCTTCTGCTATGAAAAAACAAAACAAAATAATATACATAAGCAGGTTTCCAGCAATCAAATGGATTCCAGTTTGTATTTGTGTCCATTAAAGGTGATAACATCGTTTCTGCACCTCCAAGATGGGCTGTCAATGCCTCCCAATGGGGAAAGAGCCTGTGTGTCCGCCTGAGTGAAGGACACACATTTTGACAACACTTATACACTGAAGTTACTAAGACTTCTGCATCCAAGGTTAGTAAATATGCATTCACTATTCCTGCAAGATTTTATGATAAAAAAAAATGCTATGAGCCCTTTCATCCTAAGTCTCAGGTATGAATCTGATGAAAATTGGCTAGAGGACAATGTGATTGACATATCTATTTCTGGACTTAATATGAACAGTTCCGATTTCTAATACTTCAAGCCCTTTTGCGTCAATTCCTCTCTTCTTGAGGTTTTTGTTTCTGTGTTGTCATTTTGTTGTGTTTTTACTTGACACTCTATTAGACTCTTCGCGATGCACAGATTTTTCTAAAAGTTTAGAATCAAGTTCAGGCCTCTGATACACACAAACACGATTATAATGGCGAGGAATTATCTATCTCAGACATTTAATAGTGCATCTGTCTAACATAACTACAACCATTTCAAGCTACCACATTATTCAAATAAGGTCTTAGGTTCTGTATTTCACATATAAGCACAATTAACTTCTGACAGTAAATTTTTAACTAATTATAATGTATCCATCCATGCAAGATAATTGCCATATAAATGTTTAGTAGCCAATCTGGTGCCTTCGTTCATAATTAATATTATAAAATTGACATTAAACGCTTCTACACTACAGACATGGGCACAGAAAAATCTGATAAACATTTAATTATTTATAAGTGTACATTATAATTCATGCTATATAAAAGCATTTAAAAAGAAATAATGGATAGGTAAACACAAGCAGGAAGCTAATTTTATATTAAAATATGTTTACTGTCTCTTAATGGCCAAGCCATTATCAGCACCATGACTGACAGATATAGCATCTAAACTAAATTATCATTTATTTAGGATAATCTTTGTCTGCATATTTTATGTTTGTAAAAATAATCTGTTGCTGTTTTTTGAATGAATAAATCTCAGAATCTAGAAATCTAGAACCAGAGGAGACTCAACATTATTTTGTTCAGTGCCATTATTTTACAAATAAACTAGAATAATTTAGTGATAAACTCAGACTAAGAATTAAGCTTCATAACTGGGACTCCCACAGCCTATTCACTATTCAATACTGACATTATAAAAATATCATTTTATAACATAATTAATGCTACTATTATCAGCAATTAAGAATATTAATACTTTTGTTTATGTACTAAGGTTATTATTGCTCTTAAATTTATAGAACTGAGCTCTAAATAATACTGTTTTACTTCCTCTTTACATTAGATGAGACTAAACAAAACATATTTATTAGTATTTTTACAATAATATTAATTAAATTTTAATTGTAGGGCAAATTTCAAGATAGATTTATGTAAGAAAAAGCCTCACTCATATTTCGGTTATGTGATTATTCTCAGATTTTTACATGTGAAACTATTTAATCTATTTCATTGCTTCATTAGAATAAAAGACAGAGTGTAATGCCCATGTTCACAATTAATATTATGCATTTATTCAACTAAGTAGAATTTTGCTATTCAAAATGTGGAGCAGTATAGTCTCAATGTCAAATATCAAAGTGATTAGTTTGATAAGGAAATCTAAACTGTTGACATCATTAAATTATGTGCTGAATTAAGTAACACTTTTCTTGCAGCCAGTGCTAATTAGTCATTGACTTGAAGAATAAAATTTAAAACACAGCTCCAATACATTTTTGATTCATTTATTATTTAGCTACTCATCTCTTCAGAGCATGTTTATATTTATTGGATATATTGATATTTAAACTTGTATGAATGTCTTAAGCATGGAGTCTCTTCCAATTACAAATACCTGAAAATAAAAGGTAAAAGTAGTGCATTTCCCCCTTGATTCTTTAAATTAAATAGTGAATATACTGAAAAATATATCCTGGGATAACAGAATCCTTTTAACCCTTCAAGGAGGCCAAGCATATTTCAGGAAGACGCTCTGAGGTCCAGGGTTGCTCCAGGGTGCCCTCTTTCAGGATGAGTAATCAAAAAAAAGAAAAATTAAGTCATAATATTTTGGAAAAAAAAGTGTTCATATTCCTCTGGGAATAAGCAATAGTATTCTGCAATACATTATAAGTTTAATATATTATACCTACATATTATCATATTTTCTTTATTGACTACATAAGAGAAATTTTTAAGTTACAGTCCACATACTCTGTTAGTTATGCTGACCACAGAGGTAGATCAGGAAAAGTAAATCACCCTAATTAGGTGCCAAATAATATCTAAAAATTGCATAGTATATGCACAATTAATTGATCTCAGGAAATCAAAGTTTAGGTAAACCTTGGTTGTGGAAAAATTATCCACTATACCACTTTGAAAGTTTAAGGTCATATATATTGCATTACCTTTATAAACAACAAATATAGAATTCCACAATCTAAATCATTTGAAGTATAATTTCACATATTGATTTTGTCAATAAATCTTTAAAGATGAGTGTTTGAAGTTAAGAGCCTTATTCATTTCCAGATTAGCACAAAGGCAATGTAATTCTAATCTGAGAGAATTGCATTAATACAAAACTGGGCACCATAAACAGAAGATAAATGTATTGAGAAATGAAACCGTTCTATTTAAGGAAAATATACCTCAAAAAGATTCTGAATCTGTTACTGAAAACTAATTTAGACAATGTACCTTCAAATTCAGAGTTAATTAAAATTTATGTCCTTTATTATATTTATATTTCTTTTCATGCTGCGTGCACACACACATACACGTACACACATTTTATTACAAAAGCAAGTTGAATACAATTAGTATATATAAACATTTAGATTTCCTGTAGTATATTTCAATAGAGTCCCAGCTAAATTTCAATACTTGTACACTTGTCATCTACGCTATCCTAATATAGTAAGAGTGTTACTGGTTATTATTCTTTAAGTCCCTATGCTTTTCTTTAATTTTCATTAAAATTGTTTTGAAGCTATTATCCCTTTTGTGAAAGCTGAGGCTCAAATTAAGTAACACTTTGGTACTAAATGAAAATTCCTGTGTTGAAACCAGGTTGATGTGACTATCCATGCTCTTTGAGCTGCATTTGGGAACATCTTTTTTAGACCAGCACACTGATGTTTTATAATTTCCAATAAGATAATAAATATTTGTTACATATGCCACAACTAGTGTTCAGGATATGATTGCTAGAGGTCATCAAAAGCATTTCTTATCAAGATTGTATTTATAAAAACAGTGAGTTCTTAAAGGGGAGGGAGTATGCTTTAAAGAATTATTCGCAATCTTTAAATTCTTTCTCTTAAAAACAAATAATAATTGTTGTGTTTGAGATGTCCTAAATTAGATGGTAAATCATAAACAAAGCTATAAATGAGCTGCATAGGAAGACAAAGACCATGCTCGTGACACTGGAGGTTATTACTACATTATGAAATTAACACTGCCATGATCTGTGGTTTCCTTAATTTAGCTGTTCCATGCGTCTTTCCCTTATGTAATGGATGATTAATAAATTTAATTATATATTTTGATAATATAGTATTACAGTAAAATATATGGAGATCAAAACCGTAATTACTTGTATCGTAAATAATATTATAATTGATTTCTGGTGCTATATGTCTCTAATATTCTTTTTATTTTTTGTTGCTTGCCTATAAAATAATTGCATAATTAATAATATGGGAGTGACAGGTTAATTTTACTTTGAGGCAATTTACATATGAATCAAATCAACAGTAGCAAAATTCCTAATAAACTTGTAACGTTATACAAATAAGATATTTGGCACTATCTCTTTCATGACCTGTAAATTTTAATGAGTGACAATACTTAATTAACATTTTCTCATTTTAAAAAGAGTTTAGCAGAGTGGAAAATACATACACTGCCCATGCTGTAGATCTGACCTATTAAAAAAAACTAATTTAACTCAAAAACAACAAATTTCCAAATATCTTTGGTTAGCATCTAAATGCTACAATTGCTCATATTGTCCTGTGGAAACTCTTTTTTAAGATTATAAATATAAAAGTAATATCTAAGCATTAATTAAATATTAGATATTTACTCTTGTTACTTGAACTCATATTTTCCACTCTGAAAACAATAATACTGTTTGTGGACAGTAAGTGTTCAATAAACATTGAATAAAGGAGACATTGCTAAATTAAAATGTATGAGTCACTGGAGATACAAGAAAGGACATACTAAATTATTTAAAACTCAGGATTTGGGATACAGTAAGCAAGATAAGCCTCAGTCTATTCCAGAGGATTTAGGGTAGATTATCTTAAATAATGTGTTTTTAAAAATGGGAATAAATATGAAGATCCATTCTACTGTAAAGCTACCAAGCTCTAGTGACACAAAATGGTTGCTCTACTTTCAGTGAAACACTGCATTGTTTGTAAACCATTTTGTAGGAAATATTTTAACTTCTTTATTTTGATCCTAATGATTTAGGAAACTCAGGTTTTAATTTTTAAACACTAGGTTGCTGTATCTTTGAGTGTTTCTGTAATCATCTTACGAAATGGACCTCCTTACAGTAAACATTAGAATGATGCCTACTGTCTTCAGGTCTGAACCCTACAAGCTTCTTTGACTTGGCTATGATCAGAGGAAGATGCTAAGGAGAATGGAAAAGACTCTCAATACTGATGGCTGATTTTTATTGGCATCTCCTTTACCCTATCTCTTTAGCTACAAGCTCTAGTGCAGATTCCTGAGAGGCCTTGAGCTCAGAATAAATCTAGGCCTGGAAAGTGAAGTAAGAGAGCACAGTATAATGAAGAATTGCAGAGGTTGTTCATTTCCTTCTTTTTAATCATATCTCTTGGATAGGGAAGTCAATAAACAGTGATTATGATTTAAAAGGAATCAGAGGCATCCTGATATAAGTGACTTTGGGGCAGAAACAGATTCTACAATTGCTTTACAAACTAAGGTTTGGGAAGCATCTAACAAATGTTATGATCATAACAGAAAACAGACAGTAGAAATATAGCTTCATGTTTTTCTGCTACCAGGAATAATCACAAATCTGGGGGTTTTACTGAAGGCGTTGTATGTAAAAACTTAAAAACCTCAAAGAATGAAATGAGTTTTTGCCTTTGAAGTTAGAAATCCCAATAATGAAAAGTAACTAGAGAGATGAGTTGCAGGGATAGTCCTTAAAATGATAACAAGACTTGGGAATGTCTAGGAGGTGGCTTTAATAGCAATTGAACAAAGTATAAAATCTAAGAATTCCATTTAAAAGCATAAATAGTTTAATGTTTTGCCAAAGGATTGTAAAAATAAAATCTAGAATAGCTTTTTAAATATTTTATTTTGAAATTTTACTGGAATCCTCTTTCCTTTTTCACGACATGCCATTATACCTATGTTATGATTTTGAATTAAAGTTTATTTAATTACATTAGGTTAGCTTTGGTCTAGTATGAGTTACTTTTATCTGTAGCTGAAAAGAAAGCTAACAAGGATTATGTTACTTCAAAGCAGAAAGCTTCTGATAAAATGCACATGAAGTATTCTCACAGATACTTAAAGAAAAGGTAGGCTTAGAATCCTAAAGCCTAGAGGCATTAATACCCTTATACAAATGTCCTGTGGTTTATGTCACTATATTCATTCATATATATTTTCCTCACTGATAAGTTATGTTTCACTTTTGAACTGCATAACCTCATATATTCTCAAGTCCTTTTAATAGAAAGTATATTATAGAAAAATTAGTTACAGAATAATTGGTTTTGAAAGTGTAATTGTATAAATGTAATCTGAAGATATATCTACATTTACTTAATGGCATTTCCAGAAAGTTTTGTTAGTCAATATGATGCAATAGAAGTTATAATCATTTATAATTGAAACTGTTCACCAAAATACTGTATTATTGATAAAATATTAATTAAATTGAATGGAATTTAATAAGAGCTTAATATGATCAACATAAAACACAGTTCTAACTGAATATGTGGTATTTAAACATTGTTTTGGTACTTACAATGAATAAATATTTTTATATTTACTTAAAGTGGTTCACAATGGATAGCTCATAATAGATTGTTTTAATCTTAAGAAATGTATTGGTTTTCTTAGTAATTTCTTTAAAAATACACTAATATTAAAATGTTTGAAAGTAAGGTCACATTTGTGTAACAGTACCAAGCTTATTTTCTACTTGCTATATATCTAAAGTCAAAGCCATCATATTAAAATTTCCTCTATATGTTATAAATTTAACATATCTTGTTTATGTAGCAACAGATATTTATACAACCCTATGTCATTAATTAAAATAAGCAGAATGAATATTATTGCCAAAAAATAAATGTCTTATATATGTAGTATTTATTTATGTATTCATTACAGAAATTAAATATCGACTTTTGAAGCTTGGAAATCAGTAAAGAAAATATCTGACTTAATATCTAATAGTCTTGAAAAAACTGGTAAATGCCATGGAAAATTAAAAGTCAGCATTTGATGAAGAAATAATTTACCAATGTACATCAAATCCTCAGACACTATGTATTGAACGTTTAAGTACAAACCTTCATATTATAAGTTATAAACAAGATGAGTGTTTTAATACAGATAGAAGAAAAACAGTATTTAATTGCATTGCCAACAAATGAAATCCAAAAGAATATTAAGACAATGATAATTTTATAAGCCTGAAATCTCTGAGTAGCTTGGAAAAATCAATAGAGCATCGACAGAGGAAGTATGTACCCTAAGAACTTGCAGGGATTGGGATCATTTTTATTATGAATAATGCATCAATCAGTGTTCCCTACATCATCTTACCAATTACTCAAAAAATTTTGCAAAGACATATTGAGAAAATCACCATCCACAGCGCATGTAAGTCAGCAGCCCAGCTTGTGTTTGATGGACATCAAGAAGACTATGAAATCTCACCTTCCTCTTTCACACACAACTAATAAGCTTCTTTCCTTCTGCCTCTGCCCCTCTCCTCACTTATGTGCTTGCTCTCTTGCTCTCTCTCTCTTTCTCAAATAAATAAATAAATCTTCAAAAAAATAAAATAAAATTCATTTGGGATGAGATGTTGGAGAAATAAAAAAAGATGTAAATTCTGCCTCGGAGTAGCCACAGGCCCCAATCTATAACCATACTAAATAATGTCCAGTGGGAAGTTTGAGTGAGTAAAGTTGACAAAAGGAATCATAAAGTAGTGAGACTAAGCAGTGAAACCAATTAGAAAGCTACTCAGCAAACCAAAAACTAGGATATCTCACGCATCTCTGGAGGAGGACTAGGTCAGGCTAATTTGAAAGATAATAATTGAAGGAGAATTGAAAAGGACTTGATTTATGAGAGGGGGTCAGCACGAACGTGCCCCCTAGGACCTCTTTTCTTTAGTGGTCTTCTCTTCACCAAGGGTGTATGGTTTTCTATCCTGCATAACAAATTACCACAAACCCCCTGGCTTCAAATCCCCGTTTATTGTCCTACAGTTGCTAAAAGTCAGAAGTCCAGGGGTCTCTACTCCTAGTTTCACAAGGCAAAGTAAAGGTGTCAGCTGAATGGTGTTCTCATATTGAAGTCTGACTAGAAACGGCTCTGCTTCCAAGCTCCCTCAGATTCTCCGCACAAGTTTTTCCCTGTGGCCGTAGATGTCATGGGAGTGTCCTTCTTTGTGATTCTCAGGGGAATCTTCTGCTCTCAAAGTCTTACATAATCCAACATAATTGTAGAAATAACTCTCCTATTACCCTTGCTTACACCAATCAGGTGTTGTCTATCTCATCACCTTTGCCATATTCCAAGGTCTAGAAACAAGCTACAGATGCCACCACACTTCGGGGAAGGGAATTATACAGGAGGGTGGGTCCCTGGTGATCATCTTACAATTCTTGCCCACTATAAAGGTTGTGTCACTCTCCAGAGAAAGAATCCTCGAAAGCACCTAGAAGAAGAAAGAGAAATAATTCCATAAGTCACTTTTGGGGGCTGAGTTATCTCCAAAATTCATATGCTAAAGTCCTAACCCCCAGAGTCTCAGAATGTAGCTCTCTTTGGAGGTAGGTAATTAGGCTAAAATGAGGTCATGATAAAACAGGACCATGACTGTGTCCTGGTAGAAAAAGGAAATGTGGAAGCACATACAGGAAAAGACTATGTAAAGATACAGAGAATATCGCCTTTCTACAAGTCAAGGAGATTGGCCTCAGAAGGAATCAACCTTGCCAACGCCTTGGTTATGCACTTCTGGACTGCAGAATTATGAGAAAATAGGTTTCTGTTGTCTAAGCCATCTAGTCTGTGGAACTTTGCTATGGCAGCCCTAGCAAACTAATACAATCAGTTTCCAATGCGCTGATTTTATCATATTTTATAGGAAGGCAGTTTTCCATCGTAGCAAGCTCATTCATGTATAATGTGGGCATGATCATACATCATAGCTCATCCTTATATTGAAAGTGGCCTCTCTCCATTTTCTTGTAGCTGGAGAGATTAAAATATTCAGTAAGATACAATTTTCATGAGTGAATGGGAATAACTGTATCCTTAAAGACTTTTAATGGGCAAATGTAGATAAATGATCATTTAAAATGAACACAACATTTGACCCATTAATAACACATTATTTACTCCCTGAGCACTTACTAGGCTTTTTGAGATGCTCATGGTATATCAGGAAATATAACAGACAAAAGTTCCCGTTATTCTAAATCTCATAATCCAGTGAGAGGAGACAGAAAAAACATTATACAAATAGGTAAACTATAAAGTTTTTGGTTAGAAGATGACAAGCACAGTGTGAAACATTTTTTTTAATAAAAAAAGAATAGGAGAATGTGGATGAGGATTAGAGACTGAAGAGCTGGGAACTTTTCATGTGGATGGTGGTCAGAGCAGGACTGAGAATCTGGCATTTGAAAACAGACTTACAGAGGGCAAGGTATAGGGCGTATAGGGCAACTGATTCACTGCAGAAGAAACAGCTAATCCAATGGCCCTGTGGCCTGGCCTGCTTGAGAAACAGCAAGAGAGTTCCTGGGGAAGAAGTGGACCAAATGAGAATAAGATGCATAGGGGATGAGTTCTGAATAAAATGGGGAGATTTTGGAAGATTTTGGCAGAGGAGTGATATGCTGGGAATTGGACTGAGGTTAGATTATAGGGAAGAAGGTACCATTTGAGAGGGTACAACAATGACCTAGGTGAGAGAAGGCGGTGGCTTGGAGAGCTGCAGGCAGTAGAGGCATTCAGAGGGAATATAGTCTGGATATATTTTAAAGCAATAGACAGTAGCATGTTTTTTCCTTCAAATTTATTCTACAAATAGACTTGCAAAAGTGAATGAAGATGTATATAAAATGATATGTACTACACAATGTTTGGTAATAGAAAACAACTGGAAATAGCTCAATGCCTACCAAAACATGTCTATTTTTTTTTTAAATTCTGCTACATCAGTCTAATAAAATTAAACAGTCATTAGAAAATAAGGTAGGTGGGCACCTGGGTGGCTCAGTGGTTGAGCATCTGCCTTTGGCTCAGGTCCGGATCCCGGGGTCCTGGGGTCGAGTCCCACATCAGGCTCCCTGAATGGAGCGTGCTTCTCCCTGTGCCTGGGTCTCTGCCTGTCTATCAGGAATAAATAAATAAAATCTTTAAAAAAATAATAAGGTGGATATATAAGTAATTACAATGAAAATATGCATTAGACATCTTCATAAATGAAAACTGTAGAACAGTTATATACTACGATTTGTTTAAAAATAAAAAGACCATAAAAATATGGAAGATTTTATTATGGTTACAAATTTCTTAAGCGGGGCATCCTGTGTGGCTCAGCTGTTTAGCGCTGCCTTCAGCCCAGGGCGTGATCCTGGAAACCCAGGATCGAGTCCCACATCGGGCTCCCTGCGTGGGGCCTGCTTCTCCCTCTGCCTGTGTCTCTGCCTCTTTCTCTCTCTGTCTCTCATGAATAAATAAATAAAATCTTTAAAAAAAATTTTCTTAAGCTAATTAACATGTGAATAGAATTAAATTTAGGAAAGGGAGAAAGGATGTTAGTTTTTATTTTTATATCTTTTGCTATAGTGTGACTTCGATAAACTAGTGTTAATTATTACCCTACGCAATATTTTTGGAGGAACAAATCATACATAAATTTTCTCCTGGCATGAGAACCTTGGACCCTTACCTTACAAAGAAAACTCACAGTGGTAAGCAGGAGACCAAGTATCATCCTAAAGATGAGTACTGATTTCAGCGAACGCACACTTTAAATCGCGTCACAGAAAATAAAGGTATCGCAGTGTTAATGTTGGAAAACACACTATGAAGAATAATCAGGAGCAAAGTGAAACAAAACCAATCAGTATTTGGTTTTGCTGGTTCGTTGTGTAAAGAAGCCTGGCATGCTTCTACGTGCTGTAAATACAGCATATCTTTGGCTTTCACAGTTGTGTAGTGGCTGCACATTAGAGCATTCTAGAATACAATTATTGAAATGAGTAAAGTATTTAAAAGAAACTTTCCTCCATGAGGGGATGCTGCTTCTGCCACTTTTTCTCCCCTCTAGGCTAATTCTCTTTTCCATCAGTTCCAGACATATGGCTGGAAGTCTGCACTTGCCTTCCCTTCTGTTTTCTAAGCTACTGTGCCCTTTCTCTAAATGGGCTTTCTGGAAATTTCTGAAGGACATCACGTTCTAATCTCTACGTAACTATGCAAAGACCTAGTTGCTACCTCCCAGTTTTTACTTTGCCTTTCTTTAAATTTCTATTATTGATTTGGCACCATCATAAACTTTTTTTGGGTACTCTAGGTCCTGTCGGCTCCATTAGGCAGGTAACAATCATAATCAAGTCCACTATTAATTAGCACTATCTGTTTCTGATTACTCTTTCCACGATACACATCTCAAAGATACTAAGAAGGAAATAAAAAGACAGCTAGTTTGCAATCACTTTACAATGCATAGACTTGTTGAATCACTACAATATACACCTGAAACTAATACAATATTGTATGTCAACAATACTTCATTGAAAAAAGAAGACAGCCACAGAAATTTGACTGTGATCAGAATTTGATCTGGTGTATTGGTTTGTAGGGCTGCTGTACAGAGTACCCCAGATTGGGTGGCACACACCACTGAATTTATTTTCTTGAAGTTCCAGAGGTTATAAAGTCTGAGATCAAGGTGTAGGCAAGATGACTTTCTTCCAACCACCCTGAGGGAAGTATCTGTTCCACGTCACCTCCTTGGTGTATGGAATGACCATCTTCTCCCTGTGCCTTCACATAGTCTTTCTTTATATGTCTGTGTCCAAATATCTTCTTAGAAGAATGCCACTTGTACTGGATTAGGGCCCATTCAATAACCTCATTGTAACTTAAGTACCTCTTTAAAGACCTCTTTGCAGATACAGTCACATTCTGAGGTACTAAGGGTTAGCACTTCAACATATGAATTTTGAGATTGGCACAACTCAACCTGTAACACCTGGGTTCTAACCTTCGGCATCAAATTTGCTGCCACGAAGTAGAAATGACACATTAGAGCAATTGGGGAGCAACATAAGTCAGTCAACTCTGGTGATCAGAGTTATAATACTCAGACACATTCTAGCAATGAAACCATGTTACTAAAGCATTCATCAATCAATTCAACAGTCAATATGTGCCATATTCGTGCTTTCCCAACTTCAACAATGGTGTCATCTCTTCAAATATGCAGGACTCTGAGGAAGTCCTGTTTTTCAGCAGTTAGGTGGAAAAATGATATAGAGTGTATGGCACCAGCAAAACATGCACGATTGTGAGACTGATTTATCTTCTCCTTTTACCCATTCACAACCTCAAATATTTTATTTCTTCTTTAACTCCCTCAGTTTAGACTCAATTTGTACCTTGCCCCCCTTCCATGAAACAGTCATCAATGCCTCCTCAGTCTACACACAATTCCAATCCTATCAAGTCTTTAATAAGCTACCCAAATATCATTTTAAGGAAATGTTATGTTCTCCTACAATCTGTTCTTGCTTCCATTATGCCCATTAATAAGCACATTGGAGATAAGCTGTATTAGTTTCCTATTGCTGCTCTAACAAGTTTTCACAAATTTTCATTTGGGATTAAAAGTAACACTAAATTGATTTTCTTACAGTTCTCAAAGTCAGCAGTCCAAAGTGGATCTCACTGGGCTAAAATCAAGGTGTCAGCAAAGCTGAGTTTCTTTTGCACTTTCCGGGAGAGAATCCATGTCCTCGCCTTTCCTGGCCTGTAGAAGCTGCCTGGTTCTGCTTCCAACTTCAAAGCCAGAGATAGCCTCTTGATTTCATCTGCTGCATCACTCTGACACTGAGTCTCCCATCACCCTTGGAGAATACAATGAGTCGACCCAGATAACTCAAGATAACCTCCCCATCTCAAAGTCAGCTGATCAGCAACTGTAATTCCATCCATCACTTCAAGTTTTCCTTGTCACGTTACATAACACACTCAGGATTAGGATGCAGACATCTTTGGGAGTAGGGATCATTCTGTCTACTACAGGTTGTGAACCAAGGACCATTTGAATATAGATCCTAGGCACAAACAATGCTAAATACTGGGACAAAAGAGTTAGTACTTAATAATTGGGTGTTATTATTGTTGTGATTATTATTGTCTTTATTCTTATTAACATGTGAGGTGGACCAGCCCTCGGCAGTGGAGATTTGACAAGGTGGTCAGAATTTGATTAGATGGTCATGATGGGGTCATCCACCCATTCCAAGAGTCTGGCTACATGGCTACGTAAAACAGAGGAAGCAGCATTTGGACAGCATGATTCCAACTGTAAAGAACCAGAGGTGATCTGAATTTCAAAGCAAATGCTTCACTGCAGACAAACATGTAAAACAGCAAATATAAGCACAATCTACACAGAGCAACTACTAAATATAGGGCAGTTTTTGCAAGACAAAGTCTAGAAGGTCCCTTCACACATGCTATGACAGTGCTGAAAGTGCAAAGCACATCAGCAGATTCAACTTCCCTACCCACTGTGCTTTTCCATTCACAGAATTGGGTGCTTGACTGTCACGAACACTGAGTGTCCGGTGGCTGACATTCAGGTGTGGCTCCTGGTACCCACAAGGTGACTGTGGAGTTCTTGAGGCACAACTTTTTATCTCTTAATAGAGCATTCATAGTTATAACCCAAAATTTCGTCTTCTATCCATATGCCATAGCTCTGGGCTTTTGCCATCTCCACTACCATCCTGAACTATGTTTAGAGTTTTGCCACAAATGAGTTGTTTCTCCAGAAAATAACAGTCCAGACAAGATCAGTAATCATAAAATTTAACCAAGGATATAATTTCAGATTGGTTTGCAAATAAATTCTATAAGGAGTTTGCTTTATTATTCTTCTTTAAAAATATGGGTATCATATAAAACCTCATTAATCTTTAATTTAAAAAAAATCATTGAATTGCCTCCTACAGTATGTTTTTAATTCATCATATTACTTTTGTAGTAGATTACAAAAAGTTTAAAGTATGTATAAAAGTGTAAAGTCAATATAAATTGAAAAAAACAGTTAAAGTTAGGAAAAAACAAGTGAAAGAAAACTTTTCCACAGTATTTCTAAAACACTCTTTTTATCCTAGCAGTTGGTGAATTGTTGCTTATTCAAACAATCTACAGAAAAAAATTCTATTTTTTGCTTGAAAAGTGTGAGAAATTCTAGCCCGAAAAGGTACTTGTCATGGTTATATACAAATGAAAATAGGAGCTAAGAATAACAGTACCATCTGAACCATAATTATAGTAGTGTTATAATTTGAATCTACAGTAACTTTCTAGAAATAATTATTTTTTAAGAAGTGAAAACTACTTTTAATACTTTAAAACTAGCCTAACTCTTAAGGAATATTAAGATGCCAACTCTTTTAATGTTACTTTTCCTGAAGTTGCTTTATTTTAGACTTATGAGCAAGAGTTGAGCCAAACTGAGCAAAAATTTATAGGAACATGTGAATTACAAATACAAAGTTAATTTTAAAGGCATCTGAAATGTTTAAAATTTTAAACTTACCAATAGCTTAGGTAGCTGGCAAAGCCTTTAATACATACACAGAAAAGTTTCTCACCAACCAGATATCTTTTTCACTGAAAACCTAAAATAATTATATGAGGTAGGTATTTTGCTTTACAAATTAGGAAACGAGTTTAGAAAGAATAAACATTACTTAACATTATTTAATTTTGATCTTTGAAAAAAAACATTATTTGGGCACTTTGTGATTACTTTAAATAGTTTTAGAAAAGGTTTTCTATGGCTGAGAGATATGGAGAAAAAAATCAAAATTTTGGCCTTAGAAATGTCTAAGAGAAGAAAATCAAAGGTATCAACAAAAGATAATTTTACAATTTAAAGTTTGGGATGAACACACCTAGTGTTAATCCAGCTCAGTTATTAGATGTCTCAAGTATCATATCCTTAATATTCAGACTGACTTTTAAAGAGGGCAACATAGATGGTTCCTGCATTTTACTTAGTTGGGTGCTTCTAACTTGGTTGGACCCAATCCCAACCGACTATGGGCAGGTGATTCCCAGAGAATTGCGTGTGTGATAGAGCTATATAAAAGGTCAGCAGAGATGAGCAATTTTAAGTTAACTCAAAATTAAAGCGTCCCATTAATCTCCCAAAGTGGAATAGGCAAGGAATAATAATTTACCGAAATATATATTCCTAAGAGAATTCCACTCACAATTTTTTATGTTTGGATTCTCATCAAAGTCAGGTGTATTTACTTAATTAGCAAGCTCATTGTATTCATTAGGAATAATTTGTCATTTTCTTCATATCATTTAACTATTTTCAATCTCACAGATCTATTTAGCACCCTACAATTGTTTCAGGTTAATCATATTTCTTTCAGTAGTATCTTAGGTTTGCCATTTTCATCTGCCAGGTAGTATTTCATAATTTAAAGTCTCAACTGGGGGTGCCTGTGTGGCTCAGTCAGTTAAACATCTGCCTTCAGCTCAGGTCCTGATCCCAGGGTCCTGGGATGGAGCCTCACTCCCTCTTCTCCCCAGATAGCTTGTGCTATCTTGTCACTAACTCTGTTTCTCAAATAAACAAATAATTTTTTAAAGAGATTTTAATTATTTATTCATGAGAGACACACAGAGAGAGGCAGAGACATAGGCCGAGGGGGGGAAGCAGACTCCCTGCAGGGAGCCTAATGTGGTGCTCGATCCCAGGACCCTGGGATGATGACCTGAGCCAAAGGCAGACCCTCAACCACTGAGCCACCCAGCTGTCCCAATAAATAAAATATTTATTTATTTATTTTCCAATAAATAAAATATTTTTAAAAATACTAAAGCTTCAACGAGTGCAGAACTTTCGTTCCTATGTAATAACATTCAAATTAGTAACATTGCACTTTCCGATATTCAACTGTATTCAATATTTCATTCATTGTTAGAATGAAATATTTGTTATCTGATCATAGAAGACACGTTAAAATCTTAAATGTTTGGATTGTGTCATAAACCAGGGATTCTCAACTCTGCTCGCACATCTGAATCATCTGGAAACCATTTAAAAGTATTGACTGCCCTGCCTTCCCCCCAGGACAACTGATGCGATTGTGGATTGGGGTCCAAATATGAGAATTTCTACAGTGTTCACAGTTGATTGTAAGAATATTGAGATTTGAGAAATGGAAGCTTCACAAATGTACACAGAATAGGGATTAGGGCTTTCTTTTAAATTAATCCCACCATATTGTCATTGGTACATTAAAGTTTGTGATATGAGTCTATAAATAATGCCTCATTCAGTTTTTCTGTCATACATATTTGATGAACTTTCAAAATCTGTGAGGGACACAGAATCACTTCCCTAATCTAACAAAGCAACAGTAAATTCACAGTATCTTCTCTCTCTCTCTTTATATATATATATAAAAGATTTTATTTATTTTTATATATATAAATAAAGATATATATATATATATATATAGATTTTGTTTATTTGATATTGCTGAGAGAGAGCATGGAGAAGGAGAGGAAGAGGGAGACGAAGAAGTAGACTCTGCATTGAGCAGGGAGCTGGATGTTGGGCTTGATCCCAAGACTCTGGCATCATCTGAGCCAAAGGCAGATGCTTAACCAACTGAGCTACCACCTAGGCATCCCTCTCTCTATTTTTATAAAACATTTTTATTATTGTATATCCTCATAAAAATGAGAATACTGTTGACTGATATTCTAAAATACATGCTTAAAATATTTAGAACATTATCAATTCCATTATGAATATATGTGAAGTTTATATAATACAAATACAGCCACAATATAGCTATCATTCTCAGAATAATAATACAAAAACACTTTATTTTACGAGATAGTATAATGTGATTTAGTTCACGATCTCTGGAGTTAGACAGTTTAAATGTCACATTCAACTACTTATTTGGTATGAGAATTTAGAAAAGTAACTTAGACAGAAATTGGAGGAATGAAATAATCAAAAATAGTTTTGAGCATTAAAGATTTTATAGGTGAAGCAGTTAGAACAGTCCTTGGCCCGTTACAGGTATTACAATAAGTTTTATTCTTCCTATTTCAAAACTAAGCTATATTAGTATTAAAAACACTAACAAGGTTTCTGTGGTCCCCTTTGCCTCCTAGAGATATAAAATATGGGTCTGAGCACCAAAAAGTTGAAGTGGGAATAAACCTACTTACCATCCATCACTCTTCATGACCAATTTAGGCATTTGTGCCTCCTGTTTCCACAACCTTAGGCTACATGGGTCTAGATGTCCTACTGACAGAGGGAGAATCACATTAGGGGAAATAGAAAGAAGTCCCTTAAACTTTAAGTCATGGCTACAGCCCTTTTGCCTTGGACTCTTTGTCTGGAGAGACCAGCAAGAAAGGAAAAGAAACCTGTCATGGGAGGGGCAAAGACGCTTCTTCAGAAAGAGGTAAGGGCGCTGTTATAAAACAGGGTAGAAAATAACCCATCTGGCTTCCAGATCATCTACTGGGGCCTCTCTTGGGGTTCTTTTCCTTAAGTTTAAAAAGTATAGCATCCTGAGTCCTTGCAAAGCATGGCGACCAGGGACCCCCAAAGAGGTAGACCATGTAGAAATGTAGATCTTGGCTACCCCCTACCCATCACTTCACTGAGGAGCGAGGCTATTCAAAGGTGACGGCAATCTAGAAGGAGCAGTGGAGGAAGGAAGCCAGCTATAATGGTGGAGACTGCAAATATTTTTTTCAAGAGCCTCTTGTAAGTTTCTCCAGCAAATGGGAACTACCAACATCTTGGAGAATGAGAGTGAATTTATTCTGCAGATGAGGTAAACTTACTTTGTGGTGAAAGTGGACATAAACCATGGAAAGAGTGTGCTGTCTTGTGGCCAATTCTGGAAAAGTGCGGTTGGTCTCACCAGAGGTAACAAACTGCAGGTATTCTGGAGGGAAGGTGGGCTTCCTAAGAGACAAGAGGTATATTTGAGGGGCACCTGGGTGGCTCAGTCGGTAAGCATCCGACCCTTGATTTCGCCTCAAGTCATTGTATGGTGGGTCCTGGGATCTAGCCCCCCACTGGCCTCCCTGCTCAGCGGGGAATCTGCTTCCTTCTCCCTCTCCCCCTCCCCCTGCCCCCTACTCCTACATATTCCCTCCCTCTCTCTCTTTCTCTCTCAAATAAATAAATAAATAGATCTTTAAAAAAAGAGATATATATTTTTTAAAGTTGCTAGGCAAGCAAAAACAACAGACGTCCCCTGTAGTGAAGGATAGGGATGCTGCTGACAGGACCAAAGCAGAATGCCAGAGGGATAAGAATCCCATGATTTATTGACATGTTCTGGAATAAAGATGGAAAACAATAGCAAATAGATCTTAACTCAGACCAGAATATTTATTATAAATAAAGAGTTATGACTGCATTCCTATGGAAACCATTCATAATAATTTCTACAAAGAGCTACCCAGAAAACTCATGACTCCATAACAGATTAACTCTAAGTGTGACTGGGGTTTTTGCCATTTATTTGAGGAAACAGTTTAGCACATAAATATACATTTTCAAAAGACTCATTTTTAACCAGAGAACTTGAAGTATCCATGGTATCAGAGCTTTCTGCAAGAAAATTTTATGGCATGTATCAGTGTTTGGCTTTATGATTTTCTGTGAAAGTATACGTAGTATTACAAGTACTCTGTCTTCCCATCAACCCGACAGTGCGGAGTTTCTATGATTTTTTTAAACTTACCCACTAAGTCTTCTTTTGTCCAAGAAAGTCTTCCAAGCCTTCCCTTTTCATGCCTTTGAAAATATGCACTACATCAGGTAGATTCAAAGTTCATTAACAATCAGAGCATTTTAGTGATTATTTAAATCTCATAAATATTTTTATGAAAATCCCATCATAAAGACATTTATTTAAATGAACGTAATTAGTATAACGTTTCAGATTCATTAAACCTAATTTATTCAGTTACTCCTTGTGATATATCATCATTTAAAAAAACTAGCACAAGCACTTTAACTTGCAAAGTAAATTTGCCAATTGATTGTACTGAACTTTTTGGAAACCCTGATGCATATTACTGAAATTAATTTTACTTAATCTGATTTATTTGTTCTTGCGTAAACTAAGTTACTATATGTGTTTTCAAAAAGTAGAGTGCTAAGAAATGCAATTTCTGAATTTAGTCATTCTTCTGCAACTGGAAACAGGTATCTGCATGTAACCAGTATTGTTATTGGATTTTTTTATTATTGGATATTTAAATATAAATTTGATCATGTATACTTCAATTCCCAAAGGTTGATCTGATCCCTACGGGTACTCCACTAGGGCAGTGCTATCATATGTGGGCAAAAATGACAACTGTTTTCACTGGCTAAGAAGGGATTTATGTACAAAGGCCAGGAGAATTCTCAAAGACTAAATTAAAATTACTCAGTGACCTTACACTCCGTGAGGAGTTCCATGAAGTGCTCATCAGTGATGCAATACCCACGATGTGTTCATTATTGCTCCTTCTTTGAAGACACATCAAATAATTTCAGAATTACTAACTGGTATTAGTGTCAAAAACAAAACTAATATCTAGAGTTATATAATTATTTATAGCTCTTTTGCCTTTAGCCAGAGGGGATATTGTGTTGAAGAGATAGTTGGATTAGCTCTTTTTTTTCTCTCCTTCAGTGTGGTTATTATAGTCATTTGAAATGAGCTGATTTGCATCATTTTTAATACCATTTTTTCTTATCCTTCTTAATGACACTTATTTTTTGAGCATGTAAAAAACAATGCTCTAAAAGTCAAAACTAAGCAAAATATAATATTCATGAATGTGTCATTTCCCCATATATTCTATTTATCTCAATTACCTGCTCTTTTTATTCATTCTAACCTCCCTTGCTAAAAACTAACCTTATTATTGTCTGGCTTATTTTTCCCGTGTTTGTTTTATGCAAATGAGAAAATATATGGGTTTTTCTCTTAGTAAAAAGCTAACATCTATAGACTCCCTTTCATAGTTTGGTTGTTATCTAACAATATAGCCTAGAAATTACCCACCATGAGTTCAAACAAATCTTTTTAGAGAGGATTTTTCTGCAATGTATGATATATCACAGTTAATTCAACCAATAGGCTGTGTGTATAGGTGCTCTTGGGTTGTTTGCAATATTTCACAATCACAGATAATGCTATGATAAAATATCTATTTTCATATTGTTGGAGGCATGTTTTCTGGATAAATTCCTAAAACTGGAATGTTAGTCAAAATGTAAATGTGTATGTTGTGGTTTTGTTACATGTTCACAAATTCCTAAGAAAATTGTCAAATTTGCATTTCAATCAGTAATTAGAATTTCTGCTTTCTCAAGCCTTGTCAACAGAATGTTTTCATATATATAAAATGTTAGTTAGTATAGGGCTTATTTCCATTTCTTTAATTATGAAGTAGGTGGTACATCTTGTCATATGTTGAAGAATTATTCTTGCATCTTTATTTGTATTGTCTGTTCTTGGCTTGTCTTCAGTTTTCGTATGAGGTTGTTGGTCTTTTTTATCCTAAAAATCTTAGGAGCTCTTTATATGTTGGAGATATTAGCCCTTCCCCTCTGATATATGCTGCAAATATTTTCTCCAGCTTGTCACTTGTCTTTGGGCCTTTTTATGATGTTTTACCATGCAAGAAATTACTGAAATTATGTTTATGTGCTCATATTTATCAATCATTTCTTTTATCACATCTTTATTTTGAGTCATTTTTAGAAAACATTTCCTTATATTCAAGTAAGTAAATCCATTCCTGCTTTCTCTTTTTCTTTTTTACCTTCATTGTTGTTTTCTAAATTGTTTTTCCCTAGGAATATATTATTTGCAGAAAGCTAGGAGAGTATTCTTATTTTTCCATTTTCTTCTATTTTCATAATAATTTTCACACTGTCATTTCTATTTTTTAAATTTGTGGAATTCTATTGTTGTTTTTCTTAAGTTAGCTATTGCTGTGTATTTAGTAAATTTTTTTCACTCAAAAGACATAATTATTTTATTTTTCAGTGTCATCTATTCCTGTTTTTACCTTTATAAATCCCTCATCCTACTATTAGCTTACTTTGTCATTTTTTTCTAGTCTTTTTTAAAAACTGTAAATCTAGTTCATTTATTTTCATTTATGTTCATTGACAAAAATATTTAGTACTATGACATTATCCTGTGTTTTTTTTTTTTTTAATTTATTTTTAATGACTGAAAGAAATCTAAAACCGCAGCTTCTGGAAGAACCACTTATTCTTGCCAGTCTTGTACCTCTCCTCGAACTTGACCTTGGCCTCTCGTCGGGCCTTGCGTTTAAGAGCAGGGTCTCTGAAGACATCCTTGTTGATGACAGTTTTGTCCAAAGGGATATCCACAGAGTACCTTGTGGGCATGAGGTGATTGTAGTTATAAACTTTCACAAAAGACTTGATCCATATGTATGAGTCCATATGCTTGAGTCCATATGTATTGAGAGAGTATTCATCAGTACTATTTTTAAGAATGTCTCAATTTTCAGATGTACTTTCACTTTAGCCAAATTTGTCTAATAGAACGCTTTCAAAATTCAAGATGAAATGGCCTTTCATATTTTTTAAAACCTCCAGTTTTATTTCACTGATTAGAATTTTGTTTGTATTACTTCTACTTTAAGGGACATAGTTCTATTTTCTTTGTGCCTTAATATATAAAGTTTCATGAACACTTGAGAAATTATATTCTTTATTTTTATGATATAAATAATACATATATCCATATCTATCTATATCTATGTCAATAATATCTATATTATTGATTGTCATTTAATTATAAATGATAAGATCGATTGTCATTTAGTTATAAAATATAAGATTTTTTAATCTTTTGCACTTATATTATGAATGCTCTTAATTTCTGCAATTCATAGTGTTTCTTTCTCTCTTTTCTTCTTCTATTTTTTTGCTTTATAAGGTAATTGTGATTTGGTGCACTGGCATTTAAAATGTTTTATTTCTTTATAAATTGTGTCTATTATTTCTTTATTATTTTTAAATATTTTATTTATTTATTTGAGAGAGAGAGAGCATGAGACAGCATGAGCACAAGTGGGATCAGGGTGAGGGGTCAGGGGCGGACCAGAGCAGGCTCCCCACTGAGCAAGGCAGGACCCCAGGACCCTGGGGTCATGATCTGAGCAGAAGGCAGGCACTTAACCAAATGAGCCACCCATGTGCCCTTAAATTGCGTCTCTTTGATTTAAAATTGCTTAATTAAGTTTTGTGCTTAAATTCTAATTTTTAAAATCACTAGGATAACAACCTCAGACTTACTATTGTTTCCAATTCTTGGAATAATTTATCATCCTTTTCTATTTAGCCTTTTATGTTCTTTTTAAAAATAATTATGCATTATACAGTCAGGTTTTCATTTGTTAGCTAAAATTATCTTTTCTCTCTTTTATAGGCAAGTTTCATCTATTTAGGTTTATTAATATGAAAGTGGTTTACTTAGATGTCAACTTTGTCATCTTTATGGTACAATGTATCTTTTGCATTTATCTATGTGATTTTTTGCTCTTTAACTGAAATGTCTTTTTTGCGTTTAGGATGGCTTGATCTTTTTGTTCTCGCAGTTACCTTTGTATGTATATCTTAAATACAATCTGTTCGAGAATCCAACTTGTCAACTTAAAATAATATAACTCCAATAGTTTAGCTATATGGCAATTCATGAACTTATTCCCCATTTCTCTCTCTGTCTCCCTTCTATTTCTTGCTGTGTCATAACACTTAAACATGGTATATTGTACAGCATACAACATATATTTTTACTCTTTCCCCACTCTTTTATTACCTTTATTATTTCCTGCCTTCTCATAATTTGTTTTATTCTTCTTCAAAGTTGATTATGTGTAACTTAGATTATCAATTTGAGATATTTCTTCATTAATATAAGCATCTGATGCTATACATTTCTGTCTAAGCACTTCTTTATTATCATCTCACCAATGACCAATTTTTATTTTTTTAAATTAGTCTTCAGTTAAATATATGTTCACAATTAGTCTTCCTGCTGAAGTTTCACCAGTCATTTCTTGGTTGGATGGAACTCTTGCTCTAAGAGAATGCTTGAGAAGGACTGGCGTTTGGAGAATTTCCTGGTCATTTGAGTGAAGAAAATGTCTTACTACCTTGATGTTTGGAAGACTGCTAAGTTAGTTTCAAATCTCCGATACACCTTTCCATAAACAAGCTTTGTAAAATGCTCCATCACTGGTGGAATCTGATGTCAGTCTAAATCTCCTGTTCTTTTAGGTAGTTTGTTATTCTGCCAGGAGGCCCCAAGGACATTTTCTTCAACTACAAAGTTTAAGGGCGCCTGGGTGTCTCAGTCGGTGAAGCTTCTGCCATTGGCTCAGGTCATGGTCTTGGGGTCCTGGGATTGAGCCCCCTGTCGGGCTCCCTACTCAGCAGGGAGTCTGCTTCTACCTTTGCCTCTGCCCCTGCTCTCGCTTTTGCTATCTCCTCTCTCTCAAATAAATAAATAAATCTCTAAAAAACATAACGAAGTTTAATAGAATGTCTATAAAATGTCTAAAAATCAATTTTGGCAGGTTAATTTTCCTTGGTACTTCCCTAGCCTTCAGTATATAGTTTTGGGTATTGTTTTGTTTCCAGAAACAAACAAACAAACAAACAAAACATTGAATTACAGTTTTCAATATTAGTTCTACTCAATTATTTTGTTGACTTCTTCAAAAAATCCAATTAAACATATGCTAGATTTTTTTGTCTATCTTCCATTTTAAGAATGACCTCTGACCATATTTTATTTCTTTCTTTCACATCATTCTCTTGTCTATTCTATTTTTCTATAATTGTCCTTGTTAAGTTGTTAAGTTTTCATTTAGATCTATTTGTTACTTAAAACTTACAATTACTAATCATTTCAGGTATTCTTTTGTTTTTTTTCTTCAATTTGTTTACTTAAATTTATTTCAATTTTATTTATTTATTTTTTGTTTTTCTTCTATTTATATCCCCCCCCCTTTTTTTGTATATATCCCCCAAAGGCTTGGTGAAGTAATGTAATTGGCTATGTAGTTTTAACCTGTAAATTGTATTTTTTTCTTTTTTAGTCTCTGCTTACTTTTTATAGGAGTTTTAGAGAAAAATGTATTTGTCCCTTTGCATTTCTGTGATTTACGGTTCGGGCAGTTTACAAAGCACCATCTGGATGAGAGCATTCCACTATAACAAAACATGGCTTTTTTATTTCTTCAGGAAAAACTTACATTTCTTTCTTAATATTTTAAAAATAAGCAACACCTTAGTGGCTCAGTCATTTAAGTGTCTGCCTTCAGTTTGGGTTATGATCCCCGGGGTTCTAGGATTGAGCCCAGCTTCGGGCTCCCTGCTCAGTGGGGAGCCTGCTTCTCTCTCTCCCTCTGCCCATCCCTCCTCTCCCCTCCTTGCTATCTCTCTTGCACTGCCTCTCTCTCTCTCTCTCTCTCAAATAAATAAATAAAATCTTTAGCAGGTCTTGAAAATCTCCTTTAAACTTTCCAAACATTTTCTTACAATAGCATTTTCATTTGAATTGAGCTAGATTTAGAAATATCAACAAATTATTTTTAACCCCAAAACATGGCTTCTTTATGAATGACTTTTTGAGGCAGGAGCAGTAGAATGGCAGAGTTCTAGGCCTTTCAAGTTTTAGGTAGCCTTCATGTTTTTCATGCTACTAAATTTATCTTTTTATTTTTGAAATAATTATTCTCCCTTCCTTTATACCCTCTGTTCCCCCCTGAAGCTTGCTTTTAAATACTGCCTTCTGCTGAAGTTCCATACACACGTTGCACTTCCTCCCCTATTGGCTCCTCTGATCTACCAAAATGTTCTTTATTTTTATAAGTAAAAGAGGCTTCCTCTTTCTGTTAGTGAATTTAGGTCAATCTTAATTCTGCAATTTACTCTCCTACACTTTCATTACCTTTAGATTACCTGAGGTTCTCTAAGAATCAAAGGTTTGGTCAGAAGGATAAGAGGTAACTCTGATAGTTATGTATTATTCTACTTATAGTGATTCAAATTCTGTTATTATTTTTCAGTTATACCAAAGGCACAGATTTTACATAGTTTTGTTTGTTATTACTACTTCTATTTCAGACAGTGAGAAATTTGAACTTATCCAGCCACCGTTAATTTTGCCATTAACCCTTCCTAGCTGGTACGTACAATTTTTAAAGATGGTATTCTCTGATATTAAGTTCCAGATTCCTATTTTCTATTGAAAGACCTGTGGAATTTATTTTACCATTTTTCTTTGGCCTAAAAGCTACATTCTTCATTGTGCCTCCTTAATTCCTCCTATTATATAAATAATTAGTGCAAAAGCTAGCAGATATCCAAATTTTCAATCCAACAAAAGAAACACAGAGAGACTGAAAAAGCATACATTGTCTCTTCTACTTGGCTCTTCAGCTCTTTCTTTTTTCTTTTTTTTTTTTTCTTCAGCTCTTTCTTAAGCAGATTTCCATTACTATCCTGTATGTGTGTATAACTTTCATTAGTTTCTGCCTATATATACTAATAGCTTCTTTTCAAGAGTCAGGTTTCTAAATTACCAAAGCAATAAAATTCAGCATCTGTGTACACAAATTACACATGAAGCTCAGGCATGCATGATAAAGAGAAAAGGGTAATAGGAAGTGGAATCAAAGTTTATTAAAATATGATTTTATGCCTGATTTGGTTAGAATTGGCCTGATTTCACTTGCACCTCACATCAGCAGCTGCCAATTTAGTATAATTTGGAACCATAAATTACTGATGACAAAATATAATTAAATTTCTTATCAAATTTAAGGAGCTCTGAAGTTCTTTTGTTGTTATAAAGAGGAAGAAAAACCTTGTGACACATAGTCAAGGTTATTATGTTTAAGAAGTATGCCTTATGTAATGCTCTATGTTAACTTTAGGAACAAAAATAAAATTTAAGGGAGATGAAATGACATTTCTTGTCTTCTATTCAAGAATTTGGCAATATCCTCCAGTGTTTCTTTCTCCTTTTTTTTTTTTTTCCTTTCTCCCCGGCCCCCTCCCCTTCTCTTTCTTTAATTTCTTATTTACTATGGTCCTACAGCCATGAAGTGATGCTGTGTTCTAGCTAACATGAGTCACAAAACAAGTATTAGCAGCCTTAGGAGAATTTCATATGAAAGAACAACACACTTGGGATAATTAGCCCAATTTCAAATCAATAATTTTTCTTCCTTTTGAACTACAAGAAGTTTATATTTAACTGGATTGTTATAAGAATAAAGATAGAGTGAGGTAATCTTCAGCAAAACGATAAAGACAATGGCATGATGAAAGAATATGTGCAGTGCTCTAGACATAGAAAAGCAAATTGCAAATAATACATAAAATAATAAGAATAATTTAATTTTGGGTTGTTAAATGTATTATAACCTTAAAGTTAAATGGTATCTTTCAATTATTTTTTTTTTATTTCCAAGGATACTAGCAATGAGCTTTTGCACTCAATGAATTCCTATACATTTAATTGTGTTAACTGGAGTGGGTAAGATTACTAACACACAATGAAACTTAGAAGAATGCAAGTCCTGTGATTGAAAAGTCATCCTTTTTGGTTCTATAGCGAAGGAATGTCCAAGATGAGCTATGTTCCTTAAAGGGAAAATGAAATCATAGTTGCATTAGAGAAAATGTCTATGAATCTTTTAAAAAGATTAGAGAGAAACTTATTTAAATACAGATTTATAAAATCATACTTTGTCAGAACCAAAGGAAGCTTGAAAATTGCCTAATCCAACCCCTACTGATATATTTACTCACATAAATCCAAAGAAAACTTGGAGAATGTGGGGCATAATTCTCTAAAACAAATGCTGGTTGGTCAACTGAAAGAAGCAGAATGCCTTCAGTTGCTTAGTAATGTCCAGAATTCAAGTTCGGCACGCAATGGAGATCTTAGCAAAAGAGACATTGGCAATTTAAAGCAATATGAAAAAAAAAAAAAAAGAAAAAAAAATAAAGCAATATGAAAGCCAGAACCAGAGATGCCAGACTGCCAGAAGCAAGTCATGAAAACAGACAAAAAGCAATAATGTAAGGGTTGAGCGGCTGAGTTTGTCCTGAGTTTGAAACCAATGAATCCCTGTGTCAGAAGTAGCAAGACAGAGTACACTTCTTGGGGAATTGCACTCCAACAATAGAGACAGGCTAGAAGCCAATTTTCTACTAATTGATGATTTTTAAGGTATAGTAAAACAAGACAATTTTTTTTTTAACATTTTACTTATTTATTCATGAGAGACACAGATTGGCAAAGACACAGGCAGAGACACAAGCAGAGCGAGAAGCAGGCTCCATGCAGGGAGCCCTACATGGGACTCCTGGGATCACACCCTGGGCCAAAGGGAGGCGCTCAACCACTGAGCCACCCAGGTGTCCCCAAAACAAGACAGTTTTAAAGAACTACTGTCCTGTCCAGGTTTGGGGGAGGCTTACTGATAATAAGCTGCATGGACTCCAAGTCCAAGAGAAGAAGGAACTGGCCAACAATTAGCAAATAGCAGGGTTAGAGCTAGAACCCTGGTTTCCCAATAGCTGGTTTGGTGTGTATTTCACTGCGATTTTTCTTTTTTTTTTTTTTTCACTGCGATTTTTCAATGTTGAATGCTCTAGGAATGTAAGAATCACGCAAACAATTTTTATATTTGAGGCAGAGTTTTAAGATTTTATTTGTTTATTCCTGAGACACACACACACACACACACAGAGGCAGAGAGAGAGACACAGGCAGAGGGAGGAGAAGCAGGCTCCCTGCAAGGAGCCTGATGTGGGACTTGATCTTAGGACCTCGGGATCACGGGATCACGTCCTGAGCCCAAGGCAGAGGCTCAACCGCTGAGCCACCCAGGTGTCCCTATTTGCAGCAGAGTTTTACATTGGGTAATAAAATTCAAATAAATATTTTCATTAGAACAAATCAAAATGCTGAAAACAAACCAATGGAAGGTACTATAAGTATTGTACAAAAATTCAAATTGCCTACACCAAATAATAAAATCAGTATAGCCTTTTCCTTCATCTTCATTAGCATTCCATTTCAGATGGGATAATGTTTAGTTATTATAA
Organism: Canis lupus baileyi; assembly: GCF_048164855.1. Taxonomy (NCBI): domain Eukaryota; kingdom Metazoa; phylum Chordata; class Mammalia; order Carnivora; family Canidae; genus Canis; species Canis lupus. Next base: position 28,270,254 of record NC_132872.1, on the reverse strand, counting down.
AAATCAAACTATGTAAGGCCACCTGGGTAGCTCAATTAAGAGTCTGACTCTTGATCTCAGCTCAGGTCTCAGTCTCAGGGTTTGGATCTCAGGTCATGAGTTCAGGTCCCATGGTGGGCTCCACAATGGGCATGGAGCCTACTTAAAGTAAAACAAAATAAAATATGTAATGACTGAAAGAAAAATAAGATGTAGCTTATTATCTTAAAATGGGGGAGGGTTTTCTAAGCAAAACCCAGAGGCACTGAGGAAAAGAATTTTTAGTTTTTCTGCATAAAAATTTGTGTGAATCAAATACTGTAACCAGAGTCAAAAGTCAGAAAAGAAACAGTGTGTGCAACACATCTGAGAATGAATTGTTAAGTTCTATTTCTTTTCATTATAGAAATAGTTCTTATAAATCATAACTAGAAAAATGATCAAATACTAACAGGCAGTTCATTGAATAAAGGAGGAGTGGACAACAGCTAATAAACAGAGGAAAAGAAAGCCAATGCCATTCAGAAAACAAGCAGGATATAAACCAAGCCAAACAAATACAAGAGAAAACCAAAGAGAAACTCTCAGATCAGCAGGTATTGATAGCAACCGTTGGGTTTAGTGCTCACTGGGTTAGGCAGTCTGAAGAAAGTTTTTAGAAGCGACACCTCTCTTCCAATACTGAATCAGAGGGGTTATATAAAACCACTTACTATATTGCCAGGTATGAACTATCTAAAGAATTTAAACACGTGTCTTCTTTTCCATATTCAAAGTCTCATAGTGTTCAACAAACTCCAAGGACAGTAAGAAGTACTTTCATCTGATGCTATAACTTATGGCCTCACTAACCTAAAGTCTCCTGAATTTTATTCTTGGTTGCAGAAACCCAGTTCCCTCCTAGAACGTGGGGTCTCTGATTCGGTGATGATGTCTTGTTGAAGTCTTAATTGTTTTATTAACGAAACATTGATTGCTTATTTTTTCAGATAATATCGTGTAGCCACTCAAATTCAGGGAGAGTTATAAACATGCTAATTGATAAATATTGCAATCTTTATCATGCAGAAAAATATACTAGCAACTATTTTAGGAAGTTCAATGACTGAGAAAACCATTCCCTGGTTCGGCCAGTAGTACTAAAACCACATTTTCCAACTTTCCTATTTAAATTTATATACAGATTTTAAAAAAGAAAAAAAAAAAAAAGAACACTTATACCCAAAGTGAAGACTGGTGAACACTATCCTGGAATCTAGATGGTACACACAGTACTTTTAAGATAGATGGAAATAGATTGAGAAAAATCTCCCTAAGGTTAAATTTATGGTAGTCCCATGGCATATAAGGAAAAAGCCCTTGCACCATGCAAAAAAGAAACCATATACCCCACATGGAGTCACATAGACCATATCATCAGGAAAACTGAGCTACTGTAGTCCTTTTCTACAATTTACACAAGTATGTGACATATTTTTGGATTTCCCCACCCACCTATTATCATCTAGTAATCCAACAAAGAAAACAAAAACAAAGCAAAACCAAATGGCGGAAAAAAAGACTGCCTGATAAAATTGTAGTAGTCTAGAATGGTTATTCCTAAAGTAAATGGGCAGAAGTAGTAGACATTTTGAACGGTTTTACATAAAGGCAATTTGTGTTTTTCACATCCTGTTTACTCCTAACATTAAGAGTCAGTCTAATAAGTTATTAGAAAATGTTACATGGGAGAGTAGATTAGTCCTAGATCTAAAATTATTGATAATTGGGGATTTTGAAAGTTTTGACAGCTGTTCACAGTACCTTGAGATCCAGCATAAACCGTGAGAAGGAAACTTATCCATGTACAAAAGGAAAGTCTGTTTATTAAGGGGATCTCACTGATTAAGTCTCTAATCACCCCCTAGTCTAGAAATAATCTCATTTTAGTTAAGGTAAGGAAGGAGAAAATAATGAAACAGGTTGGGACTCACAAAATATATCCTGAAAACTAGAGAGAAAAAAGAGTAACTGGGGATCTGAAAAGCACACTTTTAAAAATAATTCACTGTTGTCCAATTCATTGACTAAAGGGAAAAAATAAACTGTTCACTTACTAGATACAAGGCAGATAATTGTCTTATATCTCCAGCAGAGTGTAATAAGACATCTGCTTTGTGAGACAGAAGTGTTGAAACACAAGTGAAAAGTCACACGAAAAGTGTAACTGGGATCAAAACAGCATGATATGAAAGGAAAATCAAAACTGATAAGGAGCCAGAACTCGAATACAACTGAGAGCCATAACAGAGATGCTGAACAGAATGGCTTCTCTAAAACCAGCATCGGTGAAAAGAAAGGCAAAGTAAGGTGCTCCCAGAATATAAAGCAGAGTGGGAGGAACAGAAGCATAAGCAAATCTCATGATACGAACAGAATGAGATGAACAGATCAACGAACGGTATTGTAGGCTGAGCGGCCAGCACAAATGGATCAAGCCCCACTCCAAAAACCTTAAGAAATTAACAGAAATCAAACTCATAAGGACATTTAAAGAATAACAAAATGTAACTTAGAGCTTTTTAGTTCCAGAAAAGGATAATTACTTGTTACTTGAAATGCACTAAAGACATCAATAAACCAAAAGGCAGGAGGGAATGGGCATGGTTATTTCAGTAGATGCTAAAAATGCATTTTGTAAGATTCATCAATTGGGGGGTTAAAAGAATTTAGCAAAATTCATCATTAAATTCTGAATAGGGAAGAAAAAAAAACCTTTCAACACTGTAAAACATATGTCTCAAACCAACATTCAACATCAATATAATAATCAAACACAAAGGCCGTTTCTATTAAAGTGAAGAACAGAATGAAGACACTGACAGTATATTATCGTTTTCTTTTCTTTTTTTTTAAAGATTTTATTTATTTATTCATGATAGAGAGACAGAGAGAGGCAGAGACACAGGCAGAGGGAGAAGCAGGCTCCATGCCGGAGCCCGACGTGGACTCGATCCCAGGTCTCCAGGATCCCGCCCTGGGCCAAAGGCAGGCGCCCAAACACTGAGCCACCCAGGGATTCCTCTATTATCGTTTTCAAAGCTATTGGTAATGTATCATATTCAAAGTGGTGGTCTATTATACATTTAAAAATCACAAAAATTAGTAAGAATCCTTTATGCTAAGGTCAACTTTATAAAATACATCATGGGAAAATACTTCTTTTGAAGGGGCGGTCCAAAACAAGACATTCAGCTACAAATCTTAATTGGATGTTATGGAAAAAAAAAAATATATATATATATAAACACTTCCGCATATTTATCTAGACTCCGTGTCGTCTAGCATCTTCATACATCTCCAACGACAGTCGAGGTCTCCTTGTGCCCACTAAGCTTAAACAGACACTGGCCACCTTGCTTTCCCAGCACCAAGCTCTTCTCCACCCTCAAGCTCCCTTGTAGGCCGCTCTCTTTGCCAGGAATTCTGTAACATCACTAACTTTCTTTGAGTGCCAACTCGAGCACAGGTTCAAGTTTTCTTTAAGTTCTGCATCCCCAGAAAGTCTTTCCCAGGACACCCATCAAATTAAAATGCATCCTGCCCTCAGGCACATATGTGTTGGGATCCCAGCAAATTCATTACAACCTTCCTAGGTAATTGTTCTACTAATCTTTACAAGTATTTAATTCTCCTGCGCTGGAAATGCCGTATGACAGAAACCACATTCAGAGTGGGCAGGCATTTCATAAATATTGGAAAGAAAGAATGAAAATAATGATACATGGATGGCGGTACTCAATATTCTTGGATGTTATTCTATATGTCCATGTTGATAAATAAACATCAGTCCTTTAAATTCCTGATTAACAGAGTAATTCTGAAGTTCAAAATATTAAATAATCAATAATGACTAAGTTCAGAAACATTCCTAAGGATGCTATCATTGCTGACATGATAAATCATTTAATAAAAGGCATATAATTCAATGAAATATTGAGTTGATAAAAGGGTAACCACTTGGGAAAGATGGTTTATGCTTATACATCAAAATTAATCCTAGAGGAATTAACATTCTAAATTTTGCAAAAAAAAAAAAAAAAAAACTAATGGGAGAAAAACTAGCTAAATATTTATACTCTCACTGTGAGGGAGTCAATTCTAAAGATGATATTAATTATTGCTTAACATACAATTCTTAATAATTTTAATTTAGAAATGGTAAAACAAAAAAACATAGTGGAGATAGCAGAGTTAGGAGAAATTTTTAAAATACATATAAAATGTAAATGATTAATACCCTATACGTGATATGTACAAAAAAAAAAATTCACAAGAAAAGTGCAATACATTTGAAATGAAGTTCTGTTAATTTGGCAAACTGAAAATTAATAAAAAGGGGATACACTAACTGATGTTTGCTAGGGTTTAGAGTAAAGGAGGATCACAAACATGGCTCCTAGAAATGTATGAATGGATATGTGCATTAGTATTACATTTAAACACCTAATATTCTTCCATTCATCAGTCTGCTTCCAAAATCCTATTTTTTTAGATGTTATTAATTTATTTGAGAGAGAGACAGCAGGTGCACAAGCAGGGTAGAGGCAAAGGGAGAGACTCTGAAGCTGACTCTACACTGAGCGTGGAGTTGATGTGGGGTCTCACCCACATCTCACCACCCTGAGACCACGACCTGAGCTGAAACCAACTAGTTGGACACCTAACCAACTGAGCCACCCAGGCCCACCCCACCCCAAATTCTGTTCTTAAGAAATAATCACGGCTGTGCTGAAATATTTCATCACACTGTTTTGTTTTTTTTAACAATCATGTAAAGTAAGAACCTAATTGTCCCAAAGAGGGTATTTTTAAAATAAGTTATGACATATGCTAAAATACAATTCAGTCAAACTGTATGGTTTAGAAGCACTTTAAATAACATAAAAGTAGGTACTTATTAGCTATATATTGTGAATCGAATAAAAAGTGAACGGTTAAGACAGATGATTTATTATATTCATACATAAGTATCCAGTAATACAAATACATAGATATATAAACATTTCTATTTCAATTAATTCTAAATGTTTCTAGTATACTATTATATATTTTATTGGATAATATGATAAAATGATATTTTATCATTCTTATTATTTTTATCTATTTTATTTCATATTTTAAGTATATATTATTTTATATTTTATTTTTAATTATATGACTTTACTCATTTAGGGACAAGGCAGCATTGCATTTGTCATTGATTAAACTTCAAATAAAATATGTATGCTTATAGAGAAATCAGTAAAATTGTATTTTAGCTTACCTACAGATACACAAAGTTTTTGGCAAAAAAAATGAAGTGTAAATACTTTAAATAAAGAACTATTTTCAGCATCTGTAGATAATAGAATCCTAATTTCAAAGTAAAATTAAAGTCTATGGTTTTTTGTTAATATTAGTGACTAAAACATAAACAGACATTGTGGTATAGTTTATTAATATTACTTGAACTCTTATAAATTTAGTTTACTCGTTTATAAAGCAATCAGCAATAAAAATAAAGCTCTTTAGAGGAAGATATTATTTATGTCAGCAGTTAGGAATGAATGTTGAAACTTTATAATAAAGTCAGCAATTAATTCATTTTTGTACTTATATTGATGACATACTCATGTAAAAATTCCTTAATTGTACAGAAAAAAAGTTTTAAATGAGAACTATTTTTTAAGCTTATCAAAAAGTCCCAGAATTCTCTTTATTTGTACTGGTTCTGATATCTGAGACAATAGTGAAGAATATGATTATCTTAGAGTTTAATTACAAACCTAACCAGAACTCTCATTCTTTATTATTAATAATTTATATAACATCAGTCTCTTCAAATCAATCCCAAACTGCTTAATAATATCTGAAGTTCAGTTGTAATTTTGTGACATTTATTTCTCAAGAGCATATCGGAGTAGATAGGCTAACCCTACCTAGTATGCAGTTCAGGGTGTCATGTGTAGAAATGTAGTCAGTTTGTATGATTTAATGCAAGTGGCTAAGTTTAAATTAAAATAAGCAAATAAACAAATACCTGTGCAGAGCAACAATCTTTCAAATCAATAACATATTTATATAAAGTACAAAGTACATGCAAATGAACTTCATTCTGAATTCTGCACAAAATGACCTAGTGTTGCAACACTTAATAAGAGGGTTAGTCTTTGTTTCGAGGCATATGTGTCTGTATACCTTTCTTCTCTTTTAGTTAAAGGTTGAACAATAGGCAAAATGTAATTTATACAGTGAAATTCTAATTTACGATTTCAAAAAAATGTTTTAAAGATTTTATTTATTTATTCATGAGAGACACAGAGAGAGGCAGAGACATAGGCAGAGGGAGAGGCAGGCTCCCTGTGGGAAGATCGATGCAGGACTCGATCCCAGGACCCAGGGATCATGCCCTGAGCTGAAGGCAGACACCAACCACAGGGCCACCTGGGTGCCCCTGATTTCAACATTTTTGAGCTACTTCTCCAATTTGAAAAACACTATTGGTCATATTCTGATCTCAGTACGTTTGTGTCTTTGTACATTTACTAGGGAAAAAAAATAAAGAAGGAATAATTAATTCTAAAATACACTGAATATACTGGATTTTGTATCTCAAGAATGTAGTAATTAATCTTTCTTATCTTAATTGATTGTGACGTTAAGAAATATTGAACAAAACAGCAAACTACACAGGGCCTGTATTTCTGTCCTTAAGCAACTGTAATAGATTCATTAGAATGAGAAGTTTAGTGATCTTATGGACACAGTTTCTTAGGAGAAGCTTTGATATCCTTTATAATAGTATTCTTTTCTTAATTTTGTCAGCTCCCATCCAGCTTTTAACACAGAGAAGGGTACTCAAGAAAAAGGTGGCTAATAAATGTGTTAACTAACTTCTCTTGTAAAACAAATAAGTTGTCTATTTTATGGTCCATTTTATACCCCGAATGTCTCTTATCTGTGATTAGTAATCACTGGTCTATTGTTGAATAGGGTTATAGCTGCTAAACCTGGTTTGATATCTAAGGGCATTAAACAATCCCTATCAGAGCTTACTTTTCTCACCTTTCATTGAATCTCAAAATTTAGAGTCAAATGAAAACAAAACAAAACTCCTGATACATATGTCAATAAAGGACTTACAGTATCTCTTTTTAAATAATATTGCCATATCTATAATTATCAAAGAATCCCTGGCTTTCAAAAGCACTAGACATGCAATACTAAAAATACACCAAGAACTCCCTTCCAATCTCTTTTTTATAGGATGACACAAATCTTTCAAAAATTTAACTAACTTGAAGTAGGAATATAATGTTATTATTCTGGGTAGAAAAGAGTTGAAAGGAGGTTAAATTCTATTTCTGTTCTTAATAACAATATAGCTTTAAGTTAAGTAATTTAGCATGCCGTCCTTTGCTCATTATGTTGATATTTTTTCATGAAAGGTCTACAGAAGCCCAAAGACAAGGGTGCTAAGTTTTTACCAAGTGACAAAGGATTTGTCTCAATATTTGGATTCAGTAAACCTTAAGAAGCATGGTTTTCTCTAGCAATATAACTACCTACTTCTATCCCTTTATTTAAGCATAACTGGTGGTTAAAAGTCTATGTATACAGATGGAGTTAGTGAAGGTATTTTAAACTTCCTAGAATCATAAAAAAATGACAATATGTTTCCTCAGGAGAAACAGACTTGGTGAGAAGGCGGCTTCCTTTCATCAACTAAGTAGAGACAAAAATCTAGAACATTTTTATCATTACAACATAATCATTGATCAGGTTCTAATACGTCAAGGTTTCCTTGTACTTCATTTAAGTGGAAAGAGGAGGAGAGGAAGGAAGGGTAAGGGGGGTTGGAGAGAGGGAGAGACAGAAGAAGGGTGGACTATTTAGAAAGGAAAAAATTTTGAATATCCAGAAATTTCTCCTGTGTCAAAGAAAGATGCAAATAAACCTACTGTCATTTGTTTTGCTGACCTAGAAAATAAACATAATAGGAAGCTTCCTATGTGATTTCCTTATTGGCAAATTTTAAGACACACAGTTGGCATAACAATGCCTTTTCTGTCAATATGTTTTTTTGTTTTGTTTTAAACTGTTCTCTTCAGCTACATCTTATCTTTAAATACAGAAAGTTCCTTGACTTCCCATGTACCTAAGTCTTAATAAGCAACTCCATCTTTCACCTTCCAGTGTGATTGAAACCAGGTTGTTTTCATTAAGTTAAAACTTGACAAAAATCAATTTCTCAATTCTTCGGAGTTTGCTATCTTATTAGACAGATGATCTTGCAGAGCAGAATGTGTCACAGTCATATACTAGACTCAGGAAACTTCCCATCAACAAAGTGCACAAATACCCTGGTTCTTAGAGATAGAAAATATCATCAAATAATAAGAATTTGCCTCATGAATTTTAAGATTTACTGAAAGCACAGTTATACAAATATAATCAAATTATATGAAACCATCTTAGTGGGTTTTGTTTTTTTTCCCCTCTGAAATAATGTAAGGACTTTACATTGATAAGTAGGCACATTAAATATTTTAGGCTTTTATTAAAATGATCTTGTAATATTTTTAAATGTCTAAGGTACAGATAATTATATAATCAATATTGTTTAGAACACAGTGAAATAATGGACACATTATAGAGTTGTACAATAAGGTATGTTATATAATAGTATAATTGGCCTCCATTCTTCATGTTATTTTAATTAGATTTTCTGTCTATTTACTAATACGAATAGTAAAACTGTCTCATTTCCTACTTTAAAATTTTTGTAACCAAGCTGCCTTTAGGTTTTAGATTGGTCGAGAATTTAAAAGTTAATTCATATTGATAGTAAATGAACTCTCTGAACAGTAAAACAATAGATCTTGATAGTCTAGTTATAGTCCCATAATAATAAAACTGAAACTTCGGTTGAATCTCTCATATTTTTAGTCTTTAAGTAAGTAGATTCAATAAACTTCATTCTTCAATAAATGCTACTATGATACTTTACTTATTTAGGTATATTAATATAGTTTTATCATATCAGGTATGTAATATAGGTTTATTATATAGTTTATATCTTTATCAAATATCTAAATTTTTAAGAAGTCAAAATTTATGAAATACTAATGAAATGTCTACTGGCTTAATTCATTCTTAAAAGACAAGTTTAAATAAGTGCATGGATTACATGAATAACCTTTTTTGAAAATGTTATGGTTTATTAAATAAAGTTGTTAATCCAAATGGTTTATCTGAAATTCTGTTTCTCATATTGAGGAACTACACATACATCAGCATATATGAGAAATACAGAGCTCTGGATTCATCAGAAGTTTTTTAATAGACATTTGTGGTTTGCAAATTTAAATAATTGTTTGGCATTTTTGAGGTAGGCTTGTGTGGCTGTATGGATGGATCCATAAAGGTGAGATGACGAATAAATGTTGAGAGAAAGAGGGAAAAAAAAGAAAGAAGTAAATTCCTTAAAAAAAAAAAACAAAAAAAAACTAAAAACAAAAAAAAAATATCAGCTTTGCTCAAAATGTGAACAAATATAAAGGGACTTTTGGATAATTTGCTTTAGTCATAATAACATATTATGTTTAATAAAATCAGTTAAACATTTTTAGCATTACCTACTAAGTATGCATATTTAAGGGTTTGCAAGAGATGTAATTCCTATTTAGTTATAACATTATTTGCTTATTTGAAGACTGGATATAAATACTGACTTTGAATATAGTGATGGAAATGCGCTCTGCTAGGCATCAAAAACCTTACGTTATGACACATTACTGAGCTGAATAAACTATGGTAAATTATGTACTTCTCCTAATCTCAACTGCAAAATCTGGGGATTGCTCTAAATTGGAGTTGTGTCTCATTACCAAGTCTGAATACTTTTGGTTACTTGCAATCAACTTTGTTGAAATGAAATAAAATAGGATGCAAAATATCAGGGTGTATCTTTACCTTAAATCTATTTTGTTTATGAAACATTTGTTATTATTCTTTACACACATACCTTTCTTATTGGTTGGTTATTGTCAAATTTGAAATTCACATTCAAGTAATTCGTCAGGCAAGAGACAGTCACATAAGTGGAGTAAATCACCATGATTTTGGCCTAACCTTGAAAGATTCAGAAACTTGACTTACCCTCATCCAATTTCATCAGAGAGAGCAGGACAAAATGAAGTCTCAGTATTTATCCATTGAATGATCCACCCACCCATGTATTCAGCAATTATGTGATAAGTGCTTATCTATTGTCATGTTCTCAAAATATAAGCATACAACACTGAATAAAATCGTGCCTTTGTCTTTTTGCAGACCATTGACCAAGACGGTATTTGTTCACTCATCTATTAGAATCTTTTGCATTTATATGCCTATATCATTTATTAATGCTATATAATGCAGACACATTTTTGCCAATCTATTATTTTCATTTTATGTTATTTTTTGTAAACTTAAATTTTCTGATTTTTTAAAGATTTTATTTGAGAGAGAGAGAGAGAAAAAGCATGAGTTGGGGGAAGGGCAGAGGGACAAGCAGACTCCCTGGCCAAAGGCCGAGCTTGATCCAGGGCTTGATCCCAGGACCCTGAGATCATGAACTGAGCTGAAATCAGGAACTTAACCAACTGAGCCACCCCGGCACCTCACATTTTCTGATTTTTAATGTTTATTTTATAAAATCAGTGTTTATGTCTTTTAAAATGTCTTCTTTTGTCATGATCCTTGGAGATATTCCTTAATAGGAATATCTTAATAGCTACAAAATGTAGCTACCTTAATAGCTACAAAAATGTAATTTTATAATTAGCATTTTTATCAAGCTGTATTTTATATGTTATATAATAGAAGCTTTTGAACTAAAATAGTCTTTACATTTTTATTAATATATAACATTATTGGATTTCTGATAAATTATTATACATTCAATTATTATCTATGTAACATGATATTTCTCTGTGCTTCTTGTTTTAGCTATATTTGCATTCTGATTTATAAATACATCTCATGAAATTATAATTAATCTGTTTTTGAAGTAGAAGATATGATCATATTTCAGTAGTCAACTTTCTGATTCTGAGGTGGCTCACTATAATATATGAACTGTAGAAAGTCTGGTGAAGTGTTGACATTACTAGAAGCTACTCAAAGCATTAAGATAATCATGCTATGTCAGTTTACTCTCATCTCAGGAAACAAAAATTATACTCTCAACTTTTATTTTTGCTTATTTAGAATAATTTTTAGTTTGCCATAGTTTGTTTTTGTTTGTTTTTTTTGTTTTTGTCATCATGGCAAAGAACGCTTCGCCCCTTGCTTAATTACCAAAATATTTTTGATTGTTTACTGCTTTATTTCTGCTATAATCTTTCTAATTTCCAACATTTATTTCTTTAAAGTATTCAGTTCATTTATAAAATAATGACTTCATTATTTTCTCTTTGTAATATTGTACATTTTCCATAATTTCACTTAGCCTATATTACATCCGTTTGGATTTGCAGTTATTTTGTAACTTTTAATTTCCCATAAGAAAATTTGGTTGGTCTAAGATAGTATATAACTTGCATGGCTGTCATGTAGGGGAAGAAAAAACATGTTTCCTTCATTTCTTCTCTCCTTTCTTCTATCCTCCTTATTCTTTCTCTGCTTTTTTTTTTTTAAACAAAAATATCAAGGATCCAATTACATTTGCTATCTCATAGAAAAAAGACAGCTAAGCACAGTAACAGGCACCCAATAAATGTTTTCTAACTAAATAAATAGATTAAAATTATGTGCTATCCTTACAGCTATTATAGTGGCTAGATTAAACATATAATTTGATTTCAATAATCTTAGAAACTTAGAATAATGCAATAATTCTTAGTTTGATTGATTTTCTTTTTCCTTTCCTTTTTTTTTAAATTATAAATTTAGCTTCCAAGGAATTACCTATATTCACCTATGAGTTGGTGATAAGTCCAAGAGAATGAAATTACTCATTTGTTATTATTAAGTTAAAACAAGGAAAGTTTTTGTAACAATCATGGGAAGTGCTGCCTCTTAAAATAGTGCATTTTATTATGACTATGTCTTTTACATCTTTTAATAGAGAGTGAATGCATTTTTAAATTCCAGCATTGCATGGGAGATTGAACTAATTACATAGAAGGGAATTGATTATGGATTAAATATTTCACCAAATTTACTAAAGTGATCATATGTATGGACATCATGAAACTCTACCTCAGTCAGAGAAAGACAAATAATATGATTTCACTCATGTGAATTTAAGAAACAAAAAAAGATGAACATCGGGTGAGTAAGGGGCAAACTATACAACAGACTCAACCATACAGAACAGACTGAAGGTTGGTGGAGGCCAGTGGGTGAGTGATAGGCTAAATGGCTCATGGGTATTAAAGACCGCAATTGTGTTGAGCACTGAGTGTTGTACGTAAGTGATGAATCACTAAATTCTACACTGGAAACTAATATTACACTGTGTTAACTAACTAAAATTTAAATAAAAACTTGAGAAAAGAAAAAAAAAGGAAACTCTACAGGAGAGTACAAAAGAATATCCCTTTAAGAACATCTTTCTATAAAACCACAGGACATAACGTTAAAGAGAGAGCATGAGTTGGAGCTAAAAATAGAAAGCAAGTTAAATTGGTATTTTTACTATCATTTTATTGACTAAATAATTCCAAAGAAACATGAGATCGGAACCGTGCATCTGCTTTTTTTCTCAGATAACTGTGCAAATGTCACATAGTAGTAATAAATTAGATGCTAACAGTCCATACATTTTGGAAAAATATTGAATAAAACATAAGCTAACTATTCCGTCTAATGAGTTAAAATGACAAGTTCTAATTCTTGAGGCCCCCAGTAGCCCTGTTATGTTAACTGACACTCAGTAAGTTGCCCTCAGCATGTAGCATAAATACGGTCACAAAATATTAAGTCATATCATCAAATGCTTCAGAAGATGTTAAGGTACAGCTGCAAGAGTTTTATAAACCTTTATAGGAGGGTGAAATACTTTTAAAAATAACTGGAATACATGAATTTTATTATTTGCCTATCACTGGCAACATATTGCAAGAAAATGTGCTCATCATCCACAGGTTATACAACCACTCAGAGAGGGACAGCCATGCTTTGGCTGGAAGTATTTACAAGTAATTTCAACAAAATTTTTGAACTACTAGTTTTTAGGCCCCATAACAAAGAAACTGTTGGCATAATTTACGTTTCTACTTATAGGTTTTCTCATTGAAATTTTATACGCTGACATTATTATCTATTCCTCAATAGATGAATAGATTTCAAAAACAAATAACACCTCGCTATATCTTGGTATCTTCTGTGCATGCACATTTCTAGGCATATAAAAAGATTTCCCAAAAGAACTAGAACATGGAGAATTTTATGAGAATCCTTTTACATATCTTCAATTTCTAATTTTTTAAAGATTTAATTTATTTATTTAGTTAGTTATTTTAGAGACACCATTACACACATGTGCACACATAGAGGGTACAAGCAGAGGGAGAGGGAAAAGCAGCCTCCATGTTGAGCCCAGGGTGGGGGCTCAATCCCAGGACCCCTAGGTCATGACCTGAACCAAAATCAAGAGCAGATGCTTTAACTGACTGAACCACTGAGGCACTCCCCTCCCCCATATCTTCAATTGCTATGTGGACTCTATTCTTAATAACTGTCTGAGAAGGATCTGGACATAGGCAATTTCTCTCCCTTGTCTGAGCAAATCACAACCCAATTAGAGACTTCCTTACCCCCAAACTGATTTTACACTGCTACATTGTGCTAGGATGGCCGCTGATGGGCACGTGATTTCTTTCTCAATGTCCTAGGTGATGAAAATGTTCTAAATTTAGATCATGGTGACAGTTGCTCAGCTCTGTATTTACGCTAACAGCTAATGAATTCTACGATTTATTTATTTATGTATTAAGACTTTTAAAAATATTTTATTTATTTATTTATTCGTGAGAGACATAGAGAAAGGAAGAGACACAGGCAGAGGGAGAAGCGGGCTTCCTGCAGGGAGCCTGATGCGGGACTTGATTCCAGGACCCGGGGTCACGCCCTGAGTCAAAGACAGACGCTCAACTGCTGAGCCACCCAGGCGCCCCTATTTACTTAATATTTTATTTATTTAATATTAATTTATTAATTAATATTAATTTGAGAGAGCAAGTGAGCACACACCAGCAGGGTAGGGGAAGGGGCAGAGGGAGAAGCAGACTCCCGGCTGAGCAGGGAGCCTGACATGGGGCTCAATCTCAGGACTCTGAGATTTTGACTTGAGCCCAAAGCAGACCAATTGAGCCACGCAGGCACCCCTGAATTCTACAATTTAAATAAGTAAGCTTTGTGGTATGAAAGTTAGATCTCAATGAAACTGTTAAAAAGAAATAAAATAACAACAAAGACAGATGGTCCAGGACACAAAGTTCATTTGAGAACATGATTAATGATAAGGTCACAAATCCATCAATAAATAGATCAGATGATTTGCTTTTCATTTTCATTTTGTTTTATTTTATTGCTATCAACAAAATTAAAGAAGTAATTAAATTGTCAGGAAACATTGTTATAAATAATTTTCATGATCAATCACCACATGCTTCTTAACATATTACTCAGAAGGAATTCAAAGCAATGAATGATATTTTTAAATTTAGAAAAACACCTAAGAACAGAAACATCCTTTTGTAGCCATCTCTTTAATTTGAATGTATTTCAATATAAAATTATAAGCCCATCCATGTTATTTAAAGTACATCTGTAGTCAGAATTTACTTTTTGTACTTCATAATTATTCATCAAAATGTATATACTGCATTTAGATTACTCTGATAAATTGTGTGCAAAAAAATCCTAAAAATAACAAAGAAGGGAAAATATAATTATTTTAGTTTCGGGTGGTTGTTGCAGGAAAAGAAAAGCAGGGTGATTAATAAAAGAGCTTTAAAATAAAAATAGATTAGAAGAAAGTTCCGTCAGGAAATTCACAGAATTATGAATTCAATGAAAAAATGTCATGAAATAAAATTTTGGCTCTAAGAAACAATGTTATTCATTTCATGTATTTTAAAAATGGATTATGGTTAGTATATTTAGATTTCACAAAATATACTAAATAGTCACATAATAGTTTTATTTTTAAATATCCAAACTATACACTGGGAATGATAGGATTTACAACTATGTAAATAAATTGTAATACCTCTTATAATATTATTACACATAAACATAAAATAACGTAAGGAAGTAAAAATTATTTTAGGTAGGAGGCATCCAAAAAATCTGTAGGATCCTGTCCTTTACTGAGATATTCATCTATATCTTAAAGAATATGCCATCTTTTAATGAGTCTATGTTTTAACGCTCACAACAAACTCATCTTATTAAATAATTTATCCAGAAAAATAAAATATATTATAATTATTATTTGTATGTTATTTGAACCAGTATAGCCATTAACCCTGGAGAAGCATTTTTTAATAATGTTTAGAGAAGTAATTTATAATTTATGTTGGTTTTTCAATCCTTTATCTTACATTTTCTTTCATTTCTCTCATTCATTATTTAATATATATGTCTAACATAGATTCTCCTTTTTAAAGACATCAAAACAATTTAAAACATATCAGAAAGTAATCTTTTTTTGTAATCTGATTTTCTCATTCTGACTCTCAAGTTTAAAAGGTAAAGCTTTCTAATAAAATCATAGTTGACATGCTATTTTCCAAATGTCTTCAACTTTTTCTTTTAACATACATCTTTAATAGGCTCTTCCTTTTTTCATGCATATTTTACTGCAAAAATGTTTGCCATCAATATTAAAATGTGAATTATACCCATATTGGTGTACATAGCTTTCTAAATGCTATCCAGTCCAATTCATTATATAGTAGTTTAATGGCAGAGATCATTCATTCATATTTTAATACAAATTTGTTTTCCCAATCAATGGCCTTTGAACTACCCTTATCCTTGTTTTCCTACTTTAATTCTAGAATATACAGACAAGTAGATAGGCCATTTTTGTGCTACAAAATTCTACAGAAATTTTGAGGAATGTACAATACTGAAGAGACAAACTCTAGATCTAAATAATACGTATGAAACAGTATTGAGAACTGAGTGCTTAATATACTGTATCATTATGGAAACTATGAGTCTCAAAAATCTGGACATTTTTAAATCGATTGCTTATAAAATGCTTCCAAAATAAGAAAACGATATCATTTAGCACTTAACTTTTGGCTGAATATTAAAAGTACAAGTCATTTAATGGTAAAATAAAATTCATTTTGGATTCTCGTTTGGTATTTGTAAATAATATGTTTCCAAAATCCCAAAGATATTTTTAAACCAATTCGTAAAATTAGATAAAGATATGAATGCATAGCAACCTAATTATATTCTGAATTCAGAAAAAAATCATAAAGTTAATGTCAAATGATACTTTAAGGTCAATCTTAATTCATCTGATTTTAATTCTTACTTGAAGTTTCATGGGAGATTGAAAGATTACCTGTTTTGAGAGCATGCATGTCTTTTTCGGTGCTGTTTATTTATAAACTGTTAGTCTTGAATTTGTCACATGCAGTTGATACCAAATGAGAGCGGAACAAAGCAGACATGAGAATGGAACAGCCTTGGTGTGGAAGGCTACAAATCCTCCTTCATGATACCTGTTATTTCCAGATACCGTTTCCCCTAGAATCCTAATTTATGTCTCATTTTCTTCTTCACAATCTGGTTTTATATCTCTAATCCAACTCTGAGTACCATTTTTCCCTGCATGGTTTAGCTTCCTTATTGATTATGGCCCAATTTTTTTTTTCAATGCTCTTTTTATAAAGTCAATGTTGAATGTTCTGTTTCCAGGAGCCCCTCACTCAATGTAAATCTCATAACGTTTCTACCAGACTCCAGTTAGCTCAACTAGGATTTTTTAGACCTATAATATCATATCACGGATAAATTGTCTGTGTGTAACAGCGTCATTAATTCAATGTCTTAGGAAGCCTACTATGTGCTAAGAAATGTCCTAGACACTCAAGGAGAAATTAAAGCTCTAGAAGGGAGTTCAAAGGCAAAATTGAAGATAGTTTTCCTTAAACTTTACTGTATCCAGAGAAGACCATGAAGGATAAAAGTAAGGGGTGACTGCAAACTGAGTCACATCTGTCAGTTTAATTGAGTGGAGTTGGGAAATGCGTGATCATTACTATGTTAGGAAAACACTTCCATATAATTAAACTGATTTATGCAATTGAGCCAACTGTGCTTGCTTCCATAATATTGCATTTAAATGTTAATTTTGAAAAACCATAAAAAATGACAATTCTATTTGAAAGTAAAAACTCTGTACAGATTCAGTGCCTTTTCAGATCATAAGCTGAATTCCATATTAATTAGTACTAAATAAACAATTTTAAGGGATAATTACAATTTTATAATGAAGAAAACTTTAATTTACTGTATTTAAGAAAAAAGGGCACCATGAGTATCATGCCAGGAATCCAAAATTCTATACCCTGGATGTAAAAAGCTGGAAAATGTGCTGCTCCCAGCGTACAATGAAAAAGATGTTTCACTGTTCATTGAACACTCAAGCTATGCTACAGGATAGAGTATCACATGGCCATGGCCATGGTTCAGAGGCAGATAAGTCCCACCCAGGGAAGAAACCAGGGCATGATGTAAGGTCGCTGAGAATAGACAACTCACACTTTAGGCTCAAGAGATACAGGGTTGACTTACAGTAGAGCAAAGAGAGATTGTATATATGATTCAGCCCCTTGCAAGGTGTCAGTCCTCCATGGCCAGCGGTCCCCTTCTGCAGCCATGCACCTCACCCCCTGCTGCAGTGGCAGGACGTAGGCCCTTCCTGTGATCAGGTCTGAAATACAGAGAGCTGAGGAGTGCCGAAAGGTCACTGACATGCACTTAAAAAAAAAAAAAAAAAAGCACAGTGAGTCTGAAATGGGGGAAGCTATCCACACTATTGTCACAGCACAGGCTGTGAGGGCTCCTTCCTGCCAGTCAGAGATGTTCTAAGCCCAAGCCCACCCTCATGCAGCCCACCAGGAGGTTCACTTGACCGGCATGACTGCCTTTCCCAACAGATGTGGACCAACTTGAAAATCACAATTTTTTCTGACCTACTGGAGAGCTATTACTATAGAACCATCAAATGGCCCAAGGACAAAAAAGACTGTACCTGTGCAGAGAGAACAGAAGAGTAAGCATGTGCCCACCTAGTGTAGACACTTGATAGGACTAAACACTTCACCAGACAAGTTGACATTTGACGATGGCCGTGTGTGCTACAGACCAGACTCTCTAGAAACCCTGCTGGGTGCTCACAGGAGAGAGATGGGAAAAGCCCTTAGAAGTGTCTGTGATGTCAACCTGGGTTAAAGGAACAATTGTGCCTGTGGGAGCAACAAAGCCCTTGACCCAAATCTATTTCTTTTGTCTCCACTATTAGGAACAAAAATCCTTTGAGGGGTGGGGAATGGGAGGCAATGAGCACTCCCTCTCCTAGGATATTGATGAAAACTCATCATAGCTGGGAAGATGGGAACAACATGGGGATGATAAAGGTTATTAAAGGGAGGGTCAGAATTCCATGCTGAGCCCTACAGCGAGGGCAGGCGGTAGAGAGGACCATATCCCTTGAGAAACAGGACAAGGTGCGTGTCAAAGACTAAGGTTTAATCAATACCATTGAGACTGCACACATCAACACCATCCCAACGCCCAGCTAACAAAGTTTGAGTAACAACAAATGGCAGAACTTGACTGGGAGAGGGACAAGAGAGGAATAAGAGCATGCAGAGAAACTATCTCTGAGGCTCAGAGCAAAGGAAAGACCCAAAACTCAGAAGGAGCAGGCCCTGCTGTGCTGAGCCAGCTGCCTTATTATATACAAGCTTTTTCTACACAATTGTGAAACCTGAGGAGAAATGAAGGTCATCATATCAAAAACAACACCAAACCCACCACACCTTCTAGGTGGATTAATTCACATGCCCGATCAAAAGGCATGTCCATATCCAGTGATCAAACCCATTGACCTCAGTATCACAGTTCCATATGAGATGTCTAGCTTTCAACTTCTAAAAACAATAAACATTACAAGTTATATAAAAAGGCAAGGAAAAAAATACACTTGGAAGATACCAAGTGAACATCAAAATTGGTCTCAGGGATCCCTGGGTGGCGCAGCGGTTTGGCGCCTGACTTTGGCCCAGGGTGCGATCCTGGAGACCCGGGATCGAATCCCACATCGGGCTCCCGGTGCATGGAGCCTGCTTCTCCCTCTGCCTGTGTCTCTGTCTCTCTCTCTCTCTCCCTGTGTGACTATCATAAATTAAAAAAAAAAAAAAAAAAAAAAAAAAAAAAAAATTGGTCTCACATATGACACATAGTTTAAGAGTCTAACTGAAAAATTGTCTCCACCAAATACACTGAGCCATTAAAAAAATCTACATATTGGACTTTATGAATATTTTTTTAAATTAACTTTTGTTGCGAGAAAGACAGTGGTAACAGAATGAAAAGGCAAGTCACAAACTAGGATAAAATATTTGCCCATATTATTTGTCACAAAGGATTTCTATCTAAAAAAATACAAGGAATTCTCAAAACTCAAAAATATAGAAGCAAAAAATAAAATTAAAAATTAAAAAGAAAGTAAGCAAAAGATCCAGATAGGTACTTCACTAAAAAAATACACAGCAGGTAAGTATATGAAAGCATATTCAATATAATTAGTTAGTTTAAAAAATAAAATTTTAGGCCACCATAGGAGACGAGTACACACCTGTTGGAATGTCTAAAATCTGACAAAACTGACAATGCCAGGTACTGAGAAGGAGGGACAACAAATGAGACTCTCCTATCACGCTGCAGACAGTGTAAAATGGTGCAGTCACTTTGGAAAACAATCCGGCCGTTTTTTATAAAGTTAAATATGGGGACGCCTGGATGGCCCAGCCGTTGAGCATCTGCCTTCAGCTCAGGGCATGACCCCAGGGTCCTGGGATCGAGTCCCGAATTGGGCTTCCATGGGGACCCTGCTTCTCCCTCTGCCTGTGTCTCTGCCTCTCTCTCTGTGTCTCTCATGAATAGATAAAATCTTTTAAAAAATAATAATAAAGTTAAACATGTGACCCTCTAATCCTGCTAGGTATCTCTCCTAGAGAACAACTGCAGAAATCCAAATGAGGTCTACACTAGAGAAGATAACTGACCAATCATCTTCAAAGTGCCAAACTACTACCAGACAAGTGTGAAGAACCATCATAGACTGGAGGAGACGGAGAAGATATAATGAAATGTCATGTGGAATCTGGTATTGGATTCAGGAAAATAAGAAAAAGGATATTAGTGGAGCAGCTGCTGAAGTCCAAATAGCTTCTAAGCTTTAGTGAACAATATCGTACAAAGAACAAATTCTCAGTTTTGATGAATGTTCCACGATTACAATAATGTTAATACAAGAGGCTGAGCAAAGGATATTCGGGGAGTCCTCGTCGTGCTGGTCCGACTCCTATATGTTGCAAAAATAGATGAAAAGATGTGTGTGTGTGTGTGTGTGTGTGTGTGTGTGTGTGTATGCTATGCGCGTGATCATTGCTTTTGCAATCATGTAAGGATGGAGCTAGTTCCTTTGAGGGACATAACATATTTATTTAGATGAGTTATAACTGCTAAAACAACAGAAAATTGTGTCTAAATTTCTTTGTATTTGTATTTGTAATATAATTAGGAACTTCAGGCTGATTGAAGGCATAGACCGGCTAAAGGGATCCCTAAATCTTAGAAGTGAATAAGCAGATAGAAGCATTCAGAGGTCGTACAGAGAGCCTCAGGCCAACGTAGCAGTAGTACCCGGGGTCCTAACGCCCAGAGGACGGTGGGGTCACGGTGGGGTCACAGTCGGGTCACAGTCAGGCAGAGAAGGGCTGGTGCCCACTGGGAACTGGTGGAGCCTACAGAGGACTAAGCCAACCATGAAGCCTAACACCATGAAAATAGCGCGGTGGCTCCTCTAACTGCTGTGTTTGACTCTTTGACGTGCTGTTGTGCTAATATCTTTATCAACAAATCTCACATGAGACCCAAATAAGCAATAAATTCCAACAAAAGCAAATGAACAGAGAATCCCAACTGTCTGTGTTTCCAGCAAGAGTTCTGAACTTTTAATGAACACCGTTCAAGTCACACAATCCTCAGTCATGGGTTTTGCTGACATTAATTCACCTCATTGTTTTGAAGCATTTCTACAGATGTTAATTTGGTTTGATGACTCCCGTTTCCTAAGGCAGGTGGACGTGCGAGCCCAGGCAGGCTGCGTGGGCCCCATTCACACTCCCCTCCTTCCCATACCATTGGCTTTCAGCCTCGTGACCCTAATAACCTGTCATGTGTGAATCAGTGTCACAGGATCCCCAGGCTGCTCTGTCTCCTGGCTTGATTGTCTAAATAGGAAGGAAAGGGCAGCCCGGGTGGCCCAGCGGTTTAGTGTGGCCTTCAGTCCAGGGCTGATCCTGGGGACCTGGGATCAAGACCCACATCGGGCTCCCGGTGCATGGAGCCTGCTTCTCTCTCTGCTGTGTTTCTGCCTCTCTCTCTGTGTGTCTCTCATGAATAAATAAATAAAATATGTAAAAAAATTATGATGAAAAGGGACAATGTGTTGAAACCTGCAATACGTTAATTTGCTACAAAACATCTGGATAATCTTATTCTTTATTAACTGGCATTCACTGATACTTTAAAAGTCCAAGGACAAAATACTTAGATATGAAGTCTCAAAGAAGTAAATTGAATATGAAATATTTCACGCAGGAAAACTGGTTATATATATATATATATATATATATATATATATATATCTTCTGTGCATTAATACTACATATACTATTACTACGTTTGTGCTTAACGCTATCTGTATAATTTATGAATGTTTCTGTCTCTTTATTCACTTCTAAGATTTAGGGGTACCTTTAGCTAGTCTATGCCCTCAATCAGTCTGAAGTTCCTAATTATATTATCAATCAAATTCTTGGATTGGGTCAAAGAATGGCCTCATAAATAGCTAGCATCTTATATCTGAGAGTAGAATCCAGAGGTTTATCCTGATGGATAAATTCAGTGAATCCCAGTGTGGTTGGAAAACAATAGTAACATTTAGGGTGCATGTGAGGTGTACCAGGCATCATTTTTTTTTCCCTCTCAGAGTTACATTGGGAAGTAAATATTCTTATTATCCTTACATCAGAGATGATGACTCTGAGAGGCGTCAACTGAGACACATACCCTAGGTCTCAAGTCAGTCTGACTGGTTTCTTCCTCTGAACTACTGTATCGCATTGTCGCTGCCTAACTGAAATGAGCCACCAAGTAGGAAGCTATGGTATGGACAGGCATTTCTGCAAAACCAGAGATTATTCAGCTTTTGTTAAATTTTTTTTTTAATTTTTATTTATTTATGATAGTCACAGAGAGAGAGAGAGAGGCAGAGACATAGGCAGAGGGAGAAGCAGGCTCCATGCACCGGGAGCCTGATGTGGGATTCGATCCTGGGTCTCCAGGATCGCGCCCTGGGCCAAAGGCAGGCGCCAAACCGCTGCGCCACCCAGGGATCCCATGATTATTCAGCTTTTGTAAACATGCTGAGGAAGTTCTTCCTCACATGAAGATTATGTGTATTTTATTTTATTCTAAAAATTTCTTCTTTTTTTTAATTGAAAATTTTATCAACTTAAATTAATTGTGGCTTAAAAGGAAGAATATGATTTTTTTCCCCAAATGCTGAAATCATTTATAAATAATTAACAATCCCAAGGAAAGTCTTAAAAAAGACCAAGACAAATACTGAAGATTACACGCATTCAGGTGATAATAAGTCTTTTAGTCTATATTTTATAAAATATTCAATAGGGCTTTGTTTTATAACAACAACAAAAAATCTTGCTCAGAGATAAACCAGTTTAGCTGCCTCAATAGTTTTAGAAGCAGTCAGTCATTAATAATTCCATGCCCCTTCTACTATGGGTCTAAAGCGCTCGTTCTAGTTGTCACAGCTGTGTGGAGTCACCCTGTCCATCTGCACATTAGGAGCTTGAGGGGGAATTTGTATTTTTGATGTCAAATCCTTTTATAAAATATATGAACATTCTTATTAAAAATATTGCATTGCGAGTATGATGGAAGTGTTTATTGTAACGTGAATGATATTGTGGGAAGATGTTTTACAAGGAAAAGTGCCCTTGAAATCTATAATAACATTATTAGGAAATGGATAAAATGAATGTGATCAAATTCCCTAAAGATTTTAATTTTAATAATCTGAGGTGGAGCTTGATCATAACTATTTTTTTTCTTTTTTTGATTATAATAACTGTTTTTAAAAGAGTCTTAGGGTCATCTGCATGGCTCAGTTAAGTGTCTGCCTACGACTTATGTCCTGATCTCAGGATCCTGGGAGGTGACCCATGTCAGGCTCCCTACTTTGTGGGGAGCCCACTTCTCTCCCTCTCTTATCCCTCCCTCCACTCGTGTGCACCTACCTCTCTCTCTCTGAAATAAATAAAATATATTTTTTAAAGATTTTATTTATTTATTCGTGAGAGACGCAGAGAGAGAGAGAGAGAGAGGCAGAGACACAGTTCACTTCCTGAGTGATGGATGAAGAGATTTTCTGTACAATTTCAGGTTAGGCTTGATAGCTCTTTAAAAAAAAAAAAGATTTTATTTATTTATTCACGAGAAACACAGAGATAGAGAGAGAGAGAGAGAGGCAGAGACACACGCAGAGGGAGAAGCAGGCCCCATGCAGGGAGCCCGACGTGGGACTCGATCCCAGATCTCCAGGATCACGTCCTGGGTCGAAGGCGGCACTAAACCGCTGAGCCAGTGGGGCTGCCCTAGAACAATTATAACTGACATCACCACACTTGGAAACTATTAGTAATTGTGTGCTGACCAAATTTGAATATCATTGCTTTCCATAAATAAGGTCACTAATAATTCAAGGTGAGAGTAATCTAGGTGTCCTCAGAGATACTATTTTTGGAAAGATGTTTTTAAAATATTTTCATAAAATGTGTTTCTTTTCACTGCGCAGGATTTTTAAAAATGGAGTTGATGTTCAACAGAGAGAGTTGCAATACATGAATCGAAAATACATTAGCTGGTTTCATTATCCATATCTCACTGAAGAAGAATTTGGATTAACACTGAGCTCAGTGATTTAGATAAAAGGGGGGGGAGCACTGGCTTTGAAATTGAAACATTGATGACAAAATAGTCACAAAAGTTTAACACTAATTCTATGGAGTAAACTACTGGTTCATCCATTTTGGAAAGAAAACAATGAACGTTTCACTAGAGTTATTTAGTTCAAACACTTTGTCAGTCTGTACCTGTTAATTTCTGCCAGTTATATGGTGACATGAAGTAAGAAAGAATTCAAAGAATATCAGTGTTTATTATTTAATTCTTAGAAAAAACTTTGTGGCAGGTGGGATAATGCCACCATAAAGATGTCCACATGTTTGCCAGGACAAGGGGTTGAGGTGTTCTGCGAAATGGGTAAAGAGGAGAGGGAGATAGAGGCTTCCAGTTATGAAATGAATAAGTCATGGGAATAAAAGGTAGAGCATAAAGAGTACCGTCAGTGACAGCGTAATAGTGGTGTAATGGGACAGATGGTAGCTACGCTTGTGGTGAGCACAGCATAAAGTATATAATCTTGTTAAATACTAAATTGTACACTTGAAAGTAATGTAACATTGGAGGGAAAAAAAAGTCCACATACTAATCCTGGAACCATTGAATATGTTATTTCATATCATAAAGAGATTTGAGGTGGGGAAATCATCCCAGATTATATGAATGGGTCTAATCAAGCACATAAGTCCTTAAAACTGGAAGAGGGAGGCATTTGTTGGAAGACTGATAGGAGGAACAATTTAAGGAGTGAGGCAACATCGATCTGCCATTGCAGGATTTGAAAATGCAGAGAGAGGGTGCCATGGGCCGAGGAATATTGGTGGCATCTAGAAGTTAGGAATGGCCCTTAAATGAGAGTCAGCAAAGAGACTGGGATCTCAGTCCTGCAAGCACAAGGAATTGAATTCTTCCCACAAATGCATTGTTCAAGGAAGCAGATTTTCCACTATAGTTTCCAGAAAGTTCTACAGCCCTGCCAATATATACTTACTTTTAACTGATGAGCCCTATTTCACCTTCTGACCTTCTGACCAAATTTAATAGCTTATAAAATACAAATTCATTATCCCACTGTACTGTAAGATAATAAATTTGTGTTTTATAAGCTGCTAAATTTGCAGTGATTTGTTACAGCCGTAATAGAAAACTAACACAAATTCTGTGAGATATATACACACGGAAACATATATATTCCCTGTGAGCTATGTATTTACTTATTTCTTTATAGGATATATCTATATATCCATTATATAAAGAAAGAAAATCATGAATTAACTTTATTGACATTGGATGAAAAAATAAATGAGATACATTTGGCACAAAAAAACTAAGAGTACCAATCTCATACAGAATAGTGAACTATAAATGCTTAATTATACTACTACATTTTAGGTGGCCTCTGGACAGAGACGAAAAGATGGAGACTGATAGTGATGATGTTGGAGGTAGGGGTGGAACCGTCTGCATAAAAGCTATGCATTCTAGATTCTGAGGGCCCATTGGTAACTCTCTACAGATACGTGCAAGATCATCAAGTGAAAGAGGGAAAACAAGAATTGCATATAATTACTAATGTCTGGAATCATCTCAGATATAAATTTTGGGTCAAAATAAAGTAAAATTTGGAACCAAACAAGAGAAAGAGAATAAACTGCCTTGGAAGATGATGTAATTCCACTTAGTAGTAGTCTTTGAAAACAGACTAAAAAAATACTCAGAGAAGGTTTTAGAGACCAATAAAATAAGAGATGAATGACTGAATTTGTAACTCTTAGATTTTATTATCCAATTATTTCACTGTAGTCATCAATCATATTTCTTTTATGACCCAATATACTACAAACTGCTTATAATATATTAATACAATATAGTCATTTTAATAAAACATATTAAAATAACCAAAACATAAAATATTTAAATTTTTAAGGAACATAGTATATAACAAAGACTGGTAGCACAGTTCAATAAATAAGCAGTATATACACAGCCAGGCAAACATATTCTCTTGGATGTACAACACAGGCAAATATATTTAAAAGTAGAAGAGGCTAGCAAAAGAGATCTGTATTCCCCGAATCAAGGAAGAATCTTTACTTAGGTTTCAACTCTGCAGTGGCTGTATGACAGCCAATCATACAACTACTTTTGTCCAGATATAATTTTTAATGCAGTAGGCATAAATATAAATAAAAAATATAGAATAAACCATGGAAAAACATGTGGATCTCATTTGTACTGCAAACCTTATTTCACAGTGTTAATATAGACAACTGGAGTACCATATTAAAAGAAATAACATTTCTCTTATATAACATATAAATATGTTATTGAAATACATTTGTCATTATATAGAGCTGTATGGTATTTGTTCATGAGAGAAGTGTTAAATACTACCTGACAACTGAATTATTTAGTCTCAGAAAAAGATTAAAGAATATCTAAAATTCAGATACTTCCAGAAGTGTCTATTATCACTATAAATATGGCTATAATGGAAAAGATATGACTGGAGAATTTTATTCACTATTTCTCATTATAAATATAAATATCTACATATCTACATAGAGATATATATTGATATATACACATACAAACATATATACAGCATATAGAAATGTTATTTATGTTATATATACATTTTTTTTCTAAATTTAGCTGTGTTTATGGGTACATATTTACTCCAAGTCTTGAAATATTTATTTACTGAGGGGCAACTGGATGGCTCAGTCAGTTAAGTGCCCAACTCTTGGTTTCAGGTCAGATCATGATTTCAGAGTCATAAAATCGAGCCCTGCATCAGGCTCTGTGCTGGGCGTGGAGTCTGCTTACGATTCTCTCCCTCTACCTCTGTCCCTCTCCTACCTCCCTCTCTCAAAATAAATAAATATTATTTATTTACTTAGAGGTATGTATATATGTATAACTAAAACATTTTAAACAAACTCGATTGATAGTTTTGTTAAATTAATACAAGAGAATCTGGAAAATAAGATATATTCAGATTGAATCGGTTAATATTTATTTATTTAACATCTAAAATGTTTAATATTTTGCAGGTAAAATTATATAGGTAGCAAAGGCAGATTCTCTTTGGGAAATACAGACTCACCATGCTGAAAGAGAACAAAATGGCTCCAACCAAAGGGAGCCCCGGACTTCCTGGGAAGATGGAGTAGGAAGATTCTGAGTTCACCTCATACCAGTGATACAACTGGATAACACAGAAAACCATTGGATAACCAAGAAAACCACCCAAAGACTGACAGAAAAGCCTCTCCACAGCAAAATATAGAGTAGAAGCCACATCAAAGAGGGAAGAGTGGAGATATGGTGGTTGGGAGCTAAATGGACCTGAAGGACTGTCCACAGTGAGGAGAGACTCTGAAGGTGAGGAGAGGGGAGAGAAACAGACTCTCACACCAAATGCCGCAGGCATGTTAAATCTACATGGGGAAGATGAATCTTCATTACATTTAGTTTGGGAAACCAGAGTGTCTAATTAAACAAGCTTTTATAATCAGTGGGGCTTAACACCTAGAAGTTCAAAATTCAGCGGCCTTAGCTAACTGAGTCCCTGACCCTAAAGAGATGGGACAACAGACAGCCCCAATGAGATACAGTATAGAAACAATACTTTGAAAAACACCTGGGTATACGAGAAGATGCATTTACTAATCTCAGAGCCAGGGCTGGAGGAGCATGGATCTTTAGGAGA
Source organism: Canis lupus baileyi (assembly GCF_048164855.1). Lineage (NCBI taxonomy): Eukaryota > Metazoa > Chordata > Mammalia > Carnivora > Canidae > Canis > Canis lupus. The sequence continues at coordinate 28,242,239 of NC_132872.1, read as the reverse complement.
CCTCTCCAGGAATAAAGGAGCTGGCAGGTGCATTTTCCTCCACACACTCCAGCCTACATACATGTGTACAGTGCCAATACTCTTCACCTACCTTCCTAACAGCATGCCTCATGCTATGCTCTTCTGAGAATCCTCCCCTCCAACCTGTCAGCTGTAGTTTTCTAAAGGAGCTCCAGACCCCTCCCATAGCAGATCTCCATGATAGAAATTTCAATGTAATGTCATAAATTCATAGTAATAGTCATAAAGATACTCACTGGACTTAAGAAAAGTATGGAGGACCTCAGGGTGACCCTCAACAGAGAGATAGAAAACATAAAAAAGAACCAATCAGAGATGAAGAATTCAGTAATTGAAAGTATACACTAAATGGGATAAACAGTAGACTGGAGGAAGCAGATGGATTTAACAGACATATTCAGAATATTTTATCATATAAGAGCAGAATACACATCCTTTTTCAAATACACATGGAACATTCTCTAGAAGAGATTACATATTAGCTTATCAGACAAACCTTGACAAATTCAGAAAGACTGATGTCTTACCATGCATTTCTTCATATTGCAATGCTATGAAACTAGAAATCAACCACAAGACAAAAATCTAGAAAGAACACAAATATATGGAGTTTAAATTGCATGCAACTAAACACTGAATGAAAGAAAGAAATCAAAGGGGAAATAAAAAAAAACTACATGGAGATTAAAAAAAAATAGAACACACAATGATTCAAAACTTTGTAATGCAGCCAAAGTGATTCTAACAGGGAAGTTTATAGCAATATGGGCCTACCTCAAGAAGAAAGATAAATCTCAAATAAACAACCTAGCCTTACACCTAAGGGAATTATAAAAAGAAGAATAAGCAAAATACAAAACCAGTATAAGGAAAGAAATAACAAAGATCAGAGTAGAAATAAATAAAAGAGAAACTAAAAAAACGAAACAAAACAAAAAACGATAGAACAGATCAATGAACCAGGCACTGGTTATTTGAAAGATCACCAAAGCTGATAAACTTTTAGCCAGATTAATTAAAATAGAGAGAGGACTCAAATGACCAAAATCAGAAATGAAAGAGAAGTTATAACAAATACCATAGGAATATAAAGGATTTCAAGAGAATATGATGAAAAATTATATGTCAACAAACTGGACAACGTAGAAGAAATGGATAAGTTCCTAAAAACAGATAATGTCCTAAAACTGAACCATGAAGAAAGAAAAAATTTGAACAGACCAATTACCTATGATGAAATCAAATCAGTAATAAAAAACTCCCAACAAACATAAATCCTGGACCAGATGATTCCACAGGCAAAATTCTACCAAACATTTAAAGAACTGGTAAATACCTATCCTTCTTTCTTCCAAAACACAAAGGAGAAAAGAAAGCTTCCAAAGTCATTCTATGAGACTAGCATTACTCTGATACCAAACCAGAAAAAGGAACTACAAAAAGAGAGAAAGGACTACAGTTCAATATCTCTGATGAACACAGATGCAAAAATCCTCAACAAAATGTTAGCAAACCCAATCTAACAATACATTAAAAAATCATTCACCATGATCAAGTGAAATTTATTCCTGGGATGCAAGGGTGGTTCAATATTCACAAATCAATCCAAGTAATACATCACATCAATAAGACAAAGGATAAAAACCACATGATCATGTCAATAAATGCAGAAAAAGAATTTGAGAAAGTACAACATACATTCATAAAGTTAGTTTAGAGAGAATACACCTCAACGTAATAAAAGTCACATATAAGAAATGCACAGAGAACATCATACTCAATGGTTATAAAAGGAGACCTGTTCCCATAAGATCAGGAACAAGACAATGATGTCCATTCTCACCACTTTTTATTCAACCATAAAAATCCTAGAAGAGAGTAGAGGCAGTAATATCTCTGACAGTGGCCGTAACAGTTTTCTAGATAAGTCTCCTACGGCAAGGGAAATAAAAGCAAAAACAAGCTACTGAGATTCCATAAAAATAAAAAGCTTCGGCACAGCAAAGGAAACTATGAACAAAACTAAAAGACAATCTACCAAATGGGAGAAGATACGTGCAAATGACATACCCAGTAAAGGGTTGGTATGCAAAATATATAAAGAACTTATACAACTCAACACCAAAACAAGTAATCCAATTAAAAAATGGACATTTCTCCAAAGAATAGATATATAGATGGTCAACAGACACATGAAAAGACGCTCAATGTCACTCATCATCAGGAAAATGCAAATCAAAACCACAATGAGATGTCACTTCACTTCTGTCAGACTGGAAAACATCAAAAACACAAAAAAGCTACAAGCATTGTCAAAGATGTGCAGGAAAAGAAATCCTCATGCACTTTGGTGGGGATGCAAACTAGTGAGGCTATAGTGGAAAACAGCATGCAGTTTCCTCAAAAAAATTTAAAAAAATAGAATTATCATATGATCCAGTAATTCTACTACTGGGTATTTGCCCAAAGAATATGAAAACACCAATTAAAAAAGCTATATGCCGTCCTGTGTTTATTGAAGCATTATTTATAATAGCCAAGTATAGAAGCAAACTAAATGTCCATCAATAGATGAATGGATAAAGACAATATGGTATCTGTATAATGGAATACTACTTGGCCATAAAAAGTAATGAAGTTCTGCCATTTGCAACAACATAGATGGATCTAAAGAGCATGATGCTAAGGGAAATAAGTCAGTCAGAGAAAGGCAAATACCATATGGTTTCATTCATATGTGGAATTTAAGAAACAAAACAAGTTGAAGAAAGAAAAAAAAAAGACAAACCGAAAAAAACAGACCCTGAACTACAGAGAATAAACTGATGGTCACCAGAGGGGAGGGGAGGTCGGTGAAGGTGATTAAGAGTACACTTACCATGATAAACACTGAGCAAGGTGTAGAATTGTTGGATTGCAACACTGTCCAGCTGAACTATGATACTGTATGTTAACTATATTGTAATTATTTTTTGAAGATTTTTATTTATTTGTTTATTTGACAGACAGAGAAAGAGAAAGAGCACAAGCGGAGGGAGCAGCAGAGGGAGAGGGAGAAGCAGGCTTCCTGCTGAACAGGGAGCCCGATGTGGGGCTCGATCCCAGGATCCTAGGATGACAACCTGAGCCAAAGGCAGATGCTTAACTGACTGAGCCACCCAGGCATCCCAACTATACTGGAAAAAAGAAAAAAAAGAAGAAAAGAAAGAAAAGAAAAAAAAGAAAAGAAAAGAAAAGAAAAGAAAAGAAAAGAAAAGAAAAAAGAAGAGAAGAGAAAAGAAAAGAAAAGAAAAGAAAAGAAAGAAAAGAAAAAGAAAAGAAAAGAAGAAAAGAAAAGAAAAGAAAAGAAAAGAAAAAAGAAAAGAAAAGAAAAGAAAAAAAGAAAAGAAAAGAAAAGAGAGAAAGAAAGAAGGAGAGAGGGAGGGGGAGGAGGGAAGGAAGGAAGGAGGAAGGAAGGAAGGAAGGAAGGAAGGAAGGAAGGAAGGAAGGAAAAGAAAAAGAAAGAAAGAAAGAGAAAGAAAACTTGACTTATTTAGAATTTACAAAATATTTTAAAAATGTGTTAAAGATACAAAGGATAAAAACAATACAATTATGAAAAATTGTGCCACCTGTAAACTAATTTTTATTAAAATAAATAGCATATTTATTATTATTCAGATTAAACATTTCTCAGCAAATGAAGAACCCCTTTTGAATTTTCACCTTTGTTCAATTTGCAGATAGATGTTTATTAATGTGAAGATGGATAGATGATATAGACAGATACAGAGATGATAGATGATAGATACATATATATTTTGTGAAGCTCTTCACAGAGAAATGTTACAGCTTATTTTTTACTTTTACATTCTATATTTGCAAAGAAATTTTTCCCTTTGGAAAATTTTCCATTTTTAAAATTTTACTGAAAGGAGGAGCTGGTTTCGATAAATCAAACTTCTTTGCGACTAAAACACACAAAAGAGAAATCTTCTTCTCATAGGATTCACTCTTGTGCTAAATACATGGAACCCCATGTTTTAAGCCATACATCTGATCTTTTCAAATTAAACTCTCCTTCTCGGTGAGACTAATAAAAAGTAATCTAAACATATTGAACCGTCTGAGGCTTTATTAGTTTTCTAAGTTGACTTACATTAAAATGAATATTCTTTCTTGCCTAAATTATTTCAATCTCTACTGGCTGGTATTAGTGACACAACATTGAAATATCAATATTATTTTCTGAGATATAAAATTGTTGATTTATAAGAAATCCATTTTATAAATCTTGCAGTTGGTATTTTGCTCAATGGAGAATTTGCAATCCAGGCTTATCTCCAGAGATTGGCCATCTGTGATTTTTATGGTCACAACTTGACTAGTGAGGTTCATAAATAGCAGTAGCCTCTGGACCAATGATCCCCAGCATAGGATTTTCTAGACAAAGACACTCACTTCTCAGTCTCACAGTGTTCTCCACTTAAGCCTCTTTCTTCATTCTTAAGCTTGGTAGTCTTAGTCCAAAAAAAAAAAAAAAAAAATGCTTAGAACACATCTAATATTGCACCCCCACCTGGTCCTCAGATTTTGCTTTGCTTTGATCCTCCTGGCATTGTCTGCCATTTTGAATCTAACCCATACTACATTACCTTTTTGGGCTTTTGTTGTACATTTTTCTCTCTGGCTCCCTGAATAAATATTTCTCAATCCAGTCAAGTCTTTGTAATGGATAATTTCAGAAATGTGATACTCTGGACCGACATACACTAACCTCCCAAATAGGAAGTCAACCTTAAATACCCCTGCGATTCACCTCCTACTTCCTGTTTAATTCCGGTAGATACACCCCTCAACCCAGGACACACTTAACTCATCAGCATTTTTACTCATTCTCATCTTCTTCTCTGTGAAGATTACCTTGTCCTGAAGGTGCTGCTGGGACTACATTTCCTAGGTTAACCTTCCAAACCACTAGTTGAGAATAAGTCTCCCTTTTCCGTTCTTGCACAATCGATCACCTTGTGATCACCTCACTCAATCACAATCCCATTCATAATATGTTCCTATATGTGTCTGTGTCCTCCACTGGATTGTAAGCTTTTGTAATTTATTTGATATTTGTAACCATAACCTACACACATTAATGTTTTGTGTATAGAGGGATTCGTGAATTTTATATATTTATGTACAATATTCTGGGAAAACCTGAGGTATAGAGGGTTGAATTATTCTAAATCTTCAGCTGTTCATTGGACATTATTTTCTAGATGTGTTCAGGGTCCCTTTCAGTTATATACTGATTCATTAATTTCCTGTCATTCCCACAAACCACTCACATCCTCTATCATGTGGGAAGCCACTTTCATGTGTTTATTATATTTTTATATGAATACATCTTTGCACATTATGTGGGTTAACTAGATATACATGCACATATATGTGTAAATATGTATATATCTCTGTGAGTGTATTTTCATTATTTGCATCCACCATGTTGTCTCTTTCCATTCTCTCAGTGATGCATATTTCAGTTACCTCCAACTCGGCAACCTCTGCACCACTAAGACCAATGTTATAAAAATAAGCCTTACATTTGTCTACTTTGGGACATCTGTACAAATTCCTGAGATATTCAGCCCCAAAGTGGAATCAGAACATCCACTATACAGCAGGTTGCTGTCAAATTGCCATGCCAGTTGACATTCCCATCATGTATGAAAGAGCTTTCCTCGAGTCACCTGGGTGACTCTGTGGTTGAGTGTCTGCCTTTGGCTCAGGTTGTGACCCCAGGGTCCTGGGATTGAATCCCCATGGGGCTCCCCCCAGGGAGCCTGTGTCTATGCCTGTGTCTCTGCTTCTCTCTGTGTGTCTCTCATGAACAAAAAAATAAAATCTTTTTTTTTTTAAAGAACATTCCTATATCTTCACATATCAACCAACATGTGGAACTATCTAGACACTCATTTTTCTTTCAGTCTAATATGCATAATTACTTATTTTACATTTTAATTTTCCTGGCTACCAATTGTATTCATTTCCTAGGGCTTCTATAACAACTACAAACTGGGAGGCTTAAAACAACACAGTTCTGGAGAAATTCATTCTCTCAGTTCCTGAAGGCGAACATGCAAAGTCAAGGTGCTGGAAAGGGCCACATTCCCTCCTAAATCTCTACTAGAGAATCTCTTCCTTGCATTGCAGTTTCTAGTAGCCTGAGCATTCCTTATTCTGTGGCTGCATAGCTCCAGTCTCTGCCTCCTGACATGGCCTTCTCTTCTGGGGTGTCTTCTCTTCTAAGGATTGAATTTAGGGGCCATCCAGATAATCCAAGACAATCACCTCTCTAGATTATTAATATACTTACACTTACAAAGAGCTTTTTTTCCCCCCTCTAATAACATCAGATGTTAGGACAAGGAAATATCTTGGGAGGTCCATTATTCATCCCACTACAGCAACGGTTTAAAAGGTCTTGTCAGTATTTTTAGATTTGGGTCTTAAAAATTTCCTACTCATATCATGTATAATTTTTCTCTTAGGATTCTTTTTCTTGCTGATCTTCAACAGTTACTCATCTATTCTAGAAACTAATTATTTGTTGATTTTCAACTGAAAAATACCTCCTCACATTTATTTATCACTTTAGTACATTCTTCAGTAAAATAAATATTTTTTTAAGACCTTAATTTTGATGTATTGCTTTTTTAAGGTAATATTAAAACTTGAGTGATACACCCACTCTTCAAGTATTCAGGATGCTGGTAAACAAAAGATAATCTCCTTCTAGGAAAAAAAATGTTATATTGAATGACAATACAAATCTACACTAAATTTTTATATACTGTAACAAATAGTAAAACAATCAGCAAGATATTCTTGGAGAGTCTTCCAATATTTTCCTTAATAATACATCAAAATTGCCACAGGTATATGAGATTATTCTGTTTCTAATATATGTATACAGACGATAAATATATTGAAAAGAGGAGATCCTTGGGTGGCTCAGTGGTTTAGTGCCTGCCTTTGGCTCAGGGCATGATCCTGGAGACCCGGGATCGAGTCCTGCATTGGGCTCCCTGCTTGGAGCCTGCTTCTCTCTCTGCCTCTCTCTCTCTCTCTCTCTCTGTGTCTCTCATGAATAAATAAATAAAATCTTTAAAAAAAAAAATAAAGAAAAGAATGTTTCACCAATATCCAGTTTCACTGACATTACCAATTGCCTTTCTAAAACATATAGATTATGAGGCTAGATGATAAATATTAAATAATAGCATTGGGCAATTTGCTTAAATGTTCAAATGGGGAAAATTAAATATTTCTCTCTACTTGTGGGTATATATATATAATATAATTTAACTTAATATTTAATAATGCTATTGTTTTTATAAAAATATTTTTATAAAACTAAAATATGACATTTGACGATTAGAGAAAGTTTTAACAATATTTGGTTTAGGGATAGTATGAACCAGAATGACTTCTCACAATTGTATCAGGAAATAGAATATGTTTAAATCTAATAAAGTATAACATGAGTTTTTGTTGAGAACTTTTTAAATTGAAGTCTTACTACTTTAAGTATCACCTACACTACAACTTAAAAATTATACTTCTTTGAAATAATTAGATTTATATTATCAATTAGCAAAATATTCACAGTAACTCAAATAGTTTCTACCATAAATTTTAAAGGCTATTTCATATTGCAATTAGCAGAGCATATGTCTCAGTGATAATGAACTTACGATGTAATGTGTGAAGTGGACACTGAAAAGTAATTTAAGGGTTTGGAGTGATTTAAAAGTCATTTTCCTTTATTAGTTTGTAAGATAGAAGTAATTTACTTTATATTTGGGGACATTTCTTCTTTTATTTTGTCATAAGTGTTCATCCTCTTAATGTGAAAAGCTGGTAATTGTCATTTTGATCTATGGCCTTTGCAGGCACTTATACTGAAAATAAAATAGGCATTGCTAATAATAGCGTTATTGCCATTAACATATTTCATATCATGTTGTAATGCAGTTGAAAAAATTACATTAGAATGATATATATTTATTCATTTTAATGAATTTAGAGTACTTTTTTTAAGGTAGTTTATTTTAAAACTTCCTTTAAAAAAGTACTCCACTTAAGTTTAATTTAGCAGTAGAAAAAGCAAAGAAATAAAGTTTGTTTGAAATGTATAATTATAAATTTTTCTATTTGAATTGTTTTTCTAAACTAGATTTATTTTGGGCAGCCCGGGTGGCTCAGCAGTTTAGCACTGCCTTCAGCCCAGGGCTTGATCTGGAGACCAAGGATTGAGTCCCCAGTCGGGCTCCCTGCATGGAGCCTGCTTCTCCCTCTGCCTCTGTCTCTGCCTCTGTCTCTCTCTCTCTCATGAATAAATAAATAAAATCTTTAAAAATAAATAAATAAACTAGATTTATTTATAAGTTCAAGATTTACCATGCCATTACAAATAAGTTTGATTTTTGACTAGATATCCAGTTGGAATTTTTTTTTTTTTTTTTTTTTTGTATAACTAAATATTTTTAGGCAGGTTTGTTATAGCTGGAACCAAAATAACTCATTTTGGAACTGAAATACTTAAAGACTTTTCCAGTTCTCTTTTCTAATCTGTTGACTTAAAGTCAAATGTTGAATATTGTTCACAAGACTTCATTTCAAATCGCATACAAATGTTTAAAATGTTCACCTCTCTTATGGCCTCCATCCTCTATTTTCAGACCCATATGACTCTATTTGTTATTTACATTCATGTTGGTGGATTAAACTCAGAAATAAATACATAAAAGTAATCTCAAAAATGCCAAATGTATTTCAAGAAGAAATTCTGGAAAGTTTTTCAGGAGACTTCTCTGACAATTAAGTTTACCAAGCGGTTTCCAATTGTTCCCTTTGCAGAATATGCATTTATAATGTCTTTGGGGTATGCTAGGTTAAATTATGACTTCATCTATTTCAAAATCAAGCTAGGGTTCTTAACACCTTCCCTACTCTAAAGAAGATTTAAAGTATACTGTAAACAAATTTCTGCTTGCCACGAATTGTCCCCATTCCTGTTTGTAAATACTTCTTTACACATTCCAGCAACTAAACTTTTTCCAAAATGTACCTTCTATCCTTTTTAATGCAAACTAAGATGAGCATTCTTTGGTTTCTATTCACTTGTTTCATAGTAGTTTTGTGCTTCGAGGTCCAACTCTTGTTTTTTGTTTTGTTTAAAGATTTTATTTATTTATCCATGAGACACAGAGAGAGAGAGAGGAGGAGACACAGGCAGAAAGATAAACAGGCTTCCGGTGGGGACCCTGATGTGGAACTTAATCCCAGGACCCCAGAGGTCATGACCTAAACCAAAGGCAGAGGCTCAGCCGCTGAGCCACCCAGGAGTCCTGATTTAACTCTTTTGAATTGACCCTCTTGATAGGATTTGGTTACTGTTTAATCCAAGGAAAGTTAGATTTCGTTGTCTGGGATCTGAAGGGTATCTGCATTCTTCTAACAAACCAAGCCAGATCACCGGGAAAAAATACAGGCTTGCAACTCAGCAATTTTTCAGTGATCTCAGACTTACTGTTATCATGGCAAGTAAATCAGCAGTTATTAATTCTGAAAATAGGTATGTTTACAAATGGTTCATTATTTTGATGGTAAGTCAAGTAACACTAATGAAGTCAAATGTAGGAGAATGTTGTTCTTCTCACTATTAAGGATAATCATGATGGAAAAAACAAAAAAAATCAATTCTGGGTACTAGTAGTTTTGGAAGTTCTGAATAAAAACTTCAAATTTATAAGAAAAGTGATGTTATAATTGAAGCATAAATAATGTTTTTGTTTAAACATATTTAAAAAACATATTAGGGACTGATTTAAGTGAGATAAAGTCAGAGAATTTGGCAGACAGACCTGATAGATCTTTATATCCTAGGGCTACTCAGAGATCCATGGACAAGCGTTATTCTCAAATTGTTAATTACATATCTGAAAAAGACAAATATGGAAATTAAAAGATTTATATTATTTTGAAAGATTAATTTATGCCTTTTGAATCGGAGTATAAGAAATAATTGGGCTTGTAAAAATTTTTAAATACAATGTTGACTAAGAAATGATTTTGTAATGTCTTAAGAAACAGGGTAATAATTATATAACTGCAGCATCAATCTCTCAATCAAAAATATCCCATACCAATCTGTTTATAAAATGCTTTCAGTAACTTATAAAATGGTAATCATACCAGTGTTAATCTACAAAAAATCAAATCAAACAACTACTGGATTATACTTCTGAAAATACAAGAAGTCAAATTAGCTGCCTATAAAATTTGTCACTTTTTGGCTTATATTCAGAGCTGTTAAATTCACATCACTTGCACAAATATACCATTACAATAGAAAACATATTTCCTGGCATTGCAGATACTATTTCATAGAAAAGATTTTGAAAGGCCAATCTTTAACTATGCATGAACCACATGATGCAATTTTACTTAGAACATGTAAGGAAGAAAACATTTGAAACATTTTTATTACCAAGAAAGTAACATGAGCTAAATGTAAATTCAACTGAGGCTGTATCAGTAATAAATAACACTATAAAATAGTTAATAAGAAATTCCATAGGCATATCTATTTGCCAAAAGCAATATCATAATATAACATAAAGCCACAAAACATAATGTTTTCATTCAAATATATTCATCTAACAGCATTTGCTGATAGAAATAGTAAGTGGAAATATTAGCATATTATTTTGAAATATGAATATTACTTAGAAATATCCTTTTGATCTCAAATGAATGTCGCGAAAAAGACCTCATTTCAGAAAAATGAAATATCCAGGCTAATACAATATTAATTAATTGAGAAATAATTTCATTTTAAAGTAAAATGCACTTAATGAAATGTCTATATACTCTTATCTGATATATACTTAATATACATATATGTAATCTTTTGATATTTTCAGATACACAAGATTTATCATGAAGGAAAAGGAAAATAGTAAATGTACATAAATCCACAAAATGTCTACAATTGAATCATCACATTACCAACTAGTGACAGCTGAGTGTATGCCAAAATATTTCTGGATATGATTCTTTTCAAAGCCCTGAATTCCTTCTAAATTCAGGAATGTTCTAAAAGCAAGAATCACATTGACAAAGAGAGATAGAAATAGAGAAAGAGAAAAAGAGAGGAAGAGTTGGAGAGGGAAAGAGAGAAAGACTGGGCAAGTAAAAGAGAACATTAATACTTCCTTGTTTTTATTTTTGTTTTGTTTTGTTTTGTCTGTCCTACAACTAGGGTTTTTCTAGTATTGTATTATAAATTACTAACCCTTACATTCAAACTGCATTAGCTTGAAGAGTATAAAATAATGTTTGTCAAGAAAAAAACATAGATAAAGCAGTCATTGGGGTTAAAAAGATGCACCTTAAATATAAAATCATCATTGGTTGAAAATACAATAAAAAAGGGTAGACCATATAAACAATAAGCCTAAGAAGGCTGCAATGGCAATAATGGAATTATATAAATAAACCTCAAGACAGTATTATCAGAGATAAATTTAATACTTCATAATAATAAAAGAATACACTTCTGGAAGACTAGCAATCATAAATGTGTATGTACCAAATAATAGAGCTTCCAAAAACATGAACAACAAATTAAAAGTATTTAAGAAAAAAATAAGCAAATTCACAATAGAGATTTGAGGTACTCCCCTCTCAGTAAGAAAAAAAGGAGGGAGGGATAGGAGTAAAGATATAAAAGATACGAACAACCACTTTGATCTAACTTAAATTTACAGGTAATACAGTCAACCATTGTAGAATACACACTTTTCAACTGCACACATCATTCATTCATCAAGACAGATTTTACCTGCGGCCATAAAACAAATTTTTTTTAATTGAAATATTCTCTTGCCATCAGGAATTAAATTAGGAAACAAAATATGTAAGATTTTTTAAAATTGCAAATATTTAGAAATCAAACAACCTATATCTAAATTAGTTATATTAGAAATTAGGAGAAAAAAGAAGAAAAAAAGAAAATTAGACCACATTTGAAAAAAATAATGAAACTATTATTACACTGTATGTTAACTAAAATTTAAATAAAAACTTAAAAAATAATGAAAACATAGCATGTACATAAAAGACAATACAAATACAAATCTTGCTATTTGTCTTGGATATTATGTGGGCTTTATCTCATTAGTTCGACTGCCAAGGCCTCAAACTTTCAGGCCCTCAAACTTCCATCCTTCCTTTTTCCATGGATAGAAATTGAAAAATCTTGGGAAAAAAAATATTTCTTTGTGTTTTTTTTTTTCTTGGCTTTCTTTCTTTTTTTTTTTTCCTTTTTGTACCTTCTAGTGGAAGCTGAAGGAAATATCTATACAATATAAGTTGGCCCCTCTTGTCATAATGTGTAGAATCCAGGTCATCTGACTCAAATCTGAGTCAGAATCATCTGCAAGAATAAACCACCCCCAAAATTTCAGTGGCTTATAGCAACAAATAGTACTTTTTTTATGTTGCATATCAGTTGCTGCAGACTGGCTACTCTGTCCCACTGGTCTTATTCCAGGGTCCAAATCAAAGAACTCCTTTTTGGGGACATACTACTGTTGTGGTGTTAAGAAAACAGCAGGATCTGCCAAAAATACACAATGTCTCTTAAAATATTTGCTTGGGGTTAGCACATTATTCTCTTCTGCTCATAATCTTTGTCTTCCACTCCATCTTGCCACACATGAGGATCTCCAATTTGAGTGTCAGAGATAGAGGTGTTTTTACAGGTTAAAGTTAATAAGATATGTCAATATTCACAGCAGCTGGTGAATATTTCTTTTCAACATGGGGTCATTCATCAAGATCCTTCCCATATCAAAGCCTCTGTGTGACAACTCTGGTAAAATTATAGTAAAATTATAGCAGTTTAAAATGTAAGACTGTGTTTTGTATATTCAATAGAAGAATAAAATTACTTGTGAACACTTTGCCAGCCCTACTTCCATTTCTGGGAAACTAGTGATGGGTGTTGCTATGATAACAAATGAGCTAGAAATAAGTCCTACAATTACCAAAACTGGAAAGCAAGCTTTATAATAATATATTGATGCTGCAACAATCTGCTTTTGATATATAATTTTGGTTCAGGAAAAAATACAAGGACAAAACAAGCTGTGTAAACAAATGTCTATGTATTAGGGAAATGGCTTCCAAACAAACCATTGCCAGATAATCAATGCCCTTTTCCTATCTTCCTATGGGTATCAACAATCTGAAATCCTAATCTCTCTGTGGATGTAGTAGACTTCTCTTTAGCTTATCGACTTCTTATTTTGATCTCAGTGTTCCATTACTGCTACGAAACAACTAACAAGATAAGTGCTGAATTCTTCTTTCAAAACAAACGAACAAAACACACCAGCAAAAGAGAAAGAGCTTCCATGTGGTACTTGATATAGAACTTACCACAATCAGGGATCCTTGGGTGGCTCAGCCCAGGGCGAGGTCCTGGAGTCCTGGGATCGAGTCCCACGTCAGGCTCCCTGCATGGAGCCTGCTTCTCCCTCTGCTTGTGTCTCTGCCTCTCTCTCTCTCTCATGAATAAATAAATAAAACCTTAAAAAAAAAAAAAAAAGAAAGACATTACCACAATCGTAGGCAAATTTTGATCGTCAAGGAATATCCAAGTTCTCGACCTGAGAATAATTTTTATTTTCATCCATGACTCCAGTATAGTTCTTAAGATTACTAGTCCAGTTTGTTTTGAGTAAGCAGTTACTATACGCTGTTGTGCTAGAAATAAATAAACTGATGATCTGTTTGCCCTCAAGAAACTCAAAATCTACTGAGAGTAAATGAACAGCTAAAAATAATTATAGTACATATTATGTTTGAATTATAAACCAATAAAGTGACAAATGAGAGAGTAAAATTAACTCATGTGTTATTTATTTCATGAATATGTGCCATCATAGTCCAGAATATTCAGGTCATTCAAGTTCTTTTCAATTAGTTATAATTAATTAAGTATGGAAGCATGAACAGTCAGTCTTAGGAGAGATTTTGAGACATTCTCTAGTTCAACATACTTTTTTAAAACTTGTTTTTAGAGAGAGAGAGAAAGAGAATGCAGGTACATGGTGACAGGGGAGAGGGAGAGAGAGAATCTTGAGCAGGCTCCATGCCCAGTGTGGAGCCAGAGGAGGTGGGGCTCCATCTCACAACCCTGAGATCATGACTTGAGCTGAAATCAAGAGTCAAGACCTCAACCAACTGAGACACCCAGGTGCCCGTATTTCCACATGCTTTTACAAAAGAGAAGCATGAAGTCAAGGTTTGGTTACTGACTGATCCCAGATGGGAAGCCAAGCGGCCTGATTCCTAGTACACATCTGTTTCTCCATCTTGTTATTTCTTACAAAAACATTGTAATTTTTTGCTTCTTTTCAGTTTTCCTTGCTTCTGATAGTGATATTGAAACTACAGTATAGATCTTACACGTTACAGACCTTTTTTTCTGTTTTTCTATGTTGTCTAGTATTTGCTAAAATTTGCTAAAGTATGGTAACACAATTAGGAATATTAAACATTAAGTACATAAAGAAACCATAACCAGCCAGAAAGATTTCTTTTGGTTTATAAACAAAATCTATTCCTACAGTCTACCTTTGAAAGGATTCATTGTTTGTTTGACAATCAAGTTGCTGATAGTCCTCCATAAAAGTACATTTGGCACCTCACTTTTTTAATGGTCCTAAATGTTTTCTTTTTTTTTTTAATTGATAAAGTTTTGATCTGGAAAGTTCCAAATCTAACTTATGCTGTAAAATTATTTCAGTGTTAAGCATGTTGATGTAAATGAGGAAAAAGCAAATTGAGTAATTAACCAACTACTCAATATCTGGAAACTAACCTCAATAAAAGAAAGAGCTAGATTAACTTCTTTTAAAGAAGAGAAATAAAAGGAAAAGAAATACAAAGAAAAATTTCAGCAGCAGCAGAATATTACATCTTGTAGCAAGTACACTAAATAGCTAGTTACAAAGAGGAATAGCTCTCTAAAATATCATGCTACACATTTTTCAGTCTTATATTACAAACTTAGAAACATTTCACTTGAATGTGTGCACACCAGAACTTAAACTTAATAATATATGTATTAGTTAATGCATGCAATTTTTAAAAATTACTAGGACACCTGGCTGGCTCAGTTAGTGGAGCATACGACCCTTAATCTTGGGGTTGTAAGTTTGAGCCCCACGTTCGATGTGGTGCTTGCTTAAAAATAAAATCTTTTAAAAAATTATACCTACAATCAGCAGGATCTCTGTTTGCAAAGCATGTCCTCTGTTTCTCATCATTATCCTGGTACAAAACAAGATACTTCTCTATTTACCAACAACATTCTAAATTTATACTTTCCGTAAACTGTTCCACCATTCTATTAGATGAAGCAGGTGAATTTCTACCTCTTCTAAGCTCTGCAAATTATCCTACCTACAATGATTTCTAAGGTGTTTTGGTTTTCTCCATTATATTGGAAATTACTGTGATAGGTAGGGGAAAATTCCGCAAAAAGCACTGCTGTGTTTTTCTTTACAATTCCTATAAGCAGCCTCCTCTCTTTCAGTATTTCCTAACAGGGTGTTATTGCTCTTCTGGTTGGAGAATTTTTCTCTTTCAAATGTCCTAGTCATTTTGGAAATAAAAGCCACTTCACACAAATTACAAATGCCTTCCAAAGTGAATTACTGCAGGGACGCCTGGGCAGCTGCCTTGGGCCCAGAGTGTGATCCTGGGGTCCCGGGATCGAGTCCCACGTCTGGCTCCCTGCATGGAGCCTACTTCTCCCTTTGCCTGTGTCTCTGCCTCTCTCTCTGTCTCTCTCTGTCTCTCTCTCTGTCTCTCTCTCTCTCTCTCCGTCTCTCATGAATAAATAAATAAAATATTAAAAAAAAAATCTAGAGGAAGAACAGATCCAGAGTGGCTCTTGGAGTGGAGGGAGCCTGCATTGACAAAGCTGCTGGACCCCCGGTCCCAGAGCAGACGCCTCCTGAGCTGATGCCAGTAGACCCTCTGTTCTTGTTAGACTGAACATGCCCATCAACGTTGTGTTGAGAAGACATATAAGTTCTTCTTCTGACTGGCACAGTTTTTCTGTCAACACTTGCTTTTACAGCACAGGGTCCCTTCAACCAATGCTCAATCTACCTAGGTCCCTGGGATAGTTAAGCCCTATAACCTATTGTGGCAACCACCTTTTTTTCAACTTCTCCAATCTAATAGAGAGACGCTGGGTTTCATGACACCTCACATAGCTCTGGTCCTGTGACAAGCAGCGTCTGTCCCATGAAGGTGATGAACATGGTGTACATGATAAACTTCCCACAAGGTCCCTGAGTTTTTGTATAACTTGGAGCAATTTCCACAATAAAAGAACTTTAATAAGTAACTATTAAGTAAATTCATAAAATAACTACTGCATGAAATAACACAAATAACTTTTTTTCTTTTTAAGATTTTATTGATTGGGGCACCTGGTGGCTTAGTCTTTTGAGTGTCTGACTCCTGAATTTGGTTCAGGCCATGATTTCAGAGGTGGTGGGATTGAGCCCTGCATCAGGCTGTAAGCTCAGCAGGGAATCTGCTTGATATTCTCTCTCTCTCCACCCACTTGCACACTCTCTCTCTCAAATAAATAAATAAATAAATTCATTAAAAAAATTTTTTTATTATTTATTTTAGAGACAGAGAGTCATGAACTGGGGGAGAATCAGAGAGGGAGGGAGAAGGAGAGAAAATCTCAAGTGGACCCTGGGCTGAGTGGTGAGATGGGGGCCTTGATCTCATGACTGAGAGATCATGACCTGAACTGAAACCAAGAGTTAGACTCTTAACCAACTGAGCCCCCCAGGCACCGTATAAGTAACATTTAAAAAGAAAATTTATACCTTTAAAATGGGTATATGCATCTATCTATGTACCCAAAGATACGTTTTTTTTCTATTTTTTGACTTTATTTTTTTCTTTATTATAGCTCCATATTCTGTTAATATTCTCATATTGATTATTTTTCTTATAAGACAACCTCAAGCAAATGACAAAGGGAGAAAACCTTTTGATTTTTATTATAGATCTTCAAAAAAAAGATCATTTAAAGTCAATCTAATTTTTTCGTTTTGATGATTCTCTTTGGTTTCTTCTGCTATTCAAGAACATAAACACTTGTTTGTACTATCTAGTATATTTCTATTTCATTAACAATAGTTGAGTCAAGGCTTTAATTAACTCCAACAGAACTGTGAAATGTTAATTTTTAAAAAATCTATCGGTACAGCAATGAAGAAAAAAGCAAGACACACTTACCAAATGATAATTATTGTATAAACTTCTCATTTATTACATTCCCTAAATCCATATATTCATCAGAATTTCTTACTAGCAGCTTAGGATTCATTTGTTCTAAAGGTGTGTATATTGCTCATGATTTGGCTGAAAATCTGAACAACATATGTTGTTCATTTTTTTTTAATTATTCAGCATTGTTTTCCCTAATCCATGCTAAACTTACATATAGTTAGGTAAACTCTCATTTTTCTGTGCATAAATAATTAAGTATGACCTTGAAAACTTATCACCTACCTTTTTGGTCCCTGCACATTAATGCTGACGCTCCCAGAGTCCTAGTACAGTTTTATTCCAAAGCTCCCCTGTAATACAATTAGCTCCAAAGCTGACAACCCTGGAAGATCAATTCTGAACCCCAGCTTTTTCCAAACTGTTCTGTAGTGAGAGATGAAATTTGGTTGTATTTCTGAGTGATAAGTTATTTTCCATGTAAATACTAGCTATGATATTCTTCCAAAGGGATAAAAAAAAAAGAAACTCCTTGGAGCTACTAACCCTCTCGGGTAAAATATAACATAAAAAATATCAATTAACACCTTGAATTATTTCCTTCCACTTGAGTATATTTAATGTAGAATATAAATTATTAATATTTATTGACAGAAAACATAGCACATTAACGTATGTGAAATGGTGAAAGTTTATATCCACTTTGCCTTAAAAACACCAATGACCTATGTCCCTGAAATTTTCTCCTTTGGTTTTCAAACACTATTGTCTGCCCAAATAGCTTCTACATTGACCAAAGACTACTTCTCAGTCTCTATCATTTGCTATTTCTCTTCCTCTTGCTCTTTAATTCCTTAGGATGCTGGCATTTCCTTTCTTTTTCTATTATCTAGGTGTATCATCTTGGGCAAACTTACACTTATATGGATTTAAAAAAACACTCTTGTAGATTTCCAAATCTACAACTCCCCATTTCTTCCTAAGTTTGAAAAATATTTCTAGCTGACCATTAGATATCTTTTTACTCTTAGCCAATCAGCAACCGCAAACCACTTTATGCAAACTGAACTTCTCTCTTCATTGAAAACTTAGAATATTTTCTTCAGTGAATATGATCAATGATGCCTATACTTGTAAACCAGAAGCCTATGCTTGAGTAACAAAACTGAATTATATTATATCTGTGAACCCTGAAATGTTTAAGTTCTGTGATCATTCCATGTACTTTCACATTCATGCTGTTCTACAATGCTGTTTGCTCTGCAAGATCCTACATTCTTTGTTCAACATATGATCCTCAGTGTGGCATAAAATAAATGTCTCTTGTGTTTGTGGCAGTGTATGATGACAGTTACCTTTTGCTTTCTTTACTTTCTTTTTTTTTTTCTGATCCATCATGTATTCATTCTGTGGTATCTCATACAAACTCCTTTATGGTTACTAGAAAATATAAAAATCAACTTGCTTTGAAATGGAAAAAAAAAATCTTTTTTTTCTCAGCCAAGGGGCATGGAATAAAGAATCACTACCTAATAAAGATAAATATCCTCTGTAAAGCTACATAGTAGATTTTCGTTTTCATCTAGTCAGGAAGTTCAAGTATTTTTAGGTCTTCTTCCCTTAAAACACATACTGAAGATTACAAATATGTTACAGTATGATGATTGTTTCATCTTAACATAAATATAACTATGACAAATTATTTTATCAAAAAGTACTTTCTTATGTGTTTTTTCATATTGAAATATTACTACATATTATTTGCTAATTAGAAAGGGAATCCATTTCCAATGTTTCCATTCCAATTGTTAAATTATAGTAAGGTACAAAGTAGACAATTTATTTATTACATATTATTCCACTTTCCTGAGATAAACATCTCTTAACACTGGGTCTATACCTTTCCAATAATATGAATATATGGCAAAATCAAAAAAATGTACACACAACTAAGTAATGCCTAATTTATAAAATAAGACAAAGAAGATATGAATAACACTGGAAGAAAAACTAATCGTTTTATCTTTTACCTATAATTATATCACAAGTCATAAAACAGTACAAAAATATTTAAAAGTATCAATGTGAATAAAAGCTCTAAAACCAAGTACTTTTTAATTATTTTTAAGTATTATTGATATATATGTAGTATAAAATATACCATGCATATTTTAATCTTTCTTAATGTGAAGATAGATTTCCCACCATCTGCCAAGCAAGTGACTGATCCCAGAAAGAGAGAAAAGTTTCAGCAACAATGATGACAACAACAACAAAAGGATTATGTTGATAACTACACAAAAATAATACTCCAAACAAACAAAAAATACCTAGGTCAAATATTTGGAGTTTTATATCATTGCATTGAATATGATTATGTTTGGGGAAACTGCCTACACCTTGAAAATTGGAAAGAAAGAGTGCCAGTGCCTCCAAAGACAAAGACTTGTTTGTAAAGATTTTATCTGAGAAATGGAGGTATGGGAATGAAAGTTTTTTAGATATCGCTGCTGATCCCAGGATCCAATGACCGCTGGTAGTTGAGTAAGCCTCAGACTTCATAAAATTCAGGATTTAGAGGAAGATTCAGGGAACCCATAAGATCGGTTGGTTAATCTAGATTTGGAAGAAAAATGGATGGAAGAGTAGGATCAACTCACCACATGATTCTGCACTGCTGAAAATAGAGGAAGCGAGAAAGGAGATCAGGTGCCAGAAAGGCAAGATTTTGGCAGGATTTTGGTTTTCCAAAAAGTGGTGAGACCTCTAGTGGTCAGCAATGCAGCAGAAACTAAGGAGAGAAATGTAAAACAGAGTAATGGATCAGAGAAAATAACTCCACTATCCTGAATTCCTACTAAAGAGAGTGTAGATTCTATTTGGGATGTCAACATGATTTGAGGACAGAGTATGGATTTTAGTTAGGTACATCTAAAGTTTCATCCCAACACTTGGTGAATTTCGATATTCAAATTCCTCATCTATGACTTATCTTTAAAATGGCATAGAAAAATATTCAAAGATAATTTAATTAAATTGGTTATCATATATTTTGGAAGATAATAATAATAATATAATGAAGATAATAATAATAATATAATGAATATTTACACCTCTAAATCCTTCTTTTCTCCATCAAAAGGTCTAAGGACCAAATGCAAGTAGAAAATCTCAAAGTTTTACTCAGGAAGGAAGGATTAGGAAAGAGCTGGTTCAGTGAAAAATCCAGAATCAGTCAGCAGTTGGACCCACTGAATTAATATTCAAGAAGTATCACTTTGGTCTAAGTAACTGGCTTGGCAATGAGGGCTACTGATCTTGTTAATATTCTTTTAAAAATCAGGGCTTACTTGATCCTATAAGAAATTATCTTTGGAATATGCAATTTTAAGGAATAGAACAAGGAGAAAACAGTAAAAGAAAGAAAGAAGAAAGAAAGAAAGAAAGAAAGAAAGAAAGAAAGAAAGAAAGAAAGAAAGAAAGAAGCTGAAGTAAATTCATAAGTATATTTCAGAAAACCAGAGAATAAAGAGATAATATATCTTGTATGTTCACCTTCTTTGTTTAACTGAGGAAGCTAAGAAATTAGCTAAACTTTTCAAGGTACAAAATCTAATGGTGAAAATTGTATTTATTGATTGTCAGTTCAAGTATTCTGTGCAAGATGTGAAGACATCTTCATTTTCCAAGAAGATGGAGAAATTATAAATTTGTATAAAAACATAAAATATGGATGAAAAGGAAAACCTCAGCCTTTTCTTTCCTGTGTAAGGAGAAAACAGTTCTTCCTTCCTACATTTTTTTCTCTCCTGTCAGTCTCCTTTACTACTCACACAAAACACTTTACTTCTGCCACCAATATGTGGAAGTTTTCCCCCCATGAGTTAGGGACAAACAGGACCAGGCCAGGCTAGGAGAGGGCCATGGAAGCAGGCTCACAGAAATCCCCAAAATGCTGAGGTGTAAGGACACCAGAGATAAAGGAACAGGCCAGACCACCCTGGCCTAAGGTGTGGGCAGGGAGGGAGTCTTGTTTTAACAGCTACTGGTGACCAACAAAGAATAACCAGACCCCAAAGAAGAAGTAGACCATTAAAGAGGTTGTCACTAGTCCTTACTCAATGGTGACATCAGTAGATAATGTTAAAGGGATTTAGGTTCCCTGATTAGGCTTTACCCTACAAGCCCTCAGGAGCAAGCCTGTCGGGACACCTCTCACCCCTGAAAGCTTTCTCTGTATCTTTACTTAATAAACCTCTATTTCCTTACTCAATCTCCCATGTCCATGAGATTCATTCTTTGCCTCCGTGAGACAAGAACCAAGCTCTCCTGTATCACTCACACAGTTCTCTACAACATCAGATGGGAGACCTTATTTTAACCCAATTCTAACACTCTTACAGAGAAGGGTTCAGTCTCCTAAGACTATCCTCCACCCCCACTTCAGGTGGCAGCCCCAAACCCAGACTGTCACCTGGACTTCTGACCAACCAGCTATGCAGTGAAGGTTCCAATAACCCCCTCCTCAGGACCCATTACTTGCTATAGTGCTTCACAAAACTTAGGAAAACATTCTAGTTACTTTAACTGGTTTATTATAAGAGGATGTAATAAAGGGACACCCCCCAAAAAAAATTAAATTAAATTAAAAAAAAAAAAAGGGACACCCAAATGGAAGACATGAGTAGGTCAAGGTGTATGGGAGCTTCTATACCATCCGTTCCCCCATCTAGAAGTTCCCTGAACCCATACTATTAGGATTTTTATGAAAGCTCAATCAGGTAGGCATCAGTCATTAACTCCATTTTCAGCCCTTATCACTTCTCAAAAGAATGGGAGGTGGGGCTGAAATCTTTAAGCTTCTGACCATGGCTTAGCTTAGTCTTTTAATGACCAGCCCTCCAGAAGCCATCCAGGGGCCAACAGCCCATCCAGAGTCACCTCCCTAGAACAAAAGATCATCACTTAGGAAACTACAAAGGTCTTAGAAGCTCTGTGTCAGGAACTGGAGTCAGAGACCAAGTATTAGAACAAAGATTCCCCTAGAGCTCCCATCACTTAGGGAATTACAAGGGACTCAGAAGTTCTGCTAGAAACTAAGGGGCAGAAGCCAATATATGTTCTCCATTTTCCCCCAGCAGACAATATTATTCGGTGTCCAAATTCAAATTTCCAGAAATGATTTCCAATATTTTTTTAAGGAAAGTTTTAAGGAAAAACTGCAAATAGTATTAATGGACTTAAATATCATTCTATAAATGAAATTGACAGTATTTCCTATTGCAATTTTGGTTTAAAAAATAGCATAAAATTGTAATTCTTAAATTCAGTGTGGTAAATGATAAACTTTGGTTTTATTTCTCTTTATTGAGGTATAATTCACATCTATTATATTAGTTTCAGGTGTACAGTGTAGTGATTTAATATTTGTACATATTGCTAAATGATCACAGTAAGTCTAGTTAACATCTCTGACAATACAGTTACAAATTTTTTTCTTGTGACAAAAACTGTTAAGATCTACTCTCTTAGCAATTTGTAAATATGCCATACAGTTTTATTCACTACAGTCACCATGCTGACTATAGAAAACTTGATTTTCCTTAATTATTTTGAGACTGAGCAAACACATTAAGAATTCATAGGAAAGGAAAAACAGGAATATAAATAAAATGAGTATTTTATCCTGAGGTTTCACTCACATTATTATGGACTGAATGTATACCCTCAAAACGTTAAAGCCCTAACACCCATTATAGCTGTATTTGGAGATAAGGCCGTTAGGTAAGTACTTAAGGGTAAATGAGGTCATAAGGTGGGGCCCCAATCCAAGCTTCCCCACAACCTCTCTCCTTCAGTGCCTACATAGGGGAATGGCCAGGTAAGGACAAAGTGGCCGTCTGCAAGCCAGGAAGAGAGACCTCACCAGAAACCAAACCCTGCTGGACCTTGAACTTGGACTCTCCGGCCTCCAGAATGATGAGAAATACATTTCCGTTGTTTAAGTCCTGTAGTCTGCGGTATTTTGTGATGAAAGCCCAATCAAATATATACCCCCTAAAAATGTTGTTTGCTGTGTATAACTAGAATGTTTCTCATATCCCAAACTAACTTCTGTACTTTCTTCTATTCAGCACTCCAAATTTTACCTTACCACTTCTCAGTGAGATCTAATGAACACATCTAAGTTCTAACTATTTATTTATTTGTTTGTTTTTGTTGCGCCCCAGATCTCTCCTCTGGATAAAGTACAAATTTTACATAATTAATGTTTTTGGCAAATACATATAATGCACAAACATTTATCAACCTTATCAAAGTAAAGTGGTTAATTCCCAACAATCTCTTGAACTCAAATTCATCTAATTTGAATGACTTTTTTTAATCACTTATTTTTTTAAAGTCAAGTAAGTGGTATGAAGAGAAATCGAAACCAACATGTGAAATTTCAGATATCTGTGTTTTCTCCACCATCAAAGGGGAGGTTTCAGTGATGTTGTCCATAAATAAATGCTATGGTAATAATTTTTATGGAGGGATAATAAAATTATTTTAATATCTTATATATCAGTAGAACATTTATTTTCTTATAAAACAATTTCATCATTTTAAATTAGTATATATTTTTGAAGTCAAAAAAGCTAACAAATCACTCCATGAAATTCCTTCTAAAACATAATATTTATGGTTAATTAAATAATTAATTACATAAATTAATATTAAGTCTAACCTTTTAATCTGAGGAAAAATATGATTTGGTTGAAATGTATTTTAAATGTTTTGTGTATTTTTCAATTCATATATACAGAAAGTATGTTTGATAATAATATGCATTTGTGCATTTACTTATCTATTTATGAAAGATATGGAGCATTTATTATGTGCCAGATATTGTGTGAGATACATGTAGTATCAAAGGTGACTATGGTGGGGGATCCCTGGGTGGCTCAGTGGTTTAGCACCTGCCTTTGGCCCAGGGCATGATCCTGGAGTCCCAGGATCAAGTCCCGCATTGGGCTCCTCCCTGCATGGAGCCTGCTTCTCCCTCTACCTATGTCTCTGCCTCTCTCTCTCTCTCTGTGTTTCTCATTAATAAATAAATAAAATTAAAAAAAATAATAAGGGTGACTATAGTGGAATATAATCCTTGCTGAGATATTCTAACTTTATCATTTGTATTTAGACATTGAGACTTTTAAGAAGAGAAAGTAAGTGCTACCAATTTTGCATACCCTATCTTAAGAATAGTTCCCAACACCTGGTCAGCAATTATTAACATATATTGGCCAAAGAGATACATGAATTGATAAATAAAATAATGAATTAATATGAATAAACAATCTATTATTGTTTATATTATAAAATAAATAATCTCACCACTTATTACAAGTCCTATACATTTGAAAATAAGTAAGTTACTGTCAACATTGATGTACATAAAGAGAAAAGGGAACAAAGATTAAGAGACTTGATAATGAGTATCATTTTAGAAATTTCAAAAAGAAAAGAAAAAAAACTGCTTCAATCTTGTCAGATTCACTCAACTGCACTTTTTCCTTATAAGACTAAACACACCAACTTAGAGAGAGTCAATATACATTGACCACCTTCTTCCATTTCCTGGATTTCTCCTTTGTGATTTCTACCTGGCTTCCAATCAATTTCTTGGATATGTGAGAACACTCCACTATCTAGTAATTTTAAGATAGGACTTTAACCCGGTGACATCCTGGGTCTGATAGGATCCAGGACATCTTTTGCTTTTATCTTTTGATATCCACTTCCCCTTCTGATTATAGAGCTTCTCCATCTCTTAATGCATTCGGTTCAGCTTAGGTTAGGTTATACATCTCCTTTGATAGAATGGTTAGATCTCTAGGTGACCCCCTGAACTGATAAAGTCATACATGGATTTATGTTGAGCTTGTAGGAAAAAGGCACGCACTTTTTACAGAATTGCTTACCTGATAGAATATAAACTTGGTGCTGCCTGTCTCCATTTTTCCTACTGAATGGAAACAGTCCACTTGAGAATCAGGTGAAGGGAGTGGGAATGGGGAGAGAAGAAGTAGAGCTAAGGAACGTACAGAAATACTATCCTGATAATATATATCGAATTTCAGAACCAGCTGCGATTTAAGCCAGCTTTTACTGGACTTCTTTATCACATAGGATAAATAATTCTGTGCATTACTTCCTTTATAAAATACTAGGAAGAATTAGGATCTTCTCATCATTCTCAACTAAAAACTAATTTGTGTGAACCATATGCCACCAAGTTTCCTAATAAAGAATACAGAACTATGTGTGTCCAAATAATTCTTTCTATAGACTGTGCCCAAAGCAAATATCAGTAATATTTTTTGATATTTTTTAATATGGTTGCTTAAAAATAATTTATAAAAGCTTTAAAATTAGAAATTGAGGAGACAAATTTTCAATGCTCCTACCTCTATATTCTGGCAAGTTCACTTTCATTTTTTCCTATTGAAATATTACAGTTCACATAAAGTATTTGTGTGGAGGAGAAGGCACTGTAAAAAATATAAAAATTCCATCCCTATCAAAATGCAAGCAGCATTATTCACAGAACTAGAACAAACAATTCCAAAATCTGTATGGAACTACAAATGACTCCAACCAGCCAAAGCAATCTTGAAAAACAAAATTGGAGATATCTCAATCCCATATTTCCAGATACCACAAAGCTACAGTGATCAAAGCAGTATGGTACTGGCACAAAAACAGACACATAGATCAATATAACAGAACAGAAGGCCCCAAAATAAGAAAATGATTATATGGTCAATTAATCTTTGATAAAGGAGGCAAGAATACGCAATGAGGAAAAGAGAGTCTCTTCAACAAATGGTGCTGGGAACACTAGACAGCTACATGCAAAAGATTGAAACTGGACCACTTTCTTACATCAGATACAAAAAATAAATTCAAAATGGATTAAGGACTTAAATGTGAGATTTGAAACCATGAAAATTCTAGAAGAGAGCACAGGTAGGAATTTCTCTGACATCAGTCATAGCACATTTTTCTAGACACATCTCCTGAGTCAAGGGAAACAAAAGCAAAAATAAACTATTGGGACTTCATTTTAAAAATCATCAAATATTAAAGGTATTGCCACTATACCTCACTTTTGGTCTTCAAATATAATTCATCAATAGTGATTACTATTTGTTTCTAAAAAAACGTACTAAGAGCTACAATATAATGATTGCTGATGTGGATATGTACTCATATACCTATGAAAGCTAATTTGGGGTTAACAGAAATAGAGGCATAGGGAGGGGGAATGTGGGTGAAGTTACTTTTAAAAATACATTTAATAATATGGATCAATAAAGTCTAAGAGATCTGGAACGTTCAGAGATACAGAGGGAGGTTTGCCTTAGGCATGTCTCAGACTAATTTCGGTGGAGATATATTTTAATTGTGAACACCTGCCTACATTGAGGCATAGGTTCAAATGCTTTGAAAAATAAAATACTAAATAAATAACCACCAAAAAATACCAACTAATCAGCATGAGGTCAAAGACAGTGCTTTTTAAAATATGAGGAAATGTACTAACAGCTTGAAAGTTTATATATGAAGTTTTGATTGTTCATAAATTGAGAGAACACAAACTCTGATATTAAGTTAATTGCTATGGGCTTAATTGGTTACTTAAGATCAGGTCAAGTCCTACATTTATAAATTCCTCCTTTGCCTTTTATAATTAGCTCATCTGGAGAATTTCGATGCATTCTTATCAATTTTAATACTCAGATGCTGGGAAAGTCCTAAGAGCTTGGCCTTTTAAATGTAGCTGAATGTTTTGATGTTGTGAAATGGTTGCCATAATAATTATGAAATTTATTTTATATCTCGTTTTAAAAATATTTTGTCACTGTTCTTTTGTTCCATCAGGTAGGTATAGTTTTATTTGGTGTTGGCACTGTGATGTGTTAAAAGAACTGTCAATCAAATAATGTAAGAAAAGCAAATATCTTTGAGGTATGTCAAACATATCTAATAATTTTACATGTAGAAAATAAGTTGCTTATCTCCAGTTGCAATATTTTTCTATATAGTTTAACTCACCAAAATGAAATAAGCAAATGGTTCAACACGTAATCTGAGAAGTAATGGGATTTGTCTGGATTTGCTTTTTATTTAAGCCATGGCTAGCTAGATTCCAAACAAAATGTATACTTTATATAAATCTGGTTTTGAGTTGATAATACAAAGATTTCTTCTCAAGCTTTCAGATGGATAATTTATGTTTCATGCATGAATGAGAATCCCAACTTCTATTCACAGGTAACTGACCTAGGACCATTTTTAAAATCAGATCATTGGCCTGCACTTATTTTGGCCTGCATATGAGCCAAGGTGCATCTCTTTGATGATTTACGGCACGAGGCCTTTGGGCAACAGTCACTTGTGGATACACTAGACTTTTAACCATTAGGTTATTAAAGGTGAACTGGCTCTTCTTATTTTTCTATTTCATTTAAAACTTCAAAGCAATTTGAACAGTGAGAACGCCATATCAATTTGCAATCTAAAAGCCCTGTACCTGGCGGCCTTCTGAGGCACATTTTAACATTTCCAGTGACAGAGAGCACTTGTTATATAATTTGTAGCTACTCAGAAACATAAAATTAGAGAGGTGTGTAATGATCCACATCTGCCCCACGAGTGTGGGAGAGGTGGGTGTTCTCTTGACAATCATCTGATTTACATTAAGAGTGAATAAAATATATTCAGTAAGGGGAAAACGAATATTATGTACCTGTTTATGCTTTTCTGACTACACAGAGACCACAATTGCTCAGAAGAGGGACCGAATTTGAGGGGGCATGATCATTAATAAAGAAGAATTACTTAACTGTAATTTCAAGAGACAGAAGGTGGACTGTAAACAAGACTCCTCACTCTCTCTGCCACCCTGGTGACCAGAACGGTACACTAAACACAGTAGCTACTCAATAAACATCTGTTGACTGAATGCATAATCGCAGAGACTAAGATACGAACAACTTAGAGGGAAGCAAACACTGCTTCTTGGTCGAATGGTGGTCTTGAAATGTCCCAGCTTCATTTAACTTCAACAGATGAAATAATATGAGTTTCCTTCTCCTCATTGGCCAGATAGGGTGAGGATGTCTACTAGGGCCAAGGTGGTTGGAATATTAATTGACACACAGCAGAGTAGTTACAGTTAGCTAACATAGCAGAGTAGTTACTTAGTAAGAGTTCCCTTCCTCCTTAAGGTCTCAGGGTATTTTTTAAGATTTTATTTATTTATTCATGAGAGACCCACAGAGAGGCAGAGACACAGGCAGAAGGAGAAGAAGCAGGCTCCATGCAGGGAGCCCGATGTGGGACTCGATCCCAGGACCCCGGGATCACAATCTGAGCCAAATGCAGACGCTCAACCACTATGCCACCCAAGCATCCTGGGTCTCAATTTTTGAACAAAATTAATTTTCGTGTTTGTTAGTGTACATTCGTAAGCATTTTGAAGTCTCTATAAAATTGTAGAAGTATAGAATGTTCTAAAGTGCTCTAAGAAGCTTTCAAATGCAACATAGAATACAGAATGCTCTCAAAGCATCTATTCACTTCTTTAAGGATTGTTTTACTTTATATTTTTAATTTGCTTTCTCTGATTTTCTGAGAAAAGAAAGATAAACATCTGATAAAAGAGAATTTCTTATGGCTTAGCATTTTAAGAGGAAAGTTATGTCATAAATTCAATTATATTTCAGTGATTAATTCAATCACTTTTTGTAAGAGAAAAGTAATAATCTATTACAATTGCTTTTCATTGTTTTCATGCTATGCTAACATTTTTTGTAACCAAATTCCTTAGTAGGTAATAAAAAAAATGTTCATTTTTTTTCTGAAGCCAGATAGTGACCCAGAATTTTTCTCTCTTATTTTGTTTAATTGGAAACTTTATTTCATTGATTTTTTTTTGGGGGGGGGGAGAAGTACCTGTACAATTATAAATGGAATAATGAGAAAAAATATATATATATTACTGATAATATTTCTGATTTCTGGTGCAGTAAATAATGGATGATCAATGGTGTAAATGATTATTTTCCAATGTAGGCAATAACAGAGCTTTTAAGTAGAAACATCCATACGTGTTCCATACATGTACCATCCATCCACACATCCTTTCAGTTCTTATTCAACCATCATTTCTAGAAGAAATGCACTTTCTAGAGTTGTCAGAACTCTTGTATAACCCAGACAGAAATGATATAAATAGCTATGAGGAGGGACATCTGGGTGGCTCAGCGATTGAGCATCTCCCTTCAGCCCCAGGGCATGACCCCGGGGTCCCGGGATCGAGTCCCGTCAGGCTCCCTGCATGGGGCCTGCTTCTCCCTCTGCCTGTGTCTCTGCTTCTCTGTGTGTCTCTCATGAATAAATAAATAAAATCTTAAAGAACAAAAAGCTATCAGGAAAATACTCATTTGGAAGGAGGGTGTACTAGTGTAAAGAAAACAAAAGAAAACGGAGACAGATTTATAAACATATATTCATGAGAATATGTTTAAAATTTTGGATGCAATGACCTGAAGTCGGCCTTTTTTAGCTCCAAAATCAGTATCATCATAAAAAAAGACAGGGAGTCAAACACTACTCCTCATGGGTGTCAATGGGTTAATGGCCCATTAACTATCGCTTTAAATCTTCAGCTTCAGAACGGATTTGTCGGTCAGAGAAAGGCTTTCCTGAATTAAAGTAGATAAAACACAGGAGAGACATGAAAATCACTTCCACATATTCATCTTTTGAGGCTCAAAAATCACTTCCTTCTGAAAAGGGGACGTAGAAACTGCTTTGACTCATTCCAGGTCACGGTAATTCATTCCTTGAATCACTAATTCATTTGAAATGTATTTTTTTCAAGCACTATGATTGATGAGCAGGATAAGAGAAACCCCGTCCCTCCCTCATGGAACACAGACTTCTTGTTTCCCTTTTTCTGTTTAGATGTTGTATTTTAAAGCGTGCATGGATATTTCATAAACAATCTTCTCCATGTACATGTCCCAGTGTGTCTTACATAAGCTAGTGTGGATATATATATATACATATGCACACTTTTACTTTTTTTCCCCACTTAGTACTTTATTTTATGATCCATGTTGCTTCATGAAACTGTAGTCTGATATTCCTGATTTCTACCTAGAGCTCAGCGATAACCTCTGTATTTTTCTTTTCCTTCCTCCAGGAATATTTTGATTGTCTTTAAGACTTTGATGCGGTTCTCTCGTCTCTCCCTTATTTTCTGTGTTGTAGAGCAGGTTACCTAACAAGCAGGACAGCAACACAAAGGTATCCTCTTGCAGTCTCTAGAGGCTCTGCAAGGCTGGATTCTCCTCTCAGTGTCTCCCTGGGCCAAAGTCAAAATGTTGGCCAGGGCTGCGGTTCTCCTCTGGGACCCTGGGTTCCTTTTCATGCCCACTGGCCGCTGGCACAATTCATTTCCTTGTGGTTTTAGGGCTGAGATCCACAGCATCTTGCAGGCTGTCAACCTGCCTCTTGAAAGCAAATCCTAATGGTTCATAACACCTAAATTTGCTTTCTTTCAGGACAGCGAAGGGAGTCTCTGACTTCCTTTTCTTTGACCAACTGGGAAAAAAAAAACATTTTCTGCTTTTAGAAGGCTCATGCCACTAAGTCAGGCCCATTCAAATGATTTAAGATCAACTTTGCCCAAAGCATAATGTGGTCAAGGTAGTGCCTCCATCTAACTCACAGTTCTGGGGATCGTGCAGGCCTATATGTCAGGGAGGGGTGGGGAATCTCAGGATTCTCCCTATCACTGATCTTCTGCAAGAGTTCCTTCCTATATATGATTAGGAGAGAAGCTGCAGGGTCAATGGCATGCCAATTCCAGAGTTGCATAAGGGCTGTGTGGATGGTTTGAGGGGCGCCATTGTGACGAGAGCCTAGAGACTCAACAGGAGAGCATAAAAGACTAGGCGGGAGAGGAAGGCAGGAAACAAATTCCCTAGAACATTTTACAACTACGTTAAAGACTTCAGTAATTACTTCTTTTTTAAAAGAAGTCCTTAAATTGTATTTCTTAGTTCATTCTATAATTCATGCATTCATTCATTCATTCATTCATTCATTTTACCATCAGACTTTCAGTGGATGCTGGAGAATGAAGGCAAATAATGTGGATTTTTTTTGCCTAGTGTCTAATCATTTCTTTAGAATTTAATATTGGCAGGTGCAATCAATGCTATATTTAACTATCTTTCCTTTTCCTCCCTTATTTCTCTTTTTTTCCTGTAAACTCTTGAAAAAGAAAGAAAGAAAGAAAGAAAGAAAGAAAGAAAGAAAGAAAGAAAGAAAGAAAGAGAAAGAAAAAGAAAGAAAGAAAGAGAAAGAACGAAAGAAAGAAAGAAAGAAAGAAAGAGAAAGAAAGAAAGAAAAAGAAAGAAAAAGAAAGAAAGAAAGAAAGAAAGAAAGAGAAAGAAAGAAAGAAAGAAAGAAAGAAAGAAAGAAAGAAAGAAAAAGAAAGAAAGAAAGAAAGAAGAAAGAAAGAAAGAAAGAAAGAAAGAAAGAAAGAAAGAGAAGGAAAGAAAGAAAGAAAGAAAGAAAGAAAGAAAGAAAGAAAGAGAAAGAAAGAAAGAAAGAAAGAAAGAAAGAAAGAAAGAAAGAAAGAAAGAAAGAAAGAAAACAAGAAAGTAGGGCAGCCCCGGTGGCTCAGTGGTTTAGTGCCTGCCTTCAGCCCAGGACCTGATCCTGGAGACTCGGGATAGAGTCCCACGTCAGGCTCCCTGCATGGAGCCTGCTTCTCCCTCTGCCTGTGTCTCTGCCTCTCCCTCTCTCTCTGTGTCTCTCATGAATAAATGAATAAAATCTTTTTAAAAATATATAGAAAGTAAAGGCATCTTTTCATTGACTCTACTAAAATTCGTCAGTCTCTTCCTTTTCTCTACCCGGCTATTTTTCTGTCCTTGCTTGTATCTCCATAACAATTAGCTAAGAATGATCAAAAGGTAGCTTAGAATATCTAGTGTAAAAAAAAAAAAAAGAAAAGAAAAGAAATCTAGTATTTAAGTTGACTTCAGGTCCAAATTCTGTGACACTGTGAGGAACAACTGGCAAGAAGAGATATATTCAATTACTTGTGAATATCTAGTCTAGTAGTTCAATCATGACTTTTTATTTGTGTGTGTGTTTTGCTGTGTTTTGTCTTTTGTTCAAAACATGGAAAATGAGACAGATGGGTAGGTTAATTTGTGAACAGTTTAGAGTAACTTTGATGCAATTTACTGAGACGTTTCTCAAATTTTCCAGAAGGATCAAAGAAGATGTTGCCCATAAGAGTATGTTTAACCAAAGTATATTGCAGAGAGAAATAGATTTCCTACTTGTTAAATGTATAGTAGTCTCTCCCATCTGTGAGGATACATACGAAGACCTGCAGTCGATGCCCCAAACTGCAGATAGTGCCAAATTCTATATATATTATGCTTTTTGAAAAAATGTACATACATGTAATAAACTTTATTATTTATTTAAGATTTATTTATTTATTCATGAGAGACAGAGAGAGAGAGAGACATAGGCAGAGGGGGAAGCAGGCTCCATGCAGGGAGCCTGACGTGGGACTCGATCCCGGGCCTCCAGGATCATGCCCCCAGCTGAAGGCAGCACCAAACCGCTGAGCCACCTGGGCTGCCCACATGTAATAAACTTTAATTTATAAATTAGGCATAGTAAGAAATTAACTACAAATAAAATAGAACAATTATAATGATATATTGTAATAAAAGTTATGTGAATGTGGTCCTCTCGCTCTCTAAATATCTTCTTGTACCGTACTCATCCTTCTTCTAATGATAGGAAATGATAAAATACCTCAGTGATGAGATGAAATGAAGTGAATGACATAAGCTGTGTGACATAGTGTTAGGCTACTGTCAGCCTGACCATATGTCAAAGGAAAGATAACTGCTTCCAGACCACGGCTGCCCTCAGGTCACAAAAACCATTGAAGGTGAGACCACAGATAAGAGGAACTACTATATTGGAATCATTTTTCATTTAACACAATTCCATATTGAAATGTATTAATAGTTGCACCCAAATTAATTTATTCTCTGCTTCTTATGGTTTTGCACCATGAAAAAATGTGTGAAAAGAAACTTCTCCTTATTCCCACCTGATTCCGTGTCGCATATGAGCTCTTCCCACGGTCCTCATGTACTATGTTATCCGCTAGGCATTGAGATAGTTGACATATTAATAACATCTTCTTCATTGACAAATATACTACTGTTCTGGTATCAGGCTTTTTGTTTCCCAAGCACAACTACACTCTAATCAGAGCTTTATATCTTCATTTTCCCCAGGCATCTATGTGAAAAGTTTTAAACATAGCACACATCTTTTAATACAAGCTTACTGGTGTGATGCCTGTCCAGGGCTCAGCTAAGCTGGAGGGAGCTGATGCTGAGCTGCCAGGGACTGGAGAAGCTGTTAAGACAACAAGCCACAGTGAAAATAACTGTCAAAGTTTTAATCATTTATTGCAATAATATAAGCAAGTGACTAAACTGGATACTGTTCCAATTCCATTTCCCCATTTCTGTTTTTCCAAAGGTACCACTCTAATCAAGGTTCAGTTGGATCAGCACAAACAGATACAGATATCCTCTCACTGCAGAGAGAACCCCAAACAAAAGGCTCCTGTGGTTTCATGGACCTGGAGGCCAGGAAAAGGACAAGGGGGAGAGGCTAGGAGTAGAAAACTGGAGAAGTGTCTTCAAAGTTCTCTTCTCTCTCCCAAATAAGAAGCTTTGATAGGAATGTTTGCATAAGGCAAAGAGTTCCTTTCCCCATTAAAGAGGCTTCCAAATAGGGGCGCCTGGGTGGCTCAGTCAGTTAAGCATCTGACTCTTGATTTCAACTCAGGTCATATTCTCAGAGTTGTGAGATTGAGCCCCCATTTGGGCTTGTGTGGAACCGCTTAAGACTCTCTCTCTCCCCCTCGGCCCACCGCCCCCCACTTCTACACCCACACATGCCTGGTCCCTCTCAAAGAGAGAGAGAGAGAGAGGGAGGGAGGGAGAGAAGAGGCCTCCAAAGAGATGCTCCCGGGCTAGGAATGAAGATATGCATAGGAGCATGGGCAGCCAGAGGTCCCTGAGTCCTTGACCACAGCTCCCTTCAGAGACTATGGTGCATTGGCTGTGCCTCGAGCCTAATGTGGGGAGGGTAGCTCTCTCCTCGGAAGCCTGGCAGATAAAGGCTTGAGTCTGAAAAAAAAAAAATCACATGCAGGTTTTTAGTCAGGAGCCAGACTCCTCAGGACCTTAAAATTGTGATGCTTAGACTCTTAGAAGTCTTAATTCTTGATCATCCTCTGGTCAACCTACTCCTCCTTCTAGGTCGAGATTTACTTCTTATGGTATCTAATGTTGCAAAATGTCAGTATCAGATACCTCTCCTTTGCTTAATTCCTTTTTTTCTTTCTCTCCATACTCAACTTTAACTAACTTATTTCCTATACATAAATCAATAAATGGTTGTATGTTAGCCTTATTTTAACCCATATTAGCAGGAAAACTTAATATTTCACAAAAAACTTTAAGGCAAGTCTTAATTTAGGCTATTTGATAAAACTAATTGGTTCCAATGTGTTAGAATCTGTGCCAATGTTATACTAGCAATATTACATATATTATGTAGCATATGTTAACATATTAACATATACGGAATGTAATAATGCTCAATTTGTACGTTTTACACATTTTTATGTAATTCCCTAAAATCATAAAGCACTTATAAAATTTTTATCAAAATACTTAAATCATGAATTTCTGTCTTTACTAAGAGATTTTTATGACAAAATATCCTCAGTCTAATGTACTGTTATGTTATCCTTCAATAAATAACCCACTAGTAAAAATTATTAATGAGAAATAGCTTGGAGAAATCATATTATCTTTTTTTGGTCATTATCTTATTTCCAGCCCTACTTATGGGGTTAATAAACAGAAGATTTTTTTTGGTGGACAATTTCTTGTAGTTGTCACTCAGAATTTGCTGAATTTGCTTTTTAGGTTATAAATATTTTATAAATGGCGGCACCAGTGAGTCTGATTATAATGGGCACCAAAAGATAAGAAGAAGCAAGTCATATCCTCCTGAATAAAATATATCCCTTTTTTTAAATATCACAAATGACATTATTTCAATCAAGAAAATTGTGATCTTATTGGAATAATACTCAGCATCGTCTAGGCAAGAGATTGAAAACTTGAAATATTTAAAGTAAAATCATATAAAAGTCTGTGTAGTTTCTGGTATACTTTTGATTAGTTTCAATCTTTTGGGAAAAAAGCTTCCTGTAATATATCAAAATTTTTCTTATCAATATTTCTATTTAGAAATGAGAAATAAAATATATTTTCAGAGAGTCATATAATATTAATAGAAAAGTGATACTTAGTTTTATGAAAATAAGGTTTTTGTATTGGTGTCCTTCAAATGCCTCTATTCTGAAAGTAAACACTATGTAAATCTATTCTAATTTAGCATGTAGCTGACATTTAACTTAACTATTGGAATTTCAAGGCTTTCATGGTTTTCTTATATAAATCTTGATTTTTCCATTAGTCATGATATATGATTAAGTTGATTAAAAGTCTTATCTGAGAATATAATTGCAATTTCAAAATCATGTTCTAAGCACACGCCATTGCCTTTAAAAAGAGAGAAAATTAGATTCACACGTAAGAAGTCAGAGATATAGTAGGTAGGATTGGTGTCGAAGGCCACCAATGAAACATTACATACTCTAATCCTTTCTGGGCTACAGGCATAAAGAATCCTAGATCTGAATATAGTTATATGCAATACTATATATTTTATGGTTTATCTTAACAGAAATATTTATAATAAAATGATACATCTAGATATTTCCAAACAGCATTCGTTACCTAAATTGTCAATAAACTCTTCAGACATGGGGATAGCATGAGCTAACCTTTGAATGAGTCATTGCCAGAAACGTTTTACATGGTCACACCTATTTGTCTATTTGGGTAAGACCGTAGAGATCTAATCAGGCTGATGCAGGAAGAGCTGACACCTAGATTCAGCTTTTGTCTACGAGCTCATACAGAATACAAATACAAGATACCCCAACCACACTGAGAGCTTTTTTCATTAGAAACTTGCTCGTGAATTTTAACTCAGATCTACCTCCCTGGGAATTCTGAGCTGAAAAGTTTTATAAAGATTCTCTAATCTCATGTCATCTCTTCACAGATAAAAAATTAATTTTTAGAGAGTTTAAGACTCATCAAAATTTATGCATGATGACTCACCAAGTAGGTGTGATGGGATTTATGTAGCTAATGAAACTACAAAGCACTCCCAAAATCCGGATTTCTCCATTCTTTATATGTGAATCTTGCTATGACACAATCTTGATCAAAATTTTAATATTGCATGGATTTTACATCATCTCCTGAGATTGCGTTAATAAAGATATAATGGATACTTTTTATTCTTTTGTTATTTTTCAATATTACCAGACATTACCAATGAAGCTGGAGGATGTAATATGAAAGGACTAGGCTTGTTTTACTGTCTTCCAGTATGTAATATCCTCTTTATGGATTACAGATATGTTTTTCAGTGAATTAATTTGTTTTGGGCTATAAAGAACAGAATTTGCAAAAAAAAAAAAAAAAGACTGTAAGAATTCACTTGGATATTACATTTATATTAGATGATTTCTAGACTTCTTCTCCAACATAGTACTGGGTTATGATTCCACCAGTATATTTATTCAACATGGATTTGCAAGGTCTTTCTTTTAATACACGCTATATAAAGGACTCATTTGCCACTTTACATATTACTGCAAAACAATAACTTTCTTTACCTGACATGGTTCATAGGACAAATTGTGGCAAATTCACTGTAGGCTGCCTTAACTTTGTTAAGACTTTGTTCAAGTCTCTTAAGATGTGTTGAAAACAGGCAGCCAGGGTGGCTCAGTGGTTTAGCGTCGCCTTCAGTCCAGGGCGTGATCCTGGACACCCGGGATCAATTCCCACATGGGGCTCCCTGCATGGAGCCTGCTTCTCCCTCTGCCTGTGTCCTCTCTCTCTCTGTGTCTCTCATGAATAAATAAATAAAATCTTAAAAAAAAGATATATTGAAAACATATAAATAAATATATCCATAAATATAAACTATGAAAGTGTATATATGCATATAAATATATAATAGAAATATATAAATCTACTTGATTATATTTTTATTTAGTACATATCAATTAGGAGTAAGCATGACTTATATCCCTAGCAAAATTAGAATCATAAAACAAAATTTGCAAAAAAAAATATTTTTCATAGCACAAAGATACTTCTTTTCGCCAGCACAAATCTTCAAACTCTGTAAATATTACATCTTACCTACAGGACATTCCATCACACTTAGTGTTTCAAATAAAGATTTAACTGAGATTTAATTGGACACTTATAGAGTGTTATTGCTAATTGAAAATGGTACTTAAAGCATTTAATTTGAGGGACTGCTGATTTCTCTGATTAAAAATCTATCTCTGTGTAGACATAAGATCACATTATAATCTGTCTTATGTATTCAACATCAAGTTATCCCTTAGATAAATGGAAAGATTCATATTTCCATTTTTATTTTGAGAAAGTGATTTTCAATCATTTAATTGTTAATGCCTAAGAACTTCAAGATGCATTTTAATATTGTCTACTTGAAAATGTTATATTTATAATAAGTAAAGACCACTTAATGATAGTGTTATCTCCAGTGTATAGAGACAACAAATAATTTAGTACCAAGAACTTTCAATAAGGAGGTTCAAATATTCTCTTCTATCATTTTTTCATCAGGTAACCAAGGGGAAGGAAGCTAGTTTCTTTCAGTCTAGCACCTGGTCACAGAATGTAGCCTACAGGATAAATTCAGCATGCTGCCTGTTTTGTGTAGTCTGAGAACTTAGAAAGATTTTGAAAATTTTAAACAATAGTAGACTTTTTTCTTTTTAAAAATGTCTCTAGTTTTATTTTTAAAAGGTTACTTTTTTTTTCATTTTTATTCTTTATTTTTTACATCCACATGTTGATATTATGGCTCAGACTTAATCCCAAAGCCACATTGGGCTTTTTTGTTTTTATTTAAATTCCAGCCCATTAACATGAAGTGTAGTATTAGTTTCTGGCGTACAATAGAGTGATTCAACACTTCCATGCAATACCCGATGCTCATCGCAAGTGCCCTCTTTAATTCTCATCACCTGTTTAACCCATCCTATGGCCCACCTCCCCTCTGGTAACCATCAATTTGTTCTCAAGAGTCTATTTCTTGATTTGCCTCTTTTTTACCCCTTTGCTCATTTGTTCTGTTTCTTAAATTCCATGTATTAGTGAAATCATTTGGTGTTTGTCTCTCTCTCTGCTTGGCTTATTTCACTTAGCATAATACTCTCTAGCTCCATTTGCATCATTGCAACTGGCAAGATTTTGTTTTCGTGGCTGAGTAATATTCCTCCATGTGTATATACCACCACTTCTTTATCTATTCATCAGTCGATGGACGCTTGGGCTGCTTCCATAATTTGGCTACTGGAGATTATACTGCTGTAAACATTGCATTGTGTCCTTTGGGTAAATAACCTAGTAGTGTAACTGCTGACTCATAAGATAGTTCTATTTTCAACTTTTTTTAAAAGAATATTTTTTATTTTTTATTACACCATACACCAAATATTATTTTTATTTTTTCTATTTTCAACTTTTAAAAAAATATTTTTATTTATTTATTTGATAGAGAGGGCACATGCAGTGGGAAGGAATAGGGGCAGAGAGAGAAGCAGACTTCCCCCTGAGCAGAGACCCCAATGTGGGGCTCAATCTCAGGACCCTGAGATCATACCAGAGCTCAAGGCAAATGCTTAACCGACTTAGCCACCCAGGTACCCCTATTTTTAGCTTTCCAAGGGCCCTCCAAACTGTTTCCCACACAGTGATTGCACCAGTTTGCATTCCCACCAACACTGCAAGACACTTCCTCTTTCTCCACATTCTAGACAATGCTTGTTGTTTCCTGTTTTGTTAATTTAAGCCATTCTGACAAGTGTGAGGTAACATCTCTTTGTAGTTTTGATTTATAATTCCCTGATGATATGTGATGCTGAGCATATTTTCATGTGTCTATTTGTCTCCTTTGGAAAAATGTCTATTCATGTCTTCTCATTTTTTCATTATTTTTTTTTTTAAAGATTTTATTTATTTATTCATGATAGTCACACAGAGAGAGAGAGAGAGGCAGAGACACAGGCAGAGGGAGAAGCAGGCTCCATGCAGGGAGCCCGATGTGGGATTCGATCCCGGGTCTCCAGGATCGCGCCCTGGGCCAAAGGCAGGCGCCAAACCGCTGCGCCACCCAGGGATCCCTCATTTTTTCATTATAGTGTTCATTTTTGGGGGTGTTGAGTTTGATAAGTTCTTTATAAATTTTGGATATGAACACTTTATCAGATACATCATTTACATATCTTCTCCCATTCTGTAGGTTGCCTTTTAGTTTTGTTGTTTCCTTTGCTATGCAAAACTTTTTATTTTAATGAAGTCTTATTTTTGCTTTTGTTTTTCTTGCCTCTGGAGGTATATCTAGCAAGAAGTTGCTACAGCCAATGTCAAAGAAGTTGCTGCCTGTATTCTCCTATAGGATATTAATGGTTTTTTGTCTCACATTTAGGTCTTTCATCTGATTTTGAATTTGTTTTGTGTATGGTGTAAGAAAAGAGGTCCAGTTTCATTCTTTAACAGGTTGAAGTCCAGTTTTCCCAACATTTGTTGAACAGACTGTCTTTTTTTCCATTGGATACTCTTCCTGCTTTGCTGAAGATTAACTGACCATACAGTAATGGGTTCATGTCTGGGCTTTCTGTTCTATTGATCTGTGTGTCTATTTTTGTGCCAGGACCATATTGCTTTGATTTAAAGTGTAGTATAAAAAAATTAAAAGACTATGTGACAGAGACTGTATGTGGCTTGCAAAATGTAAAATATTTATTGTATGGTCCTTTACAAAAAAAATTTGCTGACTTCTGATCTAGTGTGCTGTTTCAAGATCAGACTCCTTCCTAAGTGCATGTCCTAAGGTGAGTTGCTTAAAACTCTTTGTGTCCCAGTTTCACCATCTGTAAAATGGGAGCAGTGATATATTCTAGGTCATAGGATCACTATGAAGATGTACGGATTTACACTTGTAAATGTCTTCAAATGTAGAGAAAAATTACAAATATTGGCTCTTGATAAATGTCTGATTGCAACATAATCTATAAAATAAGACACTTGAACTAAATGAGGACAATGGCAATCCTCAGATTTTACAGAAATAGTAACTTTTCAAATATTGTTGAGAGGCCTAAATAACATATCTGAATAAAATTAATGAAAGTTTATATATGCATGTGGGGTGCATGTGTATAGTTTTTTCATTCTAGCTACCATCTCCTTTGTGACTCCTGTATGCTAGCCGCCATGTGTTAATTATATGACTTCTGGCACATTTTGACTAGTCCTCAAAATAACTGTGACAAGAAGATTTTATCAGACCGTAATCCCTATAAAATAGTTTGAGATCAAGATATACATGGAGGGAGATTGTTGCAAAATGCTTCAAGGAACAAGACATGTAAAAAAATATATATGGACAATAGGATTGGGTTACAAAAGAGTGAACTATGATGCATTTGCAACCAAGACTTAGGACAGGTGGCTGTAAAGCGAGAGTAGCCAGACATTCGGATAAATTCATAACTGCAGCAATGGGGTCAGGCCTTTTTATCCCCACATGACTCCGTTTTCAGATGGTGCTGCCTTTGAGACAGGCAGATTTAAATCCCGCTAGTTGAGAGTTATTTCTGGAGAGAAACAAAATTGTAAAACTTTAGCTGGCAACATTCCTAGTAAATGGGATCCTCCTTGATCCTTGAGAGAGGATCTTTGTGGTATAAGACGGCATCCACTATAGCCTAGACCTCATGCAGCTCCACTTCACACAGCAAGCTGGCTTTGAGCACAGGTCTTTAAAATTCTGGTTTATCTCTTACCTGGGGAAATTTGCAGGGGGAAAAATAGTGAGACAAACTATAGCCTCAGTCTCAGCAGCTGGAAGTAAAATGTAAGTGATATTTATTATTTTCTCCTTTATGACCCCTTCTGGAGCCCCTTAGCATCAACTTGCACATTGACTAGTTTAGGTGCCTTATGTGGGATCTGAGTCCCTGAGTCTCTCTCAGGCTTTCGCTGGCACACCTACTCCTTAACCATCAAAATTGGTCAGTAAAATCCCAAGAGGTATTCCATGGGCCCAAACATATTTCCCTGTCTATCCCTTTATGTAACATTAACTCAACTTTATCCTGATGATCAAACATATTTCCCTCTGCCAGACTGGTTACTGCCCTCCTTGAGCTGTCTCTTGCAACAAAGAGCCTGAAGAGCCAGCATAATCACAATCAACCTGCCAGGACTTTTTGCAACAAACTACTCTTAAATTTATCGGAAAAGGCAAATAAACTACACTGGACAAACTGGTGTGGAAAAAGGGGGGGAGGGGCTAAAATGGAGAACTCATCTTACCTGATTTTGAAGCTTTTTACAAAACAACAGTAATTAGGAAAGTGTGGTTTTTATCTAAAGTTAGGCAAAGAGATCAAGGGAACAGATTAGAAGGTCCAGAAATAGACTGTATCTTAGTCCACTCAGGCTCCTATAGCAGGATACAACAGATCTGGTAATTTATAAAAAACAGAAATCTGGTGGATTTGGTGGCTGGGAAATTTAAGATCAAGATGCCAGCAGTTTCAATGTCTAGTGACAGCACACTTCTTAGAACATAGATGCACTGTGTCCTCACATGGGAAAGGGCAAGGGAGCTCTCTGGGGTCTTTTTTATAAGGGTACTAATGCCATTCATGAGGATTAAGCCCTCATTACCTACCAAAGAAAGACCCCACCTCCTAATACCATCACATTGAGGGTTGGATTTTTCACTACTTATTTCCATTAGAGTCCATCTAAATGACAAGGGTTAGCCATTTTATAGCTATTGAAAGAATTCTACGCAGCATGGAAAGATGTCTTTTAAATAAAAAAATCCAAAAAAAAATCCAAAAAACAGTATGGAAAGTCTGAAGCCATTAATGAAAAATATATGAAAATGCATATGTTAAAAATTCTAGAATATATATCAAAATGCTAACATCATTTTTTTGGGGGGGTTACAAATTGTGAGTAATCTTTGCATTTGTATTTGTATTTTTCTGTTTTTCTCAATTTCTTCTAAGTGGCCATTAATTACATTTCAAACAAAACAGTTTTTTCTAGTAGCACTGTTTTTAGGATTTTATTTATTTATTTGTTTATTTACTTATTTATTTTAGAAAGAGAGAGGGAGGGAACATACAGAGGAGAGGAGGAGGGGCTGAGAGGGAGA
Source organism: Canis lupus baileyi (assembly GCF_048164855.1). Lineage (NCBI taxonomy): Eukaryota > Metazoa > Chordata > Mammalia > Carnivora > Canidae > Canis > Canis lupus. The sequence goes on along the minus strand of NC_132872.1, from coordinate 28,199,291 downwards.
AAGAGGAAGGGAATCGCAAACAGACTTCCTGGTGAGTGCAGAGCCCCACACAGGGCTTGATCATGACCTTGTGGCAGGTCATGACTTGAGCTGAAACCAAGAGTTGGACACCTAACCCTCTGAGCCACCCAGGTGTCACATCCTAGTGGCTATTTTTATGTTAAATGTCCTAAACATATTATCTAGATTTGTATAGAACAAAATTTCTTAGATGTGTACTTAGATTGCCTCACATCAAGAAATTTTTAACCATAGAAGGGACTATATCAGGCTCTAAGTATTTGCTGCATGTCATATATTTCAAAATCTTTTTTTTTTTTTTGGAAGTGATGGGATTATATTTCCCCCATTGAAGTTAGACAGACCTTTATTGCTTTAGTTAATAAAATGTAAGTACCCATGAAATGTGATTCTTCCTGGTGGAAGCTTTAGGAACCAGACATGAAACGCCATGGCTCTTTTTTTTTTTTCCTTCTCAGCAATAATCCAATTGGTGGCTATTCCCTCAGCCCAGAACATGGAGATGGGAGACTACAGATCCAAGCTCTTAGCCAAACTACAAAGGATACATAAAATGAAGAAGAAATCACTCTTTGTGCTTTTAGCATATCTTTCCCTTCCTACCAAATAGAGATATTCCATAAAGAGATTTGTATATCAAATCTGTATATCAAATATATCAAATCTGTATATCAAATCTGTATATCAAATATATTTCTATTCTATATCTGTAACTGAATAGATAACTTTATTATAGATTACAGGGGTTTACTATAAAAAAACTTCCATGTTACCCTTCAAACAACTCTGAAAAAATTAATTTGAAAGTTAGGATACTTACATTTGAAGAGTGTTTGAGAGTGGACAGTATTAAATACAGCTTTTTTTCTCCCTCAATGGTTTAGTTAAATAATTAGCTGGTCTGTTATGATGTTATTTTTATAATATGAAGCAAAAAAGAATCAGGGAAATAGATGTTCAGAATAGATGAGACAGAAAAATTTTTGTAGTAATAACTGGCATTATGAAGCATATAACAAAATAAAGGAAATGACTTTACATGGGAAATGCACAAAAAAAGTAGATGTGAAAATGTATGAAGAGAAGTTGTTGTGTTGATGTATTTGAAGTAAAGATTCTTCCGGAAAAGTAGCCAAAGAAAAAATTACGTATTTAGAAAGAGTAGTTTGACATGTCTTATATAAAAGAAGTCAAAAACAAATAAGTAAATGATTTGTAATTTAAGTAAAGAAAAAATGACAAAGAATCAGTAGATGTAGTCAAATTATAAGTGAAGACATAACTTTCTTTTGTTTTTCATTTTTGTCTTGCTCTGATTTTCATCACCAACTTCCCTTCTTCCACAATTATAACCAGATATATGGTAACACCCTGGAATGATGATGATAAATTTTGTTTCTTTTGGCGTTTTGAATTTTCTTAATTGCAAAGATTTTTTATTGTAAATAAAATGATAGATTGTGTTTTGTTTCTTTTGTTGATAGTAGCTTTGCATGCCTGAAAAAGATATACAGCACGTAATTTAATTTTTTTATGTAAGTCTTACTGCTTAGTTTATTTTTAAATTTTTGTAAAGGATCACTTCATTATTCTTTATGTTCCTTATTATTCTTCTTTTATTTTATTTTTCTTTCTCCTCTTTTTTTTTTGGAAGTAAAAGATGAAAAAGAACTGATACAATCCAAGGTAACAAGAAGTTCAGAAATGTAGGAATATATTACCAATTCAATATAATATGAAAGAATATCATGATAATTTTTGACTGCTCAGGATAATTAAATTTTTGTTAAATTATTTTCCCAAGTAATCCCCTAAGCAACTATGAGAATATGGAAAAGCATATTTTTATAAACATTGTGACAATATTTTGTCTTGTTTTCATTTCGTTCCATTTATTTCCACTGAGAAATAGTTATTTCTCTGCTTAGAGTTCTGAGACATTGGTGAGCTAGACTCCAATCAAAAGTATCAGAAATACAACTTAAAGTCTGCAGAAGAATGCTTGCAGCAACATAGCAATAAGCTGGGCTGTTAAAAAATACACACACACACAGTCAATTAAGCCATTGGATAATAGATCTTTTGTGTTCAGGTAACTAAATAAGCTATTCATTTAAAATATTCATTAGACCTCCTTTGTTTTCATTCACATTCAAGGATTTCAAAGAAAATGACAATGTTACTGCTTTCTCTAAATGATCTTCTATTATGACTTATTGTAGAGCTCTATTTTACTCATCTGCTTATGATAATGATAATGCTGGTTTCTCTGAGGGTAATAAAAGGAAATTACATGAGACTTACTCTCATTCCCTTGTGATAATTCTTTTCTCTAGTCTACAGCATTCATACTTGAGAAAATGAAACCTAGTGCTTATTTTTATGTGGTGACTACCATCATAGTCATTTTAATGTAATCACATTATTTACCATCTGTTTTTTGTTTAGCCAAAATTGATTTTCTATATAGTTCATTTGGACACTTGAGACAAATAAGCTATTTATTTGTGTCAATTTAATGTCTTAGCTACTAGAATTTTAAAAAGAAAATATTTTTCACAGGACAATATATTTCAAATAGCCTTGGTTGCAATTGTTGAATTATGCCATTATATTTTATGATTCTTAAAAGGGGGATTATGTATATGGTTCATTATTTTTAAGGCCTTATATCATGATAAAAGTGACAATTCATTGTTTTAAAATGATCATTGATTTAAAAAAAAAAAAAGATGAGGCAGGGTATTTTCTAATGGCTGGAAGCTGTTTCACTTTACATGACCTTTTCCCAACTGGCTAATTCTGTCCTCACATAATATCAATGTAAGGAAAGTATAAGAATGGCTTTAATTGTTTCTCTATTGGACTACATTTGGCACTGTATAGTATAATACTGTGTAATAAATTATTTACTTATTAGTGTTGTGTCTGTCAACTAAAGACCACTAGGATCACATGGTTAGCCCAATGCAATTGGGTTGAATACTTTCTGCAACAAGAAGGATTTCACACTGTGGGGAATAGGAAGGAATATTAGTGAGCGAGGCTCCCATGCTGGTTTTTAAAGGATTTGAACGTGTGGCAGGTGAATTTTGGAGATGATTCAAAAAAGTGATGTTTTAGTGGGTTTGTTGTTGTTGTCTTGTTTTTTTTTTTGTTTTTTTTGTTTTTTTTTTTTTGCTTTTTGCTTTTTGCTTTTTGCTTTTTGTTTGCTGAATTGAATGCTCTCAGAAAGTAAGAATAATTCTATCATCAGTTGATTTAGTCTCATTCAGTGGATGGGAGAAATGGAGTGAGGTTAAAGCTGCAATCTGCAAAGAAGTAACAAATTAGCTGGAAAAAAAAGTTTTTTAGTCATATGTGTGATTTGCAAAGGGTTTTTGTTATTGCATGTGACCAGACATGCTTATAGAACAACCTTGTGTTTTTATCTGTTGCTCGGTGAAGTTATTTATCCTTAGCAGAAGAACACTGTGGTCTAGTTTTAGTCCCAGATCAGCCAGCAGATTTCAGGGTTAACTGCAATTCAATTTCTTATATGTACGCTCCCTATGATAATTGTTATGGACCAAACATTTATGTCTTTCCAATTTCATATGTTGAGGTTCTAACTCCCAAAGTAATAGTATAAGAAGGTGGGTCTTTGGGGAATTAATTAGGATTAAAGGAGGTCATGAGGGTGGAGTCCCCATAATGGTATTGCTGCTCTTTTAAAAAGAGGAAGACAAATCAGAGTATTCTTTCTCCATGTGAAGATACGGGAAGAAGGAAGCCATCTACAAGCCAAGAAGTAGGTTCTTATCAGACAGCAAATCTGCTGTCATCTTGATCTTGAACTTCCCAGACTTCAGAATTGTGAAAAATAAACCTCTGTTGTTTGTGCCACCCAGCCAATGGCATTTTGTCATAGCAGTTCAAGTTGACTAAAACAACCATCAAATGTTTAATTCTTATATGTTAAATTATTGTAAAAACTAGTAATCACCATATGACATCATGATTTATATTGACCTTTTGCATAAAATTATGATTGATGTCAATAATGATAATACCATTAATTAATTACCTGTTTAGGATTTTTTGTTTGTTTGTTTGTTTAGGATGTTTTGTGGTGTCACATGAATATTGATATGGTATAGCAAGTGAGAAATCAGTTTTTGCCCATAATGAACATATAATGTGACTCTTCCAGCCCGATAATATTTTTAAAAAATCACTCCCAGATTTTTTTTTATATCAGTCCTTATAGCACCCAGAAGAATATGTGTGTAAAAGAAGACAGAGAATAAAGGATATATAGTAATAAAGTCTATAAGGTTAGGGGAACAGAGCTACAAAATCAGAGGCATTTTAATAAAGGGGACCAAATATAAAAATAACATACACAGAAATAAAAGAGAATTCTGTATGAATCAGTGTTAAATATTCAGTAATTTAAAACTGTTATAAGTTTCTAAACAGACACAACACAGTTTAGATTGAGAGTCTTAAATAATAATGGCATACTGAAAAGTGAATGGGAGAGAGAATAGCATAGTTTTGATGATTGGGGCAAGAATAAATCAGGCAATTGTGGTTAAGGATTGTCACTATGCTTCTACTGATGTCGGTAGAGATTGATATCAGAACTCAATATATTTTTTCAATTCCTTAATATAAAATATAATTTCTCATTACAGGAATATTTTCAGTTTTTTTTTTTTTTAACAATGCACTTTGGGGTATACACAAATCCCAAGATCAAAAACCTTTGGAATGATAGTTAACTATATCCAATATCCCTGATAAGCATGGTTGCAAAACTCTCAATAAAATACTAGTATACCAAATATAACAGTATATTAAAAGAATCATTCGCCATGATCAAGTGGAATTTATTTCTGTTGCAAGAGTGGTTCAATATTTACAAATCAATCAGTGGACACATCACATTAATACAAGAAAGTAAGGATGCCTGGGTGGCTTACCAGTTGAGCATCTGCCTTTGACTCAGGACATGATCCTGGGGCCCGGGGATCCTCCCGCATCAGGCTCCTGTGGGGAGCCTGAGTCACCCTCTGCCTATGTCTCTGCCTTTCTCTGTGTGTCACTTATGAATATATAAATAAAATCTTTTTTTTAAAAATACAAGAAAGTGTAAGAACTATATGATCCTTTCAATAGGTCCAGAAAAAGCAATTTATGACATCCAATCCATTCGTGATGAAAACCCCCAACAAAGTAGGGTTAGAGTAGGGTTGGAGGGAATGTACCTCAACATCATAAAGGCCATTTATGAAAAACCCACAGCTAATATCATCCTAACTTGGGTAAAGCTGAGAGCTTTTCCTCTATGGTCAGGAACAAGATAGGGACATCCACTTTTGCCACTGATTTGACATAGTACTGGACATCTACTCACAGAAATCAAACAACTAAAAGAAACAAAAGACATCTAAATCAGCAAAGAAGAATTAAAGCTTTCACTATTTGCAGATGACATGAAGCTTTCACTATTTGCAGATGACATGAGATACTCTATGTAGAAACACAGAAGACTCCACCAAAGACCTACTAGTACTAATAAATGAATTCAGTAAAGTCACAAGACACAAAACCAACGTACAGAAATCTGTTGCATTTCTATATACCAATTATGAAGCAGTAGGAAGAGAAATCAAGGAATCAATTATATTTGCAATTACACCAAAACCCACAAGATACCTAGGAATAAACTTAACCCAAGAGGAGAAAGACCTGTACTCTGAAAACTATAAAACATTGATGAAAGAAATTGAAGAGGACACAAAGAAATGGAAAAACCTTCCATACTCATAGATTGGAGGAACAGATATTGTTAAAATGTCTATGTTACCAAAGGGAATCTACATATTTAATGCAATCCCTTTCAAACTACCAGCAGCATTTTTGACAGAGCTAGAACAAACAAATCTTAAAATTTGTATGAAATCACAAAAGACTCCAAAAAGCCAAAGCAACCTTGAAAAAGAAAAGCAAAGCTAGGGGCATCACAATTCCAGACTTTAAGATGTGGTACAAAGCTGTATTGATCAAAACAGTATGGTCCTATCACAAAAATAGATTCACAGATCAATAGAACAGAATAGAAAATCCAGACGCAAACCCACAACTATATGGTAAATTAATTTTCAACAAATCAGGAAATAATAACTAATGAAAAAAAGATAGTCTCTTAAACAAATGATGTTGGGGAAATTGGACAGCAACACGCAGAAGAATGAAACTGGACCACTTTCTTACATCATAGACAAAAATAAATTCAAAATGGATTAAGGTCTAAATGGGAGATAGGAAGCCATTACAATCCCAGAGGAGGGATGCCTCGGTAGTTCAGCAGTTGATCATCTGTCTTCAGCTCAGGGCATGATCCTGGGTCTTGGGATCGAGTCCCACTTCGAGGTCCCTGCAGAGAGCCTGCTTCTCCCTCTACCCTCTACCTCTCTGCCTCTCTGTGTGTCTTTCATGAATAAATAAATAAAATCTTTGAAAAAAACATCCCAGAGGAGAAATCAGGCAATAACTTCTTTGACATTGGCCATAGCACCTTCTTTCTAAATATGTCTCATGAGACAAGGGAAACAAAAGCAAAAATAAACTAGGACCCCATTAAAATAAAAAGCTTCTGCACAGTGAGAAAACAATCAATAGAACTAAAAGACAACCTACAGAATGGGAGAAGATATTTGCAAATGGCCTATCTGATAAAGGGCTAGTATCCAAGATCTATAAAGAACTTACAAAACTTAACACCCCCAAAAAACGAATAATCCAAATAAAATATGGGCAGAAGACATGAATAAACGTTTTTCTGAAGAAGACATACAGATGGCCAACAGACACGTGAAACGATACTCCACATGATTCATTCTCAGGGAAATACCAATCAAAATCACAATGAGATATCACCTCACACTTGTCAGAATTACTTAAATCAACAACACAAGATACAGCAAGTGTTGGCAAGGATGAGGAGGAGGGGAAACCCCTTGCACTGTTGGTGGGAATGCAAACTGGTGCAGCCATTCTGGAGAACAGTATGGAGGTTCCTCAAAAAGTTAAAAATAGAGCTACCCTATGACCTACAATTGCACTACCAGGTATTTACCCAAATAATACAAAAATACATGAAGGGATACATGCACCCCGATATTTATAGCACTATTATGTACAACAGCCAAATTATGGAAAGAGGTTAAATATCCATTGACTAATGTATAGATAAGGAAGAGGCAGTGAAATGTTACTCAGCCGTAAAAAAGAATGAAATCTTGCCTTCTGCAATGACGTAGGTAGAGTAGACATTATTATGCTATGTGAAATAAGTTAGTCCGGGAAGGACAAAAACCATATGTTTTCACTCATATGTGGAATTCAAGAAACAAAACAAATGAGCAAAGGGAAAAAAAAACAGAGACAAACCAAGAAACAGACTCTTATGAAAACAAACTGATGGCTAAGAGAGAAGTGGGGGGGGGATGGGTAAACAGATGATGTGGATTAAGGTGCGCACTTGTGATGAGCACTGGGTATTATATTGAACCACTGAATTGTATACCTGAAATTAATATTACACTGTAGGTTAAGTAACTGAAATTTAAATAAAAAAGTAAACAAATCAGATCAAGGTACTTGGGGTTGGGCATTCTAGATTTGAATTCTTGCTTCTGCAAATTAATACTAATATGACCTCAGTTAACATTGCAACATTAATTGTGTTTGTTCTTCTGTGAGAGGCACATAATTCTATGTGATAGGCAGGATTCTAAGATGGCTCGGCTTTCCCACCCCTTGATATGCATGCCTTGTGTAACCTTAGACCCTTGAGTAGAGACAATCTGTGAACACAGTGGGAAATCACTCCTTTGATTTTATGTTTTGTTATTTTTTTTAAAGATAAGTTGTTTTTTATTTATTTATTTATTTTTAGTTTTTTATTTATCTATGATAGTCACAGAGAGAGGGAGATGCAGAGACACAGGCAGAGGGAGAAGCAGGCTCCATGCACCGGGACCCCGACGTGGGATTCGATCCCGGGTCTCCAGGATCACGCCCTGGGCCAAAGGCAGGCGCCAAACCGCTGCGCCACCCAGGCATCCCTTATGTTTTGTTATATGCAGAGGTTTGGCAGATGTAATTAAGGTCTCAAGTCAATTGATCCTAAGTAGATCAAAAGGAAGATTATCCTGGGTGAAACTAACCTAATCAGACAAGTCTTTTAAAAGTAGGTCTAGAGGTCAAAGTTGGAAAGAGTTGAGAGATTTGAAGCAACAGTGCATAGTTGGAGAAACCTTGACATTATGAAGAACGTCATAGCCTTGATGGAGAAACCTTTGACATTATGAAGAGGGCCATGTGCCAAAAAGCAAGAATGCTCGAATAGCTGAGAGTTGTCTCTGACCAATAGCTACCCCCCCCCAAAAAAAAACACAGGGCTAGAAAACCACAAGGAGGTGAAACCTGCTAAGTCCAGCCAGCTGAGAAGACGATCTTTCCACAATCCAGCTTCTAGATAAAGATGCAACTGGCTGAGTGAGACCCCCCCAGAGAGGAGCCAGCTAACCCACATGTGGACCCCCGAACTAAGGGAGTCGTGAGATAATAAGTGTGTGTAATCTTCACCTACAATGTTTGTGGTAATATATTATGGAGAAGTAGGAAACGCTTACACCTTTTGGTCCTGACAGTGGGGTACCACCTTCACAAACACCTAAACACTCAGGAGTGGCTGTGGAATTGGAGAGTTTGGGGAGGCGGGGAAAATGGTGAGGACCTTGGCGGTGAGAGCCTACCTCATGTTAGAGAGAGCCTTGGGCGGAGCGTTCGTAGGGATGTGGCTTTAAGGACACTGTTGGTGCGGGCCCAGAAGGAATTGAGGACCATGTTTGTGCAACCTGGAAGAGGGGAGATCTTGGCTGTCAGGTGGCAGAAACCGAGCAAAACTGCTCTGCAGTTGTGTGGAAAATAGGTGTTGAAAGCTAGCAGCTTGGATACAAAGCGAAGGAGACTTCTAAGCAGTGCTGAAGGTTTCTACCTGGATGCCCCTTGTTGTTTAGGGTAAAGTTTAAGGAGAGAGAGAGAAAGCGAGGGGGAAAATCTGTTAAAAACAATAACCAGGACTGGAAGATTTGGGGGAAATTCTTAGTTTCCCCCATGACAAAAGATACTAAAAATCAGAAACAAATGTCAAATGCATGGCAAAAGGACAAGCCGAGTGTGTGACTCTACACTCTTTCGTTATAACCTCAAACAAGATTTTTGAAAATAAGGCACAGAACATCCAGTCTTTTCAAGAAAATTTGGAATATTCAGGCCTTTTCAAGAAATTATCGGTGTGCCTCATTGTTTGAATCACAGTAAAGGGCTTCTGGGAATTCAGCCATCTTAGCAGGAAGCAAAGATCATGTGGTACCTCAAAGCCGCATTGAGGATGAGGGTGTCTGAAAATAGCCTGTTTGGGACGCCAGGGTGAGCCCGGGTGGCTCAGTGGTTTAGCACCACCTTCAGCCCAGGGCCTGACCCTGGAGACCCGGGATCGAGTCCCACATTGGGCTCCCTGCATGGGGCCTGCTTCTCCCTCTGCCTGTGTCTCTGCATCTCTCTCTCTCTCTGTCTCTCATGAATAAATAAATAAAATATTTAAAAAATATATCCTGTTTGATATATTCCTCAGACTTATTTACTTATTCAGCTAGTTAAATGGTTAGATATTAAGTCAGTCTCTGAAAGAGAGCAAGAAAAATTGAAGTTGCAAATGTATAGACTGGGGGAAACCACAGGACCCTGGAATGCCATGATGTGGGTTTGGTTATATGTTCTGTGAGCAACGGGGAAACAAATGCAAGTTTTAAAAAGGAAGAAACATGGTCAGAATTCTACTTCAGGAGAGCTGACATGAAAAAAAAAAAAGTTGAACAGAACAGAGAGAATTGAGAGGCTAATAGAAAGCACCACAATAGTTCAAGAAGGAAGTAATTTACAATCTTTGCACAAAGACAGATGAAGTCTGTTCTGTTTTATCGCTTGTTTCGGTGACTTTTGTAGTAAATGCATGGTAACAACATGCCCTCAAAACTTGATAAGTGGCCAGCCCAGGTGGCTCAGCGGTTTAGTGCTGCCTTCAGCCCAGGTCATGATCCTGGAGACCTGGAATGAGTCCCACATCAGGCTCCCTGCATGGAGCCTGCTTCTCCCTCTGCCTGTGTCTCTGCCTCTTTCTCTCTCTCAGTCTCTCTCTCTCTCTCTCTCTCTGTGAGTGTCTCTCATGAATAAATAAATACAATCTTTAAAGATTGTAAAAACTTGATAAGTTTATCTTCTCTGAATTAAATTATAACCAATTATCATGCCATATTACACTGGAGGCCTGTGAAATTCAAAGATTTGACCCATCATAAGTAATATAAATCTATGCCTGCAGAATTTTAGGAAAATCCAAAATGCAATTGATATGACCAAGTTTTAGTCAGAGAATTGATTGTATTGAAATATTTAAGCTATGCTTAATCAATAGATACAGTAATATACCAATGGTGATGGTAAACTGGATCTCCCAGAGCATCAGGAAAAAGCTCTGCTATACAGCATTTGACAATTCCCATGGTTTAAATACTGCTACCCTGGATACTTTCAAGGTGCTTTAACAAGGAGTTAGCAAAATTTCTGAATATTTAGCAATCTTCTTTCCAGGATCTATCACAGCCAGCTCCAACATACCATTGCATTGTTATCTTAAAAAAAAAAAAAAAAGAGAGAGAGACTAGGAACTTATGGTGTTCAGCAGAGGAGAAAATACCTGTTTCCTTATTAGGGTTATTGATAGAAGAAGTGATTATCATATTGAAAAAAATAATTCCAAAAAAAATTGATTCCATGTAATCAACTCTTTTTTCTGTGATTCTGTGTTCATAAGAAAACATCTAATGATAATATGGAGTGTTTGTGTGTGTGCTTTTTGAGATGAAGAGAATGTGGTGATTGGTCGACAGCAAGAAGGTTGGCGGTATGCTGACCTATTTGTTAGTTATATTTGCTGCTACAAATACACTTACTGGTATTCTATTTTTTACCAGTGTCTCTTGTAAGTTTGATGTGTGCAAGGTTATTCTCCAGCCTCCTTGAATCCAACTCACTAGGGGGCACACACACACACACACACACAAAGGAATAGACCTTTGAAATGGGGAAACCTAGGCCTACATATTCTTTCCTGGGTTCAGCCAGAGATCTGGGTCGTGTCTATCACAAATGGGAAATAAAAAGTGAAAGACTATTATTGGATCACTTTAATAGTCACCACAGCTTAAGATTCATTGCATGAGATGGAACAGCTTTATTAATCCATTTTGAAAGAAGGTGGAAGACTTGAGGAAATGCTAATAAATATATGACTACTCTGAATTAACAAAACATATTTTTGAAGTATTTGTGATGAGAAATATTTGCAACTAAGTATGGGTAGTAAGTAAATCTCATAATGAAAAATTACTAATGATAAAATATGAATGTAGATATAGAAAACACATTGAAAAATGCAAAAACACCATGTAAAAGTAAGGTAACATTATTTAGGCTGCTTAAACTTATCTGAATCATTAAAGAATTATCCCCATCTTGAAAAGCAACTACAGAGTAGATAAGAGCATTTTGGATAAATGAGAACATTAATTTTTATACAAAAATGGCTATTTTTAGGCATGATATCATAGCCATATCTGCATGCAGAAGTCCTTTAAAAGTGAATTATGGTAACAATAGGCAGGATGAAGTTTCACAATGGACTTTTTAATCTTATAAAATATAAAGCAGATATGGAATGTTTCTTTTACATAATTCTTGGCACTATAGTTCTAGGAGAGAAGATAGCAAATGTTTTCCTTGGCATTTTTCTGAAATGTTTGAAAGTTAAACATGTTTTCTGAGCTCAGCAGACGAAATAAAATAAAAGCCTCATAGTTACTATTATGAAAGCAAATGGAAAGATGGGCTGCTGCGGAGGGGCAGCCAAGGCTTCTGAATAGGTCTGTGATGTAGTTGCCAGAACTCCGAAACATCAAATGCTCATCATGTACTTCACGCTTGTTATTGTGATTGTTTCATTAGGTCTTTATAAAAATATGTTTCCTGGGGTGCCTGGCTGGCTCAGTCGGTAGAGCATGTGACTCTTGATCTCAAGGTTGTGAGTTTATGCCTCATGTTGGGTGTAGAGATTACTTAAAAATAAAATCTTTAAAAACGCTTTTCCTTTATTTTAGCAATATAAAATCAAACAAGTGATATATTCAATATACAAACTACTGTATTTTCAGGCTAATTAAAATGAATTGATGCAGATTTTTCTGTAATAAAACAAAACCGTGTTTGTCATTAGTCAAATATTTATGATTTCTTCAAACACACAGAGTATCCTTTTGCCACTGATATAATTCTATCTTATTTTTCAGTGACAAAATATCTTCTTTGATAAATGATGGTATGTCCAGATGCAACACAAGATAGTCCCTCTCTTGCTTACTGTACAAATCTACTAACAGATCTTCACCTCAATTGTATAAAATATGTGAATAGGAAAATAAGTTGAGGTATACAGAGATTGGCTGACAGCACCAAGAGGGGAAAGTATTCAAGCCTCACTTTCCCCTGTTTTTGGCCTGCCTCTACTGCGTCTACAAAAAGTAAAAACTTGACTTACCGGACTCTTCCGTAGAAAGTTGACCTTATAGAAAAAGTCTCTAAATTATCTTCATTTATGATGCTCTTAATGCCTCTGTAATATTTTGAGGATACTTATACTGAAAAAACAAAAAACGAAAAACCCAACCACCCATAATTGTTTTGTTTATTAAGTACTTAGTCCCAATTATATATGTGTTTATGGTCTTAATTTAGTAGCTATGTATATTGTATATTGAAGAATGTATATTGAAGAATAAAATACTATTTCATTATGTCCTTAAATAACCTATGTACTAATGTGATGTGTGTGTCTGTTGTGCACTGAACAATTTGATTTGTTGCTTGATCTACAACAACTTGACTGTGAAGACAGGTTAATTATGCAAATGAAGACACATCCTTCACATAGTGAAACAGAAAGAATAAAAGAGCTACAGTCACTGCTGGCATAGTTGAGCCAGTCCTAGAGAGCTCATATGTTACGTGTTTAATATGTTAGAAAAATAAATTTTAAATTTTTTTAAAGATTTTATTTATTTATTCATAGAGACATAGAGAGAGAGAGAGGCAGAGACACAGGCAGAGGGAGAAGCAGGCTCCATGCAGGGAGCCTGACGTGGGACTCTATCCTAGGGTCTGCAGGATCAGGCCCTGGGCTGCAGGCGGCGCTAAACCGCTATCCCACCGGGGCTGCCCCAATATGTTAGAAAAATAAAGTCATTTTTATGTAGGCTTCTCTTAGCTGGTTTTTCAGTTATTTTGGTAACTGTATTGTTGTGGTTTTAAATAATGCTATCCTAACATTGGAAAAATTATATTATTATTTTTCCAGGTAATACTAACTTTTGGGTTCTTTCTTCCATTGTAAATTCTAACCGAATGCTGTTTCCATGAATGAATGTAACTTATGTAATAATTTTTGTCCTACTCCCTTCCTGAATTGCATTTTAGTAGTTCCATAAAATAAGTCTATAAATAAACCTATGTAAAAAAGCTTTTGTCCACATCACACCATATACTAGGATAATATGATCTGGATGGAAATAATATGGAAAGAAGAAATTAAAGACAAATAAAAACAGAAAATATGCAATTCAGTATAGACAAATGGCAAATTTTAAAATAACTAGGTATACCTATTTCAAAAGTAATCAAATTGTTTTATTTCTTAGTACTTCTTTCCAATTCTTTGTATCAGTGTTGAAAAAGGCCTAGAAAATTTCATCAACTACGTACAATATTATTTTGACTTTGTACCTCAGTTGACATACATAAGCAAAATTTTCACAATTAAATAACAATTAGGAAATTACAAAAAGAGATTAGAAACTATTATGAGAGATCAGATAGATCTACAGTAATATTTGAAAAATCAAGAATTGCTAGATTTTCCCCTCTTACACCTTTGGTGGGAATGTAAGCTGGTGCAGCCACTCTTGAAAACAGTGTAGAGGTTCCTCCAAAGGTTAAAATTAGAGCTACCCTATGATCCAGCAATTGCACTACTAGGGATTTACCCCAAAGATACAAATGTAGTGATCCAGAAGGGAATCTGCACCCCGGTGTTTATAGCAGCAATGTCCACAATAGCCAAACTGTGGAAGGAGCCACAATGTCCTTCACCAGATGAATGGATAAAGAAGATGTGATCTATATATACAATGGAATATTACTCAGCAGCCAAAAGAAAGAAAAGAAAAGAAAAAAAGAAAAGAAAAGAAAAGAAAAGAAAAGAAGAAGAAAGAAAGAAAGAAAGAAAGAAAGAAAGAAAGAAAGAAAGAAAGAAAGAAAGAAAGAAAGAAAAAAGAAAGAAATCTTGCCATTTGTGAAAATGTAGATGGAGCTACAGGATATTATGCTGAGTGAAATAGCTCAATCAGAGAAAGACATTATTAATTATCATATGATCTCACTCATATATGGAATTAAAGAAACAAAACAGAAGATCATAGGGGAATAGAGGAAGAAAAAAATCAGGACAAAATCAGAGAGGGAGACAAACCATAAAAGACTCAATCATAGGAAACAAACTCAGGGTTACTGGAGGCAGGGGGTGGGGCTGGGATGGGGTAACTGGGTGATGGACATTAAGGAGGGCACCTGATGTAATGAGCACTGGGTGTTATAAGACTAATGAGTCACTGACCTCTGTCTCAAAAACCAATAACACATTATATGTTAATTAATTGAATTTAAATAAAATTAAAAAAAAAGAATTGTTGGATTTTCATACTCCTTTAAGTGAAAAAAAATCATACTGCATAAAATTCTTCAGATAGTTCTTACTCTTCTTTAATTCATTTATTTACTTAGTTCAAAGATTATTTGTTAAAAATAGCAATCATAGCTATTTTTAACTGGGTGGCCCAGTCAGCTAAGTGTCCAACTCTTGGTTTCACTCCAGGTCAGGATCTCAGGGTGGTGGGATTGAGCTCTGTGTGGGGCTCCAGGCTGGACATAGAGTCTGTTTGGGGTTCTCTCCTTCCCTCCTCTCCCTTTGCCCCTCCCCTCATGCTCTTTCTCTCTCTGTCTCTCTAAAATAAATAAATCTTTTAAAATTGTAGCAATCATAGCATCTTTTTTTTTAATTCCTATAAGCTAACATTCCATCACCTCACATAGTTAGTTTTTTCTTGTGATGAGAACTTTTAAGACCTACACCCTTAGCATCTTTCAAAGATATGATGCAGTATTGTTCACTTTAGTTTCCATACTGTATTTCATATTTCCAGGACTAAGTTATCTTATAACTGGAAGCTGTGCCTTTTAACCACCTTGACATTTCACTGCCCCCCTCCCCACCTCTCATCCCTGGGAACCACCGATATGTACTCTGCAGCTACAAGTTTGGTTTTGTTTAGATTCCACACATAAGGGAAAGCATATCGTATTTTCTCTGTCTGACTTATTTCACTTAGTATAATGCCCTCAAGGAGTTTATCTTTTATGTTTTCTTTGAGGAGTTGTATAGCTTCAGGTCTTATATTCAAGCCTTTAATCCATTTTGAGTTGATTTTTGTGTGTAGCATAATACAGTGGCCCAATTTTATTCTTTGGCATATGGCTATCCAATTTTCTTAAATCCATTTACTGAAAAGACTTATTCTTTACCCATTGTATGTTCTTGGCTCTTTTGTTATAAATTCATTAACCATTATTGCATGGGTTTTTATTCCTGAACTTTCTTTTAGTTTTACTGATCTACGTCTCTTGTTTTTATGCCAGTGTTAGACTGTTTTGATTACTATAGTTTTGTAATAGTTTGAAATCAGGAAGTGTGTTGCCTCTGGCTTCACTCTTTTTTTTCTCAAAATTGATATAGCTCTTTGGGATCTTTTGTGGCTTCACTGAAACTTTAGGACTGTATTTTTATATTTTTGTGAAAAAAATGCCATTGTAATTTTGGTAGAGTTTGTATAGTATGGAAATTTTAACAACATTAATTCTCTCAACCCACAAGCATGGAAAAATGTCCTCCTTACAATAAATTGGTCTAATAAAAACATTAAAAATAAAATGGATCTTCTTTGCATTCTGGATCAGATTTCAATAGAATGATACACTTAACTGACATTAAAACAAAAACAAACAAACAAACAAAAAACATGACACAAACAAACAAAATCACCAGGTCTATTTCACTGCCAATATTTAAAATTTACCTTACACATAGATAAAATGTTGTCTCTCCCTGCAGCCATTTGAGTTTGGACAATTTCATAATAGTTACTCTACAACAAGATAACTCACAGTCATTTAGGCAATTGGTGGGAAAGCCCTTGAGTATTTGAATAACTTTTATTTCTGGATCACAGAATGGACAGACCTAAGTGATTTTCAACAAAATAAACAAAAAGCACTTACAGTTGGGAATTTTTCCCTTGATAGGATGAATGAGAAAGTACCAGTTATAATCCTACTCTTTTTTACTAGTCTTTAAAATTTTACACTGCATGAATATCTTTTTAATTTATTCTTATTTCTTTCAAAGATAACCTTTTGAATTTCAGTCTCTTCTGGCTGATTTCTGTATAGAAGAAAGGTACTGTTATTGCGTTCCCTTAGGAGATTTTCATTATTTTAATACAAATGGTGCCTGAATATTTTTTGAACAAGAATGTTTTCAATGATTAGCTTTTATTGACAGCAATAATAGCATAATTATATTAACGTGGTGACAGACTTCTGAAGCTAAAAGTACTGCTTATGGATCACTGATAATGAACATTGAAGTTACTCGATACAAACTGAAATAGTATTTGAAATTTTATTTAACCTCTTAAGCTTGACACTCAGAATATATTGGTTATGTCTCAACACATGGTTTAATATGATCATTTGAGGGGTGTGTGTGTGTATGAGAGAGAGAGAGAGATTTATTTTTTTGTTTCTCCACATGCATATTTCAATATAGTTGTTAGCTAATTCATAGATTCCAGAAGCATAAGCTTGTGCTTCAAAGAAAACACTAATAGTAACAACAAAAGAATAATGACAGGTAAAAGACTGTCATTCTACTTAAAATCTTTGGAAATTACTATAATTCAATAATACACAATCTAGTTTTAGGGATGCTTTAACATGCTTCCATAATATAAATGAATACTTAAGATTCTCAAAATAAGTTTTATATGAAGTTATATTTCATATCATCTTACTCAGGGCTAGGATATATGTGCTTTGTTTTAAAAAGCAAATATGGTATTGTTAATTCAGTCTCCACAAAGGAAACATTTGGTAACCCAGTCATGGAATGGTCAAATATAAGAGTCAGCCATACGCATCTGTATATGAAAGCTCTCCAATGCCACCAAACATATCTGCAATCAATAAATCTAGGATCAATTCATATTTTTCTTCTTGTCTCTGTCTGACCTTGAGAAAGTCACTTCAGTCTTAAAGTCTCAGGTTTATCATTTACAAAATAATACAGTGTGATTACATGATTCTAAGCCTCCCCAGCTTTAAAAACTGAATATAAATATTAAAATAGAAGTTCTAGAGAGAAATATATATAAATAAATACATATCCTAGTAATATTGTGGGAAAATTTAAATTCATTCTCAAAGTAGAAAATATTCAACTAGAATGCTCTCTAGAAGTTTGAACTCAAGGTAGAGTATTCTAAATTAACTATATATTTTCTTACAGCTTTAAGTTAAATTCCAGTTAGTTAACATACAGTGTTATGTCAGTCTCAGGTGTACAATACAATGATTCAACATTTCCATAGAGCATCGTTAGACTCTAAATAGATTATATATATTTTTAAAAACAGTATTCAAGTTTATTTTCTTTTTTGATTATAACAAGTACCAGACAAGATAAAAACAGGTGTGGTCATTAGTCTGTTGAGACTTTTCCCATGGAAGAATTATTTCTTCTGTTTGACTACCTGGATTCATGATATACCTCTGTTTGGTTTCAATTATGTCTTGAAGATCTAATGTCAATCACTTCTCCTTATAAAATGCTTTGCAAGATAGTTATTAAAGGCAAACCTGCCTCTGTTGGCCATCCAATCCCTGCTCCCCATGCAATTTCCTACATTGTGATAAATAAGACAGCAGCATATGATGCAACAACGAAACAGATTCCAAAGAAACTGTTGTAGTGTTTAAAAATCCCTTTAGATGTTTTATTAGTACAATAAAGAAGCAGCTTATTACATGGTATTTTAGAGGGAATTGCCAAAGTTTTCTAATTGCTATTCACTTGCAAGAGCCAAATGATAGTTTCTAGTAACTGAGCATAGAGTATAATAGACATGTAAAAAGCAATAGTTATTAAAATTCACTCTTTATAATAATAGGGAGCAAGCAGGTGTCTAAAGCATAAAGTGACAATAGAAAATAAAGAACATATTTGCAATTAGAAATTAGTAGTACATTTTATATGTAGATTTGTAAGGCATTCCATATGTAGCAAGCCAGTCTTTCTCTCTACACAAAACTACACAAAGACATAGTCACATACAAAAGATTTTTTTAATTTAACAAATGAATTAATAAAAACATGAGATTTAATTTAAGAAAATAGATGAAAAAACCTAATAACATATCATTTATTTGACTCAAAGTAATGTTTTATTAAGTGTTCATTTTTTACTCTCAGAATGTGTCTATAAAATATAAATATCAAGCATTTACCTGACTGATTACTAATTAAACCAGGAAAGCCCAATTTAAAACTTCTATATGTATTTAATCTTTAATAACATTATGTAAATTGGGAAGTAGCAAATTATTTGAATACAATGACTAGAATTGAGTGGATTATAGATAATAATATGAATTGTAACAGGCTTTCACAAATTTGCATTGTAGAAAATATACCACTTCATTTTATCATTATGACATTAAAAATAACTGAATAAATCACACGTTAGAATCCTGTTATCACTTTTGACTTGAAAGAATATTGTTTATTAATTTAAGAAAAAATATGTCTTATTTATGAAAGCAAGTGTGAGTTAGTCAGCAAGTCAAAGCTTTCCTCATCACATAAAAATTCTGTAAGCCCAGAATTTGCTTGCGTGGTCTAGCCAATTCGAGTTCACAGAGAGATTTAACGATGCCGCGAGTCCCCCCACTATGTGGATATACCCATTGGCCTTCCTCCTCCGGTGCTGTTCACTTCCCTTATTTTTTGTTATTTTTTGTTATGTAGACAAACACCTCTAGCCCAGCCAGCTGTCCTAACACCTATCTCTCTTTGTAGGTGAGGGATTCCAAAGAGAGCCAGAGCTGTCAAAGAAATAGTTTTCCTTAGTTGGTAAAGAAAGATAATAAAAGTTTATAATTCAATGTGTTTTCTTTCATCCTTATCGCAGTTTCTTTTACGTAAATGTGTATCAACTTACTGTGGGCTGGGGCAGGGGGGTGAGGGCAAGGAAGGGACAGTAGAGTCTGATTTTTCAAATTTTGTCCTTGAGAGGTCTCTGCTCTTCTGCTTAGATGATCATACTGTTTGACATTCTTTGTGCCATTACCAGGTTAGCTTGTCTCTCTGTGCCCACCAAAGTCTCTTTCACTAACTTAAAACTTGAGAAAAGAAAATTGCTGAGGAGACATGAGGTCTTGGGTCTTTATTCTTTTTTCCTCTAAGTGTTTGGCTCTAGTAAGGGGAATGAGAACAACTGGATATTAACCCAAGCTGACTTCACATTGAAATATGGTGTAGAATTTCTGACTTAACTAAGCTGGGATGGGGCCCAGCTAAGCTCGTTAGTGTTTAAGACAAATACGTCAAAGGCTGCCATTGTTGAGCTAAATAGAACATGGTTTTATCTTGAACCATGATATTTCTCAGCAATCTAGGGTGAGTACCATATTATTCCATCTTGTTGCAATCTTTAAAATACCAGAGAATGTGTGATTTAGCAATCACAGCCGTCTAACTGCTGACATATTCTGCTTCACTGGAAACCAATTAAGTGTTGCAGATACCGACTTGATGCCAAGGCTGGCTCTGACCACGTTCATGTTATTTGGTTTTCTCTGTACACCAGCAGCATCAGCATCACCTAGGAATTGGTTAGAAATGTGGAATCGTAGACCTACTCAATCAAAATCTTCATTTTTAACAAGATCCCTTAGTGATTCACATGCACATTAAATCTTGAGAGGCCCTACTCTAGTGACTATCACAACTGTGGTTGGGGAAATAATTCTTTGAACTCACCAGGAGTTCATTGTCAGAGTCTGCTTAACGGCATCATCGCGTCATTTTTGGCTCCCCAAGTTTGCAATTTTATTTAGGATCTGGATCATATAAGTATGTCTTTATTCACAGAGAGAGTCATTTAGAGCTGCCATTTCCTCATTTTCGGGTCTTATCAGTTTTACCAAGAGAGAGAATCCAGTGGTGATATTTATAGCTATTTGAGCCATCAGGTTTGCAAATTGGTCCCTCATGAACTTGATCCTAGCTCTTCCTTACACCCTAAGCCTTACTTTATCTGGGGATGGACTTTGGGGATACTTCTTCCACTATGAAATTATACATAAGATATTTTTTACCTTCATACTGAAGTGAGGTTACGAATTCTAGCATATGAATGACTTGGAAGTCCATTTTGCCATCAGCTCTTTCTAGAGCAGTATGGTGGTTTATTTCACTAACGGAACTTCTGTATTGCTTGATGTTCAAGTATTTCCTACAGCTTGACCATGGTAAGCCAGCATTTCTCTCCCTTTGAGAATGTCAATTTCTGTACTGTTTCAGTGACATGCTCCAATTACCTATTAAAATTTTTCAAGTTTCTGGACTTTATAAACAAATCCAGAGTTTATCTGACTGTAAGTTCCACAATGGCATTCAGGTCCCCAAATTTAACCCATCTGTGCTGGAGTAAGAGGACATTGTATTTTGCATTCCAAGCATATCTGATTTTAATCTTCATCATTTCTTCAGAGAAATTTAATGTTTTTAGGAAATTGGGTTTCTGTAAGTTTGTTTTAAAATAAAATCCTTCTAAAAGCTTCACAAGAAAGCAGTTAACCCTATATAACTTGCCTTTCTTCCTACTTGTTCTGGTTGAAATATAGGATTGTCCCAATATCTGTGAATTCAAAAGTTAAGAAAACTTCACTGGTACAGAACTTTTTAGTCATCCAAGTTTGTCTAATATCAAAAGAAAGCCCTTTTTGTGTCATGCAGCACATTTGAGTGGCCGCTACATGCCACTACAGGATTAGCTACGTAGGTGATTCATTTTCCAGAGAATTTCATCAAAAAAAAAAAAAAAGAGAGAGAGAGAGAGAGAGAGAGAATATTTTGTCTTCCAGTGTTTTCATTTGTTATACTATGTTTCTTTTGGGTTTGACCCTTTTAAGGATCAGAAAGAGGAAGCCAAGATTTGCTCAAATTAAGGGAGACATTTTAGGCCCTGATTGAAAGAATTTTCCCTCAGTATTGGGATGCTCATATTATTTATGAATGTGGCTAAAGGCTCTTTACTTCTGAGATAAAAAGATTTCTTTTAGAACTTCATATTCTATGATGATGACTTCAAGGCAAAATGCTGACATAAAGACACCTTTCTGTTACTCAAATTCTATTTCTTCTACTATTCTTTGCAGTATAAGTATTATTTAAAACTGACCATGTAATCAAATGCACAGTGTACTCAGAATATGAACTCACATTATAATATTTTATTTGAACAATTTCAGGTCTAGAACAATAATCATGATAATTTAGAAATATTTCAGTCAATCTTGGTCCATTTTATGAAAAACAGGATAAATATGTTTTCAGTATATCTTTCTTTTCTGATGAGTATTAATAAAGAATCTGGAAGAATGTTTGTTCCAAGTCAATTCTAATCACTTTACTACTTAGTAGTAATTCCTTCTATTCATTGAGAGTAGAAAGATTCAACTTTTAGCCATAGTTATGCGCAGTACAGAAATACAGTTACTCAAAATCATTCTCTATCATGTCAATATAAAATATCAGCAATATTGTATCTCATTGCAGGATGACTTGGCAAATCAAAATATATATCTCTACATATAATATGCATATATATGTATTATGATAGGAGAAATGTGGTTCTATCAATAAAGGCAACACTGCCTAAAAAGTAAAGTGAATTGCCAAATACTTTAGATATGACTGCAATAACATAAATTACTACTATAACTTCAAATGTTGTCTTTGATATATAACTTCTCATGTTGTCTTTGATAAGTATATAGTATATTCCTCATAGGATTTTAAATTTCTTGAAGGAATCCATATTTTCTCATGTTTTCATAACGTATAATATACTACAAATACCAAAAAAACCCCACTTTTATGAGTTAATGATTCCCTTAGATTATAAGTAAATATCTACTTTATGACTTATCCAAAACTCTACCTTTAAAATTCCTGAGCTTCTTTGAATCCAGTAACCACTCCTCCTCCTTTCTGCAACCCATGACAATTGGTCACATTTAGATTAGTTATTACTCAGCACTAAACCACATGTTTTTGAAAAGTAGACAAAAATAAAATATACAAATTAATTTTTTTTAGTTGTGAGACTTAAAGAGTATTCAGCAATCCCCAATTATTTCCTTCTCCCACTACTTTTATCAGTAATTCTACACAATTACCAATCACCTTTAACACCTTTTCTCATCCCTCTTTGACTGCAATGGATTAGTTTTGCCATCGACTTAACTAAGAAAATGAAAGATACTAATGAAATTTCCTTTACTTTTCCACTCCGCTTCTTAGGATTTACTCCATATACATTTCACTTGCCTTAGATATCAATCAATTGATTTGATAATTCCTAGTTTTTATTTGGAGTCCATGCCCTCCTATGTTCTTGGTGACTCTGCTCTATTAGCCATCTTTTCTCTTGCTTCTTTAATCTCTGTTGAAAGAAGAGTCCTGTTGATTCTACTTTTCAAATTAGTTCTTGGCCTTATTACTATGAATGCCAGTATCTTAGTCCAGAACCTCACTGTTCCTTATCTGAGATACTGTATTTAACATCCCCCTGAATCTTTACATCTAATTGCCTTTGAACCTTCCCCTACTTCATCCTCATCACTGCAATTAGAACGATTGTTCTAAAATTCAACCAAGAACTCTAAGCCTAATACAACTATCTCCCTAGCTTCATAGTTCCTACATATGTGATACAGACCCACAGTTCCAAGTTTCATAGCAGTGTTGGCACACACCATTGCATCTGACTAATTAAAACTCTTTGGCCTCTCATCCTCCATTGTTTCAACTCTCTTCCACACATCTTCACCTGACACTAACTTCAATTCATTCTTTGAATCCAACTTCTATTCTTCATATTTCTATCTATTCTTCAAATCCTGCCTTGACTCTGTAATTTTAATGTAATGCCACCTTTCTTGATTCCCATCACATTGTGTGAATATCTTTATCAGACCATATTATTTTGACATGTATTATTTAAAGTTGCCAAATGAGGACACATTTGTCTTTCTTGATGCTTTTTCTCTCTCTTCTCTATGTAGAACCCCCAGTGAATTTACCCAAGATGCTGAAACTAGAAGAGATATGCAGCAAATTAATAAAGTTTTTTGGCATAAATGTTTTTCGAAATCAGAATTGCCTTAATTTTAAATTCTCTGTGCTGAGAATTTTTGTTTTTTAATGATAAGGTATAATAGAAATAAGAAAAATATGTAATATAATTAACTACATACCATTTTTTCTTGTAATGAAGGTATTTTATTACCTCCAAAATGTATTTATTCAAATCAAAATAGTAAAACCCCATTATCCACATTATTAAAACACTTTTATACTAGTCTAAAATGGCCCTTTTAATACTGAGCTTATGTTCTCAAGTAAAATAGCAACAACAGACAATCAAGCATTAAATAAACATTAGTGTAAAGGGCATAAATGAATGCCTGACAGACGCAAATTCAGATGTCATGTAATTATTTGGTCTTACTTAAGTAGCCATTAGAATAACTTATATTTATTCTGGTCAAAATGAAGTATTCATTTTGTATTCATATTCATGAAGTAAGTAATGTTTACAGTTTATATCCCTCTTGAGCTCTGAGATATGTGACTGCTTGATTATTAAAGCATTTTGTAAATGTTGAAGATAGCTCTAGATATTTTCAAATAATTAGAAGGCAGCTATTTACAAAGATTTTTGTTTTATTTTTCACTAGCTGCTCTAGTGGAATTTAAATGGAAAGACTCATAGTTTTTAATATTTTCCTAATCAAATATAAAGCTCTTTTCATTACCATTGTATCTAATAGAGGGCATAAAAAATAAGAGGGAACTATTACTTATTGTTCAAAGTATAGGAATAAAACACACTCATAAGTATCAACCACTCCTCTGGAATATAATATATTTTATAATTCCCTCACTCTCCTAGGTTATCTATGTAGATATATTGCACATCTTGAGAATTAAAGGCTGGCATGGGTCTATGTCTCTGAATAGGGACTCCATTTGACAAAAATCTATGTTAGCATTAAGGAGACCAAGTGTCATTACGTAAACCCCCAGATTCTAAGAGAATTAAAGTTTGAATCTGATGTGTGTAAGCACATTAAATATGTCATTTTCTTCTTCTTTTCTCCAAGTATGAATTTCCTAACTGGTGCCTTATTTCTAATATTCCATCTACTGTGGGGCTGGCACATGGATGCTGCTTTGAGTGGCATCTTGTAGAGTTATGAACTGCACAAGTTGTATAGCTATATGTGGTAGCCCTGGTCTTAAAACATGTTCGTATTCTATATTAGCATTTGTTAAAGACTCTATAACAAGAAAAGGGCTAAAAACTGATAATTTTTCTTTTTCATTGTATATGCTAAAATTAGGGAAAATATGTATGACCTTAAAATAACGTAACTAGCTTTCAGAAGCATTTAAAAGCAAGATGACAACTCAGGACATTTTAAGTGCTATTTTAGAGGGTGCTTCATTAAGAAGTACTAGAAAATTGCTCATAATCCCCAAAAGACAAACATCAGAATTTTCCTATTTTGAACATATATACATTTTGAATTTCAATAACTATGAAATATTAGGGCTAATGAGTTGTTATAGCAAGATAGTAATGAGTAGTTGTGGAAGAATATGCTAAAATTAGGGAAAATATGTATGACCTTAAAATAACGTAACTAGCTTTCAGAAGCATTTAAAAGCAAGATGACAACTCAGGACATTTTAAGTGCTATTTTAGAGGGTGCTTCATTAAGAAGTACTAGAAAATTGCTCATAATCCCCAAAAGACAAACATCAGAATTTTCCTATTTTGAACATATATACATTTTGAATTTCAATAACTATGAAATATTAGGGCTAATGAGTTGTTATAGCAAGATAGTAATGAGTAGTTGTGGAAGACAAATGTTACTGTAATAAATAAAAGATTCATGGGATCCCTGGGTGGCGCAGCGGTTTGGCGCCTGCCTTTGGCCCAGGGCGCGATCCTGGAGACCCGGGATCGAATCCCACGTCGGGCTCCCGGTGCATGGAGCCTGCTTCTCCCTCTGCCTGTGTCTCTGCCTCTCTCTCTCTCTCTCTGTAACTATCATAAATAAATAAAAAAAAAAAAAAAAATTAAAAAAAAAAAAAAAAATAAAAGATTCATATATAATATTTTCATGAATGTGAATACTTTGCAACATGCTGCTGATAATATTCCCTAAGATTCCTCGAGTCAGACTGTCTCTTTTTTCTCATTTAACTGATTTATGAGACATGGCTACAAGGAAGAGATTCTCAAAGCTGACAGCCATGATTAAACATCATTTTAATTATTTCCAGTTATTAACATTTCTTAGACAGAAAGCAAAATTAAACATAGCAAGTCATACTTATTTGTTACAAGAATGAGTATCTTCATGAGACTCATATTTCCAACCAACTTCCAGATAACTTCATTGTTTTGATACTTCCTTTTCATCTCTTGCCTAGATTATTTTAGTATTTTTCTAATTCCATTTCTGCTGATAATGGGCACATTTTTTTATTCCAGTAATTATTTGAACTTTTAAATGTATATGCTTTTTTCCTCTTAAACAATATATATTAAATTATATTTTACTTTTTTCAGTTTAGAATATAAGATTCTTAGAAATCCATGAAGTGTCCTGACTGTAACAGACAAGAGGTCATGTAATATAGTGCTTAAAGCTTGGGCTCTGGAGTTAGACTGCAAAGTTTGAAATCCTTGCTCCAGTCCTTACCTATGGTATGACTGAGTAACTAACTTGACTTCCCTAATGCTTTTGTTTTTTCAAATGCTAAATGATATTGGCTATTTTACTACTTGCTATAAAAGGTTCTTTTGAAGAATAAAAGAAATTTCAAATCCCTTACCTCAATACATGGTATAAAGCAGCTATGCAATGACTGTTAGTCATATTATTCATATCTACTAATTAATTTATGAGAGTCTGTAATATTAATAATTCTGAGAAATATTTATAAATTCAAAAGTTTAAAACATGTAAGCCATATAAAACAGATGGCGACCAGGAAATAACAGAAAATTGTGTCGGCTACATATTAGAACTCTTCTTGCTCTTTACAGGTTAAAGGAACAGAGGGGAAAGTCATTGCTCACTCCTCTTGGGTGAATGTCTCTGCTTTCATTAAAGCTGGGTAACACCTTTAGAACTTAGATTTATGGAGTTCATGCCATTTATATGTGAAGGGGATAAGTCCATCTGGCATAAATCAATTCAGTCAGTCACCTTTGCTGATTGACTCATTATAAATATCACCACAAGCCAAAGGTACATGACAGAGAATAAATGAAAACCATTTATGAGAGCAGGCATGGAACAAAGAAACTGATTCAAAAAGCTGAAGAGCATTATACTCATAAATGTTTGTAAATGCATCTAAAAATGTGATTGGAAAATATTACATGTAATGCTTTATATTACAGATTTTCGTTAAGGGAGAAGAGGCTCCCATCAATGATAAAAATTCTCTTTTGGAGTGTAACTTCCATCTTTCTCAAGACAATTTCATAAATAATTAATTCGAAGGTGTAGCAAAGAATATATTAAATTCCACTAGGGCAAAATCTCTGGCACTCATCTACTGGTAGAAGTTTGTAAACCTCCATTTAAAGGCCAAATAAGAAGACGGTTAACACTAATGTCACATATTTTTTATCAGTAGCCTAGCAAATGTAGAAAGTACAATATAACTTTTTTTTTAAAAAACCAACTGAGGTAATGAGGCTTAGATTTTGGTGCTGGCTCTTCTATTAAAAGCTTTCAGAAACTGCCAGAAGTCACTAGTTCATTACAAACATTTATGTGATGCCTAATCTATGTCAGATTTTGTGCCACACATGGGGATTAAAAAACAAAAGTTCAGGGGATCCCTGGGTGGCTCAGCGGTTTAGTGCCTGACTTTGGCCCAGGGCGCGATCCTGGAGACCCGGGATCGAGTCCGGCGTCGGGCTCCCTGCATGGAGCCTGCTTCTCCCTCCTCCTGTGTCTCTGCCTCTCTCTCATTCTCTCTCTCTCTCTCTCTCTCTATGTCTATCATAAATGAATAAATAAATCTTTAAAAAAAATAAAAAACAAAAGTTCAGTCTCTGTCAAAGGAGGGAAGAGTGAGTAAATACATCTTAATAAGTACAAGGATGGAATCTTACTCATGATATGACAATGGCAGTTTAAACACTTCTGTGATTCCACATTCCCCCCACCTCCATCCATCTGGCTACAACCTGTTAATCTTTTATGATACGGCTCAAGATCCATTCTTCTCCATAAAACTCTTTTGATCTGTTCAGATGTAATTAAATGTTCTATGTGTCATGAACTTAGAGTTCTCTCCATACCCATCTTTGATCTTTCATAGTTCTGTAACACTATGTTGAAATTAGTTCTTTACATAGAAATCATTATCAACACTGCAATAAACCTATGAGTGCAATGGGTCTTATTTCCTTATCTCTTAGCATAAGACATAGCTGAAAGTAAGTACTTAGTGTATCTGTGCTGAATGAGCAAATGAATACATAAATGACATCTAACCCAGTCTAATCATGGTGATGTACAGCAAGTTTCCGAGGGTAATGATTATCTGAGCATTGAATATTGTGGTTGGGTATATGGTCCTAGAAATCAAGAACCATGTTTGGGCTCAGCATTAGCTCATGGGCTATTTTTAAAACCCTGGGTGTAAATGAGTCTGACTTGAGAAAGATAAGAAGAGGCCATGAAGCAGTCAAAGAAGAATGGTAATGTAAGCATTATGTAAGAAGGCAGAAATTCTAGTTAGCAAAGAGGTTGAGGACACAGGGGTTTTTTATGTTAGATTTGGTTTTTACTGTAGAGCACACCCATCAGGGCAAGGTGCTTCACACACAACTACAAATAATTTTTGGAAAAAAAGCTATAAAAAAAATAAAACTGCAACTGCTTTCGTTATGCAGTCCCAACTTGAATCGACGCTGGCAAAGGAGTTCTGGCCCCTGAGAGGGGCTTCTTGATGATGGCTGCCTCAGATTTCTGCAGCCTCTGGCCTGGGCCTCTGTGAGTCAAGGCCCTCCTGGGGTGGTGGCAGCCCAGAGACTGGGAGGGCCCCTGCTCTCAGCAGGCCTGTCTCTGCCATGGCTGGCAAGGAGTCATTCCTAATGACTCTAGATGTTCAAAACCTTATTAACCTTCGAGGATCTGAGAGGTGGAAACTGCCAAAGACTTTATTATCTTTTTCCTTTATTTCTTAAAAACCCCTTTCCCAGCTCCCACGCTCCTGAGGCAGAGGAGGCGCCAACCCAGTCTGCAGACCTGAGCTCTGTCCTTGAATGCATGCTACAGGCAGACAGAGGGCCTGGGCACACACCCCTTTCTATGGCGATGACTTGGAGAGAAGGCCCAAGCTGGCCAGTGTAGGAGAAAGGAAAGGGTTAGGAAAAAGCCAGGAGACCAAAGGAAAAAATAAAAACTCAAAAACTCAAACAAACAAACAAAAACCCTAACCATACACCACACCATAGACTAATATGGTGGCAGCAGAGAGCATAATGACAAAAGAGTTGGAAAATGGCCTCACTGAAAGGAAGATCTCTGTATAAAAGGCAATGACAGTTTTTTTGTGTGTCAAGTAAAAATAATATGGGGATAATCAAGGGTAGAGACATAAAATGAGTCTTCCTGTGGACATTAACCAAGAATGTTAAAGATGGAAAGTCTGGTGAGAGTAGATTTTAGTAAACCAGAAACCTAGTCACTTTGGGATATTCTTTTTTTTTTTAAGATTTTATTTATTTATTCAGGAGAAACAGGCAGAGACATAGGCAGAGGGTAGAAGAAGGCTCCCCACGGGAGAAGACTCAATCCCAGGACCCAGGGATCACTCCCCAAGCCAAAGGCAGATGCTCAACCACTGAGCCACCCAGGCATCCCTCACTTTGGGATCTTTTTAGTAGAAATAGTTTAAGGTATTCCAGAATATTTAGGGAAAACTGAATAGTATCTAGGGACATCTCTCTTGTATAGTACCCAGAAACCTTGCATTCTGATAACAATTGGAGATCAGGAAGGGGAGAAAGAGAAAGAGAGAGAGAGAGAGAGAGAGAGAGAGAGAAAGCAGGGAAGCAACAACTTTGTCAGTGATATCTGACACAACAGGACATGCTCAGCACCAAGAACTACACTTAGTTTCTTGAGCAGTGAAAAGATATGTCTGAACACTTTAAACCTGCTACCCTTAAGCTTCTTAAAGTCTAAATTCTAAGGATACTGGGATGAAGAAGGAGACAGTTGTAATAAGAGCTCCTACCTTTCCTGCCCTCTTGTTTCCTCCTTCATGATACTCCTCACTGCCTTCCAAAATAGCAGGACGCCAGAATAAAGATCATCTTCCTACAAGCCAGCCAGAGTTATAAGCATAAGACACTAATTATAGGCACATCCAGTAAGGAATATGAATTTTTAGCAAGCTCAGAGTTTCTGGTTATGTAAGTAGAGCATGGAACCTAAGAAATCTTTTAATGCAAAATGGTGAGTCTAGTCCAGGTGTCTCATCACACTACCTTCAAAGAAACATATGTGCCCTTTTTATTTTGTTGCCATTTGCCTTGATGAGGCATAAACAATAGTAGATTAAAAGCTGGTGCCATGGACAAATCAAGTGGGGGATAATTAAGTGTCCTAGCAGTCATTGTATTCTTTAATGCCACATGTTCAGTTAAAAAAAATTATTTAAAATTACTTTAAAACTTTTACTTAAAATAAAATATGTTTTGGGAAGCAGTAAAATTATTATTTTATTAAATCTCAACCTAAGCACACCTATTTTTAATATCCCTTGAGTTATTGTATTAAAACTATGATTGCCGAGAATAAAAAATATTTGTTTTATGATCCGTGTTCTCGGATGAACTTTTTTGTTTTGTTTCCATGAAGTATCATTTTTTACTTGAAAGAATGAGTGATAATAATGCCTTTCCAGGCTTTCTATTTGGCAGATTTCTTTTTTTTTTTTTTTTTGAAAATGAACAAAATAAATCTGTTGCTTAAAAAATGGCAGCACTTGTCAGTGATAATAAACTTTGAGCTTTCAAGTGAAATTTTGACCTTGGAAACTTGCATCCACCACTATTAGCCTGTATTAGCATCCAATACTTATCCAATACTTATAGACTTTTTATGAGGTTGCTTGACTTTTTAAAGGATCATTTTTTGATATTATATCATGAAATATATAGTACGAGAAGATCTATGCAATTTGCTAAATAGGCAATGGCCATTGCATAATATTTAGCAAATTGCATTAAAGAATACAATGACTGCTAGGACACTTAACTATCCCCCACTTGATTTGTCCATGGCACCAGCTTTTAATCTACTATTATGCAATGGCCGTTGCATAATATTTAGCAAATTGCATAGATCTTCTCGTACTATATGTTTCATGATATAATATCAAAAAATCCAAAATAATGCTTAGGGTAAATTATCTACTCAGAGTTCAAATGGACCATTTACCCAAAATTATAGAGAAAGACATTAAATATCTTTTAATGTAACAAACTATGAAAATTTTATTCATGTAGTTTCAGATTGATCAACACAACTAACCTGCAGGAAACTACCATTTATTGGGGCCCCTGAGTAGCTCAGTGGTTGTGATCTTGCAGTCCTGGGATCGAGCCCCACTTCAGGCTCCCTGCAAGGAGCCTGCTTTTTCCTCTGCCTGTGTGTCTGCCTCTCTCTCTCTGTGTCTCTCCTGAATAAATACATAGAATTAAAAAAAAAAAAGAGAGAGAGAGAGAGAGAAACTACCATTATGTTTTTGTTTTTGTGTAGTGGCAGAAATGTCTACAACTATCTGAAAAGACTATTCAAATGTATTTCCTTTCCCAACTACATATCTGTGTGATGCTAGATTCTTTCCTTATCTTTCAACGAATTAATATATCATAATAGAGTGAATGCAAGAGATTGAGCATCTATTTTCTGTTAAGCCATGTCTTTAAGAAATAAAGTGCAAAATGATATCGCTCTTCTCATTTATTTGTTTTTTGTTTGGAAAGTACATGTTTTTAAACAAGAGTGTTTCCATATAAAACGTTTATGATCATTTTTAATAAGTAAATACTTTTATATCCTAGTTTTTAAATCTTCAATATGGTAAATACCAATAGACAGAACTCCCATCAACTAAATCTCTTTGGGGGTTTTCAGTAATTTTTAAGAGTGTAAAGGGATCTTGAGACCAAAACATCTGACAACAATTATGCTAGAAAAATAAGAGAAGGGAAAGAACATGAACCTTTGAAAGTTGGCAGGATGCTGTGTTTTAAGTTGAAGGTCAGTTTAGTTGGAGAGGGTATAGAGTGTTACTCCAGTAAGCAAAGGAATAATAGATAAAAATAGCTTTATCTGAAAAACCACAGCTTAAGACTCAGGAAAGTTCAGGTTAGTGGTAGGGTGAACATACATTCTGGCTTGCCCAAAATGTCCAGTTTGTATGTGTCATTATACAGTTTCAGGTGTTCTTATGGTTACAAACAGGATCCTGTATAAATATATTGTTGTTTTAGCATAGGCTAAGTTGCCTGGTGATGGTAGGGACTTGTTACCAGGATTTAGAACACTATTTGAGGCAGGGGTAGCCTTAAACTATTGAGATGTTATATTCCTCAACTGTAACATGATTTTTTTTTTGAGCTATTGATATCACAGGAATTTTTTGGCTATAAAATTATACAAAATGCTTATCTTTCATATTCTGATGTGTTATCATTTACTTTTAAAGAAATTAAATACTATTTTAATAAATGGTATGACTTAGAAAATATGGGATCAATCCAAGTTTTGACTATTAATCATTCAATGACCATTGACAGGCCACTTACTTTCTTTAATAAACTATATTTCTTAGGATATTGTGAAAGCTAAACAATTAATGGTAAAGTTTGTGACATTGTTTTATGAATGCCATGCATAGTATTTGTTTAGGATGATGAAGGTTGATAAAGTTTTACATTAGTTTGTGCTACTTTTTAAATGGGGTAATTAAATGAAAGTGTAAAGGCATATCATTCAGATGAAAATTATTTTCTATTATTGCGAAACCTGAATGTGAGGTGGCAGTGTGCTAACATACTTAATGGAGGAAAAAGATGAACAGCTGTGAATAAGTCTGTGATAAAAAATATGCAAAGAAGGCAGAGTGAATTTAATTCAGACCTAAATCTGCCAATTTTAATTCACAGAGAGCACAACACCAAAGGCAGCCAGTTAATGAGAGTGTGAAGTGAAGAAGTAACACTTCTAGTGTTCACTTACCTAGAAAAAGGCATTCTCTCTATTGTTGAAGTATATAGTGGGTTGACACTTGACTAGGTAAACATACAGCAATTTTAAACAGAGTAGACTGGTGTAGACTCAAGGTCAACTTTTACAAATAAGGAATATCTATAATCTGTCTAAAGTGGCCTTATTTAACCAAGTTAAAAAGAAATTAGTGTTAGAGGCACTACGATATTGTAGAAGTTGTCCTACCAGCCTGTGAGCAAGAATTCATGGTGCATGCTTTCTGAGCCTGGAAACTGGTGTAGGCTCATCTTTCTTGCCCTTTAATTAGAACAGGATGCCTGCTTTCTCCATTGGTCACTGTGACCCTGAGATTTACCCGCAAAAGTACAATTAGAGACCAAAGTCTTAAATGTCTGGTTGAATTACCTCAAAGTTTACTGTACTTAAAAGATAAAAGAATATGAGATACTTATGATAGAGATAAGCTTGTGAACCTGGAAATGCTGTTAGGAGTTAGTTGAACAGTTGGGTAGTCAGGCCTGGGTCCTCAATAAGAAAACGTGGAGTCGGGATGCCTAAAACAAAGCAGCACTGACACCCTGTTTTGCAGCTTAGACTGGACCATCAGCAGGTGAACATTAACCTAACAGGTAGATGGATGCATGATCAAAGCCCTGATTGGCACAAATTAACACACCCTGGTTGCTTAAAATGGTCCCATGTCACTATTATGAGCTGAGGCAGGAAAGACATAAGTCCCCAGATGTCAGTCAAGAGGACCATCAGCATGTGAACATTAACCTAATAGGTAGAGCCAATTTTTAAATGATATTACATTTATTTGCCTAAATTACTGGATGTTAAAAAATATTAGGATTTATGTGAATCAACAAAATAAAGCCCTGTGCTGCATCTGTTCAAATCCGATTAGTATCTAATAGCGGATAGAAAACCAAAATATTACCCCTCCAAATCAAAATATTACACTACTTTCTGGTGATGATATTTTGGTTCTGATACCAAAAGCAGTAACAAAAGCAAAAATAAACAGTGACCATATAGTAAACTAAAAAACTTCTGAACAGCAAAGGAAACCATCAACAAAACAAAAAAAACAACCTTCGAATGAGAGAAGATATCTGCAAGTGATATATCTGAGAGGGGGTTAATGTCCAGAGTATTTAAAGAACTTATACATCTCAGGCTCCTGGGTGTCTTAGTGGTTGAACATCTGCCTTTGGCTCTTCCTCTGCCCATGTCTCTGCCTCTCTCTCTCTGTCTCTCATGAATAAATAAAATATTATAAAAACTACTTATACACCTCAATAGTAAAACAAAACCAATTCAATTAAAAAGTGGACAGAAGATCTGGATAGACATTTTCCCAAAGAAGACAACTAAAATATTAAAAAAAAAAAAAAAAAAAAAAAGGCAGCCCGGCTAGCTCAGCAGTTTAGCGCCCCCTTCAGCCCAGGGCCTGATCCTGGAGACTCAAGAT
Source organism: Canis lupus baileyi (assembly GCF_048164855.1). Classification (NCBI taxonomy): domain Eukaryota; kingdom Metazoa; phylum Chordata; class Mammalia; order Carnivora; family Canidae; genus Canis; species Canis lupus. Next base: position 28,164,820 of record NC_132872.1, on the reverse strand, counting down.
CGAGTCCCAGGTCAGGCTCCTTGGATGGGGCCTGCTTCTCCCTCTGCCTGTGTCTCTGCCTCTCTCTCTTTGTGTGTGTCTCTCATGAAAAATAAATAAATAAATAAATAAATAAATAAATAAATAAATAAATAAATAAATAAATAAGACATCCAGATGCCAACAGACACCTGAAAAGATGCTCACCAAAACTGAGCATAATGGAAATGCAAATCAAACCCACAGTGAGTTATCACCTTACACCTCTTAGAATGGCTATTGTCAAAAAGACCAGAAATAACAAGTGTTGATAAGGATGTGGAGAAAAGAGAATTCTTTTTTTTTTTTTTTTTCTTATGATAGTCACACGGAGGGAGAGAGAGAGAGAGGCAGAGACATAGGCAGAGGGAGAAGCAGGCTCCATGCACCGGGAGCCCGACGTGGGATTCGATCCCGGGTCTCCAGGATCGCGCCCTGGGCCAAAGGCAGGCGCTAAACCACTGCGCCACCCAGGGATCCCGAAAAGAGAATTCTTATGCACTGTTGGTGAGAAGGTAAATTGGTGCTGCCATAACTATTCTGAATCCAGAGTCAGATCTCCCACAAGAGATACTGGACTGAGCCTTTTGTGGACAAATGTTCTCATTTTGTGAACCTTTGCTTGTCTCCAGATTCTGTGCTTTCTTATGGAAATTTTAGTTAACAATGTTTCAAAACTATAACTGTCCATTCTTATAACAAATATTTTCATGCTGTCTTAGCCCTTTAAAAAATGATTTCCTAAATTTTACCTTTGAAAAAGCATAAATCTTTATTAAAAAAAAAAAAAAAAAACTATGGCCACTATGGAAAATAGTATGGAGTGTCTGCAAAATAATAAAGATGGAACCACCATATCATCCAGCAATTTCACATCTGGGCGTTTACCTGAGTTAAATGAAAACACTAACTTGAAAAGATACATGCACCCTCGCATTCATGGCAGTATTATTTACAATAGCCAAGATGTGGAGACAACCTAAGCGCCCCTTGACAGAGGAGTGATTAAAGAAAATGTGGTATATGCATATAATGGGCTATTAATTAGCCATAAAAAAGAATGAAATCTTGCCATTTGCAATAAGATAGACAAGCCTCGAAGGCACTAGGCTAAGTGAAATAAGTCAGAGGAAGACAAAAACTGCATACTTTCACTAATTTTACCTTATCAAAACATGTCTTAAATAGGAAGAAACATAGGATTCCTACTAGTGAATCACAGAATATGCTGAACCTGTTCTGTTCTAATGGCAAATAGGGATCATTGCAGCTGTTCCTTCCCTTCCTGTTGACTGTGCGTGAGTCAGCTTCTTAAAATTTAATAGCGTCAAAAAAAGCAATAGAATGATTCACAGATCAACTTGTTCTTCCTTGAATTTCCTGGCTAGGATTCCATTCCAAGGCCTTTGTGACTGTTCTTTCCACACCTAGAATATTCTTCCCATAGCTATACATATCATTTCCTCCCTCCCCTTACACTTTTGGCTCACATACCACTTTCTCAATAAGAACTTCCCAAACCACCACATTTAAAATAGCTACCAACCCTTCCCATGTATGTGAATCTTCCCCCCTTCCTGCTTTATGTTTCTCCATTGCACTCATTGCCATTTCAAGTAGTTCATACTTATTTATTTATTTCATTCCTGTCTTGCTAACTCTACTAGGGAGTAAGTTCTACGCAGAGTAGGATTTTTGTAGGATTTACTCACTGTGGTATACCCAATATGAAGTATAGAATTTGGCATATTGTAAGTATTAAGTCAATACCAGTTGAATGTATAAAAGCTTCCTGAGGGCAGCCATGTCTGAAAAAAAAAAAAAAAAAAAGAAAAGAAAGAAAAAAAGAAAGAAAGAAGAAATAAACTGGCGTGGGTCTTTCCTCACATTGACCATTAGGGTAATTCATTCCATCTCTACAGAAAAGAGAAAAAATAGTTCAGGCAAAATTCCTGAGTGTTTAGAGAAAATCCCTCTTCCCAGAAGCCAGCAGAGTTTGAAGCCTTCCTTTCACATTCTCCGGCTCCTTTTTCTCTGAAACCATGAGGGTTATCCATTAATATCCTCAACAATTTAGCTCAATGGCCTGGATTTTCTTCTCCCCCACAATCTGGTGAAAGATGCAGCGGTGCAAAACCATGGCTGTGAAACTCCACTTCCCAGCCAATCTTCTAACCGAAATCGAGATGAAAACCAGAAAGTTATTTTTAAAATTTTCTCAAATATTCAAAATGGGTTTGTCCCTACTTTGTCCTATAAAGATCAAATTTTTTTTCAAAAGGAAGCCTTCACAGAATATCATTCATGGATGTTTACTTTATACAGGATTACAGTGAAACAGCTGATGCATGTGACCCACCCAGAGCAAATGAGAAGTAGCATAGTTGAAGGAGTAAGAGTAGCTGGGACAGACCAATAAACACATGAAAGGTGACAGTACATTGCTCCCTCCTTTGTGGCTCCACTGGATCCTGCAACTCTTTCTTTTACAACAATTACCTTATTTGCTCTCCTACTTTTCCTCTGCATGAGACTGTGAGTCGCTTCAGTTGAAGGGTATATTCCATCACGTTGCCTGTGGTATATCCAGGGCCTAGCCCGGTGCCTGTCACATGGTGCTCAGTCTCTCTCATTTGAGTGGGTTTTAAGTAAATGAGTACATTTAAACTGGTAATTGATAATTGTCTCTGCACAGAGACGAGTCGATTCACCTGACCCAGTGGGAAATGCTTCGAAAGAGCTGCTGACAAATGGGTCTGCGGGGATACACTTCAGGGGAACCAAACGACCTTAGAAATCTGCCCCAAAGGATAGACAGGAGAGAAGCTACCAGCTTTCATGGCTGACATAGCCGTGTTCATACCTTCACACATGAGAACTGTCTGGATATCTTTCATTTTTAACATTTTCTTTTATTACAAAAAGTATGTGGCATCGTGGGCGGACTAACTAACCCCTTTTCTTTCAGTGTACGAGACAGAAAAACACCACTGACCGTGTTTCGTCTGGTTCTCTGTGTGCTGAAGATGCTCCTTGTTCTGGGCTGGGTTTTTTGGAGCTGGCATTTGGTGTACAGGGTACTTTTAGGGGACAACAAATTTGGAAGGGATAGAGAAGTAGAATTTGGGAGCAGAATCAAATTGTGATACGTGCCCATGAAGCACTCACGGGTCAAAACCATTGAGAGCCTGGGAGTAAATATTGGTATTTAAAACAGCTAATTTGGGACTCAGTGACCAGAGATTATAGCTGCTGCTTTGGTCTGTTATTGGACATGGGCTGTTCTGAGGAGGACCTGGGAGGACGGCTTTCTACACTCAAGTCAAATGCTGAAGGGGCTTGATTGCTGGAGCAACAAGTCTTTCCTTAAAGGGAAATCCCATGACATAGACTTCATTTGCAAGAGCCCAGTAGAGGGAAAAATAAATCCGGTATAACAAACTTTTCCTTGTCAGGGAAACATTCTCTGTCTTTCAAAACACACAGAACAAACACACAAATTAACTGGAATTGTTCATTCATTCCTAAGTGCAATCCTGATGTGAGATTTAGACCAACTGGCTTCCAATTATGAAATAACAGGGTCAAATAATGCCTTAAGTTTCAACAGTTATTTTCTTCCAAACAAACAAAAAAATTGATGAAGGCAACTTAGAGTGTTCTTTTAAAATGTTCACTAAAAGTAAAAATACAAAATACATATCTAAAAGAAAATTTACAGGGCGCTTGGCTGGCTTCAGCTCAGGTCATGGTCCCAGTGTCCTGGAATCATGACCCTCATTGGGCTCCCTGCTCAGAGGAGAATCTGCTTCTCCTTCTACCCCTCCCCACTGCTCGTGCTCTCTCTTTCACAAAAGCAGGTAAATAAAATCTTTAAAACTAAAAAAATAAAATAAAATAAAATCTTTAAAACTAATAAAAAAATGAAAAGAAAATTTACAAAAGCCAAGTAAAGTACAGTAGTTATCTTACAACCTCTGTTTCTTTCCAACTCTTTAAAGATCAATGATAATCCTTTGCTTTATTATTATAAATATTATTATAAATATTTTAATTAGAGAAATTTAAAAAATTAGAGAAATTTTATGAAAATGTATAGATGCAGATGTTAGAAAATTGCTGCCGCGGTGGGAATCAAATTCATTAGACAAACTAATTTGCTTTTTATTGTCAACTGAAATGCTGTTATTTTATGAGGAGGTAATGATATAAATTCAATGAATGACTACTTTTTAAAAAGAAAATTAAACTTGCACGTTTTGATTAAAAAGAAAAAAGAAGTTTTAATGAGTAAATGTTTCAGGCAGGAGATAAAATCTAATACATATCTATTATGTTTTTCACCTGGATCATGAAAAATATTCAAACAGTATACTTATAAACAAAATAGGTATCTACTGAAAAATTAAACTCATACCTTCAACTTTGTAGTTATTTATACGATGTGGACGAAGTATAATCATAGTCAAATTGCAACTTAGTGTAAATGCTGAGAATCAGCCACTAGAAACTGGGATGGCCTACTGGAAGCATCTACCCTGACTGGCCAATGCACACACTGCTAGTTTCTATCTATATGGAATGTCATCTGGCTTACAGAATTCCGTAAAAACATACTGGTGGCCCGCCATACCGACTGCTTGAAAAAGAATTCTGAGTTGTCATAACATGCATTGATTGTATAGAGAAATTATAAAACTTAAATCAAGACGATGTTTAGTATCAACCAGTCTGGTCATTAACACATCATATTTATTGAACCATAAGGTTTTCAGCTTATTGTAGTAAGCACAACTGATTTTTTAATTTTTTAATGAGAGAGTGAGAGAAAAAAATAAAGTGCTTTTTCATGGAGTAATTTATAATCCACTATACCGAAGATGACAATGACAAATAAAAACATATTTTATTCAATTTTTAAAATCAATCTACTCTGTATGCTGTACATTGTTTTTATATTAATACTCATTAAATATGAATTAAAACATTACTTTCACTTAAATGCATTCGATATGGTATAGAGAATAAAATCCAAGTTTCTCAATTTTCTGTGAATTTTATCAATCAGAGCCTCATGTACCAACAAACTAAATAAATAGTTCATTTTCCCCAGAATATACTCCAGGCTGTCTTACCTTTCTGTCCTTTTCATTCTAGTTATTTTTTGTGTACTGAACTGTTCTAATGTGTGCTTTTTCTCTACATTTCTAATCTTAATTATTCTTCAAAAACCAATGGAAATGCTGCTTATAAAGGTTTTCTGGTCCCTTGGCTGATATTGCTCTCTTATAACTTTGATCATCCAACCCACTTGTGCTCTTATACTATCTACTTTATACTAATTAAATTTTGTAAAACGTCATCTTCCTTACCAGAATAAAATCTCCATATTGTCATGAAGAGTTTATTTCCTGACTTTGTGTCCTACATAGCAATACCACAATGCCATTATCAATACTTAATGAATATTTATTGGAGGAATACGTTTATTACCCACAAGCATTGAATGAGTGTTGTGATATATAACTTGAAATTTAAACTCAGATTCATTTATAAATAGCCTTGTTTAATACCATATGGAAACTAACTTCTGATTAGATTACATGGAAAAGAGAGAACTAGTATGTGCATCTGCGTATACATTGTGCATCCAACAGACATACATTTAGTCTCAGTATCTTTAAGTGTTTTTATATTTAGGGTTTTATAATTTAGTAATTCAATTAACAGGTCACAAATATCCATAACCCATAATACCATGTAGATAAATAATAAAAAGCACTATTATCTTGAAATCCTTACATTTTTAATTTTTGACATTGTGAATGAAATACAAGAGCACTAATCAAGGAATATATGCTCTGACAAAGGTGACACTTATATGAAGGGAAAAGGAGAAAAATAATTAGAATGAATAAATACCTATATTCATTTGAAAATCAATTACTTTCCATCACTGTTTTAATCCAAAAGTCCATAAGAAAAATTAAAAGCAGTGCCATACACTCTTTCTGGGAATTTAAATATTTTAAAATCTGCAAGTCTTTGAGAAGGAATTCTATTTGCACCTATATATTCATTTCTACACATACATAAACACTCACACACACACACACATATATATTTACCTCATTTAGAATAAAATATGGTTTAGATTACATTTATACTATAAGAAACACTTGGTTATAGTTATTGTAAACTAACAAAATTGAAAGATCAGTGCAATTGTGAGCAATGTCCAGGAAATTGACAATCAATGGAAAAATGCATCCTAATGAAAACACAAACCAGATTAAGATAGTTCTTACTATATCTGGGGATACAGAGACATTTCATAAACTAAAATTCATGTGCATTATTAATATTTTGATTTACAGAACTCATCTATTTCCCAGGCCCCCAGGCACATGTAGTACAAGAACACCAATTTAATTAAGATAACATTTGAAATTCAAGAGCCAAGTTGGTCCCTTTTACATTAATAAGTTCTCCTTAAATAGATGCTATATATCAATTTCTGAAGGTTTACAAAGACAGAATTGTAAATGAGTTACAAATAACTGAGCCTGGGGTGAAAAAAATGATTGTCTTTGGGTGCTTCCTAATATCCTCATGGAGGAAGTTTCTTCTTTCTCTCAGGTGAGATATATCAGAAGTTTAACACCCTGGGGATCCCTGGGTGGCTCAGCAGTTTAGCACCTGCCTTTGGCTCAGGGCATGATCCTGGAGACCCGGGATTGAGTCCCATGTCGGGCTTCCTGCTTGGAGCCTGCTTCTCCGTCTGCCTGTGTCTCTGCCTCTCTATGTCTCTCATGAATAAATAAATAAAATCTTAAAAAAAAAAAAAAGAAGTTTAACATCCTGTAATAAAACTACCCAGCCACAGTCATTCATAACAAAGGAAAATACTTGGTTATGTAACAATGATTAAATTCTTTATTTACCCTTTGGGTTTTAGCTGTAAAATTCACACATAATCACTGCATATGGTTGTTTGGAAGGTGAATTAGTATTCACTAAATTCTTGAGATTCAAAAATTATGTTTTCAAATAATCTATATATAATATATAGTATGTGTTTATTATATATTTTATATATGTATATAGCATTTAGAGAATATGAACTAGGGCTAAGAAAACTGTTATTCATGAGTCTTTAAAAGTTCAAGTGAGGTCTTCAAATGATCAATACACACAGAGTCTATAACTCATCTTGTCCAAAAAGAGGTATTAAATAATACTTGAAATCTCTGGGAAATATAACCACAACAGTGTTAGTGACACTTTGGTACATATAGGAGAAGCTAAAAGTGGAATTAAGGCTTAACAGAAAACAGAAGGTTAATTTAAAATATTCCATTTGTTATGTGGCAGGTACAATTCTAAAGGAGGCTAATCAAGAACTCTCAGAGTAGCAATCCATATCGTGATCATTCAAAAAACCATTTAAAAGAAAAAACTTTATACAAGGAATATATGTATATTACTGATGACAATGAGCAGGTGCTTTAAAACATGAAGCATTTACTAAATTATGGTTTCACTCACCAGTTAAATCTAAAATCAAACACTCCTAACCTGACTCAAAATTTTATTATCAGTATTCTTAATGGAATATAACAAAGCAAAGACAGACATAGAAGACTTTACAACTTTACACTGAAAGTTAATAGAAGTTCTTGTATTCTGGTATATCTATCCACTAAAAAGAAATGAGCCATCAAGCCAGGAAAAAACGTGGAGGAAACTTAAAGGTCTGTTACTAAACAAAAGAAGCCGATCTTCAAAGGCTGCATACTGATGATCACGACCATATAATCACTAATCTTTCCACTCTTTTCAAAGTAAAGCTATTGAAACAGTGAAAAGATCAGTGGTTGTCCAGGCTTTGGTGAGAAGGAGCGAAGAATAAGTAGAGCACAGAGAATTTTCAGGGCAGTGAAACTATTCTTTATGATGCTGTACTGGGGGATAGATGTCATTATACATTTGTCAAAACCCATAGAAAGTCAACACCCTAACATAAACTATGGACTTTGGGTGGTAATGGTGTGACAGTGTCGGTTCGTTGATTGTAACAAATGTCCCACTCCTACGTGGGATGTTGGTGAGAGAAGGTATACGAGAACTCTCTACTTTCTGTTCAGTTTTGCTGTGACTCTAAAATTGCTTTTAAATATAAAGAAATTTATTTTTAAAAATAATCAAAATGATTATTTTAAAAATAATCAAAATATATTTTAAATAATAAATCAAAATAATCAAAATAATCAAAATCAATATACTATTTTAAAATATAATTTATTAAAAAAAATCAAAATAACAAAAACAGATTTTACAGAGACATGCATCTGGAAAATGATACTACCATCAGAGCTATGTAATAAAAATTGTATGTAAAGTTAGTGATTCGTTTTTCCCCGTCTTCTGATTTTAGGATAGTAGGTACTTTATAATTTACAAATCCCAAATTTGGTGAGACTATATATATATATATATATATATATATATATATATATATATAAAATATATAATAAACCATGAATATATATATATTAGGTAAGCCATTCAAGCAGTTTTTACTCATTAATATTCATAAATACACATAACAGTTTCATCAGAGATTTCAGTTTTTCTTTTCAGTTCGAATGTGGAGTATAGGAGGGCCTTTTGCTGTCGAAGTACAAGAAGCTGAGATCGTCCCAGTACTAGTACCTACATTTACCTGCTAGAAATAAAAATTAGTTAAGCAAAAATGGTTATCATATATATCTTCTCTCTTCCTTTTGAATGAACACAATGTTGCAAGAGTGATAGACCTAAAATAACAACCACCAAAAAAACCCCAAGACAGCTGTTGCCCATTTTTATTGGCAAATTCAGCAGAGAGGACATTGTCTTTGAATTGGGAGGTCATCAGAGTCAAGGTGGTGAAGACTGGTTTCCTTGAAGACTCTCTTTTAAATTTAGGTTTTAAAAGAAAAAAAAATAAATTTAGATTTTAAAGCATCTGCAGGTATAATATCTGCACAGCCCAGAGCACCCACACCTGCCATCTCCCTACGTTCATCCTCCCCTGACAACCAGCTCTCTTCACTGGCTGAAGTGGACAGAAAAGCTCTCGACAAATAGACCACCATCTGCACACTGGCCCTCTGTTTCAGACATAGAATCATTTCACTTTGTTAAAGGAAATTGGGAATTCTGGAGAGTTTCCTGACTCTATGTCTTGGCTGTCTTGGTTGTTCCTGTGGGTGACATGATCATGGTGGTGACACCGCCTGTGTTAGTATGCGGGGCCGCATTGTTGCCAGGTTGCATTGTTGCTGTTCCAGCTGCAACTGGCTGTGCATTTGTACCAGAGAAGTGGTGTGGTGGGGCGGGAAGAACTGAGCTGTCCGCAGGCAGAACTAACCAAAGGGGTGTAAATGTTCTAAAGGAGGCATTACTGTCAAACATTTATATTCACTTATGGTTATGGCAAACAAATGATATAATATACTCTTTATGAGTCATGTAATTTCAAATCTACATGTGTTTAGTCCACGAAAGTGTTTATTCTCCCTTTAAGGAATACTGAAAGCATGTCATCTCTCGATGAGAAGAATTTGCTGGGGTGGGGACATGTGGTCAATAGGGGACAAGGGAACTATTGATATAATTAATACAGTTATCTCCACACAGCTTCATAACTCATGGATTTTGAGAAACTCTGTAGTCAGCTAACTTGTACAGTTATGAGGAAGATTGTCTTTCATTGATACAGGGACTTCCTCTGAATTATTTTCAATAAAGACTTAGCCAAATTGAAACGATCTATTCTTAAATGTTCTGTTAATTCTCTGTCAAAATTAAATTATATGTGTGTGTGTGTGTGTGTGCACGCGCATTTCCCATTAGTCCTAGGAAGACATGAGCAAATATAGAGAACTTATTTGATGTCTATTGTGCAAAACCCCACATATATATTAATATGGTTTAAAGAGCAATCGAAAAATAATAATCAAGTAGCCTAACTAGCAATATCCAGGATAATCCAAGATTATATCCATATTTTATGTTCAGCTGATATTTAGCCTTAATTCCATATCTGAAGCATTTACATGAGTATATAGATTAGTGTTTGACTGAATTACAATGGGCAGGATAATGGTCATCCAAAGGTGTCCATGTCCCAATCCTCAGAACCTATAAATTGGTTATCTTACATGGCAATGGGAATTTTGTAGATGTGATTAAATTAAGGTTGTTGAGAAGGGGAGATTATGGTGCATTAGGTGGGTAGCGTGAGGATAAGGACAAAATTCCTTATAATTCAAGAAAGGGGTAGAGGGTCCAAGTCTGAGAGAGAATGAAAGGTGCTACACTGATAGCTTTGACGAGGTGCCAAAACCAAACAGTATAGGTGGCCTCTGGAAGCTGGGGAAAGAAAGGAAAGAACTCTTTCAAGGACTGAATCTCCAGGAGAAGGGCAAACACCTGCCAGGTCCTTGATTTTATCACAGTGAAAAGCATTTCAGATTTCTGATCTGCAGAACTATAAGGATAATGATTTTATGTTGCTTTAAGCCACTAAATTTGTGGTAATTTGTTACATCAACAAGGAACTAATACGAACATCTTTAGAATGCCGCCTCTATAACAAGCTTCCCCAAATTCATTCCTGGTGGCCAGTGTTCTTTTCTCTGCAGATGATCCTATATAAAATAAAGCAAAACAAAATAAATCCGGTTATTAATACAGTAATGGTGACTTCAGTGCTCCAGGCACTGTACTGAATGTAACATGCGATATCTCTGTTAATTACAGATTAGTTCTACTTTCACATGTGAAAACTGAGGCTCAGAGATTTTAAGCAGTTATTCCTACCCACGTTACTGATAAATGAGGGAACCAGGATTTTCAGTCCGATGATCTAGCTCCACATCTAAGTTGTCTTAATCATGAAGCATAATCCCTGTGGCTCTCTTGCTTAAGACACTAACCATTTTTGGAAGTCTCCTGAGGAATTAAAAAATATGCCCCCATGTACTAAACAAAAGCAAACATGCATATTCCTTGCATACAAATTAGAATTTTAACATATGCATGTCTAAAAAGAAATTAATTGATATGTGTTGTCTTAGTTCTGCTTTGATAGATATCAGAGACTTCTGAGGGGGATGGTAGGACTGAAAATAATAGAAATAGTTGAAATTCTGTTTAATGAATAGTATGATAATCTAATGCCCTCCCTAGGGCAGTGCGATTGAACAACATGCCATTTTTCTCCACAGGCAAAAATTGATATACCCCGTGAAGATATTAACCCAAAGAAAATTTGAACTTGGGGCATCAGGACCAATCAGTCTCAGGGGAGAAAGTTCTGGGCTGGATATCCTCGAGGGGACCCATTTCCCCAGTTTCTTCTCTTCTGAATAGTGACCAGTAGCATATTGACCACTATGGATTGGACCTTTCCATTCAAACCTTCTTCGGGTTCGAGTAGCTGCTCTCCTCTCTTGCACACTGATTCCTAGGACTGGTAACGGCTCTCTACTAGCTACGGGTTATTTAATTTTCCTTGTTTGATGCCTGTAAGCCTGTTTAACAATGTAAATAACCACACTATCGAACCTGTTTTCATTGATCGAGTTAGAGTGTTCTGTCATTATTTTTTTTCCCCAGAGTAGTGACTGATAAAAATTTAAAAAGGTAAATATTTTATAAATTTATCCTATATTATCTAAGTCTAGTATTTACTTTGATTTCTTGAATGCTAATGAAGTACATATTTTCCTAGACAAAAATAGAATTACTGAACATAAATAGGAAGATATTTTCATTAGTATTTGATCAAGCCTGTCTACTTCATAAACAAGAAAACTGATGTTTATACAGGCAGAGGGATTTTACCAACTTGGCTAAAAAGAAAGAGACAGACAGGAAGATAGGAAATAGAGACAGAACATGTAATGTCATGAAGGCTGTTTTTACGAATCAGACCATGTCAGATTTCCTCCACATACTCCTGACATTTGTAAGGTTTTCATTAACTTCTATAATTGGTTTTAATGCAATGAAATGAAAAAAAATTGTAATACGTATGGAAATAAGATATATATTTTAGTTTTAAGTGTAGGAAATGTAGGGTCATGATCATAAATATAAATTTTCATGACGTAATTAGGTGCAAATTACTATTAATTTGCATATCAATACAGAAGGAGGTTGAAATGATCAAACGCACAAGAGGAAAGTATGGTATATTTTTAATATATTGTTGAAAGTATACTAAACAATATTCAATGCAAAGTATTAATACTCATATAATTTCTGTCCATTTTTTAAAAGATTTTATTTATTTATTCAGGAGAGATACAGAGAGAGAGGTAGAGACACAGACCCCGGGATCACGACCTGAGCCAAAGACAGATGCTCAACCACTGAGCTACCCCGGTGCCCCTGTCCACTCCGTTCTTATTATCAAAGAGTGAATTGAGTTACATACATAATATAAGTTTTCAGGTTGGTAAAGTGACCAGCTAGAACGCTTATTAAAATGAAAAGCCAAAAGGAATTAGAAGACATTTAAAACTCTATTTCATCAATTTATTTTAAATTAGGTCTTGAAAGCTAACAATTAAGAAGCTTTGGATCAGAGGTGAAGGAACTATTGTTGTTGACCTTGATTAAGTTTGAAAATATTTATTGGGGTGATAGGAAGAAAAGTTTGGAGTCTCTTTCTGAGTGTCTAATTATTATCAGTATTTTCATAAATATTTTCCATGAAATTAAAACACATCAGATATGAGTTTAGATATGAGTTTTCTTTCACATAGATAAAGGCCATTTGTAATTAAAATAAGTGAGATTCTCTATAGAACAATTGGTTTAATGTCAAAGAAGGATATGGAAAATTCATTTTTCTCTATTAGAATTAAATGAAGTTGACATTATTTTTGCGAATTTAGACAATTACATTTCTAATATGGAAATGAGTAAATTATGTATTTCATTAGTTACTTTTGTTAAGTACCTTTCATATTATGGTTTTCTATTAAACATTATTCTCAGGAAAGTCTTGAAATAATTCTTAACGTACAGATTCTTATAGTTGATCAAAAACTGGTAGTAATACCTCATAGAAAATAAGCAAAAGGAGTTTGCTTTAAGAAATCCAAGACCAAGGATGAAATTGCTTTCTTAATGTTTTGTTGGAAAGTAGCCTGAATTTTTCCAAATGCAATTTAGGTATAGAAAAAAGCGTTTTTCTGGACCTAAATAAAAAAATTGCATAGTTCCAAGTGAAAATCCAGTTTCTTCTAAAACTGCTCTTATTTCTAAAATAATTTTCCTAGAAGCATATGTGTTTATTTGTATTGAGTAAATTTTAAAATGGGCTACCATACCATTATGTTTGGTCATTATTTTAAAATCTGCTTGAAAAATAGACACTTGAAAAGGACCAAATATAATTGTGAAAAATTATAGTTAGGAAATTCTATACAACAAATTCTTCTCTGCAAGTTCAGTAAATTAAAACATTTATATTAAATAAATAATTGTATTTAATTTCCAAAGTCAAGAGCTAAATTAAAATTTAATTTCAGTTGGGATGCCTGGGTGGCTCAGTGGTTGGGTGCCTCTCTTCAGCCCAGAGCATGATCCCGGATTCCCGGGATTGGATCCAGTCCCACATCGGACTCCCTGCAGGGACCCTGCTTCTCCCTCTGCCTATGTCTCTGCCTCTCTCTCTGTGTCTCTCATGAATAAATAAAATCTTAAAAAAAAAAGGAATTTAATTTCAGTCTGAGTCTTTTAGATCTTACATTTAATAGCCAGTAGATTTTAAAAACATGTATTTTTCACTATTATATACTGTGCTTTTATTTTTTTAGATTCTTAGGCTAAAAAAGTCTTTGCCATTTTAAATAAAATATAACAGTGATTTATATTTTATTTTTCGTCAGACATATTTATATGTAATATACTTGTTTTAAGCAAAGGAATGCAGCATGTTTGTTATTAGTTTGCTTGGATGGCTCTAACAAAGTACCACAGAACTAGTATGCAGTCTAGCGGATATTGATTATCTCACAGTTCTGGAAACTTAGAAGTTCTGAGATCAAGGTGCGGACACAGTTGGTTTCTTCTGATGGCATGGCATGTTAGGATCTGTTCCATGCCTCTCTGCTAGCTTCTGGTGGTATGCTGGAAATTTTTGGCATTCTTCGGCCTGTAAATGTATCACTCTGATATCTGCCTTCATGTTGACATGGTTCCTGCCCGTATGCATGTTTCTCTGTGTCGAAATCTTCCCCTGGTTTGTAAGGATACAGTCATACTGGATCAGAGGCACTACTAATGGCCTCATCTTAACTTGATCATTTGCAAAGACCCCATTTTGAAATAAGGTCATATTCACAGTTACTGGGGGTTAGGACTTCACATCTTTTGCAGGAGACACAACTTAACCCATAACAATATTTCAGAATGACTAATCAAGCAATCAGCTAGAAGCACTATCTGTAATAAGAGCTGTGAGAAAGAGAAAAAAATATATAAAATGTGACCTTATGACTTAGCACATTTATAATCTGAATTTGAAGGTAAGAATTGTCTGCATGCAAAATGAGAAATCAGAGAATAATGACTTCAAGTCAAGGGAAAAAATTGGTGAGGGGTGGCCTGCTTCTGTGTCTTTCTTAGCTTCCATAAACTTATGTTACTTACAGATGTGATGCAAATAATAAGAGCACCTGCCTTATCATGTTGCTGTGAAAATAAAATGCATTAACTAAGCAAAGATATCAGCAATATGCCCAGGTTATAATAAAGGGTTTACTTAATAATAATAATAATAATAATAACCATAATAATATAGCAGTAGCAATAATAAATCAAGAGCAATCGATGACCACCAAATTTTAGGTGGTTAAGTCATTAAAAATTAGATATCGGTGTGCAGTGGTATATTTCACAAAGGCTTCACAGTGCACGGAGTGAGGGTATTAATTGTGTTGATAGTTACTAAAACCAGTACAAATTCAGAATGCAGCATCTCTACTTGGCTTTTCTCACACACTCTGCTTTGCTTTTGAGTGCAGCAACTTATGAATCATCCTTACAAGTTAACAAGGTTTTCTGATAAATCACTGAGGGCATATTCCCCTTGAAATACTACTGCTCATATATGCAGCTAGTTTATTTGGATCCCATAAATTCTTTGGTCTAATTGGATAAAGGGTGAAATATTACTCAAAATCAAAAGAAAAAATGATTTTTTATGCATCAAAGAACAAAATTTAATGTGGTATTGAATATAATGTTTAAACCAATTTTACTGATAATTTGAAAGAATATTGAATATACTATAGGTGAAGAACACATTAATCCATCAGTTCTTTATCAGAGCAGTATTATAACTTTCCATCTGTTTTAATTTGTGTCTTTTACTCAGACATATTATCTAATTAGTTAGCAATTATGCTCTGGTCTGTGGTGTCTAAAAGTGCCATGAAAAAAGTTTAAATAATTCAACTTCAGTTGTAAAATTGCAATAAGCCAGGGTAGATTTTAAATTTGAAATTCAATTTCAACCTGGTCACAGACCGTAATAGAGAGCATAATGGAAGTGCTATGGCACCAGAGATGTTTTATTATTTATCATGGAATGTAAATGACATGCTGCACACCATCAACATAAGCAATTCACAGAAACTATATTATGGGCCTGAGAGTTATTTATTACAATAGGTGTTGGACTAGCATTGAAGGGTGAGGGTTTGCACTGTTCTATGAAATTGTATTTATTCTTTCCATCCACCAAGGTCACTCTAAGTGTTCACTGTTTTCAAATGATCTGTTAGTGTATAACATACATATTTCACTAAAAGTTGATTTTCCTCCTGCCTCTTTTTTGGACGCATCCCTTACAGTGAAGTTTCTTACATTGCTGGGATCAAGTTCCATGAACCAGTCCTGGATCTAGGTCATCACCTCAAAATTTGAAAAGGCACAGCAGTAAGTTTAAACATATTGCAAGGAGGACCACAGAGCTCCTTCCACATATGACACAGTCTTTGTACATGTGTACATGTACAAATAGTAGTATTTCTATAATCTAGAAATGATTATATCTTGGGAGGAAACGTAGCACTAGAACACACTAAGAGAATAAAGTACATAACTATAATTGGTATTTCATTCATTTAGAAGTAAAAATAAACTTTTCCACGAATTGCAATGCTTCTATTATCTAAATTGGAAGCTCATAAACCACATCTTCTTTATCCATTCATCTTTCTAACTCTGGGAAACGAACTAGGGGTGGTAGAAGGGGAGGAGGGCGGGGAGTGGGAGTGAATGGGTGACGGGCACTGGGGGTTATTCTGTATGTTAGTAAATTGAACACCAATAAAAAATAAATTAAAAATAAATAAATAAATAAATAAATAAATAAATAAATAAATAAATTGGAAGCTCTTTCTAGTATCACTACATATGGAGAACCAAATAATAATTAGTAGGATTCCTTTTTTTTTTTAAGTAGGATTCCTTATAAAGCATCAATCTACAGCAAAAGGAAATGACTATTTTATTTTATTTTATTTATTTTTTAAAGATTTTATTTATTTATTCATGAGAGACAGAGAGAGAGAGTCAGAGACACAGGCAGAGGGAGAAGCCAGCTCCATGCAGGGAGCCTGTCCTGGGACCCGATCCTGGGTCTCCAGGATCACGCCCTGAACTGAAGGCAGGTGCTAAACTGCTGAGCCACCCAGACTGCCTGGAAATGACTATTTTAAAGAAATATTACAATCAGGCAATTATGAATCTTGTAAAAGAAGTTTTATCCTTTTTCCTGAAAACACAGTGTCTCTTTATCCTGAATTTTAATGAACAAATTGTTCATTTTTGAGCCAAGCCTTCCATATTCTGATTCATCCAGATAATCTCTTTTAATCACATATAATTTTTGAATCAGGGTTTAATAGGATAAATTTCCTCATGTGACACTATTACCATACTCTGTACATTTTTCATATTAAAATTAGGTCACTTGGATTAGAGTTTTGGGAATCCAAGACTTTAAAATTTCTTTCTTTTTTCAATTTTTTTTAAATATAATTTTTTAAAATTTCTTTCATTCAGTCAATTGGATGGCTAACCACGTTGGTGCACGGATTTTAAAAGTTTAAATCTCAGGGGTTACCTCTTACTATATAACAATGAGAGTATATTTGTCTGCAGGACTTCAGATTGAGTACAAAAAAAAATGTGTCCTAGGATATTATAAAAGCACAAAATCCCATCAAAAGGCAAAGACAAAGATGAAAGAAATAAGAATTTACAGTGCAAGGCAATACAACCACAACCTCTACAATCGTAAGATTTCAACTATCCAGCAGTTAATATTGAGTGACAAATTAAATAAACATAATTTCACTTCTGAAATAATTTCATAATGGAAATTCAGATTGAGTCATGTTTGGATTAGGGATAGAGAAGTCACTCAGAAAATACATCTACACATCAGAAAATGATTATTATTCCTTGGGGTATTATATATTGAATTTGTAAATTACTAGATCTGCCCTAGTCTTTAGGAAAGATTTAAAAACAAAATTTCACTGCGTTAGAAGCAACAGCTAATATGTTTTAATTTAAAACCATCTTCTTCATTATTCTTTTGAGAATTTTCTTAATATTTTATTTTATTTTTTATTTTTTATTTTTAAAAGATTTTATTTATTTATTAGTGAGAGACAGAGAGAGAGAGAGAGAGAGAGAGAGGCAGAGACACAGGCAGAGGGAGAAACAGGGTCCATGCAGGGAGCCCGATGCAAGACTCCAGTGACTAAGGATCATGCCCTGGGCCAAAGGCAGACGCCCAACCACTGAGCCACCCAGGTGTCCATCTTAATATTTTAGAAAAAAAGACTTCCCATAGTCATCATGTACTTTCTTCTTTAAATTAAAGTTGAGCATCAAAATAATCTCAAATATTCAGCTTAAATACCAAATTACATACACTACATTCCTTATTACATGTTTATTTATTTGAGACAGAGCATGAGCAAGTGAGCAGGGGAGGGGCAGTGGGAGAGGGAGAGAGAGAATCTCAAGGAGGCTCCACACTCGGCACAGAGCCCAATGCAGGGCTTGATCTCATGACCTCAAGATCATGACCTGAGCCAAAACCAAGATCAGACTCAACTGACTGAGCTACCCAGGTGCCCCCCAAGTATGTTTATGGTAGCATTATATTTAATATATTGAAGGGGGCATTCTGCTTTGGAGAAAACTCAGGGTAACTTTTAATGGCATGGTATATTTGATCATTTATAAATAATACCAAAGGTAGTCGTAGCTAAGATTTTAAAATATTATATTCTTCAATTTCTCCAAGCAGTCCTTAAGTCAAGCTCCCTCTTTCTGTGTAATAAAACAATTTTGACATAGCAATATATATATATATACATATATAACATAGAAACACATATTTATGACATAGATATATTCTATATGTTAAATATAGTTTATTCTCTAAACGTTAATATGGGACAGTGAATTGATTTAAATAGTGCTACCTCCCTACCTCTCATTCCTATGCATCAATCTGCTGGATAGATAAACCGGGGATGATAAACTATGAGGCTACTGTTTTGAACTGGCAAGGATGCTAAAGAAAATGTAAAAGTAGATGCAGTGCAGAAATAATCTTTCTTAATTTGCTCCATCACATATCAAGTAGGATTAATAGGCTAGAAGCCCTTGCATTTATTATAATGCTCTGACATTCCATCTATCACATTGGAATTTCCTCAGGAAGGTGAAAACAGCACATCTCCTTCAATTTATCTTGTGATATAGTATAAGATGGCAAGTTGCTATTTTGTTCATTAACTTATAAAAGAGTTAAAGTTTCTGTAAATAGAAACTATAATGAATGTTCAAGATCATTTACTGCGCTGAAATGAACCTGCATTCCAATAGCAGCTCCGCCTCCAGGGATCAGTAAAACTCTGAAGATTGATAAGGGAAAAAAAAATAATTGAAGTTTTTTAAGGTCTTTTCTTCTCAGGTTAGGGGGTACCTATTAATTAAGAGCTAGGTACCGTGCTCCGTAGGAAGCAAAGATGAGAAAATGAGTAGTAAAGGAAGCTGGTTTCATATTTAAGTCATTTATTTTGTTTTTATTTCACTTAACCTCAAACTTAAAAAAAGGAAAAACACGCTGTATTCAGAATTAGCAGAAAACAATGGAATGATACCAGCTTTTGTCTGTAAACAGATTTCCAGCTTTTCTTGTTAACTAATTTATATATCTCCAAACCCGTACTAAGCTTTTATGCTGTAGTGTAACGTGTGCCCCTGAGCCAGAGGGTGACCTGAGGCCATAGGTGACACTGCAGGTGAGGTTGTCAGAACAGCTCCCTTTTGAGCAGAAGCCTGACCGGAATGGAGGGGGTGGGAAAGAGAATGCCTCCCCCAGAGGGGGTTCTGAACGAGGGGAACAGCAGGAGCAAGGCCAGGGCCCAGAGGGCCACAATTGACACAGTTGATCAGCAAAAAAGCCAATTAGGGGAAGGGTGAGAAGGGATTAGATAAGAGCGATGGCTTGTGTTTCGTTACCACAAAATAAAGTTTCTTTCAGATTTTAGGCAGAATGACTCCTTTTTTGCTATCAAGTAATTTTCAGCATCAGCTGGTTTGGAATGAATGGGACTGTAGATAAAATATCCCAAAAGTAGATTGTTCTAAAAATGCTGAACCTAAACACCCTACCCATTCCATGACTCTGGGAAGCCTGACAATCTGATCTCATAGACAAAAATTAAAGCTAGAGTCAGATCAAATCAGTAAGAAATGGATTTTGCTCCATTCTTGAACGAGAACAATGTGAAATGTCTGAGTTGGAGGGGGGTTTATAAGATTATAAAAGGTCAGGAGCAATCATTACACCGTCTTCCTTAAAATCCTTCAGAGCCTCCTCCGATGGCTGGCATTCTCCTTTCTCCCAACCCCTAATCTCATCTCACACCTCTCACTGCATTTTACAAAATTCTAGGCTCAATATATAAGTTATATCAATGTCCTTTAAAAAAATGGATTATGAGGAACAGATCTGTATTTGAGTACAGCCGTGTTGGTTGACTTGTTACTCTGAGGGTGAATGCACACCAGGGGAAGCAAGCCGCTTCCCAGTAACAGTCTTCACTTACATAGGAATTGTTTGATGTTGGGGGGTTTTTCTGAGGATTTCAGAAAGTGGGGATCTGCCCTGGATTGGATATTATCAGGAAATGGAGATAATGCTATAATTGGTATCTTAATATTTCTTATCTAGAAGATAGGAAGAACAATGTGAGGCTAAAGTTGTTCTTGCTAAGGAAGCAGCAGTCATTTAGATTAGGCAGAAATGGGGCTATTTGGCTATTTTTGTAGCTTGGACAATTTCTTTTTTTTTTTCTAAATTTATATGTGAATAGGGAGTGGTCTTGTTTTGTCTTGATCCACTGAGTTCCCGGAGGGGTCTCCTCTGATGTTGATGTTAAATTATTTATGAAGTAGAGCATGAGGGTAGAGCTGTGAGGGCCCTACAAGTTCTTAGCAACACCAAAGTCTTATACAAAGTACAAGGCTAGCTCCAGGCCAGCTCCTGGCTCTCAGATGCTACTTTTCTATTCTTTTAATGTATTTGTCAGGTTTGGGAAATAAAAGTGTCTGGCTTCATGGAAGCCCTCAACAATTCTTCTACCTATTTTCTAAGAGACTATTTAAGATGTATATTAAATCATTGAGGTAGACATTTGGGCCTGGAGATTTATTTGGGGAAAGGCTTTTAATTGCAGATCTATCTTCTTAAAATTAGTATTGAAAACTCAAATTTTCTATTACTTCTTTCAGTTTTTAAAAACTATGCATTTTTAGAAATGTATCCATTTCTTCTAAATTTTCAAATTATTTTAAAAATTGTTTCAAACATACTGTTGTATTTAGTACACATTTGTTATATTTTGGTGATATTTCCTTTAATATTTTATATTACTATTTTCTTTCTTTCACTTTTTCTTCTGATCATTCTGTTAAAAATATTTTAGTATTTTCAAGGAATCAAATCTGACAATATTATGACTTCATGATATGTTTGTCTTCTATTTTATTATTTCCTTCCTCTAAGTTCAGTGGGTATAATCCCCAGTTTTTATTTTTTAACTTCTTGAGCTGGGCACCTAGAACATTTCTCAAGGCATATTTTTCTACCTTGTGTATCTAAACATTTATCAGTTTATAACAAATTTTAATTTTTATTACTTAATTCAAAGTAGTTTATAATTGCCATTCGGTTTTCTACTTAGACTTTGTGTTATTTAAAACTGTATTTAATTTTCAAACATTTGGTGATTATCCATTTATCATGTAATAAAGATCTGGATTAATTTCTGTATTGCTATTGAACATTTTGTCATGAAGTTTCAATTTGTTGAGCCTTATCATCTACTATGTGATCTTATGAACATGAAAAGAGCATATATTTTGTCATTGTCAGTTGCACTGTTTTACATATGTCAAATAGTTTGTATTATTCAGAACGTCTATAACTGATGACTTTTTTATATTCTAGTGCTCTAGGTGTAATTTGGATTTTGTTCTTTTTCTGCTTTTAAGATTTTATTTATTTATTTATTTATTTGTTTATTTATGTATTTATTTATTTATTTATTTATTCATGAGAGACACAGAGAGAAAGAGAGGTAGAAACAGGCAGAGGGAGAAGTAGGCTCCATGCAGGAAGCCCGATGTGGGACTCAATCCCTGGACTCCGGGATCACGCCCTGATCCAAAGGCAGATGCGCAAACACTGAGCCACCCAGGCATCCCTTCTGCTTTTATTTTTATTGATTTTTTTTTTTTTGCTTAAATATTTTTAAGATTGTGATAAGTTGTGTGCAAATTTTAAAATATATTCCACGTTGATTGATTCTTTTGCCCTCAAGTTGCTTTCTCTACTTCTGCTATGCCAGCAGGTCTCTATTTCTAGAAATGTATTATTTCCTAAAGTCTTTTTCAATTTTCCTGCAGATAGTGATTTAATGAAATACACTTCTCTGTCCTTTATGTCTTTTTTTTTGGGGGGGGTGCCATTTTCTTTTTTTTTTAATTTATTTTTTATTGGTGTTCAATTTACCAACATACAGAATAACCCCCAGTGCCCGTCTCCCATTCACTCCCACCCCCTGCCCTCCTCTATCTAAAAATAGCAGGTCTATTTTTAACTCTTTGAGGAACCTCCACACAGTTTTCCAGAGTGGCTGCACCAGGTCACATTCCCACCAACAGTGTAAGAGGGTTCCCTTTTCTCTGCATCCTCTCCAACATTTGTTGTTTCCTGCCTTGTTAATTTTCCCCATTCTCAGTGGTGTGAGGTGGGATCTCATTGTGGTTTTGATTTGTATTTCTCTGATGGCAAGTGATGCGGAGCATTTTCTC
The DNA here is from genome assembly GCF_048164855.1 of Canis lupus baileyi. Classification (NCBI taxonomy): domain Eukaryota; kingdom Metazoa; phylum Chordata; class Mammalia; order Carnivora; family Canidae; genus Canis; species Canis lupus. Next base: position 28,142,323 of record NC_132872.1, on the reverse strand, counting down.
ATATGCATGTTGGCCATGTCTATGTCTTCCTCTGTGAGATTTCTGTTCATGTCTTTTGCCCATTTCATGATTGGATTGTTTGTTTCTTTGGTGTTGAGTTTAATAAGTTCTTTATAGATCTTGGAAACTAGCCCTTTATCTGATAGGTCATTTGCAAATATCTTCTCCCATTCTGTAGGTTGTCTTTGAGTTTTGTTGACTGTATCCTTTGCTGTGCAAAAGCTTCTTATCTTGATGAAGTCCCAATAGTTCATTTTTGCTTTTGTTTCTTTTGCCTTCGTGGATGTATCTTGCAAGAAGTTACTGTGGCCGAGTTCAAAAAGGGTGTTGCCTGTGTTCTTCTCTAGGATTTTGATGGAATCTTGTCTCACATTTAGATCTTTCACCCATTTTGAGCTTATCTTTGTGTCTGGTGCAAGAGAGTGGTCTAGTTTCATTCTTCTGCATGTGGATGTCCAATTTTCCCAGCACCATTTATTGAAGAGACTGTCTTTCTTCCAGTGGATAGTCTTTCCTTTATGTCCACCCATTCTTTATCTCTACATTTAAGGTATGTATATTATAAGCAGCATATGTTTCTTTTAAATGAATCTGATAATTATGTTAATTTACTTCTAAAATAATGACAAATACAAATGAGATTTATATCTATCAATTTACCATTTATTTTATTTGGATCACCTATTCTATGTTCCATTCTATGTTCCATTTTCTTTTCCTTCTTGACATTTTTGGTTAATGAAATATTTACTTATTATCAAAAGTACCAAGTCATGCTTGATTTACTAAAATCTAATGTGTAAAATAGATAGTGGCTAATAGAATAAAAGATGGTAATTATAAATTCCTTTTCTTCTCTTAAACACCTGCCATTCCACACTTCTAGATGTCAGTTCAGCCTGTCCTAGTGACTTATCTTGACTGTAAAATATGGCATAAGTGACACTGCAATTTCTGACCTACCTCCTAAGAGCAATGTGAGATTATATTTTTTCCTCTTAAATCTGGAACATTAACAACACCAAATTGGTGGGGATGTAGAGCAACAGGTATTGTCCTTCATCCCTGGTGAGAATGCAAAATGGTCCAGCTACTTTGAAAGAGAGGTTAGCGGGTTTTTTTTTTTTACAAAACTAAACCTATTCTCACCATATGTTTAGCAATTGTGTTTCTTGCCAGGGGTTGAGGGGAAGGGAGGGATAAAAAGGCAGAACACAGAGGATGTTATTATACTCTATATGATTTTATAATGATGGATATATGTCATTATACACTTGTTCCATCCCATAGAATGTACATTATCAAGAGTGAACCCTAAGTTAAATTATGGACTTTGGGTAATTGTTAATATAGGTTCATTAACTATAACAAATGTACCACTCTGATGAGTAATGTTAATAATGGTGAAGCTATGCATGTGCAGGGGCAGGGAACATATGGGAAATATCTGTACCTTCTTTTTCTCTGAACCTAAAACTGTTCTAAAAAAAAAATAAGGTCTTTAAAAATTTTTGGAATATCTACGATAAGACAAATGGTTGAAAATTAATGGTGGCTCTTTTTTGGTAATCAACACAGTTAAAATACAGAAAAAAATTCCCCCAAAAGGAGGGCAATTGAGTTCCCTACATATTTTCAGACACTAGAAGTATATCTGTCTATGATATCAAAAAGGGATTCTATATTCAGTGGCAGAGTGGCACCAGCAAAATCAGCAGCATAAACAAACCTTCTTAATATTGAATTATCCCTATATAACAAATGTGTATATAATTCTCTCAACTAGAGTTTTTAATTTTGTCTGGAATAGATTGGTGAGTAAATAAGAAACCATACCAAAATGCAGAATCATTTCTATAAATGCGTCACTGAAATATTTTTAACTGTGACATTTTCATTAATCTCTGCTATAAATTAAGCAAAGGTAAGGCATAATGAATTTTATACAGCATGATTAAGCACCCGGATTCAGGATTAAACTCATTAAATTAAACTAATAATTTAATAACTGTATATAACTTCAAAAGAAAAAACTTAAATAGGATTTACAATTTTGGCAGCATACAATTTCAAGAATCTATTTTAATACATTAATATTTTCTTTGCAACAGGTCTAGATATTCCCTTATATACATTTTTCACATAATACACTGTAAGTATAGTAGATTTTGTACTCCATTTGTTCTTTATGTTTTCATCAAATATTTTTAATGGAAATATAATATATATTGAACATTAGTAATCATTATTATGTAATATTAATGAAGCAAAAAAATGTTCATCATGTTTTATCAACTATCAATATTCAAATTTACATTAACTTAAGCTGTAGGGTAAGTTCCACATTCAGGTTTCTATTTTTACTTATGATATAGATTTGGGATATAGAGAATCTTAACTCACAACTTTGGATCACTGGTAAAGATAGAAGAGTGAAGCTGACACTATTAAGGACTCTGAATCTTTAAATCAAACTGATAGTTTGAAGAGATTTGGTTTTATTTTTATCAAGTAGTCAATCTTCAATTCAAGCAGCACGTTATAAGTGTGAATGTTTTAGATTGGGAAATAGCAGGTAATGGATTTTTAATTAACTTTTTCTTTGGACATAGAAAATATTTATTTACACTTTGTTGTAGAAATACCATATGCTTGTTTAATATCCCTGACAACATATTTATGAGCATGTATATGGATTTTTTTAACCTCCCCTGCAGTTAATATCAAGTACTGTAAATATTATCTGTTGTATTTTGGATCACTACCTAGTCTTTACTATTTTTTTCTACCTAGTCTTTTAAAAAAAATCCTGATGTCTTATCTTAAAAGTCCAAGTCTTCTAGATATTGAATATATTTCTGAGATAACACACTTGAACAAAATTACTCGGAATCACATTACATGTGTCAATTTTCAAGTCACAAGTTGTTTTCTATCTTGAACTCCTATTCTTCTTAGTTGAGTATTTAAATGAGTCACTTTCAGAAAAACAAACAAAATTTAATCTAATTTTAGTAATTGTAGTAATCCTAGGTTTATAACTGAGTCACATTCAGGTATAAAACTCACATTTTCTATTTTCCCCCCCTCTCTTCCTAGTGTATAAATGAATGTACATTATACACACATATATACATTAACATATGTGGACTTATATGTTTATTTTCTGTAAATTATTTTGAACACTTAACTAATTTTTAGACCCTGGAAATACAGGATACAGATATCAATAAGTCATAAGCCCTTAATTTCAGAAGACATATTATTTGGGAAAACAAATATGTAAACAAATAAGTAAGAAAAACTCACATAGTACTCTGTAAGTGCCATACATAAAACTGAAGATCATGAAAAAGAAAGTGGAATCTATTTTGGAGATAGATATAACAGGACTATGTGACTGACAAGATAAAATGCATGGAAATAAATTAAATGTAACTTCTAAATTTTTCTAACAATGGTTGGTTATTGAGGCTGAAAAAAATTTGATAGATTGGTCTTATTATAGAATTCAAGAATTCTGTTTATAAGACTTAAGAGTCACTTTAACATTTTATTTGTGTTTTTACATTTTAGAAGAATTTAGTTGTAAAATTAACAGAACCACAGATCCTTTTTTTTTTTAAGAACCACAGATCCTTGCTATTGATTTGATTTAGGAGTGATAGGAAAACCCAAAAAGCAGCAAGTTGCTTAACTTGTTACTATTAAATAGAATGTAGAATGAAACAAAGATTATAGAGGCATTGATTAGAATCGAATAGATTAACTTGGGTGCATTATGTGAGCTTTTGCTGTTGTTCAGCTGCTAATCAGAGAAAGCCAAAACCAGTTATTTAATTAGGACAGGGGTTTCTTTTCCTTCAGTAAAATGAAGTCAGGAGACAGGGCTAGCCTGGCACTTTCATGATATCCACGGTCCAACTTCCTCTGGACGTGTCGCTGCACCATTTTGTGTGTGGCCTTCCACACTCAAGGTGGCATCCTCGTAGCTGAAAATAGCCATTATGGTTATTGCCATAATGTTTGTATTTCAGGCAGTCAGAAGAGAAACGTGGAGAGGAGAAAAAAAGATCTTTATATAAATAAGTAAATCTTCATTTTTAAGGACATTTGGAAACCATACCTGACTATCTGCTGTATACTACTGACCAGAATCTAATCTCAAGAACAATCATAGATTCTCAGAACCTGGAAACTCTTGATTTTTAGCAAGGTACATTACTGCCACAAATGAAATTATGGTTCTGCTAATAAAGACTTTTTCTTGTTAACACCATACATTAGATCCATCTGCCTTTTTGACATTTATACTTAAGTACAGTAAATATTTATTACCTTTGCACATATATTTGTAAAATAAATATTTAATATTTAATATTTGATTAATATACATCACTTAATATACCCAGAAAAGAATCTGTAATCTTTCCTCCCAAACATCTCCAACCATAGTGTTGTATGTCTTGTCAATTGGGAACACCCTTATTCTTCTTGCTAAAATTAAACAACGGGGAAATATGACTGGATTTTTCTTCTCGCATGCTACCTACTTGTACCTCTTGTTGGCTTGACCTCAGTACGTATCCATATTGCTACCACTTCCTATGGCTTCCAAGGCTAATGCCCTAGCCAAAACTCCACCTGGATTTCACAGTAGAATTCTAACTGGTCTATTCTAACTTCTGTATTAACAGGTTTATTATCAATATAGCAGCCGGACTGTGTAATCTTTTAAAGGTGCAATTCAGATTATGTCACTCCACTAGCTCTCTCTTACTACCCTCCAGCTCAATCATTCTGCTCTCAGCACTCGGTCTTCCTCAAAATTTTTTCAGCGGGACTTCAACAGTATCTATAGTGGAAGGTGTTTGTGTTGGCTAATCCTTCTACTTGAGGTTTTTTTGCCCTCAGAGAGCCTGTGGTTTGCAGCCCATATTTCTCAAGTCTTGGCTCCGATTTTAATGATCTAGCTAAGCCTTTCTCTGACTACCCTATTCTTAATATGATATGCTATTTCCCTGAATGGCATTCTCAATTCCTGTCCTTTTTCCCCCCCTTCATTTCACATATCATTATTCTTATACCAACATTCAGTTATTTACCCAGTTTGGGGTATGTCTACCATACTGGGAAGTGAGCTTTATGAGGGGAAGGGTTTTGTGTGCTAGAACCCCAGTGCCTATATTGCTTCTCCCATAATCCGTGTTAATAAGACAGTTAATAAATGGATAATTGAATAAAAGTGAATAAATAAAAGAGAAAGGAAGATTAGATATTGCATAATGGATACCATTCAATGCAACAGTTGGAAATGAATTTGAGATGCCTTTCAGACATGAAGACACTAATATTCTAAATATGAGCCTAGACTCAAGAGGAAAATTGGTATTGGAATGCTTTAGTGTATAGGTGGTGTTCAAAGTAATTGGTTAATAAATGGACGTAGAGTAAGAAAGTTTACTTTTAAAAAAACCTAAATATATACAGCACTCCATGACTCCTAAGAATTCTATTTAAAATCGTCTGTGTGTACAAAGGCAAATGTGTATTTTCTTTATTCAGGAAAGGAGTTTGAATTCGGTTATTTGTAAATTCCCACTCAAGTTGCCAAGTCCAGATCTCCCACAAAGACAAATCATCCACTACCACCTGGCACTGAGGCAACTCTAATCTCCTGGAGACATGTTTTAAATTCTTATTATTGGCAGTGTTTAAAGAATATTTCCTTGGATCTTTTCCAAATCTACAATTTTATAGATGTGAAGTAATAACAGAATATTCCAATAGTTGGTGTTTTATCTTTCAAATTCATTCATTTGAAAATGAATATAAAATCAGAGTAACCATTTTTAATTCAGGCTTCTGAAGGAGTAGTCTTATCTTTTCTAAGAAACTCATTAGAAGTTTCATAGGCTATGTGACTATGGGCCCACTTTCTAAAGTACTTATTAATAGAAGTGCATTCACTCAGCAATAGGTATAGCTTTTTCTCTGGCCATATAAAAGTAGGCAATTTTTATTAAATACAGAACCATCTTCAGGATTTCTAGCATATGCTAAAATAACCTTACTGATTTCACTAAATTTTATTTCTCTTTCCTTCCCTTCAGAAATACAGTCTGACAAACATTGGTTGGATATTGCTCTGTCTCATATATTTGATTTGGATAAGCCTGTCAGTCCACTTGTAGACTACAACAAATGCTGCAAGTTGGAACCGGCTGATTAAGAGGATAAATCTGCCTCATTTGTGGTGCTTATTCATCTACTCATGAAATTTAAGCTGCTAGATTCATTTAATTGAGTTCTTTACTATTTCGTCTGTGGTTGTATTGAAGTTACTCGCCATCCACCCGCCCCCCACCTATCCTCCTGGTGATGCTTTGGTAATTTTCCTAACACCATCAATAACAATTTCTCAAATATATCTTAAAGGGACCCAAAATCAGGATCTTTGTTGGACTCTTCCATCTGTTGCACTTTCAAGGGTGAAAGCAGAGCAATGGCCCAGAGCGGTTCTAGCTGCCAGGTTTGTGTATATGCAAATCTAGCTTTGATTGACATTTCCCACCAACAGCTGGTGGTTATACCACATTTTGGCCTCTGCATATGTGCCTACCAGTGATGCATTTTGGTATAATTGTTTTTATTTATGTGTTGCATATTCATGTTTTTATTTCTTATGTATTGTATGTTCATATTCATGAGGGTCTAATGAGCTTTGGTTGTGACCTTAAAGGTAATTAAGGACAAGTTGTACCCTTTGTGCAGAGCTCAGCTCTTGAAGGTCCCCTCATGGCTTTGAAGCCAGCTCTGAGGCCATGCCTCTCTGGCTCTGTTGTCTTTCAAGGTGTGGTTCTTAACCATTTGAGGTGGCACCAAGGTTATGGCCAGCACTGGCTTCTTCCCTCCTCAATCTTGTGTCATTAACTGCCTAACGTGTGGATTTCAGATTTCTTTCAGTCAAAAACTGTCCAGAATTATCATTCTCAAGTCGGGAATGTTAAGTTTTTGGGTTTTTAAAATTATTTTTAAAAATACTATCAATAATTTTGAAAACTTAGACTTCTTTTCCTGGTATCTTGTGTGTATATCAAGATCCCAAGCAGCACAGAGAAACATAATTTAGAATGTATAATGTTGACAGGGATGGAAAACTTGTAAGTCATTTAGTCTATTATAGAACTGAATGCAGGCATCATTTCCATAACATCACAGACACTAAGCAATCAGCTTTTTTCTTTTTTCTTTTTTTTTCTGTCATGAGAAACAGATGGTAGCAATAGATTTTACGCAATGAAACATCATTCCAAAACGAAACACGTTTATCAGGCTAAGAACCTAAGTGTGTTCATAATACTGACCGGACGATAAATAAGTAGGGGTCTATGAATCCAAACTAATTCCATCTTGAGTTTCCAGGAAGCCATTTAATTATTTGTAACTGAATCATATATTTGTACTATATACTTGTACTTTCTGCTGATACTTTTTTTTTTAATTTATTTTTTATTGGTGTTCAATTTACTAACATACAGAATAACACCCAGTGCCCGTCACCCATTCACTCCCACCCCCCGCCCTCCTCCCCTTCTACCACCCCTAGTTCGTTTCCCAGAGTTAGCAGTCTTTACGTTCTGTCTCCCTTTCTGATATTCCCCACACATTTCTTCTCCTTAATGTTTCACATTTTTCTACTCAAATTTAGCTTTGTATCTTGTGTATGTTCATTTTATTATTGCCGCTGGAAGAGTAGAATTACACTTAACCCCCAAATTACCAAAATTCCATTATTACTAGTCTTCCATTTGCTTATCCTTTGGCTTACATGTGTCAATAAAATTTATGTCTGATGATTACTAATGCTATGTACTTTTATTGTCAAATTGATAGTTTTTATGACTATTTGGAATGGAGTTTATTTTCCACTTCTGTTTCAAGTTGATGATTACCAGAACAGGAATAAAATATTGATTTGTGTGTCTTTGTCTTGCATTCATCCACTTTATCAAATTACTTTATTGATTCTAGTAAGTTTTTAAAAATCTCTTAAAATTTCTGTATCTCAGCATGTAAAGATATTTTTATTTGTTATTGTATAATTTTACTAAATTCTCAGAAATTCATTTCAGTATTAAAAACAAGGTAAGAGTACATGTCAATGTTTATTCCACATAATCTTGAAAATGACTTCAGAATTTCACTGTTGTATTTCTTTCTGCTGATATTGCGAATAGTCTTTATCATTTGGTAAACTGTTCTGTTTTAGTTTAATTTAGAAATTTTATTAGAATAGCTGTTGAAATGATTCAACCTACATTTTACACCTCATTTATAAAATGCATATCTTCTATTTTAGTTGTTCGGAGGTGGAGGAGGTATTAAATAAATCAATTTTTCAAAGAATTGAGAAAAGATTAAATTTTTTAGTTAAAACTAAAAATTGGCAATCGTTTCCTAAAATCCCTTTACTAACACCAATAGGAATGTTTGAGTAAATAGTCTGTAGGCACATAAACATCTGACCATATACATCAAACGTTGCTTTCTAATAAATTTTTGCTAATTATGTATATATTATTTATTAATTACCTTTATTCCTTATATTGTAATTAAAACATTATATTGATTTTTGGTATACATAGGCATAGTTTATCTATTAATGAGTTTTATTCTAAATTACTAAAAGGAGCCTTACAAAATAAGTGTTACAAAAAGTAACTGAAATAAGTTTTTAGGAAGAAAGGAGTTGAATACTCACACACACACACACAAACATACATACATGGTAGTCACATATATGACTTTTTAAAAGTTTTAGAAATAATATTATTCTAAGGTGTAAAAATAATAGAGGGAAGTTTTCATTTTCATATGCTCTGAAATCATTTAAATAATTTTGGGAAAGACATCTTTTCTCAGTTGTAAAGCATGTAGTTCTGGTGTCTTTGTTTCAGTAAGTCTTTCCAGTCTGTTGCATTATTTTCTCTGTTGCATTATTTGGATGTTAAAGTTTCTGCCTCTTTGTGGATTGATTTTGGTAACTTACATTTTGCTTATAAAAATGTATTTTCTCTAAATTTTAAAAGATGTGTCCTGGATAATTACAGGCAGTATTTTTTTTTATAATCTTTCTAATAAAAAATCTTTCTAATAATGTCAGTTATATCAATAGTTATATTTAATTTCTTTTTAGGAATTCAACTAATTTTTATCTTTTCGATTTTTTAAAATTAACATTTTCTGTTTTTTTTTCTTTTCACAGCATTGTTTCAAAAGTAATATGTACAAGAGGAATAGAAATTTCTAGAATGTTAAAGAAATAGTTTTAGTAATAGAAAGTCTAGTGACTGCCTGCTTAAACCTATTTACACTCTTGTTCGGCAGTTAATAAATTTCCTTTTATCTTCTTTCCATAGCACTTTTGATTTTATATTTCTAGTTCTCCAGGGAAATGCTTTGAGATATTAAAAACTCATAAATTCAAAAGGAACAAACTGACCACAGGATCTTTTGTTTATTGCTCTAAGCTTCTTTGTTCCTGTTTCTCAAAGGCACAGAATAGGGGTGTGTGTGCATGTGTGTGTGTGTTTGTATGTGTGTATTTCTTAACTCAGACACTACTTCTTGTGACTTGTAGTGCAGATCAAAATTCGATAACCATCAGGTAAGTAATGATTTAAGCAGCAGAATATAAAGTGCTTAATTTGAAGGTCTTTCCATTCCATATAATTTCAGAATCTGCTAGCAATTATTATATTCTGAAATTCAGATGAAGAAAAAAGTTATCTTCAATAATCTTATATTTAGATTTAAATCTTTGATAACATAGTTTCATTAAAAACGGCAATGATTTTTAACTTCATTTTTGTTTTTTTACTTTCATCAACATAACTAGTATTTTAATTTTGTGGCCTTGCAACCAGATTTAATACAATGGCATAAATGAATATAAATCCACCATCAGATTTATTTAAAAAGTGTTTCAATACATTGGAACTTAATAGAATTCTCCGTGATGAGTCTTCTGGATGACATTTGAAATATTGACAAATAAAGATGAAGTAAAGAAGGACTTAATTTACAGCAATTGGATAAGTTGATCAGGGGCTGGCAATCGTTTCCTGTAAAAATATATCTGGAAAATATTTTAGGTTTTGTAGGTTTAAGGTCTCTGTTATAACTTCTCAACTCTACTGCTATAGAATGAAAGCAAGTATAGAGATTACTTAAAGAAATGGTGAGCTGTGTTCCAATAAAACTTTACACAAGGAAACAGACTATAGACCAGATTAGATGACCTAAACAACTTTTTTCCTCAAACAACTGAATTGCTGGATTAAAAGGAATGTTGAGCAATGACAACAGGAGGGAATTATAGAACACCACTTCCTCAAAATAAGAGAAATTGGAAAACCTGGAGATAAATGTTAACACATGCTTGGTTTGGGAGAATTTCCGAAAAAAAAAAAAATGCTATTGTCCTAAATCTCCTGGAACACTGATCTATTTTTTGCTCTATTTCACTTCCTATCTTCTAAAGAAACTTTTCTTTTGTCATCATTTTATATATATATATATATATATATATATATATATATATATGAGATATATAGAGGTATCTCTATATAGAGAGATAATGTGTATATATATAGATATATATATATACACACATATATGTATCTCTATATAGAGAGATAATGTGTGTGTATATATATGTGTATATATCATATCCTCAAAATATTTTGAGCTTTTTCTTTCCATTATGATGAATCTCCCATTGTAGAAGGTACACATGACCTTCATTCTGCAAAATGCAAATGCCATTGCTCTGTTCTTATCAGACTTTTGATTTCCTCAAAATTTGACAAGAGGGGATCATAACATCTTTATTCAGTTCCCCTTTCCTTTGGAACATCTTATACTCCAACATGACTGGGCTGTCATTATCTTTTCTTCATGTCTCCTCTGGAACTTCTGAATGTGTTGTCTGAGACCTCTTTATATTCCCTATCTATAAATTATGTTTAAGAAATCTCACCTAATTTCCTGGATTTAAAATGCTATATACAATCTTACAAATGCAAATTTTACTTAGATGGATTCCTCAGCCTTGACTTTACTTTCTACATCTAGTCAATATTTCTGTAACTTAAATTCCTAATAGGTGCATAAATTTTACACGCTCAAACCATGAAAGTTTACTCTTGTGCAGTGCCTCCCCATACTCACTCACCTTTCTTGATGTTCTCTCAGTCTTCCTCACAATAATCTCCACTTCTCAACCAACTAACCACTCAAACAAAAGCATAAAACATAAAAAAGTATAAAACATATTTTTGATTACCCTATTTTCCCATATATGTACATGTACATTAGATTTGATTAATAACATACCAGGCTGTCAATACATATTTGCTATATTATATACAATAATTCTAAAAATTAAATGATACAAACCAAAACACTCAATTTAGTAGATAAGCAATGCTTTAATCTACAGTAGAGTGTAGACATTATTCACTTAACTTTGTACTTGCCATCCACATATCCTCCCTTTCTCAAAAAAATAAGACTTAATTAATTTTATATTTGAGAGAGAAAGCTTTTATAGTAGCTATAGAGCATTTTATTAAGAACACAGATTATGACACAAAATGAGTCTAATTACATGGATTCTTTCATAAAGAAAATATCCTTAAACACTTGTATATCTACATTCAGCTAAGTATATGAAAAATACCTTGCAACTACTTTAGGAGGTGCACACATTAGTAGACAAAAAGTTGAAATTAGAAAGTGCAGACTCACTATAGGTATTTTTCTTAATATCTATCAATATATTTCTTAATATATATCAATGAATGCAGTTTTTTAAAGATAGTGAAAACACACATTTCTACATATTGGCTGGCCTGAAAATTAATTAAAACCTATGTTAAATACAGTATTAATGAACGGTTTGTCTAACACTGAGGATATTTTCAAAGTATGAAGCAACACTGAAGTACTAGATTTGATAACAAAAAAATCTTGATCAGGGGCACCTGGCTGGCTGTGGGAAGAGCATGCAACTCTTGATCTCTGGGTTGTGAGTTGGAGCCCCACGTTAGGTGTAGAGATGATTGAAAAAACAAATAAACAAACTTTACTAAAAATAACTTGATCATAAATGTGTAAAGGTGTGCATTTATTTATTAAAGGTATAATGTTTACAGTAATGTGGATATAAAAAAACTTACTGAAACCTTTATTTGTTTAGTACTGGAATTTTTAGACAACTAGTTCTAATGTAGAAAAATATGCACTATAATAATTGCAATAACTATTTATAATAATTCAATTACAATGGCTTAACTGAAAGGATATGATATTAGCAAGTTTAATGAGAACTATTTACCCTCAAATGCAAAATTTAAATAATATTAATTTTACTTAGGAGTGATTAAATATTTAAAAAGTGCATAATAATCTTCAGTTACATTGTAAACTTAAAACAAATACTTTCAGATTACATACCAAAATGGATATTTACCGGAAAAAAAATGTTTATGGGAATAGGACAACTGTGTATGTTAGACATATTGGCAGACTTTTTACTATATGTGACTGTATTAAGATAAATACTATTTTTCAAGTATCCTGAAATCCTGGTAAATAGTATGGAAGTCAACGAAGTCATAGCAGGTCTGAATCCTTTAAAGAACTATTAATCATTTAAAGAATTAAAAAAACTAATATCATATTCAAACTAAAAATACCATGGAACCAATGCAGATTTTAATTTCTTTTATTTGTAATGGTGCTCAAGGCATTTATTGACATTTGAGTTGTTCCCTAATCCAATGAACTAATTGGTACAATAAGCTACTCCTATGGGAAGATACTAAGTGATGTCTGAGTTTTATTTCAAGGATGGTTTTTTATTCTAAATTTAGAGATTAATATTCTTATAGAAAGCTGCCCAATTATATTTTAATTTTTACATTGAGATTACAATTTCTGCTCAATTTAATTGTTTCAAATATTCCTCAGTGCCTTCCCAAGTTTAGCTCAGCTATGACTTGTGAATCAATTATCTAATGCTTTCTAATGTGCAAAACAGAGCTTGGAATTCAGACAAGCAATTTCTACACCATAAGGACAAAATTCAGCATTTCTTGAGCTATAAGAGCCTTTTTTTTTTAACCAAATGAAGTTTTTGATTACTTACTTTAATTAGAAAACTAAGTTGGTCCAAATTTATGTATACCCTGCATTGGAAATACAGATGTTTATTTCTCACCAATGTGGAGAGATTTAGTTTAGTGGAAAGCTCCCTTAAAAAGAGTACATTCCAATAAATAGTAACCATTTGATGATTCTGTCTCAAGATTCTCAAATTATCTGATCCTCCCCAGACGTTATTAAAAATTAAAAATGTCATTTTGGAAATACTGGATTTAAGTAATATCAAAACTGTAGTCCAGAAAAATTATCAAAGTCCTGTTGGAAAAGTGGGAGAAAGAATGGGGACAAAACAGAAACAAATTATTTCACAGTACTAAAGTGTCTCTCTAGCTCTGTTAAATTTCCTTAATATTAGAAGGAAAGAATCAGTCCATTTTAGAAAAAAAAAATTTTTTTAATTGTAAACTAGAGAGTTTAAACACAAACCCCTCCCAAACACAACAAATTTTGATGTCATAGCTTAGATGAAGAGATATTATTTTTATAAATCAAAGAATAACTATCAGAAAAGCATCTTTTAATACATTACTGTGAAAGGATAAACATACAGCCTTCTTTAAATGAAATTGCAATGCTTCTAAATCACTTTATTTCCAAGGATTTAGCACACATATGTTATGTGTTTACTATGTTCAAGGAAGAGGACCACGTTCAAAGTAAATAGTAATCTCATGTGGGAGAGAAAGCAGAGAAAACAAATGAAATATGTTGAGATAAATTCAAACTAAGAAGGTGCAGCAGTAGTACAAGATAATCTGAAATACCTTTTACACACATTTGCTTATTGTTTGTATTTGGCCACATTTGTTTGTTGTCCAAATGTAATATAGTACATATATAACATAAAGCATTAGCCCTTGTGGTTGAATCACAGCATGTACCCTTAGTATTTGGGAGGCAAAGTCGGGCCTCATTATCTGAGGACAATTACTCTTCTTTTGAGAAACAGCTTTCATCCTCTAGGCCTTAGTAGAGAATAAAATATTAATCCTGAGCCCCAGTTACCCTGTGATCTGAGCATTATCAATTGGATGCCATCTGACACAATTAGCGATAAAGTTGGGCATGCACAGCAGCGCTTCATCAAATACGAGGGGAATCACACAAGCCTGGACTACATACAGCAGGCCCTGAAGGCACAAGTGAATTACCGAGAAAGTGGACTAATGTCCAAGATCCTCATTCCTGCTGAATTACCTTCTCTCTCCCAGCTTGCACCTACAGTCTCAAGGGGAGTTCCCTACAATCTGCTGACTGAGGAAAAGAAAACTTGGTGGTTTCCAGGTGGTTCTGTGTGATAAGCAGGTACCACCTGAAAGTGGAGAGTCCAGCACCATAAACTCACTTCCTGTGACATCCCTTGAAGGACAGTGAAAAAGGAAAACCCTCCCAGTGGGCAGAGCTTTGAGCAGTGCACATGATTTTTCATTTTACTAGCAAGGAGAAAACAGTCAGATGAGCAATTGCATACTGATTCATGGATTCGGGCCAAATGATTTGGCTGGATGATCAGGGAGTTGGAAGGAAAATAATTAGAGATGACAAGAAGGTCTAGGGAAGAAGTATGTGGAAACACGTCTCAAAATGGGCAAAAAAATGAGAAGTTATTTCTATCCCATGTCAATGCTCACCAAAGTGTGACCTCAGAAGAGGGGGATTTTAATAATTAATTTTATAGGGTGATGCAATTTGGGAATACCAGTCAGCCCCTTTCTCCAGACCATTGTATTATTGCCCAATGGGCTCAAAAAGACAATGGCCATGATGGGAGGTTATGCATGGGCTTAGTAACATAGACTTCCAATCATCAATGGCAGACCCGACAGCCACTGCTGAATGACCAAACAGCCAGCTATGGAGACCAACACTGAGTCCCCATTACAGCACTATTCCTCAGAGCAGTCCGCCAGCTACCAGATTTGTAGGTTAATGTTGTTGGATGGTTTCCATCATAAAAGAGGCTTTTTACTGAACTAAGTCTCTCAATCTGGATACAGGTTTACCCTCCCTACATGCAATGCTTCTGTCAAGACTACTGTTTGCCTACATGCAGAATGCCTTATCCACTGTCAGAGTGGCACTGCTTCTGCTACAGGAACTCACTTCACAATGAAGAAGTGTGGCAAAAGGCCTATGCTCATGTGATTCTCTGGTTTTACCATGCTGCCCATCATCCTGGAGCAGATGGTTTGAGGAATGGTGGAATGACCTTTTGACCTTAGGAAAGCTAGCCCTCTGTGAAGAAGTAAACAATTTGAGCACTAGCATACATGGGTCATTTTTGGTCCATTGTCATAACAACCCCTACCTGAGTTTCCAGCATGTTGGATTGCCCTACAGATTTTTTTTTTTTTTTTTTTTTTTTGCCCTACAGATTTTAAACCTACTAGTCCCAACAATCGTATCACGTGTGTGTGTGTGCATGTGTTCTTAAATAACCTCTAGGATCCTTGTGTCCCACTTACCTGCCCTGACTTTAATGACATGTAATAATTTATCTTGATCCTTTGTCTAATAAGCTAGCCTTCTTGCAACTTGAAAGCATGCCAAGCCCGATCTTCCCTTAGGATTTTGCACTGCTGTTCCATATCTGTTAGTAATGCTCTTCCTACATATATCTGTGTGGATCATGACTTCACTTCTTTTAGATCTTCCTTCAGGTCTTACTAAATGTTTGCCTTCTCATGAAACCTTCTTTTAACATATTCCCAAATTCTATTCTTTTTCCTTGCTTTTTCTTTTATTCCTTAGCACTTAACGTTATTACCATAAGTCTTTCTAATTTATCTCATTTATCATTGTTTCCCTCATCAGAATATAAGCAGGAATCTTAGTATATTTTGTTAATTTCTGTTTCCTAGAGCCTTGAAAGGAGCCTGATACGTAGGAATTGATTTAAAAAATTAATTAAATTATACATTTTTACAGCTCCTTGCTATGCACACATGGAGAATACAGATGACTGATTCATCCAGAGTTGGTTATTTACATGCAATTGTGAAAAAGAAGAGGTAATTAAGAGAGATGAGTTAGTCATATGGAAAATTATTAAGATGAGAAATCATGGAATCTGTAATAAATAAGAAGAAAAATATTTGCAGGAAAAGGCTGATAGATAGAATGTCATAGAGTTGCTATGATATCCCTGAATTTTATGTATGAGGAGAACTAAGGTCCACAGTTTTACCGCCTTGCTAACATTTACAGATACAGGCAGGGATAGGGTAGAAAAGTGACTTTTGTATTCCTGAATCCTAAGACTAAAACTTAAATGTACAACCTTTTATTTTTCATTCTCGTTTAGCTCTATAAGAGACGTGAGAGAAAAAATAAATAAATAAAATTTTCTTGCTATAATTGGGCTTGAATAGCAAATAGATGTTTTCATATTGACTTTTAAGTCAATGAGAGGATAATGTCCGTTTGCTCGTATTTATTTTGGATCATAAGATCAAGAATATAGCAGTAAAGTTACATAAAAACAAACTGTAGAATTTTTATATTCTTCTGCCCACGTAGGCAAATGTAATATGATATGTGTATGCTTCACCTTTATGAGTTCTCAATATTCTATATGTAATGAAATTTTCTTAAGGAAGAAAGTAAAATCGCAGAATTTGGAGACAGTAAGTTCTTACCTTTGTCCCTCTTATTTTTTAAAACATACATCCAAATAGCATCTTAACTGCTTGGAACAGAGTACCCTCTGTGAGTGGAGGGGTGGAGGGTCAGGGGAGAGCGATCTATCATATTCTTCAATTTCTACCATATTTTCCTTGAGTGGTAAACAAAGGACATTTTGCATATTTTTCACATACTCTAAAAAGCTGTGTAAGGAAATAGTGGTTTGACATAGAAGTTCCTTTAAAATTGGCAGCTTTTCCTCAGTAAGAATATTGGGTTATTGGTATAATCTTGACTTTTATTTTCTCTTCCACTGTATATTAACATGAAATTTATTAATTCAGGTGTCAGTTCAGTATCCTAAACTTCCTTAATAAACATATGATCATCAGTGCCTAAGTGACTTGTAGTAGTAATCAATCTCTAAAATACGAATGGTTCCATTATGCACTGAAAGAGTTAATATGTCTTTTCAACTGAGTTACTTACTCCCGGAGAGTGACTTATGGGGTCTATTAACTTCAACGAGATTACAAATGAACAAAAGGAATTGACCTGCCTTGTTTGAAATATATCCTAATCTGTTCCATTCAAGTAGGAAGTATGAAATAGATTTGTATGTAATTTATAGATCCCAAATTATCTGCATTTAATCAATAGTTATTGAACACCTACTATGCAAAACACATGAGACAGTCACATTGGAGAATACAACTATATAAAACACGCTGTCCCTATCCCGGATAATTTAGACAGTTTGACTTCTTCAATAATGTCTCAGAGTGTACTCTAAAGGTGTAAGAAAACATTAATTCCAAAAGGAAGAGAAGGGAAACAGGAAATAGACAAAGCTAAAAGCACTGAAATAAGTACTTTAATGAGCAAAAATAGAAAACATTTAAATAGCCTCAAAATTTTATGATATGTTTATAAAGTCGCAGTGCTGTTTAAGTCTGTGTGTATAGTAAAGCAGTAAAGCATTGAACTATGTGCATTTCCCAAACATATAAAGGGTACAGACACTGTAAAGAGTTTTTTGCGGGGGGTGGGAGTGGGGGTGTGAGGAGGTCAGGAGGTGAGGAGGATAGTATAATGAGTTTTTAATGAAATTTTATTTTCTCTCAATTTATAGGAATAGAGAATAAGCACTAAGAGAATTTACAACTATTTTAGTTTTTAATTTTTTTAAAGATCTTATTTATTTATTCATGAGAAACACACACAGAGAGAGGCAGAGACACAGGCAGAGGGAGAAGCAGGCTCCCTGAGTAGAGCCCGATGTGGGACTTGATCCTGGGACCCTGGGGTCATGACCTGAGCTGCAGGCAGACGGTCACCCGTTGAGCTACCCAGGTGCCTCAATTAACAACTATTTTAATTCACATCAATATTTTAGGCAATTCCCAACTACGTAGATTCTAGTATCTTGAAGAATAGGTAGCAGGTAGTGAGTTCTACTTGAATTTTTATTCCATCTTTAAAACTGAATTTCCACAGTGATAGTGTATCTCCAAATAAACAGTTTTTTTCTTCTGTACCTCTGGTATTAATTTTTAATATATTTTATTAGTGAGACATATTCTACTTTCAACCTTTAATAAGTTCCGATTCCCTATTCTTTCTGTTTATTGAATGTCTTGCATACTACATATCTACTTTCCCTGAAGTCGGGCAGAGTATACCAGAACACAGTGAAATGCACAAATGTAGTTAATTTAAGAAACTGTTTAAATTTAGAGGTTTCAATATCAATAATATCACTAATATAGAATTACAGTTATTTTAGAGGTCCACTTCAGGAAATAATATTAATCAAGAAGGCCATTGGAAGTATAGGAATTTGGACGCCCGGGTGGCTCAGTGGTTGAGCATCTGACCTCAGCTCAGGTTGTGAGCCTGGTACCGGGAATCAAGTCCCACATCGGGCTCCCTGCATGGAGCCTGCTTCTCTTTCTGCCTATGTCTCTGCCTCTCTCTGTGTCTCCCATGAATAAAATAATAAAATCTTAAAAAAAAACACTGTAGGAATTATGAGGATGTTCAAACATACAGAAAAATATTCATAAGTCAACAACCCCAAACTATGAACATTTCATTCCAAGTCTTTAAAAAAAATGTATTTTTATTAGCATATGTAAGACCACCATAGATGTCTATAATTTTGTTAAATCATTTGATCAGTATTAATGGTTTCTAGTCACTACCATGCTATTTCATGATCACCTTAAATCAATATCCAGCATAGTATTCATTGAGAAAACATTCATATCGTCACTCACGTAAGAACCCAAGTAAGGGATTGTTGCTTTCATCAACATTATATAACATTTATTTGTAAACTTCAGATTGAGAAAACTATTACATCCTTCTGCTTCAATTTGGAAGCTGCACATTTAGAAATAAATCCATAGACAGTAATCAGAGATGCGCACAAGGTTGGTTTATCATATGTACTAATACTTCAATCTAGATGGATTGTCAAAGATTGCTTAGTTGGACTTTTTTTTTTTGACAGGGAAAAAATGTTTTTTAATTACATACTCAATCCATTTGGTGTATTTCAAAAGGTGCAATATTTTTCTTCATTTATCAGTGAAAGAAGTTAGAAATTAACTTCAAAAAAAAAAATTCAGTAAATGGCAAACAAATTTCCTTGAAAGTCACAGTCACATATATAGTGCATCCTAGAAAAGAGGAGGGGCAAGACAGGTTCCACCCACTTTCATGAGTTTCATCAAATACTGGACCTATTCAAGGGTGGAGTGACAATTATGCATTATTATGTGACTAAAGTCTCAGTGTATATGCTAATGAATTGATCTTGAGACGTATGAAATCATGAGAGTAGCAGATTATCAATTATAATAAAAATAGCAAAGTTTATTTTTAATATAGTAGCAAATATAGTTTGATAAAGACAAGAGCTCACAAATTTAACATATTTTAAAGGTAGGGTATTAGAAATAGATTAGTTACTAGTACAATAAGGATGTGATTAGAGGCCAGCTTTCTTCATGGCCACAGTATATTTCCACTTCAACTAGGTTAGCTATTGACCACACAACCTACTGTCTTTTCCTGGAACACAGAAAGTCTTGCTAAGTTACACAACAAAAGACAATACAGGGCATGGGGTCTATCACATAAATGCATACATGCATCACTAAAGGACTAGAGGAAAGCTGTAGCAGTCAGATCTGTGTTATTTGTATTGCTGTGTCTTAGGTTTCAGGTGTTTTTTTTCATATTTAATATCAATAGGAAAATGTGTTTTTCTTGGAACTAAGTTGCTTCATAATCCTATTGATTTCAGGAAATTTGTATTACAGAGCAGAATACAAATAAAGTTAACTTCGTAAGTACATCCAGTGTAGTTTTACTTTGCAGATTTTACAGAAATAATGAATATTTTATTAATTTTCATCATTAAATTTATTTCTTCTAAGATTTATTTGATGTGATTTCAGCTTAAATGCGGGCTCTTTTCTGTGATAGTGAGATTTTTAATTTGCATTCAGACAATTCCTTTTCCATTATATATTAAATATTGTGCTTTTTTCTTGAAGAATACTCAATACAGGTACTCAAGTAGCTATCCTTTATCTTCAGCTTCCTCAAATTCTGCCTATTTTTATCTCCACATTTTATCTGTTTATTCTGGGGGGAGGGTTATTTTCTGGCTTAATTTTCTTCAGGCTCCATCATGTACTTCATTCACACAGTGTATTTTATTTCTACATTTTAATTTACTGTCTACTTTATTTACCTTCCTTTTGATTGATCTCATCCCCTCTCTGTTTTGTTTAGAAATTAACACTCTTATACCACTCAAATTATAATTTTCAATCATTACTTCAAAAATGTCTACTCTTTCTGCCTCCACTATTTGCAGTTAGCATGCTTTAAAATTTTAGCATTTCTAAATCATTCCATGTTATCTAAGACTGTCCCTTTTGTCCAAAGAATATGTCCAATGTCTCCATTTTAGTGCTCACCAGGGGTGGCAGGGTCCCAGTCCTGTTGCACTTTTCTCTCCACGGAACTAAGAGTGTTAGCTGGAGTCTTCTTTTTCCGAACAAATTACATAATTTTTTCCTGTTTTATTTCCAAATTTTAAGGATATGGTGTCTTAAATATGCTAAAAAATATTTGTATCTTTATGAAGTCTTCACATCTTTAAACGTATAAATGGGCTAAAATAAGATTTTTCTCCAAATTTGAAAAGTAGAGGAAAGGAAAAGGATCCTCCTCCCAGACACATATACATTTTCTTTTTAAGTATAGCATGTAGAAAGAAAGAAGCACCAAAGCTTTTAAGGTAAACATTTTAAAAATCACATAAAAGAGAATGAGAATCACAAAGGCAAGGAGAATAGTCAACTCAAAAAACTGTAAACATGGAAAACATTCTTACCACCAAACAACAAAATAAATTGTGTACTGAATGAGGAGGTTGGAGGCAGAATTTGTATTCTGATCACGAAAGGTGATATGTACACTCCAACTCTGTGTGCAATTTTAAGACAAGGATGAAGTTTAGTTACCAAGGGGGGTGCACATACTCCACAGCCTACTCCTTCCGAGCCCTGGATAGAGTTAAGATCTAAGAATAGTTCACAAATCCTCTCCTAATCTCCTGGCAGGATGTACTTTCCCTCTTTAATTCACTGCTCCAATTTAACATCCCCGGTGCTTTCTCCAGCCAAGTGCCCTGAACCTTGACCAGGATAACCATAGTCATCACACCGAAAAAATTATTTTCAGCCCGAACGCTTTCATCGGCTCTCAACATTCATCAGTCCCCCCGAGCCACTCTTATTCCCTCTAACACATTTCAAATCACTGCAGCATAAGCGTTTGATTCAGAAAACAAAAACCAATAATAACCAACAGACTTTCAAGAAATCTAAGCGTGGCGATGCGGTTCAAAAAAGGCAATTTCTCATGGGATCCCTGGGTGGCGCAGCGGTTTGGTGCCTGCCTTTGGCCCAGGGCGCGATCCTGGAGACCCGGGATCGGATCCCACGTCGGGCTCCCGGTGCATGGAGCCTGCTTCTCCCTCTGCCTCTCTCTCTCTCTCTCTGTGACTATCATGAATAAATAAATAAAATCTTTAAAAAAAAAAAAAAAAAAAAAAAAAAAGGCAATTTCTCAAATATATTCTATGGACTTAGATTTCAAAAATGTCTTTAACAATTTGTTTGTTTGGGCATCATCGTTTTTGTTCCTTGGTGTTTGTTGCCTTTTGTGCCTAGAGTAGATAATCCGTTGCCTAAAGTTTAGCACAACCACTCTGTCAAATGGACATGCGCTTCAATGACCTCCCTTTGACTGAATTTTTAGAAAAGGCTTTTCTGTAAGGACAGAGATTTACTCATTTTTTTGCAACCTTCTCTTGTGTGCAAAGTACAGACAAGAGTTCCCTTGTGGGTACATTTTTTATGAGTTCTTAAAATTATTACTTAACAAAGTAATAATTTTAGGCCTTTCCCTCCCTGAAAGGTTTGATGATACAGCAATCCAAAAAAGTACACATTTTAATTCATAATATCCAAAAAACAGGAAGTAGGCCACTTGCTGGGAATATTAATCTGATGTCCCGTCAGTCACGTTTTATTCACTCCCCTCCTTCCCAATCTTTTCCTTCCCCTCTTCAAACACTTCACTTGATCCACAAACTAATCAAATGCAGTTTTTCATCACAAACTTGGGAAACTCAATTTAGAACTTTCTATGTCACAGCATTCAAGTTCTGAAGCTTCAGTCTGTGACTTATAATTATCTTCCTATTCAGAAAGTATTAACTAACATCAAATTCAAAGTCATATACATCATACCCGATCGTCACTCCATCAGAGTAGACTTTTGTATATATAAGCTTAATTTTTGTTGACAGGGCTAAATTGGAATTTAACTTGTAGCTGTAGCAGGAGAACATTTAAATGTAAATTTACTTTTTCAATGATAAATTTTCAGAACTTAGCCAGAGAATGTGAATCTAATCAAGGTATCTGCACACACAATTTCCTGTGCAAAACAATCATGGGACTAAATTAGCAAGCACGCAATACCATCAAGTTGCAAACATCTTAACTCCTACATCTATAAGGTAAAAATTTCACGTGAAGTAAACTTTGAATAAAGAAACACGATAAGGGGCCCCTGGGTGGCTCGGTTGGTTAAGCATCTGCCTTCAGCTCAGGTCATGATCTCAGGGTCCTGGGATCGAGTCCCGCATCGGGCTCCCTGCTTAGTGTGGAGTCTGCTTCTCCCTCTCCCTCTGATGCACCCCCTGCCTGTGTTCTCTTGCTTACACACACTCTCTCTAATAAAAATCTTTTAAAAAAAGAGAAAAGAGAAAAAAGAAAAGACACATGGTAAGGAAAAACAAACGGATATATGATGCAAGTATCCTTAGAGGAAAAAAAAACAGTTTGATTAATTAGATATATGTATAATTAAATAATATGCATATATACAATATCAATCCCGAAATATAAAGCCACTCTCAAGTCTATAGAAGATTAAAGGAAATGTGACTTGCATTAATAAATGACATTTTCGGGATCCCTGGGTGGCTCAGTGGTTTAGCGCCTGCCTTCAGCCCAGGGCCTGATCCTGGAGAGCCGGGATCGAGTCCCACGTCAGTCTCCCTGTATGGAGCCTGCTTCTCCCTCTGGCTGTGTCTCTGCTTCTCCCTCTCCCTTTCTCTCTCTCTCTCTGTGTCTCTCATGAATAAATAATAAAAAATCTTAAAAAAATAAAATATAAATGACATTTTCCAAAAATATTAATATTGGCACTGGGAAATGCACAGGATACAACCCAAATATTGATTATATACTAACACATTCTCTCATAATTTGATACTTATATTTCAGCAAATTAATTCAAAATTATAAACTATAACAGAAACAATAACAGTAGTTAATGTTTGTATAGCACTTCCAGAAGGTAGATTACTCTTTATAACTTTAGAAATAAAATATTGAGGGACATCTGGGTGGCTCAGTTGGTTGAGTGTTGGACTCTTGATTTCAGCTGGGTTCATGATCTCAGGGTTGTGAGATCCAGCCCCAAATGGAGCTCTGTGCTGGGCATGGAGTCTATTTCAGATTCTCTCTCCCCCTCCGTATACCCCTCCCCACTGCACAAGCACACACACACCGCCCCCTCTCTCTCTCTAATTAAAAAGAAAAACAGAAAGAAAAAATATTGAACACATCGTGTATGGTTTTATCTTTTGAATATGAGTAAAGTTATTTGGAAAGAAAATATATATACAATTTATTAATTCCAGGTTTACACTGAAATTATAAAGTGCATTTCTATCTTATTTTAAATATAGGATCTTGAGTTTTAACTGTTTAGAATCAAAATAACCAGCAATTTGTTCAATTAAATAAAAATCAACAAACCAAAGAAATTACAAATTTCATTTGTAGTCACAATGACCCCTCACAAAATGCTGACTAAGCATTTCTTTAACTTTTGAATAGGTAATTTTTTTTTAAGATTTTATTTATTTATTCATGAGAGTCACACAGAGAGAGGCAGAAGGAGAAGCAGGCTCCATGCAGGGAGCCTGATGTGGGACTTGATCCCAGGACCCTCGGGTCACACCCTGAGCCAAAGGCAGAAGCCCAACCACTGAGTCACCCAGGCTTCCCTATCTCTTCATTTGAAACAGATTTCTGTTTGTCCTTACAATGGCCTAAAATTGCTTACCCATCATTTAACTGTTTCAAGTTTCAAAGCTACTTTAAATTCCACTTTACTTTAGTATTGATAAAGGAGGAAACTGAACTTTCAGGTCATTTACTTATCTACTGAGTTTCAAGAATGTAGATAAAACAAAAAATGCATGGATTTATTGAGTTCCTTTGTTAATACTGTCAATAATGACTCTAATTTACTTGGTTGTTTTTTGTTGTTGTTGTTGTTTTAGGATTTTATTTATTTATTTCAGAGAGAGAGAGAAAGCATAAGCAGGGCAAGAGGCAGAGGGAGAGAGCAAAGGAGAAGCAGATTCTTCACTGACCAAGGAGCCCGACACAGGGCTCAACCTCAGGACACTGAGATCAGGGCTTGAACCAAAGGCAGATGCTTAACCACCTAAGCCACCCACTCGCCCCACTAATTTACTTGTTATTAGCCAAAACAGCAGGTTCTGTATTTGTCTAATTTACATTTAAGTGCAATGATATAAATATGGCTGTTTATTCTATGTGTTTTCATATAATTCCACAGAAACTAGAAGACCTACAATATATTTTTAAAATTTTATTCATGTCTTTCTTTTAACACATTTTATTCATACCAATCTTTTAAAACATTAAAAAAAATAATAAAAAGAGGAAGGAAATCCTGCCATTTCCAACAACATGGATGGACCTGAACCTGGAAGGCTTCATTCTATGTGAAGGAAGCCAAACAAAGAAAGACTGCTGGTATCACTTACATGTGAAATCTAAAAAAAAAAAAAAAAAAAAAAAAAAAAAAAAAAAAAAAGTAGAAAGTTATTTCGAGTGAAAAAAGAGCAGGGAAATGAGGAAATAGGGAGAGGTTGGTAAACAAACTTTCAGTTGAAAGATGAATAAGGTCAGATGATTTAATGTATAACATAGTGGCTATAATTGATAACACCATGTTGTATAATTGAGATTTACTAAAAGAGTAGAACTTAAATGTGCTCCCCAAGATATAGTGAGAGATACAGACAAACACACACACACACACAGATATGTAGACACATGCACATATGCTTGTGAGGTGATAGATGTGTTAACTCAATGGGGATGATCCTTTCACGCTGTGCATCCATCCAATCATCACACGGAACACCTTAATTATCTTACAATTTTAGGTCAGTGATACCTTCCCAAAAGAATGACATAAATAAATATATAAACAAATCGAATTCATGAATACATACAGCGCAAATGCATTTTGTATGTGTATTCGAAGGCTATATCGGAGTAAGGGTAGAGGGTTGGAGGCAGAGTATCTAAGATCTTACTGTAAACTGGATTTAAAGGAGCTGGAGGTGCTCAGGCTGAGTACCATGAACTGTTTGAACCCTGGATCTGCCTCTTCCCAGTTCTGTAACCTTGCCATTTGGCTTAACATCTCTATAGCTTTTTTTTTTTTCAGATGTATAAGGAGGATGGCAGCAGTGCTCATATCATGCGGTTATCTCGAGCAGAGATAAATTAATAGAAGTAAAAAGACTGGAATAAATAATAGCAAGTGGTAATTGCTCAATAAATGTCAGTTGTTTTTTGTATTAATATCAATATTATTATTATTATTACAGGATAGCTTTCTTAAAAGCAACTGAAATAGCTTTGACTTCACAAATATGTGGACTACACGAGTGTGTAGAGAGGGATGTGCAGCCAGGCATAACTACTCCATGACAGGTCTTGCGATTTTACCATAAAACCTTGTTCCTCTGGATTTGAAGTCTCCAAATTTATATTCCCTTAACAACATGCCACGGTGATTCAGAATAGAAAATTATCAGTTATGCCTTTACAGGGATGAACTGAACAAATAATCAAAATCCATATGTGTGCCAAGGGAGGACAGGCCCTGAGGGGTGAAAGGGAGCCAAAGACAAAATTAACCTAGTTTTCATTTTCGATTTGAACTTTCCAGAATGGGTAGTTTCTCTAGTATTGCGTACGTTTTCAAGAGAAACTGTGATTGTTCTGAGTACCAACAGCCCAAGTTCTTGGTAGAGTCCCCTTTGGTCATCACTGGTAAAAGGTCGCTAGGCCCCGTTACACCTCTGAAGGCTAAATGACTATTGGCCAGACAATAATTCCATTAATTATCTGACATCATTCGCTCACAGAACCCCCCAGAATCCCAGACCAGCAAGTTTCTTATTAATTTAACTTACATTTAAATGCAATGAGATAAATATAGTCATTTATTCTAAGAACATGGATTTCATAGATGACACTTGACTTTGCATTTCAAAGAAATGGCATACTAACACAGCATGTAGAAGCTCAAAGTTAGACCTACCTTAGACTTCTTGAAGTCCCTTTTTGTTGCTGAAGTAAAGTAGTAAACACTTAACTGAATCAAATACTCAATTATTTCACTCTATCCATATAGACGAACTCACTAAGATCGCTAGTCATCCCTGGAGAAGCCAGTCCTCCGGGAATGTAGCACTTAATAAACAAAGACAAAAAACATTGGATGCTTTGCAAACTTCACACTTTTTATCAGTTCATGCTAAGTTCACGGTATTTTTAACTGAACTTATTTTTTGCAACGAGCTCATACTTCAGGGCCATGACTACTTGCCTGGCATCAAAAGCTTAAGTAACAGGTAATAGTGGTTGAGTTGCAGAGGCAGGAAAATGAACATAGAGCAGCTGAAGTATTAACATAAGCTGCGGGTAAAGAGCTGAACGTGTTCAAGTTGAATTACTTGGATCATGACTTACAGCAGAAGGATAAACCCTACCTAATTTTCACTGAAAGCAGCAACGGTCATATATGACCTGTATTGGGAAGAGTCCGTGGTTCTCAAGAAAATCAAGCAAGCTCAAGAAATGGAAGGAATTAACCAGAAAAGGGAAAAAGATACTTCACTTCTAGCATATAAGAGATTGTATTACTTGTATCTGAGCAATTTACAAGAGGGAAATAGTTAAAAGGATTTTATCAAAATAAGGCAAACACGCAGAGCATGTCTGATTATTCTAAACAGGATGGGAATCATAATTATATTATATTATAGCATTATATTGTAATCCTATTATAATCGTCTCATCTGAAAGAAAGTTAGACAACTTTTTCTTTCCCCTTGTTACGCTGCCAGTCACACTGTTTCAGACACACTTCCAGAGTATTCGTGTAACTCTCAAATGTGCTTGAATGGGAAATATTTTAAGAATTATTCAGGGGCGCCTGGGTGGCTCAGCAGTTGAGCATCTGCCTTTGTCTCAGGTAGTGATCCCAGGGTCCCAGGATCGAGTCCCACATCAGGCTCTCTGCAGGGAGCCTGCTTCTCTTTCTGCCTGTGTCTCTGTCTCTATCTCTGTGTCTCTCGTGAATAAACAAATGAAATTTATTAAAAAAAGAATTATTCATTAAGTGGTAAAATCTGAACATAAACTCTTACATCATAATAGGTGTTATTTATTTATTTAGATGTAATTTGAGTAAGAAAAATCTTAAGATATTATTAAATTTCAAGTTGAAAATCTCCTTTGATAAGCTTGCATCAAAAACAATTTTCCTACAGCACCAATATGTGTGTGAATGGGCCATGTCTGTTTCTACACATAAAAAAAAATAGTTTTCAAAGTAGAACAAATTATAAAGCAAAAATTTCTCCATTGGCATTTAACATGCAATCTGTTAACAAATAATATTAATACAAACATGACTTAATAACTAGGCTTTGATGTAAATACTGATATTCTTTCCAATGTAACTTGTTACTTATAATTACTTATGTTTCCCTTTCACACAGCTTACCCTATAGACATTTTAGACAGCTTCTCTGACCATACAGCAATCATATTGTACTTTTCTAACGTCTCCATATCATAGGCATAACCAGTAAGTATCTTTTCTTACTGGCATAACCAGTAAGCCATCATCTTCCCCACCACAATTTTTTTTTCTTAACAGCATATCATACAAGGGTCATGTTCTTTTAAAAAAAAATTTGTTCACTACTGGTATATACTAAATAGTGTCCACTTCAAACTTGGATGAAGCTCTAACCACTGATGTGACTGCATTGAGAGAAAAGGCCTTTAAGGAGGCAATGAAAGTTGAATGAGGTCCTAACAGTAGGTCCCTGACCCCATAGGGCTGGCTGATGTCTTTATAGAAACAGAAAGAGGGAAAAAAAAATAAAAATTAAAAAAGAAAAAGAAAGAAAGAAACAGGAAGAGGCACCAAGTATTTCTTTGTCTTCCCACTAGGGAAGAGAGGAAAGACCATGCGAGGCTGTCGTCTGTAAGACAGAGACACCACATTAGAAAACAGCCTGCTGGCACCTTGATATTGGATTTTGAATCTGTAGAACTATGAGAAAAAAATTTTCTGCCAACATGCCTCAGAGTGTTCACATATGCTTGAACCAGTAGGAGAATGGTGGATTCCAAAAGAAGCAGTGATTTCACTCCATATTTGAATTTTTCTTTTTAAAAAATTATTATTATTATTAGAGAGAGAGAACGAGAGAGGAGCAGAGGTAGAGGGAGAGAGAGAATCTTAAGCAAAAGCCACCCCCAGCAGGGAGCCCGATGCCAGGCTCCATCTCCTGATCTTGAGGTCATGACCTGAGCGGAAATCAGGAGTCAGATGCTTATCGGACTGAGCCACCCAGGGGACTCCCAATTCTTTTTCTTAAACCATAGTATATTTAGGGTCCGGAGCACTCTTTTCACTTGCCGTTGTATCGTGACTGGGACTAAAGCACTTAACCTATTTCTGGGGTGTGGATCACAGTCTTCTGGAACAGTCCTCTCCAAATTACTACAGTCTGTGACCCAGATGCCAAAGCTGCGTCCGCACAGCCTTGTCTTCTGATTCCACGTGGTTGGTGCCATCACTGTGGTGCTTCCATGGTAAATATTAGTTCTATAGGCAAATGTGGGCAAACCTGGTTTAAGTTACATGTTCACCAACCACTTTATTGAGCAGTGGAAATTCAGGTCTTAGTTTTTGAATAAACAGACAAGTTTCTCTTTATCAGCTCAGTGATAAATGGTTAATTGCAAAATAAGAGCAAGGAAACCATAAAATACCACCCCCCCCCCCCCACACACACACACAGACATGCACAACTCACTGCTACACCAAGTGGCCAGATAAGAAAAAAAGAGTGGAATACTTTTATAGACTGGGGGAAGTTTGCTGTCTCCAGCCTCTGTTGGGTACACTTTGCTTTACCAGTAAGACCTGTGCGCCCTGTGCTGGGGCCGGGGGATGCGATGGCAGTTCCCGCGCATCTGCAAAGGGTCAGAGAGCAGGGTGGTCCTGCGGGCCTTCCCTGTTCAGTCACCTGTCAAAGTGGAGAACTCTGTGATCCTTGCACCTGCATTCCCCATCAGGGACACCACGATACTGGAAACAGAAAGGGAGCTCTAAGTCGCCCTGATTTCTTTTAAGGCAACTCTTAATAGCAATAATAGTAATTACAGTAGTAATAACACATTTAAACATGGCAAGTTTGGCCCTGGCTCAGCAGGACTGGACAGGCACTGCCCTGGACAACTGCAAAAGTGAGACCTTTTTATCGATAAACGACATTGTATTTTGCCTTACTGCAAGTGGATTCCTTCCGTGGAAACCCAATTACTTTTATAAAACGTTATTTCTTTATGAAAATCATTCTAAATTAGTTTTTTTGCTGAAAAATACTTTGCTCTTTCAACTATTTCTTTTTTTTTCCTTTCAACTATTTCTAAAACAATTTAAAATTTTCAAATGCTTGCATTATAATGTAAATATTTGTTCTTTTTCATTTTTAAGTTTTTATTCTTTGGGAAACACTTTGGTAGGGATGTTGTATAAACTTCTCAGGGACATATATTTGTTACCTTATAGAACTTCTTGTTTTGTTCTGCATTATTCTTCCTTTTTGCTGTCGTTTGAAAATTTCTCCAGCTATGTTTTTATCAGCACATGTTTTTCCTTATATACCAAATTGTTCCTTTATTTTTGTAATATTTTAATTGTTCCTTCTACAGCCTTCCTGCACTCTGCTAAGACTTATGTCACCCTGTCTTCCTTTATCTTGAATCTTACATCTTTTCCTTAAATTTTTAAATAAAAATAAAATTTAAATAAAACTAAAATAAAAATAAAAATTTTAAATGTATACATTTTATTTTTTTAGGATTTTATTTATTTATTCCTGAGAGATGCAGACACACACACAGAGAGAGAGAGAGAGAGAGAGGCAGAGACACAGGCAGAGGGAGAAGCAGGCTCCATGCAGGAAGCCCGAAGCAGGACTCGATCCTGGGTCCCCAGGATCAGGCCTGGGCTGAAGGCGGCGCTAAACTGCTGCGCCACCTGGGCTGCCCTAAATATATCAATTTTAAAATATTTTATTTTTATTTATTTTATTTCTAATTTTTATTTATTTATGATAGTCACACACACACAGAGAGAGAGAGAGAGGCAGAGACACAGGCAGACGGAGAAGCAGGCTCCATGCAGGGAGCCTGACATGGGATTCCATCCCGGGTCTCCAGGATCAGGCCCTGGGCCAAAGGCAGGCGTTAAACCACTGCACCACCCAGGGATCCCCAATTTTAAAATATTTTAAAATAGTAATTGTTTTCATTGACTCAGTAGCAATATTTTGGGAAGGGTAATACCCAAATGCCTTAGCATTTGCATTTGCATTTTCTGTCAATACTCCATTTTCCCTCCATTTTTGCTTATTTATTTTTCTTTTTCCCATTTAATTGTCTTCTTAGGAGAAGGTGAGCATGTTTGTGTTCTGGAAGAATGATTTAGAGTAAGTTCATTTTGTAAATGAAAACACACAATAGTTTTCAAAACTATATAACTATTCTCCAAAACTCAGGGTTTGTTTGTTTTAATGTGAATTTCTTTAACTGTTATATCTCACTACCAAATGGAGAGAGAAGCTGTGAATTTTTCACAATGGAAAATTTATTTTGTGTCCCACAGCCGCTAAGAGAGGTTCATTCATGCAAATGTGGCTTGATAAATGCTTGATTCCATCTAGATCTGGGAAGTACCTGCTGTTAGCCTTGACATTCCATTCTTCCTGTTACAAATAAGGATTTGGAGTTTGCATCTGTGGATATACCATTTAGCCTTGACATGTACTTTTCTGCCTCTTTTTATGATGTAAAGCTGTAAAATTTTCTTTTAGCCTCATATTTTTGACATCTTTCTGGTTTTTACCACCTTCTGAAACTTTTTTAAAAAAATTTACTTTGCATGTGGTTTTTGTTTTCTTTTAGTTTTCCAAAATACAGTTTGTATTTTATTTCTTGTTCTCCCAATGTTTTTGGGTTATATTCATAAACAGAATTGGAAAAGGCTGACATTATTCCACAATCTTCTAACTCATGTCCTTATTTTCTGGTTATTGTTTCTTAACAATACATCCTTAAAAATATTTTAAAAAGGGATCCCTGGGTGGCGCAGCGGTTTAGCGCCTGCCTTTGGCCCAGGGCACGATCCTGGAGACCCAGGATCGAATCCCACGTCGGGCTCCCGGTGCATGGAGCCTGCTTCTCCCTCTGCCTATGTCTCTGCCTCTCTCTCTCTCTCTCTGTGTGACTATCATAAATAAATAAAAATTAAAAAAAAAATTTTAAAAAGGGCAGCCCCGGTGGCACAGCGGTTTAGCGCCGCCTGCAGCCCGGGGTGTGATCCTGGAGACCTGGAATCGAGTCCCACGTCGGGCTCCCTGAATGGGCCTGCTTCTCCCTCTGCCTGTGTCTCTGCCTCTCTCTCTCTCTCTCTCTCTCTCTCTCTTTCTCTCTCTCTGAATAAATAAATAAATAAATCTTTAAAAAATTTTTTTAAAAAAATCCTTGCATTTGGGGGTATTGTTGCTAAATAATGCTCTTACAGTAGAGAATTTACCCAAGGTTCTGAGGAAAATATTCAAGTAAGAAATATTTGATACCTGCTCTTTCATGTCTACCATTTTCTGAGATTTTTAAAATTATGGTTTCTCCGAAAAAACGACACAAATGTATGCATGCAATCTGGATCCAGAAACAACTCATTCATTGAGGAGTGGCTAGGAGTAATTTCAGATAATGTTAAGTATTATTAATAGTTTAAATATACAGTATCAGCACTTGTTTTATAGTAAAGCACATCTTATGTTTGAATACCATATAGAGATAATTGAATTTCAAAAATGTATAAATAATCTGGAGCTCTATTTTAATTCTTAAATACTGACAATCTTTATAAGATTATATTTTTTAGATTATAATAGGT
The DNA here is from genome assembly GCF_048164855.1 of Canis lupus baileyi. Taxonomy (NCBI): domain Eukaryota; kingdom Metazoa; phylum Chordata; class Mammalia; order Carnivora; family Canidae; genus Canis; species Canis lupus. Next base: position 28,109,482 of record NC_132872.1, on the reverse strand, counting down.
TAAAATAATACAGTAAATTTCAAATTCCATGGATTTTATGACTTTTAAAATAGGGAAATTTGAAGTTAATATTTTCTTTCTCTTTCTTCATGCAAGATATAAAAGAAAGAAAGCTTAAAGTTTATTTTGTTAACGTACATATCCGGCATATCATTCTTTGCTGTAATGAATCTCTCAACCTACATTGTTCTTTTGTGTTCATAGTGATACTTCACGATCAGCAAAGGTTCTGGATAAATTCTGAAAGACATCTAATAATTTAAGCTGGGTTTCTTTGTTTTACAAGATTCTAGCCTAATGAAATATAAAGGTAGCTCAATTGGTTGTGTAGCTTTAAAACTAAACATCGCTAAATATCATGAATATTTGAAATAAGCATTACCCTCACTATCATACTATGAATAATATTTTAAAACCATTAAATTTTAAACAGTATTATGTTGACCATTAAAACAGTAGAAATGTGGACTCTAAATATAATGCCTTTGTACAATATGTATGTATGCATATACTTGCTTACCCAAATTATTAGTCACATACTTTTCAAAATATGTGTAAAATATGGCATTAAATTATGATCAATATATAAATTTAGTGTTAGATTACTCTTAACATATTAATTCAAAACATAAAATATGCAAACATGCATTAAATGTAGAAAACATAGTAACTTAATATGCAGTGAAATCGTTTTATCATTATGTATCAAAACATTAGAAATAAATTTTGAAAAACTTGTCTTGCTTTATCTAACCAGACACACAGCCATATTATAAGGTAACTTACTAGTTTACTGATTGAGAAGACCCAGATAAGTACAAATAATGGATTTATGCTTGACTAGAAAGCTGAACTGAAATATCTGTGAAATAGTTTTTTTCTTTTTTTTCCCACTCTGTACTTAAGTTAAAAATCCACTCTTAGCTATATATTAAAAGAGACTGACAGGCAAAAAATATTTATGAAGGCATAAGATACTCCAGTATATAACACAAAGTATGTTCTTCTACTCTTGAAAATCTTAAGACTAACACATGAAACAAATAGACAAAAGACAGAGAATAAGGAAATCATAAAATGTTAATAAAATTCTTTTTAGAAAATATCAAAGTAATAATAAGCATTCAATTACATTTGATCATTTCTTCTTTTTTCTTTAATGGTACTTCATTGCTTTATAAAATGTCCCTTAGTCTTATTTAATTTCATCACCAATATTCCATTGCCCTTAAATTCACCAAAATTTATATGTGTCTTTCTTTTTATTCATTGCAATTGGCATAAGAAAATTGAGACCTAAAACAGAAAGATTCAGCACTTGCCTATAAAATATTTATCACTATACCTATATGGGAAGAAAGATGTTTCAATTTCATCAGTCATAGCATATAAAAATTTCATTGGTTTGTAATATATTTATATACATTGGGCAAGTGGCCAATCTTTCAAAATCAAAATATATGTATGTTTATCTTTCCAAAATATTACTTTGAGTAAAAATGAATGGGGCTCTGTGCATGTATCCTTATTCTTCCTCAAACACTTTATATCTACCTTAAAGATAACCTGGGCCAACCTATAACATTATGTCTCGTCTTTAATATGAGAATTTCCCGATTTATATACATCAGGAAACTTAGATGATGTTATAGTAAATCCAGTAGTGCTGAAAAATGTATGAGTTAAGTAAGACATTTGCATTGTGAGTCTAATTTTATTATAAAAAATGTTAAAATTTGACAAGAATATGTAGGAACTGGAAACCTCGTATAGAGCTGGTGAAAATGTAAAATAGTGCAACAGCCTTTGCAAATAGTCTGACAAGTTCCCCAATTTGTTAAACATAGAGTTACCAGAAATTCTACATTTAGGTATACAGACAAGATAAATGAAAACATACATCCATGCAAAAACACATACACAAAAGTTCATAGCCACATCATTTATGATAGCCAACGAGTTGACACAATCTAGGAGTTAATCAACTAATGAAGTGAGTTTACAAAGTGGTGTATCCCATACATTAGAATATTATTCACTAATAAAACAGAATGAAGTCCTCGTGCATGTTATAGTGTAGAGAAATCTTGAAGCCAACATGCTAAAGGAAACACACCAGTTACAAAAGACCACCTACCATATGACAATTCCATTGATATGATATATCCAGAATAGGCAAATCTATAGAGACAAAAAATTATATTGATGAACAGATAAAGGAAATGACAAACACACACACACACTCATAGACACACAAATACTGAAATACTACTCAGCCATAAAAGAAAATAAACTTTTGCCATTTGTGACAATATGGATGAACCATGAGGGTATTACACTAAGTAATAAGTCAGACAGAGAAAGACAATTACTACATGATTTCACTTATATGTGGAATCTAAAAAACAAAACAAAAACCCAGATTCATAAATACAGATTTCAGATTGTAAACAAGGTGGCGGGGAAGGGATGGAGTGGTGAACTAGGCAAAAGGAATTAAGATGTACAAACTTCCAGCTACAAAATAGATAAGTCACACCAAGGAAATACAAACGATTTTAAAAAAATATTATGAGCAGCTATACACCAATAAATTAGGCAATCTAGAAGAAGTGAACGCATTTCTGGAAAACCACAAACTACCAAAACTGGAACAGGAAGAAATAGAAAACCTGAACAGGCCAATAACCAGGGAGGAAATTGAAGCAGTCATCAAAAACCTCCCAAGACACAAAAGTCCAGGGCCGGATGGCTTCCCTGGGGAATTCTATCAAACGTTTAAAGAAGAAACCATACCTATTCTCCTAAAGCTGTTTGGAAAGATAGAAAGAGATGGAGTACTTCCAAATTCGTTCTATGAGGCCAGCATCACCTTAATTCCAAAACCAGACAAAGACCCCACCAAAAAGGAGAATTACAGACCAATATCCCTAATGAACATGGATAAAAATTCTCAACAAGATACTAACCAATAGGATACAACAATACATTAAGAAGATTATTCACCATGACCAAGTGGGATTTATCCCCGGGATGCAAAGCTGGTTCAACACTCGTAAAACAATCAATGTGATTCATCATATCAGCAAGAGAACAAACAAGAACCATATGATCCTCTCAAGAGATGCAGAGAAAGCATTTGACAAAATACAGCATCCATTCCTGTAGGGAGTGTAGGGATAGAGGGAACATTCCTCAACTTCTTAAAAGGCATCTACGAAAAGCCCACAGCAAATATCATTCTCAGTGGGAAGCACTTGGAGCCTTTCCCCTAAGATCAAGAACAAGACAAGGATGTCCACTCTCACCACTGCTATTCAACATAGTACTGGAAGTCCTAGCCTCAGCAATCAGACAACAAAAAGACATTAAAGGCATTCAAATTGGCAAAGAAGAAGTCAAACTCTCCCTCTTCACTGATGACATGATACTCTACATAGAAAACCCAAAAGCCTCCACCCCAAGATTGCTAGAACTCATACAGCAATTTGGCAGTGTGGCAGGATACAAAATCAATGCCCAGAAATCAGTGGCATTTCTATACACTAACAATGAGACTGAAGAAAGAGAAATTAAGGAGTCAATCCCATTTACAATTGCACCCAAAAGCATAAGATACCTAGGAATAAACCTCACCAAAGAGGTAAAGGATCTATACCCTAAAAACTATAGAACACTTCTGAAAGAAATTGAGGAAGACACAAAGAGATGGAAAAATATTCCATGCTCATGGATTGGCAGAATTAATATTGTGAAAATGTCAATGTTACCCAGGGCAATTTACACGTTTAATGCAATCCCTATCAAAATACCATGGACCTTCTTTAGAGAGTTGGAACAAATTATTTTAAGATTTGTGTGGAATCATAAAAGACCCCGAATAGCCAGGGGAATTTTAAAAAAGAAAACCATATCTGGGGGCATCACAATGCCAGATTTCAGGTTGTACTACAAAGCTGTGGTCATCAAGACAGTGTGGTCCTGGCACAAAAACAGACACATAGATCAGTGGAACAGAATAGAGAACCCAGAAGTGGACCCTGAACTTTATGGGCAACTAATATTCGATAAAGGAGGAAAGACTATCCATTGGAAGAAAGACAGTCTCTTCAATAAATGGTGCTGGGAAAATTGGACATCCACATGCAGAAGAATGAAACTAGACCACTCTCTTGCACCATACACAAAGATAAACTCAAAATGGGTGAAAGATCTAAATGTGAGACAAGATTCCACCAAAATCCTAGAGAAGAACACAGGCAACACCCTTTTTGAACTCAGCCACAGTAACTTCTTGCAAGATACATCCATGAAGGCAAAAGAAACAAAAGCAAAAATGAACTATTGGGACTTCATCAAGATAAGAAGCTTCTGCACAGCAAAGGATACAGTCAACAAAACTCAAAGACAACCTACAGAATGGGAGAAGATATTTGCAAATGATGTATCAGATAAAGGGCTAGTTTCCAAGATCTATAAAGAACTTATTAAACTCAACAGCAAAGAAACAAACAATCCAATCATGAAATGGGCAAAAGACATGAACAGAAATCTCACAGAGGAAGACATAGACATGGCCAACGTGCATATGAGAAAATGCTCCGCATCACTTGCCATCAGGGAAATACAAATCAAAACCACAATGAGATCCCGCCTCACACCAGTGAGAATGGGGAACATTAACAAGACAGGAAACCACAAATGTTGGAGAGGATGCAGAGAAAAGGGAACCCTCTTACACTGTTGGTGGGAATGTGAACTGGTGCAGCCACTCTGGAAAACTGTGTGGAGGTTCCTCAAAGAGTTAAAAATAGACCTGCCCTACGACCCAGCAATTGCACTGTTGGGGATTTACCCCAAAGATTCAGATGCAGTGAAACGCCAGGACACTTGCACCCCGATGTTTCTAGCAGCAATGGCCACAATAGCCAAACTGTGGAAGGAGCCTCAGTGTCCATCGAAAGATGATGGATAAAGAAGCTGTGGTCGGGCATCCCCAGTGGCCCAGTGGTTTAGTGCTGCCTTCAGCCTGGGGTGTGATCCTGGAGACCCAGGATCGAGTCCCACATCGGGCTCGCTGCATGGAGCCTGCTTCTCCCTCTGCCTGTGTCTCTGCCTCTCTCTCTCTCTCTGTCTGTCATGAATAAATAAATAAAATCTTGAAAAAAAAAAAAAAGTAGCTGTGGTCTATGTATACAATGGAATATTCCTCAGCCATTAGAAACGACAAATACCCACCATTTTCTTCGACATGGATGGAACTGGAGAGTATTATGCTGAGTGAAATAAGTCAATCGGAGAAGGACAAACATTATATGGTCTCATTCATTTGGGGAACATAAAAAATAGTGAAAGGGAATAAAGGGGAAAGGAGAAAAAATGAGTGGGAAATATCAGAAAGGGAGACAGAACATGAAAGACTCCTAACTCTGGGAAATGAACTAGGGGTGGTGGAAGGGACGTGGGGGGTGGTGGGGGTGACTGGGTGATGGACACTGAGGTGGGCACTTGACGGGATGAGCACTGGGTGTTATTCTATATGTTGGCAAATTGAACACCAATAAAAAAGAAATTTATAAAAAAATAGATAAGTCATGGGGATATAGTGCCCAACATGGTGAGTAAAGGCAGTAATATAACATTAACTTTGTAGGATGACACATGGTGACTAGACTTATTATGGTGACCACTTCACAATTTATACAAATGTCAAATCATTATGCTCTACACCTGGAAATAATAGAATATTGTATGTCAATTATACATCATTAATATAGAAAAACAGTACATTACAGGTTGCATAGGGCTAGGGTTGGGGATCATGGGGGGATTAGATGGGGAATAAGGTGTGAATGCTAATGGGTACATACCCTCCTTGAAGAGGGAGAGGATGTTGTAAAATTCAGTTTCAATGGTAGTTTCAGAAGCCTAGGAATTGTTTTAAAAGAGAAAAGAACTGGGACACTTGGGTGGCTCAGTGGTTGAACGTCTGCTTTTGGCCCAGTGCGTGATCCCAGAGTCCCACAATCGAATCCCACATCGGGCTTCCTGAATGGAGCCTGCTTCTCCCTCTGCCTGTGTCTCTGCCTCTCTCTCTCTGTGTGTCTCTCATGAATACATAAATTAAAAATCTTTTTTAAAAAAGCGAAAAGAACATTAAATTGTGTACTTTAAATGGATGAATTGTATAATACATGAGTCATATCTTTAAATTTTTTTTTTAGATTTTATTTATCTATTCATGAGAGACACAGAGAGAGAGAGAGAGTCAGAGACACACAGGCAGAGGGAGAAGCAGGCTCCCTGCAGGGAACCCAATGTGGGACTCTATCCCAGGACCCTCGGATCATGCCCTGGGCTGAAGGCAGGTGCAAAACTGCTGAGCCACCCAGGGATCCCTGAGTCATATCTTGATGTAGGAAAGAAGGTTAGGGTTTGAAGCCAATGGCCCAGAAATAATTCTTGAGATGTCTTTGGTGCAAAAAGCACAAGGACAGGAACCATGGGCAGAAAGAGCTGCTCCAGGGTCACGAGGAGTGGTCCATTATATACATTCAAGTTGGGAGGGGGTTAGGGAATAGCAGAAGTCTCTAAGGAATTTTGGAAGCAAGGTTTCCAGAACCTTGAGGAGGCTAGCTGTTGTTGGGAAAGGGCCATTTATTCCACCTAATAAAACCTGAGTCATGAGACCCTTCAGATGTATATATTGATGGGCCATGTGCTTGGGGGTTGATTGCCAGCATGCATCTTGGGGGTTTAGAGATTAAAGGAACTTCTAAGGGAATTTTAATAAGCTTACAGGATCCTGCAGGGGGCCGGGGGTGAGGGTGTGGTGCGGGGGTTGGCTAGGCATGATTTTGCCCTCAGCAAAGTGTCAACATCAAGGCAGTTGAGTCCCTAGAGGACGGTCACTCTGTCTGTTTCAAAGACTTGTCAGTGGGCTGTAAGTGGCAAGGAAATTTAATATTTTTTCTTTTGCCTTTGTTTCCCTCATCATATCTCAATAAAGCTAATAAATATATATAAATATTTCCCCTGGGAATCATTTCTTTACATTTTCAAAATCATTATATTTTATACTGCAATTAATATTAGGTAATATACAAAATTCTATAGTGGGTTAAAATTTCTTTGAACAAATGAGAGATGATAAATGAAAGACATTTAATCTAATACCCAGTTAGACTGATACACATTTAAATAAAATTTCTAATACATTCCACATATTGCACTCTTTAATAGGTGAGCTCTCTAATACTGAATTTGTACTAAAATTGTAGAAATACCAATTAATAATTTTATTATGAAATATACACAACCACTATATATCTAGAATTACTTAAATCCATTTAAAAAAATAAAACTAGTCCTAAAAAAATATCAGAGCCATCCTTACCTGCAACTATCCAGCGACAAGCTGAAGCTCCATCTATCGTTGGCTATTTGCCCATCCATAGTTAGCTATCCGGCACACACAAAACGTCAACAATGCGATTTGAAGAGTCTTACCATTGATAATTGAGACATGTCTCATATTGATTCAGTAAGTACTTTGCTTTATCATTTAACATTTTCAGCTTGATGTAGCAAAATAAGCATTCAATAAGCTGTTCACCTAAACAGAGAACCATGCTACTTCAATTACACTCAAGTTGATTGAAACCAATTTAATGGTAATTAGTCATTTACAAGGTCAAGAGGCTTACACTTCTCTAACTCCACGCTGGTTAAATGGTCACAGCTCAAGTGTGGATGAGAATGCCAAGTGAAGTAAACATATGAAAACTGTTTAAAAGGGGCCAGGATTTTATGCGTCTAAATCAATAATTTAAAATTAAAATTGGCTGTCTTTCATAATATTCAAGGATTTATTTTGGTTGTAGACATTCTTGCTTCTATCATTATTTCCAAACATAAATTCAAAATACCTCTGATTTATTTACAGAAGAGCAGAATCCATATCCTTTATTTTTGGTCCTTATAACTCTGCTCTTGGATTTGGTACTAAGTTTCTTCTTTAAAGGTGGAGAAATCATGTGACTTTCTGTTGTATAGATGTTTTCTTGAGAATAAAGGTCTTACTTTATTGTTGATTTCATCATGAAATTACCCAAAGACCGAAATGTATTTATGTGTAAACATGTTTCAAAGTATCAGATATAATTCAGAAATCTTAAAAAGGAGTGAGCATTACAAAACGAAAAAAATATCTAGAGAAATTAAGTTGTCCAAGGTCATACAGGGAGTAACAGAAATAGAAATAGAATTTGGCTTCTTCACGTCCCATTTTGTTAGCGTAATCATTCCCCAATATTTAAGAACAAATATTAAATATGTAGCATAAAACAAAACACTGTCTTTCTTTCCTTATCTCATGTGTTCAGTGAACACATATACCTACACACACATATGTAGACATGTAATTTATAAATCATTCAATATAATTCATTAAAATGGTGTATATGTGTATATCATCCAACATATATTTCAATGACAAAAATGGGTACTTACTTCAGTTTATTGATGACATATTTTGCGTTGTATTATCAAAAATATTGATAGATAAAACTTTTCATTTGAAAAAATAGGACATAAGTAGGTACAAAATGCTTGAACTTTCCTTGAGATGGCATAACACATTTCAAGTATTTTCATTTCTTTCATTATTTTTTTCAAAGTTATTTCTGAAGGAGCAGATAGGTTCCTAGATTTCTATAGCTTTGAAAGACATTTGGGGCTGATTTGGCTAATTAGACAATCTTTGTTGCATTATCTCACAAATATGCTTAGAGATAGAAGACTCTCTCTGATCTGATGATTTTATTTTATTTTATTTTTTAAGATTTTATTTATTTATTCGTGAGAGACAGAGAGGAATAGACATAGGCAGGGGAGAAGCACGCTCCCTTCAGGGAGCCCAATGCAGGACTCGATCCCAGGACTCTCGGATCATGACCTGAGATGAAGGCAGATGCTCAACCAGTAAGCCACCCAGGCATCCCAAGATCTGATGATTTTAAATACAAAACATTTACCTATTTCTTCAGGCCACTGACCCATTTACAAGTCTTATTCAACAAACCTTAAGCTCAAAATTAGCCCAGCCTGGTAAATGTTTAGAAAACAGAAGACTAAAATTTTTATCTGAGATTCCTTGAACGTGAGATAGATATTTGAATTCAGATTTGCTGTCTTTTCCTTCACAGACAACCTAAAGAAACTTTTGGGCAGGAGAGTTGGGTGTGAAAATAAAACATAATTACAAAAGGGCAAATATTCACACTTCATATAGGAAATATTAACTCACTTTAAGCTATGTCCATGAACATTACTTAAATATTCTTTTCCAGGAGAAATAAGGGTTTAAAAATAACATGTTACAAAAGAGATAAATAGAAGATTTGGGGAGAAAAAAGTATTTTTACAATAGTACTTTGGTTCTTAGAAATAAAGACACTAACTTTAAAAGGAAAAAATTGTTCTTTTATAAGGATTTTCCTGTGACTAAGCATGAATTTAGAAAGAGAAGCCAGGAAATATCTTGAAGTAGAAAATCAAAATTGAAGCACTCTTGTAAACTGTTTTTTCACATGTTTTTTTCTTTGCAAGTTTTATAATTAACCATTGAAAGATAGCTTTTAAAATTTATTGTAACAGCACTGGCAGATACAAGCATGCAATGAATCATTTTCCTTTATTCCCTCCAAGCCCAAGGACATTACCAGTTCAGATTTTCAATGGTTATTACTTCAACTTAATTTGAATAATTTTTCATACCCTTATATATAATAAAGTGCATAGAAACATGTTTAAATGAGTATTTGATGAAATAAAGAGCCTTTAAAAGAGTAATAATCCCTCTACACCATCTTTAGAAGTGGTCTGTATGTAATGATTTATTCTTAAAAAAGAACACATTACCCAACAGCCAGTTGTTGGCTTAACTGTGTTATACATTACAACATGTAGCCTATTATGAATAATGAGTCGAAAGCAGTGAAATCTAATCATATTTATTAGCTTAATTTCCTTGTATGTGTTTTAGGAATTCTCAGCCGCGTGATACATGACAATTAGAACACTTACGCTGAGTCTCAGTGCTTGCTATCATAGAAACACATCACTAAACAAAGGGAACGACACTGCTAAGAGTATGGAAGGGCAAACCACAGACTGGGAGTAGATATTTGCAAATCATACATCTGATAAAGGATTTATATCCAGAATATATAAAGAACTATCCAACTGTATTAACAAAAAAGCAAACAACCCCACAAAAATACTTTTTTTATTTTTTGGAAAACATACACGTCATCAAAAAAAAGAAAGAAAGAAAGAAAGAAAGAAAGAAAGAAAGAAAGAAAGAAAGAAAGAAAGAAAAAAGGAAAGATTCCTAGTAATATGTCACAACATGGATGTACCTCAAAATATGATGCATAAAACTAGACAGATCAAAAAGTTTACTTATTATATGATTCCATGTATGTACTGAGCCCTTGAAAATGCAGACCCCTCTATATTGCCAGAAATTCAATCAGTGGTTGTTCAGGGAGGCGGGTGTTACAAAGAGGCTGAAGAAACTTTTGCAGGGAGAGGAGATATGGACACTATCTTGATTGTGGTTATGGTTTCATAGGTACATTACCTATGTCTAAATTTATCAAAACAAACCAATGAACTATTTGCAATTTTGTTGTATATAGATTATACATCACCAAACATGGAAACATGTTTAGGAACTACAAATTTAACATTGAATGGGTTTTTCTTTGTAGGAATTTTTAGAACTTATAAAGTATGTTTAGAAAAATCTGATGGGATCCGGGATCAAGTCCCACATCGGGCTTCTTGCGGGGAGCCTACTTCTTCCTCTGCCTGTGTCTCTGCCTCTTTCTCTGTGTCTCTCATGAATAAAAATAAATAAAATCTTAAAAAAAAAAAAAAAGAAAGAAAAGAAAACTCTGACTGGACTAAAGTCAAAAAGTATTTTCACTATCAGGCTTTTCAGAATGTATATATGTCAATATAAATTGTAAAACTTTAGGCAAATGGTATTACATAGATGATTCTATAAATATTTTTGAAATTATCTTTTATTCATGATTTCATAAGACAGCATCCTTGGAATATGTTTTGCAAAACGCTATAGAATAATGATAACCAGCATTCCTAGGTGGCCTTATACTGTCCCATTGTGGCTAAGACGGACACCGAGAGATGACCAACTCTCCATCAAAGATACAGGGTCCCATTTAAGAATTTAATGAGAAGAGAATGCCTGGCCTGACTAGAGATTTACATTTCAACTTCCTTTGCAGCTTATTGGAGTCCATGTTACAAGTTCTTGCAATTGGTATGTAAGCAGAATTTATATGCGACATCTATGAAAAAGTGGTTTCTGCACATTTTCTTTCCCTGTCCATTGGCCGAAGGAGAGCTCTCTAGAACCCCAGAATATGATACTCTTAATTTCTGAATTGTAAGTCTTAACTTGAGTGAAAAATAAGTTCTCTAAGCTTTTGAAGTATCAATAGTACCATAAACAATAGTAAAATTTTGTCCTTGAAAGGATTTAGTTCTCATTGATCAGCTTCTGTTAATACCTGGAGAATTCTGTGAAGGTGCTCCACCGCTAATTACTGCAGTATAAGATACGTTTTTCTCTATATATTTTATGTACCTTATTTTCCTCAATATGCAACTCAGAATATAAAAGATAAGAAATGTGATATGCATCCCCAATAGGTTTATAAAGCTCAAATTCAAATCAAATAATTCCTTTACTTATAACCATCATGTGAAGAGATTAACTGAACTCAAAGCCAGCTTGATATCTTTGTCATTATTTCTGACATTGATTTTATACCTTTCATTAAATGTCCCTCAAACTATCTAGACTGAGATGTACTTTTTTTTAGATGGAGATGGACGGACATTTAAATCAAATATACATTTAAATCAAATATACCCATCACAACAATATCTCAATTAGCAACATGAGTGTGTTAATCTGTTTTAAAATGATCCTAAAGATTTTTCTGAAGAGCATTTTTGCTTTGCATTATGTAATTACTCTCTCCACCATTTTTTTTTTTTTTTTACTCTCTCCACCATTAATGAAAGTTTGATTGCTGACTTGATATAAACATGATAGCAAGTCTTTTTTCCTGTTATTGTTAGCAGGCAATGTTCTTAAGAAAGCTCTGGAAAGACATATTTGTATAAATAAATAAATGTGCCATTCATAAGACTAAATTCTTATCCTTCAAGTTTTCATCATATTATGCAACTTGAACTCCATGGTCAAATTACTATCAAATTTCCAAAGAAAACACATGCATTTTTAGTTTTGCTAAATGCAGTATTGTAAATATTATAAATTAAGTATTTTAATTTAAATATTGTAATTTTTTTCTTTTGATAAATGTAACTTTGTAAATTAGGCTTCACATTCTGAAGTCTAAACTAAGACTCATACATATAGAAATAATCAAATTTTGAGTGAAAAACATTTTTTTTAAATCACACTTGCTTTAACTATGTCAGACAGAGTTAACAGTTAAAGAAGGCATAGAGGATCCAAAGTGGCAATGCTCAAAAATCTGACACTTATTGCAGGAAAAGACATAATATAGCCATAGTATTAAACTAGGGATGTACATCACAGCCACAGGCTGCCCCACAGGAAGAGGTTCAGAGGCCACAACTGAGCTCCTGTCACCTGCTTTCTTTAAGGGACAGACATGGAAAAGATTCCCCTTTTGGATTGGAAATCACCACTGAGTGCACAGAACACCTCAGAATCAAGAAGTCCAATGTGAAGTGTTTGGGATTTATTTGATGTTTATTGTTCAATCTCATCACACATTTTAATTCCATTTATTTCACTGTAGGAGAGACTTGATAATGAAGAGGGAGCCCGGCTAGCTAAGGACAAGGCACAGAGGATATCCCGCAAAAGACCCCCACTCAGGGTGGGATCCATGTGCCATTCTTCAGGGAGCTTCCAATTTTCTTAATGTTAATCCCTTGCTAGTGAGAAAAACAATCTTTAACTTGACAATGGCAAGGCCTCCAGTATCTAGCAGGTCCTCTTTAACAGGCAAAAATCCTTTTGAAATCTCCCTTTTCCCTACCTCCCGCAACTCTACAAAGTATATAATCAGCCACCCCTCAGTCCCCGGGGAAGCTGCTCTTCCTGCCCATGGGTCCTGTCCCTGTGTTTTAATAAAACCACCATTTTGCACCAAGACATTTCAAGAATTCTTTCTTGGTTGTCAGCTCCAGGCCTCAACTATATTCCAAAACTTCGTCATTAAGAACATCTATATTCTAAATACATGAATTCTTTTAAGGAGCCTCATTTACATGGTTCTCAGATCTTTCATTCCGTTTATTTCAACCTAATCAAAATTCCAAAGGTAAACTCTGTACAACCTACACCTGAAAACAGACAAGTCTAACAGGTTTGCCTTCGTGGCACATACATTATGTACATATAACATTACAGGAAAACCAACTCAGTAATGCTACATATTTAAGACTTCACTTTCTTGGGGATAAATTCCAGATTCCTTAAATTGGCAAATCAGTTGTCACAATCTGAGTCCAAGTTTATTTTTCTACAAGAGCAAATTCAGACCCAACCAAATAAAAATCCTCATTATCGTATTGCCAACTCAGTGATTAAGACTTTTTGTTCTTCATGTGAACCAGACAGAGAGTTGTTCACCTTACGCACTCCTACTTACCCTTAAATGGCAGGTTTGGTGTCAGTTCCTTCTGATTCCTCCTTGAGCGCCCTTGTGTTTCTAGAAGTACTTGGAATGTAATCATTGTAACCTGCAACACAGTGAGACCATAAACCTTCCTCAAGTAGCAACGGCTTTAAAAAATTCATGATTCACCTGACCTGTATTGGGACTCAGAAATTTCCATTTTAAACATATATGCCTGTTTAGACAGTTGTTTTTCTTTGTTTTGGGTTTTGCCTGTTTTCCCCCTTGCATACATTAAGAAACATTATTCTAAGTAGAGTTGCTTAAAATTAGCATTTAGGTACTAAATCCTTAAGGGAAATTTTCAGTAAGTGTTCATATATTCTAAAGAGTGAACTAAAACAACATTAAAAAAAAACTATAATTAGGAATTCCAAAAAGACTAGTAATATGTCAGGTGTATTCTTCACTATTAATAGGTATTTTATAGTTTATTCTTAATTTACTTATAAGAATGAATAAGTTATATGAAATATTCAGTGATACTCATTTGAGATTCCCCACTGCAATGAAATTATCAATTTGTCTAAAGAATCCCTTCTCTCCTGGCTCAATCTGGATGACTGTCCTTTTTTTATTTCAGGATGTGATGATCTTTTTCTCCTGTATAAGCCACTCTTGTATTAATCTCTCACAGCTGGAGAGGAATTCGCTGTTTCCCATTTCAGTCTCAATTTTGTTTACAATTTAGCCAAGGTCAATGAATGTAGTCCATGTGAATGAATACATTTAAAATACAACAGCTGTGAAGTGATTATTTGAGTGGTATAAGAATAGCCCAGGCTTTTTAAGTTAAAATATATATTTGATGAATTCTTGCTCTTATCTCTTCAATAATGCTTTAATTGTTCAAAGCTTTTTTTGGCATTAGTTTTCAAGCCTTCATTTAACAATCTGTTACACATATGTTTTGAATGCCCACTTGAGGGTAAAGAAACTCTAGAAATCGTTTGATCCAAAAACTTCAAAAAGTCATTTGATCCAAGAGTAGTATAACTCTAGGTGACTCAACCCACCATTAATTCAGTTTGTCAGTGATTTATGTGTGCTATTATTTAGCACACTATATTAGTTTTGTAGAACTACTGTTAACAAATTCCCACAGAGTGGCTAAGAACAACAGAAATTTTTTACTTTAAAGTTCTTGAAGTCTAAAATCAGGCAGGGCCACACTCCATAGGGCTCAGGGGAAGAATCTTCCTTGTCTCTTCCAGCTTCTAGCATTTCAGGCATTCCTTGGCTTGTGGCAACAGAGCTCTGATCTCCGCCTCCTTCTTCACAAGGCCTTCTCTGTATCTCGTTTCTCTCCACCTTTTCTTATAATGACATCTATCTTTGGCTTTAGGGTTTATGCTAAATGTAGCATAATCTTATCTTGAGATCCTTGATTTACTATATCTGCAAATATCCCTTATTTTTCAGAATAAAGTCACTTTCTCAGGTCCCAGGGATTAGGATTTAAACATAATTTTGGAAGCTACTATTCAACCCATACCCTCACCAAAACATTCCTAATATCATGAAGGCTCCCTAATATATTTTTGACAATAAGTAATTGATTTATTGAAGTAAAGCTACTTCACATTATTTCTCTCATCCACCCTCTTCACACACACACACACACACATACACACATACACACCGTTCTCATATATTATTATATTATTTTCGGAAACAAGATTAATACCATTGCTTTAGTTTTACTTCATATATACAATTAACTCTATTTTCAAACTTCAGTGATTATCATGGAAACAACAATTAAAAGATGCAAGTATTTAACAGGACCAGAAAGAAAACTTCGTGGTCATGATAGACAACAGCAAAAACGTCTGAACTTTCTGTAGGACTAGTAATTCATGCATATTTCCCTTTTATGTCCACAACAACTCTAAAAGAGGAAGATCAGGCATTTAAAACTCCTTTTCAAAGATGAGGAAATTTTAAGTTCATAAGATCTTACTTTCAGCAAGATCAGATGGCTAATGCAGTAGAGGACATAACAAAAGGGCATAAAAAAGCTCTAGCTCTGGACTTCAAGCTTGATCACTTCACTAGCAAACAGAACCTTGAGATAATTCCTATTCAGGGTCTTACTTCCTCCACCCCCACCTCAAACTCTGTGCTGGGTCAGTCCATCTTTATCTCAAAGACATTACCCTTTCTCAGAAAACTATTCCTCTCCTCCCAAACATACTCAGATGGTGTGCTATGCCTGAGCTTCTTGAATACATTCTCCAGGTCTGAAGGTTTTCCTTTTTAAAAACCAAAGTCCCTTCAAACATAAACAATACTTTGAGATATTTCAGGCTTGATCCTAATAAGGAGAGGTGGTTTCAGCAGATAAGATTCCAACATATGAGGTGAAGATGTATTAGGGAAAAACAGCTTTCAAAAAAATGATACCACTGATACATGTTCCTAGGGTATTCTTTTCTTGAATTTTTTCTTTAATAAAAATACTTGTTATCCAATTTAAATATATTTCTTTATAGCCCTTTTTAAAGCCATTTGGGTAGAAAACAAAATATATATGTCTTTATATATGTCTGTGTATAAAGTGTTATAGTTTTAGTAATGTTAATGCACGAAGCTATTATCTACCTGTTTGTCACGAGAATTCTCAACTGAGAGAATGAGTTTTAAATTTAATTAGAATAAGACTCAAACCTACCTGCAGGATTTTACTATTTGAGAACTTAGGAAGATTTTCACTCTGACATTCAGTTACTTAAATGGAAATAAGCATGTACAATTGGTACGGGAGAGCTTGGCTCTGGTCTCACACAGTCGAAGAATGAATCTCATGGACAAAGGAAGTGAGTAAAGGGATAGAAGTTTATTAAGTAAAGATACAGAGAAAATCCTCAGGAGTGAGAAGAGTCCCAAGAGGGTTGCCACTAGGGGGTTGATGGTTGGTCTTTTATTGAAAGCCAACCAGGGAACCTAAATCCTTTTAATGTCTCTATCGATATCATAAATTGAGTAAGGATTAGTGATAACATCTTTAATGGGTTATTTCTTCTTTGGGGTCTGGTTATTCTTTGTTGGTCACAGATGACTGTCATAAAAAAGAAACTCTCCCTGCCTACACCTGGGGCAGGGTGATCTGGATTGTTTCCTTATTTCTGGTTTCCTTACACCTCAGCATTTTGGGGATTTTTGTGATCTTGATTCTGTGGCCCCCTACCTGAGTTAAGGAGAAAGGGGGCTAGACAAGGCTGGGTAGAGAGCCAGCTTTCAGTAAAATACCAACCCTATGAGCCCTCAGTGGCAACCCTGTGGGGACCCTTTTCACCTCTGAAAGCTTTCTCTGTATCTTTACTTAACTTCTATTGCTTTACTCACTCTATGTCCACGAGATTCATTCTTTGACTCTTGTGAGACCAGAACTTAGCTCTCCCGTATCATACCTATCTCTGCTTAGCCCCATTTATCCCTAACTCACAATCTGGAGACAGAAAAAGACAGAAAAAGAATGTTCCAATTTTCAGAAATACCACAATTTGTTAAATATTACATTCTATATTTGTCTTCTGGAATTAATTCAACAAATGTGAACAAAGCCTTAACAAATTAAATAAAAGCATATTTTAATTAAATAAAACCAACAAATAAGCATTTTATTATCACATTAATAAATAAAAGAGTTTAAGTTAAATCCTTTAAATGGCTATTAATTCAC
Organism: Canis lupus baileyi; assembly: GCF_048164855.1. Lineage (NCBI taxonomy): Eukaryota > Metazoa > Chordata > Mammalia > Carnivora > Canidae > Canis > Canis lupus. Next base: position 28,092,019 of record NC_132872.1, on the reverse strand, counting down.
TTAGTTAGACCTGAATATTTTACTAAAGGGAAATGATATTTATTGGAAGATATTTATATGACAAATTAAACTTGTCTCATAGATCATGTTTAAATATATCTTAACTTCATGAAATACATATTATTTTGTATAAACGGAGCACAAATTTCTATTTGATGAACTACTTTACTAAATTAAATGAAGGCACAATGTGAAGGATGTCAGAACATGCTACCTTCTTGAATTAAATATTTATAAATAATGTACTAATCTAATACAATCATAAATTAAATAGGTAAACATAAGAATTACTTTTTTCTGTGACCAAATAAATCTGCTACTGAACCTTTTACATAAGTTACTTGGAAATACACAAAATCTTAGCCAGCATGTACAACAGTGTTTTTGTAACAGAATATATGGCAGATATTTAGTTAATAGCTATATAGACACTTTTCATATAATTTAAAAAAATTTCCTCTTTATTTAACAAGCATTCATAATAGAAAATTGTAGATGACAATAACCTATTATATAGCTTTATATAAATAAGTTTAGTCATAACATAATATATTTCTTTAAATAGGAAGTAAAATGGAGGTGTTGATAGTCATAGCTTGGGTTTTCCTTAGAAGAAGTAAAAGGCTTTACAGAGCAGAAGCTATATAATGCATATGTAAATATAAAAAATGATAATTTTGCATATGAAAGAAAATAACTATTAAAACATAGAATCACCCTTTTTAAAAAGATTTACTTACTTATGTAAGTGAAAGAGAGAGAAAGAGTGGTGATGATGGGTGGAGGGAGACGGAGAGAAACTTAAGCAGACTCAGCACTGAGTGTGGAGCCAGACAGAGGGCTGACTGTGGGGCTTGATCTCATGATTCTGAGATCACAACCTGAGCTAAAACCAAGCATGGGGTGACTGACTGTCCTACCCAGGTCCCCTACATAGAAATAATTCTTATCATGTCTTTTAACTTCACATAAATCCAAATGCTATAAATAAGTTTTTTGTTGAGTCCTGAACTATTAAAATAAAGATAAACCAATGACATGAAATGGAAATCCGAGTTTTCGTACACTATTTTTATTTATTTATTTTTAAATTTCATTTATCTATTTGAGAAAGAGAGAGCACAAGCACAGGGGAGAGACAGAGAAAGAGATAGAAGCAGACTCCCGCTGAGCAGAAAGACTGAAGCAGGGCTTGTTCCCAGGTCCCGAGGATCATGCCCTCAGCTGAAGGCAGACACTTAACTGACTGAGCCACCTAGGCAGTCCTATCTTACATTATTTTAGATAAAAATATCCCCTAACACGTTACTTTTACCGCTATCTGTGATTTTTCAGAGTAGATTGAAATTACAGTTCAATCTGCATAATGTACACAGGATGCACATTTTAAATTAAGGGCACAAAGGGGCACCTGAGTGGCTTAATGGTTGATTCTCCCTCTGCCCATGTCTCTGCCTCTCTCTGTGTCTCTCATAAATAAATAAATAAAATCTTTTATAATCAATTAATTAATTTAAAAGGACACAGAAATGGTGGAAATAAAAGTAGGAAAAGCTATTCCTTGACAACATTGATTAAAAGAATAAAAGAGTATTATAAAGAATAAAAGACATTAAGAAATAGTGAAACAATCAAAACAAAGATCTAAAACTCAAAGTTTTATAGACATATACAGTTTCAAATTTAATAAAACAAAAGTTGATAAATCAAACATGCATTCATACTTCAACATAGAACACCTTTTGAACCATAGCATAACTCTAAAAATGTCTCAAAGATTGAAATTACATGTGTCTGTTGTCTAACAGCTATGACATTAAGTTAGAGCACAATAATATAAAAATAACTAGGAAATCCCCAAAGCCTTGAGAAGTATTCAGCACTCTTAAAAATCTCAAAAAAGGAGATTATAATGTAACATACAATATTATCATCTAAGTGATAATGAAAATAGAGTTACTGGGCAGCCCGGGTGGCTCAGCAGTTTAGTGCCACCTTCAGCCCAGGGTGTGATCCTGGAGACCTGGGATCGAGTCCCACGTCAGGCTCCCTGCATGGAGCCTGCTTCTCCCTCTGCCTGTCTCTGCCTCTCTCTGTGTGTCTCTCATGAATAAATAAATAAAATATAAAAAAAAAACAAAAAAGAAAATAGAGTTACTGAAAAATATAGAATGTGGCTAAAGCATCTTGAAAGGAAATTAAATACATATTAAATCTAGATATATATTAAAAAGAAGAATGCTGAAAATCAATTATTCTAGCTTCCCACTTAAAAACTATAGAAAGAAAAGTAGAAGGATAAATTATAATGAAGATAGAGGAGGAAAACAATAAAAATAAAAGCAGAAATTAATAAACTAAACCCATATTTTCCCAACAGTATATAAGAAATTAGAGTTTATTATAAAGAAATTTATGTCAAAAAAGCTTTAAAATATATGAAATGGAAAATAACTTCAAAAATACAGCATGCAAATATTAATACAAGGGATCCCTGGGTGGCCCAGTGGTTTAGTGCCTGCCTTCAGCCCAAGGTATGATCCTGGAGACCCGGGATCGAGTCCCACATCAGGCTCCCTGCATGGAGCCTGCTTCTCCTCTGCCTGTGTCTCTGCCTCTCTCTCTCTGTCTCTCTCTCTCTGTCTCTCATGAATAAATAAATACAATCTTTTAAAAAATAGCAATATAAGAAAGTACAGATAATAAATATTTTCTTTGTATGAATGAAACACACTACACTTTGTTTAAAAATCCAACAAAGAAGGAAGCCTGGGTGGCTCAGTGGTTGAGCATCTGCCTTTGGCTCAGGGCTGACCCTGGAGTCCCAGGATCAAGTCCCACATCAGGCTCCCTGCATGGAGCCTGGTTCTCCCTCTGCCTGTGTCTCTGCCTCTTTCTCTCTGTGTCTCTCATGAATAAATTAAAAAAAAAAAACAAAAAGGAAAAGAAATCCTTGCGAAGTATTAAAAAGAAAAAACACCTCACAAACAAAAATATACTGGGCCAGACAGATTTACAAGTGCATTCTTCCAGACATTTAAAGAAGACATGAGATAATTGAGTAATTCTTCCAGAAAATATGAAAAGAGAGACCAGTCCCAACTCATTGTATGTGGAGAAGCATGAGTCTGACAGTAAACCCTTGCCAATACATTTGAAGAAAAAGAAATTTCTACACTGATCTGTTTAATGAATTCAGACACAAAAATTATAAATAAAATATTAACAAATTAAATACAGAAAATTTTAAAGAAGATAATACATCAAGACTAACATTTATTACAGAAATGTAGGGTTGGTTCAAAAATTTGAAAACTAAGCAATGAAATTCATCACATTAACAACATAAAATAAAAAAAAATAATAATCTCAATATATTATAAAATCATTTGAAAAAATGATTGCATGTTCATGCAAAAAGAATAGCTATCAACACACCAGGAATAAGAAGGAATATCTTTAATCTAAAAAAAAATCCTCAAAAAACTAATAGGTAACACTTATTAATGAAATATTATTATCTTTCCCTCCAAGATTGGGAGCAAGGATATTTTTTATCAATGTTTTACCTCAGTAGTGTATTGGATATCTTTGGCAGTGTAATAAGTCAAAAAATGTCTTAACCAGTCCTACAAAGGAAAAAAACCCTCATTTTTAGATGACATGATCAGGTTTATAGAATTAATACACTATTAGAAAACATTTAAAATTAGAACATTTGCCAAATAGAGTGCAACATGGAGAAATAAATTATATTTTCACATACAAATAGCAAGCAAGTGAAAAATTAAATTTGAAACAAAATTTCAGTAACATCAAAAAGACTAAAAATAAGGAATAAATCTATGAAAAGATACAAAACATCTCTCTGATAAAAATGACATATAATACTGAGAGAAAGTAGAAAAGACATTAGTAGATGTGAGGGTACACTCAGTTCAATATTGCCAGGATTAAAAATCTTTTTTTTTTTTTTTAAGATTTATTTACTTATATTAGAGAAAGAGAGAAAGAGCACAAGGGAGAGGGAAAGAGGGAGAGAGACTCTCAAGCAGATTCCACTATGAGAGCAGAGTTCAACACGGGGTTCAATATCACAATCCAGAGATCATGACCCTGAGACCACAACCTGAGTGGAAACCAGGAGTTGATGGATTAACCGACTGTGCCACTCAGGCGCCCCCCAAGATTAAATCCAACCCCAAAGATATTTTGTGAAAACTGACAAGTTGATTTAACAACATATATGGAAATACAAAGAACCTATAATAGTCAAGCAAGTCTGAGGAAAAAGGAACAAGCCCCCTCCCCAAATTTATCTTTATATACAATTTTCTATGATATAAAATATAATTTTAAATATACCCTAATTAAGACAGTATGGCACTGGTGCTTGATAGGTAAATAGATCAGATAAGAACACATAATTCAGAAACACTTATCTTTTCAATCAATTCATTTACAATGACTATCTCAATGCAATTTAGTGAGGAAAGAGTGGGGAGTCAATAAATAATACTGGGTAGCAGATATGCATATAAAAAAAAACACCAACCTTGACATTTACCTAATAATATAGATAAAAATTAGTTCATAATGAATGATATGACCTAGTTAGAAAAAAATTATTTAAGGATGCCTGGGTGGCTCAGTGGTTGAGCATGTGCCTTTGGCTCAGGGTGTGACCCCAGGGCCCTGGGATCGAGTTCCACATTGGGCTCCCTCTTCTTCTTCCTCTGCCTCTCTCTGTGTCTCTCATGAATAAATAAAGAAAATCTTTTAAAAAATTCTTTTTTAAAAAAAGAAAAAATATTTTAAAATGACACACAAAAATAGATGTTAGATAAATGATAATAGATTAAGTAGATACAGAGAGGGTTCCATCATTTCTGCAGCTTCATATATACCTCATAGAAATGCAGGTGCATACTCATTAAAAACATTTAACGTGTTCCACAACATGATTTGTAATAGATCCAAGTTGGAAAAAGACCAAACATCCATGTAGAACAGAATGGATTAATAAATTGGGCATATTGATAGAATGTCAGACATAAAAGAGTCCATGCTTTATAACTTCATGTATGATGTTCAAGATAAAAACTATATGTTAAGGCAAAACTAAACTATACTCATAGAAGATCTAGCTTAGTGTGGAAAAGTATTAAGTTAAAGAACCTTGTTACTTGGTGAATACTTAATTGAAACTAATTGTTTTGATAGGATAGGGTTCCTGACAAGAAACAAATGCTATGGTTTGACTTAAAAGGATTTTACTACTATTTTATAAACTTACATATAAGCTTCTATAAACTCGTGGATTTTATAATTTCTTAAATGTGAATCACTCAGTAAAAACAAGATTATCTTAAAGTTTTCTATTTTTCTGGAATGGCACTTTGTGAGAGTTCTTTTAAAATTTTAATGTTAAACATATATAAATAAAATAATTTCAAACTGGAAAGAAAATATATTTTTACATCAAATGTTTAATTATAATTAATTTTAATAGAACAGTTGAAACTTTTTCCTTTTGTTTATACTCTTTTAAACATTTTTTATAGGATTGATATTTTAAAAATTTATATAAATATATATTTACATACGTATATATATTCAGAGCTTTCAATGTATGAAATTGCCGCATATATTTCTCAATTTATTACTTATTTTTGTTATTTTTGACATAGTAATATTTGAATTTTATGTAATATACATATATTGCATATACCCCCAAAGCAGAAAATATTCCATATTTTACTCTAGTTCGTTTACCCATAGCTTAAAGAATATTGATACACTATGGCACCAATTATCAGTATTTTATTTACAAAATATAAGGAAACTGCTAAATTTTATTAGATATAATAAGTATCTGTGCCTAGTTCTATCCCTTTTTGGAAGAAATTAGTATCAAGCATTCATAAGTGTTCTAATCCCTTTCAATTTAATAGGCAAAAAAATCAATTATTTTTTTCATACTCTCGGGTATTCTTGACCAGATTCAAAGCAAGTGAGATTGTAGCAACACAATTCTACAGGCAACAGAGGAGCCAAGATAAGACATGAAAGAATATAAAACATTAAATCCAAGGGGAGCCAAGAAGTCCAAGGAACAGTATTCAAAAGACCTCAAATCTTAAAGTGCTCAAGGACGATTATAACAATGGTAGTTTCCAGTCCAAATGTGATATCTAAATTCCAACTGAAAATAATGAATTGGTTCAATGCTCTTTGTCCATTTATAGAAATCTGACCAGTGATGAAAATATATTATACACAACATCCAATTTCTGTTGAGACAGAAAAGCAAATATTAAATAGATTCAAGAGCCAGGACAGTGAGGGTGCTCCAGGGGGGCATTAGGAATCTTTGGGAGTATAAAGAGTGACTAAACTTTATGGTCTACACAGACATTCAGTAGTGATCAGGGGATGCATGGACAGATACAAATGTAACTTCACAACTCCCCAAATGTTGGACAAAAGGTTTTCTTTTTTTTTTTTTAAGATTTTATTTATTTATTCATGAGAGACACAGAGAGAGAGGGAAAGACACCGACAGAGGGAGAAGCAGGTCCCTGCGGGGAGCCCAATGTGGGACCCAATCCCAGGACCCCAGAATCACACCCTGAGCTGAAGGCAGATGCACAACCACTGAGCCACCCACGTGCCCCGGACATAAAGTTTTTAATAAAGTCTCTCCCTGACAATGTTGACAAAGGAATTAATTAGTGTGAGTCACAAACACTAGAATAAAAATAAAGCTGGAAAGAAGAGTAGAAGAGTGGTTAAAAAAAATAGCATCCATCTAATAATAGTCAATATCTTCAATGGCTGACTGCCTTTTCTTTTCACTATTGGTCATATTCTCTTGCTTTTTTGCATGTAAAGTGATTATTATGGGATCTGGTCATTGTGTACATAAGAGCTGTAAAGCCTCCAGAAATGCAATCTTGCACGGCAAGATTTATGTCCAATCCTCACTCTGCTACCCCTACAATTCTCTTTATGTGTGTATGATTTTACAGGTTTCCATGTCTTTCGTTTATATTTATTTATTCCCCTTTTTGGAAAACAAACGTCTCCATGGGTATTAGCTTCCTAGGGTGGCTATAACAATTACCACTAAGTAGATAGCTTAAGAAAACAGAAAATCATTCTCTCAATGTTCTGAAAACCAGAAGTCCAAAGTCAAGATGTCAGCAAAGATTGTTACTTTTGCGAATTTTGAGGGACAATCTGTTCTATTCCTATTTCCTACACCTGGGACAACTGGCAAATCATCGGCTTGTAGATGCGCCCTCCAATCTCTGCTTCCACCTTAACATGACACCCTCTCTGTACCTCTGTGCCTTCACATGGCTGGTTTCCCTCCTCTTCTTATAAAGACAATATTCATACTGGATGAAGGGCCCCCCTTCCTCCTGTATGACTTCGTCTTAACTGATTACATAGGCAATAATCCTGTTTCTCAATAAGATAATATTCTGAGATACTTGGTATTAGAGCTGCAACACATTTTGGGGATGGGGGAATCACAATTCAACCTATAAAAAAGTGTTTCACTTTGTATATTTTGCCCTGACCTCTCTTCCAGCTGAGTAATTCTGTTTTCTGCTCTTTAAACCTACCAATTACAGTTCTTGAAGTTGCTTTTGATTTTATTTTAATAGATTATAATTCTTTAGTAAAGTTCTCCATACATTTATTCATTTCTTCCAATTTTTATTTTAATTTTTTTACACATAATTATATTTATTTCAAACTCCTTATCTACTAATTTCAAAACCTAGATTACATTTATTGTCTGCTTTTCTTTTGCTTTTTGGCTTGTATCACACATTTTTGGTGATTTTTTAAAGATTTATTTGTTTGTTTGTTTACAGATGGGGAGGGGCAGAGGGAAAGGAAGAGAAAGAAACTTAGGCAGACTCCCCACTGAGCATGGAGCCCAATGTGAGACTTGATCTCAGGACTCATGACATCATGACCTGAGCCAAAATCATGAATCCAGTGCTTAACTAACTGAGCCACCCAGATGCTCCTTGGTTATTTTTATTTATTTTTTATTTTTTAAAGATTTTATTTATTTGTTCTTGAGAGACACAGAGAGGCAGAGACATAGGTGGAAGGAGAAGCAGCTACCTGCAGGAAGCCTGATGTGGGACTAGATCCCTGGGCCCCAGGACCGTGACCTGAGCCAAAGGCATATATGCTCAGCCACTGAGCTACCCAGGTGCCCCTCCTTATTTATTTTTAATAAAACCCAGAACACGGTAAAAATAATTTTAGGGTCTCTCTTAGGGTGATTTCTCTGGAAATAAAGTTTGAAATAGATTGCCTGTGAAGAAAATCCCATAATGAAAGCAGTAGGCAAGATAGGTAAAAAGATAGCTGAGTAAATATGTAGCTTCCAGTGATGTCCAATCTTATTTTAATCCATGGAGGTAAGTCTCAGAAGTATATATTACATAGGACCATTGGACCCACTTGAGGAAACAGGCCTGCTTTTTGTACCTTTGTAAAATACAATCATTGGCTATGTTTTGACCCCATGGTAAGGGAAGGTAACTTCCCAGAAAATGAATATCTCATTAGCCAAGGGGAAATACTTTGGAAAACTCTTTGGGAGTTCTGTTAATTATTAGCAAATAATCCTATTAACAACTAGGGGTATGCACATATTGTTGAAGATGATGTGACACCAAAATACAATCTGTTAGAGGCCAAAGTCTATATTATTATCTTTCAAGGACAGTTTACTCTTTTTTCTGCAAGACAGACACACTGGGGAAAATTCAGCTCCACGATCTAGCTGATTTGATTTTGATACTGTAGTTTGATAAGCCTCAATGTGTCTCCAGCTGGCCTTCTTCCTAGTGTTGATGCCTAAAAAGATACTAGTGGGAAACTTTACTTCTTCCAGGAGGTCTTACCTCTTTGTCTAGCCCTGAACTCAACTCTGTCTTCTCAACAGTCAAACTTTAGAAAACCCCACTTTACTTTTAGAAGTTTTAAGTAAAAACTTATATCTTTCAGTCATAAGACTTCAAAATTTGGCAGACATCTGAAGAGGGCACATAACACTACATATTGGAATCCTCTAAAATTCCTTTTACTTTTCTCTTTAGCTCATAAGATGAACAAAACCCTCAATGTTGTGATCTCCTACAAAAGTCCTACTCTGCCCAGGCAAATTATATTTTGAGCTTCTTGACAATGACCAGGATTCGCAAATAGCCTCAGGAAAAAAAATGTGTCTGCAGATTGTTGCTCATCACTATACCATTCTACCCTCCAGAAGCTTAACTCCTCTCATCCTCATTACTTCTGATGTCTTTATTTAGTTTTCTAGGTTTTCTGTTATTCATGAGAGGAGTATTTGTCGCAGCAAATTACTCCATCTTATCCAGAAGTTACTGTGCTACCTTATAGCCCCTATTTTATCATAGGATAGGGCAAATAAGTAAAATAAAAAGAAAAATAGAAATACAATAGTCACAGAACATAGAGATCAATTCTTAGGGCAAAAGAAAAGGTGACAAATAAAAAGTAACATTTGTTTCAGGCTTTATAGGTTAGGAAATTTTCCAATAAAAGTAAAAGTAAACACTCTAAACAAAGAGAACAGTAGAAGCAAAGCCATAAAGATATATAGAGTTCTGGATTGAAGGAATGTATAAGCAACAATAAAAGATAAAACTGTAAAATTTGGTGGTGTCAAGTTCTGGAAGATTGGACTGGCACCAATAATTTAATTATTTTAAGTATTAAAATAAGCTGAACATTGTTTAATATTTCTTAAATATAGTCAACACATTCCAAAGTTATTCTGTAGAAAACTTACCTAGCCCTAAGGAGTCATGTAGGTTAGAAAATTATTACAATATCCTTGATGTCATGAAGGAAGTCTAGAGGATTAGAAATGAATAAAATGTCCAACTGAACCTGTAGACAGAAAGAATTATAATTGCTTTTCAAATGTTTATGTAAGAAAGAAAATCAATATTATATTACTCAAATTTTTCTAATTTTATATAGCACATTCCAAATGTCCACCCAAAATGTGTTATTCCCTTCATGTGTGATGATAATGAATTGTCTGAGGATATGGTCACGCAGCTGAGGACTATTCTTTGTCTCTTTTGTACATAGCTTTTTATGGCCATTTGTCTCAAGTCTAATACATCGAAAGTGAGGGGGAGTTCTTTAACTTTCTTGATCTCTTGTTTTGAAAGGAAATTGCTTGCCCTAGACTCTCACTCTCTTTTCTTCCTATGGATTGAATGGCCAACATACTGGTAATTCTTGCTCCCTCATGCAAAGAAGAATTCCTCCAGCCCCAGTGTGAATGATCATGGATAGTTGAGCTTCCCTGAGAGCCTGAACCACTTGCCTCATGACTTATTAGTAAGAGTGAAATAAAATTGTGTTTCATCTAAGCCAGGAGCTCTATGTATAGTAGCTTAGCCTGTATTCTAAACTATGTAAGGGTAACTGAAGAAAAAAAAGTTCCAATTTGTAGAGATAGATAACAGAAAAAATAGAGAAGGTTTATATGTGGTGAAAAGAGGGGTAAAAAAATGGAACACACATCTCAGGTCTAAAGATTAATTTTTAAACACATACAAAATCCAAGTAAAAAATAGTTACCAGGTGATTAATGAGAATGAAAAAAAAATCATGAAAAAAATGGAAAATAATGTAAAATTCAAATGGGAAAGCCAAATTCAATTAAAAAATTAATTCTATGTTTATCCATAGGATGTATTTTTAATTTTAATAAATTTTTGTATTGAGACTAAATCATTTAGCTTCAGCAATAACAAGCAGAAAGAAAAACTGTAATCTCTTTTTTAAATTAATTAAAAACATGTTAACTATGTATTATTTTCATTTTTCTGTTCATTGGGTTTTTGGGTTTTTTTGAGCCCAAATAGGTCTTTTTGAAGAAAAGATATTTTACTTTGGCCTTATGATGGCTCTATTTCACAACTGATAAACATTTTATTATAAATGAGAAATTAAAGGATTTTCTTTACCTTCACGATAGCTGGTCATTGTTCATTGTATTAGTATTTGTCATTACAGCACAATGGAAGCACCAATATTATTAAATATTAATTATTCTATCTCTATTAAGACATTGTAAATATCTATCTCTTTGTCCCAAAAATATATTTGAAAATCTGAACTTTTCTGAGGATCACCTGTAAAACATTGCCCATTTTTATGCTACCTTAAAAAGCATTTTATTTCATGGTACACAAAAAGAGTTCATTTTTTGAGAGCCATTATTTACAAATAATTGAATTTGTTGCTATACAAGTCATTTAGGAATTACAGATACCAACATCCTCTGATAGCATTGACAAGCAGAACAAATTACCTCAGAATCATAACATGAAGCTGTTTTAAAGATGGTCTGCAAGATAAAAGCTTCATTATTATCTATTTGAAATAGAACTGTAGATTACATTTTGATAAATACTATCTAAGGTACATATTAAATTTTAATATCTACTTAATATTAAAAATATATATGGGTCATATTAATGTAAATGAGTTAGAGAAATGGAAAAAATAAGTGAATATCTTGAAGCAAAAATTTATCTTTTTATTCATTATATGTTCTTGGTTGTAAAAAATTCCTCACTCTCACTTTTTATCAACCCTAAAAAAATCAGTTATCAGAATACTACTTTTTAAGAGTTCACCCAATTAATTATGCCTGGAGGGAATACTAGAGCAGTGCTGTAATGGGGACAACTGTTCCCCTGAAAATACAGCTTCTTTGGGTGAGATCCTCATAGATGACTTTTGCCTAAGGTGTTGGACCCTCACTCCTCTAGGAAATAATTATAAAAATCCCAAGAGAAAGAAAGAATGTCATGATTATAGAGGTCAACTGCAGACTGGGAATAGGTCACATCATTGTTCAGACTATCCTAACTTAAAATATTCTAGCATTTTTGAAAAATACATCAATTGATTTCCTGAGAAATAAATAAGGAATTTCCCCAAACTTCCTGCATACTTTTATCAACTTTTGCCAATACCTTGGTGTTTATATTATATAATGATATAGTTACATGCTGGAAGGAACATAACAAGAAACATTATATTTATTTGTTTTTTCAAATTGTATTGCTTTGAGCTATAAATATGCAAATCATATTTATCCTAAATTGTTTAAAGAATTTAATTCTACATAAAATCAATCAGTACATTGTATACAATATTGCAGATAAAACATTAGTTGGCATTTATGTTTTTTTAATAAAGATTTTATTTATTTATTCATGAGAGACACACAGAGAGAGAGAGAGAGAGAGGCAGAAACACAGGCAGAGGGAGAAGCACGCTCCATGCAGGGAGGGAGCCCAATGTGGTATTTGATACCAGGACCCCAGGATCATGCCCTGAGCCTAAGGCAGACGCTTAAACACTGAGCAACCCAGGCGTCCTGGCATTTAAGATCTCCCACAACAAGTAGAATGCAATTTTAACAGATATTTGCCAATATACATTTTTAGTATTTCTTGTTAGGGAATGAGTGTAAGGGAAATTGGGAAAATAAATAATCACTGTAAATTTAAAGTAAAATTTAGTACAAACAATCTAGAATAATGAGTTAAAAACCATATAAATCAATAAGGCTTTAACTAATTCAACAATAAGTAAGAGTATGTGTCTATAAACTACCAAGTGAAGTGCTAATAATAATTACTAAGGAGAAAAACAATGTAGTAGGTATTTTCTTTGAAAGCTATTCAGTTTTTTGCATATTATACAACTAAAAATGTGCATTTATGGCATAGATTATGGTGACAACCATTCAAGAATAAGACACTACTGAGAAAATCCTAGGACATGGGGTGAGGGTGATGTAACCCCCTATACCACAAAGACTGCATTAGAACTCTGGCAGAGGCAGGTACACATTGACTGCATTGTCTTTATTCCAGAACAGCAGAGCAGTATGCAGAGAGGCCTCCCCTGAACCTCCAGCTTCTTTAGTGGAAACAGAAAATCCAGGAGGTACAACCAACCCCCTTCACCACATTGTGAGCTGCTTTGCAGGAGCCCCTACTCTGATCTCACACCACAGGGATTGCAGGAGAATCTTCAGAGCTGAACTACTAGGAATCTGACTATAAGCGAAGAACTTGAAACAATCAACACATAGATCTTGTCAAACCACATTTATACCTGCATGAGCCCAAGTAGCAACACCAAACAAACATTTCACTTGTTGGTAAAATCAAGATGGGGGTCCATTTTAACCAGGGAACCCTATAGGGTGCCAATATGCCTGATTCATATTGTCACATGAGGAGGTTTGTTCACCCTCCAGTCTGGTTTGCCCATGGCCAGGTAAAGGGCTGACTCACAGCAAGTCGATGTAATACATCACAATAGTAGAATGACAGAAAAAAAAATAATCAGTAAACGAAGAAAAAGCATTTGACACAATTCGAGGTCCATGTATGACAAAACTTCTTAACAAATTAGACATAGAAAAGGTATATTTTATATCACAAAGGCCATGTATGATGTCACATAGCTGACATTATGCTCAATGGTACAAAGTGGAAAGCTTTTTCTCTCAGATCAGGAAGGAGACAGGATGTCCAACCTTACGCCCCCTACATAAGCCAGTATGACAAGCCTTAGCCACAGCAAAGAGGCAAGAAAAAGAAATGTTATCAGAATTGGAAAGGAAGAAGTAAAACTGTTTCCATTTGCAGATGACCTGATTTCATATACAGAAAATCATAAAGATTCAGCCAAAAAAACTTATATCTAATCAGTGAATTAAGTAAAATTGCAGGACACAAAATTAATGTATAAATATCAGTAGCACATCTACACATTAATAACAAATTTTCTGAAAAAGAAATCAGGAAATAAATCCCATTTATGATAGCATTGAAAATAAGAAAATAGGCAAATAGGGACATAAGAAATAGCTACACTGAAAAGCTATAAGACATTGATGAGAAAATCAAAGAAGACACAAATAAATAGAAAAATATCTTGTATTCGTGGATTAAAAAATTAATATTGTTAAAATGTCAGTACTAGCAAAAGCTGTCTATAGATTCAATGCCATGCCTATCAAGATTCCAATATCAGTTTTTACAGAAATAGAAGAAACACTTCTAAAGTTTATATAGAACCTGAAAAGATGTCCAATAGCTGAAGAAATCTTGAGAAAGAACAAAGCAGGAGGCATCATATTTCCTGATTTCAGGCTATCCTATAAAGCTATAATCATCCAAATGTATGATATTTCTATAAAAATTGAAAAAAAATAGAACAAGAACAGAATTGAGAGCCCAGAAATAAACAAATTCAAACATATACAATCAGCTAATATTTGACAAAAAAGCCAATAGAACTATATGTATTTAAAAAAAACATTATTTTCAACAAATTGTGCTGGAATATTTGGATATTCACGTATAAAAGAAGAAAATTGAACCCATATTTTACACCATTCACAAAAATTAACTCAAAATAGGCTAACAATTTCAATGTAAGACTTGAAACTCCTAGAATAAAACACAGAAAGAGTTTGTTGACCTGGGTCCTGGTAATGATTTCCAGATATGACACTTAAAGCATAAGCAACAAAATAAAAAGTAAGGAAGTGAGATCATATCAAAATAAAAAGCATTTGCATAGCAAAAGAAACAACAAAGTAAAAAGGGAAACTCATGGAATGGGAAAACATATTTGGAAATCATACACCAATATACAAAATATTTAAACTCATACCACTCAATAGCAAAAAAAACCTAAATAACCCAATTAAACAATGGGTAAAGATCCCAAATAGACATTTCTCCAAAGAAGATATATAAAAGATCAATAGGTATATGAAAAACTGCTCCACAACACTAGTCATTAGGGAAGTGCAAATTAAAAGCACAACGAAATATCCGAAATATCCCCTCATGCCTGTTAGAACGGCCATCATCAAAACAACAAGAGATAACCAATGTTGGCATGGAGAAAGAGAACCCTGTGTACTGTTGGTGGAATTGTAAACCAGTATAGATACCATAGAAAATAGTATAGAGAATTCTCAAAAAATTAAAAATAGAACTACTACATAATCCAGTAATCCTACCTCTGGAAATCTATCCAAAGGAAAGAAAATCACTAACTTGAAATATGTCTCCACCACCATGTTCATAGTAGCATTAAAATAGCCAAGAAATGGAAACAACCCAAGTGTCCATTGATGAATTAATGGATAAAGAAATTGTGATATATGTATATATATACATATACATATATATATGTGTGTGTGTATATACGTGTGTGTGTGTGTGTGTGTAAAAAAAGTAAATTGTGACAACATGGATGAAGTTTGAAGGTGTTCTGCTCAGTGAATTAAGTCTGGCGGAAAAAGACAAATATTATATCATCTCACATGTGTAGCCCATAAAGCCCAAACTGAACCAAACAAACCTCACCTAACTCAGAGAAAAAGAAATAAGACTTTTTTCACTTAATATGATATACTCTAGCTCCATCCATGTTGTTGTAAATGGCAAGATTTCATTCTTTTTGATGGCTGAATAATATTCCACTGTATATATGTATATACACCACTAAACTTCTAAGACAAATAGTGCTAGGGATATAATGTAAAATAAGAGGACTATAGTGAAGTGCTGTAGGACATATAGGAATGTTAGTAAGAGAGTAAATCCTGAGAGTTGTTATCATCAGAAAAATATTTTTTTTCTTTTTTCTTTCTTTTCTATCTTTTTGAGGAGATAGATGCTAGCCAAACTGATCATGGCAATTATTTACAATATATGCAAACCAAACCATGATGCTATACGCCTGAATCTGGTACAGTAATGCATGCCAATTACTTATTGATAAATCTGGGGGGAAAGAAGTTACCTCTACGAAAGGTGGGAAAGAGGGTCCCAAACAATGGGGTGTGGATGAATGTCCTGAAGTGACAGCCTGAATGGGAAATGAAAAAACTGTGTGTGTTCCTGGATAGCAGGTTTTGAGATGGCTTAGAGGAAAATCAAATCACACAGACACAAGACAAATAAGAAAGGCTTACAGAATGGTCATTATTCACAGCTGGGGAAAGCGGACATGGGGAGTTGTTTAATGAGTACAGTTTCAGGTTTGCAAGAAACTTGTGAAAAATCTCGAAGTCTGTCGCATGACACTGTGAATATGCTCGACACTACTGAACTGTACACTTAATAATGGACAAGAAGGTATATTTTATGTTATGTGTTTCTCACCAAAATTTAAAATAAAATCATTATGGAGAAAAAGAAAGAAGGTGGTAGTGGTAGAAGCAGTTAACCCCCTCCACATATTTATAAATCACATATTTATAGATCACAGGCCTATCTGATTCACTAACAAAAATGGTTTAGAGTCATGGAAAGGAATTATATTTGAAACTTGATGTAAGTATTTTCCTCTACATAGTTTACCCCTTGAATAGTTTGGGTGTCTTACAAATTATGAGACACCATTTCTACATTTCCCTATGCATGTGCACATTTCAGTAGTTCTGTTTTTTTTTTTTTAAGATTTTATTTATTCATGAGAGAGAGAGAGAGAGAGAGAGGCAGAGACCCAGGCAGAGGGAGAAGCAGGCTCCATGCAGGGAGCCCGACGTGGGACTCGATCCCAGGACCCAGGGTCACGCGCTGAGCCGAAGGCGGTGCTAAACTGCTGGGCCACCGGGGCTGCCCAGTAGATCTGTTAACAAACCAAGCTTTCAGCAAAACAGTAAGCAAATCGTCTGGCAAATGCTGGTTTGAAGATGTGGTAAATCTTGACAAAAATTTTGTATTAAAATATCAAAGTATTATTTTTTATTGAAGTTCAATTTACCAACATATAGTATAACACCCAGTGCTCATCCCATCAAGTGCCCTCCTCAGTTTCACTCATATGGAGGATATAAAATATCAAATTAATATTACTGCTTTTAATTTTAGTTTTTATCTTCAGTCTCAGGATTTTATAATTTTCTTTGCTAAGTTGGAACATTTAACAGACACAGAAAAAAAAAACCCGAATGTTTATAGGATATAACAAAAACCACATTAGAATGCTTTCGTGAGCTTTACACTACAAAAAATAGTATGTAAACTTTTAAGCATAGTAAACCTACAAATATAGTCTGAGAAATAATTGGACATAGACAAATCAAAAGTCATTTCTGATGATGAATTTTAGTACTGTCATTTTATGTGAGATCATGATAAAAAATGTCACTTCCTTTTGATTTTTAACAAATAAGTTATAAAACAGCAAACGCTGGTATCAGGATTTTTTTCAAGTAATCATTCATTATTGTATTTTCATTTTCTAGCTGGGATATTCTATAGTTTTAGTCATATTTCTCTCAAGAATTTAATTATTCTATATCTTTATTGTAATCAATAATATTGCATGCATTTGACTAGAAATGATTACATTGCTATTGGAAAAGTTATAGTCAGTAATAAAAAAATTTGTTACCATACCGCAGTCTTAAAAATCCTCAAGTATAGGTGAAAATTGTCATGAATACCTATATGTGTACATGTTTGTACAAAATTGGTCATACTTTGCATTTATTCTTATAGTAGAATTTCTCTGTTAAAATGATATCATAAATATGAGCGTGCTTATAAATACATTTATACAGTATTTTTGTAATATTTGTTTAGTCAACAGCACAATTTATTCAACTAATCCTATATTGTATTCTTTGATTATTTCCAGTTTTCAGTATTATTAAAAGGTAATATTACCACAGTTAAATCTTGGTGAGGTGATGACATTCATGGTTAACTGTTTTATTGAAATGTTAATTTTAAGCAAGAATTATAGTTTATGTAGTAGAGTTATGTACTTTTGTGGTGTGTGCATGTATGCATGTATTAGAGGAAAAATGAAAGACATACAGAGATAAAGAGAGAAAATATTAATCGCTTTATTTGGGTCCAAAATTATTGTTCTAAAAGTATTTTTTTTCCTTTAAAATCTTTTTGCATTAAATATGGGTAAAGGAGTGACCGTTAGGTTGCTGGAAATATTTATTATGTTTCTTACATGAGATATTCTGGTCTCTGATCTGTATCTTAATAAACTTATGAGTCTACACTACTGTGCATTAAAAGAAAAATGAGGTAACCCGGGGTGCTTAGCGGTTTAGCACCTGCCTTCAGCCCAGGGCTTGATCCTGGGGTCTCGGGATCGAGTCCCAGGTCAGGCTCCCTGTGTGGAGCCTGCTTCTCCCTCTGCCTGTGTCTCTGCCTTTCTGTGTGTGTGTGTGTCGTTCATGAATAAATAAATAAATAAAAACTTAAAAAAAATAAAAATGAAAAATAAAAGAAAAATGATCCTTTCAAGTTAATTCTGTCTGCTAACAACTTGCAAAGGGTTATATCATCACATAAGTATTATGTTTACTTATAATTATTATCCTGTAGTTAAGATTCTTTTATTATAGCTTAGAAATTTAGCTTTATAATTTTCCATATGTAAAAACAGAATCCTTCTATAGTCTCTTTTAAATGTGAATACTTGTTTAAACCCATCAGAAATAACTAAATCTTTCATCCAATCATTCATTATTTATTTGGGTTATCATTGAAAATCTCCACTACACTTTCAAATGCTAGAATGGAAAAATAAACATCTCTTAGGCGCATGGAGCAGTACAAAATTGAACTTGCTTTGTGTTTCCAGCTCAGGTGAATACAACACGTGAGTGCGTGCACACACACACACACACACACACACACACACACACACACAGGAGATGTTTACCATCAGGAAGAAACCGGCATGTCCACTTTCATTGAGGGTGATTGCATCGATTGGCAAATCAAACAATGAGGACTGTTTTCAACATCAACCATTTCTTTCAGTCAGAGTCACTACATATTTTTGAACCATTGACTTAAAAAAAGGAACCATGTCATTGCATAGAGGAGAAGAGCACTAAATTATTCTTAGGAATGCAGTCAAGTTTCAGCCCTGTTCTACATGAGCTTTCCAATATTGGCCTCGATACATACTTTGTGTTTCCAATAATTAAGTTAACATCTGTAATTATGATGACATAACAGGTGTGAAATTTAAAAATTTATCTCATTTTGTAAAAACCTTATTTAAAAATTTCTATTTCTACATTGGCGTCTTGAATCTTTGCTTTATTCACAATGTCATTTTTTTTCTGTTCAATAAATAAGCATAAGGACCACCAAAGTCCACAATAATAAGAGGTAAAAGATATTGTTACAGTGTATATCTAGCCACCAAATTATTCTAAGTTTCAAGAAGATAATTCTTTTTTGTTTGTTTGTTTTTGTTTTTTAAGAAGATAATTCTTATGAATCCATGGATTCAGTCCAAGAATTTTTTGGATTTTATTGGATTCAGTCCAATAGAATTTTTTGTTCACTTATTCATTAAGTGTTATCATCAATTAGATTGATCACTCATTGTCTACAGCATCATTGTAAAATGGCAGAAATTGCCTCTTAACTTTAGTTGATATTTATGATTTACATATGATATAAAATTTTACGTGTTTAAAATACTTTGTACAATATATTATTATTTTTTACCAATATATGATTTCCCTGTATTTGAGAGCTGTTTCTCACATTGCAAAAAAAAAAAAAAAAAAAAAGAATTACCTATACAGAGACCTGCCATGCAGAAGTGATATTTTCCCTAAATGTCTTTCTACTGGCTCAATATGAATTAATAAAAGCTAATATTTATTTTATATTGACTTCCAAATAAAAACGCCAAGACAGTTTTTATGAAATTTTCAAAAAATCAATAAGAAAATCTACAATATTCAGAAACAGTTTGCAATATTAAAACATAATATGCAAAATTATTTGACCATCCATAGCTATTCAAATGAAAATAATCCATAAGCACAATGCTAATTTTTGTTATATATGCATATACATATAAATGTATAAATATGCAATAAGAATACAAATATTACCTATATGTGTATCCACAAAATATACAAAAATATTTTCATTTTTGATGATTCAAATTATAAGGTAAAATACTGCTAATTTAATAATTCAATTCTTTTTTTCTTTGTTAGAGGTTTTTATATTATTTATTTGAGAGACAGAGCATGCCAGGGCAGAGGAAGAGGGAGAAGCAGACTCCCTGAGGAGCACAGAGCCCAACACAGGACTCGATCTCAGGACCCTGGGATTGTGACCCAAGCCAAAGGCAGATGCTTAACTTACTGAGCCATCCAGGAGCACCAGCAATTTAGTGGTTTTTTTTTTTCAATTTTAAGTTTTTATTTTAATTCCAGTTAGTTAGCGTACAGTATAATATTATTTCAGGTGTATAATATAGTGACTCAGCGCTTCCATAAAATACCTGGTGCTCATCACAAGTGTCCTCCTTAATCCCCAACACTTATTTCACCTACCCACCTCTCCTCTGGTGACCATCAGTTTGTTCTGTATAATTAAAAGTCTGCTTCTTGGGGTGCCTGGGTAGTTCAGTCGGTTGGGCATGTGCCCTGGCTCAGGTCACAATCCCAGGAACCTGGGATCAAGTCCTGTGTCAGGCTCCCTGTTCAGAGGGGAGTCTGTTTCTTCCTCTCCCTCTGCCCCTGCCCCTGCTCATCATCTTTCTCTCAAATAAATAAATAAATAAAATATTTGAAAAAATAAAAAATAAAAGTCTGTTTCTTGATTTGTGTCTCTTACTCTTATTTTCTTTCCTTTGCTTGTTTGGTTTCTTAAATTCTACAGATGAGTGAAATTATATGTTACTTGTCTTTCTCTGATTGATTTTGCTTAGCATTATACTCTAGCTCCATCCACATCATTGCAAATTGCAAGATGTTATTCTTTTCTATGGATGAATGATATTATATATATATATATAAATGATATAAATGATATTTAGGAGATATATATATATATATATATATATATATATATATATATCCGTATCCATTTATCAGTCGATGGACACTTGGGCTGCTGCCATATTGTAAATAATGCTATAAACATTGGGGTACACGTATACCTTTGAAATAGTGTTGTTCTTGTATTCTTTGAGTTAATGTACAGTAGTGTGATTACTGGATGATAAGGTAGTTCTATTTAACTTTTAGAGGAACCTCCATACTGTTTTCCACAGTGGCTGCACCAGTTTGCATTCCCACCAACACTGTACTTCCTTTTACTCCACATCTTCACCAACATCTGTTGTTTCTTATGTTGTTGATTTTAGTCATTCTGACAAGTGTGAGGTGATATCTCATTGCAGTTTTGATTTGTATTTCCCTGATGGTAAGTAATGATGATAATCTTTTCACGTGTCTATTGGCCATGTGGATGTCTTCTCGGGATAAATGTCTGCATGTCTTCTGCCCATTTTTAATAGGATTATTTGGATTTGGGGTGTTGAGTTGTATGAGTTTTCACATATTTTGGATACTAACCCTTTACTGGATATGTCATTTGCAAATACCTTCTCCTATTCCATAAATTGCCTTCTTGTTTTATTGATTATTTCCTTTACCGTGCAGAGGATTATTATTTTGATATGGTCCCAATAGTTTATTTTTGACCTTACTTAATTTGGTTATCAGTTCTGGCAGTTTTTTGGTGGAGTCTTTTACATTTCTATATAGAGTATCATGTCATCTGCAAATAGTGAAAGTTTAATTCCTCCTTCCTGATTTGAATGTCTTTTATTTCTTTACAGTGTCTGATTGCTGTGGCTAGGACTTCCAGTGTTATGTTGAATAAATGTAGTGAGTGTGGACATGCTTGTGTTGTTCCTGACCTTAGTATCAGCTGTGGGGTTTTCATATATGGCCTTTATTATGTTGATGTATGCTCCCTGCAAACCTACTTTGTTGAGGATTTCTATCATGAATACATGTTGTATTTTGTCAAATGCTTTTTCTGCATCTATTGAGAGGATCATATGGTTCTTATCCTTTCTTTTATTAATGCTGTGTATCACATTGATTGATTTGTGAATATTGAACCATGCTTGCAACCCAGGAATAAATCCCACTTGATCCTGGTGAAAGATTTCTTTTAATGTATTGTGGGATTCAGTTTGTTAGTATTTTATTGAGAATTTTGCATGTATGTACATCAGGGACAGTGGTCTCTAGTTCTATTTTTAGTGGTGTCTTTATATCTCATTTTGGTATCAGAGTATTGCTGGCCTTGTAGAATGAATGTGGACATTTTCCTTCTTTTTCAGTTTTTTGGAATAATTTGACAAGAACAGGCACTAATTCTTCCTTAAATGTTCAGTTTAATTCACCTGTGAAGCCATCTGGTCCTGGACTTTATTTATTTATTTTTAAAAAAGATTTTATTTATTTATTCATGAGGGGGGAGCAGAGACACAGGCAGAGGGAGAAGCAGATTCCACGCAGGGAGCCCAATGTGAGACTCGATCCCGGGTCCCCAGGATCACGCCCTGGACTGAAGGTTGCTCTAAACTGCTGAGCCACCCAGGCTGCCCATTCCTGGACTTTTATTAACAATTTAGCTCTTAATATCTGTCCCTTTTTTTCAATAGTATTTTTTCCCACTCAAATCCCAAATGCTTGAATTTTTCTTCAATATTACCTATCAATGCAACAATAGGGCACTTAAGTGTCATCTTCTTTAAAATTAATAAAGCAAAATAAGTGGAAAAGGTTTAGGGTGCTTGAAATGTGAAGCAGTAAGAAATGCCTCTTCTTATTCACATTATCATTTGTCTTTATTAAACTCCATGCCAAAGTTGAGGCAGATGTAAAAGCTTGAGCCCTTCTTTTGTTTAAAAGTAAAATCATACTTATTCCATAAAAAGTATTGTGAGGAACAATAATTTTTAAATACATTATCTGTCTTTTGGGTAGTAAGATGGACAGATCTCAAAAATTGTCATCTTAAATTGTATTTTGTTTCACATTTAATGCCCATTGACTGATAATTTCATAAAATGTACAAACTCTCTGGTTAAAACTTGAATAAAATATGAGAAAAATGTATGAACTTGTTTCTTTCTGAAATCATTTAAATATTTAATATTTTCATTGTTGCTTAAATTAGTTTCTGAAATTATGAATATAAAATTCTCATGTGTTTCATCTCATTTCCCTGAAATGAAGATACTAATAGAAGACACTAAGAGAGCTGCAATGCTGTATATTCATCTGTGTATATATTTGGAATTGAATATATTGGAATTTATGAATATATATATTCAATATATTCTATTGACACTTAAGTACATATCACTGGATAATTGCTAATGTGATACTTTGGCATCATCATTATAATAAATTTGTGAAGTATCTTCAATTATTCTGAATATAGTTAAGCATAATTCTTGTTAAACAGTATAATCCCTTTTTTTAAAAACAGTATAATCCCTTATAGAAGCATGAGTGTGATGGAGATCAGTGGGTTCCATGATCAGCACTCAGATTAAGAATTTTTGTGAATACAATATCACTAAATTGTCTTCAGTCTATATAGTCTACGGTGGTGTGAGCACGAAGGACAGAATCTACTTTTGACATAAAACAAGTGCCTTTCCATAGACATGGAGAGAACACAAAAGACCTGAAACTCCCACTGCAGACATAATACTGGAATCTTCTGTTGTTTTGGGTTTTTTTCTCTAAGTACATAACAGCATGTTTGAATTTTAAACCTGTACATTCCAGTCAACTTGATGATCTGTGAAAGCTTTCCATACAGGGGTACCTATCAAAAAGATCACCAATATGTATTACTAATAAGGAGAAAAATGTTTATTAATGATTTATTAGTCCATAGCCTTATAATAGGATTTTATAAGCATCATTGAAATAACAAGTAATCATTACCATGTGAATTAGAAGTAATGTATTCCTATTTTTAGATTAATTTTTAGGGAGAATTTAAATCATTCTAAATATATCAAAGTTATTCCTTGGTATTTCCAAATTATTAATATTCTAAAATTGTATGTGACAGAACATCACGGTCATGTCACTGCTATAAAAGTAACACTTGTTAGCTATCCCAAAGATTAATACACATTGAAAAAACTCAGTATTATTTATTCAAAATTCAAATAATTATTTATTCAAGAAGTCTTAATGATCTCCATTTAAAATCATACAGATAAATATGAAAATCATTAAATTTCTGTTTTGCACTACACTGCTGTGTCTATATTTCTAAAGAAATTATGTCCTCAGGTTCAATAATTTCTAGTTTTCCCTGGATCAAAAATAATTTGTTATTGTTAAGAAAAGAGAAAAAGTAAAGTCTGTTCCTATTAAAGAAATTCTATCAGGAATATAAGCTAAAAGGAATGATATTGGCTGCAAATGCAGACAAAATAATGTCAGTGATGTCATTAAAATATTAAGGGATCTTCTCATTTGGTAGTTATAGATATTATTATTTTTTTAATTTGGAAATTAGACAATAGCTATAAACTGTGGTCAAAATATATACACATACACACAAAACCTAGTTGGAGGCAAATAAAGCATGGAAAATCATACAGGTGAGGGTAGTAAGCATTAAAAAGGAAATGGTCTTGGGTTAGATTGAGTTTTAACGCCAGAAGGAGGGCATCGACTACACAGTGTAGCTTGAACTCTGGAACAAAATCCACAGTTTTTGTGCTTTGACGAAAGCGTGGACAGAGTTTGGGAAAATCACAGCCAATGGAAATAGAGAAGCACAGGAGAAAGACCCCTGTGTTGTCTACTTTTTGTGTGTAAACTCTACCCAAATATCTGGATAACTCCCTAAATATGAAAACATAGGACAGAATCCAAGCATTTCAGCTGAGTAGATAGATATAACTGAGATTTGAGATGCTATTGAGGAGAGAGAGTTGATATTTTGAATTCAACAATGGCAAGAGTTTTTTAAAATAACAATAAAATGAAAAATGTTCAGAATCTAAAATCTCTTCAATATAACATTTTCAATGTTCAGGATACAATCAAAAAATTATTCTGTAAATGAAGAAATATGAACATGTGACCCGATGTCAGGAGGAAATTTAGTCAACAGAAACCAATTCCCTGGGAACAGAGATGCTATAATTAGCTGACAGAATTTTTAAAACACTTTTTATAGAGAAATAGAAACTATGAGAGGAAAAAGCAAATAAAAACTCTGAACCTAAACAATATGATCTGAAAGAAAGTTTCTTTTTTTTAGAGTATTTATGAATTTTATTTTATTTTTTTATTGGAGTTCAATTTGCCAACATATAACATAAAACCCAATGCTCATCCCATCAAGTACCCCCCTCAGTGTCCGTCACCCAGTCACCCCCACCTTCCGCCCACCTCCCTTTCCACCACCCCTTGTTCGTTTCCCAGAGTTAGGAGTGTCTCATGTTCTGTCTCCCTCTCTGATATTTCCCACTCATTTTTCTCCTTTCCCCTTTATTCCCTTTCACTATTTTTTATATTCCCCAAATGAATGAGACCATATAAAGTTTGTCCTTCTCCGATTGACTTATTTCACTCAGCATAATACCCTCCAGGTCTCTCCACGTCGAAGCAAATGGTGGGTATTTGTCAGTTCTAATGGCTGAGGACTATCCCACTGTATACACAGACCACAGCTTCTTTATCCATTCATCTTTTGATGGACACTGAGGCTCCTTCCACAGTGTGGCTATTGTGGCCATTGCTGCTATAAACATTGGGGTGCAGGTGTCCCGGCGTTTCATTGTATCTGTATCTTTGGGGTAAATCCCCAGCAGTGCAATTGCTGGGTCGTAGGGCAGGTCTATTTTTAACTCTTTGAGGAACCTCCACACAGTTTCCCAGAGTGGCTGCACCAGTTCACATTCCCACCAACAGTGCAGGAGGGTTCCCTTTTCTCCACATCCTCTCCAACATTTGTGGTTTCCTGCCTTGTTAATTTTCCCCATTCTCACTGGTGTGAGGTGGTATCTCATTGTGGTTTTGATTTGTATTTCCCTGTTGGCAAGTGATGCGGAGCATATTCTCATTTTCTTGTTGGCCATGTCTAGGTCTTCCTCTGTGAGATTTCTCTTCATGTCTTTTGCCCATTTCATGATTGGATCTTTTTTGGATCATTTCATGATTGGATCTTTTTTGTTGAGTTTAATAAGTTCTTTATAGGTATTGGATACTAGTGCTTTATCTCATATGTCATTTGCAAATATCTTCTCCCATCTGTAGGTTGTCTTTGAGTTTTGTTGACTGTATCCTTTGCTGTGCAGAAGCTTCTTATCTTGATGAAGTCCCAATAGTTCATTTTTGCTTTTGTTTCTCTTGCCTTCATGGGTGTATCTTGCAAGAAGTTACTGTGGCCGAGTTCAAAAAGGGTGTTGCCTGTGTTCTCCTCTAGGATTTTGATGGAATCTTGTCTCACATTTAGATCTTTCATCCATTTTGAGTTTATCTTTGTGTATGGTGAAAGAGAGTGGTCTAGTTTCATTCTTCACATGTGGATGTCCAATATTCCCAGCACCGTTTATTGAAGAGACTGTCTTTTTTCCAATGGATAGTCTTTCCTGCTTTGTTGAACATTAGTTGACCATAGAGTTGAGGGCCACTTCTGGATTCGCTGTTCTGTTCCATTGATCTATGTGTCCGTTTTTTTTTTTTAAGATTTTATTTATTTATTCATAGGCAGAGAGCGAGAGAGAGAGAGAGAGAGGCAGAGACAGAGACAGGCAGAGGGAAAAGCAGGCTCCGTGCAGGGAGCCCGATGTGGGACTCGATCCCGGGTCTACAGGATCACACCCCAGGCTGCAGGCAGCGCCAAACCGCTGCGCCACCGGGGCTGCCCTATGTGTCTGTTTTGTGCCAGTACCACACTGTCTTGATGACCACAGCTTTGTAGTACAACCTGAAATCTGGCATTGTGAGGCCCCAGCTATGGTTTTCTTTTTTAAAATTCCCCTGGCTATTCGGGGTCTTTCCTGATTGCACACAAATCTTAAGATAATTTGTTCCAACTCTCTGAAGTCCATGGTATTTTGATAGGGGTTGCATTAAACGTGTAAATTGCCCTGGGTAACATTGACATTTTCATAATATTAATTCTGCCAATCCATGAGCATGGAATATTTTTCCATCTCTTTGTGTCTCCATTTCTGAAAGAAAGTTTCTATATGATCAGTTACAATAGGAGTGGTCCCTGCAGTCTGTGTAAGGGCTTGGTGGAAGTGAAGACATGTTATATATATTCAATCCTCAGTGGTATTCAAATATGTGCTGAAATGTGATATAGCACTTCAGTAATGGCATTTACCATTGGCATTTGGTCAACAAGTTCTTTAAAATTAAGGACTTTATGATGAATAATAGATAATAAGGAATTAACTGTTCTGGAAGATTCTAAAGCTGAATTTATATTCAAATATATATTCATTCATTTGCAGTCAATCTCATATATACAGCTTCAGTACATCCAGCTTCATTTGATATTCTATATTGATTCTAAAGGGAAAACTTGATTTAGAACTACCTTTATGCCCCTGAAATTGTACTACCTTGGTTAAATGTTGCATTCTTTTAATACAAACTATTTGATATGTATTTTCAGGAGTTAGAGCAAGGACTCTCAAATGTTTAGCACTTAACAGACCTTGATGAAAACATTTGTTTGAAAATGAGGACCAGACTATCTTTTCTAAAATGCTTCTGTATCGCAAAACAAAACAAAAACAAAACAGGGATGCCTGAGTGGCTCAGCGGTTGAGCATCTGCCTTCCACTCAGGGGTCAGGGTATGATCCCCGGCCTGGGGATCCATTCCCATACCGGGCTTCCAGCTGGGAGCCTGCTTGTCCCTCTATCTATGTCTCTGGCTCTCTCTGTGTGTCTCTTATGAATAAGTAAATAAAATCTTAAAACTAAACAAAACAAAACAAAAACAGTAAAAAAATGAAAAGGTAACCTGCAGGATGGGAGAAAACACTTGCCAACTATATATTGGATAAAGGAAAATATCCAAAATATATTAAGAACTCATACAGCTCAAAAACAAAAACCCAAACAGATTTTAAAAATTGAGGGTGTAAATAGACTTTTTTTTCCAAAGAAGACATATAAATGATCAACAGGTGCATGAAAAGATCCTCAACATCACTAATTATCAGGAAAATCAAACCAAAATCACAATGAGATATCTTCTCATACCTATTCGAATGGCTATCATCAAAAAGACAGGAGATAACAAGTGAAGACATAGAATTAAAGGAACTCTTGTACCTTGTTGGTGGGAATGAAAATTGGTTCAGACACTATAGAAACGTTTTTAGATTTCCTCAAAACATCACAAGTAGAACAACCGTATGAGCCAGCAATTTTCATTGCTCTTGATCCACAAATACTGTCTAGAAAAGGCCCTAAGTTGATGCCAACTTCTGATATTCACATTGTTTTGTAACATCCTCCCCCTTGAAACTGAATAGGGATGTGGTTTGTTTCTAACCAAGAGGCTGTGGCAAAAATGATCAAAGGGCGCTCCCATAATTATGCTACATCATGTAAAATCCAATAGTGGTAGCAGATTCACTGTATAGACTCTCTCCTTTGTCAGCTTTGTGGAAGCAATCTGCTTTGCTGTGAGCGTGCCTAAGGAGAAGGCTCCATGGGAAAAAACAAAACAAAACAAAACACAGGTGATCTCTACTTGTGGAGGGTGGCTTCTAGTTGTAGAGGGCAGTCTGCAGCTAATCACCACAAGAAGCCAGTGCCCTCATGCCTAAGGTCGCAAAGAAAATAATTCTCACAACAGTTCAAGTGAGCTTAGAAGTAGACCTTTTCCTAGTCAAGCCCCCAGATGAAGGCTGACATCTTGGTTGTGGTCTTAGAAACGCTAAAGACTGAGCCAAATAATGTCCAGACTCTTCACCCACAGAAACTTCAAGATAGTGAATGTGTTGTCTTAAGGCATCATTTGTAATAATGTGTAAGACGCAATAGATAGTAATATAAATGCTGTTCCTCATACACATTTGCGTTATTCAACATCTCTCCCAGTACCTTTCAGTTTCCACTGTTTCGCTCTATTTTCTACCTGCCTCTATAAGCAAATTTAATTTTTCCTGGATTTGTTTCAGGTTATTTCAGTGAAATATAATTTATTTCATGAAGATATTGATGAATGATTTTTATGCTTTCAATTCTCAAGTAATTTCACTGACATGTGACACAGCATGACTTTCCATCTCAGCGCCACCTCCACTCACCTGTAGATGTAGCTAACTTTCTGCTCTGCTGATCAGTCTTCTAGAATAATCTAATTTTCTGCTTTGGTGGATGAGCAAACTAAACAAATTCTTACCTTCACAGACAAGCTTTAAAAAGCAGCATTCCTGATGAAACATAATCAAAGATTCAACCGTTACCCAAGAAGGTGGAAATGTAACTACTTTTTCAGATTTATTCATCCTATTCATGTCATCTTTGATAATTTATTATAAAAAGTGACAATGGAAGAAATAAGATTTGAATATATATCTTTTTATATTTTGCATTAAAATTTACTGGAAATAATTGAGACCTCAAAAGTTTGCCACCCTTTTTTAAAAAAATCAAACAATTGGGACGCCTCGGTGGCCCACAGTTTAGCACTTGCCTTTGGCCCAGGGCGTGATCCTGAAGTCCCAGTATTGAGTCCTGCATCGGGCTCCCTGCTTCTCTCTCTCTCTGCCTGTGTCTCTGCCTCTCTCTTTGTGTGTCTCTCATGAATAAATAAATAAAATCTTTAAAATAAATAAATAAATAAATAAATAAATAAATAAATAATAAAAAGCAAACAAATTATAGCCAGTTTTTTCTTTAACTTTTAGATCTGGAAAACATAGCAATACACAATAAGTACAAATTCATTGATTTGATAAATATATGTGGGTATATAGAATGATCTAGGAAATATGAACACAACGTAGTTTTCACCCTTAAGAAGTATACAGACTAAGAGAGAAACCATGGCACAATGATGGCAAAGTATACACCAAAAGTAGATGCTTTCAAACAGCTATAAACAAAATTTTATAAAATTTCGTAGATTAAAAATAAATCTAATTATATATAAAATTATTCTATAAAATAATTAACAGTTAAAATGCTGTCTGAGAAATAAAATACACTGTAATTGGGAAAAATATTTTTGAGAGCTTAAGAGCCATTCTACTTTTTTCCATAAATAATGTGCATAAGTAATAGTACTGCATGTATCATAAAACCTTAATTGTTAGTGTGAGTGTATGTATTTCAATTTTAGGCAATAGATGTACAGTGTACAACTGTTGATTTTTTAGAAATAGCTAAAATGTTTGGGTGACTCCATAAACAATTTAAATTATTTTTGCTAAGTTGCCATAACTTAGCAAATTATTGCTAAGAATTATATGCTCATATCCAAGGTCCATTTTAATCCCCTATTATTAATCCATAAGTATCCATTCAACTTTGTACATGCTTATTGATTTAAATTAGTTGTTTGGTTGATGATTTTTCTTTGTTTCCAAGATGGTTTACCACAGTCATGATTTATTTATTTTTATTTTTTACTTTATTTTTTTTTTAATTTAAATTTTAGGTAGTTAACATACAGTGCAATACTGGCTTCTGGAGTAGATTCAGCGATTCATCTCTTACATACAACACCCAGTGCTCATCATAACAAATGCCCTCATTAATAACCATCACTCAGTAGTCAGTAGAACAGACTAAAGAAACTACGAGCTGGTTCTTCAAAAGAATTAATAAAATCGATAACCCCTCACCAGACTTATCAATGAGAAGGAGAAAGGACCGAAATAGATTAAATCACAAATGGAAGAAGAGAGCTCACAACCAACAATACAAATAATTATAAAAATAATTATAAGAGAATACTATGAAAAATTATATGCCAACAAACTGGGCAAACTGCAAGAAATGGACAAATTCCTAGAAACTTACAAACTACCAAACTGAAACAGAAAGAAGTAGAAAATTTGAACAGATTCATAATCAGCAAAGAAATTGAGTCAGTAATCAAAAATCTCCCAACAAACAAAAGCCCAGAGCCAGATGGCTTCCCAGGGGTCTGGAGAGAAACGTGGGGAAAGAAGCTGATCCCAGCTTGAAGCCTAAATAAGAAGTTGGACTTTGACCTTTTGGCAAAAGATGTACAATTGCAGGCTAGAGAGCAGTCAGAAGTGGTTGGAGCAACAATAATGATGTCCAGCATTATTATTTATTCAGTGTGTGCCCTGTGCCAGGCTGATGTAATCAAATAAGGTCAAGTTTTCTTCCTTAACATCCAAGTAAGGGTCTTGTGCCTGCAGGGTGTTTCTGAGGACTCTCATGTCATTCATGGTCTCTACATAGCTGAATATCATCTCCTCCTTAGCTCCAGTTGTCTCCATCTCTTCAGTACTTCCTGGTGCATCTTTCCCACTCCTACCTTCTCCTTGAAAGACAACATAGCACAGTGGTACTGAGCGGGGACTTTGGAGCCATACCGCCTAGACCAGAATCCCAACACTAGTGCCAAGACCCTGGACAAGTTATTTAACTTTCATGTGACTCTATTTCTTCATCTGAAAATAGTAGCATCTGCCTCATTTGCTCAATGCATTCTCCATGATCTCATCTAATCCTAATTACCTCCCAAAGGACCACCTCCTAATACCATCCCATGAGGGAGATCAACATATGAGGGTTTCAACATATGATTTTTGGTAGGACACAAATATCAACTCCATAACAATATTTTATGCCTGTCTTACTCCTTTATTATGCCATTACTGTGTATTATGTATTTATGTAAATTAGGAGAGCCAAGACTCAAAGAGATCTTATCAAAAGTATGACAAACCCTGCTTGAAGATTTGGGAAAATGTTCCAAGCAGGACCCATGACACTTAAGTGCCTTCAATTTCCCCGCTTTTGAACAGGAGCATCTATAGTAGCTATTCTTTATCTGTCTTATCATTATATGAAGCATGTGTGGGGACAGATTAACTTTTAAAAGGACTATATTCAAGGAGCTATAGTTGTGGATGCTCATTTGTACCTGGACATCCTAGATAATGCCATAAAAAGGTGAGAGTTGGGAGTTTTGGTGAAAGGGATGACTATATTTTCAATGTAAGATGGTTTTGAGTTATTATGACCAGACAGAGGACCATTTCAGACTGTATTTTTCAAAAACAGACATACTAATAAATATTCCATCCTACATCATCTTCTTTTCCACAGGGAGAGAAGATTCAGGTCCCCTCCCCTTCAACTTTGGAAGACTTATATAATGATCTTGACCAGTAAGATGTGTCAGACATCTGAGTGATTTACAAGTATAGGTCATAAAATATGATGTGGCTTCACATGATTGTCCCTCTTGAGACTTAGGCACCCTGAGATAACATATAAGAAATATGAGTATATGGAAGACACTATGCTGGAGAAAACATTTTGAGAGATCACAGAAAATGGAAAAAGCTGCCTGGGAAGCTGTGCCAGGCTCCAGCTCTTTGAATCTTCCTAGAATCAATTGCCAGACATGTGAGTGAAGTAGCATTCAAATATTCTACTCTCACCCTTTGAGATCTCCAACCCTTGTACTGGACATTGTTAAGTAGAGCTAAGCTATCCTTATTGTGTCAGGTCAAAATTTAGTCACACTCATGACATAATGTGTTGTTATCATACAACTGCATTTTGGGGTAAGACGTTATAAAAAATACCAATGATTTTAATTATAAATCTAGAATAAAATATAAAACTTTTGTTAAACTAAATATCAGGGGAGGAACTGGGTGATGGGCATGAAGGAGGAGGGCATTTGATGTAATGAGCACTGTATGTTATATGCAACTAATGAGTCACTAAGTTCTACCTCTGAAACTAACAATACTCTATATGGTAATTAATTGATTTTAAATAGAAAAAAATATCAAGGAAATATTTGGTACTGAATTAGCAGTTAAAAAAAAAACAGTTATAGTCTGGTCCTACTGCTGAGTAACTTGTGGCTTTGGACAACTCATTTAATTTGGAAGACATTACTATCTTTTCTGCAAAAGTAAAAAAATGGACACAATTATAGCTAATTCCTAGAAGCCCTTTTGTGGTGGATATTTATATGAAACATTCCAAACTTTTTCTAAGTTTAACGTTATACATGATATATTATAGAACAGGACACTGCAAAACATGGATATTACTTGGTAAGAATATGTGATTGACAAAAGAAGTAATTATAATTATGATAAATGCCAATTTAGATAAAATCACTAGGGCAAATTTATTGTAATTTAAGTAATTGCTATGTAATTAAAGATCTGTTCAGTTTTATAGAACTTGATGGCCATGCTTATGTTCATGTTACTAGTGAGAATGGACATTTTATAACTTTTTTTTTTTTTAAGATTCTTCGGAAGATCTAGATTAATACTAGGCTATATTCACCAAATGATTCAGGCAGGAAAATAAATGGATTGGCCTCAGTGGAGGTCTTTTTGGTAAATGGGTAGAGAAACATTCTGGTAAATAATTCATTCCATAGGATGAGTCCACAAGGTTCAATCTGAGTGTCCCACTGTTAGAAGAGAAAGGGATTTTCAATATAATTTAAAGTATTTTACTTAAACATCTACGAATTTAGTGGCCACGTGAAAGTAGCTGCTCTCATTCCTGAGATACCAAATTTTGCCCAGTAGTAGGAGAAGGGATGCAAGTGAATGGCAAATTATCGTCAGGGATTTCTTTGTAAAATCTTTCAGGGAAAACACATCAGATATCAACATAGAGATAAGTACAAAAAGTTGGAGGAGATAGAGCTAAGAGGAATACTTTCTTTTTTAACATAATCTTTTGTTCCCAGTCCAATGTTGTCCTGGGACATCTTTTCTAGATAAGTTTGATTAAACATAGTTACTAGAAACGCTTCAATTGATCCTAAATAATTTATCATGCAGTTCAATTGATGGTTGTTAATTTCATATATATAAAAATTCTCTAATCTTCAAGTCAAAGTTCAGGTTTAAAAAATATACATGTATGAACATGCATATATATGTATGCATATGAATATGTCTGTAATTAGTACTTTATTGTTGATATGACAGTATTTCTTTTTATTGTCCACAAGATGCCAGATATTTCATTCTCAAGATATCTATAATTGCTATAAATTTCATAAAAATATTATAAGTACTTGACATGACATTTTGTTTAAAATATTTTTATTATTCTAAAGTTAGTGCATGGTTGTTCACATTGTACGCTTAGAGCTCTAGAGAGTAGAATGATTGAACTACCTATTTCAGATGTCTATAATAGTTTTGCTTATCTGAAACATACTAATCAATCATGGCAATCTTTTCCACTGAGCCTTGAAGAGGCTTCACAATATTTCTCAAAACACCACCCTGGGCAATTGCTATCAATCTACTTAAGCTAGCATTGGAAATAAAAAATATTTTTCCTTCTCTCGGTTACAGCTACTCTACAGTAATAGTTACTCTCTTGATTTAGCAGTGCAGATACAAGACTTACTCAGAAAAGGCATAAGAATGCAAATCTTTTTCAGCCTGTCTATTTCCTAACACGAGTGATTAAATAAGTGAATTGCTAGAGTTCTGGGAGTATATTTCCACTATTCTTGCTATGAGTTCTCCTCATCTCAAGGGTACATGGTTGGATTGCAATTTCTCTCCTCTTTTGCGGTTGGTTAGGTACATGTGACTTGTTTTTGCCAATGAAGTGTAAACAAAAGTGGCGTATATCTCTGAGCAAGAAGTCCCCATGCCCTTGTCAATTTTGAATTGTTTGTGGCAATGTAGCCTCCGTTAGCTTGAGTCTAGAGTAGTTACCACGAGAAGAATTCCCTGCCAACATACCTTGGGTGAAGTAGAAGAGAAATAAAAACTTACTGTTTCATGCCGTTGAAGTTCAGGATCGTTTGCCAAGGAAAATAACTTAATATCATGTTTATTCAATTCAGGAAACTGGTATCTAGAAGTGAGTTGCTGGCATTCAAAACAGCAATAATGATCAAACTAAAAGGCAGGCTCTTGAGGTAGAAGCTGAGCAGTTGGTGGTTTGCGAGCTACTGTCAGAGATTGGAAAGACGGCAACCCATAATAGCCACTGCAGAAATGCTTAGTGTCTGTCACTCATAGTAATTTTGGAGGTAGAGTATATGATTAATGAATTTATATGTCTAGAGAAAGAGATCAGGAAACAATGTTTTTAGTATATTTCTGGTCTATGGCAGCTATATTTGGTAAAGTGTGGGACTTTCAGAAGTTGGAGTGATGACGTCTGTGAGTTTACTCTCTCACATAAGAAATAAAAATACTGCCAAACTATGCCAATCAAACATTTTGGAACTTTTGCAAATAACCAAAGGCACAGAAAAAAAGCTGAAAAGCATTTATTGAGAAAAACTAATGAAACTTAGTAAGAATAGTGGGACCTTTGGCATTTTGCTTAACTCCATGGTGTGGTAGTCATTAGGGTTGGCACATTCATAGCCAACAGAAGGATTTACCTCTTTGGGAGCTTGTTAGAATCCCCGTCTTCAGAAAACAGGTAGTATTTTGAGCTCTTGAAAAGCCTCATCCCCAACCTTATCGCTATTTGACCTTATTGCAAGCTCTAGTCCCTGGAAAAAGTCCTATCCCTGGGGGCTTATTGAACACAGTAATGATCACCTGGAGTAGTTAACTTCTCAGCTGAAAACTTATGTTCACACAAAAGTCTTCATGCAAATGTTTATCCATGATTGGCAAAAATTTCAGGCAACCAACTTTTCCTTCAATGGGTAGATGAATAAATAAACAATGGCACGTTTATCCAATGTGTGTTATTTACTGAGGAAAATAAATGCCCTTTCAAGCTGCAAAAAGACAGTTTAATTTGTAATTCATATTGCTAAATCAAAGAGCTAGTACATAAGGGCTATATTTTACATGATTATATTATGTCAATCTGGAAAAGGCAAAATTATACACGCATTTGAAAGATCAGTGGTTTGCCACAGGTTTAAGGTGAGAAGGAGAACAGAATAAGTGAAGCACAGGGGATATTTTTAGGATAGTAAAGCAGTTATATGATGCTGTCATGGTGGGTATATGACAGCATGCATTTGTCAAAACCAATAGAACTTTACAGTCAATAGAATAAACCTTAACATATGCAATTCAAAAAATCATTTTGCAGGTCAGCAGATCTCAGTATGGTAGGAAGAATGTGACAAAAGATCCTAAATACATTAGAAATATGGGAAACATGGGACGCCTGGGTGGCTCTGTGCTTGAGCATCTGCCTTCAGCTCAGGGTGTGATCCCGGGGTCCTGGGATCGAGTCCAACATCGGGCTCCGTGCAAGGAGCCTGCTTCTCCCTCTGCCTGTGTCTCTGCCTCTCTCTCTCTGTGTCCCTCATGAATAAATAAATAAAATCTTAAAAATATATATATATAGGAAACAACTTTACTGAAGGAAGCAGGGGAAGCAATAGTGAGCTGAATAACATCAGAATGTTTAGACCCTTAAAAGCCAAAGGTAAAGAGACTACAGATTTGTATTCTAGACAATACAGTTGTTTCCCATTAGGCAAAAGTTAAGAATTCTGAAATCACTGTATATCTATACTGGAGCAAACAAGTAAGTAAAGAGAGGGCACATGATGAGAGGCAGGTTTTTCGCTATTGGAGTGAGAAGTTAGAAATAAACAAGGGGAGGAGTGAGAAAGATCAGTGTTGTAATAGAGTTAGATGCATCGGTATAAATTTATGTTTAGCTTAAGATAGATCCTGTAGATTACATAAAAAAGGTTTTGTAGGTATATATGCACACAGAAGCTAG
This sequence comes from Canis lupus baileyi, assembly GCF_048164855.1. Classification (NCBI taxonomy): domain Eukaryota; kingdom Metazoa; phylum Chordata; class Mammalia; order Carnivora; family Canidae; genus Canis; species Canis lupus. Next base: position 28,055,143 of record NC_132872.1, on the reverse strand, counting down.
TACACACACACACACACACACACACACACACACACATTTCCTTGCCCAGTCAGTTGAGTGGCCTAGAAATAATGGCACTTCAGGAGCAACTAGCACTTCCAAATACTGTAGCAATCATCTTAGCTTCTAATACTATTTTCCAATAAAAGGAACCAGAGCTCTTTGGAGAAACTGATAATTCCAGAACAGGGGCAGGAAATAAATAAGTTGAGCTTGGAGCATGTTATATTGCCAGGAAGTGAGTGTTGAGAAACATAAACAAATGCAAAAAAAAAAAAAGATGGAAATATGTCACAAGAATCAACTGAAAGAGCTCCCAGTGGCCAAGGCTGGAATAATTTTAACAAAGTATAACCCAAAGTATAAAATAAATATCTGTGTGTCCATACTGATGAAATAAGTGATTGAATAAATAAATAAATAAATAAATAAATAAATAAATAAGACAAATCCCTCATGTAGAGTTCCAAACTATCTATCTATTTATTTATTTATAAAGATTTTATTTATTTATTTGAGATAGAGAGTGCACGGGCAGCAGGTAAGGGTAGAGAGAGGGGGAGAAGCAGACTCCCCGCCGGTCAGGGAGCCTCACCTGGGCTCCATCCCAGGGCCCTGTGGTCGTGACCTGAGCCGACCGCAGATGTCACTGACTGAGCCACCCAGGCCCCCTCCAAATAACTTATGTAGTATGCTGCTTTATTTTTTTTTTATTTTAAAAGATTTTTATTTATTCATTTGAGAGAGAGAGCAGGAGTTGGGGGCAGGGGCAGAAAGAGAAGCGGCCTCCCCCTGGAGCAGGAAGGCTGCCGCAGAACTCGATCTCAGGACCTGGAGGCACGACCTGAGCTGAAGGCAGACGCTTAACGGACGGGGCCACGCGAGTGCCCTGGATATGCTGCTCTTAGAAATGTGGAGCATAGCTCCCTGCTTCTGGAGCTTGACAGACACATCATCACTTCCTTCAAAAGAGAAGATAGAAATCAGAAAAAAAGTGGAGACACCTGACCAACACTATCTTAGCCAGGTGATCAAGGTGAACATCCACCGTGGTGGCATTTTGATGACTCCTAGTATGACCCGATGAAAATGTCCATTTTACTTCAATTGTCTCCTTTGCCAAACCTCATCCTCAATCTAATCATGAGAGAATTATTAAACAAACCCCAGCTGAAGGAGACTCTACCAAATACCAATGAATCATAGTCTTCGAAACTGACAAGACCCTCAAAAGCAAGGGAAGAGTGAACCTCCCGCTGTGGGCACAAGGCCAGAGGATTGAATGGAATGTGGGGTGCTGGCTTGGGTCAGAAACATGACTCAGTGAAAGCGAAGGGAGTCTGAACACAGCATGGACATTAGTTAGACGTGATGCAGTGTGTAAGCTATTTACTGTAAGGAGCCGACCACATTAATGCCGCCTGTATGATGTAGATTAACAATAGATGAAATTGGGTGCGAGGTATGTGGGAATAACTGGTACTATTGTTTTCATTTATAGTATTTTTAAAGGTTAGTTATATACACATAACAAATGCAACATTTCAAAGTATATGTTTCCATGATTTTCAGCATATTCTATGTTGTGCAACCATGATCACTATCTAACTCCAGAACATTTCAGTGAACACAAGATGAGCTACTTACTAGCATTTAGTCTCATTTTCTCCCTTCGTCATCCCTTTTTACCCCATGGCAGTCACTAATTGATCTTCTATCTCTATACATTTCATATTTCATATGATGGAACCATAGAATGGTCTTCGGGGTCTGGCTTCTTTTACTTAGCATAAGGTTTTCAAAGTTTATCCATGTCGTAGCATTTAACAGTGCTTCAGTCTTTTTATGACTGAATATTATTCCATCATTAAAGATATACCACTTTGTGTTTATCTATCAGCCGATAAGCACTTAGGTTGCTTCCACTGTTTATAAATTTTATAAATAAAATAATGCTGCTATGAAATTCAATTACAAGTTTTTGTATGGAGGTATGCTCTCATTTCTTTTTCTTTCTTTCTTTCTTTTTTTTTTTTAGATTTTATTTGCGAAACAGAAAGGGCACGAGTGAGAGAGAGCAAGAATATGCTCTCATTATGCTCTCATTTCTCTTGGATTTGTAACTAGAGTGGAATTGGTGGCTCAACCATAGGATAATTCTGTGCTTAATTTTTTGAGGGATTGCACAACTGCTTCAAAAGATGACTTCACCAATTAATATTCCTACCAGCAATTGACACAAGGATTCCACTTTCTCTGCATCCTCACCAACGCGTTTTATTATCTGCCTTTTTAATTCTAATTATCCTACTGAGTGTGAAGTAATCTCTCATGGTAGTTATGGTAGTTTTGGTGGCATTTCCCTGTGGAACATCTGTGCCTATGCTTATTGGCCATTGTAAATCTCCTTTGGAGAAATCTCTAGTCAAATCTTTGTCCTATTTTTTTTTTTTATGAGTTGTCTTTTTTTGGGTGAGTTGTAAAAGTTATTTATACATTCCAGACACTAAGACTGTGTCAGATACATGATTTTTCAAATGTCTTATCCCATCTATAGGGTTTGTCTCCTCACTTTCTTGATAATGTTTTGGACACACAAATTTTTTATTTGATGAAGTCCAATCTACCTATTTTTATCTTTGATTACTGCATATTTGGTGTCATATCTAAAAGACATTGTTTAATCTAAGGTTATGACATTTTTCACCCATTTCCTTCTAAGGAATTAATAGTGTTAGCTTTTAAATACATATCTTTGATCCATTCTGAGTTATATTTATTTGCAGTGTACGGTAGGGCCTCCAAATTTATTCTTGTGCTTATGGGTATCCCATTGTACTAACCTCATTCATTAAAAAATACCTGCCTCCACTGAATTGGCCAAAACTCAATGAACCACACTGCACTGGTTTGCAATATTGTGCTAGATCTAACACTGTTCTAAAAGAAATAGAAAATGTATCTAAAAAAAGCCCTTTGGGATTTCTATTGGAGTTTTTCCTATAAGTAAATTTAGAAATAATTGACATAGAAATAGTAAGGTTACTATTTCATGAACATGGAATAACTATTTACCCAGGTTTTTAATTTCTCCCAGAAATGTTATTTTTTAGTTCTGTATATAGAGGTCTAACATTCTGTTTTCAGTTCAGTTTATTTGAAGTAGTTTAAGTTCGTTGGCATCATTAAATTGTTTTTAGCATGCCATTTGAATTAATTGATGCTACTAAAATATTATCTAGTAACTAGTAGATTTACCTAGTTTTAGTAGTTGTTTTGAGGATTCCTTAATATTTTTGACAATCAGATATTCTGCAAATAGAGAAAGTTTTATTTCCCTTTTTCAAGTTATCATGCCTTTTTAAAATCTTCTCAGTTTCAATATTTAAACACTTTAAGACAATATAGAACAGATTTAACAAGTACCACTGACACATTCCTAGTCTGAGAAGGAAAGTATTCGACATACAAATGGTTAACGTAATTTAATTGTAATTATTCAGTGTGAAATTCTGATTTAAGATCACTAAAGAACTATTAAAAATTCACATTTAGAGGTTATCAGATAAAACTTCCAATTAAATATCATAGAAAAATATCACTTCAGTTTGGCTAGATAACTTAATAAGATTTGAGAATTTTTTTAAAGATTTTATTTATTTATTTATTCATGAGAAACACAGAGAGAGAGGCAGAGATACAGGCAGAGGGAGAAGCAGGCTCCATGTAGAGAGCCCAATGTGGGACTTGATCCTGGAACCACGGGATCATACCCTGAGCCAAAGGCAGATGCTCAATTGCTGAGCCATCCAGCATCCCAAGATCTGAGAATTTTTAAATGAAAATCTCCTTTTATTGAAATATGTATATATAATTCCATAAACAAATGAAACATCGCAATTTTTAGAAAGGAAAATCGAATTGTACTTTTTTTTAAAGATTTTATTTGTTTGAGAGAGAGAGAAGATCAAGAGAGACAGCAGGAATGAAGGGGCAGGCAGAGGGAGAGGTAGAAGCAGATTCCCACTGAACAGGGAGCCAGATATGGGACTCGATCCCAGAACCCTGAGATCATACCTGAGCCAAAGGCAGATGCTTAACCAGTGAGCCACCCAATAGCCCCTGAATTGTGCTTTTAAATGTGAATATTAATTTCTTACAATTAAATGTATAGGGACTTCTATAAAATTGCATTGAATTTGATATTATATTGAAACTTAATTTATAGGCTTATAAATTATAAACATGAATTCAATACAGTTTAGACCTGCACTTAAAATGTTACTCTAATGGTTAAATATCTTTACAGATTTAACACAGGCAAGATACACAAAAAGGTAATATAAAAATAGAAACCTAAAATAAGTAGCACAGCGCAGTGTTGTACAGAGCATGGACTGACTGTAGGGCAATATGGCCTCAGTAAAATTTCCCTGGTAAACTTACTTTCTCTGTGCCTGAATTAGATCATTATAAAATAAAGATAATAACTGTTCTATGTAAAGATAATAATTGCTTTAGTTGTTGAGAGAATTAAGTTATATGTGTGTACACACGTATATAAAATACTAACAAGGGTAAATGATACATAGTAATTACTATATAAAGGTATTAATTATTGATATTCTTAAAATATCCACATACTAATTAATTTACTTAAACCTCAATAAGGATCAAAGGCATTCATATTAACATATTAAATGCCAAGTTCTCAGGCACAGTTGCAAAATTTCAGAATGCAGACCATTCTGTATATAATTTTGGATGTCGCTGTCAGCACAAATCATGTTCATTTCACCTCAGTTTCTGCTTCTATTCCATGGCTGTTGTTTTAAATCTGTGCCTTCCTGATTTTTGATGACTAAAATATATTTTGCTATTTTTGTTGACTCAATGTATTCAACTTCTGCCAAGGAAAAGTAAGATGCAAAGCCATCACAAACAGGGTTAATATAATGATAACCCCTTAAAAGTTACTTACAGCAACCACTCCATGGTTTTTAGGATGATTTCCCACCATATCCTACATCACAATTTATTGGCTCAATTTTCTCTTTTATATTTGATAAATATATCACAGCTTATACAATTAAACTCCCAAAGTTTATAAGAATATAAAATGTTTCTCTACATATCATTTATTTATCTTCCTCTGATTGCTTTAAATATTTATATTATCTCAAAACCATTTGGACATGAAAAATTAAAGCATTCAACACTTTGTAATTGTAATTAGGGGCACAGAGAATTAATATGAAGGTAGCATTCAACAGGGTAGCTGATCTTGACCGTGTGCCAGAATTGTGGTTAACATAGTGAAATAGAATTTTCTCAGGCCATTTTGTCAGTATTTTTCAAACCCTGGGTTGTGACCCTGTGTCAGCACAGAGTGTGCGATCACAATTTTTACATGAAATGATAGTTACTATTTGGTTAACTTTGTCTACATTTTGTGGATAGGAAATAGTGTTGAGGGATTGGGGAGACCCGAAAAGTGTGAATGTTTCCTAAGGGCTTATTTTGCTTAGGGCCACTGGATATGGATATTGATATTTTAAAAGTAGATATTATTATGATCATACTATACCTTGAAATCTACTCCATTAGCTACATTTCAACGATTTCAGCAAATATAGGCTATGTGAGATAACTTAACCTTCACTTAACGATGTCAGACCGATGCTCAGGTTCAACTTTTTTGTTTGTTTATATTAAAAATGAAAGAGAATTAGATCAGCTTATTTTGAGTTTACTATTATTTCTTGGCATCATTTTAATCATAGCATTCCGGAACCAACATTATTATCACACGCAAAGGAAAACTGCAATTATTTGAGGGTTGAGAGGATAGGGAGAAGAATACCATAGCAATCTTTTTTCTTTAAATATTTGCTTCTGCTCTGCAAGACTGAGATTCAGAAATGTCCATCTGATCTTGTTTATTACTTTTTTTCATGTAATACAAACTCTCTTCTTAATGCCCTAGCATATGAGACAAATATTATCTCTTACCTACCACCCCTGTCCCTAACACTCATAGACACACACTCTCATTCTATGGTCTATAATGTGGCCTCTGTGGTCTAATCTCACTGAAGTCTTTTTATTTTTATTTTTTTATTTTTAGGGGAAAACAAGATAGCAGTCCTCCATTACCACAAATTATATAGTCTACTATCCCACATTTGGGGAAATCATAATTTCAGCATATTCAGAGTGTAGTGGGTAAGCATCGCCCTGGGAAAACCACTTTCTTCATCATGGTATCTCCCCTGCCCGGTAAATATCATGGAATTCCTTTTATATTATATTCCTGTATCCATGTATTTGCTCAAACTATTCATTCTAGAATATCCTTTCCCCTATCTTTACTCGATGACTTCTCTGTATATATCATTGAGAAATTATTTTAATTTTCATTTAAAATATGTTGGCATGTTGAGCATCTGTGCAATACTTAGGCTTGTTAAACAATGAATAATAAGATGTGTAAGTTTACTTCAGTGACAGGTATAGGGAGTATAGTAGAAAAAGCTTTTCAAAATAAGATAGAAAAATATATTTAAATATCCTTCTAACTTTCTTCAAAATTAAACAGAAAAATATAATTAAGTGCCTCTTCTAATCCATTTAACTGCCTAAACCTATGTAATCTTGGACAAATTCCTTAATTTCTATGAAAACCATATACCCATTAGTAAATTTTAAATTGTAAAAGAGCAACTAGTAATAATTAAAGTAAAATTTTAAATTGATAAATATGCAGTTATAATTTTCAAATACATTAATTAAAATATTGCAACACTGTATCTTTCTTATACTAGCCTGAATATTCACTAGCCTGAATTTAAATATACTTCCTAAACCAGTTGAAACATAAATGGTTTGATAATAGAAATAAATGATCAAATTGAAGCCACAAAATTTGATTTTAATAATTAAGAGTAGTGACCAACATATATTTTTTAAATTAAACTCTTAGCAGAAATTTTATTCCAGTGATAAAAAGGTCTACACTTGTTTTTACCTTTTGAAGCAAAGGATATTTATTTATTTATTTACTTATTTCAAAGTGAATTAATATTTCACAGTTAAATAATCATATCTTGTTCTATATATTATATATGAAAACTTAACTCTATAAAATAATTATGACTTCACTGGAATATTATTCATGAACACTTACTATTTTTCTAAGCATTTAAGAAAAATTACACTATTTTTTGTAAATGTATTAACTCAAACCTCCAGTTGCAACTTGGGGCTTGCTGGTTAGTTCTTAAACTACCAGCAAACATACAGCAAACCATCCTAAATGCCATAATGTAGTCAGTAAATTCATTTGTATTTAATTCACGCACAGCATTTTTCTAGAATGTGGGTTCTAATTAGAAAAAATACAGATAATGAATAGTTTGTGATTATTGATTATGAAGGCATTTAGTTAAATGTGGTCTATGAAGTGCTCATTCACATTGTATACAAAAGTTCAAAGAAAGGTAACTTAGAGTCGAGAGCATAATTTTTTTTGTCACCAGTGTTTTAACTACTTCAAACTAAATTTAAAATTACTGTCTTTTAGAAAAGATTTTATCTTTTGAACAATCTAAAAACAATTAGGAAGGGTATTTCTTGGAAACTGTCTAAAGTATTTGTCTTTATGGCTTGTTGACATAAATGCCAAGAGAAATATTCTGTATTCTCTATTTATATCCTAGTGGATACCTGATTGTAATGTCTGCCAAATATTTCTGCCAAATTACAATCTTGTGAAGTTCAAGGATGTTAATTATTTTATTTGTTATTTTTGTATAATAGAAGCTATAATTTTGCATTCAGTTGAGTAGCTTCGAAGAAGACTCAAACCAACCCGTATAATTATGATTCACACACACACACACACACACACAATTTATTACTAAAAAGGTATTGCTAATATCTTTTTGAGCACAGCCTCACACCTTAAAATTTTGTCTCGAATTCTTAGAAGAATGCATTTGTTATGGACAGTCACAACTGAGGAGATAGCTAATTAATATTGTTTAAGAGATGTTAGGGAAATTGTATAGGTGGTAAAGTAGCATATCCCAGGAGTATGTTAAAATATAACAAATATATCAGCTGAGACAAATGATCCACCTAATCCAGTATTCTCTATATTATGGTTACTAAAGGTATTTTAATTGTTTTATGAGCTCTAAGCTAAATGACCTTCCATGAGTATCTGTTATGGTGATCTCTATCCACAAGGCAGGACCAATGTACGTTAATGACAACTCTATGTCCAGAATGGTTGCCAAAGACACTTATTCAATGACAATCTTCTAGTTCAGAGTCTTTGACAAAAAAAAAAAAAAAAAAAAAAAAAAAAAAAAAGATTTAATTCTGTACAGTAGGGACTTGGTTTTAGCCAGCAATGTTGTAATTAAGTCAATGTTTTTCTTTTCTTTTCTTTTAAAAATTTTATTTATTCACTTGAGAGAGAGCATGAGAGAGAGAGGGAGACAGCAAGCAAGCATGGGGCTGGGGCGGGTGGAAGAGCAGAGGGAGGAGAAGCAGGCCCCATGCTGAACAGGGAGCCCAACTCCCAGCTCCATCCCAGAACGATCTGAGCCAAAGGCCAACACTTAAATGATTGAGCTACCCAGGTATCCCAAGCCAATGGTTTTCTTTAAATATTTCTTCCAAATTGCCATTGCTCATTACATGTTCATAAGTTTTTGTTGCTTGCAATTTTATCACAATGATTACATTTTGTTAAAAGTCTCTTATATTAGTTTGTATTTATTCATTGAATGTTTCTTTTTGAAGGCCTTAATGCCATTTTTTCCTGGTTGTTTCATTCCAATGAAATGTATATTTTTCTGTATTATAAACATGACTGAACAGAAAATGAACTATTAAGCCTTAAAGTAATGCTCTTTTGAGGAGTAAGTTTAAAGTTCCAAAAAAGACAGAAAAGTATGGATGATTCAGTGATAGATATGGTAGATAAAAGAAGGAAGGAAGGCAGGCAGGCAGGCAAAATTCATCAGAAAAATAATTGTAATTGTATCTAGGTAATGGGTAATAAAACATAATGGTGATTCTGCTTTTATTTTTCCTTTGTTATTTTTCCCAATTGGATGTCATCAGCATTTTTATAATTTGTACTTCAAACTAAATGTTACAAAACACTACTTTTTAGATATTAGCGCAAAAATAAAAAAGAAAGGGCATGTATGTATGTATCAAAATAATTTTAAAAATGACTAATATCCAACACTGTAAGGTTAAAAAATAAACTGAAGCAGTTTTATGTTTGAGTGTAGAAAAAAACAAACTACTAACTTATCTGGCATCAGACAATTCATTGTTCATATAAGGTTTTATTTTTTTTAAGGTTTTATTTCTATGAAAGAAGTAACCAACACATTTTTAGATATATATATATTTTTTTAAAGAAGCCAGGGGCACCTGGGTGGCTCAGTAGGTTGAGCATCTGCCTTCAGCTCTGGGCCTGATCCTGGGATGGAGCAAGGGGTAGGGATCTCTGTCCAGTGAGGAGCCTGCTTTCTCTCTCTCTCTCGTACCCTCCCTCACCTTTGCACATGCTGTCTCTCTCACTGTGTCTCAAATAAATAAATTTAAAAAAAATAAAAAAAATAAAAAGAAGCCAGATAAATCTGAGTTCAGACACCCAGATATTAAAATAAACCCATTAAAAAGTATTTTATGATCATGACTATAAAAAAAACTTCTCTGATCCTGAGTATGGCAATTAAAAAAAATGAAAAATTGGATCAGATGGATGACTCTAATGCTCTTATCAGCTCCAGCAGTCTCATCAAAGTCACTCCCAGGATTTCTATGCTTTTAGTCTGATGGTCCAACACAGTCTTGAAAATGTCTCAAAGTAAAATTTACCAAAGAATGAAAAAGTCTGCACAGTACTATGAAAACTGATATATTCTAAGACAACTACAGATGTCACCCTGTAGGAACTGTGTACTTTGACTAAAACAAATGTTAGACTTAATGAAACAATGTCAGTATTCATGCTGCGGTAAAACCCGATGATGCTACATTGGCTGAGAGAATGATGGACATGACGCATTATTATAATATTCATTTTGATGTTAAATTTTCAGTTTAAGTCTTTAAATGAGGTCAGAGACAATTTATGCACACCCATGTTTCTCCATTCCGTCAGTCATTATCTCTCCATTTAAAATGTGGCATCCAGCATTTAATTGAGTTTCTAAAAGGGACTAATTAATCATGAAATAGGTTTTTAGCCAGGTTTTCAGGTTGAAAGTCATTTATGCCATATCTGCTTGAAAGCAAAAGATTATACCCGACTGGAAAATGAACTATGCTATTATCTCACCAGAGAATGAGGCAGTAAGGGCCATTCTCTTGAAACAGTAAGGATTCCTTCAAACATATGCTCATGATTAAAATTAGGTTCTGCTTAGCATGGAAACCGTGGATGATACATTAGCACTCGGTCCCTCATAAGACAATCCACTTCTCCTATTTAGGATTAAGGAATATTTTATTTCAGGAGATTATATTTTTATTAAGGTACATTGTTTTGATATAATTAAAGAGGTTTTATTTGTTTCTAAGTGTCCGTCCTGGTTTTTAACTACAGAGACATAGGGGCACCCGGGAGGCTCAGCGGTTTTGCGCTGCCTTCGGCTCAGGGCCTGACCCCGGGGTCCTGGGATCAAGTCCTGCATCGGGCTCCCTGCAGGGAGCCTGCTTCTCCCTCTGCCTGGGTCTCTGCCTCTCTCTCTGTCTCTCATGAGTAAATAAATAAATAAATAAATACCGAGGTATAAATAGAATTGATTGGACCTACTTTTCCCACTGGAAGGTCTGGTCATATTCATCTTGTGTGTACGACTGTGCAGCCAAGGGCGGGGTGTGGGGGGGGAGCTTTCCTCGTTCCCTTCCATGAACTGGAGAGAAGAACCATGCATCTCAGGGCAACAGAATTCCATTAGCTCATTATTTCAGACGTTACACAGAAAATGTTAAATTTCAAGACTCAGTCTTCTTCTTCCCTGCCTGTACCCTGTACTCCCTTATCAAAAAGAAAAGCAGGGGAATTTTGTGTAAATAATTAAAGACTGAAATTGTTGTTGTTGTTTTGTTTTGTTTTTGCTTTGGACTCTGTTTCCTAATTAATGATTGTATCCAATATCATAAACATAGCGAATACAAAAGTGAAAAAAAAAATAAAAGAAATAAAAGAAAAAAAATTAGCAATATGCTAGCTGCCAAAATTGGTTACTGTTAACATTTTGTTAAATGTTATCACTACTTTTCATTACTCACCTTGGAAATTATTTTGTTCATTTACAAGGTTGCTATTATTCTATTGGCCATATTTTGTAGTCTATTATAATTTACTATATATATTATATATATTTTATATAAATATAAAATATTTATATTTCTAAAATATAAATATATCTCTCTCTCCATATATGGAGAGTATATATGTTTTAAGGAGTATATGTTTAAGGAGTACTCCTTAAAACATATATACTCTCCATAACACATATATATACACACACATATATATACATAATATATATATACTCCTTAAAACATTTTCTGTAAGATGATTTTGGTGGCAACAAAATATTCCCTAAAAGCAATTTTTAAAAATTTAAAATTTAAAGATTGTTGCTGTATTTTTAGATATGCAGAAAGTTTTATATACTCACTGCTAAAAAATAACAAATTTAATGTCTTTACTTAATCTCTTAATTTTTGTAAGTAGTATGACTGTGTCTAAGAACCTATTCATACTTGATGATTTTGCTATGTATTTGCATTTCTATTTAGAACATATTTTAGTTTCACTTACTTTTGATTTTATTCTCTCCAGTTGTAGAGGCATCTATATCATGGATTGTGTATTACTGCACCTTCTTCTAAGAACTTCAGTCTCCCTTGCCTCTCAAGTGGCTATCCAAAGGCCAGCCATATTCTTTTTTTTTTTTTATAAATAAAGTTTTATTTATTTATTATTTTTTATTTTTTTATTGCTGATTTATTTTTTTAATTCATTTTTTATTGGTGTTAAGAATTAACATAAACTGGATCGATGAGCCCTTATCTAGATCATACTCCCCAATGCCATTCTCTGAATTAGCTCTGAAAGAAAATGGCTAATTGAAATTATTTCATTAGGCAGACTTTGGTGTAGTTAAAAAGGCTGAACAAAGAAGTCACTCTACTGCATGGGAAATAAATCCACAAGTGAGTCCCACATAAAGCTCTCATTCAAAAATCTATTGTACTAAGTTACAGTATAGTTGTCCAAAAAAAGTGCAAGATGAATGAAAAAGCAAATAGATGCTTAAAATGTTAGCAAATTTATATGAAAATTTAATGAGACTTTAAAACGAGGTTTTCCGAAGGGTGGAACGATGTGAAACTAAAATATAAAATAATAGTAGAGGTAAAGTATCATTCATTTATTTGCCCAGAGTAGAAGAGTGGTATTGATTAATTTTGGAGACAATCATGTTAAACCTAATTGCTTAAATTTATTATAACCACTAAAATAGCGGATATAGCACATAATGCAGAAGCTTGGAATGCACTTTCCACAGATCTTAACATGATTCATTCTCTTTTATAGGTGTTTTCCTTGAAGTATTCCCTGATCATCATAACTTTATTAAGTAATCACTTACTATTCTTGGTCTTCTTTACATACTTTATTTCTTTTCATAGCACTTACTACCACCTGGATTTACATCACATATTCAGTTAGTTTCTTTCTTTCTTTCTTTCTTTCTTTCTTTCTTTCTTTCTTTCTTTCTTCTTTTTTTCTTTTTTTTTTTATTTTTTGGTCTATTCCAGGAATGTTAGCTCCACCAGGAGGGGAATTTGGCATCTTCCATTTCGTTTTTTATTCAAAATACTTATAATGTTTCAAGGCAAATAACACATGCTCAATCTAAGTTTGTTGATTGAATAAAAGATTGAATATATAATTAATTGATTAATCTCTTTAGTTATATTTATTCATATTTAGTCTCTGATTTCTGGAATTTATTTCTCAAATTCGCCTTTCATTACACAGAGCTGGAATTCAGCAATACTAATATGGTTGAAGTCTTTTTTTCTTTAAATTTGCGTTATCAGCATTTACTTTTCTTAATTTGTAAAGTCCATCAAATGACTATTTTAAATTTAGTTTTGTAGTTTGACTACCTCAAGTATCAAAAACTTGATTCTCTCACCTTCCCTTTTATTGAATACTTGATATATTCTAGGTCTTCTTCCTGTTTCCTAGAATGAATCTGCAAACAATTCTTTTGCAAATATTTTGAATCATTAATTAATATTTTAAGCTTGGATTTCATAGGGCCAATGTCTTATTAGCTGATGTTTTTGGATCCCTTTTTTCCTTTCTTAATGAAACGCACAAATAAGTTGTACTAAAGATAAATTATAAAATATCAAGTATTATAATTTTTATTCAATTTTAATTATTTCTCATGTTGCATAGATTTACCTGAACTTGGTATTTGATATGAACAGAAACACTCTATGTCAAACTATAAGGACAGGACAAATTTAAGTAGACTTATTAATACTCAGAAAACACTGAGAGCTACTTTTATTTTGGGTTATTTAAATAAAATGTCACCTATTGAGGTAGAACTAGTGAAGTATTATACCACAAGGGAGGTAGTCTTAATTAATTAAAAAGAGATATAGTGAATTTTGATGATTTTATTCTTTAAAATTATTGAGTAATCCTTTATAAATGGCTTTAAGGATGGATTTAATAATTCTGATTTAAGGAAAACCAAATAATATTATGATAGACAGGATTTATAACTGTCTTGCAACTTTTGAACACTCTAGTCATATTTGGAAATTTGGAAATTTACATCTTTCCCCCCAGACTTTCCTTTTCTTTTTTCCCTCATACTTTTTAAAACCAAATTTGTTTAGATCTACTCTCAATGTAGAAACCAGAATTAAATATATATATATATATATATATAATTTCCCTACTCTGTTTCAGTTAGAATGTTAGCATATTATGTAGGCTCCATTTATATGATACATTCATGCAAGACTTCCAGGGAAGAACTGACTTGAAACCTATTGCATGTGAATCTGACAGCAAATGCATCTAACTTTCAGGAAATTCTGTGTTTACAAACTCAATTTCTCAGCATAAAAGTGTCATTAATGGACAACAAATATTGTTTTCTGATGTTTGGTGGGGCTAATGCAGTAAAATTTCCTAAGGCAATTTCTATACAAGATTTTGTACATTATTTCTAAAAATTTAATCTAGAACTTGGTTCTCTTGCTTTTATAATTCTTTGAGAGACTCAATAAGATGTTTCTACTTCTTAAAATTAGTGTCAGCTTTTTCTTTTCTTTCATCTAAACAAAAGCCTAAAGAAATTATGTTTCTTCTCTTTCCATAGGCTTCTCTATTGGGGGATATTTTGTTCCATCAATATGTTTGACTAGTACCTGATTGTATTAATGATCATTATGATCATTTCATGAATACTGGTGGGACAGTGGAGTTTACGCCCTTAACATCTCCTGGTATTACTTCAGGGTGGCATAACTGGATATGTAATAACTATACTTTTAATGAAAAATGAACAGGGGTGATAAATATGAACATAATGTTTGGAAAATATTTTCAGGAGAGTCACAGAGAGAATGAAAGCAATAGCAAGCTGAAAGGAAAGTTCTCATAGTCATTATTAGTATTATATTTCCTCTCTTTGTGTATATGTGTTTATGTTCCTCTCTTTTCTTGTCAAATACAGATCTAAGACATGTCATATACATTTAACTTTGTATCTCATTTGGATTGCATTATGCTGGATGCATTGCAATCACTACAATGTTTGTTACATGAGGGAAAACAAATCTGTTCTAGGTCCTTCTCCAGAGTCTCCTGTAATCCCAATTGAATAACTTATTTATGTTTCCAGAATCTGCAAATCTTCGGTATACAACTGTCAGTGGCACATAAAGCCAAGACAGTCTTTCACGGCTAATTCTGAGCAACTCTAAGTCATAGTAATTGCTTTGTGAAATAGTACAGAACCAGTTTATTTTAGATGTGCAGCCCACAGCACTTTGCTCTTCTGGAATACTGTAAGCTGACAAGGGGTTTTTGAAGGTCTGAGAAAAATCCAGAAATAGTATCAAAAACAGTATAGTAGGGAAAATTTTTCAAAAGAGACTTTTCAAGTAAAATAAAGCAAAATGAACGTCAAACCATCTTAATATTATGAGTAGATAAAAAGTCATATTGGATTAAAATATCATAAAATATTATGTAAATAAAACAAACAGATTTTATAACTAAACAGATAGTGTTTTAATTCAGGAAAATCACATTCATGAAGGGAAGCATGAACTACTGATACTTTTTTTTTTGAAAGATTTTATTCATCCATTCATGACAGACAGAGACAGAGAGGCAGAGACACAGGCAGAGGGAAAAGCAGGCTCCATGCAGGGAGCCTGATGTGGGATTGGATCACAGATCTCCATGATCACACCCCAGGCCAAAGATGGTGCTAAACCGCTGGGCCACTGGGGCTGCCCTAATTTTTTTTATCAAGTATAAGTTTTAGTCTAAGTAGGTGTAATGGTCCTATAGACAAGAGGCATTGGAATGATGTTTGCTGGCTCTGAGCAACAACAGCAATTCACTTTAGATCAGTCCATATGAAGATTAATAATAGCAGAAGAAATATGATCACCAGTTTAGCAACTTTCCTTTTTTTTTTTTAAATTTTATTTATTTATTCATGAGGGACACAGAGAGAGGCAGAGACACAGGCAGAGGGAGAAGTAGGCTCCCTGATGCAGGACTTGATTTCAGAACCCTGGGATCATGACCTGAGCCACCTAGGTGCCTGCAACTTTTCTTTTTATTTCTCACCAACAAGATTTGCCTTTTCCTCCAGACTTTTCTAGTGTTTTCATTTTTTTAGTTCTTTACCCTTCTAGGAACAATGCCCCCATAAGTTAAAGATTGTTACTTAGAGTAACAAGACACCTAATCTTTCAGAAATGTTTTCACGCATATTATATTAAATATTATCATCTATTCTTTTTTAAAAAATATCATCATCTATTTAATTTGTCTACTTGTAGTCAATATTTAAGTTGTTTACTTATTATCATTAAAACGATAATGAACTTCACAAATTCCCACACATGTTTAGGATCATTGCCTCCAGCTTGATTTCCAGATGTGAAATTATTCTGCTAAAGAGACACAAAATTTTTAAGCATTCATATTGGTAGATTGCTTTCCAGAAGGAAAGTGAAGATGCACTGAACAGGAAACCGACATTACATTGAGTCATATCAGAAATGTCTCCCATAGGACATTTTTCTAAATATCCAGACTAGTCTTAGTGTTCTAGATCATGTAGTGGTTATTTTGAGCTTTATATAATTACTATCTGCCCCAAAACTTCCCTCATCTAAAAAATATTGATTTATTGGTGTCACTTAAAAGCCAAAAATTAAAAGAAAAATTAACATTTAAAAAAAAATTAACATTTATGGTATAGGTTATATGGTATATGGTATATGGTATATGGTATAGGTTCCTTAACCTTTAGTCCTCACAAGAGACTGAAGAGTTGTTATAGTTGTATTCATTGTATAGAACATGAAATTCATGGTCAATGAGACTAAATAAATCGTCCAAGAAAGCAACATTGTTGGCAAATATAAAGTCTGGGATTTGTATCTAGCTATTTGTGGAGACCTAGTTTATTTTTTCTTCATTATAGCACACTGACTACCCTTTCTTTTTTTTTTTTTAAGATTTTATTTATTTATTTGAGAGAGAAAGTGTGTGTGAGAGAGAGGGGGGCGGAGAGAGAGCATGAACAGGGTTGGAGGAGGAACAGAGGGAGAAGCAGATGCCCCCCTGAGCAGGTACTCCGACTCAGGGCTTGATCTTGAGACTCCAGGATCATGACTTGAGCCAAAGGCAGCTACTTAACCATCTGAGCCACCCAGGCGCCCCCCAATTACCCTTTCTTTAAGGTCCAGCTTATTTGCAAATTTTACAAATGGATGTCTCACCTTTTTCAATTTGTCTTTTGTCTTAGATAGGTAAAAGTAACCATTTTCATGTACTATTATAGACATAAGAGTGATTCTGAAACTTGTGCTCAAAGCCATAATTTAATAGCTCTGGGACAATTGGTGAACCATCTGAACCTCACTGGGCCACACCTTATTTAAAAACTGTGGTTATAATAATATGTCTGCCTCACAGGTTATTTTGAGAATTAAATTGTTAATATATGGAAAGTGTTTGGAATAATATCAGGTATTTAAGTGTTTGTTATCATAATTATTATGTTGTTTTTTAAAACTTCCATCTTTTGGGTTGCAACATTTTAGACCTACTTCTTCCACTTCAAACACATTGTCTTTGCTGTCTATAGAACAAATGAAATCATAACCTTCCTTTGTCACAGAGAATCCAATAGTGAGTTGAAAAATTCAGTAATGATTTAATCTTTTGAAAGGTAAAAAAAAAAGGCAAAACAAACAAAAAAACATATTCCTAGATATGCCCTCTTTTTTTAAAAATGTCAATTTCTCACCTTTCAGTACTAAAGTTGGTCAAATGAATAACCAGCCTGAGCAAAATTAGTCTTGGCTTTTAAAACATCAGGAATGTCAAGAAAAGTCAAGAGTAGAACATGTGAGATTTTGCTATTTTGGAAAACATCTCAAATATAGATTTGAAGCTATAGAAAAAGATAGTATAAAATATTCATTAGTCAAAAATATGTGGCTAGTTCAAGGTCAGAGTTATCTATTAAAATGGACAGAAGAATAACACATGTAATGTCTGAAAGCCAGCTCTAGAGAAGTCTATCTAATATGGAGTCAATATTGCACACATCTGCACCAATCATGTGAAACAGGGCTTTTGGAGTAGAAGATGTAGCTGTTGACACTGGGTTATTGGTAATTTAGCCAATTTGACATTATACAAAGAACAAACAACAACAGCAAAAACACCTGTTGTAAATTAAAACTTACATTTTACTCCCACGATGGGCTAATAAGTTACCTAAAATTATAAGGTACCAAACATAAAGAAGAAAATGAAACGCAGGGGCCAGAGTATGTCAGAAGCCACAGCTGCCTTGAAAAACATAAAACTCTAAATTTTAACCAGAAACAGAAGGAAAGAGAAAATTCCTAATGTAGTAGATAGGAATTGGGTTCCCCCATAATGCTAGCACAAAGTGCAAACATCTCAATGAAAGGGGAAAGTATTTAATAAAACAAACAAACCGAAAAACCTGCTTTCAAAAACTACTTACAAAGAAGCAATTCTCACCCAAATGAGATAGCAGGTGAACAAAAGAGTACATCCTAAACATTTGATTAAAAAGTGTTCTATTACTTAGCCATTGAACAAGGATGAGATCTTGCCATTTGCAACAACATAGATGGACCTAGATGGGTATTATAACGTTAAGTGAAATAAGACAGGAAGGGAAAGACAAATACCATATGAGTTCACTCATGTGGAATCTAAAAGGAAAATAAAACAGATGAAGAAATGCATAAAGAAAAGGCAGAAAGAGACCCATAAATACAGAGGACAAATTGATGGTTGCCGGGGAGGAGGCATGGGCAAAAAGGGTGAAGAAGGGTGGAAGATACAAGCTCCAAGTTATGGAATTAATAAGCCCTGGGGATAAAAGGGGCAGCATAGGAAACATAATCAATGATACTGTGAATGCCAGACGGCTGCTACACTTGTGCTGAGCATAACATAACATATGGACTTGTCGATTCACTATGTTGTACACCTGAACTAATGTAATATTCCGTGTCGACTATACTTCAATTACAGAAACATCCTCTTTCCAGGAGTTTTGTATTTGAAATCTGAAGCTGATTAATAAAACTAAAACACTTCCATATTGGAAATAATCACAAGAAGTTTTCAGAGGAATGGGCTTTAATGTAAACTCACAGAATCCCCACTAATATCCATGAAACACAAGTCTGTATTAAATATGATGTGGGATTAGTATATATATAAACAGGTGTTCAAATAATGGAGGAGGGGTGGAGAAAAATAGGAGAGGGATGGGAGAAAACTTACTTAAATTGAAAGGGCATTTTTTATTTTAGAGATATATACTTATTATTAACACCTGTGTAGTTTTACTGAGAAGCTCAAATCCAGAATTAAAATTTCAGTAAATTTAATTTACAATGTGAATTTCTTACTGTTATGCTGTCAAAGCCACCTACAACTTCGAAGTCTAGCTCGGTAGATCTCACGTGCTGAAACTAATATCTTTTTTTGTTTTTTGTTTTTTTGTTTTTTAGTAACAAATATTGTGAAACACTCTCTTCACTAATTCAAACATAATACATCTATAGTTCACATTTAAAAATATAAATGTACATGCATATGCATAAGGCTTTTTTATATAATAAAAAATAAAATTAATTTTGGTAAAATTATATGTAGCTCAACATGTAACTGTTGGATCACATTATTAGTGAAATACTAATGGTTCATAACCTACCTGTGGAATCACCCCGAAAGTACAAATCCAAGTGTAGTCGATACAGGTATATTTTATTGGTGAGTCAAATCAAAAGTACAGGAAATAGAGTTTAGATCTGGTGATAGGATTTCCTGAAGCTATAAAACAACTCTGGGTTAAATCCAAATACAAGGAAGATAGACTTTTCTCAGTATTAATCATTCTGTTTCACAAATTATTTTCATATAATAGAAGAAAATCTGATTTTTTTCATTCAAAATCAGTTTACTTACTTCTTTTAAAATATTTTTTACTAAGTAGTGATTAAACAAAAATCTCCTTGACTCTCCTTGCCAGCAATGAGCACATTTCAAAATAATTGTTAATGTCTTAAAACTATCAGCTACAGAATATGTTTGTTACTTAAATAACAGCCTGATAGTTTAGAATGTGCCAAAGCTAGACATAGTTTTGTTCAGGCAATCAAATAGTTGCCTGGAAGTCGGAAATACAACTGCAAAGAAGTTACACTTGGCTCCTGTTAGTTTGGAGCTCATAGTCTAGTGGAAGACAGAGAAATAGAAATTAAGAACCTTGAAGTAAAAAATATTTTATTCATCTCATCAAAACCTAGCACTAAAATCATACTGGTGCATAAAACAGATATAAACAGGTAATGCAACATTGGCTAGTTTTTTTTTTTTTTTTTAAGATTTTATTTATTTATTCATGAGACACAGACAGGGAGAGGCAGAGACACAGGAAGAGGGAAGAAGCAGGCTTCACCCAGGGAGCCTGACGTGGGACTTGATCCCGGGTCCCCTGGATCATACCCTGGATTGAAGGTGACACTCAACCACTGAGCCCCGCGGGCTGCCCAGTAGAGATCAGAATAAAGTACCCTTTTGGTGTTAGAGAATAAAACATTCTGAGGGTTTGTGTGTGTGTGTGTGTGAACATAGATGTACAAATACATTTAGTAGCAAAAAAATAGTTGAAGTGTGATTTTTAAAATATCTGCACAAGTGAAATCAACCTTTTTAGAAATGTCATAAGTAATGAGATTGATGTTTCTGATATGTATAAATGGCCAATCCCTATTTGTCAATTTATTTTACTTATTCATTTATGAAAGGTCTTAATACTATATTTAATAATTGTGCAAGACAGTATACCTATTAAGAAAACAGTATGTGCAATCACATGGAAGTTTCACAAATGAGGATATGCAAATTATTATTATTATTATAAAGATTTTATATATGTATTCATGAGACAGAGAGAGAGGCAGAGACACAGGAAGAGGAAAAAGCAGGTTCCCTGCGGGGAGCCCGATGTGGGACTCGATGTGGGACTCGATCCTGGGACCCTGGGGTCATGACCTGAGCCGAAGGCAGGCGCTCGACCGCTGAGCCACCCAGGGACCCCCATGCAAATTATTTTGAAAGATAGACAAGGGTGGATATGGAAAGGAGAGAAATGAAAGACCGGGAAAATGAGGTTCTGATCATAATGGATGCTGCACGTCATTTTTCGAGCTGGAAATTTATCCTGAAGGTATAGAGGGATTGAGAAATTTTAATGAAGAAAATAGCATGTTCAAACTTTTATTTTAGAAATATAGCTATCAGCAGTGGAGGATAGGGAGGATGGGGGACCACGTATATAGGAAAACCATTTTTCCCATGTTGATAATTTTAAGAAATGGAGACAAAATATTCAGGACCAGCAAGAGGAAAAGAGGAAGAAATTTGTAATAGAACCAATACAGGAGAATCTAAACTCGATTTCCTGTTATTTTCAGAAAATATAACTCCTATTTTAACCATAGTGTAAATATGGCTGTTCACTTTTTTGTTTTTAAGATTTTTATTTACTTATTCTTTTTTTAAAAGATTTATTTATTTATTTATTCATGAGACAGAGGGAGAGAGAGAGAGAGGCAGAGACACAGGCAGAGGGAGAAGCAGGCTCCCTGCAGGGAGCCCGACGCGGGACTCGATCCCGGGTGTCCAGGGTCAGGCCCTGGGCTGAAGGCGGCGCCAAACCGCTCAGCCCCCCGGGCTGCCCTGTTCACTGGTTTTAATTGCCCTGTATATAATCAGATTCCATATATCAAGCCCGAGGTGGTTTAAGTTATGTCGAATCATGATTTTGTGTTGCTATTCAAAAAAATAAATAAACTGCTAGCTCGACTATTACATAGTGCTAAATTGCCATTGATTGTAGAACGGATTCCGATTTCACAGATAACAAAATGAGACAAAATGTACATCTTAGAATTGATAAAATACATTTTTTTTTCATAATATGAGCCCACGGCTTCTCAAAAAACATTTTGTTTTAAAAAGCTCCTTTGAAAGAATATATATCTGGAATTAATAAAAGATGTTACGGGTGTAGGGGGATCCGTGGAATTTTCAGATGCTGAAATGTGCAGGTGAGGGCTCCCAAGAGTAAGAGAGCTCGTGCAGAATTCCTTCCTCTGCTTCTTCCACTCAGGCAGGGCAGTAATGCCCAGTTATTACCACCTTTGTTTGCAAAAGATACTTGCATCCTTAATTTCATCTGTTTCTCAATTAAAACATCTTTGGTGCCTTTTATTTCCACTTCCCCTAATTGTGACCATTTTTGCCTTTGGGGTAATTGTTGTTTTCTAAGATTTATTATTATTATTATTATTATTATATTATTATTAATTTGAGAGAGAATCAGCAAGTGAGAACTCTGAGGAGGGGGAGTGGAAGGGAAGAAGCAGACTCCTGGCTGAGCAGGGAGCCGGATGGGGGCTGGATCCCCAGACCCAGACCCCAGGATCATGAACTGAGCTGAAGGCAGATGCTTAACTGAGTCCCCCACGGGCCCAGGTCATTGATTTGATAGGTGCCCGTATATTGCACATGACTCCATACATGTAAATGATCGCTTCCTAATTGTCAATTCAATTTATTCATTCATTTATGAAAAGCTCTTTATTTTACATTATGACTAGTTACCGGCCACAAATTGCTTGTTGAACTAATACATAAGTTAATGAATTCTGACTCCTAGAGTTTTCCACTAACCAATAAACAATGAAGCTCATTCGATTTAAGTAAACATTCAAACTGAGAAGTTTTAAAATTTCTATGCAAATTTAAGAGTTTTAGCCATTACAAATGCTTTGTGGAATAAAACAAATTTGAAAAAGGATGAAAAGTGTAGGATCTAAATAGAAACCTCAAATTTGAATAGCTGCTCTTACCTGACATAGTCGCTTTCAAATATCTTCTAGTAGCAAACAAACAAAAAATAATAAGATTTTTCCATAGGATAAATATACTTTGGGGGAAATAGTGAGACAATTGACAAATGATTTTTGGGGAAACCGTAAAATTCTCAAAGTTTTTATTATGGTGATCTGGGGAAAAATAATATTTAGTAGCACAACCAATAAAATTCCAGGAAGTAATAATCTAGATTATTTCCGAGCACATAACCCTTCTAGTTTTAATGCAGTACACATTTACCAAATTAAATCTTCCAATCAGCTATTTAGTGTCTGCAAATCATTCTGATAGTCTCAACGATGCCTTTTAAATTTCTCTCCCTCGTCAGCTGATATGCTAGTTCCCTGACCAGTTTCCTGCCAATTGGCCCAGTATTTACAGTTATCTGTCTAAATTCATGTGTTAATTATAGGATTTTCGAAAGTGATCACTGATCACTGATTTCTTTTTCACGTCTGCAAAAGGACTTAACGGTTTCCATATTAATTCGTTTTCATGATATCTCATTTCAAACTGGACCCCGCAGTATATTTTACTTTTACTTTGAGCGGCAAAATAGACCACTGATGAAAGAGGATTCATCCAATTACTACGAGCAAAGTAGCTCTAACTTGCTTCAGATATCCACTAGCAAGATATAAAATGACACTTCCCGGACACATCAGTAGCACAATAGGGCCTTTATTGATTTTCATATCATGTTCTTCAGTCTGAAATGGCTCTCTTGAGGACTCCACTTCCCAGCAGGAAAAAATTGCCTTTTCTACGTTTGAATTCTCAGGTCTCTTAATGCATCCCTAGCTGGAGACAGTGTCATTTTAGTTCTATTTCTTTGTAGTTGATGTGTCTACACCTTGCTATTGTAGTGCCCTAATGGATCCTAGGGTTGTAGGTCAAAGTATGAAAACAAAAAATGAAATTGCTTAGCCTGCGAATCAATAAAAAAGACTCTTAACACTTTTTCTAAGTATAAAATGTGCAACCAATGAAGTGTGATAAGTGCATTCAACCTTGTACTAAAACTATAAATAGAGTATTTCTAAGTCTTGGCATTTATATACTCAAAATGAAGATAAACGGTTACTTTTGTTGCTCAATGTACGATACCTAGATCAAGAGAACCAACGAAAGTGCATTTGTTATGTTGACTAAAATGTTGAATTATAATCTCTTCGAAAGTTACCTGGGAATGGCATTGAATGTCATTCTATTGTCGTCCACCCTAAATAATCTAATTTGATTTAAAATTCTTTGGAATAAAACTACTTCAAGGAGAACTGTCTTCATTTTTTAACTTGACCTTCCTGAAATCATCTATTAGACAGCTAAAATTGCTTTTAGTGATTGCTATATAATAAAAAAATTCGGTTTGATATTGAGATAAAATATAGAGAGTAAAAATAGCACCATAATATTTCCATGTGAGAACAAAAGCCTTTATCCATAGTCTTCAAATTTACTTCTAATAACTAAATTTTTTACAGAGTTGACATTTTTTATTATCTAATAATTTCATTAGTCAACAGTTAATGGATTTATTATATAACCACTCTATCCCCTAGAAATAACCCACAAGTTATTATCAAAGGAACAGCAGTTTCAGAAAAATCTATTTTTTCGCCAATTCAAGTTCTATATTAACCTTTTTTCCAAGAGTTGTTATAAAACACAAATTCAACAAATTTTTATTTCTGTTCTTTCCATTTCTAATTTCTTTACAAAATCTGAACTAATTGCCTTACTTAAAATATCACATAAGTGAAAAATCCCTACAATAGGTGCAATAAACCTCTTTCAATTATTTTTTAAAAGATCTTTTTCTATGGCCCTTTAGTAATAATAACCATCTAACTCATATTGCCTTTTAATTACCTGAATCCTCATTGACCCCTCAAAACAATCTTCCTTAAAGGAATAGTAAATATTTTTGAAATCTTACATGATCATATCAGTAATTGAAATAAATAACCATTTTAATATGTAGGCCACCCTAAGCTCATGAAATGTTATAGAGAACTTTATAAATTAATGTCACCAAACACACTGGCTATTTTGAAAAGCATAATCTTTTATTAATTGCTAATTGTTAATCCTCACATATATTTTTATAGTAATGGTTAGTTTAAGGGAATGGAATTGTTTTTTGTTGTTTGTTTGTTTTTTTTTTCTTGACGATAATGTGCAAAAAAATGGAAGACTTCATGAATTTGTGTGTCATCCCTGTGCAGGGGCCATGCTAATCTTCTGTGTATCACTCCAATTTTAATATATGTGCTGCTGAAGTGAGCACTTGGTGTTTTTTACTAAAACAGGTTATGTAAAAATGTATTTAGCATACAAGTGGTTGCTCATAGTATACGTAAACGGGAAAACATGCCTCAGACATCTAGAAGTAAATTAATACCACTATTCTAACTGTGAAACTTTTGGGAAGAAGGCATATTTGAGAACAGTAAGAGAAGTAATCAGAGGGAAGAGTATTTGTTTCATTGAGGGAGCACATGCCTGAGACATCACGCCTACTCAAAATAGGAGTGAATGTAAAACACCTTGACTGGCCACTAAAAATTGTCTTAGCCATTCAGATAGAGATGTAAGTTATATTTAAAGACCTGAAGGACACCTGGGTGTCTCAGTGGTTGAGCGTCTGCCTTTGGCTCAGGGCAGGATCCCAAGATCCAGGGATTGAGTCCTGCATCAGGCTCCCCACAGAGATCCTGCTTCTCCCTCTGCCTGTGTCTTCTCTCTCTGTGTCTCTCATGAATAAATAAATAAAATGTTTTTAAAAAGACACCAAAGAAAAGCCATAGAGTTTTCATGCAAATTAACAAAAAACAAATGGGTACCAAATTTCTCTGGACTAAGGATGTGATTGAGAAATCATCATGAATCAAAATGCAATGTTAACAAAAATAATTGCAAAAGAAAAGCATATAGAATATTATTCAAATAAAAAAAAAGAATATTATACAAATCATTACTGGCCAAGGGCTTAAGAAATCGACTTAGAATTCTGTGATACCATATCGGGTTTTTTAAAAGATTGTATTTATTCATTTGACAGAGAGAGAGAGTGTGTGTGTGCATAAGTAGAGGGAGTGGCAGGGGGAGGCAGAGGGAGAAGCAGGCTCTCCACAGAGCAGGGAGCCCAATGCAGGGCTGGATCCCAGGACCCTGGGATCCTGACCTGAGCTGAAAGGTTAGGGTTAGACCCATTGAGTCACCAAGGCACTCCTCTGTGAAACCTTTCAATGCCAGTACTATTGAAATCTCCATTTGGTCTTTGTTGGAAGATATTCAAAATAAGGAAAGCATCATGATTGAAAATTTGAGTCTTATGAAAAGTTGATGGGTATTGATGACCATATAAAATAGAAAATATACAATTTTAATAAAGTGATGTCTATTTGATTTCTCTTGGTAAGTAACACCCACCACCTAAGACCAGCAGCTAACCATAATCACTATAGTGAATTGGCTATAGCTTCTCTTTTAATCAAACTGTGCACTGAAAATATGTCTTCCAATATTTCCAACATTAAAACAAATGTGTTTTTATTAAAATAAAATAATGCAATCGTAAACATGTACTCATTTCTCATTTAGCATTTACTTTGGGTGGTATTATAAAATTTGAAATTAAGGGATTCCTGGGTGGCTCAATGGTTTAGAGCCTGCCTTTGGCTCAGGGCATGATCCTGGAGTGTCGGGATTGAGTCCCGCGTCTGACTCCCTGCATGGAGCCTGCTTCTCCCTCTGCCTGTGTCTCTGCCTTTCTCTTTCTCTCTCTCTCTCTCTCTTTCTCTCTCTCTCTCTCTGTCTCATGAATAAATAAATAAAAACATTTAAAAATTTTTGAAATTACATACACATACACAAAAGTGTTAGATAAAATATTTCAAACATTTCATGCTTCCTTAAAGATAGAATCAAAGATTTTAGGAAAGGTATATAAATATTACTATTAATGTTTCAGCCAAAATCCAAGAGAGGAAAATCTGTTTCTCTAAATATTCTCCAACAGTAAACTTTTTAAACTGGTGAAGATAATATTTTGAGCAAGAAAATGCAAGGCTTTTAAAGAGGAGAGGAGCAACTGAAAATGAATGCGATGGCAGGAAAATGGTTGCATCAAAATGTTGATTGTTCCAAATGGCCCCAAACAGTGACTTCAAACCCTGAGCAATTGGGCAAAATCCCCAGCAATGAATGCAGTTCATTTCTGTGGTTTGTCATGCAGAGCGTAACTTTCAGAATGCTACACAATATATTTCTTTTTTGAAAAATGACCTTAGAACACAAAGAATAAACACTGCTGATGACACATTTAAGAGAAAGTAGAGAAATCTGAAAATAGTGAGGGTACTTACCCAGAAACAAGTTTTGTTTTAACATATAAAGTGTTTAATTTGGGGAAGGTTCAAATAGAATCTTAACCTCAACATGGCTAGGTCATTCTCTTTACAGAAATCCGAAAATCATGAGAAGATTATTTTTTATATTTTTTATGGCACTTTATTAGGACAATTGTAGTCCATGAGGTTAATTACAAATTTAGAATTTTTCAAAGGATGCATTTTTGTTTAATGGGATGTGCTAATGGTTATAAAACAGATGCCTCTATTTTGCCTTTGTCAGTTATGGGTAGGTAATTACTTTTTACCAGCTCTATTGAAGTATACTTGACAAAATAAAAATCGCATATATTTAAGGTGTATGTACAACCTGATGTTTTGCTATCCCTATACATTGTGAAATGATCACCACAATCTAGCTCATTAACAGATCCATCACCACACATAAATAACATTTTCTTTTTTTGTGTGGTGATTAAAGTCTACCTTGTAAAAAAAAAAAAAAAAAAAAAAAAAAAAAAAAAAATAAAGTCTACCTTGTTAGTAAAATTAAAGTATATGATCCTGTACTGTTAACAGTAGTCACGTTGCTGTCCATTAGATCTCCAGAATTTATTCATTCCGTGTAATTGACACTGTACCTCTTGCCCGGCATCTCCATATTCCACACCCCCCACACCCCATCCACTCTTCCCATCCCACACCTCCCACCTCCACTAGCCCTTGGCAATCATACTCTCTGTGTCTCTGAATTTGACTATTTTTAATTCTACATATAAGTGAGATCTCGCAGTATTTGTTTTTATTTGGCTTATGTCACTCATGTTCTCTAGGTTCATCTATATATTTGCAAGTGGCAGGATTTCCATTTCTTTGAAGGTTGCATAATATTCCACTATAAATAACATTTTCGGTATATATGAATATGTATGTGGATATATATCACATTTCATATATATACATATATATGAATACATACATTTTCATATATATGCTTTCATATATAAAAAGATATATATTTATATACATTATATGCTTTCGTATATATATTTCATATATATTTTCATATATATTTTATATATATATATAGCATTTTTGTCATCCACTTTTCTGACAGTGGAGATTTAGGTTGTTTCCATATCTTGGCTATTAGTGAATAACGCTGCAATGGATATCTCTTTGAGGCCCTGATTTCATTTGGTTTAGATATATGCTTAGAAATTGAATTTCTGGATCATTTGGTAGTCCTATTTTTAGAATGTTTTTGAAGGACTTCCATACCGTTTTTCATAATGGCTGTACGTTGCCACCGATAGTGTACAAGAGTTCCAAGATCTCCAAATCCTTGCCAACACTGATTATCTTATGTCTTCTTGATAGTAGCCATTCTAATATCTTATTGTGGTTTTGATTTGCTTCATTTATGAACAGAAAACCAAGATTAAGTTGCACATATCACAAAAGGATAAAAACTTCAGTGGCAAATGGTATTTTTAAGTTGCTCTAATAATGCCATTAATATTTCTTGACAGTGTATAATAACACACGCTGCCAGAAAGAGACAAAACATCCTAAAGGAAAGACCTAAGGCCGCAACTAAATACCACAGTCAGAAAACAAAGAAAATCAATCCAAATTTATATATATTTTTCTTAATAAAAAGAAAGACTACAAAAGTTTACAAGCCTTCTTAAATATCAACTTGGATAGCCAAGCTGAAGTGCTTTAAACCCAGCCTTTATTTCAGATCTTTATTAAATGTTTCTTTGGAAAAAAAATGCATTCCTCCCGTAGTAATTTTTATCCTCTTTTAATATGTATATTCACTTTTTTTTCTTTTAAAATTTTGATTTAAATTCTAGTTAGTTAACATGCTACGCAATATTGGTTTCAGGAATAGAATTCAGTGATTCATCACTTACGTACGACACCCAGTGCTCCTCAGAGCAAGGGCCCTCTTCAACACCCATCACCCATTGGACTCATCCCTCCTTCCTGGCTGCCCGCTGTCAACCCTCAGTTCATTCGCTATCTTTAAAAGTCTCTTATGGTTTGTTTGCCTCTCTCTTCTTTTATTTTTCACCCCTCCCCAATGTTCATCTGTTTCATTTCTTAAATTCACATGAGTGAAATGCTATTTGTCTTTCCCTGACTGACTTATTTCGCTTAGCATAGTATACTCTAGCTCCACCCATATCATTGCAAGTGGTAACATTTCATTCTTTTTATGGCCGAGTAATATCACTTCTTCCTTATCCTTTCATCAGCCCATGGACCTCTGGGCTGTCTCCATAGTTTGGCTGTTGTTGATAATCCTGCTATACATCATGGTGCCTGTAGCCCTTCAAACCTGTATGTTTGTAAACTTTGGGTAAATAAAAACCCAATGGTGCAATTGCTGGATCACAGGGTAGTTATATTCTAACTTTTTGAGGAACCTCCAAACTGTTCTCCAGAATGACTGCACCAGTTTGCATTCCTACCAACCACCTAATAGGGTTCCCCTTTCTCCGCATCCTCACCAACACTTGTCTCCTGTGTGGCTAATTTTAACCATTCTGATAGGTATGAGGTGATATCTCATCATAGTTTTGATTTGCATTTCCCTGATGAGTGATGGTGAGCATCTTTTCATGTGTCTGTTGGTATATGGATGTCTTCTTTGGAAAAGGATTCATGTTTTCTGCCCACTTCTTAACTGGGTTATTTGTTTTTTGAGTGTTGACTTTGGTAAGTTCTTTATAGAATGTAGAGGCTACCCCTTTATCTGATATGTCATTTGCAAGTATCTCCTCCCATTCCATTCCACTGGCTGCCTTTTAGTTTTGTTGATTGTTTCCTTTGCTGTGAAGAAGCTCTTTATCTTCATGAAGTCCCGATAGATCTTTTTGCTTTTGTTTCCCTTGCCTCCAGCAATATGTCTAGTAAGAAGTTGCTATGGCTGAGGTCAAAGAGGTTATTGCTTGTGTTCTCCTCTAGGATTTTAAAAAAATATTTTATTTATTTATTCATGAGAAACATGGAAAGAGAAGCAGAGACACAGACAGAGGGAGAAGCAGGATCTCTGCAAGGAGCCCAGGACCCTGGGATCACGACCTGAGCCAAAGGCAAATGCTCAACCACTGAGCCACCCTGGCATCCCATCTCTAGGATTTTGATGGTTTCCTGTCTCCCATTTAGGTCTTTCATCCATTTTGAATTTATTTTTGTACATGGTATAAGAAAGTGGTTCAATTCCATTCTTCTGCATGTTGCTGTCCAGTTTTCCCAACATCGTTGGTTGAAGAGACTGTCTTTTTTCCATCAGATAATCTTTCCTGCTTTGTCAAAGATGAGTTGACCAAATAGCTGTGGGCCCATTTCCAAATTTTTTATTCTATTTCATTGATTTGTATTCTTTTGTGCCAGTCCCATACTGTCTTGATGATTAAAGCTTTATAATATAGCCTGAAATCTGGCATCTTTATACTTTTTCTTTTTGTTTTTCTTTTTTAAGACTGCTCTGGCTATTTGGGGCCTCTTATGGCTCTATTCAGATTTTAGGATTGTTTTTTTCCTAACTTTGTGAAAAATGCTGGTAGTATTTTGATAGGGATTGCATTAAGTGTGTAGATTACTTTGCGTAGTAGAGACATTTTAACATTTGTTCTTGCAATCCGTAAGCATGGAATGTTTTTCCATTTCTTTGTGTCCTCTTCAATTTCTTTTTTTTTTTTTCCTCTTCAATTTCTTTTATAAGCATTCTATAGTTTTCAGAATACAGGTCTTTTATCTCTTGGGTTAGGTTTATTCCTAGGTGTCTTATTGTTTTTGGTGCAATTGCAAATGGGGTCAATACCTTGATTTCTTTTTCTGCTGCTTCATTATTGGTGTATAGAATGCAACAGATTGCTGTACATTGATTTTGTAACTTGCAACTTTGTTGAAATCATGTGTGACCACATTTTTTTTTTTTTTGGTGCATTTCTTTGGATTTTCTACATAGACTATTATGTTGTTTACAAATAGTGAAAGTTTGACTTTCTCCTTGATAATTTGCATGCCTTTTATTTCTTGTTGTTGTGTGATTGCTGTGGCTAGAACCTTCAGTACTATATTAAATAGCAGCGGTGAGAGAGGCCATCCTTTTCTTGTTCCTGACCTTAGGGGAAGGCTCTCAGCTTTTGCCCACTGAGGATGATATTAGCTTTCATATATGGCCTTTATAATGTTAAGGGATGTTCCTTCTATTCCTACTTTGTTGAGGGTTCTTACCAAGAATGAATGCTGTGTTTTGTCAAATGCTTTTTCTGTATCTTTTGACAAGATCATATGGCTCTCATCCTTTATTAATATGGTATATCATGTTGACTGATTTGCAAATATTGAGCCACCCCTGCAGCCCAGGAATAAATCTCATTTGATCCTGGTGAATAATTCGTTTAATGTCTTGTTCAATTCAACTTGCTAGTATCTTTTTGAGAATTTTTGCCTCCTTGTTCATCAGGGATATTGGGCTGTAATTCTTTTTGGTGGGGTTTTTGTCTTGGTTTTAGAATTAAGATAATGCTAGCCTTCTAGAAAGAGTTTGGAAGTTTCCCTTCCATTTCCATTTTTGGAATAGTTTGAGAAGAATAGGTATTAACCCTTCTTTAAATGTTTGGTAGAAAAAAAATTAATAAATGTTTGGTAGAATTCTCCTGGGAAGCCATCTAGACCTGGACTTCTTTTGTTGGGAGTTTTTTGATTACCCTTACAATTTCTTTTTTTTTTTTAATTTTATTTATTTATTCATGAGAGACACAGAGATAGAGGCAGAGACACAGGCAGAGGGAGAAGTAGGCTCCTTGTAGGGAGCCCGATGTAGGACTCGATCCCAGGACCCCGGGATCACACTCTGAGCCAAAGGCAGACGCTCCACCACTGAGCCACCCAGGCGTCTCCTGTTTAGATCTCTTTGCTGGTTATAAGTCCGAATTTTCTATTTCTCCCTCTTTCAGCTTTGATAATTTGTATGTTTCTAGGAATTCATCCATTTCTTCCAGGTTGCCCAGTTTGTTGGCATACATTTTTTTCATGATATGCTCCTATAATTGTTTATATTTCTGTATTGTTGATTGTGATCTCTCCTCTCTCATTCATGACTTTATTTGGGTCCTTTCTCTTTTCTTATTGATGAGTCTGGCAAGGAGTTAATCAATTTTATTATTTCTTTCAAAGAACCAGCTCTTAATTTTGTTGATCTGTTCTACTTTTTTTGTTTGTTTCTATATCATTTATTTCTGCTCTAATATTTATTATTTCCCTTCTTCTGATGGCTTTTGGCTTTATGTGATGTTCTTTTTCTAGTTCCTTTAAATGTAAAGTTGTTGTGTATTTGAGACTTTTCTTGTTTTTTAAAGCAGGCCCGTACTGCAGTATGCTTCTCTCTTAGGACCACCTTTGCTACATCCCAAAGGTTTTGGATTTATTGTGTGTTCATTTTCATTTGCTTCCATGTACCTTTTTATTTCTTCATTAATTTCCTGGCTGCCCCATTCATTCTTTAGTAGCATGTTTTTTAACCTCCATGTATTTGTGGTCTTTCCAAATTGTTACTTGTGGTTGACTTCAGGTTTCATAGTGTTATGGTCTAAGAATGTGCGTGGTATGATCACAATGTTTTTGTACTTATTGAGGGCTGATTTGTGACCCAGTATGTGATCTTTCCTGGTAAATGTTCCATGTGCACTTGATAAGAATGTGTGTTCTGCTGCTTTAGGATGAAATGTTCTGAATATACCTGTTAAGTCCAAGTGGTCCAGTGTCATTCAAAGTCATTGTTTCCTTGTTTATTTTCTGCTTGGATGATCTGTCCATTTTTGTAAGTGGGGCGTTAAAAGTTCCCTAGTACTATTGTATTATTATCAATGAATTTCTTTGTTATTGACTTATATATTTGGGTGCTCCCAAGTTGGGGGCACAGTCATTTACAATGATTAGATCTTCTTCATGGGGAGACTCCTTAATTATGATATAATGCCCTTCATCTCTTACTGCAGTTTTTAGTTCAAAATCTAGTTTGTCTGACAGAAATATGGCTACTCTAGCTTTCATTTGGCATCCATTAGCATGATAGATTATTCTCCATCCACTCACTTTCAATCTATTGATGTCTTTAAGCCTGTATGCAGCCTATAAATATGTCTTCTTTTTTTTTTCTTTTTCTATCCTGATATCCTATGTCTTTTTATTGGAGCATTGAGTCCATTTACAGAGTGATTATTGAAA
Organism: Canis lupus baileyi; assembly: GCF_048164855.1. Taxonomy (NCBI): domain Eukaryota; kingdom Metazoa; phylum Chordata; class Mammalia; order Carnivora; family Canidae; genus Canis; species Canis lupus. The sequence goes on along the minus strand of NC_132872.1, from coordinate 28,021,711 downwards.
GATATGAACTTAATACCATTGTGTTACCTATAAATTGGTGTTTCTGGTGATGTTCTCTGTTCCTTTCTAGTCATTGTCGTCTTCTTCTTCTTCTTCTTCTTCTTCTTCTTCTTCTTCTTCTTTTTCACACTCAAAGACTCTTCCTTAGTATTTCTTGCAGGGATGTTTTAGTGGTCACCAACTTCTTTAGTTTTTGTTAATTTGGGAAACTCTATCTTTCCTTCTATTCTGAATAACAGCTTTGCTGGATAAAAGATTCTTGGCTGCATATTTTTCACACTCAGTACATTGACTATATCCTGCCATTCTCTTCTGGCCTGCCAAGTTTCTGTGATCAGAATCTGATGTTTCCTTTGTAGGTTATGCATTTTTTTTCCCCTTACTGCTTTAAGGATTCTTTCCTTGTCTGTTTATTTTGTGAACTTGACTATAATATGTCTTGGTGATGGCTGGCTTTTGTTGAAGTTAATGGAAGTTCTCTGTGTTTCTTGTATTTTGATGCCTATATCCTTCCCTAGATTAAGGAAGTTTGCAGCTATAATTTGCTAAAAAGAAAAAAAAAAAAAACCTTCTGCCCCTTTTTATCTCTCTTCATCTTCTGGACTCCTATGTTATTTGTTTTAATAAGGCATGGATTTCCTTAAGTCTACCTGTCTGATCCATTCCTTTGTCACCCTCTTCTTTTCAGCTTCATTATATTCCATAATTTCATCTTCTACATCACTGATTCATTCCTCTGATTCATCCATCTTTGTTGTTATGACATCCATTTTATTTTTTATTTTTTTTGACATCCATTTTAGTTTGCATCTTAATGGTAGCATTTTTAATTTTGGCCTGACTAGATTTTAGCTCTTTTATCTCTGCATAAAGGGATCTTCCATGCTTTTCTCAAGTTCAGCTAGTATTCTTCTAATTGTTTGAAAATCTAGTTCAGACATCTTACTTATATCTGTATTGATTAAATCCCTGGCCATCATTTCTTCCTGTTCTTTCTTTTGCGGTGAATTCCTCCATCTTGTCCTTTTGGAGGTCAAAAAAAAAAAAAAAAAAAGCAAAATAAAAAAAATAAAATAAATTTAAAAATTGAAAAAAAGGGAAGCTAGATCCTAGGTGTGTTTTGATCTGCTTATTAAGAGAAGCTTGACAGAAAAAGAAAAAATAAATAAAAAATTTTAGAAATACAATAAAACACAATTTTTTTTAAAAAATGCTCTTTCTGTATCCAAAAACAAAAACAAAAATTAAAAACCAAACAAACAAATAAACAAACCCAAAGGCTTCTAGATCCTGCTTTTCCTAGAGCTCAGGCTTTGCAGCACCCCATAATCAGTAGACTTGGTACCTGCAAGGGATTTGTGCTGGTCTTTTGGGGAAGGGCCTGCTGCTTCACTTTTCAAGGTGAACTTGCCCTAGAGGAGATGCACCCACAAGGCTCGGAGCGGCGAGGCTGGATGTGGTGGCTCTGTTCTCCACTTGGTGCTGTTTAACTCACTGAGGTCAATCAGTGCTGGTGGGCAAAGAGTGAAAATGGCTCTCCCAGCCCTCTCATCTCCAGAGGGGGAAGTTAGTCCCTGCCACTCCGGGGAGCCCTCACAGACATGCAGTCAACCTTCCTGTGTCCCTAGCTTCCACCAGATTCCCACCCTGACCCAAGGTGCCCACCTGCCAGGCAGTGCAGCGTGCCTGTTTTATCTCAGGCATAGCTGTGTTTCTAACCCCTACATTTCAGAGAGCCCCACAGTAGAGACACACGCTGATCCTCTGGAGGAAGGTCTCACTGTGCTGTGGCCGGTGCTGGCTTCTCCCAGAAAACAGGGGTGCAACCCCACAGCAGTTGGGAGGTTATGGTAAACCACAACACTGCAGCCAGCGCCAGCCTTTGTTGCCCTCAGCCAGCGTCTTGGCTCCTTTACTGATGAAGGAGGACTCTCAGCGGTGCCTGCCGGGCCTTTTGCCAGAGTAGAGGCCCTATCACCTCTACCAAATGGGCTCAGAGCAGGGAACTGCTTCTCCCTGTGCAACCGTGGGAATCCTCCATCACAGTGCATTGCCTGACCCCACCAGAGCAGGGCCAGGCCTCCCCTGGCTACAGCACTGACCTCCCAAACTTCAGATTCTGTGTTCCACTGATTATTAAAAAACTAGTGGTTTTGAAACCCTCTCCTTTTTCCCAGTGGTTTTTAGAAACAGTTTTCTTGTGGAGTCCCCTATGTGTGTTTTCACTTTTTCCTCTCATTTCCTCTTGCAGCTCTCTCCACCTTCTGCAGAGTCCATGGCTCTTTTCTCCCACAGACCAACTCTTCACAGTTCCTACCTTCCACAGGTCAGTTTTGCTGTTTGTAGACATGCAGCTTTGCTCTCTAAGACTTCTGATCAATTTCTTGGGTGTTCAAAATGATTTGATGTTTATTCAATTATGTTCAAGGGAAGAGGCAAGCTTAGGGTCACACTGCTTCTCTGCCATCTTAACCCTCTCCTATATCCAGTATTAATATTTACATTCATTGCATATATGGTGATCATCTAGAAATTAAAAGTGGAATTAAACTCCTATACTAAACCAAATTAATTTTATTCTTAATTTTTTAAAATTTTATTTAAGTTCAATTTGCCAATATATAGTATAACACTCGGTGCTCATTTCATCATGATTAAGCCCTCCTTAATGCTCATCATCCAGTTACTCTATCCCCCACCTATGTCCCCTTCTGCAACCTTTTTAAAACCACTTTATTTTATAAAAACATAAAATCTGCCTTCTGACCATCATGAGAGGTGGAAAGAAAGAGAAATGGAAAACAACATGAATCCCATGGGGGGGGGGGAAACTAAGGTATATTTGATTTTTCTACCTCTTTCATTATTCCACTAAATTTCTACTCCTCTGGCATATTTTGAATGGATTTTTTTTTTCTGTAATATCAGTAGACTTGAAGTTACAAAATAGAGCCAAAAAAAAAAAAAACTACACTTATAATGTCAAAAATTTTAAGTAACATATTCTCTTTTAGGATACAGAAGAATCTAATTTTAAAAAAGTTAGCTCACCTATGGCAAGATAAGAAAGTTGTGTGCTTTTCTTTATCTTTTTTTAAGATTTTATTTGTTTATTTATGAGAGACACAGAAAGAGAGGCAGAGACACAGGCAGAGGGACTTGATCCCTGGTACAGAACTTGATCCCAGGACTCTGAGAACATGACCTGAGCCAAAGGCAGATGTTCAACTACTAAGCTACCCAGGTGCCTGCAAGTTGTGTGATTTTCAAGGGAATGAATATACCATTCTCAAATCAAGCAATCCTAATGCATACATTCTTCTTAAATTGCAAATTAACAGATTAAAAATTACTTGGGAAACCCCCACTTTTAGAAGTTTTGTGCTTTATTTTATTTATTCAACATTGCCTACAAATATCCATAATTTGCTTCTGGCCAACTCTACATGAGCTTGCAATGGTTTTCAGTCCAAAATGCATTTACAAATCATGCATATTAATATGCCTAAAGCTTCACTTTAGATATATCATTCTTAAATTGTGCAAAGGCTCCATTTTAACGACACGTTGACTGACCATCTAATTGTAAGGTATATGTATCCATTGTTTTACAAATGGCAAAAATGTGAATTTTCTGCAATTAATAAAGTTATTCCTTATTCACGTCAATAAAGTAAAAAGAGATTATAAAATTATGTAATATTTTCATATTTATAATGCATTTTCCAATGTTTAGAATAAAAGAAAATAAGGTAAAGAATATTTTTTAAAGAAGTCATTGAATAAGAGGTCATTCAGCTTACAAATTAGCATCTGAAGCTTTGCAATTTACAGGTGAGGACTGTTGGGGAAGTGCAATTAAAAACAAAATCTCGTCTCAATCCAGAAAACTTCTCCACAAACAGAGGCAAAAGAAAGTTTTCTTACTGAAAAAGCAATAAACCAGAAAGTCATACACATCAAAGCAGTCCACTAAAGAGGTTACAAAGTAGAACAAAATCTTCTTTTATATAGCCAAGCAGATGCAACCTGTTACTACATGTTCTCATGATAAACAAGTGATCCCCAAGTAAAAGGGTTTCCCAGCACAACTCGTTACACATAGTTCATCTTAAATTTCCTTGGCAATTGGGATGTTCCTCTGTGTAACTAACTGGATCTATCCAGAGGATTAATAAACACCTTATATCTTCATAATGGCAGGTAGTTTTGCAATGTGTAGAAAGTGCCTGTGGGAGTTAGACTCCTAGATCTCACGGAAACCAGAAAAAAAGGGGGAACTATCATCGTTGATGATTACATTTAAAAGACATGGTTCCCAGATTCTTGAAAAAGACATTTCTGGATCATAAAGTTGTTAAGAGGTTTATTTAGCTTTTTAAAAGATTTACATATATTTCAAGCAGAGAGAGGGAGCTTACAGTTAGAAGTTTTGTAAAGCAAATGCTTCAAAAACAGAAAGCAGAAGGAGTCTTCACTTATTTCAACAAGGGAAGTTTTTTTCTTTTTTTTTTAATTTGTACGTACCCTTACAAGACTACCTGTCCAGACCTTTCATAAACATCAACTAACATAAAGTCCCATAACAAACACTTAATTTGCAAATTGTCAGCTCTGGTATTTTTATCTGTACTTTTGCACTGTTCATACTTTTTTATACTGCTTGCTCCCTTCAATAATATATAAATCTGTTATAATGGACAGCTATTTTAAAAAGAGAGATAATAAGTGTTGGTGAGGGTGTAGAGATATTGGAACCCCTATATACTGTGAGTGGTGATGCAGAATAGCACAGCTACTATGGAAAATAGTATAAACGTTCCTCAAAAAATTAAAAATAGAACTATCATATGATCTGGCAATCCCACTTCTGCGTACATACTCAAAAGAATTGCAATGAGCATCTCAAAGAGATGTCTGCACCTCCATGTTATTTGCAGCATTATTTACAATAACCAAGATATGGAAACATCTTGAATTTCCATGGGCAGATGAATGGATAAGGAAATGTGATATATGCATACAATGAAATGTTATTCAACCTTTAAAAAGAAGGCAATCCTGCCTCTTGCATCAACATGGGTGAAACTGGAGAACATTTTGCTAAGTGAAATAAACCAGTTTCAGAAGGATAGCAACTGTACAATCTCACTTATATGTAGGATCTAAAATAGTCAACATCGTAGCTGCAGAGAGTAGAATGATGGTTGCTAGGAGCTGAAGGGGGGGATGGAGTTGTTCAATCAGAATAAAGTTTCAGTTATGCAGGATGAAGACATTCTAGAGATCTACCGTACAACATAGTGGCTGTAGTTAACAACACAAGATTGTGCTCTTAAAATTTTGTTAAGCAGGTGTCACATGAAGCATTCTTAGCACATATAAAAACAAGGGACATAGGAAACTTTTTGGAGGTAATGGATATGTTTATTGCCTTGATAGTAGTAATAGTATCACTGGTGTGTACATATGTCCAAACTCATCAAATGTATACATTAAACATATGCAGTTTTTTGTACCAATTACATCTCAGTAAAGCTGATTTTAAAAAAAGAAAAATTACAGAAGCCTGCATTTTTCACAATCTTCTATTTTTTTAAAAGATTTTATTTATTTATGAGAGACACAGAGAAAGAGAGAGGCACAGACACAGGTAGAGGGAGAAGCAGGCTCTGTGCAGGGAGCCTGACGTTGGACTCGATCCCTGGTCTCTAGGATCATGCCCTGGGCTGAAGGCAGGTGCTAAACCACTGAGCCACATAGGCTGCCCTTTTCACAATTTTCTAAAAGAACATTTTTGCAAGGACCATATGAGCTCTCTATTAAGCTGTTATTTTTTAGAACTCTTTTTTCAAGAACATCAGAATAGTACATTATAAGATTATTAACATTTAGGTACAACCATTAATACAATATTTGGGCTGCAATCATAGTTATATTTACTGTCTTTGGAAATAGTATTATTTCCTTGTTATTCTGTTTTAAGTCAATTTGAATCTCAAATAATTTCAGATTTTACTTATGATTTGTCATTAAAATCTGTACCTAGTATATCATACTTGTTGGAAATAATGATCCTGTTTGAAAACATACTGCTTGAATATAGGTGTGCATACATTATTAAATTATGCATTCTAATTAAAATCTCCTGTTGAATAAACATTTTACTATCACTAATATTTGGAAAGGTAACATGGAAATGGTTTCATACTGATTTCAATAACATTAATATTATATTCCAAAAGAAAGACTAAGCAACACTTTTCAGCATCATTGAGGTATAAGGAAATCCTCTATAAGTTTAAAAAAATATTAGCAGGGATGCCTGGGTGCCTCAGCGGTTGATTCTGGGCGTGATCCTGGGGTTTTGGGATTGACTCCCACATCAGGCTCCCCACAGGAGCCTGCTTCTCCTTCTGCCTGTGTCTCTGCCTCTCTCTCTCTCTCTGTCTCTGTCTCTCATGAATAAATAAAAATAAAATACTTTATATATATATTAGCAAATGATTATATGAGTTAAGCCATTTAAATGTGGTACTAGTATTATAAAAATAGGTATCTATAGTAATTTAATAAAATCAACAACCACAATTTACTTGATAAATTCCATCAGATTTCCCCAACATTTATTTAATTAAAAACAATATACACATGTGTGTGATTTTGATTAGCTTAATGTTGATATAATTAGAATATCACAGAGATACTCTATGAATTTAAACCCATATTTTAATAATGAAGGCTATGGTATTTTAAATTATTTCAGGAGAGATGAAACTTATAATATCCTATATATCAAATGCCTACTTTTTTAATGGGTTCTATGCTTTATTAACAGTTACTCATTAAATATGATTAATGCATGTAAAATGAACATTATTACTACTCTACAGATTAGGTGAGGATAAAAAGCTTGCTTTTTCCTTGCCATTATTAACCCAGAAACATACAAGTAAGGGCATTTGAACATAAATTTCTTTTAGACACTAGAGAAATGGTGGCAGATACTGGAAAGTTGAATACAGTATGTTTTTTTCAGAGTTCATGATTAACTATGTTCAGAGACCATGATATGATGTAATTTTGGCTAGAGCTCTAGTAGTGTATCACGGAGCTCAGAGTTGACCTTATCAAAAATATTTCAGTCACTAGTTCAAAATTATAGAATCTGAAGGTGATATAAACTGTTCAGAGATGAAATATCAAATGAATATTCACATCATTATTCATAACTATATAATATATATAAATATTATAAGCACATCTAGAGTAAAGTAAACAGCCTGGGTCAGCAGAATGAAGAATAATTGTGATAAATATAAAATATTCTATCGAGTGAAAAATCAGCTGTACACCATGCAAAGCATGAAAGATATCTAAATTAACAGCAATTCACATCAAGATCATCTGAAATTCACAGATCAGAACATTACAACCACTTCAGCAGGGAATCCTTGATTGGACCAAAATTAATGGAAGCAGAAGCTGAAGAAGGGAACAGTAATGAATCTGTTGTGTTCCTTGGTTGTCAGCAGGACTTGGAGATTTAAGCTCTACAAGGCAAATTTTGAGCAGAGTATTAAAAAATAGAAGGCCATGCAGAGAAATTGGGCTACAATTTGCAAAGGTAAGGAAATCTGATAAAGTAAGGACCACTTGAAGAATCTTGGTTTAGTATCAAGAAAATGAACAATTAAAAATCATAATAATGTTCAAAAACACCGAAGTTTAGGATGGGCTTAAACAAATGCATGTGACTACAACAAATGGGTACAAATAAAAGAGGTGGATTGTGATACATTGCATAGTCATATGACTGATAATGCATTTGATTCACTGTGTAATTCTCCCATTAGTTCAGTCTCCATAAAGCAATAAGCTAGCATCTCCCCAAAAAGGGTTTTGTAATGTCTAGAACATGGTAGTACATCTCTTGCAAGTAAAAGTGGAGGATATTTTCTCAATTGCTTTATACTGACCTGTAGATGGTAGGTCTTTGGGACTAATAGAACTTTGCATATATCCTAATAGGCCATAGTTATTGTGTTAGTAATTCTTGGAAGAAATGTAAGGGTTTCAAGTGTTCTGAATGAAACAAATACTTTTGAAACCCATAAATTTGATGGGTACTTAATTACTAGCAAAATAAAATACCTATAATAACTGGGAGAAAGTGGATCTATTATATTTCCTAGACTTTCCATTTTGTTTCCAGCAATATAAAGGGCAATTGGGAAAACCTACAAAAATTTCTTTTTCACATTGGACTGATATCCATTTTCCATATTTTGCTTTAGCAAAAATATGAAGATTTAAGTATATTAATTATGCTTCAATAAAGCTGTTTGTAAAAAAAGAAAACAATTTAAGTAGATAATCTGATAGCCTAGGCCCAGAGTGTATGCTATTTTCCTTACAAACTGAATGAAATGTGACTTTCTGATCGTATTGTAAATCTCTACGTGGGAGGATATAAGATCTGTGATCTACGTGTATGGGTGTATGGGTATGTATATGTGTAGTGTATACTCTTAGATCATAAACTGTCCTTGGTAACTGGTTGATAATGACAAATTGCCCACCTCGGGAATGTTACGACCAGCTCTTGTGTCTTCCTATGGCACAAATGTCAGTGTTCTTTGTAGGTAGCTTCCCAATGGGAGAGGCTTATTTCTATTGTAAATTCCCTTGGCGCTGACAAAAGAATGCAGCTAGGGATGAGAAACTTCTCTCCATTTTGTATCTTTCTTGAAAGTCCGAGAAAATGATGGGTCATACCTGTCAGAAAATTGAGTAAGATAGGGGTAAGGAAGCACCATCAGATGCAATTCTAACTGCTACTAACAGCGTACTGGAAAACACACAGTACGGGCATCAGTTCTTTCTTTTCCTTCTGTAATCCTTTTACCTAACAGGAGAAGCACACTCAAGAGGTGTGGAATTGTTTGTGAAAATCTTTAACATAATACCTTAATATATTTTCCCCTGAGAAAGAATAAAGCTGGTGTCATGAAATTATGATGAGGTTTTTATTTGCTTCCCATTAGTGTGAATCAGGGATACGTTATTGGTTAACAGGACTACAAAGAAATTTGCTTTGATTTTTTTTCCCCAAAGAAGGGTAAAATATTTGGCCCTGTGTCTTCTATTAATTTAAATGGTCAATGAAGGAAATAATCCAATGAATAACAAGCCTCTGATTCTGATATAACAGCCTTGAGGTAGAAAGACCAATTAAGAGTAGTCCTCCATCTAATTAGAAATAGATTTGGATGGGTAGTAGAGCCCTTACAAACAGATTAATAACACAAGGGTTACAGGGGTGCTCTATTCTTTTTGTTGGATGATGATGTGAGACCAGAGTCAGCCCTGGTGACATTTCCTGCAAAATTAAGGCAGATAATTAAAAACAGGTGTACAATATCGCTAAGTCATAATCCCAAAGGGATCATTAACCAACTAACTGTCCCAAGGACTGTTTCAGTGTCATTAACTATCATTCCTAATATATTCAGTGTGTTACTATAAACAAAGTACTGGAGTTTACTTTTATTTCTGTGGAGTGTAATCTTACTATTTGAGTTGATCTTTTCCTTGTGTTTGGGAACAGTTTTCGGTTGCTGTTTTTGTTTTATTTTTTATTTTTTTCTTTTCTTGTCACACAAAGTGTTTGTACCCATCTCAGATGCATTGGTTTGGTGTCTTTGTGTATCCTATTGCCATATAGCCTATGTCTTTGTACAAATCATTAATATAAAGATTGAAAAAATTCATTCTGGGAATATATGACAATAAACTTTCATCATAGTAGATATAGAATACAATCATTTAAACTTTGATTATAGCAGTTTAACAGGATATAAAGCTATGAAATCATATTATCACATAATGTATAGCTGTTGTTGTTGTTGTTGTTTTTATTTGATAGAGAGAGAGAGCAAAGGATAGAGGGAGAGAGGGAGAATCTGAAGCATAGAGCCTGACCCAGGGCTTGACTCAGTGGCCCTGAGATGATAACCTAAGCTGAAATCAAAAGTTGGATGCTCACCCTTCTGAGTCACTCAGTCACCCCAATGCATAGTTTGATTTTTTAAAATGTGTCATACACACACACACGCACACACACACACCACACACACACCCCTCACCCCACCACCACCACCACAAGAAAAAGATTAACAAAATAAAACTAGATCTTATTGAAGTCTCATAATAATAAGAATGCTATCTCATAAGATTCAGAAAACAATTTGAATCTCAACATGAAGAATTTGTCTTTGTTGTTATATATAATCTCTCAATTTGAGGCTAGGGAGAGGTGGGAATTCACTGCTGCATGAGGGTAGAGAAAAAAATTAGTAAGAAAATTAATTAACTGGGCAAATAAAGCACTATTATTGGCTCAAAATATTACTTATTATATCTGTATAGCCAGATGGCAAAAAACAGAGGCTAGCTGCAAAAGATAACACTGGTGAGTTAGTCTATGTCATAGAATGTCCTGTGAAGTAACAAAGCATTCCAGCTTTACTATCAGCATTGTTAGAAACTGTTCATTTTAGATAAAGCAAAGAGATTCATGTTAGACAAATACTATTCTTTCTTCATATGGGGTATGTAATCACAGGACAATAAGAAACAACTATGATGCTTAGTCTGTATTATTAAAACTGTAAAACTATGATGCTCAATGACTCAAGAGTATGATGATTATTTTCTGAACTAGTAGAGTCTGTGGCAATGGGAGAGATAACAAAATTAGAGAGTTATTTAGAAGATAGATTAGATGAGATTCAGTGGTTTTTTGGATAGGGGTTGGGTTATAAGGAAAAGGGATCAAAACAATGAAGATTTCAGGCCTTCATAATGAAGGGATGATAATACTTGCTAAGATTTGCAACATCGAAAAAATAGCAATATTGTAGGATCAGGCAAAGAGCTTACGATTATAAATATTGTTTTGAAGTGCCTGTGAAACAAATACATAAAATGAATATTTTAAATATTTAGGTACATTTTCCTAGAATTCCAAAGCAAATTTAGTGATGGAGTGAGAGTCATCAGGATATAAATGGCAGCATGTGTCCCAAGATATTGTGTGGAACTAATGGATGGCAGAGAGTATTAAAATAATGGATAGAATAAGAGAGATTTTAAAATTGGTACTAGAAGTTGTTTTAGATAAAAAGAAATTTAAGACTGGGTTATGTGAAATTAAATATTTGATTTGCTTTTAAAGACATTAATAACCATGTTTTCAATGGAAAGGGGACACTGGTAATCTACAGAACGTGGTGGTAAAGAAGTTACTCAAATTATGACCTGTAGTCAATACCTTGTGATCAAATGCATACAGAATGCAAGGCATTGGGTGATCAACTATTTTCTGCCATAAAATAATTTAGTAAGATCACTGAGTATAATGGAGTTGTTTGGTGATCTCTAAGCGTCCTGGAGAATATAGGCAAATTAAATGAGTTCATTGCTTTAAATTACAAACTCAGGATTGTATTGAAATATAAATGCTTCTATAAGTGACCACTTAAAAAATGATATGAAACAAACAAACAAACAAACAAACAAAAAACATCAGCAAAATCCCTTCTCTCCTGTAGCCTAAGGACATGATTTCTGAAAACGGAGTCCGCAGTCTATTCATGTTGCTGGATGACTTACAAAGCAGGTTTGATTTTTAATCTCACAGGATCCCTCATTTAAAAAGTTACAACTTTGGGAAACGTGGGACACTAGAAATTTGGGTGAGGTTATATGGGTGGAATCAATTGAAGCTGGAGACACTGAAACTCTAAACTTTGCTCCTAGAAGCAACCCTTTCTTCCCTGTTTGAAGAGGTTAGTCTCCCTTCGCCTGTGAAATCCATAGTGGCCTCCACTGAAGTAGCTGCCTTGCAAGGAACTGTTGAACTAGTAAGAGCATAGCCCTATCGTACCTCATTGCTTCTAGATACACAACCAGACTCAAATCCCATTAGTCAGTGAAGGTTGAGTTACAAAATACGACCCGTGAGAAGTGTGATGCGTGCCAAAAGAATCACAAAATTGTCACCAAATAATATTTACAGAAACATGGGGAATACAGGTGAAAATAGATTGTAAGGGAATCTGGCCATAGTAGAAGGAACAGAAAGTTTTCATTGGCTATGATAAAAGCAGAGGAAGGACAGATATTTCCCAATATATTTTTTAGAGAGGGAAACCCAGTAGCTTAGACATATTAGAGTGCTAGAGAACATTTAACACATAAGATCTGCTGATAATCTAACAATTTCTCTAGGAAGTATCCCTCCCTTAAGGATAACACACCCAGGACGAGAGAGTTCTATGGTTGGTCAGGTACAGTCTAACATCAAATGCTGTTCCCTGAATTCCACAGGGGACGGTGTGATTCTGAGTTTTCTTTATCTACAAGATCATTAGGCTTCAATTACCGCTGCCTTGGAAACTTTATGATGCATTCAATAGATGATATTTTATTTTATTTTTTAAAAAATCATTTATTTATTCATGAGAGACACAGAGATAGAGGCAGAGACACAGGCAGAGGGAGAAGCAGGCTCCTGCGGGGAGCCCCATGTGGGACTCGATCTCGGGACTCCGGGATCACTCACTGAGCCAAAGGCAGATGCTCAACCACCGAGCCACCCAGGGATTCCTATAGATGATATTTTAAATGAGTTTATACATCCTGCATAGTTAGTCTCATTGGGAGCCTTGTTCTGCTGCAAAATACTTGCCACAGCCACAAGGGAATATTTTGTTTAATTGTGACTTGTGCCTTCACATGTCACACCGTGTTCAGTCACATCTGATATTTAAGAGTGCAAACAACTCAGCACAATAGATTTCTCCTCAGAACCTAAAAAAAAAAGAAAAACCAAAACAAACAAACAAACAAAAACTTGCATTAACATAGAAATCTATTCTTTTTAAAGTTTTTATTTAAATTCCAGGTTAACATACCATGTTTCAGATGTATACTTTAGTGATCAGCACTTACAATATCTGGTGCACAACAAGTGCTCTCCTTAATCCCCATCACCTATTTCACCCATTCCCCACCCACCTCTCCTCGATGACCAATAGTTTGTTCTCTACAATTAAGAGGCCGAGAAAATTAAGGCCATTCCACTTTAAGTTCAGCGTTAGCACAAGTACAGCCATCCCAGGCCCCTGTGAATAAGAGCTGAACTTTACCTTACTTCAGTTACAGGAAGAAAACAGCTTACAGCTTAACGTCCTGGAAAGCCCCTATTAGAATGAGAACAGAGCTCAATGCCTTTGAAGGCCCCATATCAAAATGTAAACAGAACTTGAGAAATTCCTCCACCCCTTCTGAAGATCCCCTAGACCAGCCTATAAAAACTAAGCTGAAACCCACCTCGGGGTCCAAGTCCCTGCTCTGCTGTGTTGGGTACACTTGGACCCAAGCTCGAGCTTGTTTATTTAAACCCTCGTGTGTTTGCAAAAAAAAAAAAAAAAAGAGTCTATTTCTTGGTTATCTCTCTCACTCTCTTCTCCTCTCTCTCTTTCCCTTTGCTCATTTGTTTTGTTTCTTAAGTTCCACATATGAATGAAATCATATGGTATTTATCTTTCTCTGACTCATCTCACTTAACAAAATACTCTCTGTGCTTATTAATTACATACACCTTAAATTTGACAGTTTGATTTTCATTTTCCCTTTAGTTTAGTTCATTTTCCAGTGTTTCCATTTTTTCTAGTTTCCATTTTTAATAAACAGGATACATACTATCAATGAGAACTACCAATTAATATCCCCATGTATTTATGAGAGCTTCCTACATATCAAAGCTACAGAAATTTTTTTCTTTTTTTAAATGTCACATATAAAACACTTTGTTCTCTTGCCTTATTTATTATACCCTTCATATTTAAGGCAGGAAACTAATCACTACATTATTTTCCTCTTTCTATACTGTTATCTTACCAGTCCTTTTTACTAATACTTGAAAACCTACTTTTAGACTCTACTTCAAATAAGAACACTTAAATTAGAGGACACTCAGATATATGCAAATGTTAAAAGGAAATCCTGCTCGACTTGTATAAGTAAAGAATTAATAGATCACTTTGAATACTCTGAGAATAGAGGGAAAGCACAATGATAAACTCAAAAAGAAAGGATTAAAATCTGAGAGGTATCAAGAAGTAACATTCACTATCCACATTTAACAACCAAGTATGGATGGGTTAGTCAATAATCATGCAAATGAATTTCTTTGTATCAAACTTAACAACTGTTTTCAGTTTCTAGCTTCCTTTCTACCTAAATCTTCATATTTTAATCATTGATTAAATTAAACATTCAAAGCACTTATCAGGACATTGCAAAAATAATCATTAAACACAATAAAAATCATTGTTTGGGGTTTTTTGAATCTTTGAAATATATATATATATATACAGGTAGAGGCAAAGATGTTCTTTAAATGCGTAGAGAAAAATGCAGTGAGGTATTGTGTGTCATTGGAACAAAGAGTTGTTGCAAATTTTGACAACCTGGCATTGTCTTCACCAAGGCTTTCAAGTTCTACATCCACCCCAATTCTCCTGACTCAAGGGCTTAGTGTCAGTCCTTGATTGTGTTTTGATGTTTTTGCAAATCAACAATTGAGTTTAAATTTAAGCAGTCAAAACAGACATTTGTCATTGTGTTTGCATCCGATTTCCTATGGCACCCTGCCCACTTAATCATGCAAGGAGGGGAATTCTGGCAAAGTGAGAGGGACCAAAGCAAGCTGCTGTGACCTAGCAAGAATCATGTCATATGTAATTACCATAATTTATAAGGATCACTCCAGGCTCACTGGTGTTACTGCTGCACACCAATTGGACTGTGCTAGAATGTTTAAGTAAATATTTGCACGCAACCTGAAGCTGTTGAGAATTTCCGCTTCAGCTAGAGCCCCCTTCTTATGAAATATTCAGTACATGAACTGTCTCCAGTGGTGCAGAGTAGTGGGTTTTCCCTCTGATTTGATTAGCAGTGATGATTCTTTCATGAGTTGTGAATGTCCTTCTAGATTAGCATCATCCAGGTTCTTTGGTCTTGTCACGAAAGAAGAGGACTGGGGAGACTGTTGCTTATGAACATGCTTAAAGCAGGGCTTTAACAACCTATGACATGTTTCTAAATAAGATTTTAAATTCATCCAAATACGTTTGAATACAGTGTATTCTAGTTGATAATGTGTTACGATGGATCTGAAACTAATGGTATGTTAGAAGCACATAGAAACTCCAGACTTCAAAATGATATAGATTATGGCATTTATATCTATAATAATCCCATTTGATGGGTGATGTAATTCCATTTAGTGAATAAATAATCATTAAACATGTTACGCAATTCTAAAAAATATACAATTTTGTTTCATCAATGTGGGTTGTACTGACCTGTTCTTGGTAATTTAAAGATTATTATCCAAAATAATACTGAAATTAGAAAGAATAAACTTAATTGAAAATTACCAGTATTTTAAATAAAATGTCTAGATTTCATTCAAATTAACTATATTTTATCATACATAAGAAATCACTAAGTCTTATGTATATACATACATACATAAATTGTGTAAATGCATGTTTATAAATATATATCAACATATAATTTATAAAATATATATAAAGTTTTTTTTAAGTGTTGAAAATGACAAAATATCTTTAACAAATTCCTCTCAGTCAAATGAATGATTTCCCTTAGCAATGATTATAGTCACCTTCTACAGTCCTCCTACTTTGCCCGATTTTGGCCTCTTTTCATCTTCAAGGTCACGGACACTGACTCAAGTCCTTCTCACATTCCAAATCTCTCTGAAACTCCCTTCTTTTCTTTCTTTCTTTTTTTTTTTTTAAAGATTATTCATTTATTTATTTAGGAGAGAGAAAGAGAGAGTGAACAAATGCTGGAAAGTAGCAGGAAGGGGAGGGGAGAGGAAGAGGGGAAACTGACTCTCCGATGAGCACAGAACTGTGTTGAGACTCTACCTCCAGACCCCAGATCATGACCTGAGCCAAACTTAACTGACTGAGCCACCCAGAGGCCCCAAACCTCCTCTGTCTTATTTCCTATGCCCCAGGCCCGAGAAAGTCCTCTGATTTTAAAACTGCATGGGATTAGATTGTGCCTACTGGGACAATCCACAATCAGGTCCCTATCTTAAGTTCCACAGCCTTAATTACATCTGCAAAGCACCTTTTGTCATATAACATAAAATATTCACAGGTCCCCGGAATTAGAACATAGTTACATCGTTGGAGGGTCATTCTTCATATCAAAGTAATAGATTTATTTTACATTTATGTCTGTAGGGAATTTTTAGTAAATATAGAAAACCTAACTCTCCTATTGGAGGAAAAAAAACCTCTCTGATTTGTAGTTTTTGCCTATTTCTGTGATGTAAATAATGCCACTATGACAGGTTTCAAGATATGGATGTGGATTCCAACAATTCACAAAATTCTGAAAATTTAATCTAGCTGTCATGAACTGTTATGTTGTAAACTCCAACACACCACTTTGTGTTTGTAGAATTTATAAACAAAATTCTGAAATCTAATATCAAAATGGAGATTAGATAATAATGGTAGTAAAATGAGGAGGAGGAGGATGGCACAAGTTCTTTATATATATGTCAAAATGTGATCAAATAAAAAGAAAATGCATTTTCCTATAGCTTTTTGCTACTAGTGCAAATATATGTCCTAGCTAAAAATAACTGAAGATCATAACATAAAATATTTATTTCTTGCTAAATTTGTGATTAAATATACTATCTTCATTTTGTATATAAAGATTACAACGTCTGTATTATGTATTATGAATAATTGTTCAATTACATTAGAGATGCAGTTATGAACTGAGAGATAATCATTTATATAGCACACATTTTATTTAAAATTTTATTTTATTTTTAAAATTTAATATTCCAGGGTAATTTGATAATGAACTATGTAAACAGATCAGCAAATGAGCACCAAATTGAGTATGGGAAATATGAATGATAAATGTAAAGTTTTCCTTACCTACCCGTCTAATAGGTTGCCTGTAGAGAAGGGCCTGAATCACATTGTAGCAAACAAAGTGTCAGAATGGTTCTAAATACCCTGGAATCAGCTTTTTTATCACATATGTGCTATAAAAGTTATATCAACATTTTCATCGAAATTATAGTAGGCCTTTTAGATAGATAGAGCTAGGGATAGAACTATTTCACTTTTACTGTTGTCTGTTTTATTTCTTGTTACTAATAAAATTCAGGAGTCGCAAATATTATATGTATTAAACATCTAAACATTTTTTAATGAACTATGTGTAATGTATAAAAGTAAATAATCGACAGCACTTCAAGTATATGCATTGTATTGACAAAAGTAGAAAATCTAAGCTTGTTTACGCAACTATCTTTTATTTGAAAACTTCATCTGTGAAAGATATGGTGGCTAGAACATTATTTGTAAATGATATTTCAAGTTTGTCCTATAACAACCTACCAATCATATTTATTCATATTGTCACTGTTTCTGTTGTACTAATCTTTCCTCTAAGGAGCACATACAACTATTAACAGTAATATGGGATACGGTCATCAGACCATATTTGATTATAACCATGAACTTATTATTCCCTAAAATAATGTTTGTATGGATAGCCAAACAAAAATTCCAAATAATGTTATTTCTTTGCCTCATTTATTTGATTTCTTTCTTTAAAAAAAAAAAAGATTTTACTTATATATTTGACAGAGAGAGCACAAGCAGGGGGAGGGCACGGGGACAGGGAGAAGCAGGCTTCTGGTTTAGCAGAGAGTCCAATGCAGGGCTCAATCCTAGGACTCTGGGATTATGACCTGAGCGGAAGGCAGATGCGGAGCCACCCAGGCGCCCCTTATTTGATTTCTGATAAATGGTTATTTTGTCATTCTAAAGTCATAAACATTAAGAATATTATGAAAGACTGAATTAGCATTTGTATGTGTGGCAAATTCTTCTTGTACATATCATGAGAAATTAAGCTTCTGGGATAATTTTTCTCTACATATTATAATGAACATATCTGAGTATAATCAGTCAAATTCTCCTAGGGTGTGATTTCCTACCGAAGAGAAGGGTTCTGATGATTTGGGATGGCACATTGGCGTCGTGGAGTTAATGCAGCATCTCTGTGTGCTTAACTCATTCCCAGGGAGTAATTTTAGCCCTGGGAGGATTGTTTCATTTTTATCCTAACACAAATTTTGTGACATTTTCAAATTATTTTTTTTTATCTTAACTATTCCCTTGCCTGCTGTGGCAGATACATCCTTAGAAGTGAAAGTATCTATTCTTTCTCATAATGATTTGAAAATTTTACATCTATTGAAATAGTATTAGGTTTTCATTGTCAAGTCCACGGATTGTTAATTGTATGTCTTTGATCCTCTAGATTTTGTCACAGACTCTCTGTCACTTTTTTTTTTCTCTATCTGCTGGGCTCCATTATTGGCCACTGAGCAGGAGATCATCTGGGGGAATGTCTGGGCATAGACAGAGCAGGAAAGGACAACAGATATTAAGGAAACAGACCAGCAAATCTCATGGCAGAGCCAAAGAACTTTTTTTTTTAAAGATTTTATTTATTTATTCATGAGAGACAGAGAGAGATACACAAAGAAGAGAGATAGGCAGAGACACAGGCAGAGGGAGAAACAGGCTCCATGCAGGGAGCCCGAGGTGGGACTCGATCCCCGGGCTCCAGGATCAGGCTTCAGGCTGAAGGTGGCGCTAAATCGCTGAGCTCCCCGGGCTGCCCCAGTGCCAAAGAATTTTATTAGAAAAAGTCTATGCCTTCCGCCTTCCACTAGTCTTTCCCTACAATATCCCCTAAGACAAAATCCAAAATATTTTTTTTTTTTGGTAACACAAATTAGAAATTCTTAATATGTGTTTATTTGAAATACAGTTGCAACCCACTCATATTTTGGCAGGAAGTATTTGAATATTTAGCAATTTTCTGCTTGGACAGGAACAGTTTAAAAGTGACTAAAACTTTTGTATAGTGAATATGGCTATTTGTTCCTTGCAGCACACTCATGAAAGAAACATTAGTTTTCAGAGCTGAAACAGAAAAGAGTCATGGGGAAAAAAGGAGTTTGATATTTGTATGGGCAAATATTAGGAATAATGGTGACAACATCTCATATTTATGTAGTGCTTCTGCGAGGCCAACTCTGTACTCGGTGCTTATCATGAATTACTTAAGTAATTGTACTGCACTGCAAGGTAATATATTATTTCCAATTTCCTGGGGATGCTGCAAGAAAATCAGCACAAACTTGGTGGTGCCAAATAATAGAGAGTTACTGTCTTACAGTTCTGGAGGCCAGACTTGCAAAATCATGTTGTTAGCGTGGTCATGCTCCTTCTGACACTTGCAAGGAAGAACCCTCCTCACCTCCTCCTAGCTTCTGGTCATTCGCTGGCAATTCTTGGTGCTTTTTGGTTTGCAGCTACAGCACTTCTCTCCTTCCTTCCATGGTCACATGGCATTCTCCTTGTGTGCCTTTGGCTTCACGTGATGTTGCCTTCTTATTAGGACACAGATCATATGAGATCTTACCCCAGTATGACCTCATCTTAATTAATCTGTAATAGCCTTATTTACAAATAAAGTCACTTTCTGAGGTATTGGGGATTAGAACTTCATGTATCTTTTTAAGTAACATAATTTAACCTATGACAGTTATTAAATTACTCCAGAGTAATGATTTTCTAGGTGAATAAACTGAGGCTTCAAATGGTTAATTTCTCCAAAATATTACACCAAGTTTTCTTTTTTTAAGATTTATTTGTTTTTTAAAAATATTTTATTTTATTATTTAATTTTTTTAAGATGTATTTATTTATTCATGAGACACAGACTGAGAGAGAGGCAGAGACACAGCCAGAGAGAGAAGTAGGCTCCTTTCAGGGAGCCCGATGTGGGACTCGATCCTGGATCCCAGGATCGCGACCTGAGCCAAAGGCAGGTGCCCAACCATTGAGTCACCCAGGTGTCCCTTTTATATATATATAATTTATTTATTCATGAGAGACACAGAGAAAGAGAGGCAGAGACACAGGCAGAGGGAGGAGCAGGCTCCATGCAGGGAGCCCGATGTGGGACACGATCCTGGGTCTCCAGGATCAGGCCCTGGGTTGAAGGTGGCACTAAACCTCTGAGCCACTGGGGCTGCCCATATTTATTTATTTATTTATGAGAGAGAGGAAGAGGAAGAAAATCCTTATGCAGACTCCCCGCAGAGTACAGAGCCTGATCTCATGACCCTGATATTATGACCTGAGTCGAAATCAAGAGCTGCATGCTCAACTGACTGAGCCACCCCTTACACCAAATTTTTAAACCCCACTATTTTGTCAGCAAAATGCATGTGTTTTTATCTCTCTGCTACCTACTGATTAAGGCTATCATCCTGAAAACTGTTAATTTTCTGAAGAAATCTACAATACAGATTTAATAATCCTTTCATGATAAAAGCCAGGGACATTATTGAGAACTAGAACAAAGGAGAGCACATAGCACAATAAAAAGTAAGTATTGAAGCACCTGGGTGGCTCAGTGGTTGAGCCTCTGCCTTTGGCTCAGCGTGTGATCCCAGGGTCCTGGGATTGAGTCCTGCACTGGGCTCCTTGTGGGGAGTCTACTTCTCCCTCTGCCTGTGTCTCTGCCCCCTATCTGTGTCTCTCATGAATAAATGAATAAAATCTTTAAAAAAATAAGAAGACAAAGTGGTAAAAGACCAATCTGTCATGAGACCATAGTGTTTAATAAGGATCCCCTTCTGGGTAACCACAACAAGGAAACCTAAGAAATAGGATCATGAAAATAATGAGGGCTCATACTGTGTGCCTGAGATATAATGAGTAGCTTAGTGAATTACAGTGGGTAGAGGTCGGAAAGGATAGTATCAGAAGCAAGGTGATCAAGGAGAAAATAAAGTCTTGGAAAAAACCCATATAAAGAAATATAATAATTATGAGCTCAGATTAGTGGAACCAGGAGGACACGGAGTAGTGAAACAAATAGAGGATGAAGCACATAACTCATCTTTCCCAGCTCTGCAAATACAAAAATCTAGAGGTAACTGACATTGTAAAAAGTAACACCAATAGAATAATAGCAATAGATATGCAATAACATAGAAATGTAAACTGTAGTTGAGTGCCGCAGTAGGTTTCTTGCATATACCATTAGTCCAGAGATTTCCTGTTATCAAAAACCACATATCAGTTTTATAAAACTATAGGTTATACTTTTTATCAGCCCAATAAAAGTGACAAAACTAATTTTAGTGTCCAGAAGCAGAAACGGCATGTTATTCCTTATAAGTAGAATATTTCCTACATTTCTTACTGTGAAGGGTTGATGATTCAAAATGAATATGGTATTTTGACAGTCACAGATGTTTTAAAATAATGTTTGTAATGATTCATATTGTTTGGTCATAATATCTTTAACTTCTTTCTGAGGTCCTGAATTACTAAAACACATTCACATGTTGATACTAGAAACATCAGAATGAAGAAATGCTCAATCCACTACGTCATACTGATATTAGAGGATCAGCAGGAAGTAGCCAGGATTGGCAATGAAATCATTCATTCCCAGGTTCTTTATGGCTCCTGATTATGCATTATTCCTAATTTGTACTTTACTTTACCCAGGCATTTTTAACTGTTCTTGGAGTTATATTTGCACCAAAATATGGTTTTCAAATACTCTAGTTTGATTCTAAATTTTTTTTGCATCTATAAGCAATGAGGTAGCCTGGATGGTGATATACACTTATAAAAACCCTGTTCCTATCCATATTTCCACCCCCTACTTCATTTTCATTCTTCTCCTGTTCCAAGTTTGAAGTTCTCTACTATTAGTTCGCTAATAGCTGCAACCACATGGTCACCATGATTCTGCATCTCAGAACATAAAGATAACCAGTTTGAAAGCCATAGAAAATGAATTTTCCCTTTTATTCTCAAATGCAAGGATGACACCTTAATGTGCTTTTCAGTGTTTGGTGAAGTAATTCATTAAATTGCTGCTATTCAAACCCATTCAGGTACTAGCTGGCACCTATTGACAGCACTTGAAATCATCCTTTTCACTATACATTTCAGATAGTTGTTGTTATCAGGATGTGCAAGGGAAGATGTAGAATTTACTAAAAGGTATAATGAATAATAGTTACTGGTATCGCACCTTATTGTGATGCAGAGATTATGGTTGTTGGGTGAATATACTCATCCAATATTAACATAGTTGATGGTTTATCTAGGATGAGCATTTGAGGGCCTAGCACAGTGTCTAATTTTTGTATGTGGAGGACACAAGTGATAGCAAAAAATAAAATTCAAAAATAGTCAATTGGTTTTGAAATAATCATGTATAATATAACATCAAAGGAAAATATAAATAGCATCTGGAAATTGAATATAGGTAATTGGTTAAAGATATCATGCAAGAACTTCCATTTATGAACATCAGGTTTATCCTCCTACATGAAACAAAAAAAGAAAACCCTAATATATATATGAAACAGTTCTCATGGTATTGAACATCAGGCAACAAAGGCCAGTGATTCAGAAGGAACATAAATAAATAAGGGAATGAGCACTACTATTGCCCCAGATTACTCTCAAGAGAGTTTCCTGGCCATTTACCAGAGGGGAGACCAGATACAGCTTAGTGGTCTTCCTGAAATGTAAAGATGGAGCTGAAGGTGTAGGGAGAATAGATAGCTGGAGTACACGGAGAACTAAAGGGAGATAGGGAGATCAATTGTTTGATCAACAGATAGATTAATAATTAATTTGAATGTAAATAGAGTGAATGCTCCAATCAAAAGACATAGGATGAAAGAATGCATCAAAAAACAAGACCCATATCTTTGTACTGCCTAAAAGAGACTCATTTTAGATCTAAAGACACCTGTAGATTGAAAGTGAGGGAATGGAGAAACATCTATCATGCAAATGGATGTCAAAAGAAAGCTGGAGTAGCAATACTTATGTCAGACAGACTTTTAAAATAGAGACTGTAACAAGAAACAAAGTAGGACACTAAATAATAATGAGATAATCTAACAGGAAGATATAACAATATAATTATGATTCCAACATAGAAACACCCAAATATTACAGTTGAGACCTTAATAGTTAATAACAGTTAATAGTTAATAACAGCTAATAACAAAAATAAAGTTAAAAACTAAACAGTTAATAACAGTTAACAGTTAAAAACTTAATAAGAAAGATAAAGGAATGAATAGATAATAATACAATAATAGTAGGGGACTTTAAAAGACCACTTACAGCAATGGACAGACCATCTAAGCAAAAAATAAACAAGGAAACAATGGCTTTGAATGAATGACACCCTAGACTAGGTGCACTTAACAAATATATCCAGAACATTCCATCCTAAAACAGCAGAATACACATTCTTTTCAAGTATACATGTAAGATTCTTCAGAATAGATTACATATTAGCCCACAAAACCAGCCTCAAAAAATTCAAGATCGAACTCATACCATGCATCTTTTCTGACCACAATATTATGAAACTGAGGTCAACAACAAGAAAAAATCTGGAAAGACCACAAATACATAAAGATTAAGCATCATGCTATTAAACAATGTTGGGTCAACCAAAAAATAAAAGAACCAGAAATAAAAAAGCACATGAAAACAAATGAAAATGAACACACAAGAATTCAAAACCTTTGGGATGCAGCAAAAGTGGTTCTAGGAGGGAATTTTATAGCAATACAGGCTTACCTCAAGAAGCAAAAAAATCTCAAATGCACAATATGAAGCAGCTAGAAAAAGAACAGCAAACAAAACCTAAAACCATCAGAAGGAAGGAAACAATAAAGATTACAGCAAACATAGATGACACAGAAACTAAAAAAAAAAAAAAAAAAAAAAAAATAGAACACATCAATGGAACCAGGAACTGGTTCTTTGAAAAAAAAAAAAAAGGCCCCAATAAAACTAATAAACCTCTAGCCAGACTTATCAAGAAAAAAAGAGAAAAAAACTCAAGTAAATAAAATCACAAATGAGAGAGAAGAAATAATAAGCAACACCACTTAAATACAAATCATATTATGAAAAACTATATGCTAACAATTGGACAACTTAGAAGACATTGCAAATTACCAAAATTGAAACAGGAAGAAATAGAAAACTTGAACAGACCAATAATCAGCAAAGAAATTGAATCAGTAATCAAAAAAATCCCAAAAAACAAAAGTCCAGGATCAGAAAGCTTCACAGGCAAATTATACTAAACTTTTAAAAAGCAGAGTTAATACTATTCTTCTCAAACAATTCCAAGAAATTAAAAAGTAAGGAAAGCTTCTCATTTCATTCTATGAGGCCAGTGTTACCCTGATAAAACCAGGATAAAAACATTAAAAAAATCTGTTTTTCATAAAACCGATGAAAATGCCACTAAAAAAGAGAACTATAGGCCAATATCCCTGAACATAGATGCAAAAATTCTTTTATTCACATTAGCACTGGAAGTCCTAACCACAGCAATCAGACAACAAAAAATATATAAAAGGCATCCAAATCAGCAAGGAAGAAGCCAGACTGTCACTATTTACAGAGTACATGATACTCTACAGAGATAACGTAGAAGACTCCACCAAAAAAAAAAAAAAAAAAATACTAGAACTCATACATGATTTCAGTAAAGTCCTAGGATGCAATATCAATGTCAGAAATCTGTTGCATTTCTACACACCAGTAATGAAGCAGCAGAAGGAGAAATTAAGAAAACCATTCCATTTACAAATGCACTCCAAATTAAAAATATACCAAGGAATAAACCTAACTACAGATGTGAAAGACCTGTACCCTGAAAATTATATAACACTAATGAAAAAAAATTGGAGATGGCACAAAGAAATGGAAAGACAGTCCATGTTCGTGGATTCGAAGAACACTGTTAAAATCTCTATCCTATCCAAAGCAGTCTACACATGTAATGCAGTCCCTATCAAAATACCAACAGCATTTTTCATAGAACTAAAAGAAACAATCCTAAAATTTGTATGGAACCACAAAAGAACCTGAATAGCCAAAGCAATCTGGAAAAAGAAAAGCAAAGATGGAGGAATCACAATTCCAGACTTCAATTTATATTATAAAACTATAGTGACCAAAACAGTATGGAACTGGCACAAAAACAGATACATAGATCAATGGAACAGAGCAGAAAGCCCAGGAATAAACCCATAATTATATGGTCAATTAATCTTTGAAAGAGAAGGAAAGAATATCCAGTGGGGAAAAAGACAATCTCTTCAACAAATTTGTTGGGAAAACTGGGCAGCTACATGCAAAGGAATGAAATTTCACTACTTTCTTACATCACACACAAAAATAAATTCATAATTGATTGAAGACCTAAATGTGAATACTGAAACCATAAAAATCCTACTAGAGAATACAAGCAGTAATGTCTTTGATATCGGCCGTAACAAATTTTTGTAGATTTTCTCCAGAGAAAGGGAAACAAAAACAATACTAAACTATTGAGACCACACACACACACACACACACACACACACAATTTAATTTAATTTAAAAAAGCTTCTGCACAGTTAAGGAACAACCAAACAAAAAGGCAACCTGCTGAATAGGAGAAGATATTTGTAAATGACATATCCAATAAAGGGTTAGTATCCAAAATACATAAAGAACTTACAAAATTCAACACCAAAAATTCCCAAATAACCCAATTAAAAATGGGTAGAAAAGATTTCTCCAAAGAAGACATACAGATGCCAATAGACACATGAAAAGATGCTCAGCATCACTCATCATCAGGAAAATGCAAATCAAAATGACAATGAGATATCAACTCACACACTTGTCAGAATGGCTAAAATCAACAACATAAGAAACAACAGGTGTTGGAAAGGATGTGGAGAACGTGGACCCCTCCTGCACTGTTGGTGGGAATGCAAACTGGTGCAGCCACTGTGGAGAACAATATGGAGTTTCCTCAAAAAGTTAAAAATAGAGCTACCTTATGATCCAGCAATTGCACTACTAGGTATTAACCCAGAATACGAAAATACTAATCCAAGGGGTAAATGGCGGCATTATCTACAATAGCCAAATTATTAAAACAACCCAAATGTTCATCAGCTGATGAACAGATCAAAAAGAAATGTATATGCATACTCTATAAATACCTACAGTGCAATTCTAACTTGGTAGTAAGCTGAAAATATAAAATAAAAATATTGTGGGCATAAATTAAAATTCATTGCATGGGATCCCTGGGTGGTGCAGCGGTTTGGCGCCTGCCTTTGGCCCAGGGCGAGATCCTGGAGACCCGGGATCGAATCCCACGTCGGGCTCCTGGTGCATGGGGCCTGCTTCTCCCTCTGCCTATGTCTCTGCCTCTCTCTCTCTCTGTGACTATCATAAATAAATAAAAATTAAAAAAAAATAAAAAATAAATAAAATTAATTGCAGCCTTGTTTGTCAGTGAAAAACAAAAATACAAATCCATCAATGGTGAATGACAAATTGTAGAGAATCATAAAACAGAATGCTACTTAACACTAAAAGAAATTAACTATTAATATATGTAACAAAATGTGTGAATCAAAGTATTTATGACAAAGGTCAGAAAGAATAAATATGATTGCATTGTACCAATACTATATGCTAAACAAATTGTTTTTTAATGCTATGACAGGATTTAGAAAAACTGTTGTGAAAGATCATGGAGAACCTTCAGGATCCTGACCCTTGAGCTAAACTTTGCTAGTATAACCATTTTGGACAAAATAACAACATTCTTTTAATTGTTAGTGCTAGTAAACTAAGAGTCTCCCTAAAGGCTCATTATATCCACACCTAGTTGGTCACTAAATATTTTCTGTATTTGTCCTACACTTTCCTTATTCTAATTTTTACCTCATTGTGGTTCTCATCATTAGCTGCACAATGTTAAAGTATGTGGATTTGCTACCATCAACTATACAAATACTTAAAAGTAATTCTCTAGAACATGAATCTGATCTTGTTACTTTCTACTTAATCTTTGGAAAACCTTGCTAAGACTACAATATAAACCTGAGTATCAGGAAGGTATGTATGTATGTAAACAGTCATTTTAATATATAATTGCCCTTTTCCATTTTTATTTACTAACTTATTTTTTTAAGTCTTAAAAGATTTTATCTATTTTTGAGAGAGGGAGAGAGAGGGAGTGAGAGAGAGAGCAAGCTGGAGGAGGGGCAGAGGAGAAGCAGACTCCCTGCTGAACAGGGAGCCTGATGAGGACTCTGGGATCATGACCTGAGCTGAAGGCTGACACTTAGCTGACAGGGCCACCCAGACATCCCAGTATTCACCAACTTTTTAAAGAAATATTTATTGAGCAGCATGGTGGTCAGAATTCTCTGTGTCCTTGATGATATGCCATGTATAACCCAGCCCACCTTGAGCGTGGGGGGCGTCTGTGACTGTCCTGGCCAACAGAATACAGAAAAAGAGGAGGAATTTTACAGATTTAATTCAGGTTTCCAGTCCATTGGATCTGAGTTAATCAGAAGTGAGATAATTCTTCATGGGTAATGACTTAATCAAGTGAAGACCTTAAAAGAAAGACATGGTTCAGTTGGACTTAAGGAAACGAACTAGGGGTGGTGGAAGGGGAGGAGGGCAGGGGGTGGGGGTGAATGGGTGACGGGCACTGAGGGGGGCACTTGATGGGATGAGCACTGGGTGTTATTCTGTATGTTGGTAAATTGAACACCAATACAAAATAAATTTATTATAAAAATAAATAGTCAAAAAAATAAAGAAACAAATCACTATGATACTACAATCCTAAGACAATGAATTTTGCCAACAACCCAAATGTAACTGGAAGTGGATAATTTCCTATTTGACTCTCCAGGTGAAAATGCATCCCTGTCAACACTTTTGACTTCAGTCTTGTCAGAGCCTGAATAAAGAGCCCTGTTAAGATTTGCCCAGACTTATGACTTGCAAAAACTTTGAGATAATAAATGGAAGCTGTCTGAGCCAAATGAATATTTTGGTAATTTGTTATGGGAATAGGGAAACTCACCCAAGAAAGTACTCTGCTTCTTGTACTGTATTCTAGAGTCTATGGCCACAAAAGTAATAAGGAAAAAATGTTGGGATTATTTAAGGGGTTGCTACAGACAGCCACGGAGAGAAAAGAGGACCAGACATTAGATCTTGGGTCACTCCGACTTTAAGAATAGGTTGTGGTAGAAAACCTAAAAACAGAGAATTAAAAGTGGGAAAAAGTAGAAAATCCACCAGTAGTGAGTTGCTGAGGCACTAAGCAAACTAGCATAGTGTAGTGTTTCAGAATCTATATGAAGGTATGTTTTGTGAAGAAAAAGAGAGAAAGAAAGAGAGCACAACTACTTCAAATTCTGCTGAGATGTTGAGAGATCAGCAGTTTAATAATGTGGAAATTCTTAGTGACTAAAAATGGAGCTTTTAAAAGGAATGGATGAGGATTAAATCCTAATTGGATTGGATTCAAGAGGATAGAAGGACAGGGAAGGAGTTAGGGACCATAAAAAATGTACTAACAAGTGTTTCCATACTTATTAAATGCATTCACCCTAGTAAATTTTACTAGAAAGAATTATTGGAAAGATTCTTCTTTTTCTGTCATATAATGAATTCATTTCAAAGCTATAACGTGAGAAATCTACTACCTCATAATGTTATACATGCTTGATGTATCCTTCAAAATTGAAGGCAAACTGAAGAAAATTTCAGTTAAATAAAAACTAGAAGAATTTATTGCCAATACATCTGCACTACAAAAACATACTACATCATGTTCTTAGCTTGAAGAGAAATGACAAAAGATGAAATTCACGTCTTCAGGAAGTAATGAACAACAAAAATGAAAAATTTGAGAGTAAATATGACTGCTCATTTTTCTTCCTTTATATTTTTAAAGGTCATGTAACTCTTTAAAACAAAACTAGACAACTGCTTGAAGATTTATAGTGTATATAGATGTAAATATATGATAATGATACCACAAAGGGCAGAAGTGGGTCCATGAAACCATACTATTGCAAATTTTCCACATTTTTAATGAAATGGAATATTATAAACACTAGGTACACTGGGATAATTTAAAGCAACCTAGTCTAATCCTTAGTGCAAAATACTCTCACATTAAATAATAAACGGCTAACATATAGTTAAGGGATTAAACACACATTGAAAGAAGTTGTGATTAATACAAATAAACACAGGAAACTGAAGAAAAAAAAAGCTGATAACAAAATAGGAGGAAAAACAATAGAACAACAGCCTACTCCAATTAAATGAAGACTTTGTCAGAAGGCATTAAAAAACACAACTTTGCTAAGGAATGTCTCTGAAAGATAAATTTATAGTATAATAACAAAGATGTTTTGAAAGCTAAAATCCAGCTAGGATAGTTCAAGGTAAGGAACATTAATGGAAGTAACAGAAAACATTTAATAATGACAAAAGTATGCAACAAAATTATTTTAGTAGTAAATGTATTTTGCTAATTATAGCTTTAAAATACAAGATGCCATCAGATATCTATTTGGAGAAATTGAATTTCAACTCTAATCTCACTTTATACAAAAATAAACTCACGATAACATTAAATCTTAAACTATACAACTTTGGGTAGAGAAGATGAAAAAAACCTAACATTCATATAATAAATGAATAGGAATATAAATATATGCAATAAACTATAATATATTATAATTATCCATTTGCATTGTTATATTAGTATATAATATAGATATATAATTATATACTTAAGTCTTTACCAAAGGGAAACAAAAATACGTTTGTACAAAATGACTTGCACATGAATGTTCACAGAAGCTGAACTTGTAGCAGCTTGAGCTGGAAAATCTCAAATATTCAGGAGCAAATAACGAGAAAAAACAAATCGTGGTATGAAGAATAGCATACTGATAGATGACATAAATTAATTTTAATATATAATAGTATAATTAATACATACATATTTAGTGAAAAAACAAACAAGAAAGAATACTTTATATCATTACATTTTTATAAAGTTATAGAAAAAGCAAAACAAATGTATACTTAAAGAAAGCAACACTTTGTGGCATAGGGTCAATGGACATGGATGTGATTCATAGTAAAAGAGAACAAGAAAGCTTTTGTGATTATGAACATGTTCTGTACCTTGAATGAAACAGTGGTCATATGATATTTGTCCTATTTCATCAAACTGTATATTTAAGATGGCTCCATTTTATCATATATAAATTATATGGTAATAATTTGATTTACATAAACGTTATTGAGGGCAAAATTGATAGAACTAAATGGAGAGACAAGACAAACACACAATCACAGTTGGAGCTTTTAGTACCTCTTCCTTAGTAATTGATAGAAAATTAGCCCAAAAATTTCAGTAAGAATTTATACACACTGTACCTCTCCATCAACCACAGTGACCTGGTATTTATACTATAACCAACAACTGTAGGATTCACATATACATGAAATATAATGATGCTAAATATCATTCTGGGCACTAAAACACGTTAATAAATTTGAAGAGACTGAGATATTATAGAGTATACTTTCTTCACAAAATAACTGAACTAGTAAACTATATAATATATTCAGAAAAGGTCAAAGTATGTGGGAAAAAAAGCATGTGAAAATTATACAGCAACTTTAGACTGGGTCAAAGAAAAGCAAGGTGAATTAGAAAATGTTTTGGACTGAGATTATAAAAATAAAACAAATCACAATTCATGTAAAGAAGTTAAACCAGTTTTTGGAGATAAGTTTACAGACAAATTTTTAAGAGACATTAGTGATATGTATGCCTGCTTTAAACTAAGTAGTAAAGAAGGAATTACAGCAAAAATTAGAGAAAGGAAATAACATAGACGAGAGAATCCATGAAATAGAAAACAAAATAGACAACACTGCTAAGTGAAATGTCAGACATGGAAGGAAAAATACCACATGATCTTACTTATATGTGGAATCTAATAAAGCCGAACTCATATAAACAGATTGTAGATTGGTGGTTGCCAGGGTCTAGGGGATGGGGAAATGGGGAGATGTTGGCAAAGAGTACACAGGTTCAATTATGTGGGATGAATAAATTCTGGTGACCTAATATGCAGCATGGTGATAATAGTTACCTTAGGGACTATCATAGTAGTGTACATTTGAAAATTTTCTAAGATACAGATCTTAAATCTTTTTTTTTTTTAAGATTTTATTTATTTTTTCATAAGAGACACAGAGAGAGTGGCAGAGACACAGGCAGAGTGAAAAGCAGGCTCCGTGTAGGGAGCCCAGTGCAGAACTCGATCTCAGGACCCTGGGGTCATGACCAGAGTTGAAGGCAGACACTCAAGCACTGAGCCACCCAGATGCCCCTTAAATTAAATCTTCTTAATGCAGACACACGCACTTACACTCAGAAGGGTAACCACATAGAGGAGATGGATAAGTTTTTTAACTTGACTATAATGATCTTTTCATAACATATACATGTATACAAAAACATCAAGTGTACATGCATCTTAATATTGGACAATTTCTAAATGTCAAAGATACTTCAATAAATTCTTTAAAAAGGAAAATCAATAAGCCCAAAATGCTTATTTGAAAATATAATTGAAATTTTTTTTGAAAAATATAATTGAAATTAATAAAATCAAATAAGACTTATTAAGAATGAAAGTTTACAAACACACAATGCCAATATGAGAAAAGAAAGGAAACGATGTGGACTCTACAGACATAAAGTGGATAATAAAAGTATAATGCACAATTATTTGTCAATAAGCTAGACAACTTTAAAGAAATTGATAAATTACTTGAAAAGCATAACTTACCAAAGGCACATGGTAAATGCAATTTAAATTAAAAACTTAAAAAAAAGGGACACACACACAATAAATAAATAAATAAATAAATAAATAAATAAATAAATAAAGACAGTATAAAACAAAAATACCTAAATAACTCATAACTACTAAACAGACTATTTATTTATTTATTTATTTATTTATTTATTTATTTATTTAAGATTTTATGTATTTATTCATAAGAGACACTGAGAGAGACAGAGACATAGAGGAGCAGGTTCCCTGCAGGGAGCGTGATGCAGGACTCTATCCCAGGACCCCGGGGTAATGACCCAGACCAAAGGCAGGCACTCAATCCCTAAGCTATCCAGGTGTCCCTACAGACTATATTTAAAAGGAAAAAAGATACACACACACACACATACACACACACAAAATGAGCTAATAATTTTACTCAGGAATGGTATAGATATATAAAAAAAATAAGTAAAACCAGTTTTACATTCAGTCTTTGAGAACAAGCACTTAGTCTTTGTTTTCACAAAAATCCAAATTAAAATCTCTATGAGATTCCACCGTGCATCTACCAGAATGGCTAGGATTGGAAAGACTCCATCAAACTACACCTGGGCAAGGATGTAAAAGATTCAGAACATTCTTATCTTGTGGATGATACTGTAAAACATGGCAACCACGTTGGAAAAGTGCTTGAAAATGTCTTAAAAGATAAGCATAGACTTGCCCCGTGATCAAACAATTGTACGCCTAGATATTTTCCCAGTCACTTAAAACATGAGGCCATAAAAAGGCTTGCACCATAGTGACTTCAGCAGCGTTACTCATAACAGCTGCAAACAGGAAACAACTGAAATGCCCATGAAGAGAAGAAGTGGCATATATTAATTAAACGAAGTACTATTTAGCAGCAAAAGGAAATGATTTACTAATATGCACAGTGATACCATATTAATTCATCTCTAGGCAGAGAAACAAGACATGAAAGTGTACTTTCTGGATTATTCAGTTATATGAAATTCCATAATGGAAAAAACTCATTCATGGTGAAAATTTTTTTTTTAAATTTCCTCTATGTGGGAAGGATTTACTTTCTAGGATGATGGATAATCTTCTACTTTGTACACCAAACTCATCCTTATCAAAAGTCATCAAAGTACACACTTATAATGTGTGGGTTTACTACATGTAAACTTAAAAACTTAAAAACTTAAAACTTAAAAACTGTATTGAAAGTTAAAACCCTGGGGTCATGGACTTCTAGAGAAATCAGAGATAAATTTTGAATTCAATAAGTTGATGTACTCATTTTTTAAGTTCTCTATTTTAGGAATCTCTCAGTTACTACAGAAAATTGGAAGATATGTTAGGTACTAAACAATTTCATCTGATTTTAAAAACCTGGTTGATGCCAGAGTTTAGAAATAAATATAAATAGTGGGTTTTGTTTTCCCTTGTTACCTCTATTTTTGAAGCAGTCAAAAGGGACACATACCTAAAACCACATATATTACGCAGTCACAATTTTACACAGTGACGCAAAGCATTTATTTAAAAATATTTATTAATCATCAAATAATCCTTTTATGGATCATATAAAAGAATTTATTTTTCCAAATAATTAATGTATTAGAGTTAGCACATGTATGTATGCCGAACGTGCACTCACAAGCTGACTGCTAGCTACATCAAAAGGATTGACACACACACACAGATACACACATACTGATTGGAAATACATAAGCCCACTGTTTTCATTAGGTTTAGCACTGGGACTGAATAAAAAATTGACCAGTGAATCCTAGGAAAAGCCTCTACTATTATAGCACATATGAGGTTATCAGAGAGTTACACATTGTCAATATTGAAAACATCCACGAATTCTTTGGAGATTCAGTGTGAACTTGCTGCACTATAGTGTCAGTTAATGAGGTTTACTATAGGAAATTCTGGAACACTGGTATACAGAAAATGAGTGGTTAGTAAAACAGTAACTGAAATTTCCAATTTTACAAGACTCTGATAGTGACTCAGGTTTAAATTGTCTAAATTCCAGAAATGCATAGAGACTGCGACATTAAATAGTGCCTGGAAATTACTAGAAGGGAAAATTAGAGAAATGGTGGGAGCAGAGGAAAGCTTCTGTTTCAAACACCAATGCACATTTATCAGAAGGAAGGGAATACGCATATTCAGGATCACGGAACCATTGTATGGAATGATGGGGGAATGATGTTGAAATAATTGACAGAAACCAGCAATATGAGCCACAAAATTAAGCCCCGATGGAATTAACCTTACAATCCAATCAATAGTTCACTTCCTGAGGGATGGATGAAGAGATATTCTGTACAGTTTCAGGTTAGGCTTGATAGCTCTTTTTTTTTTTTAAGATTTTTTTTTTTATTCATGAGAGACAGAGAAAGAGAGAGAGAAAGAGAGACAGGCAGAGGGAGAAGCAGGCTCCATGCAGGGAGCCCGATGTGGGACTCGATCCCAGGACTCCAGGATCACGCCCTGGGCTGCAGGCAGGCGCTAAACTGCTGAGCCACCCAGGGATCCCAGGCTTGATAGCTTTATATAATGTGTTATGTATAGTGCGCACATATATTTAAGAGAAAATTCCGCAAACAAAATCAGAGATTGTGGTAAAAATTTCTGACAAAAGAAAATTAGTGGATCAGATTGATGTTGTATTGTGAAACAGCATGTCCCAGAAGCATATAATAGTCATTGATTTTTCCATATGTGCCTAATATTATTTTAATATTCACTGACTATTCAAAATGTGTTAGCACCTCTCATAAGAAACATGGTGACAAATAACAATTTTGAAGATCAATTTTGAACATAACTTCAGCAAGAGATGTTGGCTAAATGCCTTAAAGTGACAACTTAATGGTAGAAACAAAATAATGAAAAATGGTATTAATTACGTAATAATTCACGATTAGGCAGTTACGTAAAAATAAATTGCCAGTTGAGTTTCCTAACCGGAAATACACAACGACATTAGTACTTTATAGATTTTTTACAGAATATTGACAGAAAAAGTACGATGTGTTCCTTAATATTTTTCATCAATTCACTTATTGCTAGATGCTCGGTAAATTTTTAGATACCATGTTACTAATTTTATTTAAAAATATTTAACATATAGAAATAAAAGTATGATGTTTTAGGTAACTGTACTAGTACATAAAATAAAATTTTATGAACAGAGAATTCTCATAGTACCTTCAAAACCAACTATAAACACAACGAAAGCAACAAGTGTAACCACGATTGCATTCCAGATGAACCGTAAATGGACAGACAGCTGGAGGTACATTCAATTAGACATAATCTATCATATAAACTTAATTTGCTCATGAGCTTTATCCTTAAATGCTAAACGTGCACAGTTTAAGACCAGCAGGGCAAATCTGTGTATGGACAACCACTGAACCTATTTACTGAAGCAAAATATCTAAGTGTCTTGGCCTTTATTATCAGTTACCTGCAATTTCTTGGAAAATATGTCATTTGAATGATACATTTTCTTCCACTGAATTATTTCTTATCCTTTGTTAAGCTCTTTCTTCCAGCCTTCCGCTAAAATCAGAATCATCCTGTTCACGCACACATACTTGCCTTAAGTATGTGAGCAACAGCTGGGCATCCAGTTATTATAACCCATCTATTCTATTTGGAAAAATGAAAAATAAAATGAGGCAGATGAAAATTTATGAATTTCCCTCCCTTTTTAATTCCACTGTGCAGAGTTGTGTTGCTTTTACTCATTACAAAGAACTGCGAGTAAACCTGGTTGTTTGCCTTCTTGACTTTAAAAGTGTATTGTCGGGGTGCCTGGGTGGCTCAGGCAGTTGGGCGTTTAACTCTTGATTTCAGCTCCCGTTATGACCCTGGGGTCCTAGGATCAAGTCCCATGTTGGGCTCCACACTTAAGCACACTCAAGTCTGCTTGAGATTCTCTCCCCCTCCCTCTGCCCCTTCCCCTGCCCATGATCTCTGTCTCTAATATAAAGAAATAAATCTTTAAAAGTGTATTGTCAATATTCCTGCTTCACGGGAGTAGAGTCGTAGCTAGCTGACAATCCTCTCCTCTCCATTTTTTAAAATTCATATGTTGCTGGGATCCCTAGGTGGCTCAGCGGTTTAGCGCCTGCCTTCAGCCTAGGGAGTGATCCTGGGATCGCAGGATCGAGTCCCACATCGGGCTCCCTACATGGAGCCTGCTTCTCCCTCGGCCTCTGCCTCTGTCTCTGCTTCTCTCTGTCTCTGTCTCTCATGAATAAATAAGTAAAATCTTTTTAAAAAAGTTCCTATGCTGCTGAACTAGCATTGTTCTGAGTTATGCATATACATTAAATTATTTTGGAATGCATCTTGTCCTGATAACAGTGGCTAGTGTATCAGGAAATTGCTCTTACAGTTATATGCCAGTTATTTTTTTTCTTATCATAGCTTAATTAAGACATAACATACGTCTTCCCTCCTTCAGATTTGAATCTACTTTCCTTTTCTTTTTTTTTTTTTTGAATCTACTTTCATGTCTCCGTCTCTGCGTGAATTTCTTCCTTCTTCCTACTGTTATAATTCCATAGCCAGATTTTGACAGAGGTGGTTATGACTAAGCATTATGTCAGTTTATAAAGTACCTTTATAAAAATTGTATGATTTGGAAAATAATTTTTCTCTTACGACCCAGTATTTCTATACATATTTGGGGTATAATTAGATACCTCTCATAACAACTAGGTTCCTACTATCAAGTTAAAGGAGATAACTTTATTCTTCCGGGGTTTTTGTTTGTTTGTTTTGTTTTTCTTTAATTTTTGGAGCAGTTTTAGGCCTATAACTACATTTTTTAAAAATGCAGATATTTCCCAAGTACGCCTTGCTCCCACCCGTGCATAGTCTTCCCCATTATCAACATTACTCAACAGAGAGGTACAATTTTTACCAAGGATGAACCCATAGGGACACATCGTGATCCCTCAAAGTCCAAGGTTTGCCTTGTTTATTCTTAGTGTTGTACATTCTATGGATTTGAACAAACATATAATGAGATATATCCATTATTATAATATCATACAGAGTATTTTCACTGACCTAAAAATCATCTGTGCTGTCTCTTTCCCACCAAATCCTTTGCAACCACTGATCCTTGTACTGTCTTCATAGTTTTATCTTTTCCAGAATATCATATAGTTGGAATTATGTAGTATGCACTCTTCTCATAAGGCCTTTTTCTACTTAGTAATATGCAATTAAGCTTCTTTTCATGTCTTTCCATGGCTCAATAGCTCATTTCATTTTAGCAATGAGTAACATTTTACAGTCTGGGTGTAGTATTTACCCATTCACCTACCGAAGGACATCTTGGTTGCTTCCAAGTTTTGGCCATTCTTAATAAAGCAGCTATAAACAGCCATGTGCAGGTTTTTGTATGGACATAGGTCTTCAACTCCTTTGCATAAATGCCATGGAGCACAATTACTGGATCACATAGTAAAAGTAGGTTTCACTTTGGAAGAAACTGCCAAACTCTCTTCCAAAGTGGCTCTACCATTTTGCATTCCCACCAGCAAGGTATGATAGTTCCTGTTGCTCCATATCCTCACCAGCATTTGATGTTTTCAGTGTTTTGGATTTGGGCATTTTAAGAGGTGTGCAGTGGCATCTCATTATTTCAATTTGCATTTTTGTGATGACATAAGGTGTGGAGCATCTTCTCATATGTGTATTTGCTATCTGTATGTCTTCTTTGCCGAGTTATCTGTTAAGGTATTTGGCCCACTTTTTAATCTGGATATTTATTATCTTTTTTAACAGCTTTCATTTAAATTCTAGTTAGTTAAATACAGTGCAATATTAATTTCAGGTGTATAATATAGTGATTCAACACTTTCTTACATCCCTGGGTGCTCATCACAAGTGCCCTACTTAATCCCCATCATCCATTCAATCCATCCCCCCAACACTTCCACTCTGGTAACCATCAGTTTATTCTCTATAGCCAAGAGCCTGTTTCTTGATTTGCCTCTTTCTTTCTTCGCTATTTGTTGTCTTATCATTGAGTTTTAAGAGTTCTTTGTCTACTTTAGATAATAATCCTTTATCAGATGTATTTTTTGCAAATATTTTCTCAAGCCTGTGGCTTGTCCTATAATTTACTTGATATATTTATAAAATATTTGAAAAGATAATCATCAGTGAGGACTATTGGTATTTTTAGAAGTAATTATGATTTATATGAGGAGAAATAGAATTAAACAAAAACTGGTAAAACACGAATGAAATATGTGGGCTATTTCAAACATTACAAAAGAAAAAGGTCTGTACCAGGACTATAACTAAACTGATGTTGTAAGATAAAATATATCCTTCAAATTAATAACCACAACATAAAAGTATAAACTCAGTAGAATTAAACATGCAGAAGCTGAATTGGAAAACATATATATATATATATATATATATATATATATATAAAACTTTATATACATATAAATATTTAAAACATAATTTTAATTTAATTTTTTAATCTTAACAGAACAATACAAAAAAGGAACTTGAGTAAATGCATAAATGTAGAGAAATAGTAGGATACTGTTCTGTTTGAAAAAAATTAAGATAATATAAATATGTCAATTCTGAAATCAATTTGTAAATTTAATTTAATACTATTAATTCCCAACTTCTATTATTTACTTTATTTTTAAATTCCTTTTTAAAAATGACTTTAGGGCAGCCCGCGTAGCTCAGCGGTTTAGCGCCGCCTTCAGCCCAGGGCGTGATCCTGGAGACCCTGGATCGAGTCCCACGTCTGGCTCCCTGCATGGAGCCTGCTTCTCCCTCTGCCTGTGTCTCTGCCTCTCTCTCTCTCTCTCTTTCTCTCTTTCTCTCTCTCTCTCTCTCTCTCTCGGTGTGTCTCTCATGGGTAAATAAATAAAATCTTTAAAATAAATAAATAAATAGACTTTAGACTCAAAATAAATGGCAAAAATACTAGAGAGTTTGTTTGTACTCTTTATCTTCCCCAGTGGTATTATCATAAAAAGACATCACATTATCAAAACCAGGAATTTAACATTTTGAAACTATTAACAAAGCTAGACACCTTATTCAGATTTTACCAGGTTTACTTGTATTCTTTTATTCTGTATCATTATATGAAATTTCACGTGTATAGATTTATGCATATTCGTCAGATTACAAAACTGTTTAATAATCACAAATAAACTCCCTTTGCCCTCCTTTGATAGCCCTATCTGTGGCCAACCTTAAGCTTTGTCAAATACTAACTAATCTGTTCTCTATAATTTCAAACATTGAAAAAAATTTACAGAACAGAAACAAAGCAACATGTAACTTTCTCAGAGTGGTATTTTTGCTCCATATAACATCTTTGAAATGCACAAAAGTATTGCATGAATGATTATTTTGTTCCTTCTTATTGGTGAATTCGGCTGAGTTCTATTCCATTATATGGATATATAACAATTTATTTACCTGTTGGAGAAAATTTATTTAGAGGTTTTTTGTTTTTTTGTTTTCTTGGCTAACATACAAATTTTCATTCCTCTAGGATAAACATCCATGAAATTGCTGTAGAGTACATCTTTAACTTTACAAGAAACTGCCAGACTGTCTTCCAGAGTGACTGTACTATTTTACATTCCCATCACCACTGTGGGAAGAATACAAGCATTCGACAACCCCTCTATGCTTTCTCGCTCCTCAATACTGTATTTCTGAGATATGTGCATGTGGCTTTATTTCCATGTTTGATGATTCCAAATGCATACCGTAGTATTCCATGGGAGCGTCCACCATATTTTACTTATCAGCTGTCAAGAGATGGTCTCTTAACTCCCTTGGTCTCTTTACTACAACATTACACACACTCTGTAAAATATGAGTGTAAATTCCAATGATAGAGAATCTAGTAATGAGATCACAGGATATGTATAACATAGTGAAATTACCTCTTTCTTTGTATTTCTTAAATATAAAGAAATTATATTTCTTTCCAAAATAGTTATTGTATATACTTCACCAGGAATGTGTTCCTATTTTTCATTTCCTAACCAAAATGTTCATTATCTAATTTTTGCCATGCTAATTCTTATAAATTAACATTTTTTTTAAAATTTGAGCATCTCTGATTGCTAGCGGGTTTGAGCACCTCTTCATTATAACTTACTTATACTTCAGATTCCCTCTTTAGTGATTTTTGCATTTTCATATGTTGATATATTTCTCTTGGGATTTATTTTTTGTTTTAAAATAT
Source organism: Canis lupus baileyi (assembly GCF_048164855.1). Lineage (NCBI taxonomy): Eukaryota > Metazoa > Chordata > Mammalia > Carnivora > Canidae > Canis > Canis lupus. The sequence goes on along the minus strand of NC_132872.1, from coordinate 27,981,428 downwards.
TTCTTGAAATATTTTATTATCCTCTATCTATTTTAGACATTGCAAGTATTTTATCCAGCATATCACCTCTCTACAATTTCCTTCATTGTAAACAAATTGGTATGTGATCAAATCAATTGTCTTTTCATGCAGTGAAAAAGAACATTTTTGATATTAATCAGTATGTTTTTCCACAACTTAACTACAAAGCATTCTTTCTGTCTGCATAATTGGGGCTTATAAAAGGAACATAATTAGTGAAAGGAAATCACTTTCTGAAACTCTAAGCTTTTTTGATACTATAAGCTCTGCCTTTAGAAGGACTAATAAATATTGGACTGTCCATTTAAAATGATTTTGACACTATACTTCATTACACTTCTTTTCCATTCTCAATCATTTTTATAGAGCATGGAAATTGAAATCACATTATCTTACTCTTATTTTCATGTCTGATTTTAAAGTGTGAAATAATGTCCTTAAAACTTTACAGCACATGTCTTATATTGTGAAAAGTTAACTTGAGACCAACAGGAAAAATGCCATTTCTTTTCTTTTCGGCAAATAGCCTTTCCCCATAATGATTCTGACCCAAGATGACACACTGCATGGTATCCTGTGATACAAAAGCAAAGTTGCCTATAATTTAAAATATAATACAAAAATTTATTCTCTAAAAAATGGAGGGGGGGCTTCATAAACACTGGTGATACATAGCTTGGAGAGATAGAAAGGGAAAAAAACAGGTAGATAGGTAAATAAGGCAAGACTTTTAGTTTTTGTTTCCATTTTTAAAATATTTGGAAAAAATCTTCCCTACAGAGAACATCCCAGGGCTATAGTAAGTTTAAGGCACGGAAACAAAAGAAGAAAGGCAACTACTATATATAGTCTTCAGGATGTTTTTCAACATTCCACAGGAATCACAAATGTTTCATTCACAAATATGCCTTCGTATATCAGAATGTTCATATTAGTCCTTTTACACCCTATAGTAAAAACAGTTCAAAATAATAAATGCAGGACTCAAATAAATAAATAAATAAATAAATAAATAAATAAATAAATGCAGGACTCACCTCAATTCCTGACTCTCCTCTGGCATGTTCACAAGGATCATATTTGCCAACTACTCATGAGAAGCATAATGGGAAATATTACATCAGGGCTTACAGCAACTGGCCTGAATTTCATAATGGCACATCGTACTTATATCTTCTTGTTGGATAATCACTTTATCATTATTGTACGGCCTTCTTTGTCTTTCATTAACATTCTTTGTTTTAAAGTCCATTTTGTCTGATATAAATATTGCTACCCCAGCTTTCTTTTCTTTTTCCATTTGCATGGAATGTATTTTTCCATTCCATCCCTCTCTCTCTCTTTTTTTTTAATGTATCTGTTTATTTTAGCTGGGAGCAGGAGCAGGAGCAAGGGAGGGGCAGAGGGAGAGGAAGGGAGAGAAGCAGGCTCTGTGCTGATCCTGGAGCCTATCATGAGCCAATTTCAAGACCCTAAGATCATGACTTGAGTTCAGATCAAGAGTTGGGCACTTAACTGACTGAGCCACCCAGGTGCCCCTCATTCCATCGCTTTCAATCTACATTTTTTTTTTTTTTTGAAATCTGAAATGAGTTTCTCGTGAGCAGCTTTAGTGGGTCTTGTTTTTTTTTAATTCATTTGGGTACCCTATGCCTTGTGATCAGAGAACTTACTCTATGACATTTTTGTTTTTAAAGAACAGGGTGTTGCTTTATTTTTATTTTTTAAAGACTTTATTTATCTTTTTAAATATTTTATTTATTTATTCATGAGAGACACAGAGAGAGGGGCAGAGACACAGGCAGAGGGAGAAGCAGGCTCTCTGTGGGGAGACTGATGTGGGACTTGATCCCAGGACTCTGGAAACACACCCTGGGCTGAAGGCAGACGCTCAACTGTTGAGCCACCCAGGCGTCCCAACTCTATGACATTTAAAGTACTTATTGATAAGTACTCACATGTCATTTTGTTGTTTTCTGGTTGTTTTTGTAGTTCTTCCCTATTCCTTTCTTCTTCTCTTTCACTCTTCCCTTGTGATTTGATAACTTCCTTTAGTGTTGCCTTATATTCTCTTTTCTTTATTTTTTGTGTATCTATTACAGGTTTTTGGCTTGTGGTTCCCATGAGGTTCTTGTATAACATCCTATGTATAAAACCTAAATTCAAAGTTGATAGTGGCCTCAATTCAAAGATATTCTAAAAGCACTACATTTTTACTACCCTCATCTATGTTTTATATATATGATTTAGTATTTTACATCTTTTAATTTTGTGTATCTCTTAACCAATATTTGTATATATAATTAATTTTAACACTTCGCCTTTTAGCCTTAATAATAACTTTATTATAACTATAAGTGATTGATCTGCTAACTTAAGTGTGTCCATTTCTTTGAGATTGCTCAGTTTGTTGGCATATAATTTTTCATAATATTCTCTTATAATTGTTTGTATTTCTATGGTGTTGGTTGTGATCTCTCCTCTCATTTGTTATTTTACTTATTTGGGTCCTTTCTCTTTTTGTTAAGTCTCGCTAGGGGTTTATCAATTTTATTAAGTCTTTAAAAAAATCAGCTCTTAGTTTCATTAGCCTGTTCTACTGTTTTGTTTGTTTCTTTGTTTCTATTCCATTTACTTCTGCTCTAATCTTCATTATTTCCCTCCTTTGACTGGCTTTGCACTTCATTTGCTGTTCCTTTTCTACCTTTTTTTAGGTTTAAGGTTAAGTTGTGTATTTGAGATTTTTCTTTTGTTTCTTGAAGTTGCTCTGTATTGCTAAATACCTCCTTCTTTATGATGGCTTTTGCTTCATCCCAAAGGGTTTGGACCCTGGTGTTTTCATTTTCATTTGCTTCCACGCATTTTTTTAAATTCCTTCTTTAATTTCTTGGTTAACTCATTCATTTTTTGATAAGATGTTCTTTAACTTCCATGTATTTGTGTCTTTCCAAATTTTTTCTTGTGATTGAATTTAAGTTTCATGGTGTTGTGGTTAGAAAATATTCATGGTAGGATCTCAATCCTTTCATACTTTTTAAGACTTTATTTATTTATTCATGAGAGACACACACACACAGAGAGAGAGAGAGAGAGGCAGAGACACAGGGAGAGGGAGAAGCAGGCTCCATGCAGGGAGCCTGACGTAGGACTCAATCCTGGGTCTCCAGGATCACGTCCTGGGCTGAAGGCAGCACTAAACCACTGAGCCACCAGGGCTGCCCCAGTACTTGTTGAGGGCTGATTTGTGACCCCGTATGTATCTATTCTGGAGAATGTTCCATGTGTACTAGAAAAGAATATGTATTCTGTTGCTTTAGGATGAAATGTGAATTAGGATGAATATATCTTAAGTCCATCTGGTCCAGTGTATCATTCAAAGCCATTGCTTCCTTAGTAATTTTGCATGTGAAAAATCTTTGTTTTGTTAGTTCCCTGAAATTTTAGAGTTTGTTGTGGTAGCTATCATTAATTACCCTAATTATATGACCATTATAAATATCAATCACTTACTGAGCATTTTTATCATAAACAGTGTCCATATCAGATTATATCCTTTCAATATCACCATGAAAATTATCCTCTGCATTTGTAATCCTTGGATATTATTACCAATGTGAACTTTACACTTCATTGGAATAGAGTTCCTCTCAATTGTAACAATATCCAGTTATTGATCTCTTTGAGATCTTACGTGACATTTTTTATCAAATTTGTGATATTATTTTTGCTTCTATATACCATGTATACCAAGGATATTTCATTAAAATTCACAAAAAGATATAAAAGCAATTATGAATTAAGGATAGGAAAATGTCATTAACAAAATCTCTAGCCCCTGGGAGGGCCTGGATAGCTCATTGGGATAGGCATCTGCCTTGGCCCAGGTCGTGATCTCAGGGTCCTGAGATGGAGACCCACGGTGGGCTCCCTGTTCATGAGGAGTCTGCTTCTCTGTCTCTCTCTGCCACTCCACCCTACTTGTGCATTCTCTCTCTGAAAAAAAAAAAAAAAAAAAATCTTAAAAAAACCCCAGAAAAACAAAAAACACGAAACCAAAAAATCTCTAGCCCCTTGAAAAGCAACATTTGCTCACTATTTCAAGTATTTTTGTTGTTGTTGTTAAATTCTGCTGTAAGGCGAAATAAATCCATTTCGCTCAATAAATAATCATTGACTAGAAACAGTATGTAACTTATTGGTACCCAATGTGTTACCCTGGGTAACAAACATGTCTGTGATACCATTTCCTTTTTTTTTTTTTTCCATTTTTTTCCTTTTTTTTCCCCCTGTGATACCATTTCAATACTAACAATATCCACTCTTTTTTTTTTTTTTTTTTTTTTTTTTTTTTTTTTTTTTTTAATATCCACTCTTTAGTTCATGAGACAAACAAGAAAACTACAAATTGGTTATATAATGTGATATGTAAACCCATTTCTCAGGACACACAAACTCACACCTCAAGACCCAACTGTGTCTAGTTGGCTAGATAAAATAGACATTAAAATTCAATTTCAATACAAGCTAAAATGTTACTCTCTGTGATAGGTGGCAGGGGGAATGGGTTATGAATGATCAAATAAAAACTATGGATAAAAAGTTCTTAGAGAATTGTTGCTTATTTGGGGAAGGACAGATCATCGATTCATTAGCTTAGAGAGGAATATCTGCTTTAAGCTTTGTAATAGGGTCACATGGGTGGCTCAGCTGGTTAAGCGTCTGCCTTCAGCTCAGGTCATGAACCCAGGGCCCTGGGATTGAGCTCCACATTAGGCTCCCTGCTCAGTGGGGAGTCTGCTTCTCCCCCTTTCCACCCCTTGCCTCTGCTTGTGCTCTCTCTCAAATAAATAAATATCTTTAAAAAATTAAAAAATTAGAAATTTGTAATATAAATATTTATGTAACTTTAAATATCTATTACTGATTATTGAAGTAGTGTATCCCTCTAATACCCTGGAAGATGTAGCAACAGTTACCAGCCCAACTAAAAACAGGTACTCTCTGTGTGTTTTCACGAGTTTTGGTGTTAATACTTATTTACAGTAAGAAAGACTCAAAATCAATGGTACTTTCTCTTCAAAGGATTTTATTTCTCTTATAAATAGAAAAAAATGTAATAAATGAAAAACTCTTTGCCTCCTAGAGTAGTGTGAAAAAGCATATGAATAATTCATTATCCCCAACATGTAATTGATTTGAAAACCAAAATAGCACAATTAGATGACTTTAAAAAACTTGATTTTATTAATTGAAATGGGCATTTTTTCTAAGTTCTTTTTGTTCTACAATTGCTTCTTTGCTCTGTATAAATATGCATAATATTGAAAACGTAAGATTGATTTACATAATTTTAAATTAAATTATACTAATTGAGCTTTTTCAAATGTAAGTCAAATTTCATTTTAATCTGAAGCTTAAAAAGTAAAATTTTCTTGTGATAGCTACAAATAATAAAAAATTGTCACATTTATAAAATAGTACAGTGAATAACCCACTTTTAATAACACATGAAAAATAGTCCAAAAGTTAATTGATTATAGATTAGAAAGTTATAATAAGCAAGGAAATTCCTCTTTTTTTGCCTGTTTCAGTTGAACTATGGAATAAAGAAAAATCAAAGGATTTTCAAACTTTTTGATATTAGATATCACAAGCTATTTATTGTACCATCCATTATTTTAAAATGGTTGGTGAAAAATAGAAGGAAATGACAAGATCCATTTTATTATTTTATTTAATAATATTTAGATCTCAGTCATGAAATGTCCTAGAAAAATAGTCACACCATCGCTAAATTTTCTGAAGAATTCTGCAATGTGTATGTCCTTAGATTTTTGGTTGCAAAAGTCATGAAGGAGAGAAAAAAATTGTTTCCTAGTTAAATAATTTTTAAAATAATTTTAAACCAGATGCATATCATAACTCTGAAAGAGATTCCCAAAACATATTAGGTATTAAAGGTAAGGGCAAGACCTGTAGAAAAGTACCTGCTTAGGTATTTTCAAACCTAGCTAATAGAGACAGGAAGACAGAGAGAGAAAAAAAAAAGAAAAGAAAACTTGCTTTGAGAACTTCCAGTTGTTACAGAGCAGGTTTTCAAGTTCTTTTTTTTTTAATTTAGTTTTTATTAGTGTTCAATTTACTAACATACAGAATAACCCCCAGTGCCCGTCACCCATTCACTCCCACCCCCTGCCCTTCTCCCCTTCCACCACCCCTAGTTCGTTTCCCAGAGTTAGGAGTCTTTACGTTCTGTCTCCCTTTCTGATATTTCCCACACATTTCTTCTCCCTTCCCTTATATTCCCTTTCACTATTATTTATATTCCCCAAATGAATGAGAACATATAATGTTTGTCCTTCACCGACTGACTTACTTCACTCAGCTTTTTTTTTTTTTTAATTTATTTATGATAGTTACAGAGAGAGAGAGAGAGAGAGAGAGGCAGAGACATAGGCAGAGGGAGAAGCAGGCTCCATGCACCGGGATTCTGATGTGGGATTCGATCCCGGGTCTCCAGGATCGTGCCCTGAGCCAAAGGCAGTTGCTAAACCACTGCGCCACCCAGGGATCCCGGTTTTCAAGTTCTTTCTAAACAATCTTTGGAAAACATAGTGACTTAAAACAAAAAATGTTGTCTAACAGTTCTAGAGTTCTGGAGGTCAGAGGACTAGTATTCTTACTGGCTGAAATCAAAGTTTTTTAAAAGGACTACATTCTCTCTAGGGATTCTAAGGGGAGAAGTGAGGTCCTTGTTTTTCCATCTTCTAGAGGCTGCCTGGATTCATTGGCTTTGTGGCTTGTGGTTAATTATATGTGCTAATTTGGCTGGGCAGCTGGGCCCAGATATTTGATCAAGCCTTATTCTGAATATTCCTGCAACCACTCCAACACTCTCTGTGCTAGACCCATGGAATAAACACATTTATATATTAATAGAACCTATTAGAAATGTTGAATTGATAAAGGAGATTGATTTAAAGGCAATCAAATAGATACCATGGCAACTATTATAGCTATTAAAATACTAGATATAAAATAACTGCCTAGTTAAACCAGAACCCCAGATATAAATGACAACTCTCTTTAAAATGAGATATTTATTTTAAAATACATTTTTTGCATCTGATTTAATTTACAGAATTACATCAAATTGGAATGTATAGTCGGTGAACAGCATCCTTCATAGAAATAAAACATATGTTACCAGTAGCAGTTGTATGATGAAGCTTCATTATTCAGCTCAAAAATGTTGAAGCTATAATCATTAAACATATGTCAGAGATACAGAAAGATAGCAGCTCTAGTAAGACAGAATTAAGATGGTAGAGTAGAATATAAAAGATCTTTCAGAGGCTCAAAGAGAACTAGAAATCTAATTATAATCATGTTTTATCATTAGATATTTAGGATTACCTTCATATCATTTAATTAGAACAAATGAGTAATTGCCAGAGTCACTTTACAAAGGGCTATTTAAGACAATTTTTTTAATAGGAAAGTTTATGATTTATTCAAATGGAAGCTACTGCTTCTACCCAGAAACTGATTATACGACCAGAAATAACAAAGAATTCACTTTTTGGGACACCTGGGTGGCTAAGTGGTTGAGCGTCTGCCTTTGGCTCAGGGCTTGATCCCCAGGTCCTGGGAATGAGTCCCGCATCAGGCTCCCTATGGGGAGCCTGCCTTTCCCCACTGCCCATGTCTCTGCCTCTGTGTCCCTCATGAATGAGTAAATAAAATCTTAAACAAACAAACAAACAGTGACTTTCCTCTTTGGTTGCTGTTCCCTAGATACAAAAAACCCAAAGGGTCCAGAGGGAAGGTATAGACAATTGTTTGATGAGACTCTTGCATTTCCTCTGACAAAACTGTGCTCCCTTTGGGGTAAAGGATTCAAATCTTGCAGTGCAGAAACTTCAATCATAAAATTTCCTGGTAAGTCATTAGAGGTGATAACAACAGGGGATGCTCTTTTTCTCCATGCCTAGCTTCTCAGACTTCTGTATTCTTCCTTGAAGAAACAATACAAAATAAATATTTCTGTTCAATGCATATTATGCATCCTAGATGATGAATGCTATTCTCACATAACATTTCCTTAGGGCTCATGAGGCAAATGTGTCTTCAGGACGCCAGCAGCTTCTGGTTGGTGCAATAGGTAATAGATACTGGATCTTGTGGACATGGCTTCACTCCCACAACATCTTTGATTTAATGTGACCATTGGTCTCATCCTGGGGGATCCTATGTCAGTAGATTAAATGCTCCATAAGCTCATTGATATAGGTACCAGCCAGTGCTTTGCTGAAAAGAACAGCAAACTCATATTCAAATACATGTCTCTGCATATGAGAACAAATTTCTGACTCAACCAGTTTGGAAGAGTAATAAATTTGCCACTAAGCATCCAGTAGGTTTCCTGTAAGAATGATGGAATTTGGGGTTTCCTTGTTGGAGTCTATTGCTAGAAGTTTGAATCATCTTTTGCAAGTGTGGGTTCATTCAGGGTCTCTGTCCCTATGACTATGGCCACTTCTAGTGTAACTTTTCACACCAGCACTGGCCTGGCCATTGACAGAGCCTGCCCAATACTAACTTGCCATGTAATTTTGTTTAGTTGAGAATTTTGTGCCTTTTCCATGGTGAAAGATCTCTGGTGTTCAATAACATGACAGAAAGTTCTGCATACTTCATGATTACTTTATTATCTCTATCCACATGCATCCACCTCAGAATATTTTCCCTCCCATCTTCCCACCTTTTTTTTTTTTTTTTTTTTTTTCCAAGTCCTTGACCAGCTATCCAGGAGATTTGTCTCTATTCTTGAAACTGTTTACATTCTAACCCTGATTGATTGTTTTTCACAAAATTAAAAAGCCAAGTGCACTGCCCAATTTCCTTAGATATTGACTCTCAAGCTCACCCTTGAGAGTGCTATAGCTGCTGTTCATTTTTTTATGTGCACCCATACAATGACTGACCCATCTATAAACTAAGCTCAGGAATTTTTCTCCTTATTCAGGAGGCTGGATGGAATTTTTCATCAGGTAGGGGTGTGAGTTGACAGAGGACACTGGTATACCCCTTGAGAGACTTCAGAGTTATGCTATTTTGTAGGTAAAATAAAGGTGCAACAACTTTATATTTACTTACAAGAAGATATCCCAGCACACTCCTGATCAACTGTATTCTTAAATAGTTTTCAATCAGGTTCTTGGATCTTCACAGGGTTTATGCCCCACACTCTGGAATGTGGATATCTTATCAAATCTTCCAGTGTGTTACTCATATCATGCTTATAAAATTCAACCAAAATAATAACATCAATGTAATAAATCAATGTGATGTTTTGCAGTATGTCCAAGGCATCCAGGTGTCCTCTGACTATAATGTGATAGAAAGCAGAAGAATTGACGTGACTATAAAACTAAATGAATAAAATATTCTTATCATATAAATGCACACTATTTCTGACCTTTTTTGATTGAAGTAGAAAATATCATATTCACTAAATCAATGGCCAAAAGCTATGTCCTTGGGCTATATTAAATTGATCTAGCAAAAATACTATGTTGACTTCTTGGCTGTTTCTGCAATGGTCTACAGTTATCTAACATAATCTGTTTTCTACAGGAGTTTAATTACTGAATTACATGGGAACACATAGGAGACTGATCACCATCTTTGTATTCTTTAGGTCGATTAAGTGACACTAATATCCCTAGAGTCCTGACATGTGGTCTTATTTCTTACCTACTATCTTAGTGGGAGAAAGAATTAGTTTCACAGTTTTTCAGTTTGCTCTTCCTTCTTGATAGTGCCTGTCCTACAGATCAGGAATGTAGAAGTTATGCAAACTACCAATTACATCAATTCCAATAATATATTTGAGGACCAGGAAAATGACTACAGTTGGATTAAGAGACTATGTTAGTTTCACAGAAGACTTAATTTATTATTAGTCTTCTCTGAGCTACAACATGAGAAGATGGTCACATCGACCCTTCAGATCTCCGGTATCAGTGACAATCGGGTACTTCTGCCCAAAGTTCTTGAAAATGTTTGGTTATTCTCCATTCCCCAGAGCAGAGTTACCCATACAAATTGCCACAGTGTCCTTTGAAGAAGTACTTGATAAATTCATTCCCTTGGAATTACAGAGTCCTGCTTCCTGAAGATGTAGCCACTTCTGCAGTCCATGGATTCCAGGTCTGATCTCATGCTCAGGTCTGAAAACTGGGATGGAGATCATGAATCTTTACTTAGATGATTGTTTTGAGGCTTCTGGATATCTGTCGCTGACTTTTTCCTGTGGTACAGCTATTTGCTTATTTACTTGTAGATTGGAGATGGTTCTACTAACAATCTCCTTAACTCCATGTGAGTCACGTCCTCTTGGCCACTACTTCACACTTGCTAGTTTTTATGATACTACAATCCACTGGCTTGTGACAGTTAAGTGTTGTAATCTGTTCCCTACTATTTTAAGGTCTTATAATTCCCATTTCAATCAAAAAAACTCTGTAACAACTTCTCTTCCTGTCAGCCTTGGCCTTACAGAAGAAAAAATACCACTGAATTAATTAGAAATACTGTTTCCCTTTCACCAGCACATTCATTATAAACTTGTTAAATGGTGTTTGTGGTCTGGTCTTTCCCTTAAAGCACAATCTTTTGGTGGGTTTTCCAAAATACATAGGATACTGACATGGCTGAGCCTTATAATCCTTTTGTCATTGTTTACCCTGGGATTTCTAGCATCTCAACCTCACTTAGCATGGAACATTGCCTATTCCATGTTCCAGTATCCATTCTATTAATGGATGCTGTATCTACTTGATTTGAGGCCAGCGACACAGAAAGACCATGTACCCTTCTCAAGAGCCATCCATTACTTCATAATTTAAGTCTCATTTTAGAAATAAGTAATCATACCAAAAATCTACAATTCATATATATATTAATTAACTCTATTAAATATATATATATATATATATATGAATTCTATGAAAATAAATCTTAATTAAGATACATAGAATGCAGGGGTGCCTGGGTGGCTCAATCAGTTAAGTATCCCACTCTCGATCTCAGCACAGGTCTTGATCTCAGAGGTTGTGAGCTCAAGCCCTGCATTAGTCTCCACACCCAGTGTGGAGCCTACATAAAATATAAATAAGTAAATAAACATGTGAAAAAATATATAGAATGCATTGCCCACATGTTTTATGAAATATGTTTATGTTATATACGTGTACATGCTTGTATATGTGTGGGTAGATACATGGAGAGATAAAAAATAGAAAATAGAAACCTCTCAAAATACTTGAGTTGATATGAACTTCCATATACTAATTTCTAACAGTAAAATAATATATAAATAAGTCCAGCAGTGGGCACTTAGCTTATATTGTTATTTTTCTTTTCTTGAAATAAACTGTTCTATTAAGCAAACAGAGTTGTTCTGTTATAAAAGAAATACCGAATATTTATTTGCCTGTGAAAGTGTGGATCGAGAGAGCAATGAATAGAAACTATTGCTATCCATTTAGTCACCAGTATTTTAAGTCAAACTCCTGTGTGCTAAAATGATGAAGTGTCTGGCACATAAGAAATCCATCATATAAATATAGTTTTGATACAAGCTGGAACAGGGATATTATTATTCTGTTGTAAGAAAGATTACTATCCAATAAAACTAGAATGAAATATAAAACTACAAAGCAATTGAATACAAATACATAAGAATATTCTTAGCATACTGTTTAATAGATGATACAGAAAACAAATCTCAATGCTAAAAAGTAAAGCATGATTTGAGGATTTGAGTTACAGAAGCTGGGAAAGTTTCCAAATTCTTAAAAGGAAAAGATTTTTCACTAATAAGAAAAAAAAAAAACTTCTGCTTTAATAACTCAGTACCCTATACCTTTATACAAATTTTAATTCAAACTACACATGTGCCTTTTTCTGATTGCTATTGCTACTAAATAAATTGTCAAAATTAGTAGCAGAAAGTAACAGTTTGTTCTCAAAAATTCTGTTGATCAAGTAACTGGACATAATATAGTAGGGATGACTTACCTCTTGCATAATGTTTGGAGCCTCAGATGGGGATACACGATGGTTAAGATTGACTCAAACAGCTGATGATGCCTTAAAAAGTTTGGAGCTGGGTAGCCCAGGTGGCTCAGTGGTTTGGCGCTGCTCTCGGCCTGGGGTGTGATCCTGGCGACCGAGGATCGAGTCCCGTGTGGGCTACCTGCATGGAGCCTGCTTCTCTCTCTGCCTGTCTCTCTCTCTCTCAAATAAATAAATAAATAAATAAATAAATAAATAAAATCTTTAAAAAAAGTTAGAGCTGGAAAAACTGAGGATGAGGGCTTCCGTTTCCAAGTATGTTTGTCTCTTGCAGACCTACATCTGGGCTGATGAGACTCAGAAAGTAGAATGTGTGGCATGTTGACAAAGTTGACAAAGTTCCAGTAAGAGGATTTCTAAGAGAGTGATCACTCTGGAAGAGTCAAGGAGAAGATGCATGGTCATTTCTGACCTTGCCTTAGATGAAAATCACTAGTTCTGATATGCTCTGTTACCTAAAATATTCACAATCTTGTCCAGATCAAAGGGGAGAGGATATAGATTCCATCTCTCAAGGGATGGATGTCAAAAATTGTTGTGCCGTTTTTTAGAACTGCCCCAGGCAGAACTAAAATAATGGGAACTGACTTTTGTGATTTTAAGAATTAATACAGATAAAAGGTAAAATTCATTTATATTTGACTATTCAATATATTCCAACAGAAATTTAATGATTTCATGACTTCAAATAGTACTTCAAACATAAACAGTGCGGCTTTGTTACTCAACTAAAGTCAACTTAAACAGCCTTCAGCATTTTGATATTCAAATTTTCTGTAAGTTCATATCAAATTGTAATGTGAAATTAAAAAACTATTAGAAATTATCAGTAGCAAAGTCTTACGATTCTGTCTATAAAAAGATCATGTTTGCATAATGTTGAATGTACTTTTTACTTTATAATGTCTAGTTTTAAAAACTCCTACTGATACCAGCAACTCTATATTAAAGATAAAGGCAAATTGAACACTATCAAATACTATCCAGAATCATATGATTAGTTTTGCCAGATATTTGGATTCCATCTTACAAAGGAAGAGGGCAATAAAGGGAACAGTCATGAAGTAGAGCTAAATTCTGTAATTAATGAGTGGTTCACTGTGAGACTGTTCTTTAGACTTGAAAAGATTTCAAAAGTATGAATTAGCAAGTTTCAATTGTCACACACTCTCTCCCCATAAACACCCTCCCACACACTACATAATAGGATAGCAACTCATGAGAAGAATAAAGGATTTTTATAAAACTTTACTTCCTTCTGCATTTCAGAATGATAATGTTTAAAATATTTACTCTCCTATACTTGGCCCACTCAAAAACTTTTCATGTTTTTGATGATTTTTACCTACAGCTTATTTTTTTCCCCATTAATCAGCTTAAAAGAAAAGGGGGGGAGGGGCCCTAAAAGATGCTTTCATCTGTTTCTAAATTCTGTAGGAAAAGCAGAATTCCTGTGAAAACATTTTTTTAACAAAAGTTCCTTAATGAATCTATTAATTATGCAAAGATACATTCAGAACATAATTTGAAAGCAATAGGCTGAGGCAATGAGACAGTAAATGGCTATGAATAATAAAGAAAAATGGTTGTTTTATTTGTTGTATGCTTGTCATAATAAACCTCAGAGTTGCATTAAACATCCTCAAATTGATATTGATCCAACACAAAAGGCTTTGAACCATTAACAATGCCAATAGTCTATACATTATTTTTGGCTACAGCCACTTTGTCACATCCCCCATAGAACCATCATTCCCATTGCTTGGCTGAGTATAAGTTAGTAGATTGCAGAATTCCTCATTTTGTTTTATCTTGGGTCCTTAACTTGAAAACTGAACCAATTGGATATTTAATTATAAAAAAATAAAACTTCTAGTTCTTATAGTTCTGCCAGAGAGTTGATTTAGCTTACAATATAGCCATCTGAGTCCAATTTAATTCTTTGTATTATCTATAGATTAGGGAAAATACATACTTTAAGGCATATGGAATATGATTTAAATAATATATTAAATATCCACATATATATTGCTTAAAAGCTATCATGTTGATGTCAGTGGGGCTCCTGGCTGGCTCAGTTGGTAGAGTATGTGACTCTTGATCTTGGGGTTATGAGTTGGAGACCCATGTTGGGTGTAGAGATTACTTAAAAAAAAAAAAAAAAAAGCTGGCTCTTGGAAAGCCACCAAAAATAAGAACCTAGTTACAAATAACAGGAAGCATAGTATATAATTCTAATATTATATGTTCATATTTTAAAATTAGAATAAATTAGTATTCACAATCAAACAGCATGATTCAATTATTGTAAACATATTTTTATGAAAAAGAAGGCTCGTTCTAATATTCGGTTTTGCTCTTATCACAATATTAGAAGTTATTTAGTACCTTTAAAGCTGATATTCATACATTAAATGGTAAAATAATATCAAAAGTGTTTTAAAAGACAACAGTCAACAATTCAAAGGACACAAAGGGATATTAATTTAAAATGTGTTTTTGCTATTAACAGGGTATTTAAGGGATTCCTGAGTGGCGCAGCGGTTTAGCGCCTGCCTTTGGCCCAGGGCGTGATCCTGGAGACCCAGGATCGAATCCCACGTCGGGCTCCCGGTGCATGGAGCCTGCTTCTCCCTCTGCCTGTGTATCTGCATCTCTCTCTCTCTCTCTCTCTCTCTCTCTCTCTGTGTGACTATCATAAAAAAAAAAAAACAGGGTATTTAAAACTCAAATTATTATTTTAAGACTATTTTGAAATCATATGTGGAAGTTAAGAAACAAAACAAATAAGCACAGGGGGAAAAAAGAGAAGCAAATCAAGAAACAGACTCTTTAGAGAACAAACTGATGGTTACCAGAGGGGAGATGGGGTAGATGATGGGGTAAATAGGTGATGGGGATTAAGAAGGGCACTTGTGATGAGCAGTAGGTGTTGTATGGAAGCGGTGAATCACTGAATTGTACACCTGAAACTAATAATACACTATATGTTAACTTACGGAATTTAAATAAAATCTTAGGAAAAAAAGAGACAACACAACATATAATAAAAATTAAAAAGGATAAGACAACAGCAAAGCGTTGAAAAAACATGTAAATGAATATTTAGAAAATATCTGAAAATACACAAGATCGGCTATTGAAGTTACATCATATTTTTAACCCTCATGTTTTCCTCTTCCAAGTGATACATTTTTTCTACTCAATATGATAAGCTACTAAGTGTTCATATTATACTGATATACTTCAAGTAAGCAACTGAATTACTGTGGTATAAACATCACATTTTTATGAATTTGTTTTTATTTCAGAAAATTTTTCATGTAGCCATACTTGAAATTCTTTGTGGTTCTATTGTATTTTATTCAAACTGTTTTTCATGTCTTCCAACAGTTGGAATATAAACAGTGGTTTTGTCATGTTTTTCTTTTTCTTTGTCTACAAATCCAATCTACGTCCATGTGAATAGTGGCCATCCCTTACATGTAGGAGATGGACAGAAGCTTCTAAAAAGTTTCCAGTCTTCATTTCACAGCACTAGAAGGAAATTCCCCAGCTCACTGGATTCCCATCAGCTCTCATCATCTTAGGTGTAGAAGGGACTAGTACTTGAATACTGCTTGGATTCACTTAGTTTGGACCCTCATGCTGTTTCAGCTTCTTCTATCTCTACCCTGACTAGAGCCTGAGGCCTCCTATATCTCACACCTTTCCATATACCTGGCTATTCACCTCACTAGTGACTCAACACAGGAGATGCAGATGATGGATATGGATGGAACTCAGGAATGGAGAACCCTCTAGATGGGTCTCTTTGCCATCCACTACTCCTGTCCACTAACTAGGGATTATTCTTGCTAGATTAATATTAAACATTACTTATCATTTATGCTGATTTTATGGTATGTATATAGAGTTAAATCTATTCTTCACATTTGAAGAGACTATTTATTAAGAAAGTATTTAAAAATTAGAGGTAGTAGAACATGAAGATGAATTTAAAACATATATTAACCCTAAGAGCCTAAATTCCAGTGGGATAGATATAAACATAAATAATTTTATAAGATGAAGATGCCAATAATGAAACGTTAATGAATTTTTGTAAGAGAGTCAAGAGGCACTATGACAACTTGGGAGACAAGACTAGTTTTCAGGAGAAAGTTGGTCTTCACTCTAGAATCTATGTACAAGGATGAGGAAGGACATTAAGTGTGTGTGGAGCAGGAGTGGGTAGATGAAAGACTTTCATGCCCAGGAAATAGGTGTTCAATAGTATAGAAAGTTAGAAGAAAAATACATGACAAATGTGCACGATAAATAGTTCTATGAAGATGGATTTTAGAATATCTGCAGAGGAATTGAATGCCAGTTGAAAAGATTTTAAATATCTGAAAGTCAAATATGGAAAGGACTGAGCATTTACTGAATTTCACAGATCAAACAGTTCACAAAGTTATTTACATGCACAAACTCAATTTATCTCTCACTCTAGCCAAAGGAGATTGCCAGGATTATTATTCCCATTTTGTTGAAGAATACACGAAGGTGTAAAGGATAATTAACTTGGTTGAGGTCAAATTGTTGGTATGAATCCAAGTAACAACAATCCAAGTCTTCCAGGTAATTTTGAGTAGTTAAGTAGGAAAGAAAATAAGTTAATTATGTCCTTCATTTAATAAAGAATATGCGATCGTAATATAATAAAAAAAAATTGGATCTGTGTTATGGCACCAGGGACTTCCTTGAAGCTATAGGCTAGGTCATTAAACTCACATCAAATGCCTTCAAACTATTATTTTGGAATCCAGTACATAAATCACAAGCATTAAAATTCCCAACACAATGTACGCAATGGTTATTTTTTAATATAGTGCCAGTAATTTTCTGGTAAGCGAAATGGAAATATGTAGGACTATAAAACCCTGCTAATTAACTAATTATATCCCTTATTTATGCAGCCCTAAAGTACCTGAATAGTTCAGAGAATTATAGGTATTCTATTTCATAAATTTCTGCTAGAGAGTTTATTCTACAGAAATAATTTCAAATAATAAATACCCCTAGTACTTTAAATTTTTAGTAACTACCTAATATTACACAATCTGAATAATCCATTTACATCATGCTGATTTATAATAAAAGTCTCTTGAGATAGCGGCATTTATAACTATATAGAAAATAACAATGTGGCGCTTTTGGGGGGATGCTGTGTAATGCTATACTAATTAAAATTTTACTTTAATTGTATCCCAGTGAGATCACTGCATTTTAAGATGAGGAAGTCACACCATACCCAAAGATAATTGTAGCCAATTCCTAGATTTTATATCTGTCCTTTAAAAGCACTGTAATTTTAGAAGGTATTTCTGAAAAGTGACAGGGAACATATTTTCACAGGTTGTCAGATTTTTCTCATTTCTATAGTTTTGAAAAATAGAATTTCAAAAATCTGTAAATAGCATTAAACAGCATCTTCATCTAAAACATTTCCTAATGATGGTAATAATGCAGGCAGAAGAATGAAGATTTAAAAAATGATCTTAAGAAGTAATTTGCTAAACTAAAATTACTCCTTGTTTATCAAGATTATGAGCAGTTAGTTTAGTGAGATGGTATTTTATTTGTGAGTGGTATTTATATTATCACATTATTATAGCTTATAAAATTCTAAATATAAAACATTTTGAGTTTTTTTACTTTTCTTATCATTAGTCTTTTATGATTATTATACCATAATAAGTACTTTTATTTCCATTCTGTAGATTATAGAACTAATGAGGGTTTGTATCGCTCAGAATCATTGTCTTGGTTTCAACCATCTTTGATTTTGTTTTAGCAGCTATTTCTTTAAACATTTTATAACCTCAAAATTATTTGGTATAAATATTAAATATTTTACATATTTAATATATTACTATGAATATTATCTGGTCTCTTAACATTTATATATTTTCAAATTTACTTATTAGTTCTTCATTAGATGTTTAGTTTTCCACTACTATGTAAAAAATGTAAATGGTTTTTCTAAGCTTCCTTGGAACATTCATTTTTGAGAAAGTCACCTTATGATGATTCATCAACATACTGAATTTGAAGAATCTTACTGGTTACTGGAGTTCATTCAAGGAGTGTCTTTTAATCATTTATACTTATCACAGAACAGAATTTATTCTTTCCTCACTGTGATCAAATAATTATGCAGTTGTTAAATTATAGCAAAGTATTACTGTAATATGTATAAATGTGGAGTTTAATATAATGAATGCATCATACAGAAAAAAAAGGATGGATGGCTTTATTTACAAAAATATATATAATTAAATTGTGACTCCGAGGACAGATCTGTATGGTTTCAGTATAAAGAAAAAAAATAAATGCTATGTGAATTCCTTGGGGGTGAGATGGTTAGTAAGTTAAGAAAAACAAATCATTATTACACATACATAATGTGTGTGTGTGTGTGTATATATATATACATAAAAGTTTAGACCCACAACAAATCACACTGATTTTAGGTTTCTCTGTAATACAATCTCCTAATCAGAAGGTTTCTGGAGACCCAAAAGAACTATTGTTTAGGATGCATGTTATTTAATATTACAAGATTTTAAAGTTTTCAATTATAAATAAAATCTATAAGGGCTTTATTTTGTCACTAGGATGGATGATAATTTGTCAGAATTTGAATCATAAAATGTAAAATTTTGTATTACTATCTATTGGGGAATGGGCAGTAGTGACTTGCTATAAATCCAAATTGTTTATCACAAGAAATAAGTTTTGTTTTTTGTTTTTGTTTTTTGCCAATCATAAAACAAAGTTGATTTAGCATTAAATCAGACAATTCTCTCCCAAACAAACTTTTCATTTGTTCCGGGTGGCATAAACAGTTTAGTCAAATTAAAATATCTGCCATATATATAAAACAAAATTTCCCCACTATTAAAATAAACGTAATGAAAGGATTTTTGGTTCTTATGCTTCCTGATTAAATTTTTAGATTAAAGAATTGTAGTTACTATAAATAGAGCAAAGTATTAGTAAAGTCTTAGGCAAGTAGGGATCCAGATGCGTGTGACACCCCAAAGTCGATGCAAGTCACTAAGCACTTTGTTTCTTGACAGCCTCTAATAAAAGAGATTTAATTTATTAGATTTTTTAAATACCAAAAATATATTTATGATTTACTATATTTTTAAAATAATCATACATTTATATAATGGATCAACAAATTTTAATGATAAGCAAGTATTTTATTTATATCACCTCATAGATGAGGTGGCAAATATCCTGAAAATTCATATTCATGCTGCCAGAGCCGTTTTGAAATTTTGTTTCTATCTATTTATAGCTACGATGGTAAAGTTCAATTACAGCATTTGATAAGTTAAAATTATAAATGGATAAAAAATACTTCATTATATTTAGAAAGTCCATAAACAGAAATTTATACCCGAAAACAAGGATTATCTCAGTCTAAGAAAAATACCACTGTATTTTATGCATGCTCTGTCAAATAGAGAACCTCTTGACAGATTTCAAATTGGATGATGTCTATGAAAATCATACATGTGTGCAACATTTATATAGAATTTTCTATTCAGAGTACATTTGTATACCAATTGTTTGAAATCCAAGGGAATGCAGGACGTTCTGAATGTTGAGTGAATTCCAGTATCATATTTTTTCTTTCTTTTTCTTCTTTTCTTTCTTCTTTTCTCTTGGTTTTAAAAGGAGGTGATATTTTACAATTAAAATTATAGAAATATCACTGTACTGTAATTAAACAGTCAGGAATACAATATGTTGATGTGATGTTTTGTTTTGAACATTGGCATTTGTGCAAGAGCATTTTTAAATAGTGAAGAATCCAGTTTTCTTAGAAAACTCTCCAAGAAATTCACAATTAAATACCCATTAGAGGTCGATGGCACTAGCAGTATATTATTTTAATTTCATTTAAAACTAAGGTTTCCCTTTTCTCCTGTAATGTATGAAATACATTAATAAATCCGATTTTTTAGGGTAGCAATTCAAAATGAAAATTTTAAATCAAGAGGTAGAAGGATAAAGGGGTGCAACATGCATTAAAGAAGCCCATAAAAGAAAATTAAAGAACAGAAAAGAAAATTCTGGAACTACAGAAGAGGGAATGTGAAGGACTAGTCTCTCCTTTAGACATTACAGTGCTTTGTAGGAGCAGGAGAACAAGTTACTATCCAAGTGAGATACCAGCAAGATTGTCAATATGTGGAAGTTCCTGGAATTAAAATATTTTAAAAAGGATAAAAAAGAAGTAATTCTATCCTCTCTATGTGCATATGGAATATTTATTTATTCCTGTACTTATAATTTGTGAGGGTTGTAAGTGGGTAACAATATTATGACACAAACAGTTCTTGAAATATCATCTCCTGGATCTAATGCATAATAAAGAATCATAGCCCTCATACTATAAAAATAATTATTTCTAGCTAGATTTATTTTCAAAAACAAGCACTTGGAGTGGCAAAATGCCCAGGCTAAAACAGCAATATTATAACTCTGATACTAATTAACACTGTAATACCAAATTAAATAAAGCTAAAATCATTTCTTAGAAAGCAACATTTTATACTCAGAAATCTATTACAGCTAATATTACTTTATTATCTTTTCAGTGTATGACGTTATATACTCCATATATTCTTACACCGATATTAATTGAAATATTAGACCTATCACAAGAATCCTTGTTCCTTCCACATATTTACTTATTTCCTCCCATTTAATTTTTAGAAAGCTCATTCTGTCTACACTTTAATAGAGAAATATGTATTGAATTTTAGGTACCCCTCTGATTGGAGTATTTAATCAGTTAAAATGCATTATGCACAAGGAAAGCAAAGTACTGAAAAAATACAATAGGTATCGTATACATTTTTGTTGGTTGATACTACATAAAAAAGAATTTTGAAGATATAAAACCACATTGTCAAATATATTTACTATTAGGTTGGTGTATAAAACATGGCATTTTGCGATTTTTTTTAAGAAAAAAATTTGTGACTTCTTTGCTGAACCTTGGATTGGCTTGCTCAACACTTATTCTAATTTCCTCTTGAAGTGCCCTCTTTGCTCGCATTTAGAAAAAAACTGAAATCTCTATTTCCACAATCCTTTGATGAATTTAGCATTCCAAATACAATTTAGGCTCAACCAGTCAGAGGTAGTGTGAGACTGGAAATCAAAACCTGGGTAAATATAAAGAGGAACATTCAAATGAGCAGGTGATTTACAAATGTCAGCAAAATGCAAATCACCGAATGAACCTGTATGTATGCATGTATGCATCTATGCATCTCTTTATATCCATCTAACATTTATCTATTTGTCTACCTATGCATCTATATCTATCTATTGCTAGTTACTCCATACAAGCAAGTTTTTCAGTAAAACTGGGAGAAAGAATAGATAAAACTAACAAAAATTAATATACAGTTGAAGGAATTCACATTCAAGCTTATACATACAAGAAGAGGAAATGTTTCACTAAGAATTAAGTATGCAGAAAGCAAAAGAGAAAAAGATGTCTAATAGAAACTTTAATTCATAATCCTATGTTGTAGGTAAGTAAAATACAAACAAGTATCACCAATATTTTCAAATTTATCCTTAGCATCTGGAAAGGTACCAATCTGATAGGCTAATTTCTGCCTCCAAACCCAATATATAGGTGAATCATTTGTCAGTGATCATGAATCCACTAAAAAATGGAATAAATGTTGTCTTCAAAATGCCACTCCCTACCCCTATTATCAGTGCCTCTTCTAAAGTCTATTATACTCTTATACCCCTTTAATTAAATTTGTAATAAATTTAAAATCTAAAAATTTTAGTAGAATAATCCAGGTTCAAGCTCTAATCAGATATGAAGAATATTAATTTATATTACAGAAAATGCCTTTAAGAGGCATAATTTACCTTGTGACATTTTGTGTTGTAGCACAGCATCATCAGGAAGTAATAATTTATCCCCAAATTTATATCTATTTTATAAATCTTCTTTAGTGCTGGGTCTTTCAAATACAAATATCACATTGAATTCATGCATTTTTAGGACAAAATTCATGGGATTATCTAGATCCAAATATCATCTGAACATTTTGACAGCATTTACCTAAAACATATGGATGGTTACGGTAAGTATATCACTTTCTCTTTTTCTTAAGTTATTTATTTGTTTACTCATGAGAGACACAGAAGGAGGCAGAGGCACATGCAGAGGAAGAAGCAGACTCCTCACAGGGAGCCTGATGTGGGACTTGATCCCAGGACCAGGATCACACCCTGAGTGGAAGCCAGATGTGCAACTGCTGAGCCACCCAGGAGTCCCAAATATTTCACTTTCAATAATACCTCACACATTGCCCTATGTGATAAATAATCTGCAAGACAATTCTGAGAGATATATATTGTCATTATTTCTATTTACCTCGGATCCTTTCTAATTATTACATGACAAGAATGCCATGGAGGCAGAGATCTGTTTTCTGTATTTATTCTTGAAAGACGTTCAAATTAAAATTTATTAGCAATATGTCAAATCATCTACCCTTATATTAAAAGAAATGAAAGAGAAAGACAACTCAATATCCATTCAGGAAATGTGAGTATCTGACCAACCTCCCATGTTGTTGCAAGAATGACTTATTTTTTACAAGATCCCCATCATTTCCTTTGACATCGTTGACTGATCTCCCACAGAATCCCTCTTGCTTTCAGCCTATCTAGTCCCCAGTCCTGCCTGCATCTGAACAAAGTCTAGCAATGCCTAGTCTGACATGGCTGAGAAGATATTTTTCCACTTGGTGTTCTGTATCCTGGCAAATACATATCTGGTTTATACTTTATGTATACTTTATGTATAAAGTATTCATAATTTATGTAAATAGTCTAAAGATGTAGACAAGCAAGGCAAAATACAAGCAAGGCATGGGCTGTGGACTCTACCAGGGGATGAGAATGGGCTTTCTTGAGAGTGACCTGCTTTCTCTGTGCCTTAGAATCCTCATTTGCATAATAGGGTTTATAATAATGTCCACCTGATGGGTTTTGTATTAGAAATAAGCTAATGCTTATAACACAATCGGAAACCTCTGGCAAGTAGAAACTTCTCAGTAAAGGTGAACTAATGTTGTTTTTCTTGTTGTTATTGCTATACCTCTTCTGCTTGGCGTAAATTATTTAGATAAAGGAAACCACTACTCCTGAAACAGTCCAGCAGCCTCCTTTTACCAAAAAGATGACTCCCCCTCTTCCCACACCCTAACTACTATTGGGTAGCTGCAAGCCATCTACTCAATCAGTGATCTCAGTGGGGGTAGAAGTAGATCCTCATTTATCTTAGATTGGGCATAGTAAATATTTTTTTTTTTTGTCATTTGTCACCAAGCTCTACACTACAACCCCAGAATTTATTTATCATCTAAGTGGAAGTTTGTACCTTTTGACTACTTTTACTCATTTTGCCCACCCCAACCCCTGCCTCTGGCAACTCCAAATCTGTTCTCTGAGTTTGGTATTTTTGATTCCACATATAAGGGAGATCATACAGCATTTGTCTTTCTCTGTCTTTTAAACTCTTAAAAGTTCCTTGAATTAGTGTTGTCAAGGGACACATTCCTTCCAATTATATATGCTGCTTTTAAAATCACTATTTGTTATGTAAGTACAAAGAAAAGCTAACTTCATATAACCCAGTTGAAAAATGTAAATTCATAAAAATGAAATACCATTAAAGGCTCTATTTTGGACCTTCATTTTAGTTAATTCAAAACCTACTATATAATATCAGTAATTTAATAATTCTTTTCTATTATTGAAACACTCATAGCAACATGCTGTGAATGCTATTAATGCTAACGTCCAGAAAAAATTTTTTTGTATTTTAACTGTTGGAAGAGGAAAATGAGAAAAAAAGAACAGCTTGAGACTCTAAATGGTCATATTTTAAAATTTCCATGTAAACGAAAAAGCTTATTATCCCCTTAAGGCTCAAAAGTCCTGCCTATTAGTTATGGTTCTAAAGTAAATATTCCCTAGTTGAACCTGATTCATCCTATTTGCATTCTCATCCTTACTCATCAGCCAGCCTTTAGAGGCTGCCTCTAGTCTTTCAGACCACCAAGTACTATTTAGTGCACTGAGGCAATAACTTAATACTATCCTGGTGACCTGTAACAGCTGATGCAGTTTCCAAAGGTAGTTAGCTTCCAAATAGGCAGTATTTTACTGACTATTTAATAAGCACTGCTTCAGTAGACTAGATAATACCTTGATGGCCAAAAAGAGCTAATGCACCTTCCAAAATTTTGGGGGTCGATGGAAATAGAGCAACGGTATTTTTCTACCAAGGCATAATAGTAGTAAGACGACACACTTCTACTCTGACCACAACAACAACAATATAACATGCTTTGAAGTACAATTTAAATTCATTTTATATGAACAAGAGTATGATAATATCAAAATGCTATCTTAGCTTTAGAAATAAATATGTATTTGTTGGCTAATTAAAAATGTAATGAAACCCACATTCTACCTTAAAGATGAAGTATGGAGTTCCACATTTTAATTCCAAGGAATTCATAATTTCTAAATTTTTTTCTGTTTCTCACTTCTGTGTTACCTAATATGTGTTTTTCAGGGTTTTTTTTTTAAAGGTTTTATTTATTTATTCATGAGAGACACACACACACACACAGAGCGAGAGAGCGAAGCAGGCTCCATGCAGGGAGCCTGATGTGGGACTCGATTCCGGGTCTCTAGGATCACCCCTGGGCCGAAGGCAGGTACTAAACCGCTGAGCCACCGGGGCTGCCCTGCTTTTCGTTTTTTCCTAGTAATTTCCTAACAGAAACAAATTTAAAGTAACAACCTTGAGGATCACCTGGGTGGCTCAGTTGGTTAAGCATCTGCCATCCAGGTCAGGTCATGATCCCAGGGTCCTGGGATGGAGCCCAGCATCAGGCTCTCGGCTCAGCGGAGAGCCTGCTTCTCCCCCTCCTGGGCCACTCTCTCTGCTTATGCTCTTGCACACGCTCTCTCAAATAGATAAATAAAATATTTCAAAAACAAGAAGAGCCTTAAAAGAGATTTCACTGTTTTAAATAAAATTTTATAGATAAATACTTTTTTAATAAACTAACTCTATACTTTCTACAACTCAAATGTAAAGCTTGAGGCTAAGCTTTTACAATGCTCAAATTCTTCTGATCTTCCTTGTTTATTCTTGCAAAAAGAGCTCAGATGTGCACAAAACACTACTACTGCCCCAGATCACCCTCCTATACCCAGACCTTCAATTTGTCTGTAAACATCGTCTGAGTTCTCAAGGCCTACTGTTACCAATATATTTAATACTTTTCCATTTTCCACCCTTTAATGTGAGTCTGCTTAGACCTTTCTTTGTCTTTAAGATTTTATTTATTTGTTTGGCAGAGCACAAGCGGGGGATCTGGAGAGGGAGAAGCAGGCTCCCCGCTGAGCAGAGAGCCTGATGTGGGCTCCACCCCAGGACCCTGGGAACACGACCTGAGCCGAAGGTCCCTGCATAGGCCTCTCAATCATATCTATTCAAATTAAATTAAACAATAAAAAAATGTGTAAGGATTAAATGCATGGGTATAATAGCCCCGGGTCTCAATCTTTGGGGGAATATGTACTTTGCGTGTATGTATGATTATCTCACAAGCTGCTCATAAAGTGCTTCAGGCCCCAAAGCAAGACATTTTGTTAATAGTTATTCTTTCAATATTATCTCCCACAAATTTTTCAGAGGGGTCTTTACTTCTCATCACTAGCTCATTTCTATGGATTAGTATTACCAGTGCTTCAACGACAATGACTAATATAATGTGCTAGAGAAAGAATCTGAAATACATTTTTTTTCACCAGTGATTTTATGTTAGAGGTGGACAAAAGGTAGGGAACTTTTTTGGTATTCAGTTAGAAGCTGTAGACTCTCTGCCTGCCAAAATACACACACAAACACACATTTATAAACTCTGAATAACAGACTTGCTCAAGTGATTTGTCAAAGAGAAAACCCAGATATGGATTTTCTAGGGGCTCTCCAACCTCAGTTTAACAAATCTGCTCTACCCTGGTCACACTCTTCAGTCTAAGAAATTAAATTCATTTGAAAACAAAGGTTGATGAAATATTTCAAATGTTTCAAAAAGATCAATTTCCACTCTTAAAGTACATTAACAACAGTTTGCAAGTGCATGTCTTGCAGCTTGTAACAATGTCTTGAAGAAAATAGGAATTCAACCAGTATTTTCTGAGTGAACAAAAAATGATTAAATGAATGAACTATAATATCAAATTTCTTAAAGAATTAAAGAACTACTCTCTTTTATATTTACCGTACTTCTTGTGCATGGTTATATAAAAGCAGATAAATTATAATCTCAAGAAAACCTCCTGGCTTGGGAGAAAGAGTAAGAAGTAACTAATAATTTATATATTTTAAAATAAGTTAGTAAAGCTTGATTCAATTGGCTACCTATAATAGTATAAATAAACAGGTTCCTTGGTTACATTTTTTTCCTAAACTATCCATATCAAAGTGTACTGATAGTAGACACAATCTGTGATATTTAAAGTAGCATGAAATAAATGCCGGATTGTCAGCATTAAAATGGATCTTAATATATATATTTTTAATATTAACATTGTTGATGCCCTTCCAAAATGCTATCAATAATCTTAAGCTAAGCCTAAGATTTATATTATATATATATATATATATATATATATATATATATATATATATATACACACACAATCAGATAGCCTAAAAAGTGTTGAGAATGAAGGATAGGGTTTCTGTGTGTGTGCATGACAATTCAACTCCACATCTAAAAATGCTGCCTCAAATATGTAGATAGTATATGCTTCAGAACTTATCATTCAAGGGTATTTTTTGTAGTATTAGAAGTTGTAGTATATCTTCTGCATATGAACTTTCAAAATAAATGGCCTGGCTTATCAACCCTAACACAGAAGCTGAACAGTTTCCTGTTATTCACTCAGGTAATGAGCCTACACAATAGGTAGTCCTCCCCTGGGTAGAGCTGGGTTTGCATCTCGGCCTTTTACCTCCTTAAATTTTTAAAATACATTATATCAGCTGCCATGCAGCAATACGAGCTTCTAATACATCCATAAATGAAACCTCCAGCTCAGGCTCTCAACAGGCAAATAAGCAGCCATAACATTTTGTAAATTCTCCCTCTGAAATCGCAGAGAAGAAACTCAATATACTCACCAATGACCCTTATCGAATAGCAACTCTGTGGAATGCTTTTTGCCTTCATAGTCTCTCTGGAGGTTACTATCTCTAATGGGAAGGCAATGTACCATTGGCTATTATTCTCACCAGCAGCGCAAGATGAAGAGAGATGCAACCATTAATTCTGTGTTCTCATTGCAGAGTATGAGATCCCAGTGACACCATCTTTATTTACTTCCCTTTGAGAATTAATTGTAGTTTTTGGTATTTATTGATGGCAGTGACTTACATCCCTGCTCCTTGACCTCTTATGAATCTTAAGCCATCCACATGAATGATACTTCACTGTATTTTTCTCTCGGAGTTAATCTCACAATATTCTTTTTATATTAATTTCATGAAAAAAAAAACAAGACCTTGTCTATTTTTTTGGCCGAAATGACAAGGCAGATTTCATGCTGTTTCTGAAATCGCCATGTCTAGTAAAACAAATAATATTCTGTTAAGACACAGGAAAAGAAGAAGAATTTTACTGAACATGTTTTTTGGTAGTTGCAGATGATAAACACGTTAAGCTTCTTTGGCCTCCCATGAGGCAAATTAATTAATGAGGCATTGCATGCAATTGCAAGGAACAGAGACATCACTACGCTGGACTAAGCACAAGTGGTTTAGTTTTCTTATGTGACAAATCTGAGGTAGGCATGATAGTGGTTTAGATGCTCAAAAATGTCAGCAGGGGATTTTAGAAATCCTTGTGGTCTTTTTTTTTTTTCATAGTGTCAAATTAACTGCTACAGTTCAGGCATCACATCCCATTCTAGACGAGCAGAAAACAAGGATTAAGAGCAAAAGGCCAAGTTGGATCTCTTTTAGGAATTTTCCTTAATCTCCACACAAAACCCTCTCTTTGTATTTCACTAGATATCTTAATCTGGAATGGATTTGTC
Organism: Canis lupus baileyi; assembly: GCF_048164855.1. NCBI lineage: Eukaryota > Metazoa > Chordata > Mammalia > Carnivora > Canidae > Canis > Canis lupus. The sequence continues at coordinate 27,953,030 of NC_132872.1, read as the reverse complement.
ACATTTTAACCGAGCACATCACTAGACCACAAAGTGTAGGGTTATTAATAAGGAAGTAAAATAGGATGGATGGTGGATAAGCAACTGCAAGTCTCTTCAAAGGTATTTTTTCTACTTGATTAAATTGCAAGATATGAAATTTCAATAAATTTGTTTTTTGACTACCTAAAATAATAAGGATCTTAGGTAAAATGTATTAAATATTATCCACATGCAAATAGGTAATGTTCAGGTCATAGAAAGAAATCTTCTCATCTACTCCTCCTAACAATCCTGGGAATTAGGTGTGTGTTAGATACAGAGCTTAGTATCTCCGATTCACAGTCCTATAGGATAAACTTTGTCTTATTTAACAAAAAAATCTTAAACTACAAACTAAATATTCCTGTGAATTCTATTATTAAAAGCCCCATGCTCTAAGGATAAAAACGTCATCTTATTGTTTTCCATCTATCTGTGAAAATAACTTAAGGACCATGAGCCCAGTCATGCCTTACCTTTGAGCCAATGTTACCCAATATTGTTATTATGGTAGATTTCCAGGATCACCTTTTTGGATGAAAGAATGTTTCTCTATGATTTGGGTAATAAAGAATTTTTCTCCCTCTCATTCATATTCCTTGGGATGTTTCTAAAATTGTCATGCTGTAATTTCTTTATACAAAACAAACAAACAAAAAAAAACCCTTCCCTATTGGTACAGACATACATTGTTTATCAGCTACTCAAGTGTGTTTCATTGTAATTGAATTGTTTTATACGTTTCTATAATAAATCATTTTCATCTTTTCTATTTAATGTAATATTACTTATGTATTTGTTTGTAAGGTATCTCTCAAACACTTCTTAAAAATATGGGGTTTAACTTATAGTAAAATTTGTATACTAAAAATAGACTATTTGAAATATGGAGTCAGAATTAAAAGTTAAATTAAATTAAAACAAACTAAAAACTTCAGTTGATATCACCATGACAAAAATTGAACTAAAATAAAGCAAATGTAATGATTCATCTGGGAGAAGAAAATTTTTTTAAATTCCCTTTAAAGAAATATGAAGGATGTTTATCGTACCTATTTTTGTGATAGAGGCAGAAAAATATTATGGGCCAGTTTTCAACAATACTTTAGTTGGAAATATGGATATAGATTCAAACAAATTGCATTGTTTTCTAAAATGTTCCATATGTCATGAACATGAATTGTGTACCTTTCTTTGAATAGTGCATATTGTGACTGAAGGATGAGACTTAATCGAGATTAAAAACCTCAAAATGAGTTGATATACTAATTCATAATGATAACATATTTATAATTTTAATCTCTTAAAGTTCAATTACTTTTTACAGAGTCCTTTTTTCAGAACTCAGCATGATAAAGAAATGTCAATTAAATTATATATTGATATGGAGGTCACAACTTCTACTACTGTTAATCTTCATTGAAAGAAGAGGAGGACTATGTCACAAACTACCCAAAAGAGGTAATTTCCTATATGACGTCATTCTCTTATGTAGATATTCCTTTCTAAAGTATGTGATTTAAATCCTAGGGAGAGAAAAGAATAATATACCCTATTATGTTGGGGAAGGGGAAATTCTTACCAATTTGAATGTTGTTATTTCATTTATATATAAGCAGGTTGATCTACAAATGTTACAATATCATCAAGCATAATTTTGGCTAAAAAGGATTTGTAGCTAACATATGGATTATTTGTCACTATTCTGTATCTATATTCAAAGTTATGTTTATATGTGCTGTGTTTTCGCAAAATTTATATACTCTTCCTAAAAGAATGGTGTAAGAAAATGATTTATAAGCTGACATATATACACTTCAGGAAAGGTTTTTTTTTTTCTCATACAGTGAATATACAGTAAAATAATATATTTTCCAAAGCACTTTGAAAATAAATCGTAAGCAGAAAATATCATTAAATAGGAAAAGATGCATGCCCGTGCACTATGGGATGCCTATTATCTTTCATTTTAGAAACTTATAAACAGATTTCATATTGTATCAGTACCTAATGAATTATGCAGTTTGAACACTTTGTGACAGGTATTCTTAAAGTTAAATGTCTTATAAAAATTGCCTAAGCTCTCTACTATTATCCTCCATATATGTAGCTCTGAGCAATTTTTTTCTTGTTTGTATTTTTTTTCAGCGTTATGAGAAATAATTGACATATATCAGTATATAAGTTCAAGGTATACAGCGTGATGGTTCGATTTACATACATTGCGAAACTATTACCACAATAGGTTCGGCTAACACCCATCTTCTTGTGTAGATATAATAAAAAGTAAAGAAAGAAGAAAAGGATAAGGGAAAAAATTTTTCCTTGTGATGAGAACTCTTAGGATTTACCCTGTTAACAACCTCCCTATATGTCCTCTAACAGTGTCAGCTGCAGTTATGTTGGATATTACATCTCTAGTGCTCACTTATAACTGGAAGATTGTACCTTTTGACCATCTTCCTCCAATTCCCCTCATCCTGCTTCTGGTAACCACAAGTCTGATCTCTTCTTCTATGAGTTTGATTTTGTTTGTTTGTTTTAAGATTCCACATACAAGTGAAATCATATAGTACTTATATTCCTCTGTCTGACTTTTTTTTACTTAGCATAATGTCTTCAAGGTCCATCCATGTTGTTACAAATGGTAGAGTTTCTCCGGTGGGTTTTTTATTATTATTATTTTTATCTATATTTTTTTATGGCTGAATAAGATACCATTGTGTGTGATATACAGATCACAACTTCTTTATCTATTTATCCTTTAACAGAAACCCAGGGTGTTTCCATATCTTGGCTATTATAAATAATGCTATTATGAATACAGGGTGTAGATGTCTTTTCAAGTTAATGTTTTCATCACCTTTGATAATTCCCAGAAGTGGAATTACTGGATCATATGGTAATTTTATTTTTAATATTTTTCAGGATCCTCCATTCTGTTTTCCATAGTGGCTGTACCACCTTAAAATCCCACCAACAGTGCACAAAGGTTTCCTTTTCTCTACATCCATGCCAGCATTTGTTATCTCCCTTTTCTTATCACCATTCTAAAAGGAGTGAAGTGATATCTTACTGTGGCTTAAATTTGCATTTCCCTAATGACTAGTGATGTTGAGGATTTTTTTTTAAAGATTTTATTTATTCATGAGAGACAGAGAGAGACAAAGACAGAGACAGAGAGACAGAGAGATAGAGACACAGGCAGAGGGAGAAGCAGGCTCCATGCAGGGAGCCTGACGTGGGACTGGATCCCGAGACTCCAGGATCAGGTCCTGGGCTGAAGGCGATGCTAAACCGCTGGGCCACCGGGGCTGCCCTTGAGGATCTTTTCATAGGCCTGTTGCTTTCATATATCTTCTTTGAAGAAATGTTCAGATCCTTCGCCCCTTTTGTAATTGGGTTATTTATTATTTTGCTACTGAGTGATATGAGTTCCTTATATATTTTGAAATATATTAACCACATTTAGAAATATGCTTAAAATATTTTTCCCATTCCATAGGTTTGCTTTGGCGATTAAGATATTTTTCCCATTCTTTAAGTCTCCTTTTCAATTTGTTAATGGTTTCTTTTGCTATGCAGAACCCTTTTTGGTTTGATGTAGTCACACTTGTGTATTTTTTACTTTGTTACTTGTGCTTTAGATGTCATATTAAAAAAAATCATTACCAAAATGCATGTCAAGGGCCTTTGTTCTTATGGGTTGTTTGTTTGATTTGTTTGTTTGTTTGTTTTAGGAGTTTCGTAGTTTCAGGTCTTAAACTTAAGTCTTCAACCTATTTTGAGTTAATTTTTGTGAGTGGTGTTAGATATGGATCCAGTTATATTCTTTTACATGTGACTATATAGTCATCCCTATCACCATTTATTGAAGACATTGTCTTTTCTCCATGGAGTATTCTTGGCTCCCTTGTTTAAATATTAGCTGAGCATACATCCTCAGGTTTATTTCTAAGCCCTCCATTCATTCCTTTTGTTCTATTGCCTGTTTTAACAACTGTACCATATTATTTTGATGACTGTGATTTTATTATATAGCTTGAAATCAGGAAGTGTGATACCTCCTTCTTGGTTCTTCTTTCTAGGAATTTCTTTGGTTTTTGGGGTCTTCCCGTATAAATTTTAGATTCTGTATAAATTTTAGAAGTGTTTATTCTACTACTGTAAAAAATGCTAATGGAATCTCAACAGAAATTACATCAAAACTATAGATGGCTTTCATAAATATTGACATTTTCATGATATTAATTCTTTCAATCTGTGAACATGGGATACCTTTCTATTTGTGGTTTTGGTTTCTCTCAGCAACATCTTATCATCTTCAGTACAGAGATCTTTCACCTCTTTATTTAAGCTCATTTCTAAATATTTATTGTTTTTGAGGCTATTGCAAATAGGATCAAATTCTTTATTTCTTTTTTCAGACATGCCATTGTTAGTGTATGGAAAGTTACTGATTTCTGTGTATGTTAGTATTAAAATGTGCAATTTTGGGGATCCCTGGGTGGCGCAGCGGTTTGGCGCCTGCCTTTGGCCCAGGGCGCGATCCTGGAGACTCGGGATCGAATCCCACATCAAGCTCCCGGTGCTTGGAGCCTGCTTCTCCCTCTGCCTGTGTCTCTGCCTCTCTCTCTCTCTCCGTGTGACTATCATGAATAAATAAATTTAAAAAAAATAAAAATAAAAATAAAATGTGCAATTTTGTGAATCCATTGATTAGATCTAATAATTTTTTGGTTGAGCCTTTAGGATTTTCTACTGATAAAGCCATGTCATATCTGAAAATAGAAACAATTTTACCTCTTCCAACTCTGATTGATAACTTTTTTTTTTTGTCTAATTACTCTAGCTAGGACTTCTAGTACTATGTTCTATGTTGAATAGGAGTGATGAGAGTGAGCATCCTTGTCTTATCCTGATCTTAGAAAAAAGTTTTCATCATTTCACCATTGAGTGTGATGTGAGCTTGTCATAGATGACATTTATTATGTTGAGATATGTTCCTTCCGTGGCTGAATTGTTATAATATTTTATCATGAATGTTGAATTTTGTCAAGTGCTTTTTCTGCATCTTTTTGAGTGATCATATGATTCTCTCATTCTGTTAATGTGATGCATCACATTGATTGATTTTCATATGTTGAACCATCCTTGTATCCCAGCAATAAATCCCTTTTGTTCATGGTGGATGATTTGTTTGAATGTGCTGCCGAGTTTGATTTGCTAGTACTTTACTGAGAATTTTCATATCCCTATATGAATGGGATATTGGCCATAGTTTTCATTTCTAGCAGTGTCCTTTTCTGGTTTTGATATCAGAATAATGCTGGCTTTGTAAAACAAGTTTGAAAGTATACTCTTAATTTTTGGAAGAGTAAAAAACAAAAAAAAAGATTTTTGGAAGAGTTTAAGAAGTTGTTAATTCTTTAAATAATTGATAAGCCACCTGGTCTTAGACTTTCATTTGTTGGGAGATTTTTGATTATTGATTCAGCTCCTTACTAATAATTGGTCTATTCAGATTCTGTATGTCTTCCTGATTTGGCCCTGGTAAGTTATATGTTTCTAAGAATTTTTTCCATTTCTTCCAGGTGGTTTAGTTCGTTGGTGTGTACAACTGTTCATAGTAGCCTCCTATGATCCTTTGAATTTCTCTGGTGTCAACTAAAATATCTCCTGTTTTCATTTTTTTTTTCTGTTTTCATTTATAATTTCTTTTTTACTTGGTTCCTTTTTCTTTATTCCTTGGTTAGTCAAGCTCAGCATTTGTCAATTTTGCTTATCTTTTTAAAGAACTAACTCTAAGCTTGGTTTATCTTTTCTATTGTTTTTCCGTTCTCTGTTTCATTTATTTCTGTTCTAATTCTTATTATTTCCTTTCTTCTACTAACTTTGGGCTCAGTTTCTTCTTTTTCTTTTTTTTTTTTTTTTTTTTTTTTTTGTTTCTTGAGGCATAGAAGTAGGTTGTTTATTTGGGAACCTTTCCTTCTTAATGTAGGTATTTATTGCTATGAAATTCCCTCTTAGAATTGCTTTAGCTGCATCCCATATGTTATTTATATATTGTGTTTCCATTTTCATTTTTATCAAGAAACTTTTTGATTTCCCATTTAATTTCTTCCTTGATCCATTAGTTGTTCAGGAAGGTGTTTCCATGTGTGTGTGAATATTCCTGTTTCCCTCTTGTTAATAATTTCTAATTTCATGTCATTTTGGTCAGAGAAGATATTTAGCACGATTTTAATATTCTAAAATTTACTAATTCACATATGGCCTATCCTAAAATAATGTTCCATGTGACTTGAGAAGATAGTATATTCTGCTATTTGTTATATGTCTGTATATGTCTGTTAGGTTCATTTGGCCTATTGTGTTGTTAAAATCCATTGATATATCCTATATTGAGGGTGAGTATTAATGTCTCCAACTAATTATATCACTGTTTGTTTCTCCTTTCACCTGTTAGTTTTGCTTTATATATTTAGGTGCTCCAATGTTGAGCATATATATATTGACAATTGTTATTACTCCTTTTATCATTTAGTGACCATTTTTGTCTATTTTTTAAACCATTTTAGTCTGATATAAATATAACTACCTCTGCTTTTTTATTATTATTATCATTTGCTTGAAATGTCTATTTCTATCCCTTCAATCTCATCTATATGTGTCATCAAAGCCAAAGTGAGTCTTTTGTAAGCAGCAGTGTTAGATCTTGCTTTTTTATCCATTTAGCCATTTTATATCTTTTGAGTAGAAATTTAATCTGTGTATGTTTAAAGTAATTATTAATAAATTTGGACTTATTGTTGATATTTTGTTATTTTTTTCAGTTATTTTATAGAACCATTCATTGCTCCTTGTTTCTTTTCTTTTCTTTTTTCGGTTTCTTATTCTGCTGTGTTTTGATGTCTTTGGGTATAATTAAGCTTTGATTTCTTTTATTGTGTTTTTGTGCAATTGCTATAAGATTTTCCCTTGTGCTTATCATAAGACTGCTATAAAATATCTTAAACTCATAATACCCCATTTTAAACTGATAAAAACTTGAATAGAATTCATACACTTTACACTTTTACTTCTTCTCCCCTTCATATGTCAGGTTATTGCTATTATAATTTACATGATTTTTATATTGTGTACTAATAACAGATTATTTTACTAATGGTTATTTTGGGGATTTTTTTAACTTTTAAACTACAGTTGTGAGTTATGCACCACTGTTGCCATATTGCAGAGCTTAACTATGACTATATATTTATCATTGCAAGAGAGATTTATGCTACCATTTTGTTTTTTTATGATGTTAATTAATTTCTCATTTCCACTCCATCGACTCCCTTTATCATTTGTTGTAAGTCAAGTCTGGTGGTATTGAACTCCCTCAGCTTTTGTTTGTTTGGGAGACTTTATCTCTCCTTCATTACTAACGGCCTTTTTTTGCTGGATGTAGAATTCTTATTTGACAGTTATTTTCTTTTAATATTTTGAATATTTCATCCCATACTCTCCTGGACTGAAAAGCTTCTGTTAAGAAATCTGTCTGTAGTCAGATAGGGGTTCCCTCTATGTAACATCTATCTTTTCTTTTGTTTTCTTAAAATGCTTTATCTTTCTTCTGACAATGTAATTATAATGTGTCTCTATAATGTATAGTTCTCTTCAGGTTCAATCTATTTAGTGGTCCTTTGGGCTTCATGGATCTGGATATATATTTCTCTCCCCAGGTTTGGGAAGTTTTCTGCCATTATTGTTTTAAATATATTTTCTATCTCTTTTTCTGTCTCTTCTTCTGGAATTCCCAAAATGCAGATATTGTTTCTTTTTAATGTGTCTCATAATCCCCATAGGTTTTCTTCACTTTTTTTGTCATTCTTTTTCCTCCTTACTCCCCTGACTGCATAATTTCCAGTGTTCTATCCTGCAGGTAGCTGATTCTGTTCTCTACATAGTTCAGTCTACATTTGAAAGTATTGAACTCTTCAGTTTAGTTATTGTATATTTCAACTCCAGGATTTCTGGTGTTGTTGTTGTTTTTTTTTCTATGGTTGCTATTTTCTTGTCAAACTTTCATTTTGTTGTCAGTCTGTTTTCTTGTAGAATAATTCCTCAAGGTAATTCTTTGGCAGTTCATAGACCTCCATTTCTTTATGGTCAGGTAATGGAACTTCATAGTTTTCTTTGGTAGAGCAATATTTACCAATTTTTTTTTTTGTGATTCTTGATTCCTTACATTGGTATCTTCATATTTGAGTAATGGGGTTCCTCTTCCAGACTTTACAGTTTTGCTTTGTCAGGGATAGCTTTTCAGTTTGGCTTTCCAGGTGTGTCTGCTAGTAACAGCTTTGGGTTGGTGAGGCATGCTACTATGGTCTAATTTGGGGAGAAGGAACTGTCTGCACTCTGAGGACTGGAATGAGGGCTGTGCCCCTGACTGAGAAGAATTGGAGAGGATTGCTTGGTTTCCTACCCAACTGAGGCTATAGGATGGGCTCCACAGTTGCCTGAACTCTCTGGTTGGGTTTACTAAATGGCCAGGACAGGGTACTATACTGAGTAGTACTATTATGAATTAGATTCTCTCCCCTGATAGGGCAGCAGGCCAGAGACCAGCCCTTGTACAGCTTAATGTTTGGGAAGCTGAATCAGGCCTAAGTGTGGAATGACTTCACAAATCAGGTAACCAGTTTTGGTGTGCAAACAGGGGAAGCCATGGACTATACTTTCTATTTAAGTGCCACTGTACATAAGGCTATCAAATGGGTATGCAGCTTCCCATGACCTTAGGTTCCTTGGTCTGATAGGCTAAAGGTTATATTTAGCAACGAGTAGGACTATGAATTAGATTCCCCACTCCTGAAGCAGGATAAGGAGCTCTTAAGCTGGTAAAGCATTTTGTTCTCTTAACTCAAGCAACGCACAGCCTAACTTCCCTGGCAGAGCAGGGCCACTGGCTTCACTCTGTAAACTTTCAGCTCTGTCTATGCTTTTCTCAGCTCAAGCTCCCCTGGGCCACAAAGCTTGCAGGTATTTTCACAAGTTCTTCTGGCCAAATGGAGCCTAAAGCCATTCTCCATAGCAGGTCAGGCTGTGTCTCAGTCCCCATGCCTGGGTGGAAGGAAGAGAAACCACTCTAAGCTACTCTCAATTTTGCAAAAAGGCTTTCCAGTTGGGAGTGGCCAGGAGCTACCCTAAGCCTTGGCTATGAATTAATCTTCCTGCCTGTGCATAGCACATGAAGCCGCCATGCCTCATCCTGGCTTTGCTTGGGGGCAATCTGCTCTCCTTGCTTGCATCTCAGCTCAAGTGTCTCTTGACAGTATGGCTTTCAGGTGTTTTCATCAGCCACTCTGGCAGATGGGGCAGAAAGATATTCTCCACTGTAGGTAGGACTGTGACTCAGCACCTTGCGTGGGCACAGGAGAACCAGGATCTAAGCCAGCAAATCTAGTTGTCTAGAGAATCCAAATCAGACTATTTGCACTATGTTGAGTTCCCCTGTCAGAGTGTATCCCAACTTGGTTCTGAAGATGAGCAAAGGTGCTGTTTGGGATAACTACTGGGCATTGCAATTTGGCAATATGGTGTGCCAAGATCTGTGTGCTAATTGCTACAAACCCCACCCAGTTCTCTGTCATGGTCAGACTTCCAGTTGTTGAACCCTTCAGATTCCTCTGCATTTGCTATGGTAAAAATAAGAATAGGTCCTCCCACAAAACAACCCACAATGCTGGGAGAGGCTGATTGTCCCTTCCTGGACTCTCTTTTCTCACTTGAGGAACTGGAGGCTCAGGGGAGTCATCAGCATGTGGTCTGGGCTGGCCTGGGAAAGGGGCAGTGTGGTCAACATGCAGCCATTTCTCTTACACTTCTAAAGCAGTCTGTCTTGTTTGAGGTGCAGGAGGGTGCGTCAATCTCACCTCATGTTCTAGGATTCTCTCAGTGGTGTCTTGTTCTTGAATACTTGTTAGTTGCTCTTGTGAGGGGAGAATGAAGGGAGGAATGACTATGTCTTCATTTTCATGATGTCACTGTCTGTACTTATTAAGGCAACCCATTGTCAGTTTGTGGATTGAGAAACTAGTATGCAAAGTACTTCAAAGTAGATGACGGTTATTTGTTATATGACCTTTAAAATACATTTATCTTCCATGTATTTTGGATCCTCTGTCAAACACAGATATTGATGTTTTCCCACGTACAGCAAAGCAAAGTTGATTTAACTGCAGAAATTTGTAATATAATAATCCATTTATTAATTCATTTAACAATTTATTAAGCATTAACATTGAACCTTCTAAATGCTAATCAGTATATGTGTATATAAAAAATCTGTCCAATGAGTTCAACATTATACACAATCTATTAAACAGCAGCAAAGAAATTACAAATAAGTAAAAGAAATCTTCTGAAGACGTAAGACAAAGATCAAATACCTAAATACTTAAACTTTTGCAATTTTTGAAGAAAATTCCCCTCAGTGTTTCATTTAGTTAAGTATGTTTATAGTTTTTATATGATTTTTAAAACCTAACTTGTTATCTGGGTTCCAAGGGCATATCGGATTATATACAGGCATTTTCAAGGATCTGGGTATCTGGTATCTAACTTTCAAATGCTGTATTTCATCTGGCTGCTGGAGTCATAGTGAAAATGCAGAAAATGACAGCTGATATCTTGATAGTGAGGAAGGAGTAAAGATCAAAAAGGAAAATATGCACAAGGTTGAAAAATAGCATTTCTGAGGGCAATTTAACATATCAACAAATGTCACCCCTAAACAAAATCATAGCCCCAAATAGTAAACACATATTTAACCCTGGACTAAAACATGTGAGATACTTAAGAGACCAATTGTATGGCTACTGATTCAAATTATATTCTATCAATATGCATACAATATTAGTTAATGGAAGCAAAAAGAAGTATGTTTTGCTAAGTAAAAATTATATACTTTTGTCTTACATTTTAAATAAATATTTGTTCTAATATTCAATATGTGATTTATGAGGCCAAAGTTACTTCTTAACCTGTTTAAAATTTAGGTAACAAAACAAGCCATTCATTTTAACCAGTATTATTATATATTATTTGGTTTTAGACTAAACTCTGACTTCAGATGACTTTGCTAACAATTGTTCTCTATTCAATGGTCAAATCTATACATTAACAGTCATTCTGTTAAAAAAATCAATAAACATTTTGCCATATGTGAAAAAAAATTTGATATCCCATCTGAATCCATAAAAGTTTGATTAATGTACATTTAGCCATTTATCTAGGGTTTCTATGTGCAAACCTCAGTTATTGGGCACCATAACTCCAATATGTTTACAATGACATTTTAGCATCCCCTTTAAATCTGTGCTCTGGGCATTTGCCTTGCAGGCCAACTCCATAAGCTACTTCAACATAGGATGATCCATATAAGGCAATGTCTCATGTGGCAAAGTGCGTAAGGTTTACTGTTATATAACTTGGCAAAAGTCCAGGCAGAGACACACTTAGTAACTTTATGATGGACAATGGGGGGAATATAAGTAATTTGCAACCAGAGGACTTTCAATAGCTTAATTTCTTAATTGATAAAATGGAAATAATAGTATCAACTTCAGAGATAATTGTGAGAAATAAATCAGATGTGAATGTGGAGTATACCTAAACTCAAAAAAGATTAAACTATGTTCAATATTTTCTGTGAATGAATTTGAGTAATCACAATATTTTAATAAGTATCCTAGAGTATAACACAGTATTTAAAGATGCTTTTCTATGATTTGGAAAATTTGAATTATCCACAATATTTCTTTGATTATTTTAAAATGTTAAAAATGAACAATTACTTTCCTCTGTCCTTGAAAATGTTAGAAATAAAAACTATGCATGCATTAAAAAAATACAGCAATAGAACTAAGATGTTTTAATTCTAATGATGGAATTTTAATATTATATTGAAAAACCACATACTATGGTGAGCTTTGGTGACTGAGGAGGTTTGTGAAAGAAATGGAGACAGTCAACTTCCAAAATAGAGTCTTATATTTTAGTGTATCAAAAAATCAACAAGGAAGCTTGGCAAGAGTCAGACTTCCTTTGCGTGGGCTTGGGGTTTAGAGCAGAAATCAGAATTTTCTAAGAACACTGGAGATGATTCAGAAGCAAATGAACTTCACACTTTGGGAAACAGCATTCTGAAGATAAGTAAAATGGTAAAATTTACCATTAAAAAATTAATGGAGGCCACATAAGAGGCAGGTATAAAAAATATTAAACATAAAATATTAAATTAAGGGGAATAAAAGGATTTTAATGGAGGTTTCACAGCTTAGTCTAGATTTGGAGTGTCTAGAATGCCAAGCTAGGAACTTGAACTTAATTCTGTAGATTATGGAGAGTTATTATCTTTCAATAAGTAAATGTTTATTCAAGACATACTTAAAATTAATTTGTTAGAACTTCTCTGGTGGGGTACAGAGTAAGACAGAGCAGTTAGGAAACCAGGACAGTAATAAATTAAAGAAAGGATTCCTGGTCTTCTTCATTGGTTTAGGGTAAAGAGAAACAAACATCATTGTGATTGAAGAGATAACCACAAATGATAAGACTTTTGATATAGAAGACAAAAAATAAACAAAAAAAAGAGGTAGACACTCACTTTAAGATTTAGAGTTTACAAAATTGATTATGTTCCTCATCAGAGAATAAAACTGGGTCCATTTTCTATGGGTCTTATGTTTTAGACATTTTTTTTGTTTCCAAGTGAAGTAATCTACTAACATAGTAGACGGATTTTTTTTAAAGATTTTATTTATTTATTCATAGAGATGCAGAGAGAGAGAGAGGCAGAGACACAGGCAGAGGGAGAAGCAGGCTCCGTGCAGAGATCCTGATGTGGGACTCGATCCGGGGTCTCCAAGATCACGCCCTGGGCTGCAGGCGGCGCTAAACCGCTGCGCCACCGGGGCTGCCCTAGTAGATGCATTTTTATAGTTTAGAAAGTGATTGGAATTAAAGACAAGTGTTAAGAGTAATTTTCATAAAAATAAGAATCAAAACATGAAGATAAAGTGCTGGTTTGAAAGGCGTAAGTTGACTTCTGCTTTATCTTTCCTGTTTCCAATTAATCTTAAACTTTCCCTGTGAAAAGTAGTGTATCTGTAAGAAAAAGAAAGAGAGAAGAGGAAGAGAAAATAAATCTTTACCTTTCTCCACCCAGTTTGCAGCACTATGAACCCAAAGAAAGAACTTTCTCTGTACCAGCAGAACTACTTTGAAGCCTACAGGCAGCCATGTACAACCCTGGACTATACTAGTCCCCCTGGACTATACTAACCCCGTCTTTATCTAGTCCCATATGTCATATACATCTGCTGTTGATGAATGTCCAGCTTCCACTGACCCGACTGCTGAAACTAGCACCCTATTTGCTGTGGAAAACCACCCCTCCTTGAATTTTAGTCCATGGGAACGTAGTACACTTGATACCTCTGTTCAAGGTGGGCACACACAACTCAGGCCAAACAAATCAATGCTATTTATTTTTGACCAAAATTAGGATAATGCAGGATAATCTCCATGTCTCAAAATTCTTAATCATATTATATAAATTAGCATTCACACATTCTAGGGATTAAAATGTGCAAATCTTGAGGGACGTCATTATTTAGACTACCATAGTGACCACTTCTCACAATTTTATTTTAAAATGTTTGGATAGTTGGGTCATCATTTTTCTGTATGTGCTTGGAATGATTGGAAGATAAAGTAAAACCTGTACTGTTTATATATCCAACTTGGCACTGCTAGGGAATTCCCCACTGAGAGGGAATACAATTCATCCGTTACATGAAAGAAAGCAGGGAATAAGCCTGAGACCTGCTAATATTATCTTAGTACCTATGCCCAGCCATGTCTGAATTAAACTCTAAGCTCTGGACTTTTCAGGATGCAATTCCTTAATATCTTGTATTGTCACTGCTACTGTCGCTGTTGTAGAAGCCAGTTTCAATTGGTACTTAACTATAAATGTCTCACTTCTCCCTCCCAGTTTCCAAATAAATGTTCCCAAGTATTATTTTCTGAGGATTAATACATTTAACTTATGTTTAATGTAATACAGAAAGAACATTCTCTCTCCATATGTGCTTCCAAAACATATGCAATTGAAAAGGTTGCCTTTTCTCCCCCATTTCTCTCTCTTTGGTAGTGTACTGACATAATTATAAATAACCAAAGATGGCTCAATGTATTTTTATTGTCTGCTAACTCTTAAGCTCAGAAACAAAAATAAGCATACCAATATTTGTTTTGTACTAAATGTGGAATGTGTAAACCAGTTGCAGACAATGTAGGCTGCTTAGCTTAGTGGCTGGGTCATGCTGTCAGGAAAGAAACAATCATGTTTCTTCCTTCTACTTTTATACACATGGCCGTACTGTTTAATTTTTGAGATTTTTGAAAAGTACATCTCTATATGACTACGGTGATTGATAAGTTGTTATAGTTGAGTCTTTTGGTGCTTGTGGTGGCCAGAATAATGGCTCCCAAAGATATTCATGCCCTAGTCTCCGGAACCTGTGAATATGTTACCTTAAAGGACGAAAGGGATGCATGAAGTTTTCTGAGGTGGATAATTATTTTGTATTATCCGTGTGGATCCAATATAATCACAAAGATCCTCATCAAAAGAAGACAGAAGAATGGAGTTCAGAGAAAGATTGGAGTACGCTACTCTTTTGACTATGAACTCCACACCAACAGAGCTACTTTGAAGCCCAAAGGTGTATAAGCATGGAAGCCATAGGCCCATGAAAATATAGGAAATGGCCAAAAGCCAAGAAATACATGCAGCTTCCAGAAGCTGGAAAAGGCAAGGAAACAGATTCTTCTTATAGTCTCCAGAAAGAATGCAATAATGCCAACACCTTGACTTAACTCTGAATCCCATTTGAACTTGTGACAGATAAGATTTGGATTTCTGATCTGTAAGAACTGTAAGATAATAAACTGTAAGATAATAAATGTAAGATACTGAATTTTCACAAATTTGATACAGTACCAAAAGAAATTTGATACAGTACATGCCCCAAATCACCATGTAGTTTGGGGTTCCCACACCTTTTTTGATTCTGGTGTAGGTACCAAGATTGATGTCTCATGTGTGCAAACTTTCTGAATGATACCCTTAGATGATTGAAGCTGCCTAGCCCTGCTGCCCTGGGGCAGCACCCTACTATACTGCTAGCACAACTCCATCGGCAATAACTGACTCGGACAGATGTAGAAAAGGCCCACTGCCCTGCCTCAGGTGTGACAAACTCAGCAGCACAAATTACGTTACAGAGGCCCCCATGAGATCAGCTAGACTTTATCTGAAGACACTCTCACAGAGCTCCTTCACCTTCCCTATCCTGCTTCTCTAACTCTTTTACCTATTCTCTTGAGAAGATATTCTTAAAAAAAATCATAATATCCAATTACCCATTCCAAACTCTGGTTCTGGAGAACCACCTAAAACACACACAAATTATTTTTTTCTTAAATAAATGAATGTCTTTTCATGGATATTGTTTTCTTTATTCTTACAGCACCCAGGAGGTAGGTAAGATAAGACATTATGCTTTCAACATTTTGACTGAATTCTAATAAGGCTAAATAAATCTGATAAATTATTTTCATTTCTAATTAAGAAAGTCTTTAGTAAATTATAAATGATTTGTATATTTATCTATATTGTTTGATCAATTACTGGTTAGAGTACCTACATACTACACATTATATACCATTCAAATGTGGAAACTATCAACGTTAAGAAAATTCATGGATCAAATTTTCAAACCCACCTAATGACTATGATAGTGTGTATTTTTCTTTAATAGTGTGATTCTTTCTAAAACCACTTAGTGAATCTGTTTATTTTTTACTGGCACCAAAATAGTTTTATAGAAGACAAAATTAACTTACACAGCCAGATTTTATATTTGAACCAGTCATCTTAGCAATAATGGAAAAGCACAAGTTACAGTTTTCAGAGCCCAATGAACTCACTTCCAAAAATTACATGGTCCTCATCTCTAAAAAATTACTAAAAGTATAGATACTTTCATACGTGTTAATTAACATTTTCAGAAAGGGAAATAATATTCTGTTGAAAGAAAAATTTATTCAATAGAAAAATATTTTAAAAGTATAAAAATTAAAGACTATTAGAAGAATATTCTCAATTTTTCTTTGTAATGTTTTTTTTAAATAATAAATTTATTTTTTATTGGTGTTCAATTTGCCAACATACAGAATAACACCCAGTGCTCATCCTGTCAAGTGCCCCCTTCAGTGCCCGTCACCCATTCACCCCCACCCCCTGCCCTCCTCCCCTTCCACCACCCCTAGTTCGTTTCCCAGAGTTAGGAGTCTTTATGTTCTGTCTCCCTTTCTGATATTTCCCACACATTTCTTCTCCCTTCCCTTATATTCCCTTTTATATTATTTATATTCCCCAAATGAATGAGAACATACACTGTTTGTCCTTCTCCGATTGACTTATTTCACTCAGCATAATACCCTCCAGTTCCATCCACGTTGCAGCAAATGGTGGGTATTTGTCATTTCCAATGGCTGAGGAATATTCCATTGTATACATAGACCACAGCTTCTCTATCCATCATCTTTCGATGGACACTGAGGCTCCTTGCACAGTGTGGCTGTTGTGGACATTGCTGCTATAAACATCGGGGTGCAGGTGTCCCGGCGTTTCACTGCATCTGTATCTTTGGGGTAAATCCCCAGCAGTGCAATTGCTGGGTCGTAGGGCAGGCCTATTTGTAATGTTGTCTGAAAAAATAACGCCCATTTTGCCACCTTGTAGCGGCAGGCAAAAGGAGTAGTAGAGTGTACTTAACTACCAGATCACCTACAC
Source organism: Canis lupus baileyi (assembly GCF_048164855.1). Lineage (NCBI taxonomy): Eukaryota > Metazoa > Chordata > Mammalia > Carnivora > Canidae > Canis > Canis lupus. The sequence continues at coordinate 27,936,091 of NC_132872.1, read as the reverse complement.
AAATAATTTTGTGATAGTTCTAGATGAAAACCAAGTTCAGTATTGAATTCAATTAGAAAACATTAAATATAAAATTAAATAGTTCACATTTCAAATATATTGCTTTGGCAAATAAAGCAGAGCTGATCACTTATAATATTTTATAATTCTGGATTACCTACCTTACTACATCTAAATTCTAAGGTATTTTTTAAAAAAGATGTATTTATTTATTTGAAAGAGAGAGAGCAAGCACTTGGGGGAGGGGTAGAAGGACACAATCTTAAGCAGATTCCCTATGGAACAGGGATCCTGATGCAGGGCTTGACCCCAGGACCCATGAGATTATGACTTGTACCAAATCATGAGTTGGATGCTTAGCCAACTGAACTTAGCTCAAGCACCCCTCAATTCTAATGTATTAAGCAAAATGTTTTCCACTGAAATTGTGAACTGTTTGTCAAAATAAAATAAACCAGAATGAGGAGAGATATTTTTGCATTTTGTCATGCAGAAGAAACTTTTAGAGCTTGCATATAATTGTAAAAGGAATAGTAACATAGATAATGTATTCAGAAATAAGATAGTGAGTGGAATAAAAAAAGAGGAAAGGTTTCAGTAGCTCAGAAATTAAAAACCCAACAAAATAATGTGACTATATTAAGTTACTTTTCTTTTAAACTCCCATCAAATTAGAATAAATGGAATTAGGGAAATTATGTAGAAATTAAGCAAATTCAGTCAGGTTCTTTATATTTATAAATGCAAGCAATAGAAAATGCTGATAGTTCAGTTTTGGGGTTTTGTTTTCATTCTTTCTCCTTTTTTTGTCTTCTTCTTTTTGTTTCTGCCTGAAATTTTCTTGTTTCCATGTTTTGATATCCCAAAGGAAAAAAAATAAGTGTCTCAAAGATAAAACACTTTCAAGATTGCATATCATCTTTCATGAAAAAAATTTCCATTAAAAACAACACTTTATGTATATTTAAAAATATGGCAAATTTAATGCACAGAAATGTTAAAATTCCTTGACCAACAAGTTCACTTGAAAGGACACTGCCTGACAAATACTGAACTGATAAAATACGCTAACAACACTGAAAATAACCAACTTGATATATCCTATCTATATAATATGAATGTTAATTAGAAAACAGAGGCATGCTAGTATAGTAAGATCTTTACAATAAAATTATGGCCTGTCTCTCCTGTAATAATTTTTAATAATGACTTCCTTGTTTTTCACTATTTTTGCATTTACTTAAATACTTTTTTACTTTTTATTTAATTATCTTTTTTTCTGGTAACTCAATTATGCTAGCAGTTTTCTTTTGTATTCTTAAGGCAGACAATTTATTTGCTTATAGATGGGAGTAACTATCTGAATATAATGTTAGGAAGCTGCCTTACTGTTTTCCTACTTAATGTCTGTCCTAGGAAGTATTTTAATAAAGTGTTTCTTAAGGATAACTGTTATGTATGTTCTCTCTTTTCATACTACTTAATTACTACTTACATTAAAAGACCTTTTGTTGTAATTTTCTATGACAAATAACAAAGCTAGCCTTTGGACATTATGTGTTTTGTTTTATTTTGTTTTGTTTTTAACCAGAATATGACCAATACCCATTGTACCAATACCTAATACCCATTCAATGTCCCCTAACTGGTGTTCAGCTGTTCTAGAGATTTTCAATAGAAACTATTCTGTGGAAAATAATGAACATAATGGTAGGATAATGCATATCCTTAAAAACAATCTAGTGTGGTTATCTGTGGAGAGTAGAAGACAGTATTAAAATGAACATTCACCAGATCTACATTGGCTTCTTGAAAGTCAGTTTTGAATATAAAGACATTGGGAAATTTCCAATATTGTGTATACAACTTTTGAAAAAAGAAATGAAAAAAAGACCTTGCAATGCTGATCATCACCTAGGTTACTTAATCACATTTTAAAAGATCCTTGATGAATACAGATACAAAAAAAATCTCAATAAACTACTAGCAAATCAAATCCAATGAGACATTAGAAGGATCATTCACAATCAAGTGGGATTTATTCCTAGGCTGGAAGGGTGGTTCAATATTCTCAAATAAATCAACATGACACAACATTACATTAACAAAGAAAAGGCTAAGAACCATATGATCTTCTCAACAGATGCAGAAAAAGCATTTGACAAAATACATTCATTCATGATAAAAGTCCTCAACAAAATAGGTATAAAAGGGAACATACCTTAACATAATAAAGACCATAGATGAAGAACCCACAGCTAATAACATCCTCAATGGGAAAATAATTGAGAGCTTTTCCTTACACTTTGGAACAATACAGAGATATCCATTCTCACCACTGTTATTTAAAAATATTAAAGTGCTACCCACAGCAAACAGACAACGCAAAGAAAAAAAAGGCATCCAAGTCCACAAGGAAAAATTTTCAATATTTGCAGATGACATAATACTCTATATAGAAAACCCAGAAGACTCTGCCAAAAAACTTCTAGAGTGATACACAAATTCAGTAAAGTTGCAGGATACAAAATCAATGTACAGAAATCTGTTGCATTTCTATACACCAATAGTGAAGCAGCAGAAAGAGAAATCAAGGTATTAATCACATTTATAGTTACACACACACACACACACACACACACAAGACATAAGATGCCAAGGAATAAACTTAACCAAAGAAACCTAAACAAGGAAATAGAAAAACATTCCATGTTCATGGATTAGAAGAACAAATATTGTTAAAATATCTATACAACCCAAAGTAATTTACACATTTAATGCAATTTCTATCAAAATACCACCGGTGTTTTTCACAGAGCTAGAACAAACAATCTTAAAATTTGTATGGAACCACAGAAAACCCAAATAATCAAAGCAAATCTTGAAAAAGAAAAGAGAAGGTGGAGGCATCACAATTCTGGACTTCAAGCTACATTACAAAGTTGTACAATCAAGATAGTATGGTATTGGCACAAAAACACATACATAGATCAATGGAACAGAATAGAGAACCCAGAAAGGAACCCACGACTATATGGTCAATTGATCTTTGACAAAGCAGGAAAGAATATCCAATGGAAAAAAGATGGTCTCTTTAACAAATAATGTTGGAAAAGCTAGGCAGTAACATGCAAAATAATGAAACTGGACCACTTTCTTACACCACACACCAAAATAAATTAAAATTAGTTAGATGAAAGATCTTTTTTTAAAAAAAAAGATTTTATTTGGGATGCCTGGGTGACTCAATAATTGGGAGTCTGCCTTTGGCTCAGGGCGTAATCTTGGATCTGATATCCAGTCCCACATCAGGCTCCCTTTGAAGAGCCTGCTTCTCCCTCTGCCTCTGAGAGACACACAGAGAGAGATAGAGACATAAGCAGAGGGAGAAGTAGGCTTCTTGTAGGGAGCCCAATGAGGGAATCAATTCCAGGACCCCAGATCACACCGACGCCAAAGGCAGATGCTCAATTGCTGAGCTGTCTGGGGGTCCCACAGATGAAAGACCTTAATGGGAGACAGAAAATCATTAAAAACTTAAGAGAACACAAGCAGTAACCTCTTTGACCTCAGCCATAGCAACTTCTTACTAGATATTTTCCTGAATCAACGGAAACAAAAGCAAAAACTATTAGTACTTCATCAAAATAAGAGGCTTCTGGATAGTGAGGACACAATCAACAAAACAAAAGAGGCAACCTATGGAATGGGAGATATTTGCAAACAACATATCCAATAAGGGGTTGGTATCCAAAATCTATAATTTATAAAACTCAGCATCCAATAAACAAATAATTCAGTTTAAAAATGGGCAGAAGACATGAATAGACTTTTCTCCAAAGAAGACATCCAGAAGACCAACAGACAAATGAAAAGATACTCAGCATCAATCATTATCAGGGAAATGCAAATCAAAACCTCAGTGAGATGTCACCTCACACAGTTCAGAATGGCTAAAATCAACAACATAGGAAACAACAGGTGTTGGTGAGGATGTGGAAAAAGGGGAGCCCTCTTACTCTGTTGGTGGGGATGAAACTGGTGCAACCACTCTGGAAAGCAGTGTGGAGGTTCCTCAAAAGGTTAAAAATAGAGCTACCCTACAACCCAGCAATTGCACTACTATATATTTACCCAAAGGATGTAAAAATACTAATTTGAAGGGATATATGCACCCTGATGTTTATAGCAGCACAATCAATAATAGCCAAATTATGGAAAGAGCCCAAATCTCCACCGATTGATGAATGGATAAAAAATAAAAAAGAAGTGATACACACACACTGACATGTGTGCATGATGAAATACTACTCAGCCATCAAAAAGAATGAAATCTTGCCAATGCCATTTGCAATGATGTGGATGTAACTTATGCTAAGCAAAATAGGTCAGTCAGAGAAAGACAAATACCATATGTTTTCACCCAAATGTGAAATTTAAGAAACAAAACAAATAAACTTGGGAGGGGCAAAAGAAGAAAAACTATAAAACAGACTCTTAACCATAGAGAACAAATCAGAGGGGAGGTGGGCCAGGAGATGTGTTAAACAGGTGATGAAGATTAAGGGGGGGCATCTATTGCAATGAGCACCAGGTGTTATATGGGAGTGATGAATCACTAAATTCTACACCCGAAACAAATAATACACTGTATGTTCACTAACTTTAAATAAAAACCAGTAATGAAAAAGAACATGTAAAAAATAAATACATCAAAAAGTTATTTTACTCATCATAACTCTTTTTGAGAATATGCCATGTTCTAAGCATTGTTTTAAATGCTGAGGTAATAACAGCCATAGTAGAAATTGTAATCTTTTTCCCTAATGTAGTGTCCATTTAAATGAGGAAATTGAAAATAAATAAGGGAACGAAGTCAAGTTCGTAGTATACTAGCCAATGACAATTGCTAATAAGACAAAATACACCATGTGAGGATGATATGGAATGGAGGCGGGGTGGTAGGAAGACCTTCAGGACAAGGTGACTTTTGAGCAAAGAGAATACACATGAAGGTGATCTGGTGATGCTCTGAGATCCTTTCTGAGACTAGTAAGTGCAAGTATTTGAGGCAGAAGCCTCACTGGCATGTCTGGGAACTACAGGAAATCCACAGCGCCTGGAGCAGGGTTAGTGCAAGGAACAGAATCGCAGCATGGTCAGAGATGGAATGGGAAGCAGGCCATGCAGGCCCAGGTGAAGAGTTTTTGCTTTTACCATGAGTGATTTGGGAAACTATGGAAATGTTGTGAACATCGTAATATGTATTCAGTTTTAACAGACTGTTCTGGTTGTTGTATAGATAAAACACAAAAGAATGGAGATACCCTACTGTAGATTCTTTTTTTTTTTCATTTTTTAAAAAGATTTTTTTTATTCATGAGAGATCAAGACAGAGAGGCAGAGACACAGACAGAGGGAGAAGCAGGCTCCATGCTGGGAGCCTGATGCAGGACTCAATCCCAGGACCCCAGGGTCACGCCCTAAGCCAAAGGCAGACGCTCAACCACTGAGCCACCCAGGTGTCCCCTTAGTGTAGTTTCTATTTCAATGAGGAAATATAATAAAAAAGAGAACTAAATAAAGTGTATACTGTATTAATTTCAGTCACATTGTTTTAGAATCAAAGAAATTGCTAATCAGTTTTGGGAGTTTCTATTATCATATCCTCAAACTCAGAGATTCTTTTTTTTTTTTTTTTTTTTTTGAGAGAGAGAATTGCGAGTGAGGGGGAGTAGGGGTGAAAGGAGAGGGAGAAAGAAAATCTTAAGCAGGCTCCACAGCGAGCATAGAGCCCAACACTCAAATTCATGACCTGAGTGGAAACCAAGAATCAGATGCTTAATGGACTGTACCACCCAGGCACCCCCATCTTGCACATGTGAAATTTGAAATGCCTATAATATACTTACATGGAAATTTAGGGAGCTGGATGCATGAGTCTACAATTTAGGAGAAAGAGTTTGCTGAAGGCAAAAGATTAGAAGTCATCAGCACTCAAATAGTACCTAGAAATTATTTTAACTTATCTGTGTTACTTTAAAAAATGGGCATATTAGCTTTATCATTTACTTAAATATATTCGTTATTAAAGAGAAAGTATGATAAATAATATAAAGCACATGCATCTGACACCTAGAACCGTCATTTAAATTCCATTATACTTGCTTCAGTTTACTTTTAATAAAATTAATAAAGTAGAATTTCCTTTGGTCCCATTCCAAATGTTATGCCTGTTTCTACTCCCACAACTTTATTCCTTCCAATAGACTATTTTAATTCGATCAAATGTTTATTCCCTGTCTAGCTCCATTGTTTACAATGACTACCTCTGAAACCACTTTATTTTGAGAATTTCTAAATATATTTTATCCACTGATAATCCCTCACCAGTTTCATTTTTTTTGTATGTAGAGAATCTAGATTTATTTATTCTATTCACACATTTTTATTAGTGTTGTCTCAAGAGGGATAAGAAATAAACACATGTTTTAACTATACTGTTTTAATTTTTTTTAAGATTTTATTTATTCATTCATGAGAGACACAGAGAAAGACAGGGGTAGAGACATAGGTAGAGGGAGAAGCAGGCTCTATGCAGGGAGCCAGACATGGGACTCCGTCCTGGGACTCCAGGATCAGGCCCTGAGCTGAAGGCAGATGCTCAACTGCTGAGCCATCCAGGCATCCCTAACTATACTGTTTTAAATGTATCATTTCTTAAACCTATTTTCCATTTGTCCAGTCAATGTTCTGTCCAGATCACAATGAAGAAAGACTATCTAGAGTATGTGGCCTCTGTAACCCTGGGAGTTTATAAACTAATGGAGAAGAAATAGATAAGCCAAAAGTGAAATAGGCATTGCAGAGGGAACTGATACCTTTCATTCTGACTTAATATAAGTCTTTCATTCCTATCTTACATTATAGAGAAACTATGCAACACAGTTATCTCTGATTCTAGAAATACTGCTGATTTCTCCTGATTTCTATAGGGAGAACCAGCTTTCCTCTCCTCTGAATTATCTGCCTGAAAGTATTTACATTTCAAAAGATTCCATACTGCCCCATCAGCTATTTCTCAGTTGTTTCCATCTTCCAAAATTGTGTTGATATTTCTTGTCTCTTTGGATTTCTATGTTTATTCCCTTTCTTTCAATTTGGGGCTTAGAGGATTTGAGGGTGGGATTGAAATAAAGGTAAGTTTAACTGAAAGTCTATTTTTTTTAACAAAGGGAAAATCCAGTACTGATATCTGTTGGGTATAATCAGATGGGCAAATTTTGACCTTCCTGATATCCCTCTATTTGAGCTTTTTTTCACTTCTCTTCTGAACTAACAACATTTAGGAAGAAGTTTGGATTCAATTAAAAATATAAATTATGTTTATAATATACTTGACCTATTTCTTCAAGCCTGGAAAACTTGAAATTGTTTTTTATTTTTATAGACAAAAAACACATAGAGCGTAGTTTTTTTGTGTGTGTATGACATGTATATATGTGTATGACATATGCTTAGTATGATTCCTTAGTTAACATTACATAGAATAATAGTATTACCTCATAAAATCACTAAAGTATTACTTTAGTTATAAAATGGTAATCATTACTTAGTATAATATCTGTATATTTGCATTTTTACATATGTTTCCTCAACCAAGTTATTAGTTTCAGAAAATAGCACCAGTTTGACATTGTACAACATTTCTTAAAATAACTACAACGGCAAGCATAATTGTTAACAGGTTACATTAACATGAAGAGACATAACAGAAAATAGTATATAACAATGCCCTGGCTGTGCAGATTTTAGGAGTGTTCATAATTCCTTAATGATATCTATTTTTAGAAGTTGCTCTTCTCAACTGCAATCATTTTTGTATCCATTCATTTTCTGGCTGAGGTAGAAGTCTTCAGATGTTTTTTGTTGTTGTTTGTTTGTTTGTTTTTTCAGATTTATTCATTTATTAGAGAGAGAAAGAGAGAGCAGAGGCAGAAAGAGAATCCTGATGCAAACTGCCCACTGATCAAGGAGCCTGATGTGGGTCTTGATCCCAGAACCCTGACAAGACCTAAGCTGAAATCAAGAGTCGGCTGCTCAACCAACTGAGCCACCCAGGTTCTCCTTCAAGGGTTGTTCTTACTTTCTTTTTTAGGTCACAGAATCAGCTTTTCATGGAAAACACGTCCTTGCTCCTACATTGGTAACCACATGTTCATGCTTTGAACTACTATGCTCTCCCCTCCAAGAGCCCAGTGTCTATTCAGTAGTCTGCTTTGTCAGCTCCTGATTATAGTTCACTTTTTAAAATGAGGAAAGGTAAGTTATTTCAATTCTTATTCTTGTTATAGCAATTTTGATTTAATTTTCTTCTACAGCTTTACTTGCTCATACAAAAGATATTATATTTTTACACTGATCCCTTATTTTTACCCAGAAATATTCCTTACTCATTTTTTTCTCACCCTCTGACTGCTGACACTCGAATTCCTATTTTAATTATTCTTGAAGTAATCAAACAGTTTTCCTAACATAAACAACTAGAACATTGTACAAAACATTTTGAAAATATTTAAATATTCAAAATACAGGGGCACCTGGGTGGCCTTTGCCTTTGGCTGGTGTCATGATCCTGGAGTCTCAGGATCTAGTCCTACATCAGGCTCCCTGCAGAGAGCCTGCTTCTCCCTCTGCCTGTGTTTCTGACTCTCTGTGTCTCTCATGAATAAATAAAGAAAATCTTAAAAAAATAAATATTCAAAATGCATTATACTGATTAGAATTATATAGACACTCTTTTTAAAATGTCTTAATGATTCTGAAGGTATTTAATAAAAATAATAAATTCCCCACCCTGTAAGAAGATACAGTGAGAGGACTTTTTTAAAAAAAACTCAATGACTTAATGAATGGCAAATGTTCTTACTTTGGAGAGGGCAAAAATGCCTATCATTCATTCACCACTCAAGATCTAACTTTTCTTCTTCTTCTTTTTTAAAGATTTTATTTATTTATTTATGATAGAGAGACAGAGAGAGGCAGAGACAGGAGGAGGGAGAAGCAGACTCCATGCAGGGAGCCTGATGTGGGGCTCGATCCTGGGACTCCACGACCACACCCTGGGCCAAAGGCAGGGCCACCGCTGAGCCACCCAGGGATCCCCCAAGATCTAACTTTTCTTAATGATATTCCTACAATATCCCCAAGTCATGCAACAAGTATTTATGCTCTCGAAATACACCATATTTATTCTAGATCATAGAGTATAGCAGTAAATAAACAAATATGTTTGCTTTCATGAGGCTCTTATTCTGGTGTCAAATAATATTAATTCAGTATTTTAATTTGAAACACTATAAGTAGCAGATTTTGTTATCATTTGTTTGGTTATGTCAAATATTTTGTCTGTAGCTATAAATACCAAGATAGCATTCAGTGGTAATTTGTTAAACTTAAATGACTGAAAATTTAACAGAGTATATTAAATTTAGATTTCACATTTAGAAAATGTGAAATAAGTAATTTAATTATAAAAAGACTTTATTGATCACCTAACAAAAAGGAAAGCTTTGCTATTATTTCATTGCTAAAGATGTTTTTGAGGGATCTCTGGGTGGCTCAGAGGTCTAGCCTCTGCCTTCAGCCCAGGGCGTGATCCTGGAGTCCCCGGATTGAGTCCCACATCAGGCTCTCTGCGTGGAGCCTGCTTCTCCCTCCGCCTGTGTCTCTGCCTCTTTCTCTCTTTGTGTCTCTCATGAATGAATAAATAAAATCTTTAAAAAAATAAAAATAATAAAAAATAAAGATGTTTTTGACACAGTAAAATTGAAGAAAAAGCCTTTCATCATGAGAAGTTTATCACTGATTTCCTTTGTCAGCCTTTTCAAATGCAGGTTTTTCCCAAACCTCCATAAAGCAATAATTGATTATCAAAGGGATTCCTTTTCATGCCAAAAGTCAGCTATCAAACATATGGCTTTGCCATGTAAATATGTAATTAACTTTTTTTCCTCCTAAAGCATCATGGAAACACATAACAGTACTTATTATATATTTTCAAGCATTTATAAATTCTAGAACATTTTAAGGAAATGCAACTGACAAATTATGCATCTCTTTTTAGTAGGTCTTTTCAAATTCCAGTTATTTGGATTATGAAGAAAACACTTCATTGTAAGAGCTTCCAATGTACTCAAGTGGAAATATATTGTAATGAAAAAGATAAGTCCATATGCTATGAATTGGCAACAGCTGTTCCACTCTCATCCTATGGGATGAGAGAGGAACAGAAACTGGAACACCTTGATGAATATTAAGATGCTAAGAAATAGGATACTGGCATGATAATTCTACAAGTATCGAATTCTTTGTGGCAATATCATTAAACCTAATGGCAGAATGATAAGATACTACATCCACACATTACACTTATCTGAAAATAGAAAAATGTCAATCAGTCTAATAGCGTGTATGTGTATATACTGAGGCAGTTTCAATTTCTTTGAGTTATTTCGCTGAATTAGCCAGGTGTCCCAAAACATTATAGATACAATCCTAGCAAGGGCATATGTATAAAACTCAACATCAGCCAATAAAAAACTTTCCTAAAAGCTAAAATAGACTTAGTCAGGGTCTTTATCATGTAATATAATAGCCAAAATTGTATACCTAATGAAACAAGGTGCTTCAAGAAGTACAGAAAATTACATATTATGCTTTTTATATGAAGTAGTTTTGTGCTTAGTCCCAAAACAATTTGCATCTGCCTAACAGTACCTATGAAGCTTTGGTGGTTAAGGGCACAGGATTTCAAGCAGATGCCAAGAACCAAATTCAAATTTTACCATCAACTGGTTGTGTAACTTTGTGCAAGTAATTTAAACATTCTATGCCAAAGTCTAGTGTCAACCGTAGATATGATAGGAGATTTGTCATGCTAAGGCCATTAACCTTACCTGGTACATTATGAATACTCAAATATATTGGTGTAATCTTCCAGTTGTAAGGGACATAGATTTAGTAAAAATTAAAAAGATGATATCTTAGGTATATTTTATGAAAGCATATTATAAAAGCCTTCAGTTGTAGATTTTGGAGTTTTGGTAAGACAACTAGCAATCACAGTATTTTCGGTTAGGCAAATGTTATAATTTGACTTGATGTTAGGAAAGAAAATTCAACAAATTTATAAGAAAACTTTGGATTAAATTATAGTTAAAATATAATTATAACTAGACATCTGGAATTTGGTTGCTTGATATCAAATTAATTTAAGCCAATGGCAGCAAGGATTTGCTTTTAGAAGAAAACAGATGAACTGGAAAGGTAAGCCAGAGGTTTGTTATGCACCAGGATGAAAAGGATTTGAATAGAATATTCAAATATAAGGTTTACCTTAAGATTTAGTAATTAGAAAAACAATAGTGCATTAACAGAGTCAACAACTGTATGGAAAAAACTGGGCTAAATGGAAAAAAATTACCTAGGGATAGCTAGTTTTATGCATATAAACTTCTAACATGAAGAATCTAGATAATATTTTTCTAGTGTGAATATCGTACAGATAATTATAATTAATTATATATATAATCTCCCTGGAAATAAAAATTAAAACATTTTTTCATATGAAGAATTTAAAAATTTTCCAAATATGAATATGATTAAAGTTATAGCAAAAAGCACAATGCCAATTTTTTTTTATTATTTAGTGCTATATCAACCCTAGCATTTTTAAGTGTTTCACTTAACCTTTTTTGTTATAGCTGGATCTCCCCTAATTCTCTCAGCCATCATTATAACCAAGAAAATGTCATTTTAATTGCTGTTCTGTCACTACAAGTGATCTTGTAAACATAAAGTTTACAAGTTTACAATAAACATATAGTACCATAATGTTTATTGATCTACATTTCCAATAAAGTTCATTTATTATTAAGAAAGACATTATTTATGTATCATGGTATTTATATACATAAACAATTTTATTAATTCTCTCTTTGGGGTCATCCAGGTAGAGCTAGAGATGAGATAAAAATATGTTTAACTTTTAGATTTATAAATAACTCCACAATATCCTCTCTACTCATTCTAGTCATGAAATAGTTGAATTGGGTATGAATAAGTTAACAAATGATTTTATTTTATTATTTAACTTAATTTTTTTGAACAAGTCATTTTAGAAAAAAATTTCAAACTATAATGTCCAGGAAACTTGAACTTACAGACATTCTTTTAGGAAGATATATTGAAGATAGGCAGACAAAAAAGAAAGAACAATTTGGACAGTAGAAACGTGTATATTTTTTAAAAATGAGTATTTCTACCACTGTAGAACTATTACATAACAATATTGCTGCAATAGAGTATTTGGGTAGGAAAATACTGAGACATAAAATCAAAAAGTGCTCTGAGTTAAGAACCATGAATGATACTATACCTATCAATCCTGTCCATCATTGTTGCTATTCATAGGGGAGTATCCCAAGGATTAGTCTAATTCATCATGGTCTGCATTCAGTGTAACTCTTCATGCACCCACATAACACAATGTATCCAAAAACCCTCAGCTTGTTTTAGGAGAATTTATAGTAAACCAGGATTCTGCACCAATTGGTGTTTGAAAAATAATGAGTTGGTGGAGTAAAGTGCTGGCAAAACTCAGAAACAGGTCATTCTCTGAGTTCCTTCTATTCATCTCCTTTGTTTTTCTCAAGTTGATATCCTTGACCTTATCATCCTTCTCCCAATATTTCTAGTGGCCATTTTGGTTTCTCTTTCCCATTTTTCCAAACAATATCTTATTTTAATTCCCATAAGTAGAAAATGATCCCACTGTGAAGTCCACTATTTTGGTGATAAAATGGATAGGTTCTTCCTATTTATTTTCGTTATTGTCTTGAAAAATATCCCTCAGTATAAAAGTGACAAAGAATAAGAAAAGGGATATATACATAGAACTATCCAATGAAGATAGCAAGAATAACCCTGTTGAAGTATAATAAAAGGGTTGAAGTATAATAAAAAAGATTAGACTTTACCCTCTAGGGAAGGAATGACTCTTTGTTCTAGATTGTATAATGTCCCTATTCCTAAATGATGCCCTGAAAAATCCTAAGAACCAGTATATATTATCTTCCATGTAAAAAAAAAAAAAAAAAGAGTTCACAAATGGATGTGATTAGGTTAAGGATATTGAGATATTATAATTATCTAAGAATATTGGTATAAGCCCAACATGATCACAAGGGTCATTATAAGAGGAGATAGGAAGGTCGTAACTAAAGAAAAATTGCTATGACAACAGAAGCAGAGAGAGAGTTTAGAAGATGCTACTCTAGTTCCTTTGAAGATAAAGGATGGAACCACAACCCAAAGAACACAGGCAGTCCCTAGAAGCTAGAAAAGGCAATGGAACATATTCTTCTTTAGAGGCTTAGGAAGAAATTCAATCCTGAAGACTATTTTAGACTTCTGGCCTCCAGAATTATAAGAGAACTGGTAAGAGAAAACAGTTATAATTAGATAGAGATTAAGAGGCTGATATGTGGGATTGTGAAATCCTAGACTAAAGGAATTACCATGCAAATGGCAAGAAAGGGTTAGTTATAAGGAGAAAATTTGGATGGAATACAAATTGTTTTTAGGGCTAAAGAAAAAGAAACATTTTAAGCATATCCTTAGTTTGGGTTTTAAGCATTGGTGAGTAAGGTACATAACTGAAAAATAGAAGTTGCAGAAAACAAATGTGATTTGGGGTTAAAATTGGTGACTTTAGCTCTTTTCACAGATTCACAATTGAGTGATAACACTCATTTATGGATGTCATGTCATATTAGGATAAAAAAGAATAGTCAATACTGTGTTGGGTAATCATAAAATACTGAAGTTACAGGGGCACATAGGTGGCTCATCCACTGAGTGTGGGACCCTTGGTTTTGGCTCAGCTCATGATTTCTGGGTAATGAGATCCTGCTCAGTGCTGAGCTCCTGGCTCTGTGCATAGTGGGGAGCCTGCTTAAGATTCTCTCTCTCCTTCTCCTTCTGCCCCCCAATAAATAAATAAATAAATAAATAAATAAATAAATAAATAAATCTTTAAAAAGTATTGAAAAAAATTGAAGATGGTGTTTGAGTCTTAAGAATATTCACCAAAGATTTCTCTGTATTTTGCAAGTCATCTTGTGCTCTTCATAAATGCCAAAGCCAATGATCCTCTCCTTCTACTTGGCTTCTGATGGAACAAAATAGTCATAAAAAATTATAAGAGGGCAAGATAAATATTTACTGTATACCCATCTAGTCCATGGAGGTATACGAGAAAATATCTAGAATGAAGGAGAAAAGACACCAAAAATAGTACTGAAAATTTCTATTGAAATATTATCCAAATTTAGAGTAAGATTTCAGAATAATTTTGATTGAATACCAATTTCTTATATCCAGGCTTATCCTCACCATAAAAAGTTATCAATGATTTTTAAAAAAAGCTATCAATATAAGATTTGTTTTAAAATATTAAAAAAGAATTTAGAGGAATTATAGCAAGTTTTCTTTTTTCCATCTTATCTCCTTCCTCACTTCCCTTCTCAAATAATGGCCTCTAGTGCTTTCATGACATTTTCTTTTTGGCCCATGAAAAACATCATATCAAAGTTACCATAGAGAAGAAATAAATCAATCAGGTCTTTAGATAAATTTTGGAAACATACTGGGATAACCAGGTTTTTAAAAGCAGAGTTTTTATGGGTGCATTAATTCATTGTTTGTTCCCTAGTCTGAGCTTTTAAGTATCAAGATTTAATGAACAAAAGGAGCTGGATAAAAAGTCTACCTACAATCCCAATTAACTCAGGAAAATATGGTAAGAGAACAAGACTACAGTTGCCCAGGGAAATTACTCTTTTGGGGATAGGACTTGGGGAGCCAGAAACAAAGCAGCAGAGATATGTATAGATAGACTAGATTTATGGAACTGGACTTCACAAGACAGTTTATATACGGACAGGAGAGGTATTGGACAAGACAATAGACTGAAAGGAAGGGTTAGCTTCCCAACACAGGGGAAAGATATTTAAATATATTTAAAGATATATAAAGATATATTTAAAGCTAAGGTCTCAGCTTCAGAACCATGACCCCATCCTGAGGCCTTTGTTCACCACTAGATACTGGGCATTCCTGTTTTTGAGGCACCCAGCAGCCACCTCCTGGCCCAAATGAAAAGCCAAATTGAGTGCCTGTATTTTGGAATATTTAAACTATTTTAAATCATTGCATTTGTGCATAACAATATGTGATACAATGAAACTCAAATTCACTTATTAAAAAAAAAACAGCTTAGATTCACCCACTCCTAAGTGGGCTATAAAAATAATTTGTTTTAATATTAGCAAATTTATCACAACTTTTTTTCTTTTTAATGAAAGCTATCTTTTATTTCTTCAACAAAGCCCTCTAACAGTGACGCTCTCAGCTTTTAAGACCCATATTTTCTGCAAGGATGAAAACCACAGCCCTCAACATTGCCTAACTCACTTGATCAAGGAATTGCATCTATAGACCAAAGTTTCTTGCTCATCCCTTTAAGTGCTGATCCGTGTATTGGTCTCTGTTGCATTTTAAATGCCACCTCATGAAGAACAATGGTTGACAATAGAAATTACCCAGTGGTATGCTCACTTGGCAGCACACACACTAAAACTGGAATGATACAGAGAGGATTAGCATGGCCCCTCACAAGGATGACACTCAAACTTGTGAAGCATTCCATCTTTTAAAAGAGGAAAGGAAAGGAGAAAGAAAGGAAAGGAAAGGAGAAAGGAGAAAGGAGAAAGGAGAAAGGAGAAAGGAGAAAGGAGAGGAAAGGAAAGGAAAGGAAAGGAAAGGAAAGGAAAGGAAAGGAAAGGAAAGGAAAGGAAAGGAAAGGAAAGGAAAGGAAAGGAAAGGAAAGGAAAGGAAAGGAAAGGAAAGGAAGAAAGGAAGAAAGGAAGAAAGGAAGAAAGGAAGAAAGGAAGAAAGGAAGAAAGGAAGAAAGGAAGAAAGAAAGAAAGAAAGAGAAAGAAGAGAAAGAAGAGAAAGAAGAGAAAGAAAGAAAGAAGAAAGAAAGAAAGAAAGAAAGAAAGAAAGAAAGAAAGAAAGAAAGAAAGAAGAAAGAAAGAAAGAAAGAATCCTGCCCTTCTCTCTACCACACATGTGACTGCAACTTTATATATAAAGAAAATATAGTGTGACCAAGTAGTTTATACAAAGTATGCAAAAATCAAGTAAGTCAATGCACCAAGTTATTAATTTAGAGCCTCAAAAGACATCTTGAATCAACTAAGCCCAGGTCACTGTCTTTAAATGACACAACAGACCATCGAATTTAGTCTAAGTTTCTTACAAACATGTAGGGCCACCACGCTTTCATATCTATGCCAGTACTTTTACACATGGCAGAGAAATTAAACTCTCTACAGTCAGTGTTGGAGTTATTTTAGATATATGCAGCCAAAATTAAAACTAACTAATATGGGTAGAGGCAATATTATTTTCTATTTAACCTCTCTACCACATAATTTAAAAAATAATTTTATTTATATTAATTCATAAGGTCATAAAGTACACATAAATAATAAGTATTTTTACAAAAAAAATTATTGCAAATCAGTGGCTAAGTATCAAAATCCTGATGGAAAAAATATATGAATAGGTTTTTTTGAAACAAGGAAATCACATGTATATGAAAGTATACCAAAATCATTTTAATATAAGTATCTAAACCAATACACAATGATATAGGTTAGTTATATTTCAAGAAAATGAAAGAGAAAAAATAGATTAAATTTTTTTTAATTAATTGAAGTAGTATACACAGTGTTTTGGAAATGATCGGCCATCACTAATGATTGGAATGTGATCAGTATAGTATTTTGCAAGGAGACTTTGGTACTATATATTGAAATCATTCAAATATGGATAATATTTGAACCAGCAATTCAAGTTCCATAATTTATGTTTTATATTATATTTTCATAATTGTAGAATTTTTTCTTTTTGGCATTCTCCAAAAAGGTTCTCCAGCATGTGTATTGTACAACTATAACTCAAAGGCCCAATTTTCCTTTGTCCATAATCCAATAATTTATCAAAATACTTCTCTTTTGGATGAATTCAGGTACTCTTCCATTATGAATGATAATACTTTTCTTCATCACTCTATCAAATACACTTTGTGTTGTTTCATGTCCTTGTTCAGATGTGTAGAGATTCCTTATCACATACTAAAGAAATACAACCTCTTTACCTTTCCTGTCATCTTTGCTGTTCATTATAGTAAGCCTTTCCAATCAAATATGTATCAGAATTGGAAGATTCAAGTTAAGTAGAAGTTACAAAGACAATGAAATTCCAAGTAGTAAGCAAATTTTCTCTTAAGACTCCCCTCAACTCTATCCCTCTGCCATATTTGGAAAATAGTCATATAAATAATTCTTTGATAGAGAAAAGGGTAAGGTAAGTTGGTTGTATGTACCATACTTCCCCTGGAAGCCATTCCATCACACAGTAAGTAATTCAGCTGGGACATAATCACAGAACCGGAAAAGCATAAGCCCTGGATTTACTGTAGGCTGAATCCCAGTTTTCCTCCTTGACACAATGATTTATGCATCACTTTTCTTTAGGGTCTCTCAATATTGAAGTTAAATATTCATAGTATCTTTGTGTGCCCTGTATTAGTAAACTTTATTTAAAACAAATAAGCACACTATATTGATAAAAATGGCATTAATAAAAGTGTACTAATATCTTAGTTTATTTCTTCCATAAACTTGAAACATACGAAACTAATCAAATAGAAAGAAATAAGAAGAAAACCATGTTTCTGTATATTAGAGATGTTAAATACTATCTGTTTTACAATAATAAAATGACCAAAAGTGTTTCTTCACATAAAAATCGGTAGACTTATTGTTTAATAACATTGTATAAGGAGACTACACTTAGTTAAATGCATAAATATTTTCATTCATTTTGAAAACATATGGAATATATGCCTTCAATTTAGGGTCTCTCAAATTAAAGACAGGAAAGCAGTTGCAGAATATCATTGCATCGTTTATATTGCCTTATTTGCTAATGGATCAATCTTGAGAGTGTTCCCTTTTTTAAAAACCACCAGTGAAAATATACCTTTTTTTTTCAAGATGGAAAAAATTGCTTGGTATTTTATTTATACTCACTACATTCTTTAATAAAACTGAAAGTAGCCAATGTCTATCCAAATGATAATAAATAAAAGCACACCCTATGTTTTAACTATGACAGAATAAAAAATTGGGCTTTGATATTGCTACTATATTTGCTACCTAAAAAAGTAACATATTACTATGTTAAAGGTATACAGCCTCGTCCACCTTAAGCTTTCTCAAAAGCTGTGGATACAGATCTGTCCCTCTTCTTGACACAGCACTGACATCAGGCCTATCCCACAGAATGATGAAAACCTAATGCAATAAGAATTTCTAATCTCCCTGCAATCACATATTCTTTCCTTGAAGCTCTGCCAGGAAGTGTTTCCTCTGAGAACAATGTTCAAACTTTTCATTACAGAACTCAAAACCACTTAAACTCATAGAATTTTAGATGCTCATATTTGCATTAAACTTGAAAGATTGGAGTTGAATTCAGGTGGGGGGCCTCTGAATCTTACTAAGAAATTATAAACTTTTTTTTCTGTCTTGAAAATTAAATGCTGCATGGATGGAGATCATTGGTTTAGTATCAAGTTTGATTTAGCTTTCCCATTTCTTTTGGGATGCTGTGCTTTTGTGGGATGTCATGAATACCTGAGTAAAAAGCAAGAATACAGACAGGAAAACTTCCTTAGGACTCATTGTCGATAGGGAAAAAATGTGCCTGAATGTGTGTGTGTGTGTGTGTGTGTGTGCATGCGTGCTCATGTGAGTCTGTTGTGTCTATACTTGTCATTCTGTAGAAATTGATTTGCCCACTATATTATTAGGTGATAACATAAGATTTGTTGTCTTCTTTGAGATCACCTGAGTGCATTCAGGGACAATGTTGAACTCTTCTTTAAAAACTCTTTAAAACCAACTGAACTAAACTTATGTTTAACATGTTTCTGCCTTCCTTGAGATCCTAATGGAAAGTGACTTTTAGAAAGGTACCATAAGAAAAAAAGAGCGTCTTTTGTATAAACCCAACAATTGCAAATGAAAAAACTAAGAATTATCCCCATTCCTCAAGGAATCACTCAGCTTTTACGTTCCAGAGCAAGATTTTAGATCAAAGGTCATCACAATTTTTCTGTAAAAGGCTAGTTAAAAAATATTTTTACACTTTGTTGGTTCAGAGGTCTCTATCCCATCTACCCAACTGTGCATGAAAGCAGGATGGTTATATATAACTTTATTTACAAAATAGGAGGTGAGCTATAGTGTGGGCTCTACATTGTCATTCCTTGTCTTAAATCATGAATATATGCAATAATGGCAAAATTTAAGGTGTGAAATCTAAATATTTTCCATTAATATTAAAATATGCATGTATAATAAATCTATTCTTATTGAAGATAGTGTATATTCACATTGAAGCCTGTTATCTGAAAATTACTCATTAATATTTTTGATATTCATTGGAAATCACTATTTATAACACTGTTTCTCTTTCATTTTTTAGAAAAGAAAAAAGAGCAAAACAACACAGATGGAGCTAGAGTTTATTATGCTAAGTGAAAGAAGTCAGAGAAAGACAAATATATGATTTCATTCATATGTGGAATTTAAGAAAAAAAACAAATGAACATAGGGGAAAGAAAATAAGGGGGAGAGAGAGGCAAACCTTAAAATAAACACAACTTTAGAGAACAAATTGAGGGTTTCTGGAGAGGCAGTGGGCAGAGGAATGGGCTAAATGGAAGATGAGTATTAAGGAGGGCACTTGTGATGAGCACCAGGTGTCAGTAGGTAAATGATGAATCACTAAATTCTAGTCCTGAAATTAATATTACACTATATGTTAACTAACTAGAATTTAAATAAAAACTTTAAAAAGTAAATAAAGAATGATTATTTTTATTAGTTACTTTGTTCTGCATTGAGGATCAAAACAAGGAAAATTTATCTCTCAAGACCTTGTATTCTAAATTCAATCTGAACTAGAAACTGTGAAAATAGAAATGTACATGAAATAGAATAAAAACAGAAAATGTAGGAATTAAATTTATCTGTGGAGGGCAGAAATGCTTACAAAACTAGTTACATCTATAGTGGGATTGTCCATTCTCTTCCTATCACACAGCAATTCAGAGGCACAATAATGTAATCATGCTTTTTGGGCTTATGGAATAAATAAATAAATTCTGGTGCAAGGAAACTACAGAGCAAACATATTTGTTTCGGTATGCCAAATAAGATTGTCGCGGGTATAATTTAATTCAATAGTAGGCCAATGAAGAATAATGGCCTATGAAAAATATCCAGATAGTAAAAATTAATAGAAGTTAATGCCTTATTGTATGTATATGCTGCAATGGTGAAGAAGAGTAGTTTGCAAAGAGAATTGGAGGACTCTAACCGGGGTGACTAAATGAACTAGCTTAATATAAACTTAGATTTTAACTTAAGAAGGAGGGGCTACAAGTAGTTGATAATTTAGAACATCATACAGCTGAGGTTCTTATAGGTATTTATGGAAAGGCCACTGGGTCATTATAATTAAGTGTTTGGGAAAGATAAGGAGCCTTTTAAATACCAGTGATGCATCCCTAATCACATACTCCAGAAATTATCTCATTAAACAAGTGAACTGGATCATAAATGTATTATGTCCATATTGAAATCACAGTCTTTGAAAGACTTATATGAACATTTAGATGGATAGTACTTCACCATTCTACCAATTATATATTATTATTTAATTTGAATGAATATTTTTGCAGTTAACTTATTCATGAATATTCTGAGATGTATACTTCCTCAAAATTGATTCAATTATAAGAGTCATATAAAGATGGAAAACGGTTTTATGGTTTTTCACAACATCATCTACCCCAAGGTCAACTTTTTCATCATTTATAATGATTATTTCAGGGATTCAGTTAAGTAACTACTTGGATACATGCATGAAAGGAGAATAACTTTTAAATATTTCAGTCCTTTGAAGGTATCTATCTGTCCAATACTTATGAATAAATGGAATAGTCTCTTAGTAAAACAAGTATATAATTCGAGATCCTTGACTTTCAAAAAGCAACATTATTTATTTTTCTACAACCTGTTACTCAGAAAATATAAACATCACTTCAGTGAGCAACACTGAATATCTTTGTCTTTGATAACTTCTAGTAACATCAAGTATGATTTATCTGCCATGAACCTATTCTGGATACTTCAGAAGATAGAAAAAAAATTGTAATGGTAATTCAATAATTATTTCTCCAGTAGTATTCAACTGTGTAATTAAATTAATCTATATCATCAGAATGCTGCATAATTATGTTATTTCACCATTTCACCTTCTCCATCCTTGACATTCTAATCTACCCTTGCACTGGTTTATTCATAATAAAAATTGCAAATATTTATTCATAATTAATGATGTGCCAGATGTTTGGCTCAAACTTTGCATTAATTAACTCATGACTCTCCAAAATGGGTTGTTTCATCTCTAGAGGTATGGAAAGATTTCTAAAGAAAGTGAGTCTTGCATAATTTTAAAGGATTCAACTCTAGGTACACAACCTTCAATATGATAGTCTCTAAAATTGTTATTTCTTTAAGCATCTATGCTCATTCTCCTATTTTCTTTGCTCTTTCACAATGGATTTTTCCCATATTATGAGAAGAAAAAAAGCAGAATTTGCCACTGACCATTAATCCTACAAAATCCCAAATAGAATATTTCAAAAAACTTGTGTTTATATTTAGAAATAGAATATGAAGAGTAAACTATTGATTAAAATAATTTCCCAAATAGGATAATGTGCACTTATTGCTTTTAAAATATTTTGCAGAGGGACCTAAAAAATTGTCAGCTATTATTAAAATTAATAATTGAGCACTAAAAAGAGCATTTCTCCCACAATGCACAAATTTAGATACTCCACAAAATCATGACATTTCCTTAACTCATTAGAGACTTAAAGTCTTAAGAAGAAATCTTTCCAGAAATTGAAATAAAGGCATATTCTATGAAGGAGAGGTGGAATGCAAGCATTACTCATCCGGGGCAAAGCACTGGAGAAAGAGATGCCAGGCACCAAAAAAATCTGATAGGAATACGAACACCTGGGTGGCTCAGTGGTTGAGCATCTGCTTTCTGCTTAGGATATGATCCTGGGGTCCTGGGATGGAGTCCCACATTGGGCTCCCTGTGAGGAGCCTGCTTCTCCCTCAGCCTTTCTCTGTGTCTCTGATGAATGAATGAATGAATGAATGAATGAATGAATGAATAATCTTTTTAAAAAGCTGATAAGAATACTGCATTTAAAATTGTTAATAAATTGCTAAAGGTTGAACACAGGCTAGCATGAGAGATTAGAAATCCTTGGAGGCATAGACAAAAGGGAAATTCACACACCTCTTCTCAAAACATCACAATTTACAAGAAACATGGGTAATCCCTCTTGGTGCAGACCTGAGAGAAAAGAGCATCAGCCAATTGGGGGGGAAAGAACAAGCTCGACCCCATTTCCTTCACTCACATCTTCCCTATAGAGCCTTAAAGCACGAGGCAGCAAACTCTATCACCCTAACATCAGTGTAGAAAGATCTATTTGACTGGCAGAAAAAAGAATAACATAAAACACTTCTGCTCCTTGGAAAGAGGCAGGAAACCCTCTTTGGACCAGATAATTAGAGATATTCAACCATTCTATAGGTGCAGGGGAAATTAAAGCTCCTTTGCCAAGACTCCGAGACATGGGCTGTGAATACAATTTAGGCTGAATGAAACAGATAATACTCTGTTCCTCTCACATTACCCCAAATTGCCTAGCAAGCACCAGAAAATATGCAATAGCAGTCTACCACTAGCAGCAAGACAAGAGAAAGCAGAGAGGATCTTTCTAAAGAGTCAGCTCATAAAGACTAAAGCAAAATTCTCGAGCAATGAGCCCCCAACCAAAGCACAGAGTAAATCTAGAGGATTTGAATCTGGTGGTATACTGAGGAAAATCACAGAAACAACCAAATTCATACCCAGAAAATCTCACTTGTGGTATTCTCCATCTAAAGTGTCACTTAATGGAGGGCATCTGAGTAGCTCAGTCAACTAAACATCCAAACTGATTTCAGCTCAGGTCATGATCTCAGGATTGTGGGATCCAGCCCCGCGAGGGACTTTTACTCATTGTGGAGTCTGCTTGAGAGTCTTCCCTCTCTCTCCCCCTTTGTTCCCCCCTCATGCTCTCTCTGTCTCTTTCTCTCTCTCTCTCAAATAAAATCTTTAAGAGGTGAATAAATAGATGATAGATGAGATAGATAGATAGATAGATAGATAGATAGATAGATAGATAGATAATAGATAGATAATAGATAGATATTACTCAGCTATTAGAAATGACAAATACCCACCATTTGCTTCAACGTGGATGGAACTGGAGGGTATTATGCTGAGTGAAGTAAGTCAGTCGGAGAAGGACAAACATTATATGTTCTCATTCATTTGGGGAATATAAATAATAGTGAAAGGGAATATAAGGGAAGGGAGAAGAAATGTGTGGGAAATATCAGAAAGGGAGACAGAACGTAAAGACTGCTAACTCTGGGAAACGAACTAGGGGTGGTAGAAGGGGAGGAGGGCGGGGGTTGGGAGTGAATGGGTGACGGGCACTGGGTGTTATTCTGTATGTTAGTAAATTGAACACCAATAAAAAATAAATTAAAAAAAAGATAATAGATAGATAGATAAATAGATAGATAAAGTTATCCTTAATGACTGAGTCTAGATACCCGGGACATTAATGATACAATACAAGGAACTGGAATTGAGAAAAACTATGTGTCTTAAAGGAAAATGGATCAAATCTAATAGTCAGCTTGGCTATATGCTTTAGCCAGTACATAAGTGATTATAGCCAGCTAGTAAATTCAAGCAAAAAGTGACTAAGGAGGCAAAAATTATGTTGGATTAGAAACCTTATGCATAATAAAATTATAATTTCCTGAAACCATTTTTAAAGAAAATAAGTAACAAAGAATGCAGGTCAAAGCATAATAATCTATGATATTGTCCCAAGGAACTTGGGTGGAAGTGGTTTCCTGTTAAAGATCATCTGCTTTCAAGGGATGGGAGTAAGAACTTCTGCTTTGGTTCTAGAAGTAGGACAATGTACCAGTACTCTGAGTATTATTTATGCCTCTTTAACTGAGAGAGATGAATCCAAGAATAAAGAACAAATTCCTTTAGGTATCATTGCCCTATTGTTATCAACACATGACTGTTCTTTCCACTAGGATGTGAAAACATTCATTTTCTGTTTCTTCCAAAAGACCAGATCTGGGTTTTAGGTCATTCACAATTGCTTATGAGAAGACTGAAGAAAGATTTACTGGTATATATTGACAAGAAGTCAAGGTGTATTGAGTGACTCCTCACAATATTTCTTTATGTCTGCTTGTTGTAGCGTGGAGTGTAGCTTCAGAAGTGATATTCCTTAGATGCATTGGCCAGTCTGTCACTAACTCACAGGGGAAAGGTTTAAGAACCAGAGAAGGTCATTAAATCACTGACAATAACATATTAAACTATATCTTAACAATAGAAAGATATTTAAAAGCTCCCATATATTAAAAATATATATTTCTAAATAACTCATTGATCAAAAAGTAAATAGAAAAGAATATTATATTTGAATTACACAAAAGTACAAGTGCAATGTATTAGAATTTGTGGTATGAAGTTAAATGACAGCAACAAATGCTTACTTAGAAGAGAGGCCTCATATTAACTACCTAAGCTTTTTTAAAATCTAGAAGGAAATGGGAGCAAATTAACCCTAAAACAAGGAGGGGGGGAAATATTAAAGAACAGTCTATTAATGAAATTGAAAACAAACAAACAAAAAAAAACAATGAAACCAAAAACAGATTCTTTGAAAAAAATTACCAAAATTTTTTATTTTTTTATTTTTTTTATTTTTTTAAATTTTTATTTATTTATGATAGTCACACAGAGAGAGACAGAGGCAGAGACATAGGCAGAGGGAGAAGCAGGCTCCATGCACTGGGAGCCTGACGTGGGATTTGATCCCGGGTCTCCAGGATCGCGCCCTGGGCCAAAGGCAGGCGCCAAACCGCTGCGCCACCCAGGGATCCCCTACCAAAAATTTTTAAAAGATTTTATTTATTCATGAGAGACACACACAGAGAGAGGGGCAGAGACACAGGCAGAGGGAGAAGCAGGCTCCATGCAGGGAGCCTGATGCGGGACTCAATCCCAGGACACCAGGATCATGCCCTGGGCCAAAGGCAGGTGCTAAACTGATGAGCCACCTAAGGATCCCCCAAAAAATCACCAAAATTGATAAAACTTTCATCATAGTGACTAGGAAAACTTCCATCATAGGGACTAAGAATTCTACATACTATATTACAAATATTAGGAAGAGGAGAAATCACATTATACTTTACCAATTCTAAAAGGATAATAAGGAAATATTGTAAATTTATGTCCATAAATTTGAATATTTAGATTACATGGTATAATTATTGAAAGATCCAAACTAGTAATCATCATTCAAGAACAGTAATAATCTAAATAATTTATACTAATTAAATATATTGTATGCGTAGTTAAAAATGTTCAAGCTAAGAAAATTTCTGGAATTTCTGTTGAATTTTACCAAATTTTTTTTATTTATTGTCTTTCTCTAACTAGCCTATTTAACTTAGCATTGTATCTTCCAGGTCCATCCATGTTGTTGTAAATGGCAAGATTTCTTTTTTTTATGGCTGAGTAATATTCCATTACCATCTCTTCCTTTATCTTTTCATCAGTTTATGGATACTGGGCTGTTTCCACAATTTGGTGATTGTAGATAATGCTATATAAACATTGGGATGCGTTGTATCCTTTTGAATTAGCATTTTTATATTTTGGGGGTAACTATCTAGTAGTGCCATTGCTGGATTGTGAGGCAATTCTATTTTTAACTTTTTGAGGATTCTACATACTGTTTTCCAGAGTGGCTGTCCAGGTCTGCATTCCCACCAACAGTGCAAGAGGGTTCCCCTTTCTCCACATCTTCACCACTACCTGTTCTTTTCTGTGTTGATTTTAGTCATTCTGACAGGTGTGAGGTGATATTTCTTTGTAGTTTTGATGATGATGAGAGATGTTGAGCATCTTTTCACGTGTCTGTTGGTCATCTGTATGTTTTCTTTGGAGAAATGTCTATTTATGTCTTCTGCCCATTTTTTAACCTAATTTTACCAAAGGCTTAAAGAAAAAATAATACTAATTCTATACAAAATTTTCCAGAAAACAAAAGAGGTAAAACTCTTTTTCAAATTATTTCAGCAGACTACCATTTGCTTAATTCAAAACTCAAAGACCTAGTGAAGGAAAAAATTTACAGACTAATGTCCCTGATGAAAACACATACACAATTCTTCACTAAAATACAATATATAAAACATAAAATCGAGCAATATGTAAAAGTACAATAAAAGTATAATATAATTTTATTTTATCCCAGGAATGTAAAGCTGGTTTATCATTTGAAATCAAACAATGTGTCCTACCATATGAACAGACAAAAATGAAAACCCATATCTTAATAGATACAGCAAAGTTCTCAAACAAAACTCAGCATTTATGCATGACAAACAGTCTAAGCAAACGAGGCATTAAATAAAATATCCTCAATGTGATAAACAGTATCAAAAACAACACACACACACATTCTACAGTGAATGTCACAACTAAAGTTGAAAAATGAATTGATTTTTCCTGAAGCTTAGAAAGAAATGAGAATATCTACTCTTCAAACTCATACTGAAGGTCCTAGCCTGTGCAATGCAGCAAGAAACATAAATACAAAGAGTACATACTTGAAAGAAAAAATAAACCAAAATCCTCTATTCACAGGTAACATGTCTATGTAGAAAATACCACAAAATCTACAAAAAAAGTTATTTAACTAATAAATAAATTTAATAATGTCACAGAATGCATGGTCATTATGCCAAAATCAATTTTTAACTATTAATTGAAAATTAAAAATTTTAATGTATCATTTTCCATAATACAAAAAAATATTAAATAGTTATAAGCCTATTAAGATATGTACAAAGACCTGTATGCTGGAAAGTAAAAAACACTGAAAAAAAAGAAAATCTAGAGACCTAACTAAATGGAGATATGTACTATGTTCATGGAGTGAAAGTCTCCACATTGTGATGATGAAAATTTCACCAATCTGAAATATAGATAATCACAATGCCAATAAAAAAAGTAGGCTGAATTTCTTTTTATAGAAATTAATAATTCCTTCTAAAGGAACTACAATAGGCAAAATATATTGAGAAAAAAGTTATAGGTCTTAAACTACATTATTTCAAGACATAATGGAGACCTATAGTAGACAGTTTGTATTGGCAAAAGGATAGACATATAGATCAATAAAACAGAATAAAGAGGATAGAAATAAATCCATACATATGGTCAACTGATTTCCAACAATTTTGCCAAACTCTGTCAAGGATGTAGAGTAACTAAAACTCTCATACGTTGCTAATTGGAATGCAAAATAATACAGACACTTTGAAAACAATTTAAATGTTAATTAAAGGTTAAACATCCGTTTAACATATGACCTAACAATTCCTCTTCTAAATATTAATCAAGTGAAATGAAACTTCATGAACACAAAAAAACCTGTATGACAATGTTTATAGCAGATTTACTAATAATTGCTAAAAACTACAAACATATTGAATACCTTTCAACTTGTTAATGGATAGACCATTAAGGTACATTCATAAAATATGATCACTCAATAACAGAAGCAGCAAACTACTGATACATGCAACATAACTGAATCTCAAATATATTGTGTTAAATGACGAAGTCAGACTAAAAATGGTTGCGTATGGTCTGATCCATTTATATGACATTTAGGAAAAGGCAAAACTTTACATAAAGAAACAGATCAGTTATTGTCAGAAGCTGTGATTAGAACCTTTTACCTGCCAAACTGCAAAAGGAAATTTGTGGGAGTGAAGGATAAAGTTATTCTATGTCTCGTGGTGGTTACATGATAGCACATGTTTTTCAATACACACAGAATTAAACACTAAAACCAGTGAAATGTTACAATCTGTAAATTATACTTCAACTCAAAATATAAAAAAATAATATTCATTGATAAACTAATATGTGAGTTTGGAAAAAGTCATGGAAGAAATTCAGAGAATTATGTGATGCTGCTAGAAAGAAATCCCTTTCATTTCTATCAACTTGTTTATTTGAATGTTTCTTAGTGCTTACACTCTAAAATAAAATATGGCAAACAGAATTTTACCTAAGTCTATCTCCTAGAATTAAGTGATAATTAGTTATGAGTGCATGAACTAATTATGAAGCACAAATCTTATTACATCTATTCACTAATACCTGTACTTCCAAATAAAGTTTATTCACATGTAATGTTTATCAAAAAAAGCAATGTTAACAATGTGAATTAATATGTTAACATTAATGATACAAAAGAAATTATTTTGTATTTAAGTTTGCTTTAAAGATAAGCTTATGGTTAATTAATATATGATTATTAACATGGTAATATTTAAATAATATGCAATATTATATATTGATATATGCAATATATACAATAAAAATATGGAAGATATAAAACTACTGATATTATGGATCACCATATGATATTCTTTTCAAATTTATATCAATACATATATAAATATATATAAATACATATTTATATAATATATACAATACATACATTAATATATGAATATTAACATTGTTACTATATCATTAGAAAGGTATGCTATCATGATAAATGAGAGTATTAATCATAAAATATGACTTTAAGATAAAATTTTATTGAAAGAGTGGAATGCAAGAACAAGTTCAATTTTCCCTATTTTGAAGTTAAAGCAAAAAAAAAATTAAAACAAAAGCAGAGGACTAGAGAATTGATTAATTTGATCATTATTAGTTAGTAGTAGGCAATGCCAGGACTAGTCCAGATCTATGTGATGCTAACATTCATATTCTCATGTTCTTCTTTGATATACTATTAAAGTTTTCACAAAGAATCTATACAAAAAAACATACATAAATGTAGGTACTTTTGGCTTTTGTTGCTAAAAATGTTCTTAACAATTATATACTTTGGAATATCTTCCAATGCATCTTATATAAAAAGTCCTCCACTGCTAATTCTTTCCAGAGTTTACCTGAAAAAAAAAAAAACCTGTCTTAATCAAGGTGTTGCCTCTGCTTGGCTTCTTTTTTTTTTTTCCTTTTTTTTTTTTTTTTCCTTTTTTCTCTTTTGGCATACAATTGAGGTTATGTAACCTTTCATTTTCATTTTTGCCTTTTCTTCTAGGAAGTTTGACATAAAACATAAAGATAAGTTGTTAACTGCTTCAGCTTAAGCTGTAGATATTCCTCCCTGTATAGATACTTAATACAAGCATCTATGTCGTTTTGTGTTTGAAAGATCTGTAAGAAACATACAGTGTTTTATTTGATAGATTTTATTTAATTATTACAATAATCTATAGAGGAAGTATTTTTATATTTTAAATAGCAAGTAATCTCAAAACTATTTTTCAATGTTCTTTTTTATAAAATGACCGTTTAACTTATCCATATTGCTAGATCAATTTTATGTGGAAGTTTGATGATAGACTACTTCAAATTAGTTTGGAAGTGGAAAAAAAATAGAAAAAAAAGAAAGAGAAGGAAGGAAGGAAGGAAGGAAGGAAGGAAGGAAGGAAGGAAGGAAGGAAGGAAGGAAGGGAGGGAGGGAGAAAGGGACCTTGTGACCTTTAAGCTACAAATGAAATTTGAAGCCTTAAAAGTGGGTAGAATGAAAGACAATATTTTGTTTTCAACATTATTTTGTTTTGTTGTAAATATGATGTGTGGATCATAATATGTCATTACAACAGGCTGAAATGAAATCTGTTGGCTTATGTCAAATTTGACTTTCAAAAATAGACCACTTGCTGAATGTTGGAAGTTGATAGGAAACAAATGTGGAAAGGTCTCTCTAAATGTCAAAACTATTCTTTTCAAACTAAAATTAGATTAATTTAGTTCATTAATAAACTGATGGCATTTTGCATGCAACAATTTGTGTATGATATCAAAGTCTCCAGTGTGCAAAGAAGTAGAAATATAATTTTCTGTCTTTTTAAAAAGTAAATCACTATTATTACATATTAATTGCCTCTTTTTTTATTGATTGCCTCTTAAATACCTACTTGAATAATAAAGATGTCTCAAAGATAATATTTTCTTAAAGCTACATATCCCTAAACATAAACTTTGACAGAAAAAAAATCATTAGTAAATGCATAATAATGTTTAAGGGAACTTTAGATTTCTTGTATTGATTCCATTTTTGAAGAGATTCTAGAATTACCATTTTTTCATACATTCAAAGCATTCTAAATTAATTTTCTTTTATTTCCCAACTACTTTTTAAAAGTATGTGAAGCAAAAGCTGTGAGCATTAGTTAAATGCATCATGGCTTGTTTTATCATTTGGACACTTACCAAAAATTATATATCATAGGCATCTTAATTGGAAAGTGGAAAAATTTTGACATAAGCATTATACAAAACATCCCTTGGGATTTTATATAGTTTTACTATTCAAATTCATTTTTATAAAATATAATTGATATTTTAGACATTTTTCCTACTGAATTTATTATTTATAGGAGAAATATATTATCCCAATATGACTTAGAGGTTTTAGGAAGAAACAATTTTGTCTCCATTAATCAATATAAAACTTTAAAATTTCAAAAGAAATATCTCAAAAAGAAAAGTTTTTATAAAATGTAGCTAGTTTCCAGGATAAAATAACAACAGAATCAGGAGGTAAGAAAATGACTTAAAGGTCATCCAGAACATCTCAAAGGAGCTAATGACTTTATAGGCATTTTTCCCTCAAGTGAAATCAATCTCTAATTGATCCACACATTTGTGTGTACTTGATACAAAATAATCATTCCTATTTTTATTTTATAAATGTCAATCTTGCCTTTATGCTTCTAAACATTCCCAAAAAACTATATGAAATCAACTATACATTTTAGACCTTAACTTTCATTAGATTTCTTATTTCAAATACCTATATTTACAGCAAATAGTTATCATATTCTATGATCATGAATTTTCTTACAGATAGTTGTAGTTGAATTTAGCTTATTATTTTTCTATATATGCAACCTAAATGCCTATCAAAGGCCACCTCCACTTACTGTATCTGGAAAGAGAGGAGGACCCAAATGGTGCATCTACTAGATGAGTGTTTTCCAAACTTTCCATCCTTTTCTACAAGGGGTCATTGGTGCTTATATGTTCATTATGGCATAGACAAATGGACTCTAAGTTTATTAGGCTTAACATCACTGTTTACACAAATGCCCCCTGAGGTTAGAGAAGAAAATGCTTAGAACACGCTACACCTCCTTTTAGGATTACCTTTCTTACTTCCACAAGCATATAAACTTATTCTGTTGTTCAGCCTTGTAACACTCAGTTCAAAGGAGAAAAAAGTGAATATTATGTGTAAAATGTAAGGGGTCTTTGAGAAAAAAAAAGTGAGATGTCTACCCCACCCTCATAATAAGAGGTAAAAACATTCAAAGAGTAAAATCCTGGAAGAGCTGCTGTATTGGGTCACTCTGTGGATTCTAACCTTATCTTCTGGCCCTTGAGTCTGCACACCTATCTGTAGAAGCATGGTTTTCTTTGACCCCAGTGTGATTTTCACTACCTGTAAGACTTAGTCCTGATCTTGAATCCACCACCTGGAAAGATAGAAAGTAATTATTCCTAAAAGAATTGAACCAAAGATTCCAGAGAAAGAAAAAAAAAAAAAGTTTGTGGTCTTCGGAACAGAAATCTCCAAAACCTTCTGGGATGGTGAAGAAGAATGGAGAAGAATTTGGCATTTTGTGTTTTACAGAAGAGTTACAATTGGCCCAAGGTCTAAAGTGGGTAAACAATAAAGAAAATTACAGGATTTATCTCCTTTGAGGTCTTTTCACCAGCCTGATTTGCAGCTACATTTCCTTGTTCTTTGATTATCCAGCAGGGTTAATTTTAAACACACACACACACACACACACACACACACACTTGTGCAGATACTTCCGGGTACCTCAGAAATATTGCAATTTATACCATATTGAAGATAATAATTTTTATAAATAGATTATAGCTGGCCATGCTCACAACAGAGGTAATATTTAACATTATTATGTATAGCAATTAGATATTACAAACTAGTTTTAGAAATCTTCCAACAATTATCTAAAAATGTAGCATTTCTCCCAACTCATTCAAATCTAGTTTCATAAAATATAGTCTTATAAAAAATACAGCCATCTGGAGGTGACTGGGTGGCTCAGTCGGTTAAACATCTGTCTTTGGCTCAGGTCATGATCCCAGGGTCCTGTGATGGAGCCCCACATTGGGCTCCTTACTCGTTAGGGAGTCTGCTTCTCCCTATCTCTCTGCCCCTCTCCTCCTCTCATATTCTCTCTCTTACTTGCTCTCTCTCTCTCAAGTAAAGAAATAAAATCTTACAAAAATACAGCCATCTGTTTAATGTTAAGGATTATAGGTTGATTTTTAAATACCAATTTCCAAGAGAAATATTAGCTAATTATGGTAACTAAATATTAGATCAATTTTTTCTTAATTTGTTTGATAGATTGTTACATCATTTACCAAGAGAATGTTGATTCTTACACAATGATTAAGGATACAAGCTTTAAAATGAGATAGCATAGATTTACGTCCTTTTTCTTCCACTTACTATTCTGGTTCAGAGCTTCCATGAGGCAGTGGGTGAGAGGGTAGGGGAAGACTTATATTGCTGCTGGAAATACATGGATGACTAGATAAACTAATATTCTATTTTTATAGTTTATCTGTGAGGATCTGATCACAGAAATAGAATCATGAGTAATGATATAAAAGAGGATTGATTGTGGAGATTTGACCTTATAATATGTAGCCTTATAAATCTTTACATAGATTACAGTCATTTCTTCTTCATCAGGTGCTGGGTCTGAGGTCAGGTGAGCAAATGGCTATGAAGGAAAGATGAATGTGAAGTGGGAAAGAGCAAGGACAAATGGAACCTGCAAGGAAGAGCTGGAACTCATGGCCTCCAGCCTCTATCCTCATGTTGCAGGTGCCCTGCAAAAGAAGCTTGCACCACAGAGATAAGCACCTGTACGAGGATCCATTTTCCAAAAGAAAATGATGGAAGAGATCCAGCTTCTCCTTAGAAGCTGAGAGCCTGGATACTGCTGCCCCAGATTCGTATACCCTGGCCTAGGACTCATAAAAGCTAAAGGAATAAATCCAGTGGGAACTGGAGGAGCTATAAGGTGAATTGTTGCCCCATGACAACCATGTGAGCTAGCAGATCAGTGACAGGACAGTGTGTATGAACGATGACAGCACACACTATCTTGCGCCGACCTTCCAAGCATAAGAATATGGTGTATAAATAATGCACAAAATGCTTTCTGTGTCCCATACAACCCTGGAACTACACAGCAAAGATCATCTCTGGAAAATGCAGTTCTAGTTCAACTAGGTGACACATTTTAAACCCATCACAGCCTAAAATATTTCACTACGCCATCTACATACTCAGTGTTTAAAACATACTTCCAAATAAAGACAACAATGAAATCACACTTCCAGGTAACATCAATACAGCTATCTGATGCAAAACAAAAGCAAGGTAACTCTCCTCCCAAAAGAACATTCAAAAATTTTTATACATCTTCAGTGATGTTTATTAATTCAGCCTCTGAAGAGGTTGCTATGCAGTCGGTGCTATAACTGAGATTTAAAAGGTCATTTCATGGCTGATCCTAAGGCTGGTCAGCAAAAATACAAGATGGGCTTGGAGCATCTTGTAGTATAAGAAAGAAAGAAAATGAAAATAAAATAAGAAAAGAAAAAAAGAGAAAAGAGAATAAGAAAAGAAAGAAAGAAAAGAAAATACGAAAGGATGAAGTCATATCAAAAAGACCCAGATGCTAACAAGAAAGAGCTCCCAATGGCCAGAAGTGTAATAATTTAAATGAAAACTGTAGTGTGGTTTTATGATCTGTAAGATAAGTGTACATGAGTTCATACTGTTATAAATAAATGAATAAATGAAGAGAAGAGAGAATTCTTCTGTTTAGAATAATATATGTAGATACTGTCTCCTCTGGATGGTATATCTTATCTCCCAGAACTTTAGGGGAGGTTAGCTACAGGGTAGGAATATAGGAAAGGAAAAACAGTAACTTTAGAGTAGAAAAATCTATCAAACCTTATCTTAACCAAATGATCAAAGTTAACATCATATGTTCCTGATATAAGAACCGAGGTATTCCATTTCTGTAATGATTATTACCAAAACCCATAACCCCATTCTAACCATGACAAGAACATCAGACAAGCCCAAACTGAGAGGGCTTCTACAAGATAAATGATCAGTCAAGAAAATGACTTTCCTTTGAGTGCCAAGGAAAACTGAGAAACTCACACAAGAGATTAAGGAGACATGACAACTAATTGCAATGTAGTAACCTGTGTTGGATACTGGGGGGGGGAAGAAAAGGACATTAATGGAAAAACTGATGAAACCCAAATAAAGTCTGGAGTTAGTTCATTGTAAATGTACCAATATTGATTTAGTTTTGACGAGTGCACCATAGTAATGTGACACGATAACATTAACTGAGTGTTACAGTAACTGAAATTAGGCGAAGGATACACAAGAACTCTCTATACTATCTTTACACCTTTACAGTAAATTTAAAATGTACCAATAAAAATCTTAATAAAAAAGTAGCCATCCCCTGATTCTATTAGGCTAGCTGATTCACAGTGATAAAAAAAAAAAAAACATGATAAAACCAGTATAACCCATAAGAATACCGTGATTGTGCGTGACACATCCTAGAGGTCCACAGGCAGTGGTTTTGGGCAGAAGCACGGAGTGTAAAGAAGGCAAATCCATATTATATAAGGGTTTATTCCGTGAGGTTGAAAGTGTTCATAGGTAACTAGTCCCCCTCAGTTTATACCAGAATGATGCCATATTGGGAAGTCACTGTTGGTCTCTCTGGTTGACAGGCTGGACAATCAGCAGTGATTCTAAGCAGAAGACAAAACTGAATGACTGCAAGTTCATGCTACGAAACTTATGTACATACTTGATCCCTGATGCCAGGACAACTTTATTCTTAAACGTATTAAGAGGAGACATTCCTGGCTGGGGAGAAAAGCTTCCTAATACCTACAGAATGGGTTACCCTATACTCTTGATTATTAAGATCTTTGTCTACTGAAATTTTGTCTTTGATAAATACTAATGTAAGATGCAAATCTTAGCATACACTGTCCCCTTTTGAGGAATTCTCTCTACATGCCTACTTCCCCCATTTTCTAATTATGCTCTTTCCACATAAGTGACCATTCAGCCAGACCACTAGCCATTGTCTACGGCACAGGGTAAAGCTACTCCTCTATCTCATCCCCTTGTGGGAAATAAACAACACTTTGTAGCACTTGTTGTTCTACACACTGAGAGGATTTTGCCTCACCAGAGCCACTTAAGTGTGGTGTGTAGTGCTTTAGCTGTATGCTTTCATATATTATCAATAAATCAGAACCATTATTCTCCATGACTCTATTTAGGCAGTTGGTAGGGAATAAGCAATGTAGCAAGAAAGAGAACCATTTGCTTCTGGGCAACATACTCAGGTATCTTGTACCTCCAACTCTTGTTTGAAATAAAACTCAGGGGCACCTGTGTAGCTCAGCACTTGAGCATCTGCCTTCAGCTCAGGTCTTGATCCCAGGTCTGGGGATTAAGTTCCACGGGGGGCTCCTTGTGAGGAGCCCGCTTCTCCCTCTGCCTGTGTCTCTGTCTCTCTCTCTCCTCTCTGTGTTTCTCATGAATAAATAAATAAAATATTTTTTTAAAAAAGTAAATATTTGATAACTGTGTAGGACTGTATTTTTAAACAATGTATAAAACGCAATTTTTTTTAAGATTTATTTGAGAAAGAGAGAGAGCATGAGCATGTGTATGTGAGCAGGGGGAGGACAGAGGGCAAGACAGAGAATCTCAAGCAGCTGCACTCCAGGCTCAGCATGGAGCCCATCATGGGGCTTGGCCCCAGGACTCCTAAGATGACAACCTGAGCCAAAAACAAGAGTCAGACACTTAACCAGCTGAGCCACCCAGATGCCCCAAAATGCAAATGTTTAAGGAAAAGATTAGTAGATATGATTTCATGAACTTAAAACACCTGTTCTTCCAACCAATACTGAAATGAAACCAAAAGACACCAAATAACAGAATATAGAGGTGCCTTGCTGACTCAGTCACAAAAACAGGAGATCTTGATCTCAGGGCTGTGAATTCAAGCCCCACACTGGGCGTGGAACCTACTTAAAAATAATAATAATAAAATATGTTAAAAAAGAAAAAAAGAAAGAAAAAATGACAATATATTCACCATGCATAAATCCCAATCCAAGACATATAATATTTGAATTGATATTATTTATTGAGCTGAGTTTTGATTATACAGATATTCATTATGTTATTATTGCATATTATGAACATTTCATAAATATACTTAATACATTAAAGCATTATATTGGCTCTTAATGCATCACAGTGTTTTCATTCCAATTTTTCCAAATATTTTATCATAAATAGTAATAGATTATATCAAGATCATTTTTGGCATCTATTAATAGAGTCATTAGATTTTCTAATTGACTTAAAGATGTGAAACCTTTATCAATATATAGTCTAAATTTATACCTGTTTGAACTCCTGAAGTGTTTCATTTATAGTACGAAATTATTCTTTTATTTTACTTTTTAAAAGATTTTATTATTTTATTATTTTATTTTTATTTATTCATGAGAGAGAGAGAGACAGAGAGAGAGGAGAGAAAAGCAGGCTCCATGCAGGGAGCCTGATGTGGGATTCAATCCCGGGTCTCCAGGATCAGGCCCTGGGCTGAAGGCAGTGCTAAACCACTGAGCCACCCCGGGCTACTCATGAAATTATTTTTTAATGCACTATTGACTACAGTTTTTTTTATTATGGTTAGAGTTTTTATTATAATAAGCAGTATTGAACTAAATTTTTTCTACATCTGCTGTTTTCTAAGAGAAATCCTACATTTATAAAATATATTCAGGAGTTTTCTTTGTTTTTATGTAACTTGAAAAATAATATACCATGAAATATCTAAAATCCTTGAAATCTAAAATAATACACTATTATTCTTTTGTTATTTCTTTATCCTTTTTAAATTCAATTTGGAAATAAATCTTTTCTTCTCAAGGCATCCATTTCATCCTGTACAATTTATGAGCAGTATGTATGACCAAGTTTGCAAACTTTTTATGACACTTGAACTAGAATATACCCTTTATTTTATGTTAATAAATTCAATAAATACTACTTCAGCTACATAATAATAACAATCAAGATTTCTATATACAAAGGTATTTGCTGACTTTAATCTATAAAAGATTAATGTCATATTAAAATTTCCAACAATTCCCTTGGTTTCTACTTGGTTTTGATAGATGGTGCCTAAAGAAAATAAATAATATTTACATAATTGACCTTTTTCTCAAAATAAATTGACCATCTATTTCTGTTTAATGATTATTGCCCTGTATTCTAGTATCACTATAACAATATTTCTTTATGTTTGTGCACTTGCCTTATAAATCTTTATTCATATCATCATATTTGACCTTTCTTTTTATGATGTGTTCTCTTGTAAAGTGCACATAGATAAATTTTTAAATTCAAGCTGACAGTCATTGATTTAAGGGTTATCAATAGGGTTATTCATTCTATTAATTAAATATATTCTCACGTTTAATATTCAGCCATATTGGTCTGTACACTGTTTTATTATCTTTGTTCTATGCTTGATATTAGTAAGAAATAGCTTGGGAGTAGAATAGAAAACCAGAATAAACTTACAATTACATGGCCAATTAATCTTCAACAAAGCAAGAAAGAATATTCAAGGGGAAAAAACAGCTTCTTCGACAAATAGTATTGGGAAATTGGTCAGCTACATGCAAAAGAATAAAGCTGGACAACTTTCTTATACCATACTCAAAATAAACTCAAAACGGATTAAAGACCTAAATGTGAGACCTGAAACCATAAAAGTCCTAGAAGAGAGCACAGGAGGTAATGTCTCTGACATCGGCCGTAACAACATTTTTCTAGATATGTCTCCTGAGGCAAGGGGAATAAAAGCAAAAATACACTATTGGGACTACATCAAAATAGAAGGCTTCTGCACAGTGAAGGAAATAACACTAAAAGACAATCTAATGAATGGAAAGAGATATTCGCAAATGATATGTCTGATAAAGGGTTAGTATTCAAAATATATAAAGAACTTATACAAATCAACACCCAAAAATAAATAGTCCAGTTAAAAATGGGCAAAAGATAAGAACATTTCTCCAAAGAAGACATAAGATGTCCAACAGACATGAAAAGATGCTCAACATCACTTATCAGGGAAATGTAAATCAAAACTACTGTGAGATATCACCTCACACCTGTCAGAATGGCTACAACCAACAACAGGAAATAAGAGGTGTTGCAATTATATGAAGAAAAGGAAACCTCTTACACTATTGATGGTAATGCAAACTGGTACAGCCCCTGTGGAAAAAGCTATGGAGGCTCCCCAAAACATTAGAGATAGAACTACCCTAAAATCCAGTAAAGTCACTACTAGATATTTAACTCCAAGATATAAAAACACTAATTCGAAGGGACATATGCACCCCTATGTTCATAGCAGCATGGTTTACAATTGCCAAATTATGGAAGCAGTCTAAGTGTCCATCAACTAATGAAAGGATAAAGACGATGTGATGCACACACACACACACACACACACACACTGAAATATTATTCAGAATACAAAGGAATGGAATCTCACCATTTTCAAGGACCTGGAATGGGCCTAGAGTATAATATTAACTAAAATAAGTCAGTCAGTCAGAGAAAGACAATTTCCATATGATTTCACTCATATGTGGAATTTAAGAAACAAAGTGAATAAGCAAAGAAAAAGAGAGAGAGGGAGGTAAAGCAAGAAACAGACTTAACTATAGAGAACAAGCTGACGTTCACCAGAAGGGAAGTGGGTGGAGGGATGGATTAAATAAGTGACGGGGATTAAGGAAGGAACTTACTGTGATCAGCACCATGTGATATATGGAATTGCTGAATCACTAGATGGTACACCTGAAACTAATATAACACTGTACATTTCTCCTGGAATTGAAATTAGAAAAAATAAAGAAAAAAGAAATGACTTGATCTCATGTACTGACTCCAGGCACTTGCTTGTGCTTTCATGGAATGCATGTTGAGAAGAATTCTAAAGCAATGAATGGGTGAAAACTTCAGTTAACACAGCAGGCAAGCAATGCAAACTATCTTACTTGCTGTCTAAGTGTAGAAAAATCTAAAATGGGTGATGGAGAAGCAAGAGTAAAAATATTAGTTAAGGCCACAGGACCAGTGGAAGCTTCTGGCACATATAGTAGCTTGGTTTGATTATCTTCTTTATTTTTAAAGATTTTATTTATTTGTTTGAGAGAAAGAGGAAGAAAGAGCATAAGCAGGGGGAGAAGGAGAGGGAGAAGCAGGCTCCCCACTGAGCAGGGAGCCAGATGTAGAGCTCCATCCCAGGACCCTGGGATCATGACTGGAGCCAAAGGCAGATCAGATATTTAACTGACCAAGCCATCTAGGTGCCCCTGGTTATCTTAATATCAATATCTTAAAATATTTTACCAGAATTACAACATGTCAGTTTTTTAAGAATCTGAATTGCATCCTGATATTTGAGGATAAAATGATGGCAGCATGTACTCACAGAAGATTCGGGTATAATAAGAAGGTGCTATGAGATTTGAAGAGTGGAAGGGTAGTCTATGCACCTATCAACACTTGGTCAGCTCTACTTTCACACTGGTCTTGGCCAATTAGTGTGTTTCTTGGCTAACAATTAATTCGCCAGTTGAAATCCTTGTCGCCCTTTCACTGGCTCTACATTTCACTCCATTGCCTCTTATACTGTTTTCATGGCAAGAGTCAGGTTTCAATACAACTGTCACTACCATAAATAATCAAGTTGGAAGTCACAGAAACTCCAGCACCAAGGTCTGACAACCCCAACTCACAGATACTGGATTTTTTTTTTTTTTATAGATGTGCTGAATAACATAATTGTAAAGCATGGGATTTCTGCCTGCTAAGAGGGCCCAGATAACATGAATTAGATATGGGGACGTTAAAGTGCCCCAAGGTAGACGTTTAACACCGAGGGGCAGGAGATAAAAAGGAGCACGAAGATTATTCGCTCTTTCTTCCAGCCCACATGGATTGTTCCGAGGTCTCATCAAGGACGGCAAAGGTTACCAAGAAAACAATTTTCATATGTGTCTGGGATGAACTTAATAATTCAATATACTGTATTTTCTCTCCTTCCTAGTTTATAATACTTCCTTTTTTCAAACACTGGTTTGGAACCAAGAAAGATGAAGCATGTAAGCTTTGCCTGAAGTCAGGATTTAGGGAATCTATGTGAAGACAGTTGAGTATTTGCTCAAAAAAATGACACTTTGTCTAGCTATTTATTGACTTACTTAATTTATTTTAGTTTCTGAGGTTTTAGCAATTCATCAGTTGCATACAACAGCCAGTGCTGTTTACTTCAAGTGCCTTCCTTAATGCCCATCACACATTTACCTCAGGCCCCCTCCAGTAACCCTCAATTTGTTTCCTATAGTTAAGAATCTCTTATGGTTTGCCTCCCTCTCTGTTTACATCTTATTTTTAGATATTTATTTTTATTTATTTAATTAATGTATTTAAGCTTTTATTTATTTATTTGAGAGAAGAGAGAACATGCACATGAGCGGGGGGTGGGGCAAAGGGAGAGGGGCAAGCAGACTCTGCTAAGCAGGGAGCCTGATATGGGGCTGGACCCCAGGACCCTGAGATACTAACCTGAGCTGAAGGCAGACACTTCACCGACTGAGCCACCTGGGTAGCTGGGTGATATTTACTTTTAAATTCAATTATTCTTATCTCAAATTTTGAAAGATACCTCTTTTTATCCCTGATGCACTTCTATTGCATTTTGCTTGTCTTATTTCATTATACCTCACTTTTAAAACACATTTCCTAGTTTTGCTTAAAGGATCTACCCTATCATCAGTGAGTATCGCCACTATTGGATTTACTCTCTTATTTCTAAGTTTCTTGATATATTATTCTGAAATT
This sequence comes from Canis lupus baileyi, assembly GCF_048164855.1. Classification (NCBI taxonomy): domain Eukaryota; kingdom Metazoa; phylum Chordata; class Mammalia; order Carnivora; family Canidae; genus Canis; species Canis lupus. The sequence continues at coordinate 27,894,489 of NC_132872.1, read as the reverse complement.
AAGATACTATATCATTATTTCTTATGCTAAGAATTGAAGAACGTTAGCTATTCAGCCTGAATTTTATGCCTTTATATAAACTATATTTGCTTTAAAAAATTTCAATTTGTTGGGTTCATTATACTGTATATTGTCTTAATTACAGAAGATATAAAAAACCTCAAATACTCTGTGCATCATGTGGATATATGAATATTGTGAATCTAATCTAAAGGCTTGTATAAAACTGAATATTAAACAACTTAGAGAGAATTTTAATTTTAAAATCTATATTTTGTTCAAAGCTACTTGGTCACAACATAATCTAGTAATTAAGATTCTGCAGTGAAGCTCTCTGCATTTGTATTACTCTTCTGCCACTGACAAATTATATATTAATTTTCTCAGTATTTATTACAATACTTAATGTATCTGAAGCACTTACAATATTGCCTGGAAACATACAAAATGTTCACTAATTTTTATTGATCTTTTACTGTTATGCCAAGCTTGAATTTCTGGGAAATTATTCGTGGGGTGCAGAGGGAAAGGGAGAGGGAGAGAAAGAATCCCAAGCAGGCTCCAAGCCCAGCATGGAGTCCAACTTGGGGCTCGATCTCACAACCCAGACTTGACCTGTGCTGAAATCAAGAGTCAGATGCGCAAAAAAAAAAAAAAAAAAAAAAGAGTCAGATGCATAGCTAATTGAGCCACCCAGGCTCCCCTGTGGAAAATTTTTTGTTTTAATCCCCAGAGGTGTAAGTTTTATTTAACAGTGCACTCCAGAGCAAAGGTTGTTTCCTAGAGTTTGAGGGACAAGAGAATCAAATCTACTCAATCATGGTGCAGTATCAGTTTGTTTGGTTTGTTAATATTTTTTAAAGACTCTCATGCCAATAATCATAAGGATTATCGATCTGTAACTTTGTCCTTGTAACGGTTTTTCACACTTTCCTATTAAGGTTATGCTAGTTTTCTAATTGAGCAGGGAAATATTTCCTCCTTTTCTACTTGCAGAAAAAAAAATAAGAGATTAATGTCATTTCTTACTTGGATGTTGGAATTGATCAGAGGCCTAGAGCATTCTTTTTAGAAAGGCTTTTAGTAATAAATTGAATGTATTCAACAGATACAGATCTATTCATATTTTATGTTTTACATAACTTCTTGTAAAGTATATTTTTAACAAAATTAAACATATTTGTATAAGTTGTCAATTCTTGACAACATGAGGTTGTTCATTATCATTTCAATGAACATAAAATCTTTGCTGACAGTCACTTTATTTATCGACTTGGGTTTTCTGTGAGGTAAATAGTCAATTTTGTTAATATTTTCCAAGAATCAGTTTTAAGTCTATTGATTTATTTAGTCTTTTATCTATCACATTAGTTTCTGTTCTTTTCTTCATTATTTTCTTCCTTCTACTTGTTCTTTAAGTTTTCTCTCTTGTTGTATCATAAAGTTTTAGGTCACTGATTTTAGAACATTTCTTACTCTAATATAAGCACTAAAAACTATAGCTTTTCCTCCACACCCTGTGTTAGCGGCATCCTAATAAATTTTCAGACAATTGCATTTTCATACCAGCTCCTTTTTTAATGGTTGCACAATGAAATTATTATATACATAACTTTGTACTTTATGAGAAACATTACCTCTGCCTCCCTTTCTGCCTTAAGGAAACTTTATTTTTCCCTGTTGCCCTCTCCTGCTCCATTTGGATTCTACTCCCTGCAATGATTCCATAATGCAGAGTTTTGTCTTGGCACAGCATTGAGTTGTGTTTAGAGTGTTTACAGAGTACAACTGCTCCTATACTCTAATCCCTGCATTACTCATGAAATTAATCTGGAATAACTCTCTGGTTTTCATCGTTCTTTCAAATTCCCCCAACATACTTCCCAGTAATTAGACATTTCAGCAGAAGCCATATTTAGTGCCTTGTGCTTCTTCCCATAGTTACTGACACAACCTAGGTTTTGTAGTTGCCAGTTGTTTATCCCCACTCACTGGTATTTACGAGTCTGCAGCGCTATATTCTCCACCAAGTTTTGCTCCAGATATTGTCTAAGGCTCTTAGTTTTACTATCCTAGCAGCTTTGTTTTTATTGGAGAATTTAGAAAGAGAAAATGAAGCAATACGGATGACCATGTCATCCCCATCTTCCCCAAACCCTCTCTTCTTGTAACTCTTTTTTAAAAATATTGTATTTATTTATTTGAGAAAGAGAGGAGGGAGCACACAGATGGAGAGGAAGAGGAAGAAATAGACTCCCCATTGAGCATTCAGGGCTTGATTCTGGGACCCTGAGATCATGATCTGTGCCAAAGGTAGACGCTTAACCAACTGACCTACCCAGGTGCAACATAACTCTTTTGTTTTTAATTTTTTCTTTATTTATCTGAGAAAGAAAGCAAGAGAATGCAAGAGGGGGGAGACGGAGAGGGAGAGGGAGAGGGAGAGGGAGAGGGAGAAGCAGACTCCCTGGTGAGGAGGAAGCCCAAGCGAGTCTCCATCTGGGGCTTGATCCTGGGATCCTGAGATCATGACAGGAGCCAAAGGCAGACACTTATCCGACTGTACCACCCAAGTGCCCTTTCCTTAAATCTTTTCATTCCATTTTTATATAACTTACATTTATGAATCTATGAATTATTTTATAAATTCTCTTATAATCCACAACTATTAAAATGGATATAGATTTCAATACTCATAAGGCAAAAAATTATAATCATTCCAACAAGTAGTCATCTGGTAACAGATCAATTTCTAACCTTCCCTAAGGATATGAAGTACATATTTAATAAGCTTACTGCATTTCAGCATCTTTTGAAAGTAAAACCTAGATGTCAGATGTGTAAGATGTGTATAGTGATAGCTTTTTTTATACAAGTAACTTGACAAGGTTTTTCAGGGAATTTTCTAGGTAAACCATAGCATTGATTTGTAACAAATATATAGCATAGAATAATTTCTGAAACTAATACCTATTCATTTCAATGCAGCAGAAAATCAGTTGGGTCAGTGATGATGCAAAATAAATAAACTGTGAAAACAAAATGGTTTCCCTGTATTGGGTCTTAACTGCCTTTAGGGTTTTACATGTTTTGCTAAATTGAAATTTCATACAGTAAGAATAACTCCTGATTGCTCTGTAGCTTCCTAATCCCATGTTTTTCTGATAACATCCTTTCTAGAATAGGAAAAAAAATGAAAAGTTAATTGCTTAAACTCTAAAAAATGCTTTTCTTTGAACTCAATGAAGCACAAAGATAAATAGTGTATTACTAAAGGGAATTTAGCTCTATTTACTACTGCTTGTAGTGTGAAATTGGCTGTTTGTGATCTCTAAAGACTTGCTTTCTTTTCAAAACATTGTACGCTAGCTCTGACTATAGAGAAAGATGAAAATGTAAAAAGAATTTATATTAAGGGACATTCTTTTAGTTAAACAGTTTTTAAATGGTTCTGTTTTAGTTTTTTGGTGTTGTGAATTTTATAAAAACCTTAATCGATGGCTTCTCAAATAATGATGCACTCTAGTATATTTCACCATATCTTTTATTTTTTGCCATTCTTTAACTTATTATCCTCTGCTTATTTTACTTAGTAATTGTTTATTGTGTTACATTTTTTTGTTTTGTCTATGTGTATTTTGAAAAATTTTAACTATATTAAAAATTTTAATATATAATATGTTTAAAATCATTTGGGTTTATCACAACCCTCTAGCCTCTAAACAGCTCTAGACACAAAGAATATAAAGTATATTTTCATACGATTTTGTCATTGAGATAAACACAAAATGAATTTACAAATAATATAAAAAACTTACACAGCTGTTTTGAAGTATTTGTTTTACTATAAAACAAGAATGATCCTAGAGTACTTATGTACATTTTCTGTGAAGTCTAAGTTGATAGTGATATATATTAAGTATATATATATATATTTATTTATTTATTTATTTATTTATTTATAAAACTAACCATGGAGATAAAAAATCAGTAGATTACATCTTTTTAACCATCTGTACAAGATTAAATGTTATTCCCACTAGCTTATGTTCCACTATTGTGTCATTATTCTTAATTTCTTGAAGAAAAGAATTTGCCACACTTCTTTGCTGTCTGTTGTTTATTAGGAAAACACTTAAATGTATAAAAAAGTTAAAGGACTGATACAAAGGTCAACCAATATTTCATATATATATATATATACACATATACATATATATAACATGTACAATACATATACATATATTAACTATCAGGTTTATATTTGTCTACAGATAGGTTGACTCATTTGAAAGTAAATTTCGGAGCTCAGGTATATATAAAATGAGTTGGCTTCTGCTCATGGTTGAATAACTGACATCTATAAGCAAGACTTTATGTTGGGAATAATGCAATAAAACTACTAAAAATCAGTGCAAGTTTAATTTTGCATATTAAATTGATAATTAATTATGAATATATAATTCATATTTTAATACTACCTTCACAGGTATAACATATTCCTAAAAAATAGCTATTTATTATTTTTAATCCCTAAGACATTATTTTTATGCCTAATCATCTCTTCCTTAACTATCTAAATCCTAATATTTGATTTAAAAACTCTATAATTCGGGGACACCTGAGTGTCTCAGTGGTTGAGCATCTGCCTTCGGCTCGGGGAGTGATCCTGGAGTCCTGGAATCGAGTCCCACATCGGGTTCCCTGCAGGGAGCCTGCTTCTCCCTCCACCTGTGTCTCTGCCTCTCTCTGTGTGTCTCATCTCTCACGAAAAAATAGATAAAATACTTTAAAAAAAACCCTCTATGATTCACCCATAGAACTCTGTTTCTTCTGTCTCCTATGTCATATATACTTGCTAAAATGTATCTATTTCAAATATTAAAAAGTATATTGAACAGCTTTTTTGTTTCATAAATTATTATCTGCTTTATGATGAAAGTAAATTTATCAAAATCAACCTAGAAATAGTGAGAAAAATGCGTAATCATATATATTTGTAGGTATTGAAATGGGACAAGCATGGTGCATCTATCTATATAAGTCATCAATTTGAGTACATTTCCAACTGCAAGAATTCATTATACTGGCATTCAAAAAGAGCCATTCAAATGTCAACTTCTCTTAAACTCAGAAGCTGAGTAGCTCCTGAGAGATTTGACAGAAGTGGGTAAAAAAGAAAAACAAAATCAAAGAGATACACACAAAAAGTCACAGTCAGGCAACCTATAAATATTATTGGGGAAAAAAAAATCTAGGTCACTGAAAAAAGTATCTTTTCTTTAGGGCACTGAGTCGTATTTCTATATCCCAGTGGTTATAACAAATAACGATAACAAGGAATACGTGCATTACCCAAAGAGTACATTAATTTTCACAAATAGATTTGGACTACAATGCTAAATAAACTTGAAGATGTGAATTACAGAAAATCAACTTAAGTTTCCAACCTTGAATAAAATTGTCAAACCAAATAAAAATCTAAAATCACAACTATAAAAAAAGAAAACTAATTATAGAATCAAGTGTACTTTTGCTTATTATACTATGTTAGAGAAAAACATTTATTTAAAAATAAACAGATGTGAAGGCAGAAACTCACAAACCTAGTGGGAAAAGGAACACTTAAGTTTTAGTCATTACTTTTCTAGTAATTTATTCGTAGGCATGTTTTATTTTTAACACGGTAGTTTTCATGTTTCACAGTAGTTTCAATAAAAAATGGTGACTTTTTATTCCTTTTTACTGGGAATTTGAAACACTGAGCTTAAATCTTCTTCCACTGAATAACAAAGCTGATTAACCAATAATTTCAATAATAAATGTAAACATGGAAACTCTTTTGATAGAATTCAAATGTGTGGGAAGAATTTCAATGTCTGTGGTAATGAGTGGCACGTTTTGTTTTTTAAAAAACAAAATGGGATTCTAAGGCCTGCACCAAAAAAATGGAGATAGGAGGCTATTGGATTTGAAGAAAGATACAGCTGCCACCAGTGCAGAGAAAGAATGACTGAAAAACAGAATGGAAAGTAGTGTCGAAAGTCAAAAAGGGAACCATATGTGATGTAATAGAAAAAATAACTTTGAAACATTTAAGTGTTCCATTATGTAAACATCTCTGTATTCTCTGTTGTTTCTACTGAGAATCACAGCCATGCACGGTTCTAAGAGGTTCGTCCATCTATCAAGTGTGTGTGTCTCTTTTCTGCAACATCACTGCTTTATATTTGAAAACCTTTGGTGATACCAACCTGTGTCTCCTCCACCCTTCCCATTAGGGTGGAAAACATCTGTCTTCACAGGCTGTCAGAAATTGGTTAATTTCTGCGTGAAAAATTCAAAACAAGCAGAAAGTGCCATTATGGGGAGAAATCTGAACCTTCGAGGAGACAGGTGTTGAAAATAAGTGGGAAATATCAGAAAGGGAGACAGAACATGAGAGACTCCTAACTCTGGGAAACGAACCAGGGGTGGTGGAAGGGGAGGAGAGTGGGGGCTGGGGGTGACTGGGTGACGGGCACTGAGGGGGGCACTTGATGAGATAAGCACTGGGTGTTATTCTATATGTTGGCAAATTGAACACCAATAAAAAATAAATTTATAAAAAAATAATTAAAAAAATAACATATACAAACGCTTCTGCGTCCCTCTGTATTCAGGTGTGCCTGTTTTCCACCCCTGCTGTAACTCACTGCATTAGGGTTCTCCAGAAAAAGAGAACCAACAGAATGTGTATATATGTACACACGGAGAGAAAACGAGGGGGGAGGTGGGTTATATTCAAGTGGTTCATGCAATTGCAATGGCGGGCAAGCCTAGAACGTGCAGGGCAGCCCGCGGGGCTGGAGACCAACAAAGAGTCAAGGCAGCATTTCAAGAAGGATGTCCATCAGCCAATAAAATTCCTTTTTTCAAGGAGAGGTCAGCTTTTGTTCTATTAAAATCTTCAACTATTTGGATGAGGTCTACAAACATTATGGGTAGTATCTGCTTTACTCAAAGCCCACAGATTTAAATGTTAATCTCATCCAAAATACGCCTTATAAAAACATCCAGAAAAATATTTGATCAAATATCTGGGAAATGTGCCCCAGCCAAACTGCCGTAAAATTAACCATCACACTCCTCCTATTCTACTTATCTTTCAGAATCATAGTTACATGCATAGGGGAGTTTGATCTATTATCTTGTGAATTTGAGATATAATTGATAATTGCTATTTTAAGATAATATATTTTATCTTTTTTTCCCAATGGCTCAAACCCTCAAAGCATGTAATAGTGGAAAACTAAAAGTGGTGCCCTAATATCTGCAGTCCTATTTACTCAACAGAAAGCACATGATGATAACCCTAACCACCTTGTTGTTCTTTCGGTCACTCTTTGACTTACATTTGTATGATTTCCTTCATATAATTAAACTGAGGAGATAAAGCCATGTATCTCATACTTTTTACAGAATTAGATATTCATTTTGTCTTTTCTATACCTTAATATTCTTTTTCAAATTTTTCATTTTTTCCTCTTAAACTCTCTTGTGCTAGCTTCCATTAAAACACAACATATTCATTTTCCTTCTTTCCTGGTTAATTCTCAATATTATGTGCTCGTCCAGTCTTCTCTAATTTCCAAAGATTGAAGCATCTCAGAATTTAATCATGAGCTTCCTCTTCTTACTCACGACTTCCTTCATAAGGAATGTTTTTTATTTCCATCATTTAAAATTCCATTTATAGAGTAATTCTAACATTAATAGAGCCAGAGTTGCCTTTGCTTCTGTGCTCCATACCCACAAAAACAACAGCATACTTGATGTCAGCACTTGGTTATCTCATGAATACCTTAAACTTAAGGTGTCCAATATTAAAAATGCTTCTTGGGGCACCTGGGTGGCTCAGTCTTTTGGACTTCCAACTCTTGGTTTGGGCTTGGGTCATGATCTCATGGGTTGTGGGATGGATGGAGCCCAGCACCAGGCTCCATCCTCTGTAGGGAATCTGCTTGAAGATTCTCTTTCTGAGCCTCTCCCTCCACTCAGGCATATGTGCTCTCTCTAAAATAAATAAGTAAATCTTAAAAAAAAATCTTCTCTGGTCTCCCAAACCTCAAATAGCTGCTTCATTTATTGTCCAGTGAAACATATTCTTGACACCTCTTCTCCTTCATTCCCCCCGCCATGTTCAAACCAGCACCAACTTTCTCTGAGCTTTCTCTGAGCGTCAGTTTATAGATTATTAATAATAAATTACCACAGATTTAAGGGCTTAAAAATTATTCTGTTACAGTTCTGGAGATTAGAAATCTAAATGAAGGCTCTGGAGGTCAGAAGTCCAAGATTAAGGTGTTGGCAAGGCTGTGCTCCCTCTGAACACTACATAGAATTTGTTTCCTTGCCTTTTCCAGCTTCTAGAGTCTGCCTGCATTCCTTGGGGAGTGGCCCCTTCTGTGTCTTCAAGGCTAGCAGTGCAACATCTCAAATGTCTCTCATCTCTGCTTTCATCATCACATCTTCTCTGACTCTGCCTCTCTTGCCTCCTTTCCTTGTAAGAACCCTTGTAAATTAATCTGATAATTGACTGAGCCACCCAGATTATTCTATATAATTTCCCACCAAGATCCTAACTCAGTCACGTCTACAAAATCTCTCTTACTATATAAACAACCATATTAACAAGTGCCAGAAAATAGGATGCAGACATCTGGTGTAGAGGCAGTATCCAGTCCACCACAGCATCTTCCAAATTATTTCTCTTATCTCTCCTCTTCACTCCTTCTTACTTATATTTTCTAAGTCCAGGATACTATCACCTCTTCCTGGAATGACACCGGTTTCTGGTTACCATTATTCACTCTTCTAGCATATTTCCCACTTAGTGACCACAACTTGTCTCATTAAAGAAAAATATGATATTACCCTGCCTAAAACATTTTAACAGCTTGCCATTGCATTTAGGTAAAATTTTGTATCTTCACTCTGGGTTTGCATAATCTGCCTTCTTCATGAAATCCCATCCTTCATCTAATGCTCCTGCTCCCTTAATCACTACACAACAGCTACCTGCCTCTCCATTAGCCAAACTCACTATACATCTCTGCAAATGTTTTCACTCTGTAATGTTTTCCTTTGACTCCTTATACTGCAATATGGTAGTTCAAGATCTATATTATAAAAACATAACATAAAATTACAAGGTCTATATTATTTAGGAGATTTATACATATAACTTAAACTGTATAGTGCTTTGAAAACACCTCGGAATGTTTTTAGCGCTTATTCTTTAAGTTCATTTCAATGCAGATGTAAATCTTCTATAGCAGTACTTTGTCTTCTATCTTAACAGATGAGCAGTTCATCTGCATTTATTTTCAGATTCATTCTCCATTCCTCACTTTCTGTACTGTATGGTGCTAGAAAATAACTCTTCTGATTTCCTTACAAACTATTTTCCATCTTTATTCAGCCAATCACAGGTTCTGGTGGATGCATTAGAGGACTAAAGGAAGGAGAGGCTAGGGTGTTCTTGTTTTTTTTTTTTTTAAGATTTTATTTATTATTTATTCATGATAGACACAGAGAGAGGGGGGGGGGCAGAGACACAGGCAGAGGGAGAAGCAGGCTCCATGCTGGGAGACCTCGGGCCCTGGGCCAAAGGCAGGCGCCAAACCGCTGAGCCACCCAGGGATCCCCAGGCTAGGATGTTCTTATGCATTACGTTGGGTAGCATGTTTGGCAGAGACTCTTCTCCATGGTTCTAGTTTCTATATTTAGCACCTCCAGTTTGGTACATTTCTGCCAAGTAGGTTTCCAACTTCAGTTGTGTGGCACCAGATCCCGATTTCTGTTAATGTCACACACATCCCTTGTCTCTAACCATAGGGACAGAGATAGCTTCACTATTGATTGTATAAATTAGGGTTCTCTAGAGAAACAAAACAATAGGATGCATACATGTATATATTATATATATATTATATATATTATATATAGCACATATGCATACATATGTATGTGATGTGTATACATGAGAATATAAATTTAAATATATGAATACATCTCATAGAGGCTGACAAATCCCAAGATCTTCAGGTTGAGCTGGCAAGCTAGAGATCCACCAGAATCAAGAGAGTAGTTCCAGTCAGAATCTGAGGCCTGGAGCCATGAAACTCAGGAAAAGCCAGTGTTTTAGTTCAAAGGCAGAAAAAAATTAATGTTTTATTCAAAGGCTATCAGGCAGGAGGAATTCTCTTTTACACAGGGGAGGGACAGTCTTTCTGCTGTGTCCAGGCCTTTTACTGATTGGGTGAGGTTCACCAATTTAGGCAGGGTAATCTGCTTTATTATCTACAATTTAAAGTTAATCTCATCCAAAAACACCATCACAGAAACACCCATTATAATGTTTGACCAAATTATTTCTCTGGCGCTCTGTGGCTCAGTCATGTTGACATATAAAATTAACCATCACATTGATATTATTTTCTGGTTTCCTCATCTTAACCTCTGTATCTTCAGGTCTACTTTCATATGGGAAAAAATGATTACTTTATTTAATTCTTCATTTTTATACATAGAGAGAGTACTTTCAGTTTCCTGAATAGATCTTGACTGATATAACAGGTTCCCCTTTTAAATGAAAGAGAACCTTTATAACAGGTTTCCTCTTCCTTATGTTCTAATTACCTGCAACATCTATATTTACTGTAACTTATTCACCTTTTTGAAAATGATCTATAATTTGTAAATAAATGTATAAAAATTATTTATTCCTCATCCCAATGATTTTCTTTGGTAAATCAAGGTATTCATTGCCCTTTCCCTCAATGTCCCTTGTTTCTAGAGGAGCTCTTTGTGTATTTCAGGGTAGGACTTAAGAAAACTTTTTATTTTATTTTTTTAAAGATTTTATTTATTTATTCATGAGAGACACAAGAGAGAGAGAGAGAGAGGCAGAGACACAGGCAGAGAGAGAAGCAGGCTCCATGCAGGGAGGCCGATGTGGGACTCGATCCCGGGTGTCCAGGATCACACCCTGGGCTGAAGGCAGGCGCTAAACCGCTGAGCCACCCAGTCTGCCCCAAGAGAACTTTTTAAATAGTTTCTCCCCTTTTTTCAAAAACAGTCTATTCCACTCCCCATAAATAGTCTTATTGATAGTTGTTTTTATAAATTAATGAGTGAATGCTAAGAAAATTAGCATACTTTTTTTAAATAAACTTCTAAGTTCCTACACCATAAAGACTTGTAAAACCTTAAGCATTATTCTATGATATTATTGCTTTATTTAAAGAAATATTTATAAATAAAATTGAAACATGGTAGAACTAGCATACCTAAATGACTGGTTTTGAAATAATTCAGATACAGTGAAGTAGAAAAATACACTTTATCAAAAGAAATTTACAAACAACAAATTATTGCTGTATATTAAATACATGTAGAATATGAGTTAGTAAATACAATGAAGAAATGTGATAAAGTTGGGGTTGGCTAGAAAGCTTCTAATTGTCCATGGTCAAAACCTTAGCTTTACTATGAATTTAACTTGTATCAGGAAGAGGTCACTCAAGCTTTAATTTCAAAAAAGTAATTTTGCATATAAAACTGCCTGAATAGCATGGGATCCAGAAAGAAGATTTAACTAGATGTTATCAATATACAACAAATATCCAGAATCCTTCTTACAATTATTAGAGGACCCACCTGGAACACTGCTAGTAAGCCTCTTTGTAAATAAGATTCTATAGTAAATCTGGTGATTCATAATCATCACATAAAATAAACTCATTTTGAATTGCAATATCATCTAGGCTTAATGTGTTTCAGGTTAAATTGTTCATTAGAATTATTTAAATACAAATGGGCAGGAAAATAGTTGTAGTTCTTTGTATACCTCTGTATACCTGTATACCTCTGTAAACCTCTCCTTATATAAAAGGCTGAAACACTCCTCAAATATGAAAGTCTTGTGACAGAAATCCAGAGTTAAATCTAAAACCAAGTCTATTAATATTTGAACAGAAATAATTTGCCCCTTGTTCAATTATAAGATTATCGAAAAAAATTTAATATTTTAAGTAATTTAGATCATTTTAAAGATGGCCTGTAAATTTTTTATAAAATATTTTATGAGATACTAACATGATTGGAACATCTATTTTTCTGACAATTGAATGAAATTATCTGATATTAATAAATCTGATTGCTAATTAAATATATTAATATTAATCAGATTTTTAAATTTCTTGACTAATGAGAAATTTTTAATTAAGGTTTTGCTTTCTTACTGATTCGAGCACCATTTTTTCCAAGCACATCCTCTGAGGATTATTTGAATACCTGCCTTCATAGTTACCTTTCTAGATTCATGTTAATCTTCCTAAAATCAAGTCTTAGCAGCAAGCATCCATTAGTTCACAATTCCCATACACTAAGTACTAACTTTCAGTGATTTCTACCATGGGGAATAATTCTTCTCATTCTATATGCCCTGTTTTCTCCTCAACTTTTACTCATCCTTTATCTCTTTACCCAATTCAGAATAAGGAGTCTTTGTAAGACCTATGATAACCAGGCTTCTCTCCATTCTTCTTCTTTCCTGCAGAGTACCTGACACCTGCTGGCTACACCATGTTCAATTTTATATCTTTACCTAGTTATGGTTCCAATAAAATATGAAAATTAGTAAAAGAGGGTCTCCTTGTACTGTTCTGAAGAAATCTGCATATAGAGGATGAAAGAATAACCACATATATGAAGCAAAATGAAAACAATTTCAAAATAATAGATAAGTGGTTGACAGTGTGTACCCTGTATGCCCTAAAGAAGTTCAAAAATGTTCAAAGAACAAGACAGCTATTTTCTTCTACCTCTAAAAGAAAATCAAGATTCAAATTGACCAATGAAGGAGTTCAGTTATAAATAAGGAAGAAACTGTGTGTGTACGTTAGTAGGAGAGAGATATGCATTCAAATACACACAGTTAAAAGGTAAGTAGCAACCAGTTACATGCCCAAATACCCTGCTCCAAGCACCCAAATAGCTAAGTGGCATCTAAGTAAGCATTTTTAGTTTTTCATCTTGTCTAAACATTATTATCTAGTAATTCACTTCCTATAAAATATCACTACCATGAGTCAAGCTTTGATTGGGCTACTGAAAGCCAGTTAAAAGATTCACTATTAATATATAGTGTCAATTTGCCTCTCAAATATGTTTTTAAAAATAGAGATAATTTGGGGTTTGATGATGACTTTTTAGAACAATCAATGACATAAATAGATTAGACTTTTTAAATTTAAAACTTCTATTCTATGAAGGTGTTGTCAAGTGAATGAGAAGATAAGCTACAGACCAGGAGAAAACATTTGCACAAGATATATTTGATCATAGACTATTATTCAACATATAAAGAGAGCTATGAAAAATAAACAATAAGAAAATAAAAATCATAATTTAAAAAGTGGGCTAAAGATCTGAACTGACACGTGACCAAAGAAGACATACAGATGTTAAATAAGCATATGAAAAGAGTCTCAGCATCATCTGTCATTAGGGAATGGCAAATTAAAACACTGAGATACTACTACACATCTATGAGAATGGCCAAAACTGAAACATTCACAATACCATGTACTCACAAGGATATCAAGCAAAAGGAACTTACCATTGCTGGTGGGAATGCAAACAATACATCCACTTTATTTTTTAATTTTTTAATACATCCACTTTAAAAGAGAGTTTGGTAGTTTCTTACCATATGAAACATATTTTTTCCGTATGATCCAGTAATAATGCTCCTTGGTATTTATTCAAGTGAGTTGAAAACTTAGTTCACACAAAAACCTACACACAGATGTTTAGAGTAGTTTTATTCATAATTGCCAAAACTTGAAAGCAACCAAGTAGCTGAATGAAAGCAACCAGTAGCTGAATGGATAAAAAAACTGTGATACACCCAGACAATGAAATATTACTCAGTGCTGAAAAAAATGAGCTACCAATCCGTGAAAAGACATGGCAGAAACTTAAATTCATTTCACTAACTGAAAAAAGTCAATTTGAAAATGCTACATACTTTATATATTTATATAGCTTTTTGTAAAAGGCAAAACTGTGGAGACCATTAAAAAAATTAGTAGTTTCCAAAGATTTAGATTTAAGATCTAAAGTAGTAGATCCAAAGATTAAGGGCAATGAAAATACTCTCTGGGATACTAGATAAGTGAATACATGTCATTTGTCAAAACTCATAGAATAGACAACACAAACGAACCCTAATGTAAACTACAGACTTGGACGACCATGAAGAGTCACTCTAGGTTCATCATTTGTAACAAATGTACCACTCTAGTGTGAGATATTAATAGTGGGGGAGGCTCTCAATGTTGGGGTCAAGAGGAATGTGGCAACTCTACTTTTCGTTTGATTTGGCTGTGAACCTAAAAACTCATCTAAAAATAAAGTCTATCTCAAAAAATTAGATCCAAACTATGTGAGTTACTATCTCCACATACTGATCTCTCCAATGTGATTTTTCTTTAAATATATGGATAAGAAAGTCATCATCACTAAAGTATTCAATATATGATTTCTGCTTAACCAAATGGTAACTGATATGTGTGAATAAAATGTAAATGCATTTAAAAAAAAAGAGAAATGGAGGCAAAACCATCAAACTGGCTCTTAACTATACAGAATGAACTGAAGGGTGATGGAGGAGAGGTAAGCAAGAGAAATGAACTAATAAATGGGTGATAGGGATTAAGGAGGGCACTTGTGATGAGCACCAGATGTTATGTAAATGCTGAATCATTATATTCTACTCCTGAAACTAATATTACACTATATGTTGACTAAGTGGAATTTAAATAAAAACCTGAAACTAAAAAAAAAAAAAAGTAAATTATTTTCTAGGTAAAAAATGTTCCAAATAGCTAGTCACTATGAAAATAAAATAAATAATATCCATGAGTCACACTTGTTAAATTTGATAAAGAGAAATATGGAATCAATTAGTTATTGTTTGTGTTATTGTTGTGTTATTGATGGCAGAATGTTTTTCTTTATTAAGATATTTATTTCTAGTTTGTGTTTGGATTTGGTCTATTTTCATAATTTTCCCTTGGAATTACCTTCATATTTTCCCTTGATTAACATTTTGTTATCCATATACTTCTAATAGATCTGTACTTACTGTTACTGATCCATTTTGTCAATAAAAAGTAATACATGTTTTGTCTTGCTTTCCATGAGTGCTTATTACCATTTCTTTCTATCTCATCACTTCCATTGTTTTGTTTTTTCCTTTACAATCTGAAGTAGTATACTCAGTTGTTCTGCAAAACTTTCCTTCCCTCCTCCTCTGTTTCTTTCTTTCTGTCCCCTACTGCAGAGGCTCAAGTACTTCTGTGCCATCTGTCCAAACAAGAAAATTATAAGTCACTGTATTTAGAGGACTCCAGTGTAATTGATGAGTCCCTATCCAATCATGTTATTTAGTTCAATTCATTAACAAGCCTGTGCACTCTACTAGAACTTCTGATTAACTTCTTATGGGAACATAAATAAAAGTGGACAAGGTTTCAGCTTCCTGAGGAGTATCTCTTATATAAAAGAAAGAGAATAAAACCAATAAATAGAAGCAATGGAATTCTAAGTAAACAGGTTTAATTTAAAAAGGAAAATAAAATTATAAATAAATATATAAATAATACTATTCTATTGACAAGATGATATGCTGATCATCTATACAACATATACAACATCAGTGAAATTCTAATAAAGCATCAAAGAGAATCAAAAAGAATTAGAAATTAAGGACAGGGCAGCAAAAGTGAAAAATTAACAGAATGAGGGCTTCCATTTCCAAGAAGGAGCTGATACATCTTTATCTTTTCTTATTCTACCCTCTAAATACAAATAAAAAGCCTGGATATTACCTAAGAAACCATTGACAGGTGGACAAAAGATGGCAAGGCACCTTATGCCCCCCAAACCAATATGGTAGTGACTTTCCTGGGTTTTCTTTTTGCCACCTATACTCCATATTTGATACTGAAGAAAGTGGAAATACAGAATAGGGAATAAACTAAAAAAAATTGTAAAATCACCAACAAAACCCAAAGTATCTGGGAAGGGGCAGCACAGTATATTTTAAGAATTATTTTTAAGAATAACAGTTCTAAAAAAAAAAAAAAAAAAAAAAGAATAACAGTTCTAGCTAGCTACCTACCACAGGAGGAAAACTTAGGTCTGCATTCACAGGCATACCAGCAAAGACAAAGGAGGTAGCCTATACTTCCACACTTACCAGTCTGTAAAAAGGAGCCCCAATCCCCCCACTGCCAGGAGTGGAGTCAGTAAAAGCAGAGTGGAGAGCTGGGACGGGCATCCCCAGTGGGCTCTAACAAGATCCTAAGGCACCAGTAGAGAGTAGATCACTCCCCACAACTGGTAGTAAGAAGGGTACTTCCCTCGCCCTCTGGGGTGTTGTCAGAGGGGCCTAAAGAATGTCTCCTCACCATCATCCAGCAGTAAGCACATAAGTTCTCCCCCTGACCCCTACCTGTGGTGTCAGTGGAGGTCCTGTGGAGAGCTACAATGAGGTGCTGCTAACCTTCCCAGCCAGGGAACTGCCAGAGGAGGCCTGCTGGTAACCCAGAACTCTTACCCCACTGAGCAATAATGAGAACCCGCCCTCAAGGTATTGATAGAGGCCAAGTGGGTAAAAAAGGCTTCTTCTACCACTCGGCAGTAATAAGGTAGTGGCCCCAGCAAAGAGCTAACAGAGAGACCAACTAAAACATAAAGTTTAAATAAAAAAGTCTTATAACACAACACCCAAATGTCCAGTCTTCAATTGAAAATTATTCATCAGACCAAGAACCAGAAAGATCTCAAACTATATTTATTTTTTCAAACTATATTTAAAAAGAAAAAAAACATAATTATATATGAACACTAAGATGACAATAAGACTAGAATTATCTGACAAAGATTTTAAAGCAGCTATCATAAAAATGCTTCAGTGAGCATTTATGAGCATGCTGGAAACAAATAAAAAAAAACAGTCTCAGCAAGGGAGTATAATATATAAAGAATAACAGAATGAAAATAAAATAACGGGAAACAAACTAAATCTTAAAAATCTCAGAAGATGGGTCCAACAGCAGACTGAAGAAAACATTATTTATTCTGTTGGAATAACTGTAATTTGGAAAATATAGCAAAGGATAATCAATTGGATGATTATCCAATCTGAACAACAGAGATAAAAATGGAGGGGAAAAATGAATACAGACACAGGGATCTGTGAAACCATAACAAAAGATCTAAGATTTGTGTCACTGAAATTCCAGAAGAAGAGTGGTAATAAGACAGGGCTGGTAAAGTCATGAATAAATCGAAGCTGAAAAATTCCTAAATTTGGCAAGAAATGAAACTCTACTGATTTAAGAAGTGAGCAGACCCCAAACAGGATAAATCCAAAGAATCCATCATAATCCAAAACTAACCATAGTCAAACTACCAAAACCTAAAATAAAAAGTAAAAAAAAAAAAAAAAAAAGTGGAAATGATACCTTATCTATAGAGGAGTAGCATTTCTTTCTTTTTTTTTTAATTTTTATTTATTTATGATAGTCACACAGAGAGAGAGAGGCAGAGAGAGAAGCAGGCTCCATGCACCGGGAGCCAGACGTGGGATTCGATCCCGGGTCTCCAGGATCGCGCCCTGGGCCAAAGGCAGGCGCCAAACCGCTGCGCCACCCAGGGATCCCGAGGAGTAGCATTTCAAATAATAACAGATTCGTCTTTGGAACCATGGAGAAAGTATTAGTCAGAGACAGAGAAGTAAGTGACAGAACATCTTTTGAGTGCTGAAAGGGAAAAACTAATAGATATTTTAGAAAGAAAGAACAGAAACAAGGAGAAGTTAGTTATTTGAATAAATAATTGAGATGTTTACAATACAGAAGGAAATATATGAAATTTTAAAAAGCATTGAGTGGCTGCGACAGTAATATAAAATCATCAACATTAGGCATAACAGGGTGAAATGTAGAACAAAGGAATAAAGAGGAAAACTAAATCTTTTCATGAAAAGAAGTTTCATATGTCAGTGATCAGATATCAGAAGGGCATGTAATTTTCAACACTTTTTTTCAGCATCTGTGACTAAAACAAGTAGCTGGATTCATTAAATGTTTCAAAATAGACAAAAAAGTGCAATCACATAAGAATAATAAGCTCACTCAGAAATTAGTCTTCTTAAAAATATAATTTTTAAAGACTAATAACCTAAAGTATTACATGGTGTAAATACTTCAGTTTATTTTTAAATATAGAAATTAGTACTGCAAATAAGCCATGAGTTATCTTCCACTTTGTAGACAATTAGGTGTTTTATTTGTCAGAATTAAGGTAAATTTGAATATTAAAAAGGCAATAGGTAGGGTGAAAAATTACTATGACATTTACCCTTGGCAAACAAAAGTAAAGAATTTAATGCTGTTAAAGTCAGGTGGAGGATCAATTGTTATACAGCTATTAGAAAAATAAAAAATCTATCAGTTGGAATAAATATCATGTTCTAAAAAAACAAAAAGCATACAATGGGTGAACTTAGTATATTTTGACTTTGTAATTAGTCTTGGGAGCCAAAATGAATGGATTACCCTGAAGAAGCCCAAACAAATGCTTGATCTTAGAGGGACTAAACATGGGTTGATAATTAACAGAGCATATCAAGGCCAAAAGACATAGAACAGAGGTACAAGTGTAAATGGCACAGCAATACATTAACATTTTCTTATTTTATATTTATTGTTGCAATGATAATATTATTGGCTACAGTTCATTTATTTTGCAGGAAACATGTACTCATTCAATGAGGGAATAGCACTGAACATAACTTTATTTAGCATCATTAAATGATATAACAAATGAATAGAGAATGTTCTTACTACTATACTTTCCATCTATTCTTTTTGCTGATATTCCATCCCCGTGTTACTCTAAACAAGACATACATGTATACATACACACATCTACAGATGAACTTATTGAATGATGCAACTGAATTGTTGGGAAACTATTTGCAAATTCTATATTTAATAAGGGGCTAATATCCAAAATACATAAAGAGCTCACACAACTCAGTCATAAAAAAGAAACAGTCTGATTTAAAAGTGAGCAGAATACCTGAATAGGCATTTCCCCCCAAAAGACATATTAAAGGCCAAAGGCACATGGAAAGATGTGCATCATCACTAATCATCAGAGAAATATAAATCAAAACCACCTCACACCTGTTAGAATGGCTATTACCAAAATTACAAGAAATGAGTGTTGGTGAGGACGTAAAAAAAAAAAATCCATCAGGTCCAGTGTATCATTTAAATCCTGGGTTTCTTTGGTGATGTTTGCTTAGAACTGGACCAAATGGATTTCACAGATATATATATATATATATATATATATATATATATATATATAGAGAGAGAGAGAGAGAGAGAGAGAGAGAGAGAAAGAGCGAGCTTTCCATTCGAACATAACTGAATACACATTCTTCTCAAGTGTACATGGAACTTTCTCCAGAATAGACCACATACTGGGTCACAAATCGGGTCTCAACTGATACCAAAAGATTGTGATTGTCCTCTGAGTATTTTCAGACCACAATGCTTTGAAATTAGAACTCAATCACAAGGAGAAATTTGGGGATCGCTGGGTGGCTCAGCAGTGTGGTGCCTGTCTTTGGACCAGGGCGTGATCCTGGGGTCCTGGGATAGAGTCTCACGTCAGGCTCCCTGCATGGAGCCTGCTTCTCCCTCTGCCTGTGTCTCTGCCTCTCTCTCTCTCTCTCTCAATTTCTCTCTCTCTCTCTCTCTCTGTCTCATGAATGAATAAGTAAATAAAATCTTAAAAAAACACAAGAAGAAATTTTGAAGAAACTCAAACACATGGAGGTTGAAGAGCATCCTATACTAAAAGATGAATGGGTCAACCAGGGAATTAGAGAAAAATTAAAAAGATTCCTGGAAACTAATGAAAATGAAGATATAACCATTCAAAATCTTTGTGATATAGCAAAAGCGGCCTGGAGAGGGAAATACATCACAATACAAGCATCCCTCAAATAATTGGAAAAACTCAAATACACAAGCTAACCTCACACCTAAAGAAACTGGAGAAAGAACAGTAAGTAAAACCTACACCAAGCAGAAGAAGAGAGATAATAAAGATTCGAGAACTCAATGAAATAGAGACCAGAACTGTGGAACAGATCAACAAAACAAGGAGTTGGTTCTTTAAAAGAATTAATAAGACAGATAAAACATTAGCCAGTCTTATTAAAAATAGAAGAGACTCTAATTAAAAATCAAAATGAAAGAGGAGAGATCACAACCAATGCCAAGGAAATACAAACAATTTTAAAAACATATTGTGAGCACCTATATGCCAACAAATTAGGCAATCTAGAAAAAATGGATGCATTTTTAGAAACCCACAAATTACCAAAACTGGAACAGGAAGAAATAGAAAACCTGAACAGGCCAATAACCAGCAAGGAAATTGAAGCAGTCATCAAAAACTTCCCAAGACACAAAAAAAAGTCCAGGGCTAGATGGCGTCCCAGGGGAATTCTATCAAATGTTTAAAGAAATAATACCTATTCTACTAAAGCTGGTCTGAAGGATAGAAAGGGGTGGAATACTTCCAAACTTGTTTTATGAGGCCAGAATCACCTTGATTCCAAAGACCCCATGAAAAAGGAGAATTATAGACCAATATCCCTGATGAACACAGATACAAAAATTCTCAACAAGATACTAGCCAACAGGATCCAACAGTACATTAAGAAGATTATTCACCATGACCAAGTGGGATTTTTCTCCGGAATGCAAAGGTGGTTCAACACTCATAAAACAACCAACGTGAGGGATCCCTGGGTGGCGCAGCGGTTTGGCGCCTGCCTTTGGCCCAGGGCGTGATCCTGGAGACCCGGGATCGAATCCCACGTCGGGCTCCTGGTGCATGGAGCCTGCTTCTCCCTCTGCCTGTGTCTCTGCCTCTCTCTCTCTCTCTCTCTCTGTGACTATCATAAATAAATTAAAAAAAATTTTAAAAAAAATTAAAAAAAAAACAACCAACGTGATAGATCATATCAATAAGAGAAAACACAACAACCATATGATCCTCTCAATAGATGCAGAGAAAGCATCTGACAAAATACAGCATCCATTCCTGATCAAAACTCTTCAGAGTGTAGGGATAGAGGGAACATTCCTCAGCATCTTAAAACCATCTACGAAAAGCCCACAGCAAATATCATTCTTAATGGGAAGCACTGGGAACCTTTCCCCTAAGAATAGGAACATGACGGGGATGTCCACTCTCACCACTGCTATTCAATATAGTGTTAAAAGTCTCAGCCTCAGCAATCAGGCAGCAAAAGAAACAAAAGGCATTCAAATTGGCAAAGAAGAAGTTAAACTCTCCCTCTTTGCAGATGACATGATACTGTACATAGAACACACAAAAGACTCCATCCCAAGATTGCTAGAGATCATACAGCAATTTTTGGCCTTTTATCTTTCTTTTTTTTTTTTTTTAAGAAGAAAGCAAGGAGGTTGACTAGGGTGGGGCGGGGGGGGGCTTGCTAGAGGCTTCCATTTTTAAAAATTTTTCCCCCAAGAAACCCCCCTGAAAACAAATTTAAAAATCCCAGTAACGGTAAAACCCCAAACAAAACAAAAAACAAAAAAGTGTCACGTACATAAAAGGCCCTTTTGGGAATGGCAAGGGGTGGGAGTTTTCTGGTCATGGACTTGAAATATATTTTTATTTTGAGTTTTGTCCTTCATGTTTTATGGAATAAAAAGTCCGGCCTTTTTATTGCATGAAACTAAAATTGGGATGGATCAGGGGGTCTGGAGGAGGGGGTTGGGGCTGAGGGGGAGCAGGAGATGCCCCTCCCCCAGCTCCTGGGTAATGACACCTCACTTCTTCTTGCATAATTTCTGGCATCTTCCTGCCTGCAATGCCGGCTCTCTCAGCTTTTGGCAGGATACAAAGTCAATCCCAGAAATCAGTGGCATTTCTTTTTCTTTAATTTTTATTTATTTATGATAGTCACACAGAGAGAGAGAGAGAGATAGAGGCAGAGACATAGGCAGAGGGAGAAGCAGGCTCCATGCACCGGGAGCCCGACGTGGGATTCAATCCCAGATCTCCAGGATCACGCCCTGGGCCAAAGGCAGGTGCAAAACCGCTGCGCCACCCAGGGATCCGCTCAGTGGCATTTCTATACACTAACAATGAGACTGAAGAAAGAGAAATTAAGGAATCAATCCCATTTACAGTTGCACCCAAAAGCATAAGATACCTAGCAATAAACCTAACCAAAGAGGGAAAGGACTTAAACCCAAACACTACAGAACACTTCTGAAAGAAATTGAGGAAGACACAAAGAGATGGAAAAATATTCCATGCTCATGGATTGGAAGAATTAATACTGTGAAAATGTCAATGCTACCCAGGGCCATTTACTTGTTCAGTGCAATCCCTATCAAAACACCATGGACTTTCTTCAGAGAGTTGGAACAAATAAGATTTGTGTGGAATCAGAAAAGACCCTGAACAGCCAGGGGAATATTGAAAAAGAAAACCAGAGCCGGGGCATCCCAATGCCAGATTTCAAGTTGTAATACAAAGCTGTGATCATCAAGACAGTGTAGTACTGGCACAAAAACATAGATCAATGGAACAGAATAGAGAACCCAGAAATGGACCCTCAACTCTAAGGTCAACTAATATTCAACAAAGCAGAAAAGACTACCCACTGGAAAAAAGACAGGCTCTTCAATAAATTGTGCTGGGAAAATTGGACATACACATGCAGAAGAATGAAACTAGACCACTCTCTAACACCAGACATAAAGATAAACTCAAGATGGATGAAAGATCTAAATGTGAGACAAGAATCCATCAAAATCCTAGAGGAGAACACAGGTAACACCCTGTTTGAACTTGGCCACAGCAACTTCTTGCAAGACACATCTATGAAGGCAAGGGAAACAAAAGCAAAAATAAATTATTGGGACTTATCAAGATAAAAAGCTTCTGCACAGCAAAGGAAACAGTCAACAAAATTAAAAGACAGCCTACAGAAAAGATATTTGCAAACAACATATCAGATAAAGGGCTAGTATCCAAGATCTATAAAGAGCTTATTAAACTCATCACCTAAGAAACAAGCACTCCAATCATGAAGTGGGCAAGAGACATGAACAGACATTTCTCCACAGAAGACATAGACATGGCCAGCAAGCACATGAGAAAATGCTCCACATCACTGGCCATCAGGGAAATACAAATCAAAACCACAATGAGATACCACCTCACACCAGTGAGAATGGGGAAAATTAACAAGACAGGAAACAACAAATGTTGGAGAGGATGTGGAGAAAGGGGAACCCCCTTGCACTGTTGGTAGGAACACAAACTGGTGCAGCCACTCTGGAAAACTATGTGGAGGTTCCTCAAAGAGTTAAAAATAGATCTTCCCTATGACCCAGCAATTGCACTGCTGGGGATTTACCTCAAAGATACTGATGCAGTGAAAAACCGAGACACCTGCACCCCGATGTTTCTAGCAGCAATGTCCACAATAGCCAAATCGTGGAAGGAGCCTCAGTGTCCATCGAAAGATGAATGGATAAAGAAGATGTGGTCTATGTATACAATGGAATATTCCTCAGCCATTAGAAAGGAAAAATACCCACCATTTGCTTAGACATGGATGTAACTGGAGGGTATTATACTGAGTGAAATAAGTCAATCAGAGGTCAATCATCATATGGTTTTACTCATGCAGAATATAAGAAATAGTGAAAGGGACTATAAGGGAATGGAGGGGAACTGTGTGTGAAAAATTAGGGAGGAAGACAAACCATGAGAGACTCCTAACTCTGGGAAATGAACAAAGGGTAGTGGAAGGGAGGTGGGCAAGTGGATGGGGCGACTGGGTGACCCTGGGTGGGCACTGAGGGGGGCACTTGACGCAATGAGCACTGGGTGTTATACTATGTTGGCAAATTGAACTTCAATAAAAATATATTTTTTCTAACAATTGTACTTCTGGGTATTACCCCAAGACAATGAAAATGCTAATTTGGAAAGATATATTCCCCCCCGCATTCATTGCAGCACTATTTACAGGAGCCAAGATGTGGATAAACAACTCAAGTGTCCATCAGTGGATAATTGATAAAGTGTGTGTATATCTATATAAGAATGGTCTCTCCCAGGGATCCCTGGGTGGCGCAGCGGTTTGACGCCTGCCTTTGGCCCAGGGCGCGATCCTGGAGACCCGGGATCGAATCCCACGTCGGGCTCCCGGTGCATGGAGCCTGCTTCTCCCTCTGCCTGTGTCTCTGCCTCTCTCTCTCTCACTGTGTGCCTATCATAAAAAAAAAAAAAAAAAAAAAAAAATTAAAAAAAAAAAAAAAGAATGGTCTCTCCTATATGTGGAATTTAAAAAATACCAAACTCATAGATATGTAGACACAGATTGATGATTGTCAGAAGTGGAGGGGGCAGTGAGAGGAGGAAAAAAGTAAGTGAAAGGGGTAAAAAAAAAGATCTTGCATGTCTTTAGCGAAAGGAAAGGAAAGGAAAGGAAAGGAAAGGAAAGGAAAGGAAAGGAAAGGAAAGGAAAGGAAAGGAAAGAAGGAAAGGAAAGGAAAGGAAAGGAAAGGAAAGGAAAGGAAAGGAAAGGAAAGGAAAGGAAAGGAAAGGAAAGGAAAGGAAAGGAAAGGAAAGGAAAGGAAAGGAAAGGAAAGGAAAGGAAAGGAAAGAAGGAAGGAAGGAAGGAAGGAAGGAAGGAGAAAGAAAGAAGAAAGAAAGAAAGAAAGAAAGAAAGAAAGAAAGAAAGAAAGAAAGAAAGAAAGAACGAACGGACGGTAGGTGGGAGGGAGGGAGGGAAAAAAGAAACCTAGCATAGCATTTATTCCTCTACTTTAAACATATTTAACTAACTGATCCTTGAGTTGTGAAAAAGTTATCTATTGATTTGTCAAATGATTTTAATAGCTAGATTTTCAAATAAAACACAAGGGCAACAATCACTCTTCACATTTAACCCTTTTTATTAATAAAAAGAATACTTGATGGTGCTTTAAGGACAAACATAAATGTACACAGACATACACATAGCAATGGATCAATTTACTGAACGGTGCAATTGCCATGATATATTCCTCCTCCATCCTCTTTTCTTTCAGTAGAGCAAAACATACCAAAAGAAACCTGTAATTAACACTTAAAAAATAAATAGTGGGGTATCCTCAAAGTGGAGTGTCCCGCAAATACAGATTCTGGTTATAAAAGGAAAAAAAGGGAGTAGTAACACATTTTCTGTGCCAATGCTGCAACAGTCAACGAGATATAGCATAGTGCTTTTTTGTTTCAAAAAAAATTTTTTTTTAATGTCTTTTTTCCATGTCATGGTCGATGGAATTGGCTGGCATAGCTCAAAGCAGCAGGAATTCAAGTTTGAAACCATACAGTGCACAGCCTAGGAATCAATCTTTGCCTGGGCAAGAGGATATGAGGATTCCCACGAAGGAATTCACCTTAACGAAAAAGTATGTAGAATCTCACAAATTTGGTTCATAGTCATTATGCCAAATTTGAAAAGAAGGGTAATTCAAATAGTAGGAAGTATTTATTGTCTCCAAGTCTGTCCCCTAGTAATTTCTCACAGGCTCATATTTCAGTCACAACATAAGAATTCTATATAAATGGAAATAAAAGGAGAAGGAAAACAAAGATTTGGCACCCTGGGTGTTGATGCATTAGCCCTATATACTCACTACCTGTAAAGGGCATCTAAACACCGACAGTGGCACCCTCAACATCACCCGGGCCCTGCTGCATCGCTACCTGAAATGGGTATTCATGGCACTGCTGCCATCGTTAACATCAACCTTAGCAGCACGAAGGAATGACTCGGCCTCTATGGCCTCTCACAGAACCTAAAAATACCAACATATAGGTATTTCCACATTTCAAAGCTTGTGTTACACCATTTCACTTTTATGCAAGACTACAGTAGTATCTGTTTGCACGAACTGAGAGAAATCTGGAGAGGATTTTTGATTTTACAAAAAAGAATGAAAGCAAAAATAGCATCTCGTGTTTGTTTTGCCACAAGCCCTTACAGAGGCAGCTCGCACCCAAGCAGCAAGAGTGGCCCTGCCAGGCTCCTTCCCCAGAACTACACACTCGGCATCTCAACATTTAGCTTCCATAGCTTTCTGGTTTTGGTTTTTGTTTTGCTTTGCTTTTTGCTTCCATAGCTTTCAACTGTGTCTGTGGAGTATCTGTGTTTTATCTTGACTTATTTTGTGCATCTGTTAGCAAGGTGTGTCCTAAGCTATCAAGAAAGCCTAAGAGAGGTTATTTTGGGGATTTGGTAACACTGAAAATGTTTTTCCATATAAATTAATGGTAATTGCTTCTTCACTTGATGCTATTTTGGCTTATGAAAGTTTTCATAGGAACGTTTTCCTTTCCGATAGCAGGGGAAATCTGTAATATGGAAGATAAGAAAACTAGAAAGAAAATATGGAAGATAAGAAAATTTCACCTGTGAAGCACAAGTGAGTTAGAGCTACAAGTTTCTAGGAATAATTTGTAATATTATCTCCTAAAGGAGAGAATAGTAGTGAAAAGTTTGAGAAGCCTGGACCCCACCATCATGATTTACTACTCTCTACAATGAAGCGATATTGTCAGGATTTGTTACCTGGTTCATTAAATAGGAGCAATGATTAACAACTATACTTGGAAAAAATTTTCTTCATGATTTCTTGAGCAGTCAGCAAAAAAGTAGGACTATGCTACCCAAAATGTACTCAAACATCACTAAAGAGCTACAATACAGAGAAATTGCACACTGGTCAAGATAACTGGTCAAGATAACTAAGGTGGAGCCTTAGCTCAAACAAAAGTAAATCTAAATGGCTCTATCATAACAATATTGTTACCCAGAAAAAAAGGGGGGGCATTCTTTTCTCTTAATTTTTTATTTTATTTTATTTTGTTTTATTTTTTTGGTGGGGGGGGATGTCAACAAATTGTAAGACCAGCCAAGTGTTGAATTCTAAGGATATAATCACAAAATGAAACCATTAGTAACAAAACATATACGGATATATTTTCAATAATGTTCTCATGGGGTAAGGAATTTCAAATCTGTGCAGATATGAAATGTTTCACTGGTTTTCAAAACTCTTGATTTATAGTTATCAACTCTGTTCTGTTAACACAAGAAATGAACATAGGTTATAACTGTGACCTTTTAAAAATACAACTGGCTTCCACCCTACTTATCCCCAATTTATATATACAACAGCCTACTTTTTTGCTAAATACCCCCATCCTTGCCAGTGTGGACTTAGCAATCATAGATATTTTCATAAGCATCTTTCTAAAGGACTAATGCTGGACTGATAAAGACAAGAAAATATTGAACTGCACATATTCATACCATTTTGACTTTAATTATTAGTCATACCTTATAAGTTTCACCATTTCCAAGATCTCTGCTGTTCACATTGTGTTAATTTATTCTTATTTCCCTTATTTTATGTTGATAAAATAACAAAATAAGATAATATTAAAGCATCTATCCATCTATCTTTCACTCAAAATAGGTTCATAGAGTTTTGAAGTTAAAGGAAGCAGAAGTGTTCTTTATTCATGTGCTTCTATAAAATATATGTTGAAAACATAGTATTAGTTTTAGTGGCATAAATATTCCCTTTGAAAAGAGAAAAATAGCAAACATATCTGGATACATTTTTATAGATTATGGACTATTTCATGTATAAAGAGCATTGATCTTACTCATATCTATTTGCATGGAAAGATGAGAAATTTTGCTCTTTCATCTACAAAATCAAATGCAGTAAAATCACAAGGAAACTTGTGAAATGTTGGCAAAACTTCATCATTTTAGATAAATTAGATAAAAATTTTCTGAACAAATTTCATCAGAAATTTGAACTATATTTTGGTGGTTTGTTTTTTAAATCTCTGACAGGAAACACATAACCACTTTCTACTCATAATCATAATGTGCCCAGTCTTTTAAATGCCAGACTCAGTTTCAATGAACCACATCAAAATAAAATGGCATTAGTTTGAATTCTGACCCTAAGGAAATGCCCTTAAAATGTGATTTTAGGAGCTTCCCCTCATTAGTTTAATGAATGCTACTGCACTTTGTCTCAGTTGACTCTTTTCATAAATAACTCTTGCCCAGATTACTCCTTTCTTGAACCACCCTTCAATAATTTTAGGCAGTTAGTGGTTTTAACTCCTATTTTTGTCACTGATGATTAGTACATACCGCTGAGCTTAGCCAATTAAGCAATGATATATTTTCATGAATCACTAATTTCAATCATAGCATATGCTAAAGGAAAACCTTATTTTTATATACTTCATTAGACCACAAAGCTATCAGTTTTAATATTTAAGTTTTGGCATTTTCCCATATATTATAAAAAGATGGCTCTTGGTATGTTTACTTTTTTATATCTTACAGAAGTATAGACAAAGCAATTTCAAAAGATTAATAAAAAATTCCATTCTCTCCTACTTCAATGTGTCAATAACTCTTATAAAAATATACTGTGCCCCCAAAAATATACTGCATTTTTATCATGCCCAAATTCAATATACAACACATTGTGTTGGAAAATGTCAAAATTTTCACACAATGAAAATATCATTAAAAAAAATCTAAAGGCCCTTGGAATGAAGGTTTAAACAAATGGCCTTTTGAAAGCAATGACCACATTTTATTTGTTATTACTAATTTACTCAATAAGATTAGAACCAATATTTTATGCACCTTTAGCTTATGGAAACTGAGTGTATGAGAAAAAAGAATATAGATTGGCAGAGGATTGGAGGTGACATGTAATAAAGAAATAAAGAACATCAAGTTGAAACATCATGAGACAAACAGTGTATTTAGAGGAAACATTTTAAAAAAGCCTTTATGTAGAGACTGGTAAGCAAGGCATAAGATGGTAGATATTGAACAGGTAGGCCACTTGAATCTCACCGATCATCATAAGTAGCTTACTTTTTCTTCTATTCCTTTTGGTTTTGTTTTGTTTTTTGTTTGTTTGTTGTTGTTATTTAAATATTTTATTTATTTTAGAGGTAAAGAGTATGACAGGGTTGGGGGAGCAGAGGAAGAGGGACAAACAAGGCTCAGTCCCATAACCCTGAATCATGATCTGAGTCAAAATCAAGAGTTGGATGCCCAACCCACTGAGCCACAAGTGCCCCTAGGTTTTTCTTTTAATTCAATGAAAATCCATTGAACAGGTTAGTGATATACATCAATTTACATTCTACAAATATTTTAGGAGATATTTAAATGTAATTATTTCCCTGTGATTCAAAATATTTTATTTTAGACACAGCTATTCTGGGGATGGCCCATAGGATTCAGGAAAAATGTTAACATGGCTTGGATGAATTAGAAGGCTGCAAAAATGGCAAGCATAGAAATAGCGAAACAGGGCAGCCCAGGTGGCTCAGTGGCTTAGCGCCGCCTTCGGCCCAGGGCGTGATCCTAGAGAGCTAGGATGGAGTCACACATCAGGCTCTCTGCATGGAGCCTGCTTCTCCCTCTGCCCGTGGCTCTGCCTCTCTCTCTGTGTCTCTCATGAATAAATAAATAAAATCTTAAAAAAAAAAAAAAAAGAAATAGCGAAACAAAACAAAACCTGAAAGCCTACTACAGTGTATCAGAGATGAGATCATGATAAATGATACTTTGGCCTATGATGGTGGAACCAGAAATGAATATAAATGGATAGATTTAAAAAATATTTTAAAGTAAGGCCAAAGGATTTGCTAGTAGGTTGAATTTGGAAATTAGAAAAAAAAAACTCAAGTATGACACATAGACTTTTATTGTGAGCAATTGTGTGGTGACACTTATAAGGCATTCTTCCCATACATTGCATACAAAAAAGTTCAACTTGACATTTCTTTAAATAAAAATGGAAGAGAGAAGATAAGTTTTGGGGAACAAATGAGATAATTTATTTTATTTTTCTGTATTCTAAAATGATCAGAATTAGAACAACATGATTTGATATTATAATACTCAGATTCAGTTTATTCTGATGGACAAATCATATCTGGATTAGCACAGTTGAGTTAGCTAGAAAACAATTAAATGTATCTATATACAGCTAATGTAAATATGTCAAGCTTTCTCAGTCACACATTCAATTACTTTATATTGAGCATCCAGCAATCGTGTAGTCCTTTCCATTAATTACCAAATTTGTATTGCCCTAAGAAATTTGCAATTACCTTTAGGTTATAATTTTTCTCATGTTTCCAAATAGGGAGAAATCACAGGTGTCAAGAGGTATTTAATTTTAAGTGGGGAATCACGAGGGAGAAATGAGAGCTGCTAGTTGGAAAAAGAATAGAAATTAATTATAAAGTTAAATGTTAATGCATTTAAGTGGAGGAGACACAGAGGAAAGTCAGAGATGAGGAAGGAAATGCAAGATTTTTAGAGAGCATGGGGATGGGCAGTTAGCAGCAGTCAGGTTCCACACACAAGATGTAGACTATAATGATGATGTGCCCAAATGACAGGTGTGACAGGCACACATCAGTAATGGAGATATTTACAGAGGTGTATTACAGCTGTAGGCAAAATTTTGAAATAGGCCAAGTTAGTTTTCAGTGCCCTGTCACCTCCCTTCCAGCATCCCTGGATCCAACTTGAAGCACTCAATGCCCTCAGCCTGACCTCTTGCTATATATGCTGCTCCAATGTCCATGCAAGTCAGCAATTTTTGGTCAACACTCCATAACTGATGCAGTAAATTTACCTAGCTTCTGTTACATTCATTCAGGTCCTGACCGTTCCATGACCAACTAATTTAGGAATGTATACCCATTGCTGTTAATGGCTGGATGTGTTAGCAATCTAAATGACTTATTTCTATCTGGCCTCACATATCCAGAGACAAAATAACTGGTCTTAAAGAACGATGATTAGAGCAGGATATGAGAGCAGAATATCAATCTAGCATGTGAGATTATCTGTAGCAGGTTGGCTTTTTGAAAATGTAGAAATTACATCAGCTAGATGTTTGCTGTGTACATAACAGTAACCAATAAAATAACATCATATCCCATTGTGTGCCTGTCCACTTACGAACAATTTGTGGAAAAAGTATAATTTGTAAGTTCTATTTTTTCAATAGTCTATCAGTGGTAAAATGAATTAATGAAAAACATAACAAGAGAAAGAATTAGTAGAAATTGTCCTAAAGAAATAATCAGAGTACATTCAGAACTTTTAAGAAAAACTTCATTTGTACTAATCCAAGTGTATCATTTTAGTAAAAATCATATTTTACACTGAAACTACTTATTTAATAACATGTAGTTACCAAGCAAGCATATAATTCCAAGTTTATTTTCTCCGAACCAGCACTGAGACACATGCACATAATTGAATAAATAAAATAAAATTGTATGTCGATGCTACAGCATGACACATTATGTTATGCTATGAAATACTGTAAATACTATTACTGTGCAAATCAAAATATAATTATCACACCTTTAAAATGCATTGTATATGGATTTCAATATAGTATTAAAGAAAATAGACATTATTAAATAAGTAAATAAAATTTTCATTAACTATAGCAAAATAGAATACATTAAATATTTGATGAACTATAATGATGAAGTCAACATAACCATTATATAAATTAGCCTTGTATTTATCAATAAAATTCTTACTTTTAAATCCTAATAATTTAGTTTTGAAATGGAATTGCCCAATTAGTTTGAATTCTTTATTATTTCACTGGTTTTATAAAATCTAAAGCTATAGTACATATTGAGTGCCACTATTTTGGAAATTGTTTCTTACAAAATTTAACTTATCATTCAGATAAGCATTTACATAAGTCTCAGTGATTTATTCATAATAAATGGAAAAGGTCTGGGGGGAGAAAGCAAGAGCTTATGTAGTGGTACAAAGTGTGTGATATGATTTGGAAAGGAGGTAACATACTCCTTAAAGGAGTATATAATCCAGATCAGGATAATTCCAAGCAGAGTGTTAATGTGCCACCTACTTTCTTCTCGGTTATAGTAAAATGCAAGAGAATGAGTTTAAAAAGAAAAAAAGAAGTAGTGCTGAACATAAGGGAACAACGATCTCTGGGTTTGAAAACTCCCAGGTTCACCAGGTGGCAAAACATGTTAAATTAAGCAATTTCATCTGAGCAGAAACAAATCAAAGGCATATTCAGGAAAATAACAGTTGTATTAATTTCCTATTTCTGCTATAACAAATTACCACAAACATAGAGCTTTTAAACAATACAAATTTATTGTTTCACATTTTGGAGATCAGAAGTCCAAAATGGGTCTCACAGGACTGAAATCATGGTGTTACTAAAACTGCATTTCTTCTGGAGGCTTTAGTAGAGAATCTGTTCCTTGCTTTTTTTTTTTTTTTTTTTTTTTCAGCATCAAGAGCTGTCCACAGTTCCTGCTCATGGCCACATGACTCTGACCCTTTTCTGAG
The DNA here is from genome assembly GCF_048164855.1 of Canis lupus baileyi. Lineage (NCBI taxonomy): Eukaryota > Metazoa > Chordata > Mammalia > Carnivora > Canidae > Canis > Canis lupus. The sequence goes on along the minus strand of NC_132872.1, from coordinate 27,861,818 downwards.
GGTTATGTTCTCACATCCCCTTTTCTGAATCTGACTCTTCTGGATACTTTATAAAGACCCTTATAATTACCTTGGTCCCATCTAGATAATCCAGGATAATCTCCTATCTCAAAATGATTCTCTTGACCACATCTGCAGAGTCCCTTTTGCCATGTTAAGTGACATATTCACAGGTTTCAGGGAATGAGACAAGGATATTTTTGCAAGTTATTATTCTGTTGTCTAATAATAAACAGTTTAATAATAAAACCAAGGATCTTACTGTTAAATTCTTCATTAGAATCTCAGGCATACCTAGGGCAATGCCTCAGAAAACTGATATGTCAATTAATAGCTTCTAAGAATGCAGTATTGCTCAGCAGCCTAACCAGAAGCACGTGTAGAGAAGTACTGATCTCAAAGTGATTTGCAGGTGACTGTGTGTGTGTGTGTGTGTGTGTGTGTGTGTGAATTTGAATTTATTACAATATACATTATAGAAGACCCAAAAGACTTTTAAGAGAATTATATCATACTGCCAGCTAAAACTGAAAAAGACAATGACAGAACCAGTTGAATAAAGTCCTACCAACAATGCAGAAGGGCTTCCTTTTCTCCCTATCCTCACCAACACTTGATACATTTTCTTTTCTTGAGGACAGCTGTTCTAACATGCATGAGGTGATATTTCACCATGGTTTTGATTTGCATCCCCTGGTGATTAGTGAGGTTGAACATCTTTTCATGTACCTGTTAGCCATTTGGCTGTCTTCTTAGGAAAATTGTCTATTCAGTTCCTTTGCCCATTTTTTAAATTCAATTGTTTGGTTTTGTTGTTGTTATTGAGTTGTATTAGATCCTAATATATTTTGGATAATAACCTCTTATCCAATATATGGTTTGTAAATATTTTCTTCCATTCTGTAGCTTGTTTTTTTCATTTTGTTCTTTTTTTTCTTTCCTATGTAAAAGTTTTTAGTTTCACATAGCCCCTCATTTGTTGTTTTGCTTTTGTTGCTTTTTTTTTGGGGGGGGGGAAGGGTATCGTATCAAAAAACTCATTGTCAAGACCAATATCAAGGAGGTTCTTCCCTATATTTTCTTCTAGGTTTTTAAAAAATATTTATTTATTTGAGAGAGAGAGAGAGCATGAGCAGGAGGAGCAGAAGGAGAAGGAGAGATTCTCAAGCAGACTCTGTGCTGAGGGTGGAGCCCAACGTGGGTCTCAATCTCACAACCTTGAGAACATGACCTGAGCTGAAACCAAGAGTTGGACGCTTAACTGATTGTGTCACCCAGGTTCCCCTTTCTTCTAGTTTTATAAATAGTATGGAGATTCCTCAAAAAATTAAAAATAAAACTATCATATGATCCAGCAATACCACTTCTGGGTATCTATCCAATGGAAATAAAAATTGGATATTCAAACGATATCCTCACTGCCATATATTTGCAGTGTCATTTACAATAGTCAAGATATGGAAACAATTTGTGCGTGTCAAGGGATGAATGGATACAGAAGAAGTGAAGTAAACACACATGCACACAATGGAATGTTATTCACCTATGAAAAAGAAGGAAATCTTGACGTGGATAACAGCATGTATGGACCTTGAGGGCATTATGCAATGACCTAGAAGTGTTAGCTATTGCGGAGGTGGTAATCATACTGTAATATATAAATGTACCAAATCAACATGTTGTACACCTGAAACTTACATATATAAGTTATATAAGATATATGTTAGTTATATCTCAATTTTATAAAAGAAAAAAGCCTATTAGAAACCAAAAATTCTATAGGTAGTTAGCAAGATGAAGAAAGCCCATTGGCAGGAAACATGGGCCATATTTCATGAGAAAGGAGAAATTACTCAGAGGACAGTTCCTCGAGCCACAGTATGTCATTCTCGAACTTTTAAGCCCTACTCTACAAACTGGTTAAGTGTGTCATTCTGGATTTCAGAAAGGAATAGATAAGTGTGTTTCCCATTTTTTCCCCTTTTTAATAAGAAGGTCCATGGCAGTAATTTTTTGCCTACTCCAGTATTGTATGTTGAGTTTATGGGGCACAAGTTGGAATAAAGCAAATAACTTGTGTCCTTAGGTCACAGTCCTCAGATCAAGAGGACTTATACTCTAGTGACCATACCTGAGATGTCTCATCCATACCTGAGCCTGATTTCAAAAACAAGATCCTGTCTTTGTGCTGCTGATGATAACAGATGTATTTGGGGAGTCTTTGGACAAAACCGATAGATTTTGTCTTTGGGGTGGACACAAACAGGCATGTATCATTGGGAGGCCAAAAGATGACTGAACTTACCATTCTCCAATAAGTCTCACCTCCTCATATTTACATGCTTGGGGAGTTCCTTCCCTCATTGAACAAGACTGATTTGTGGACTAATTAGATATTGTGGACATGATGCTATGTGACTTCTGAACATAGGTCAAAAAATATGTTAAAACTTCTGCCTTTCTTTCTTGAATCACTCACTCTGGGAGTCTATACCATAAGGACATGAAGCAGTCCCGTACAGAGGCCCATTTGTAGAGGAACCAGGACCTCTCACCCACAACCAACACCAACTTGCTAACCAAATACATGAGTAAACTTTGTAGTGGATTTTCCAGTCCCAGATCAACCCTTGAGAAGAAGACTGCAGCCCTGGTTAAGGTCATTGAGCAACAGACCAACCCAATTGAATAGTGGTTCAGACAAGATGCGTCAGACTTGCAAATACTCTGAGGGATAATAAATGTTTACCATTTTCTTAAGTCACTGTTTTTAGGGTAATGATATATGCAGCTTTGTCTCAAGATCAAAAAGTGTAATTTTATTTTCCATTATGGTTTTCGCCAGTCTTTGTACACACACATAAGTAAGCAATTTCATTCTATTTCTCCCGTAAGAGAGATATAACTCATACCAGAAAACTATTTTATATGGCATAATAATTTTCTCTGACTTTAGTAGTCCTACCACCAAAAGCTCCTTATTTCATACATGTAAGGACATGTTTCATGTCCTTGCTTTATACAAAGCTTCAGTTTCAGAAAACATTTGCTTTTGATGTATATTCAATTTCAGTTCTATTTTATTTTATCCAAATAAAATGTATAATTCTACTAACCACATCTTGCAAAGCGAGAATCAATGAATTTCTATAGTTTGTACCTCTAGCCAAGGGATAACTAGTTTCCACTAACTCTCTAGATAAATATAAACAGATTCATCAAGTATCCATCAGAGAAAAATAGAAAGAAGGCCACTCAACTGCACACAGGAGTATATTTCTTGAAAAGGGAGAAATTACTCAGAGGCCAGGCACAGACCTATGGTGTCTCATTTCCAGATTTTGAGCCTTAATCAATCAACAAACTGGCATTTTCAAAATGCTGCCTTCAGAGAAGATTTCTCATCTTATCCTGTTTATTGTTGCAGTATGTCTGAAATGAACTGTACTCTCCCACTTAAGAAACCTGAGCTTCACATGTTTTTTTTTTTTTCAACAGTTGATAGATGCTTCACTGATGATACTAGTAAGAAAACTGTAACTGATTATTTTCAATGTTATCCATTGAGTATGTCTAGGAGAAGTTGAGGTAATAGAAGAGTTGGTCGAATGATCTAGGATTCATGAGATTTCATTGCACATCAAATTTCAGAAACCATCATATTATTTGCTTCAAGATATAACATTTTAAAAAATTTATAACATGCTTATATTATTTGCTTTGTAGGCAAATGCCAGAAATTAGAATAAGTACAGTAAATTTCAATTTGTGAAAACAGGATTTTAAAAGTGCTGGTTGAATTTATATGAAAGTGAATTTTTATTGTCTGCACATTGCACAAATGTCTATATAATATGCTAATTAAAGGGGGTTTCAAGGCAACAAACTATGAAGACTATCAATTTTCCTTTTTAAAGGCTTGATTATCTCACATAAAATATGAAGAAAAGGTAGAATTTTCTCCTGTAGTTACTATGAAAATAAAAGAGTTCAATGTTTTTAACCCAATGTTAAATAATTTTAAATAAGAGAAAAAGTTATTTGGTTCCACCGAAGCCTCACATCCATTAGTAAGTATTTCACAGTCCAAAGTTTTGCCCTAAATCTTTTAGACACTTACTTTTCTCACAAACTAAGAATATTTCTGTTCCTTAGGGATGGACTTGCTTTTTAAAAAATATTCTGGATTGACATATAAATCATATGCCAAATTATCCATATTCAAGAACTACAAAGTTAAAACTTCAAAGGAAATCTGGACACAAGTTTTCCTGCTAGAAAATTTTCTTTGTGGGTATCTCACAGGGCCAATCTGCAAACAAAAATTTATTTGGAGAGAACAAAATCTGGATAAATGGAGATAGTAGAATAATCTGAAATTTTAATATCATCAGGTCTAAAAATTCTAAGGCATCTATATAGAAAATCAGAATGTATTTGCCACAGCAAGCAAAAATGTCAAGTTCTTGGGTGAAGACACAATATGTTTGACACACATTTTATATTGACAAATTGAATCTTTTCTATGATTATTGAGTAGGAAATTGAGATCATTCTATGTACTCAATGTTCTGAAATCAGAATTATTGGTAACAAATAATTATTAACATAAATTTTTAAAAATCTCTAAATACTGATCAACATTTTCTTGACATTTAGTCTTTCAGAGATCAAATCTGAATATAATCTGAAATGGTTTTTTCTGTTTTGTAAGTAACCTGGTTAACCTGGTGGCTTTTGCACAGTTGTATGTCGGTAATTTTTTTCCTTTATCGTTGTAACTCAAAATATAGCCGTGATTCTCTTTTCACTAATTGTGTCTAGATTCAGTAAGCACTTTAGGGACAGCTACCAAAGTAATTTATCAAATCAGGAAGTTGTTTTTCTTCTGTTATATTTGATTAGTTTTCTCCTTTATGCTACTCAACTCATAATAGACGTTTATGCCTTTTTTCTTTATCCCCGAGGCCAGACATCTCATTCTTAGAAAGGTTGTGTTATTGGTCTTACACTTCATTTTCTAGGGGAGCTTCTCGAAATGTCCTGTGAATCACTGTTGCGATTTTTCTCAGTGTTCTTTCCACCCTCCTAAGTGAATGGATCATAATCTTGCTATTATACTTTCAATTACATTTTAATTTCTCTACTTGCATTGGAATGCTTAAATCTCAATAGGATGTTGTAAGTCTTTGGCCTCCTCTCATTCTTCTAGATGCTACTTTATGACTTCTCACTTTAGTTTTCATAGTGGTGTTATTTCCGTATACCTTTTTAAGAATATAAATCTAGTATCTCTAATTATTTCTCCTTTATTTGATTTTCAGCAGCTTTTCCTACAAGTCTATGGTACTTTTATTTTTCAAGATATATTCTACATTTTGGATTTTTTAATATTTTTCTGCTTATCTTTGATAAAATATAGGGCCAAACAGACCCAATGTTTGCCAAGGAAAAAAAATGGGTCTATTCCTCTGCTATTGCCACTATTCATCTGGTGCTTATAGCATCCCGCTCTCCAATCTACAGCCTGAGATGAATGAATACATCTCTTAACATAAAGCCTGACACCTTTAGTACCTTTATTCAGGACAAATCTCCTGGACTGGGGTGCTATTACTTCGCTAAAGCCTGCCTTTTAGATATTTTAATTTGAAAATATATTGCCCTTTGGCTCCTTTGGATTTTGTTTTTGGTTATAAATCTTATGTGGTGGAGCTATAACTCCCAGAAGAAAACCATGGCCTGCAGTACCTACTCAACATTCTGATAGGTTGAATGTAAGTGAGGAAGTCTCAGGAAGTTTTTGGAAAGGTATAAACTGATAAGTATGAAAGTGTACTTTATTTCTAGTTGCTCAGGTTTTATAGTAGGTAAAATAAGGCCTCTTTAAGCCAGCAAGCAACAATCTGCTGGGAAGGTTTGAGGCTTTGTAGCTACTTCCAGGCAAACCAAGCTTACCTGAATAGAATAACTTCTATGAGCCACTATTATGTTTCTTGATATGTCTCTACTTGTTTTTACCCAGTCAAAATTCTCAGATTTTAGAAATAGGTTAGTCATAGTCTTAGTTTTCACTGATTTAATTGCATCATTTTCAGTTGTGTTATTTTTCCCAACAAATAGATATTTTACTGGGATATTAAGAGAGAACACACTAAGAACTCATAAAAATATTTTGCGATCCACTGAGTAAACTTCATTTCCTGAATATTTCCCTAACACTAGGATTCTTATGGCATTTGCCTAAGCCATTTTCTTTGTTTTATACTAGCTGACAAAATTTCATTAATACTAGCTTTCCAAAAAATAGGCAGCACCAATATTTCTAAATAGTTCATTTAGTAAATAACTTTCTAAGTGGAATCAAAAGTTGAAAGATGTAAACAAAGTTTATACCAGAGATATCTTTTTAGAGAAAATGCATCAGTCATGAGCCAATTACCAAGCTTTTTTAAAGCCAGACTTAAAATTGAAGTGCCCATAAAAAATCAATTTATTGGAAATGACAACTACAATATTCTGCAATACTCCTGATCAGCTTCTATTCAATATTTTTAAATATTTTTATATATCATGGCTATTCATTCACGCACCTTAAATAAGACAGCAATGAATTTAACTGACTGTTTTGCTAACTGATATATTCCCACTAAACTAGAAATGTGCTCAGTAGATATTTAGTAAAAGAATAATTCTACAGACTACATAACAAACACATTCTCAGTAGGTCAGTGCTAGACAAAAGTGATTTGCTGGCTGAGAGATGACCTTAAGTTTCTTTGGAGAGACCTAAAGTGAAAACTATTTTCATAATAATACTAAGGCATTATTTGCCTTTTTTTCATTATGCTAACACTTATACTGATGGTCCAAAAGCAATGCTGGGTGAAATTTCTGACAATTACATCAAAATATACTCATAGTCACTGTAATCTTCAAGGCCATCCACTTATAGGAAAATAAAATGCCAGTTGTGCTTTTGAAATGTTTGATGAAAAAAAGGTTGTGTTGTTAATTTTATTGTTTAGTATACACCTTTTTTTTTAATATTTTATTTATTTATTTGACAGAGAGACAGAGTACAAGCATGGAGGAGGGGCAGATAGAAAGATAGGAGACTCCTCGGTGAGGAGAGAACCAATGTCGGCTTGATTCCAGGACCCTGGGATCATGGTCTGAGCCAAAGTCAGATTCTTTTTTATTTTTTTTTTATTTTTATTTGTTTATGATAGTCACAGAGAGAGAGAGAGAAGCAGAGACACAGGCAGAGGGAGAAGCAGGCTCCATGCACCGGGAGCCCGACGTGGGACCCGATCCCGGGTCTCCAGGATCGCGCCCTGGGCCAAAGGCAGGCGCCAAACCGCTGCGCCACCCAGGGATCCCCCAAAGTCAGATTCTTAACCGAGTCACCCAGGCACCCCTAGTACACATCTTTTTAAATATCTTACATGATAACATGGGGAAAATACATAAAATACATTTTTTTTCTTTGTAACATCATTGTTCATGAAATGAGTGGCAAACAAATTGATTATTCAGATTTGGTATTATGGGAGATCGTAAATTAAAATATAGCAATAATATCAATGTGTCATCATTAATGAAGATAAAATATAGGACAATATTCAAATACAAAAAAAAATAATACGGGGGCAGCCCGGGTGGCTCAGCGGTTTAGCGCCGCCTGCAGCCTGGGGTGTGACCCTGGAGACCCAGGATCGAGTCCCACCCACATCGGGCTCCCTGCATGGAGCCTACTTCTCCCTCTGCCTGTGTGTGTCTCTGCCTCTCTCTCTCTCTGTGTCTATGAATAAATAAATAAAATCTTAAAAAAAATAATATGGCATATTCTAAAGATAAAATTTCATGTAAATCATATTATTTATTTTTTAAATATTTATTTATTTATTTTAGAGGAGAGAGAGTGCATGCGAGTAGGGGGAGGGGCAGAGGGAAAGAGTCTTCAGGCCGACTCCCCACTGAGCACGGAGCCAACCCCTCAACCCATGAGATCAGATATTTAAATCATTTTAAATATCTGACTAACCACATAAAAGAAGGTTCTTTGTAATTTTTTTTTAATTTGAAAACAAGTTAAGATCTACAGTAGGAGATTGCTTATCAAAATTATGGAATATTAGGACTATTAAAATATATACAGTCCTACAAAATGAAAATGTAGTTATATGCTTCTTGATAAAGAGTATTTACTTATTTAGTAAATATTTAGTAATAAATGTAGATTATAGAACAGAGTGTGTTATGATGCTTGTAGTCTATCAACACAAAATCATGGGAAAAATATCTGAAAGAGTTTATAAAAAATAATAGCAGTGCTTACCTTGTGTGGTTGGATTTAGGGTGATGAGGGGTTTTTTTGTTCTTATCTGTATTCCTTGATTTTTTTTTTAAGATTTTATTTATTAATTCATGAGAGACACAGAGAGAGAGAGAGGCAGAGAAACAGGCAGAGGGAGAAGCAGGCCCCTTGCTGGAAGCCTGATGTGGGACTTGATCCCAGGTCTCCAGGATCACACCCCTAGCCGAAGGCCCCACTAAACCGCTGAGCTACTCAGGCAGCCCATGATTTACTTTTAATATAATGAATGACTTAGTCTTTAGTTAATAACTATGTAGGGTGAACAGAAGAGTACATATTCAAAGAATTTCAGTGTCTTGTTTCCTCAAACTTGTGAATCCTAGCCAGTTGAGAAGAGGATGTGGGAGCAAAAATTTTGAAGGTTTTTTTGGTAGACCTTGATGTACTCCCTGAAAACCTTAATTGGACTCTGCTTTTTTGGGCTTCACTTTAATCACATGATTAGCTAATGTTTTAATTGGCAAAAACAATTTTCCTTCATTTCCTAAGAGAGTAGTCATCAAATATATTAATGAATGGAAGAATGGCACACATAAAGACAGATAAGCTAATCAACCAGTAGGAGCTTTCTTAATGCTTATTAGGTGTTCATTATTTTGCCACGAAAACATTGTTTTTCTGAAATCTGAGAGGAGCCATGCCCTAAGGTTGCTGAAAATTATTTGTGTTGCTAAGTGTTTCACAGAATACAATATGAAAAGATGTCAAACAGTTCCTTTATCCTGATGAAAACTCTGTTTTAAAGGTAATGAGACCTGCAATGATTATTTTCCTTAAATTGTACATTGGCATTCATTATATAATTTCTAATAATTGCTAAAATAATATCTATGACTTTAGGTATTTCTAAGGAAAATGCGTTATTCCATAGAAGAACCATGTTGTTTATGGGGCGTTTATTCAGGTATATTGTCTCCTCCTTAGATGAGTCTAGCTATGTTCTGGAAAGAAAAATGAGGCAGTGATTATACTCCTCAAACCAAATAATGAGAAATACATTCGGACAACGGGCAGCATGACGGAAATTGAGGTGGCCTTATCACTGTATTTATGGCCAACCATCCAACTGCAACACAATTTTCCAAATTGTTCCAAAATATTATGGATATTTTTTTCAAATGGGGCTGGAATCATTATATTAAAGCAATGCAAGTGGGAAGAAGGGATGCCCTAAAAGCTCTCCCTTGTCCTTTTTGCCCTAAAAACCACAGAGTTAGTATGGAGTGGTTAAAATTATAATATCTGCTTTTGCCTTCAACATAGAAACTGTGTACCTGTGACTGTGATCTAGTTTGTGCAATTAAGAGCTGGCTTGGGTCAGAAAGGTTAAAACACAAATATGGTTTTGCAGCAAGTAGTACTTTCCTAGCAAGAAGCATGGAAAAGGCTGAATGACAAATAAAATGTTCAGCAATTTTGTGAACTATAACCCTTCTCAGTCAGAAACTACAATGACAAGCTTTAATATCCCGAGGGCTTGTCTCGCTTAAAAGAAAGGTAGTGAGCAGACATATCAAAATTAGAGTTCAGTTAATTAGATGACCATCATTTGTCTAATTAGGGAGCATATCTCAAGAGCAATGGACATAGAAATGGGAATAGGAGAAAGGTGATTTTTCCTACTTACAGGCAAATTTATCATTTGAGAAAAATACATACTCAAGAAAAAACAAACTATAAAGTTTGCAATGTGGATTCAAGAACAATGGTTAAGAAATTAAGAGTGCTTTTAAATAGCAATGATGACCACTGGAACATTTTCAACTAGGAAGGAATACATAGTACAAGTAGACAGGATACAGAACAAGAAGACTTAAAAATATCATTTCCTAATACACTGAAGTCATGACAGGCTGCATAATGTAGCAAAAAGTGCAAAATCTGAGAGTCAAGAAACCAGTATGCCATTATTCTAGGCTATGCCACTAACTCATTTTGAAAGTTTTGGGAATGCCTGAGTGGCTCAGCGGTTGATCCCCTGGCTTTGGCGCAGGGCATGATCCCTAATTCCTGGATTCGAGTCCCACATCAGGCTCCTTGCATGGAACCTGCTTCTCCCTCTGCCTGTGTCCCTGCCTCTCTCTATGTCTCTCATCAATAAATAAATACAAATGTTTAAAAAAAGAAAATTTAGCCCAGGATTTCTTTTTGAGTCTCAAAATTTCCTCTACTACAGCATTAGACAGTAGGAGTAGATAACTTCATAGCTTCTGAAATTATTTTTATTTTATGGATGGATGCCTATGTTTGTCACTAAAATAAGATTATTTTTCTCTGATCTTATTAAGATCACTTCTGAATTTTTTTAGATAAGAGAACTTTAAAAGTTAATTATAATCTACAACTCAATATTTAATTTAATATAATATGATCTTTAAAGTTTATAGCATACAAATACAGTAGAGGAGATAATGAAGAATCAAGACAGCCCTAAAAACAAGTGCATTTTTTCACAAGGCCACCATAATGTTCCTTAAACTTTTAAATTCAGTTTCGATCCTCCTTCTTACAAACAATACTGATGGAAACATACATATTTTGTTTAAACTTTTAATAAATACAAAAATGGAAGAGTAAGACTAAAAAATAGTCACAAACTACATTTACTTGTACATCACATCCCTACATGCCATATGAAAGAATAATTGGACAATTGTATTAGGAGATAAAAAGCAGGATCCCTGGGTGGCGCAGCGGTTTGGCGCCTGCCTTTGGCCCAGGGCGCGATCCTGGAGACCCGGGATCGAATCCCATGTCGGGCTCCCGGTGCATGGAGCCTGCTTCTCCCTCTGCCTATGTCTCTGCCTCTCTCTCTCTCTGTGTGACTATCATAAATAAGTAAAAATTTTTTAAAAAATGCTAAATAATGGCTTCTAAATTTCACAGTTTATTAAAAACCTTTAAAAGAGCTAGGAGAGTATGCAAATTCTCAAGTTATTATGAATATATAACATTTAATTAATATGATAGTCTACCATAATTTTTTCTTTTTTTAAAAATATTTACTTATTTACTTGAAAGAGAGAGCACATGGTGGGGAAGAGCAGAGGAAGAGGGAAAGAGAAACTAAAGCAAACTCTGTGCTGAGCTTGCAGCACCACGCTGAGCTCGATCTCACCACCCATGAGATCATGACCTGAGCCAAAAATCACAAGTCAGATGCTTAACCATCTGAAACACCCAGACACCCAAATCCTAATTTTTTTCTAAAGAAAGTTTATCATATGCTTTACCGTAAAATATAAAAATTACCTTAAGTGTAAAGATTATTGTAAATTCCAACAAGTGCACTTATTATACTTAAAGCTAAATTAATCAATTCAAAAACAAGATTCTTGAAATATTTCCATTGTTATAAGAAGAAACTTAATTTCTATGTATCAGATTTAAAAAAATAGAGGCAGAAGATAATTTGTTACACTTGAGAGATACCCTCATGTCACATTTGAGGCAGTTTCACATCATTAAGAGTTCAGCCTTGGGGCACCTGTTGAGTCAGTGAGGTAAGCCACTGACTCTTTGTTTCAGTTCAGGTCATGATCTCAGTCTCAGAAGACCAAGCCCCACGTTGGGCTAAATGGTCAGTGGAGAGTGTGCGTGAGATTCTCATCTCCCTCCCCTTCTGCTCCTCCTCTCCCTACTCATCTGTCTCAAAAAAAAAAGTACTTAAATCTTTTTTAAAAAAATCAAAAAAAGTTCAGTCTTTGTAGTCCTATTGCTGGCTTAAATCTTAGCTCTAATATTTATTATTATGTGATCTTAGATTAATTATATAACCTCTCTGCCTTGGTTTCCTCAAGATGATAGTAATATCATATAGTTATATGATTATTATTCTGTAACAACCACGAACTGGGTGGCTTAGAACAATAGAAATGTGTTGTCTAATAGTTCTGGAGGCTAGAAGTCCAAAATTAAGGTGTCAGCAGAGCCATGCTCCCTCTGGAGGCACCAAAGAAGGATCTGGTCCAGGGCTTTCTGTTAGTTTCTTGTAGTTCCTTGACTCTGGCAGCAAAACTGAAACCTGCACATGTTGTTCTCCCTTTGTACATGTATGTCTCCTCACATGGTGCTTTTTATGAGGATACCAGTTGTCATCAGAGTAGGGGCCTATCCTGCTCCAGGATGACCTCATCTAAACCTGACTAATTACACTGCAACAACCGATTTCCAAATAAGGTTACATTCCAAGGTACTGAGGGTTAAAACTTCAAGCCATGAGTTTATGAGAGGGTCACAAGTCAACCCACAACAAACTTAGGGAGATGTAGCAATCATAAAATGGTAATGTATAAATATCTATACAGTTATATAGGAGAACATTGGCAAGTGGAAAGCACCCAGCTGAAAATGAGCAAGCCTCTACTTCTCATAGAGAACCAGAAATAATTATGGTATCTAAGCAATGAAACATTAAGAGACAAGCATCTGTTTCTCTTAATCTCTGTGAAAATCATCCTAATCTGCAGTTCTTACCTATAGTACACTCTTGCTATCTCCCTACTTTTATCTACACAGAATAGATAAGCAAATGAGAGCAATTTTTTAAAAATTTAAGCCAAATCACGACTGTTCCACTACTTAAACTCATACAATGGTTCTTGACACACTAAGAAAATAAGCAGGTTTCCCACCATGTTGTACAGGCCCCTCGTGAATGGTCCTCACATCACCCACTGTATCTCAGATTTTTGCTAAAAGCATACTAACTTCATCTCTATGACTCAAAAATGTTCTTGTTAACTCAAGGACTTCTCAGCTGCAACTTCACTTGCATATTTTAATTTCAGTCTTTGCATAGCTGACTTTTCAACTCTCAGATTTCAGTTCAAATGTCCAATCTAATCAGCATTGTTCCTAGAGTCAAGAATTAGCAATAGGTAACATTTTTGACTGCTTATTACTCTAGTAGCTCTGTATGCTCTATTTTAATTGAATCTCAGTACAACACTATTGGTTACATTCTCTAATTGCTGCCACTTTACTGATGATGAAGCTGAGGCTTCATTAGTTTATTAACTTAACCGAGTTCTATGGTAGCCCCTGTACTCAAATTCATATTTTCTGAAGCAAAGCTTGTGTTGTATTAATGACTTTTGGATACTAACTCCTAGTTATAAAAAGAAAGTTCATTAGGTATTTTCTCACTGATTAAGGTGCCAGAGACTCTGAAAGACTGGTACAGAATTTGCAAATCATAGAAGTTTAGGGCCTTTTAATTTAATTGTAGGAGTAGACAATTTTATATACTTCAGTAATTTTAATGGTATTTTATTTAAAAGAATACAATAACATCCATAATTATAACCTTGAGCAACAAGAAAAAGTTTTCATTAATATATTCTCTCCATAAAGGCATAAAATAGTAGAATCAATTTTCAAAAAATGTCTATGTTAAAATAAATGCTAAGTTTGGTGCTTAAAAGAAAATGATATCAGATAACTTAATAGTTACTCCATTCCCTGATCTTAAAAAAAAGGAGTGAATAAAATGGTTGCCAGTTGACAATCAAACTCACTTCCTTAAATGTGTTTTCTTCTAAAATCATTCACATGACATAGCTCACACAATAGCATCTTGTGAGAAAAACAAATTCTAGAAAGAGGAAATCCAAATCCAGATTCAACATTTGCAACGGAAAGTAATGCAAGTTTTTTTTAAGGCATAATAATGTAATTATTTGACTCTATTTAATGTTTCTAGAAGAATACACATTGAGATAACAATTTGTCCTGCAATATATAGTAAAGATAGATACCTAATTATGGTTAATATAGAAGTAAAATTTTAGAGTACTAATTAACACAACTGTGTAGGAAACATAATGAAAGACATATTTTTTACTAATTAGGAATGAACTTACTGTAAGCTTTTACTTGCCTAACATAACCTGCTTAAGTTCCAAGAGTCAGAATTCATCCCACAGCATGCAATTTTAAATACATTAAAGATCCTTAAAATTTGTAGCCAGAACATATTGATAAAACTGGTCAAACTTCTGTAAACCCAGTTTTCCAATTTCATAGGAATCTAAGGTAAATGAGGAAAGGTGCATTTGCATTTGTTTTCCTTCTAATAAAATTATATTATTTAATTTTATTTCAGAACTTACCCTCTTATCCTTGACAGTACAGATTATTAAAACACACTTTATTTTGCTATATTTATAAAGTAACATCAAAGTATGGCTCTTTCTAAGGAACATAATCATTAGAAGGGATGTTTGGTCCTATTGAAATTTCGTGGTAACTTTCCTACTACCTATAATCATAGCTTTGGTTTTTAGAGATATGTATTTCTTTCACTGTTGTTATTGGCAGTTCTTGGAAAAGCTACAAAGCTCATAATTTACCGAATAGGTGCTGAGGGTGTGAAGACAGATCTCCACTAGTTCACATTACTATTGTTATTGGCACAGCGGAAATAGTTATATCCCGAGTTTTTAACTGAAGTAATAAGCTTTTGCAGATATATTTATGACTAGAGATTCCATTGCCAATTTTGTTTTCTCTTGGTCCTTCTCAGCAAGGACCCTATTATAATAGGGTAGCAGTGACCTTTATTTAGATTAAAGTCTTCAGGGAGTTGAAGCTTGCAACAATTTTACAATCTTTTAAAATGGGAAATCTTCTTTTTATTGAAAAGCCCCATGGGCAAATCATGGAAAACAAATGCAATTCTGAAAACTCTTTCATTGATGGGATTTTAATGACAATGTTTGATGTCTATTTGAAGGGACTTAATCAGCATATCTATTCAGTTTGTGAAAGTCAGAGGGGAAGAGCAAAATCAGAGACACCACCACAGCAGATAGTCCAGCTTTCAGTTCCAGAGAGGGTCATAAGGGACCAAAAAGAATGAGACTGTGAAAATAGCAATGTCAAAATGGAAAATAAAGTAATTCCTAAGTGGACAAGGAGTGGGTTATAAAATAAACTGAATTCTGAGACATCCAGGTATCTATTTCCTCCACAATCTCTTCACCAGTGCTAGCATCCTTATAAAAATTGGTACAGAAGACCCTGGTTAACTGTCATGCCCACACTTTGCAATACGAAATTTATCCATTCTAGATTTCCTTCTTGGTCAGGACTAGGGAAGTACACCTGAACAAAACTAAGCACGGCATCAAAGTCTTTACAGATCAATGACATAAGGAGTATTTTCTGAACTGGATGTTGCCAGTTAGAAAAAAAGAAATATCCATCTCCTGTAGAATTGTCTAAACTGAAACTTTTTCATGAAATAACCATGGATTAATCAAATTTAAACGTCTCAGATAAGTAGCAGCATACTCTTACATCTCATAGATGCTTCACTCATTATTCAGAACTAGAGTGTGGCTTGCTTCATCATGTTTGAAATTTAAGCAAGAAAATTTAGCCTCATGATTATATTTAGAAATATATTTATGTTCTTTAATTAAAATGTATAAGTTTCTCTCCTAACATAGCAATTGATGGCAAGATGAGCTCAATTAGAATACAGTGGTTGTCAGAAGAGTAATTTATTATGGATAATCCACAGTGTGGATATTATAGTGTTAGAAGCAAGTTTTATTAAATATTGTTGAGTAATGTTGTCTACTGTAGGCAAAAGATCCACTTCAGTGAGTGGAAAATCATTCATAGTCTTCTGTCAATGTCTTTGTTATCAATGTTTAGATTAGAAAAAAAGCAAAAGTCTAGCTTGTTGTCAAGAGGCAGTTTTATTTTCTGAGGCAAAATCACTTAACCTCTTTAAACTCAAACATCCTTATAAACTGCAAGGGTTGTCTAGTTGAACTCTACAGCTGTCCCGGTTACCAAGGACACAGAAATAAATAGATCAGATTTTGCCCTTATGCTATTCACAGACGGGGATGACAGAGATGTAGACATTTGCAATCTACTGTGCACTCTAAGCTAAAAGTATAAGAACGGAGTTGTGAGAGCAAAGAGGTGTAATGATGCCGAGTGTGTGACCCAAGTGCTTCCCAATAAAAAAGGACTGGTGATAGTTTTGCCACTAATGACAAATTTGATTGCAAACTGGCTGCACATTTCAAAATTTATGCGATGAAAATTTGAAGTAGCTCTTTTTGGCAGCAGTCATCTCAAATATACACACTAATATTCAATATATGACTGTTAAGCTGTATCTTTACAGGCATAGCATGTATGTAATAGTATTACCTGTAAAAGAGTTGGTTACTCCTATCTTAGTAAGTGGGAGTGAAACCATTGTACAGCTCGTTCTTAAAATGATTTTATTATTGTGGTTGAAAAACATGGCTTTTGTCAAATATTTGTTTCCAAAACACAGAAAATGTGTTTATACTTTCCAATTAAAAGAATATCAAAAAAGAATGACAATTGAGTCAGTTCTTAAATAGTGGGCACGATTTGAACTTGTAGAAATGTGATCCAAAAGGAAATTGTGAGGTACAGCTAGCAACAGCGTAGGTGAATATAGAAAAGCGCTGATTTTACACTGGGCCGGTGGCTGTCAAGGAATTATATAAGTGAATCTTTGAAACCCAGACACACTGCCTCCATAGAAATAATTTAACAAATTATTATTAAACCAGAAGTTATATTGTAGCTGTAACTTGAAATTATACCCTAAAACACAAGTAAACAAACACACCAAATACTGTAATTCAAGGTCTCATTAACTCAAAAGCTTCTAATAAAAGTCTTAAGTATTTTCTTCCCAGAATCACCAGCTCCAAAAGCAAGTTTAAATGTAAATAATTAACACTGGGGTAGGTTTAAGTCTGTTATAGTGAAGTTGGTAGAACTGTAAACGTTGGATAGTACTGCCATTAGCAGCATGGACTTAAAAATAACTTTAATTTTTACCTGTTTGGAAATACTGCTAGACCATCATTACAACTATTATATTGGTGGTCTGATATATAATCTAAGAGGCATCTACTTGTTTTCTAGATGAAAAAATTGTGAATTGGACCTGAAGAACCAAGACTCCTCATCAGAATTGCATTCTCAAGACCAAGAAGGCAAGCATTCTGATTCCGATTAATATCTTTTCATCCTCATTTAGTGCCTCCTTTCGACATAATCTCTGACAAAAGGATGAAAAGATTTTAATGAGGAAAATCCCTGTAGGATTTAACCTTGTGAAATAGGGCTACCTGCTTTCCCCTATTCAAATCAAGCATGCACTGCTGTGCACCTCTGTGCAAATGGATGATATATATTTGGCAAAAGTAGTCACGTAAGACCGTAAAAATCTAAACTCAGGCCCAAAGACAGGAAGTTTACTGCAGTTGGTAGGGAGAGGTAAAACACCAGAAAGGACAGGTGTTTTAGAAAACAGTCTCCAAAGCAGCAGTCAAGCCAGCATATGATAACCTCCCTGCTGAAGGCCATAAAAGTCAAGAAAGCACCCTCTAGGCCCAACCAAGGCAGGGGGACCTGCCAAAAACTGCAGAAGGGTACAGCTGACAAGTGTGTTTGGTGCTCTGTGAAGATTTACTCAGCCGAAGTTAGAAAATAAAAATAGGGAATAGAAAAGAAGAGAATGGTTGTGTGTGCACGCCACAATTTCAGGGACTAAACACTTTTTGGTACACATATCAGTGAGTGATTAATCTTAGTTGGAGACCTGAAGTAAATAATTCATATAAAAACATAGTAATTCAAAATTAGGAAAATTAAAAAATGAGTCAGGACAAAGAAATGACTCTTCACTTTAAACCTCTACTTTAGGCTAGGCACCCTTATAATTTGTCTCTATCTATATATACACGTGTTTATTACACATGTGTGGCTGTGAGTGTGCACATACATACACATAAATACAGATATAATAGGCAACTGACGAGTACAATATATGCATGGCATATACGGCATGTGTGTACGTACATACACACACATGTGTGTGGGGTTTTTAAATTTTATTTATTTATTCATGAGAGACACAGAGAGAGGCAGAGACACAGGCGGAGGGAGAAGCAGGTTCCTTGCAGAGAGCAGGATGTGGGACTCGATTCCAGGACCCCGGGACCACACCCTGAGCCGAAGGCAGACGCGCAACCACTGAGCCACCCAGGCACCCCCACAGATGTGTTTGTACTCACAGTAGCCATGCTGTCTTATTTTAAGATAGTAGCAACCAAGGTATATATTAAAGAGGAATCAACTATTATCTCAGATTCTCACAACCAATAAAATACTGATTTTTTTTCACATCTCCTAACTTATATTGCTTCACTGTCATTTAGCGAACTTGCTTATTTTGTGACTCACAATTGTCTATGTGCTTTTCCTATCTCCCCTGAAGTTAGGAGCTGTAAATTCTTTCAGTACCATTTAATCTTATCCATCTCTGCATCTCATGTGTCATGTTTGATTCTCTGGAAAGAGTGGGCTCTGGCAAATTCTTCTCATAGCCCACTTTGGTCAAATTCCTGAAACACAAAATGAACTTTGCTGTTTTATTAGTTTCCTAGGATTTTCCTTAACAGGACCACAAACCGGCTTGAAACACAGAATTTTACTTTCTCTGGAGGCGAGAAGTCTAAAATTAGGGGTCAGCAGGACCCTGCTCCCTCTGAAGGCTCTGAGGAAGAATATTCCTTGCCTCTTCCAGCTTCTAGGGGCCTCAGTTTGTGGTAACATCACTCTAAACTCTGCTTACATCTTCACATGGCCCTCTTCCTTGTGTATGTGGGCCCTTTCCTGTTCCCATAAGGACACAAGTCATTGTATTTAAAACCACTCTATGTCCAGGATGATTTAATTTCTAGGTAAAGTCACATTCTGAGGTTCAAGGTAAGCATAAATTCGGGGAGGATACTATTCAACCCACTGCACCTGTAAATCAGACATTCCTATTTGAAAGTCAATATGTGCATCATTTCCTCATCCAAAAAATATTTATTGAGCTTACTGTGAATCAGGTGAAGGAAAATACCAGTAAACCAAACAGAGAGTTCTCCACTCTCAAGGTGCTGCTCACTTTTTAGTGGAGCAGAGGGAGGAATAGCAGACAGGAAGATGGCTACATCTACATGGAGGTCTACGGATAGATCGAGAGAAGTAGAGTTACGGTAGAGAGGTAATGAGTGCAGAAGAAAAACAGAGCAAGATAAGGAAAACTAATGTTACATCATTAAGGTTCTGCTTCTTGAATTTGTGTTAGCAAAGTCTACATAAGCCTTTAAGTCACATTTTGAAATTAAGTCAGTCTATTGAATCTAGTTCTACTGTAAAATCAATGGCTCCTCCAAATGAATTCTCCGCATTCTCAGAGGACCCTTTTGTGCAATGAGTTATGATAAATACCTTTTAACATTTATTTTTGAGGAAAGAAAGATTTCAGTATGATATTTTTAATGGTCTTCCATGAAAACTAATAGGAAGTTTTTAAAGAAATGTAGTTCAAAGAGAAATCACTGAGAGTGGTAGAGAAAAATCACAGATTTGCCTTCTATGAACTATGATGAGATTGTTGAGATTCAGATGAGACTGTGGAGATTCGGTTTCTTTACTTAAAAATTGGGACAGAATGGGCCCTTCCCTAGATGGTTGTGAGGACTGAAGGAGAAGTGTCTATGGGGTGGTCACCTAGCACATGATCTGGAATATAGTAGGTTTCAAACAAATTAGTTGAATCTGAATACCTTTTTACTCTTTCTCTCGATATTTATCATAAAAACGTAATACAGGTTTTGCTATCATCATATAGCTATTGACTGTTTTACTGTAATTGAACGTATGTCTTCACCTAAAAATAAGGATTTTTATTAAGAAAACCTGAAAGAGGTCAGAAAAATAGCATTCTCTGTTAAAGGGTACTTCTCAGCTTCTCTTTTAAATTATTTTTAACCTATTGAGTTCAAATCTTCCTTTTAACTGCTAATAACTAATGGTATTCTTTTATGAGTTAGACTTATTATAAGGTAATTATTTTAATGCAGTAGACAGTTTTATCATATCTCCAGGAGGTTAATCCACCATGTGAATGTCATGCACTGCCTCTTCTGATAGTTGCAAGCAAATGGATACCAAGTGACATCCTCAGTAGCGCCCTCCCTACTCTGGTAAGTGGCTTGTTTATGCATAATGGGGGTAATCGGAAGAAACAGCTGCATTAATTTGAGCGTGGCGGATGGTGCCACTCTACCTTTAAAGTTGTGTCAGTCTTTAGCCCGAAAAACTGCTTTTGATTAAGAGTGAATATTTCTCTCCCATCTCAAATGCTTTTGCTCTAATCAAATCGATGCCAATTCTTTTATTTTTAATTTAAGTCTAGGTATTTCTCTACTTACTGTCAAGAGAGTTAGATGAAGTATCTGTTCCTTTTGACAGAACAAACCTGTGAGAGTACTCTCCTTAGTTTGTCATGCAGTATTTAATAATTCCCTCCTTGAATTTAGAGCTTCTTGAAATGGGCTGAAATCTAAAAATATTTCTGGCAGAAGCAGTTATACCAGACATCTTAATTATTATGTTTCCAAGGAAATGACAGGCTATGTAAGGGAAGCTGACATGTCTCCCTGCAGCTATGTGCTTTTTATATTGGAACTCGAGGCTATTATAAATTACCTAGGCCTGAGACTGGCATGAGCACAAAGCCTCAGATACAAACCAGCTGCCACCTAATGAAGCTGGTGTTAACCCCTTCAGATTTCCCCCCTTTTTGCCTTGTGGCACAGGGGCCAAATATAACACTTCCAGGAGCATATAGATTCTAAAAGGGCGGTAAAAAAATATTTCGCTGTCTCATTTTCCTTATTTCCTTATTTTCTCGAACCTTGCTGATCCCACAGTTGGGATCATTCCTGAGGATCAAATTGAAGAGGAGGATGGGTAAGCTGGGTGGTGAAGAGGTTGGGATCTCAAGAGTGCAGGAGGTTGACAGTTGCCCTGTAGGGCTGGTGCTCTTGACGACTATTGTCTGATGTGAGTCCCTGCCTCCTCTGCTGAATGCCATGTTTCCACATCAGGAAAGGAGCTTGATCCTTGCACCTGCTGCCTCCCCTCCCAGAGGCGAGAGGAGAAGCACGTGGGCATCTTTAAGTCAAGCAGCTGACAAAACAGCACCGCGCAGTAAATGGAACAGAGCAAACATGTTAAGCTGTTTCCTGTTGGGAAGGTCTTTCGAATGGTACTGCCATACTCTTTTAGCTTGCCTCTTGAATTTAGGCCACTTCACTAAGTATTATTCCACTGCTAAAATCTGCAGCCAAGTCCAAGTCCTGCTGCTAACAATTGAAAAGGCAGTAATTAGCAAAATTGTCATTCTCCAAATACAGGGAAGTAGCAAATGGGGCCCACTTAACTTTAGGTTATTAAGCCTCTAGGATTATGTGACTGATAGATTTCATTCATAAAATGCAAATAATGCCATGTATATTTTACAAACATATTTGTAAAATGCTTTGTAATTGAGAGAAAACACCGTAACATTATAAATGCTAAAAGGCTTTGCAGATATCAGGAAATGGGCTAGAGACTGGTTTGCGGTCTAACACTTCCTTTTTTTAAAGATTTTATTTATTTATTCATGAGAGACACACACACACAGAGACAGAGGCAAAGACACAGGCAGAGGGAGAAGCAGGCTCCATGCAGGGAGCCGACGTGGGACTCGATCCCGGGACATGGGGATCACGCCCTGAGCTGAAGGCAGATGTTCAACCGCTGAGCCACCCAGGCGTCCCTAACGCTTCCTTTCTATATTTCTTTGGATATGCTTTTATGTCTGTTTTCGCCAAAAACAGTAAGACAAACAAAAAACAAAAACCATAAAACAAAACAAACCAAGAATGCAGACGTGGTATGCCCTGCCAGCTTCATCCAGCAGTTGCTAAAATCAAAGGATAGGAAAAATGTGACAGTGGTTGAAAGACTGCTCAGCACTATAGAAATGTACATTTTTATCAGCATTTTGTGGACTTCTTTATTGTTAGAAATTGCTCTGGGAACACAAATCAGCAAACCCTGTATGGATGAAATAATGAGTGGTATGATTTTGGTAACGAGTGCCTACTTGATAAATCTAGTGGAGAAGGACCTTCATTCACAGTAGAGCATCTTGTCAGTCTCTCACTACAAATAAAATCCAGTGAAATCCATCAGGATACTGACGGAAGCTGGTAGTAGGCACCCCTGTTTACAGACAGCGGAGTCTGGCTGATGAGTTTATAGAAGTCCAGCCTCTACACTGCTTCTTTATTAGTTATCTCAAAAGATTTTCCAAAGAATTTGAAAAGAGAAAGTTACCAGTTTAAGCAATTAAGTGCCAGTAAAAAGAAAAGCATGAGAGCCAGGGGCCTTCATGGAACTATTTAAAGCCAATTTCATAGAGAATAGCCTGAAGGTAGCTAAAATGTAGACCAGGATCAGAACCCAATTCTAAGAGTACCTGGAATGCAGAAAACTTTGAAATCACAGATCTGGCAAGTGTCCAATAGCAGGACCCTGATAAGGAAGGAGCAGGAAACTTGGGATTAGAATATCTGGGTAGGGATCCCTGGGTGGCGCAGCGGTTTGGCGCCTGCCTTTGGCCCAGGGCGCGATCCTGGAGACCCAGGATCGAATCCCACATCAGGCTCCCAGTGCATGGAGCCTGCTTCTCCCTCTGCCTGTGTCTCTGCCTCTCTCTCTCTCTCTCTCTGTGACTATCATAAATAAATAAAAAAAAAAAATTAAAAAAAAAAATAGAATATCTGGGTAGATGCTCTTGAGATCTCCCTGAACCTTTTAGGATGTAGAAATAGCCAAACTCTTCTCTTTAGGAAAAAGCACTCACCCTTCTTGAAGATTATGGTAAAACTTCCTATGAGGGAAGTGTCTAACCAAATGTTTTCCTGTTCTTATCTGTCCCCCTAGTCACCATACTATTCACTAGCATGGCCTGACTGGGGAAGAGCTGAGCCAGTGTGGGAGGAGAGGTATTGTAAACTCTGCAAGCTGTAGGCTCTGACCAGTAAATACCGACAGGAACCAAGAGCATATGCATAGGGGTACATCGTGTGGCTTCTGGAACAAGGGTGGCATAATATAGGATTGAATAAGTGAGAGTTTATCAATAAAAGGACCTTATTTCTGATGCAAGATTTATCATCTTGGAAAGAACCCCCAAATTCATTGGGGGTTCCTGGAATGTTCATGGTTTGATTTTTGAGAATGTCACCCCCCGCCTTTGTTACCTACCATTTGAATCCATGAAACCCTGGTAACACTTCAGAGTTAGGTCTCTGCTTTGATTCTCTTCCAATCTGATATGCCACCTCTGTGACCTGTTTCACGTTATGCACACCTGTATCAGAGGTTTCTGGCCGGAACACCTCCCTTCTATTAGCAGGAATGCTGGCTTTAACATGATAAAAATGAATGCACTGTTTACACTTATGAGCCAGACACTGCAATATCACGCCAGAATGGCTGTCAATGGTCCAATGTCCACAGTTCTTACATGGTTCCCAAGTTTGCTTTAGACCCTGCTTAGCAGATCCCGTGGGATCAGGGGCTGCTAGCGTTATCACTCCCACTTGATCTGTGTATTATCCTCTGCTGGAGAATGATTATCCCTTGTGTTCTACTGAGCCAGTGCATCCTTCAAACTATCTGATGTCCCTGGATCTTAATTATAAACAATATATTTTTTAAAGATTTTATTTATTTATTCTTGAGAGACACAGAGAGAGGCAGAGGGAGAAGCAGGCTCCTCACAGGGGGCCTGATGTGGGACTTGATCCTCGGACCCCAGGATCACACGCTGAGCTGAAGGCAGATGCTCAACCGCTGAGCCACCTGGGCGTCCCAATAAACAATATTGTTAAGTTTCTTTCTTGTTCAGGCAATAACAATAGCTCTCTAAGCAAAGGTTCAGCTAAAATCACAAGCTTGAATAGTTTTTCATGGTTTTAAGGCTGGTTAATAACACTCCTTCATTCCCCTGCATGCTATGCTCAGAGCCAAGTACCTGGAGAGAATATGTATCAACCAGTATAAAGAATGTGATAGGAAGCCTATAAGTAGGTGCCCATGGGCAGCCTAATAGTAAGGTTTATTCTGAAATAGGTATTAATTATTTTTCAATACCATACAGAATGTATCCAGTATCATAAGGATGGAAAGAACTCAATATATATAAATAAAAACTATACTTAGAAATAAATTGAATGATTAACTTCTAATTGATTCATAGAATATGTCATGAAAAAATTAGTGAAACACTGCACACTGTTCTATAATACTTGATCATTATCATTTGTGTGTGTGTGTGTGTGTGTGTGTATTTTTTGTAGCTGAAGCATTTCTATTTTCTTTTTGCTGGTTAAATAAAGAACTGCTTATAAAACCTAAGGTTAGATGGTACTGTGTTGTAATATAGTCCCTTGATGTTTTAGAACCCTTTATATATGGTCACCACAGGCAGTTACCTGTCTGTTTTGCCCAATCCGCAGGCTCAGGATTAAATGACTTACGAAAGATGCAAGAGAAAATAGGAAATCCAAGAGGCAATATTTCTTTTCTCCACAGTTGTTCATGTATCTGGCCCAATTATTTTTTATAAATGTTCCCCATTGTTGAGTTTTTTATTAGAAAAGTATAAATTATTTAAAGAATATATCACCTAGGAGTGTATTAGTGATCCAATAAACACAATGACTTTTACTTACAATATGCAAAAAATATATTAAGTGAGAACTTGCTTGAGTAATTGTAAGGTGAATTCACCTTCCGCATTTTTAGAGTATTGTCATAGCTTCTGGTTCCTCAGCGGTTACTGTTAACACTCATTCATCTTTTTCTCACTACGGTTTTGCTCTTCATCAATAAGGAACTGAATATAGTTTCCCCAAAACAATACTGAATCCTAATACTTTGGTTTATAAAATCTATACAGGACAAAGGAAAAAAATATGCAAACTTTTCTATGAAAATATATGCAAAGAATACACAAATTAACAAGTGTACATACACAGGAATTATGACACAACAAATACACCCAGTGAGCCTCCAAACATGATAGAAAATAGACCATTACCTATACTCAGCAGTTTCTCATGCAAACCCTCCAAGGACCTTCCTCCTTCCTCTTCAAAGCTTAATCATATTCTGACTTGGAATATCACAGATTTTGTTTTACATACTTTTGAATTTTATGTAAATAAAATTTATGTCTAGATAATTTCAACAATTTGATTGGAAGGCTGATCCATGTTTTTGTAGGTAGTAGTTCATTTTTGTTTATTGTTGTATCATATCCCATTGACTACATAATTACCTATTCTTCTGTAGATGAACATTTGGATGGTTTCATCTTCAGCTATTATAAAAGTATGTTGCTATGAACATTCCTGTACATGATTTTAGTGGCTATTTGTATGCATTACCCTCATGCATATACATAAGAGTACTAAGTGAGTTTCGAAAAAATTCAGTATACAAAGTTAAAATACATAAATCTATTGCATTCCTCTATGCAAGTAACAAAAACAACAGGATGAATATTTTTTAAAACTCATTTACAATATCATCAAAAACAATGTAATTTGGAATGCACTTTTTATTTATTTCTTTTAAGATTTTTTAAATTTATTTATTCAAGAGAGACAGAGAGAGAAACAGAGAGAGAGAGAGAGGCAGAGACACAGGCAGAGGGAGAAGCAGGCTCCATGCAGGAAGCCCGATGAGGAACTTGATCCCGGGTCTCCAGGATCAGGCCCTAAGCTGAAGGTAGGCGCTAAACCTCTGAGCCACCCGGGCTGCCCTGGAATGCACTTTTTAAAAAATGAGCAAGACCCACACTGAATTACAGAATATCACTGAGAGAAATTAAAGAAGATCTAAAAAAAAAAAAATTCATAAATTGAAATTTTTAGGATTTTTAAGCTGTCAAATTTCTGCAAATTTCTCTATATAGTTAAAACCAATTTCAAAAATCATCTCAACAATTTTTTTTTTAGAAATTTTACATTTTAATCTAAAATGTACATGAAATTTGGGGCACCTGGGTGGCTCAGTCAGTTAAGCGTCTGCCTTCGTCTTGGGTCATGATCCCGAGGGTGGGCTCTCTGTTCAGCAGGGGAGTCTGCGTCTCCCTCTCCTCTTGCCCCTGATCATGTGCTCTCTTTTTCTCTCTCACTCTCTTGCTCACTCTCTCAAATAAATAAATCTTAAAATAAAATAAATGTACATGAAATGCAAAAACCTATAGACTATAAATAGCATTTTGAAAAAGAACAAATTTGGAGATCTTATATTACCTTTCTTCAAAACATAATACCAAGCTACTGTCATAAGGATTAACAGATGAAGAACCCAGAACTGATCCAGAATTACACAATTAATCAATTTGCAACAAAGATGTAAAATTATCCAATGGAAAAGGAAAGGGATTTTGTATGTTTTTTTCATTTTTGTGCTTCCTTTTTTTTCCCCCAAACATATACTTAAATTCTAGTTAGTTAACATATAGTGCAATATTTTGGATACTAATCCTTTATTGGATATGTTACTTGCAAATATCTCTCCCATTCCCCAGATTACCCTTTAGTTTTGTTGATTATTTCCTTCATTGTATAGAAGCTTTATATTTTTATGTGGTTCCGATAGGGTTTTTTTTGCTTTTGTTTCCCTTGCCTCAGGACACATATCTAGTAAGTTGCTACTGTCGTCAAAGAGGTTACTGCCTGTCCTCTAGGATTTCATTGGTTTCCTCTCTCACATTTAGGTCTTTCATCCATTTTGAATTTATTTTTGTGTGTGGTATAAGAAAGTGGGAAGTTTCATTATTTTGCATGTCGCTATCCAGTTTTCTCAACACTATTTATTGAAAGGACCACCTTTTCCCCATTGGATAGTAATTTCTGCTTTGTCAGAGATTAAGGGATCATACAGTTGTGGGTCCATTTCTGGGTCTTCTGTTCTGTTCCATTGGTCTGTTTTTGTGCCAATACCATATTATCTTTTTCACTACAGCTTGAAGTCCAGAATTGTGATGCCTCCAGCTTTGCTTTTCTTCTTCAAGATTGCTTTGGCTATTTGGTGCCTTTTGTGGTCTATACATATTTTAGGATTGTTTGTTCTAGTTCTGAAAAATACCAGTGGTATTTTGATAAGGATTGGATTATATGTATAGACTGCTTTGAGTAGTATAGACATTTTTAACATTTGTTCTTCCAATCCATGAGCATGGAATGTTTGCATTTCTCTGTGTCCTCTTCAGTTTGTTTCATAAGTGTTTTATAGTTTTCAGAGTACAGATCTTTTACCTCTTTGGTTAGGTTTATTTCTCAATATCTTATGGTTTTGGGTGCAATTATAAATGAGATTGATGCCTTCATTCCTCTTTCTGCTGCTTTATCATTTGTGAATAGAAATGCAACAGATTTCTGTACATTGATTTTGTATCCTGCAACTTCAATGAATTTCTATATTAGTTATAGCAATTTGGGGGGGGAGTCTTTTGGGTTTTCCATGTAGACTATCATGTCATCTGCAAATAGTGACAGATTGACTCATTCCTTGCTGATTTGGATGCCTTTTATTTCTTCTTGTTGTCTGACTGCTAAGACCAGGATTTCTAGTACTATACCAGTGGTGAGAGTGAACACCCCTATCTTGTTTCTGGCCATAGAGGAAATTTTTCAGTTTTTTCCCATTGAGGATATTAGCTGTGGGTTTTTTATATATGACCTTTATTATGTTGAGATGTGTTCGTTAAACCCTACTTTCATTGAGGGTTTCTACCATGAATGGATGTTATACTTTGTCAAATGCATTTTCTGCCTCTATTGACAGGATCATATGGTTCTTATCCATTTATTAATGTGGTATAACATGTTGATTGACTTGTGAATATTGAACCATCCCTGTAGCCCAGGAATAAATCCCACTTGATCATCATGAATGATTCTTTTAATGCCCTGTTGGATTCAATTTGTTGTATTTTATTGAGAACTTTTGAATCCATGTTCATAAGGGATATTGACCTCTATAGTTGCAATAGTTCTCTTTTTTAGTGAAGTCTTTGCATTTGGTAATGCCGGCCTTATAGGATAAATTTCAAAGCTTTTTTTCCATTTCTTTTTTTTAAATATTTTGAGAAGAATAGGTATTAATTATTCTTTAAATGTTGGATAGAATTTGTCTGTGAAGCCATCCGGCCCTGGACTTTTGGATGTTGGGAGATTTTTTATTACTGATTCAATTTTTTTGCTGGCTATTAGTCTGTTCAAGTTTTCTAGTTCTTCCTGTTTCAGTTTTGGTAGTTATATGTTTCTAAGAATTTATCCATTTCTTTTGCATTGTCCAATTGGTTGACATACACTTGTTTATATTTCCATGGTGTTGGTTGTTACTTATGCTGTCTTATTTGTGATTTTATTTATTTGGGTATTTTCTCTTTTCTTTTTGATAAGTCTGACTAGGGGTTTACAATTTTATGAATGTTTTTTTCAAAGAATCAGTTCCTACTTTCATTGATCTGTTTTACTGTTTTCTTAGTTTCTATATCATTTGCTTCTGCTCTAATCTTTATTATTTCTCTTCATCAGCTGGCTTTAGGCTTTATTGTTCTTTTACTTCCTTTAAGGTGTAAGGTTAGGTTGCATTTTTTGAGATTTTTCTTGCTTCTTCGGGCAGGCCTCTACCGCAATATACTTCCCTCATATGACTATTTTTTGCTGCATCCTAAAGGGTTTGGAGCCTCGTGTTTTCATTTTCATTTGCTTCCATGTATTTTTTTTTCAATTCTTTGATTCCCTGGTTGACCCATTCTTTCTTTAGTAGCATGTTATTTAACCTACATGTATCTGTGGTCTTTCCAAGTTTTTCTTGTGGCTGAATTCTAGTTTCTTGGAGTTGTGGTCAGAAAATATGCATGGTATGATCTCAATCTTTTTATACTTGTTGAGGCCTGATTTGTGACCCTATTCTGGAGAATATCCCATGCACACTTGAAAAGAATGAATATTCTGCTGCTTTAGGATGAAATGTTCTGAATATCTGTTAAGTCCACCTGGTCCAGTGTGTCATTCAAAGCCACTGTTTCCCTGTTGATTTTCTGGTTAGATGATCTGTCCATTGTTGTAAGTGGGGTATTAAAGTACCCTGCTATTATTGGATTATGATCAATGAGTCCATCTATGTTTGCTATTGTTTTATATATTTGGGTGCTCCCATGTTGGAGGGCATAGTCTTTGTCACTTTTAGTCTTTCCTTTCCTACTCAAAGGGTCCTTTTTAATATTTCTTACAGGGCTGGTTTAATGGTCATAAACTCCTTCAGTTTGTGTTTGTCTAGGAAACTTTTCATCTCTCTTTCTATACTGAATGATAGCCTTGCTGGATAGAGTATTTTCAGCTACAGATTTTTCCCACTCGTTACATTGAATATATCATGACACTCCATTCTGGCTGGTCAAGTTTCTGCGGAGAGATTTGCAGTAACCTTATTGGTCTTCCCTTAAAAGTTAAGGACTTCTGTCTTGGTGCTTTTAGGATTTTTTCTTAATTGCTTTATTTTGCAAATTGATTACTGTATCTTTGTGTTGGTCTGCTTTTGCTGATTTTGATGGGAGTTCTCTGTGTCTCCTGGATTTGGATGTCTGTTTCCTTCCCCAGTTTAGGAAAGAAAGTTTCCAGGTAATATTTCCTCAGATACATTTTCTGCCTTTCTTTTCCTCTTCTTTTTCTGTGGTTCCTATGATATGAATGCTATTACATTTGATGGAATCATTGAGTTCCCTAAATCTATATTTGTGATCCATAATTCTTTCTCTCTTTTGTTCAGCTTCATTATTTTCTACTACTTTATCTTCTATGTCACTTATTCATTCCTCTGATTCTTCCATCCATGTGTTCATTACATCCAGTCTGTTTTGAATCTCAGTTATTGCATTTTTCATTTCTGACTGGCTTTTTAACTCTTTTACCTCTTTGGTAAGGGCTTCTCAGAAGTCTTTCATTCTTTTCTCAAGCCCAGCAAGTATCTTTATGATTGTTGCTTTAAATTCTCTACTAGGCATATTACTTATATCTGTTTTGAATAGATTTCTGGCTGCAATCTTTTCTTCTTATTTCATTTGGGATGAATTCCTCCATCATGGCATTTTATCTAAGTCTCTGTCTTCTCTGTGTCATCAAAGCCCGTTATGTTTCCTGCTCCCGAGAATAATGGCTTTACGAAGAGGTCATATACTATACAGGGGCTGGCATTTCAGGGAATGTGTCTGATGTGTGCTGTGTGGACTCTGATGCTGTGTTTTGGCTACTGTACTTAAGGCCAGCCTCTGCAGAGGCTTTTGTTACCGATAGGGGGCAGTATTTGGACTTTGGCGGCCAGAGTATGGTGAGTTTTAACCAGGTGAGCTCTGGACTGCTTGGTACATGAGACCTGATGTTACTTCCA
The DNA here is from genome assembly GCF_048164855.1 of Canis lupus baileyi. NCBI lineage: Eukaryota > Metazoa > Chordata > Mammalia > Carnivora > Canidae > Canis > Canis lupus. The sequence goes on along the minus strand of NC_132872.1, from coordinate 27,831,061 downwards.
CAAGAACTAAATCTCTGCAGAACTCTCTGGTCAGGAGATGTGATATGTATGTGGGTTTCTGCTGGACTTCTGGGGAAAGGGCCCACTGAGCTAAGCCTTATGTATATTTGCCTAAGAGAAGTAGTTCCCACAGAGCATGGGAGGTGGGGACAGGGTTTGTTGTAAACAGATTAGGCAGTCAGAATTGGTGCCATATTATTTACTGAAGATGGTTTATGCTGAGGGATAGGGGAGGGAAATGACACCAGCCAGCTTCTTTATGCCTACGCTTGTGTCTCCATGTTTGCTGCTCTCAGGGAGTCACTTCCAGAAGAGGGAATCTGACTGCCATTTTCCTACTGGCTCTGGGTTGCCTGCCTGCCAGGAATAGCACAGTCCACTTTGGGCTCTATCCACCCAAGCCTACTGACTTTTAAACTCCAAACTTTAGGGTTTGGTGTGGCAGGGACCTGCACTTGTCTTCTAGGGGAATGTCTTTCTGTACTGAGATGGATGCAGGTTTGGCCAAGACAGCAGTCATGACAGAGGGTAGAGAAGTGGGATTTGGAGCAAAGAAGGCTTAATAGCCAGTGTCCAGGTTAGCACCCTCAGCAGATGTCTCTGTGCCTATGCGGAGGGGCAGGATAGGGAAATTATGTCTGCTGACTTTTTTTTTGTCACTGGAAAAGCATTTCTGAGAATGCCACCTCTCACAGACACGCTCCAAGAAGAGTGAACAATCTCTTTCCTATTGGCCTTAGGCTTTCCTCAGATTGCATAGTCTGCCCTCAAATTGCTTGCCTGCCTTCTCTCCAGGGGCAGCGCAGGCCCTCAGAGTGCTATCCCAGCCAAGCCCCCTCACCTTTAAAACACCTGTCTTCAAGCCCCACCGGTTGCAAAAACTTCTGAAAATCGGCCACTCTCCTCTTTCCCGCCAATGGTTTTGGTGAAGTGTTATCCCTGTGTGATCCCCTGAGATCCCCTGATCTCTCTCTCACCTTTCTCTATGGCCAGGGTTCCCTCACCTCTGTGGCACCCATGATCCCTTTCTCCCCCAAGCCATGTCTATGCACTTCCTACTTTCCTTTATATAACCTCGTCTCCCCCTCTAGCTGTGGAGTTTTTCTGTCACTCCTCAGGCCAATTTCTTGGATATTCAGAATGATTTGATAGCTGTGTTGCTGTTTTCCAGAGATGAGATAAGCCTAGGATCCTCCTACTATGCCACCATCTTACCTCCTCCCTCCACCTAAAAGGTTTTTCTCAAAAAGATGCCAGAATAGCTGAATGTTCATTTGAAAAACAATAACTTTTTAAATCTTCCTCATGCCTTATATCAAATTTAATTTGAGTCTTATATATGCATAAAAAATAAAACCATAAGGTTATAAAAGAAAACATCTTAAAATAATATCTTTTGGGGTGCCCGGGTGCCTCAATTGGTTAAGTGGTTAAGTGTCTGCCTTCAGTTCAGGTCATGATCCCAAGGTCCTAGGATGGAACCCCTGCTCTGCCGCGAGCCTGTTTCTCCCTTTCTCTCTGCCTACTACTCCCCCAGCTTGTGCTCTCTCGCTCTCTCTGTCATATAAATAAAATCTTTAAGAAATAATAATATCTTTAGACTTATGAAAATGAAAAATTTTAGTCAGATCATAGAGAGCAATAACCATAAAAAATTAATAAATTGGATATCATCAAGTTTAAAACATCTTCTCATCTAGAATATATTATCAACTCTTGAAACTCAATAATAAAAAGACAACTCAATAAAAATGGGCAAAATTTTGAATAGATACTTTACAAAAAACATACAACATACCAGAATGGTCAAAAACAGATTTTAAAAATGCTTAATATCATCAGGGAAATTCAAATTAGAAACATAAGATGGTTCTATAGGGGCAACTATAAAATTTACCCCTTCATACATGTTTGTGAACTTTTTCCCTATGAATTTTCCCCTTAGATTCAATGTTGAAATTAAGAGGATCCTAGGCAATTTTCTGAAACTTTTTTTCTACATTATTCCCTTCTCTCTGTTATTCTGTCCCATAAATTCGAGCTGCCTCAGTTATTAAAAAGTGGATTTCTGTCTCTGCCACACAAAATACAATTTGAAGTTTGATTTTACCAAACATAGGCAAGAAATGGAGCAATAAAAAGTATCACCTATTTTTGGTGATAATGTCAAATGATGCAAATACTTGGATAAACTTCAGGCGGTTTCTTATAAAACTAATATACGCTAAACGCACACTCATTATCTAGCAGTTTGAATTCTAAGTTTATGAAAGGAACACAAATATATGCCCATAAGATTAATTGCACAAAATTGTTCATATTATCATTACTTACAATAGCCAAAGACTGGAAACAAGCCAAATGTCTATCAGTAGTAGAATGAATAAACAACTATTTTGTATTCATGCAATAGAATAATGCTATACAAAAAAACTACTAATACATGCCATAGCAAAGATAAATCTCAAAAAAAATCATTATGCAGAGTAAAAAACCCTCAAAGGATTCATAAAATATAATTCTATTCACTTGAATTCTAGAACATGCTAAACTAATCTATGATGATGAAAAAATCAAAACAGTGATGACCTCTGGGAGGACAGAGCTGGGAATTAACTGGGAAAGAGTGTAAATAAGTTGATGTTAATATTCTATATTGAAATTAGGATTAAATACACACATGTATGCATGTATCGAAGTTCAATAATATATAGACTTAAAATTGGTGTATTTCATTGTATATAGAAATCTGCATATAATAAATCTTTAAACCATAATATAGAATTCAATTAATGATAACATGCTAAAGTATGTAGCAGGAGGTATATAGATGTCTGAAATTATTTTTAAGATTTTATTTATTTATTCATGAAAGAAGGAGATTGAAAGAGAGAGGTGGAGACACAGGCAGAGGGACAAGCAGGTTCCATGCAGGGAGTCAGACGTGGGACTCAATCCCAGGTCTCCAGGATCACACCCTGGACTGAATGTTGCGCTAAACCGCTGAGCCACTCAGGCTGCCCCAGATGTCTGAAATTTGATTTTGAAGTTTATCAAGATAAAATATGTCAATGGATGAATACCAGGGTGAATATATGAATAAATGTGTGATAAAAAATATTAATGGTAGAATCTAGATGGTGAGTATGTAAACATTAACTATAAAATTCTTTAAGTCTGTATGTTTGAAAATTTTAGTAATAAATTCTTAAGAAAAAACTAATCAGGACTTTTTCTACCAGCCATGTTGAAATAACTATTACCAGATGTTCTCTCTTGATGAAACAACCAGAAAACAGTGAAATATATAAGAACTTTTCCAAGAATGGATGGAGAGAGCTGTGATCCTGGAGAATAGGGAAACAAATGATAGAAACATACATTTTGGCCATGCTTTCTGGCTGGAGTCATTTTCCAGAATGAAGACCAGGGAGGGGGACACTAAGCAGTATACAACGGACCCTCTGAGTTGAAGAGATGGAAATCGAGCTTGGAATAACTGAGGCAGTTGGAATTTGTGGGACAGAATAAAAGACAGAAAGGAATAATCTGGAAAAAGAGTTTCAGAAAATTGCTTAGGGTCCCTTCAATTTCATTGTTGAAATAAAGTGCAAATTCATAGGGTAAAAAGTTCACAAGATCAGTCAAAGAACTATTAGGAGCTGGAAACTGGGTTATTTTAGAGCTCATACCTATGAAACATTCATGTTCCCACCAAAGAAACTCCACGGACAGCTCAAAACTTTCAACAGAGATACCTAAAGGGTCAAACATAATGGAAACCCTGAAATAAACCTCTACAAAATCTGTATTACAAGTCCCAAAAGAATCAAGTAGATATGCAAGTAATCTGCATGCCTCGCAAACTGAACTTCAACACTCTTTAAAGTGGGATTTAAAAAAAGAAGAATCCAAAATTCTAAACCATTACAATGCCAGGATGCAATAAAAAAAAATTATTAGATGTGTAAAGAAATGAGAAAACATGGCCTATAAAGAGGAGAAAAATGAACCATTAAGACAAATTCAACAATGGAAGAGATGATAGAATTAGTAGACAAGGACTTTAAAGCAGGTTTATACCTCAAAATTTTAAAAGAAAAAGAACTTAATGTGGAAAGAAATAAGATAAAAAAGAAACCATATGGAAGTTTGATACCTCAAAAAATACATTTAAAAAAATTACTGAGTGACTTAAGCACAGGTTATGTTAGGTAGAAGCCAGACTTGAGCAGTGGAAGGAACACCCTGAGGCAAAATACTTAGTCCTTGAAGAGGAATGATAGTGACATAAGCTGTAGCAACATGAACTGAAGGCCAGGATGGTGATAAATTAGCTACACATTAAAAGACTGGGGGGACAACATCCTGACTTTGTAGCCTCCAAGACCTACGGGATGACAGATCAAGAGCCACAGGTCCAAAACTGCACTCTCTTCTCCCATCTCTGCCCCAGAATAACCCCTAGACTCAATATATGCACTTTCATTGTGGGTACAGCCCCCTGTCCCCATGGAGAGAGGCTTCCATGACAGTTCTGACACCAGCTCTGTAGGTTCAAAAACTCCCCCTGTAGGAGGAGTCCTCCAAAGATAGGAAACAGCCTCCATCAGAAAGCACAGCACTATATATTGCAGTTCCTCCCAGCCCAGAGAGACAAAAAATATCCAAACCCAAAACAACCTAGAGGCCAGTCCACCTAGGGGAACCTCCCTGCTTTCTCACCTTGACAGTGAACTTTCCTTTTAACTAACTGCTTTGTCTTGCTACTTTCCTTCGGGCTGTCTTTATCCCAGGGTGAATCCCCATGCAAATCTTGTGGTGAATCCAAGGACCAGAGATCTCCACTGCACAATATAAACTCTCCCACCGATTAAGTTACTCATTACAAAAGAAAAGATCAGTGACCTTGAAGACATAATAGTCTCAGTAGACTGCAGGACAGCATTAACCCCCTAACATACATGTATTTGGACTAGCAAAAAGACAGAAATGTGGACAGAAAACATTTTTTTGAAAAAGTCTCACAAAATTTCCATATTGAAGCAAATTTTAGACCTACACATCCAAGAATGTCAATGATGCCCAAGCAGGCCAAATAAAAGAACTGCACTGGAACACATCAAAATCCAAACGCTGAAGCACCTATGATTAAAAAAAAAAAAAAATCTAAAAAGCAGCCAGAATAAGAGATGTATTTTTTCTTAAGATTTATTTATTTATTCATGAGAGACACACAGAGAGAGGCAGAGACAGAGGCAGAGGGAGAAGCAGGCTCCGCGCAGAGAGCCCAAGGTAGGACTCGATCCCAGGTCTGCAGGATCATGCCCTCGGCTGAAGGTGGTGCTAAACCGCTGGGCCACCTGGGCTGCCTGAGAATAAGAGATGTATTATATATGGAGAACAAAAGCATTAGAGAAAAAAAAAAAAACAGAATCTTTATCAGAAATTAAAGAGACATGAAAATGGAATAGCATCATTAAAGTACACACTGATGGGTACCCCAGGTGGCTCAGCAATTTAGCACCTCCTTCACCCCAGGGCGTGATCCTGGAGACCCTGGATCAAGTCCGGTATTGGGCTCCTTGCATGGAGCCTGCTTCTCTCTATGTCTGTGTCTCTGCCTCTCTCTCTCCCTCTCTGTGTATCTGTCATGAATAAATAAATAAAACCTTTTTAAAAAGTACATACTGAAGGACAAGTATTAAAATGAAACTAATAAAAAAGAAAATAAATAAAATGAAACTAAAATGCTATATCTAACAAAAATACTTTTCAAAATTGAAGGTGAAATAAAGATGGTTTCAGAAAAGCCTAATGCTTAGAAAAGTAATCAAAATTAGATTTTGAGCTATAAGAACATTAAGGAATTTTTTCAGATTTTAAGAAAATTATAAAATTTTGGTTTCCCCACTGACATGTAAGCCACCTGAAGTCGTCACATCCACCCTTATAAGAAGAAAAAGAGGAGCAAACTGAAAATCGATATTACTTGGACTTAGTAAAAAACTAGGCTAGCAAGAGCAAATTGCCATCTGAAATTCTGAAGAGACAAGCAAATACAGCAAATCACCACTGAGATCAGTTTACCCAAAACTGAAGCCTCTTGAGGCATCAACTGAGAGGAACAGGTAAATGGTAATTTCAGTGAATTAGTGGAAGCTGAGTGTGGAGTAACAGAAAACAGAAAATCCTGGGGACCACAGGTTTAGGGAGTCTCTCAACTTTCATGGGTTCCACCTCCAAGTTCCCCACCACGCTGTCACAGTCAAGATCTGAGAAAGAGCTCCTCTGGCTATAGAAGGAAGAGATAAATGTTAATCACTGTAGAATAAAATTTTTTTAAAAAAAATAAAATCCCCCAGACCACTCTTCATAAAAAGTCCTATACTCCAAAGAAAGAGACTTTAGCAGAGCCTTACCCACAGAGAGGGAAGAGAATTCCATACACCCTCTCCTCTCCAGTCTCATAGTCCCACCCAAAGGAGAAGAGAGAAAGAGAAAAAAAAAAAGCTATACCACTATGGAGTTCACGGCCAAGAAACACGGGTACGTCTCTGACTGAGACAGTTTAATCATTGTAGCCCTCTCTCATTTTACCACCCACCAACAGAGCCCCAGGAATGAAAATAGTAGGCTACAGCCAAAGAGCATTTTTTAATTTTTTAGAATGTCCCTCAACTAGGATTTATCTGAAGTTGTTTTAATGACAGTGTGGCCTCATATTTACTTTGGACTTTGGGTTACAATCCAATACCATGGTGTTTTTGTTTCTCAAATTGTCCCAGTTTTGCCCTTTGAAACCTCTTTCAAAAGAGGCTTCTCTTGCCCTTTGACATATTTCCATTATTATGTGTTTTTCTTTCTCTCTCTCTTTTTCCTTCCTTCCTTCTTTCCTTCCTTCCTTCCTTCCTTCCTTCCTTCCTTCCTTCCTTCCTTCCTTCCTTCCTTCCTTCCTTCCTTCTTTCCTTCCTTCCCTCCCTCCCTCCCTCCCTCCTTCCTTCCTTCCTTCCTTCCTTCCTTCCTTCCTTCTTTCCTTCCTTCCTTCCTTCCTTCCTTCCTTCCTCCCTTTCTTCCTTCCTTCCTTCCTTCCTTCCTTCCTTCCTTCCTTCCTTCCTTCCTTCCTTCCTTCCTTCCTCTTTTTCTCTCTCTCCCCCTCTTCCTGCCTTCCTGCCTTCCCTTTTCTTTCTTTCAGTTCTTCCTTATTTTCTGGCACTACAAGATACTCCAAGTTAATCTGGTACATTCCCTACCCCAGTGCTAGAATAAGTCATTTTCATAAGGATTCTTGGTTTCTTTTCTTTTACTGGCAAATGGTTTTAGAAAACAACATATATTGGGATGTCATTGTTTCTAGGCCCTTTGCTAACAGCAAGGAAATATATGGGGGTACATTAACTTGTTTATATACATATCTGTAAATAATTCTGTGTGTGTAACCATACATATCTACATTAAGCCCAACATGAGTCCATGCTGTTATCTCCATGTGTAAGCCATTATAAATTATGTATCTTAACATATCATCCTAGATGAAGTGAAGATATAAGGACCATGTATTCTACAGCTTGATGAGCTTAAGTGATGTTGTAAATCATATTTCTATTAGGATTGCTTGCAAATGCAAAATAAAGATTAGGCCAAGCATAAGCATCCAGATGTCAAATTAAAATTATCTTTTCTTTTGATTATATTGTGAAGGATTAACACAATTAATTTGATTGTCATATTTCTATAGAAATATTTAATATGCTATGAGTGGCCAAATAGAATATCACACCAATTTTAACATGATTAAAATCATACTAATTCATATTGTGCCCTCCATGGATATAGCACCCTTAGAGAATTATTTCCATGTTTCTATTAATCCTTAAAAGGATTTTGAAATTACATTTAGGATTATCTATAGGTTACATATTTTCTTGTTACTAGCTTCAGAGTTGGAAAACTTTCATAATGTCAGATGACTTTTGGTAATAAACATGGACAAGAGCCAATCTCCAAGAACTATAAATAGGTAATGTTGCTTTATATCAAACAGACTAATTTTGTAGGTCAAAACAACCGATTCTTAACATTTTTAAACAGCTAAAAGAAGTAAAATAAGAAGTTAACATTTTTTTGTTTTTATTTTGCTGTTTTAAAAAATATTTTATGTAAAATATATATATACAGAGATTTTCCCACAATTAATATGAAGGAAAATAGTCATTAAAATATAAACATCAGGGATCCCTGGGTGGCGCAGTGGTTTGGCGCCTGCCTTTAGCCCAGGGCGCGATCCTGGAGACCCGGGATCGAATCCCACATCGGGCTTCCGGTGCATGGAGCCTGCTTCTCCCTCTGCCTATGTCTCTGCCTCTCTCTCTTTCTCTCTCTGTGACTATCATAAATAAATAAAAATTAAAAAAAAATATATAAACATCAGTAGTGCGATTGCTGGATCATAGGGTAGCTCTATTATTGACTTTTTGAGGAACCGTCATACTGTTTTCCAGAGTGACTCCACCAGTTTGCATTCCCACCAACAATGCAACAGTGTTCCTTTTTCTCCACATCCTCACCAACACTTATTTCCTGTGTTGTTGATTTTACCCACACTGACAGGTGAGGTGATATCTCATTATAGTTTTAATTTTTATTTCCCTTATGATCAGTGATGTTGAGCATCTTTTCATGTGTCTGTTGGCCATCTGTTTATCTTCTTTGGAAAAGTGTCTATTCATGTCTTCTGCCCATTTTTTAACTGGAATATTTGTTTTTTGAGTGGTGAGATTTATAAGTTCTTTAAATATTTTGAATATTAACCCTTTATCAGATAAGTCATTTGCAAATGTCTTCTCCCATTCTGTAGGTTGCCTTTTGGTTTTATTGATTAGTTCCTTCACTGGGCAGAAGCTTTTTATTTTGATGTAGTCCTAATAGTCTATTTTTGCTTTTATTTCCCTTGCCTTGAGAGACATCCAGAAAGAAGGTGTTACTGCCAATGTCAAAGAGGTTACTGCCTGAATTCTCCTCCAGGATGTTTATCGTTTCTTGTCTCCCATTTAAGTCTTTCAACCATTTTTAATTTATTTTTTTTGTGTGTATGGTGTAAGAAAGTGGCTAGTTTCATTCTTTTAAGGTTGCTGTCCAGAGTTTTCAACACTACTTGTTGAAGAAGCTGTCCTTTTCCATTGGATATTCTTTCTTGCTTTGTTGAAGAATAACTGACCATATGGTTGTGGGTTTATTTCTGTTTGTTTGTTTGTTTGTTTGTTTGTTTTATATATTGCTCTGTCGACCCATGTGTCTATTTTTGTGCCAGTACTATACTGTTTTGATCACTATAGCTTTTCAGGTGCACTACTAGGTATTTACCCAAAGAATACAAAAATACTATTTCAAAGAATACGTGCACCCTAATGTTTATAGCAGTATTATCTACAATAGCCAAATTATGGAAACAGCCCAAATGTCCATTGGCTAATGAATGGATAAAGAGATGTGATATATACAAATATATATACATATATATGTATATATATTTGAAACAGAAATGCTGAATTTTGAAAGGCCCTTGGTTGCATTCCTTAGAGACAAAAAATAAGATAACAGATAAAGATGCGATGCTGGAGGACACTCCCAGTTCCTACTCCTTTTTTTTTCCATTGTTTTTGCAGTACTTTTATTTGAAGGCTTTGTCAAAAATACAGCCTTTCATGAAGTATTTTGAGAAGGGAGAGGCAGAAAGGAGCATGGGAGAAAGCCCATTATATATATATATATGTATATATATATATATATATACATATATATATATAGTGAAATGTTATTCAGCTATTAAAAAGAATGAAATCTTGTAATTTACAATACTATGGATGGAGCTAGAGACCATTATGCTAAGCAAAATAAGCCAATCAGAGAAAGACAACACCAGAAGATTTCACTCATATATGGAATTAAAAAACAAAACAAATAAGCAAAGAGAAAGAAAAGAGAAAGAGGGAAACTAAGAGACAGAGTGTTAACTATAGAGAACAAACTGATGATTACCAGGAGGGAGAAGAGTGGGGGGTGGATGAAAGAGGTGATGGGGCTTAAGGAGTACACTTGTCATCATGAGCACTGAGTGCTGTACAGAAGTGTTGAATCACTATATTTTATACCTGAAACTAATACTATACTGTTTGTTAACTAACTGGAATTTAAATTAAAACTTAAAGAATATATAAACATCAGGACATGTCATGTTTCCTAAAATTATTTCATAATGTCAATTATACCTTTGGGAAGGAAAGCTACTATTACCAATGAATTAAGTCATATCATCTCTTTCTGTATTGCAAGATTCTGCAGTAACTGATTTTACCTTGCCTATCTAATCACATCTCCTAATTATACAACAGAAACCTTCCCTATGAGTAGAGTAAATCTCCAAAATGCTATTGATATCTATATCAAGGTCATATCAGCTATGTCCATACTCTTTTTCAATCCAAATGTCCTCATATTTCTTCTCTGCCAATAAAAATACATAATTTCTTAAAGACATTTCATTTATTAAAAATTTTTCCCAATTTCTCATCATCCTCCATCTACAAACTAGTTTTTCTTTTTCTGAGTTCCTAGAGAATTTACACTTTACTGTACTTTACTGTAGTTGCTTGGCCCACCTTTTAATTTTTCTTAGATAATTCTTTCATACTTATTTGTAAAACTATATAAAGACCCCAAGGATTTCCAACTCATTTTCTTTTTTTTGCATACCACATATCAAACAGAGCTGATGATGAGTGTATGAAAAAGAGGAGACTATGTTTATGAAAACATGGTCATGAAACTTTGAATAGCAGGTTGCATCATTACTCTCAACTATTCAGTCTTCCTTCTCTATAGGCAGATTATACAATCATGCTCCCATTGACTTCAGTAATCAATTCCTTTTCTTTTGCATAATTATCTTGTGGTAGCTAATGGGATGTGTACACCATATACACCATATCCAAGCAGACATTTTAGAAGCCATTGCAAGTTTCCACCTGCTCTTTTGTTCCTATGTCCTGTCTATGGGAAGAACATGTCCCAAAAAGCTCTGTCCATTGGGGTAGTAAAAGTGAAGATATGTCATGCAGACCCCAACCTGTATTGCATCCCGAAGCAAAGTCTTAGCAGACAAAACTGACAATGAGAAATAGCTATTTAATGTTGTGAGTCACCAGGAATTTTAGGGTTTGTGATATATATATATATATCATGACCTAGCAATATCTAATAAAATTCAACTCCAGCATTTAGAAAACATTAATAAGTATTTTAATCAGTATTTTTCCAAAAAAGACTACCAGATGGCTAACAGACACATGAAAAGATGCTCAAGATCACTCATATCAGGGAAATACAGATCAACACTATGATGAGATACCATCTCACACCTATCAGGATGGTGAAAATTAACAACACAAGAAATAACAGTGTTGGCAAGGATGCAGAGTAAGGGTACTTGTCTTGCACTTTTGGTGGGAATGCAAACTGGAGCAGTTTGTTGGAAAATAGTATGGAGGTTCCTCAAAATGTTAAAAATAGAACCTATGATCCAGCAATTGCACTATTAGATATTTACCCAAGGGATACAAAAATACTGATTTGAGGGGATACATGCACCCTGATGTTTATAAGCAGCATTATCAACAAGAGCCAAACTATGGAGAGAGCCCAGAGGTCCACTGACTGGATGAATGGATAAAGATGTGATATATATATATATATATATATATACACACACACACACACACATATCATATATATATGATGTGATATATATATTATATATGATATATCACATATATTATATATATGATATACACATGTATAATATTCCATTATATATTATCTAATATATATTATCTAATATATTATATATTACATATATTATCTCTATATATTATATATCACATATATATGTGATATGCACACATATATATACACATACATGTATAATATTATATATATAATAGAATATTATATATAATAGGATTATAAATTCCATTATATATATATATATAATGGAATATTAGCCATCAAGAAGAATAAAGTCTTGCCATTTGCAATGACATGGACGGAACTAGAGTGTATTATGCCAAGTGAAATAAGTCAGTCAGAGAATGACAAATATCATATGATCTCACTCATATGTGGAATTTAAGAAACAAAAACGATGAACATATGCAAAGGGGGAAAAGAAGAAAAGGAAAGAGGGAAAACCAGCCATAAGAGACTCTTAATCATAGGTAACAAACTGAGGGATGATGGAGAGAGGTGGGTGGGGGATGGGCTGGATGCCTGATGGGCATGAAGGAAAGTACTTGTGATGCGCACTGGGTGTTTTGTATATAAGTGATGAATCACTGAATTCTACTCGAGAAACCAATATTGCACTGTATGTTAACTAGCTAAAATTTAAATCAAAAAATTTAAAGAGTCCTTGAGGAAGAAAACATGTAACTTTTTAAACTGCATTTTCTTCATCCGTATATAAGGTAAAGCAAGTACATCTTAATTAGATACTTAGGAATTGTCATGAAAAGCATCAAGTGAGATTTTTAAGTCTAGTGAATCTTTTGATTTAGTTTTTGATGTAATGATTCAGTTTTGAAATATGTAAAATTCTTAAAGTAGTTCATTCAAATGAAGCAAATGTTTTAATTATGCTTAAAAATAAAACACATAAATTATAGAAAACTATAAAACTCATTTATTATTTAATGTTATTGAGAACCCAATAAAGTTATCTTAATTTGACTTAAATTTTTGTTTAAAGGGTCAATGAAATGTCAGATTATGAATTAAAACCCAATCCTCAGTTATGCATTGTATTCCTTTATTCTACTGAATCTGTCTCTTCTAGAATTATAAATGAGAGGCAATCTTGGCCATTGTTAATGACATATTTGAATCATTTTTGCCCTCATAGTCTGACTGGAGTTTCCTACAAAAGAATGCCCTTAGAAATTTAATCATGTGTTTTTTATTATATTTAGCTTTTTCATATACACTTTTGCAGCACTTGGCTAGTAAACACTATAATCAAGAAAAGTATAAGATTTACCAAATTCATGACAATGATTTTAAAAAATAGTAATATGGTAATCAGTGAGAACCCTATATATCTAAAGGTCAAAACTTTATTAATGGCAGAAATTTTTAAAGGTACGGTGGTGAGCAAATGAATATAATTTATTATTAACTTCCATAGAAGCTTCCTTCAAGATTTAGTTTTAATTACATGTTAAATATGATTTGCAGTGTTAGCTGAGATTACACCAATATCTTTGGTGGTATTTTTTCAAGAGATGACCTATTACACATTTTTGTAAATAACCAGTTGATCCCCATGATATTTGGTTTTATATTAAGCAGCTTAAAAAATCTAAGGCCAAGAAGAAAGCATTATTAAAAGAATCTTTTCCCAGCAAAATAAAGATATCACACTTAACAAAAGCAAGGCTGTGCCACATTTTTTTAAATCATGAGGTTGAAAGTCTAACAATTTGTAAACAAAACAATTATATCAATTTACAAATTTATGTGACATTTAAAAATTTCCCCAGTAAGCGATTATATCTAATGTAGCTATCTCTATTTTTCCTTGTCAGCAAGGAATACATGACCCACTAAGATATATTAAGGGTAGGTGTATCACACTTTGATATAGAAAGAATAAGAGATACCATATTCCATTACTATAGATGCAATTTAACTAAAATCAATTCTTATTTTGAATCTGCTAGAAATTTGTAAAGTTTTAGCCATAGTAATCATTCAGGAAGACTGATATATAGTCTTTTAGTTCACTTTACCTGCATTATTTAGCGCACTTTACATGACAACAAGAGAAATAAAATTTAATGTCCCCATATATATGAAGGATGACAAAGATCCTCTGCTTGACCAAACTCTAGTCAGGCCCCTGAACCTTCTCCTAGGCACCTCTGTATGTTCATTTCCTTGTAAAATCTAGTTTTAGCAAGAACCCTGCGAGATCAGTTTACTCAGAACATCTCACTTTCCACATCTGATCACCCCGGCTACCTGACCAGGCTCCTCATCTTCCACATTTCCCAAGTGATGTCCAATCACCCTGGACTGTCCTCAACAAGAATTCTGTTATGTCAGCTTAGCCAGAACCCCCCTTACTCCTGAGGTTCCCTCTTAATAATTTTCCATCCACTGCTACCTTTTACCCTGTTCCTCAGCTATAAATACCCATTGGCTTATGCTGTATTTGGCTTTGAGGCCAATTTCTCTCCCTGACTCTAAAATCTCATTGCAGAGGTTCCTATACTTATGGCAATAATCCTGAATAAAATCTGCTGTACTGTCCTTAACAAGTGTCACTGAAAATGTTTTTCTTCAACAAGTTTATGAAATATATATATACCGATATATAATTGATATAATACCTATTATAAAGTTATTCCATGTTAAGAATTAAAAATAATATTATCTTGCCCATTCTGAAAAATAATAATAGATCTAAATGAGTCATTAATTCAATGCCAAATATTAATTAAACACCTTTTACAATGAGGCACTATACTGAGTATATTAACAAAGATTTACCAATTAATGAAACTAATAAAGACCTCTTTGAAGCAACATCCCCCATAGCATTTTTTTTTTTTTAAGATTTTATTGACTTATTCATTAGAGACACAGAGAGAGAGAGGGAGAGGCAGAGACACAGGCAGAGGGAGAAGCAGGCTCTATGCAGGGAGCCCAACATGGGACTCGATCCTGGGTCTCCAGGATCACATCCTGGGCTGAAAGCAGCGCTAAACCACTGAGCCACCCGGGCTGCCCACATGTTTTTGTTTTGTTTTGTTTTTACTTTTTTGACCACCTGTAAATCTTCATAAAAATATAAACTAAAAGTCACATGTTATACTTACTATGTCTGTATTTTGGTTTTAGAATCTCAAAAATACAGGTGATTCAAAGGTGCAATAAAGGTTCAGAAACACTATGGTAATTTTGAAAACCCTGAGAAGCTGACTCAGAAAATAAAAGAATAACTCTAGATTATCACCTTTTTTTTTTTTCATGTGTAAAATCCCTGGTGTTTAACATTCAAACTGCTGGGCCCCATCTCAAAATTTTGATTATGACTAGAATAGTATGGTAAAAGATGGAGTCAGGAGGAAAAACCTTCAGTTCAGGAATTACACCTTTCACAATTGCTTCAATCCTTCGCACTCTGTCCACTTTATAGAATGTGCTCCCTCATAACCGAGTCTTCCATTTTGGGGCACCTGACTGGCTTAGTTGGTAAAGCTCTAACTTGATCTCCTGGTTGAGTTCAAGCCCCATGTACGGTGTAGAGCTCTAGAGCCACACATTACAGTTAAGGGTATATTCTCCCACTCATTGTCTATTCCGAATATACAATGCAAACTGGCCTTTCAACTCTAAGATACATCCATGTGCTATCACAGGTATCACATTCACACATTCTAAACGAAAATGTTCAAGTTAGATACTGGGCCAAATCCTTTATGTGCTGGTGCCATCTCTCGCACACTTTCTGAGGGGAGCTGGTAGAGGAGCTCAGGCCCTCATATCCTTACTCCTAAAAATCTGTTTAGGCGTGTTTCTGTACAGGTAGGGAGGTAGGGGTGCTAAAGAATTTATAACCAGACCACAAGAGAAAAGCACTTGTTAGCATTTAATGAACCTCCCCCTCTGTGGTTTCAAGCTACTAGAACACAGGCGCCCCCCACACCCTTTATCTTCTCCTCAGCTCTTCTACTGAAGAATTTGCCTTCACGATGACAGGCTGTTTTGGGAGCTTTCCCTTTCCCAAAACTTTGTAATAGCCCAATCGCTCCACATCGATAATAGGAGCAGCTCCAGTCTTGTTTTTGGCAGCATTTACCTGTGTCTGCTCACTAAGGTCCACAGTTTATCAAGGTTGACAGTTGGGCAGAAGCTCTGGTTCCTCTTTAAGTGGTAATGTCTCATACTGACTTTTCCAAAGTAACCTGGGTGATATTTGTCGAAGTTGATCCTGTGATGATGAATGCCACCAGCATTACCCCGGCCTCCTGGGTGCTTCCGGTGCTTGCCGATGCGGCTGTGGCCTTGGCTCACCTGGCCCCGAAGTTTCCGGGTCTTCCTCAGTCTGGATGGCACGTTGGTGGCCCAGAGGAAAAAGGTGGTATCACCATTTCTTAACAACACCCTGCTGATTCTAATACAAGTAACTGATGGAATATACTTTGTCCAGGAGGCTAACTTAGCACACAAAGATGTCTGTAAACTCCAAGAAGTATTTGGTATCTTCCTAGTTTTTCTTTTCCTATATTCTTTGCCATTGCTGTTAGCATATCTTAAGTCCACAGAATTCTAATTATCTGGAATTGAAAAACTGGTACAAATTCTTATGAGTTAGAGTCTTATTTTATGAGCAAAAAGATAGAAGTCTTGCAGAATTATTCTTACAATAAATTTTGGAACAACACTTCAGTTATATTCTAGAGAGAGAGAGTTGGGGCACAGAAACACTGCCTTTCCCAAGTGGGTTTCTTGCGTATGGCCTGTGACTTAGAAGTCCATCATAAAAATCAACATCTATAGTGAATCTGCTGCAATAAAACTGTCATGGAATATTACAGATGATGGTCATCCTTCTTTGGCATCTTCATTTTAAAGATGAAAAAAAATAGATTACAGAGATTTTTTAATTTTTCAGAGAGGCCAAGCCTTCCTCTTATATAATAAACTTAATCTACAATTTACTCAGAAAAATATTTTCAATGTGGAAACAACTTTCGGCTTCCTAAAATCTAGTAGATTGTCTTCACTTTTGCTATTGTCCTAAGGATTCTAAGTGCTTTTATAAGAAGTATTATTAATTACTCATCAATCAGCTTCAGTTTCATAATAAATTACTCTAATAGTGAGTGGCTTTTTTCCTCCTTAAAATAAAGAATTTTGTTTAGAAACTGTTTAAAGTAAAAGAAAACCCTGTCAAGAAAGACCAGGTGGAAAATCAGTTCCCAATAAAATGGAATTTTAGGGCAATAAAAGTCTAAAAAGCCACGAAAGAGAAACAAGACCATTGTTATTTGAACAATGGCTAGTTACTTGCATTTTTCGGCACTGTCAATCACTGAATCTGGGTTTTCCTCTGAATTCCACATACAGCATTCACTACCAACAGTTTTTTCATAAAATTTCTGCCTTCTAGACACATCTTAGGGCAAACTACCACCAGGAACAAATCAATATAAATACATCAGGGGCCGAACAATCTCAACATTGGGTGACACGTATTTTGCATAATTCTGCCAAAGGAACTGAATAGGTTAGAGGCAAAACAAATTAGGATGAGTTGAGGAATGAGAAGATTTTAAATATTAAAAATTAATTTAGACATGGTACCATATATTCTGCAAAAGAAAATTAACATTCAGTAACACTCTTGAATTTTCTCTCCAAAGAGATTAGATACTGGCAAAGTATTCCAATTACAGCAGAGGGCGGTGGACCGCATGGACCAAGAAGGCCCAGCCTTGCAGATCCCAAGGTAGAAACGGCCGTCACCGGGCACACGGTTTCCCACAGATCCTGAAAGAACTTGCAGTGTGACTACCTGCCTGTTGCACTTAACTCTAAGCAGCAAACTTTAAGAAGCCGACAAGAAGTCCCCAGTTGGCAAGGGGAGCAGAGAAGAGAAACATGTGAAATGTAAACTTAAAAGAGTAAAATAGAACACAACCTCCATTCAAATCCCAGAGATGTGGGCAGGTCTCCAAAAGTAGTTGTTAGATTTCATAACTGGAAACACCTCATTTCCCCAAAAAACACAATGCATAGAAATGTAAAAATAGAGAAATATTCAATGAAATTCAAGCCTTTCAACTCAAACGTATCTCAGGGCTGGAAACACACCCTCCAGTAATCCAAGCAACAATGCTTCTTGCTTCTTAAAGCAGGGATAAGACTGATCGAGGACACCAACTAGCTTTACAGAGCAACTGAGGTTTTGGGGTTTTTTTAAGATTTTTAATTCATTTTTAGTAATCTCTATATTCCACATGGGGCTCAAACTCACAACCCCGAGGTCAAGAGTCACATGCTCCACCAAATAAGCCAGCCCGGAGTCCGTACAGAGCAACGCTCTAAACTCTCCTTTGGGGCCAAGGTCTAGGGCCTCTGAGGACTCCAGCAGCCCTTCAAGGCCTGTGCACAGCAGATGCCAAAGGTCCAGCGATCTGGCCCTTCCTTCTCAGACACAGTGTCAAACACCAGCAATCTCCTACCATGTTACAGTTTATATTTTGAAATAAGGAAACACTTAAATACTCTTAAGGTATTTATTTGTCCAAACGTGATCTGCCAAGATTTCACACTTGCTTCAAATTCCTCAGTCTTCATATTTCCGTAGTGAGGTAGCCCCCTGAGTGTATTCCCCAGCACCCAGTATTATCAGTGACCACCCAGTGAGCTCCATGGCCAGTTTTTTTGATCCCTAGGTGATCTAATGAGATGTTAATACTGTTCTTCTACAAAACTCCTAATTCAAACTCATTGGAAGAGGAGTAAAACTTCTGCAAAGTGCAATTTAAGAAGAAGTATTTTTTTGCTTCCTTAAAGAAACCTTGGGATCTGCTCTAAGAATAATATAAGGGAGCATGTTACGCTTAAGCACACGACCCCAAGTTGGGCTCCCACCCATCCCAAGGAAACAGAGATAACAAAAATAAACCTGGCTCCCTAAGCTCCAAATGTTAGGGGGTCACCCCTCTTAATGGCTGGTAGGCTCACAGAAACCCCAGATGTAGAGAAACACTATGGAGGAGATATTAGGGAGACAGAAGGGGGCACCTTGTTTGTGCTCAGGATGTTCACAAAGAAACACCTTGATGGTTACAAGTCCACCATGTTTGTTCTAAATATAGACATGGAATTTACAAATCCACCCTGATCTTGACATGAGGTTTACCAAGGTCCCTGGTCGGGTCCCTATAGAGGACAGACCGTGAAGGCCCTGGGGGCAGCCCTGTGGGGACCCCCCTCACTCCTGGGGGCTCTCTGTATCTCTGCAGACTACACCTCTATGGCTTTGCTCGCTCTCTGTCGCCAGGAGAGTCATTCTCCTTCCCCGAGACACAGGAACCCAGCCCTCCCGTAGCCCTGGCAAACTGGCAAACCAATTCAGTGCGTCTTGGCTTTCCCACGGCCTCCCTCCGCATCCTCAAAGGCAAGCTCCCACACACTGACCTGCCCGCACCAGGGTTCTTTGCACACCAGGGCCCCGCCGGCACGTGGGGCCAGAGGTTCCTCGGTTTGTTCAGAGCTAGAGCAGCAAGAGAAGGAGCCATGGAAGTTTCTGGGCCTTCCTGGCAGCCGCAGGGTCCTAGTCTTTTCCATCACAGGTTGCATCAGAAAACTTCGTGAACCACTGAACAAATTCAAAATTGTCCCCAAATTTTCCTTTTTACTAATCTACCCGCAGGAATTATTTTGTCAACTCCCATTCTCTTAAAATCTGCTTGCATTATTTTGAAGCCCGGGTGTACTCGTGTTTTAGCTTAGGCTGGAATTTCATGTTCTTCGGGGCAACGGAGCCAGGGAGCGGCCTGGCCGTGCTCGGACACCGCAGCCCGGGGAGCGCGCGGCCTGCGGCAGGACCGGCCCGCCAGTCGGGGCAACTCGGGTGATGGGGGGCTGCGAGGATTACACGGCCCTGCGCTGCTGTCTGGGGCTCTCAGGGGGCCGCACCCAGCTGCCCACGAGGGTCCCGACCGCGCCCACCTGCCCACGCGGGTCTGGCTGGGCCTCTGTCTGGTTCGAACGGCCTGATCCCACCTACCACCCGCGTGAGGACCTCGCACCCACTCCAATGCACCTAAAAGTGAGGGGCTTCAAACACCCTTCCCTAATCGTTGTGGGGCGGCACCTTGACAGCGCTCGGACGCCCTCAGCTGGGCTCGCTGTGGCACCTGCAGCCTGCAGGCCGTGCAGGACTGGCTGGGGGCCCCAGGGCGCACCTATGTCGGTGGGGCCCCTGGCTCCCAGGAGCCCCAAGGGTGAAGAAGACAAGGAGCTAACCGGCCTGGCGTCCCCGGACCCAGCGCTCTGGTGCGCACCTGGGCGGCCGCACTAGCTGCCGGAGAGACTGGGGGGGGGGGGGGGGGGGACAGACCAGTCTATTCTCCTCACCTGCATCAGGCCCCGCCAATTAGCCCAGGCTAACTGGGGTCAAAGGGCAAGAGTGCCCAGGTAATGTCAGCCTCCGGGAGTAGAGAACAGGACGGAGAAAGGTCCTTACCAACACCGCGACCCGGTAAGCGGCATAGAGCTTAGAAACTGTTTACCATTGTGTTAGCGGGTGATTGCAGAGGTGAAAGTGGGCATCTTGACTTGTTCTGGTCTAAATTAACCAGGACTTTGGGCCATATTCCAGACAAAGCAAGGAACTTCAGGCACTTAAGCTCTCTTTGCCCTTCCCAATTTCTGTGCACTGTTCTTGGGCATTTTATTTTATTTTATTTTTTTATTTTTTATTTATTTATGATAGTCATACAGAGAGAGAGAGAGGCAGAGACACAGGCAGAGGGAGAAGCAGGCTCCATGCACCGGGAGCCCGATGTGGGATTCGATCCCGGGTCTCCAGGATCGCGCCCTGGGCCAAGGGCAGGCGCCAAACCGCTGCGCCACCCAGGGATCCCTGTTCTTGGGCATTTTAACTGTGTATTTAAACTCATCGACGCTTTATTATTATCACTGTTTTGATAGAAGCAATATTTATTTGGATTCACCAATATATTTAGCCTTAATTTCTGCCTGTATCTCCTTGCTTCTATACCCTCACTGCTGAAAGAGCAATATTTGGTGTTTTCTTTAGCTCAGTTCTACGTATGGTAAGTTATTTCAAATTTTGTGTATCTGCAAATGCTTTCTTTCATTTTCATGATACTTTTTTTTTCTAGCTTTAAACTTCTAGATTGACAGTTATTTTATTTCAGCCCTTTAAAAACTATAGGGACACCTGTGTGGCTCAGTGGTTGAGCATCTGCCTTGGCTCACGGCCTGATCCCATCTCAGGGTGGAGTCCAGCATGAGGCGCCCTGCAGGGAGCCTGCTTCTCCCTCTGTCATTGTCTCTGCCTCTTTCTCTGTCATGAATAAATAAATAAAATCTTTAAAAAAAAAAGATAAAAAATATAATTTGTCTTCTAGCTTTTATCATTGTTGTTGAAAAATAGACTTAAGTTCTATTGTTGTTCCTTTGAAGGTATAAGTTGTTTTTCTCTAGGGGCATGTTAAAATTTCTTTTGTCTGCTTTTCTGCAATTTTTCTCTGTTGTGTTACTATATAGATACATTGTTTAACATTCTACTTTGGGGGACGCATGGATGCGGGGCTCAGCAGTTGAGCGTCTGCCTTTGGCTCAGGGTGTGATCCTGGAGTCCTGGGATCAAGTCCCCCATCGGGCTCCCTGCACGGAGCCTGCTTCTACCTCTGCCTGTGTCTCTGCCTCTCTCCGTGTGTCTCCCATGAATGAATAAATAAAATCTTCAAAAAAAAAATTCTACTTTGGAGTCATAAGTTTTCTGTAACATATGGCTTATTGTCTTCATCAGTCTTGGAAATTTTCAGCCATTACCTCTTTAAAATTTTGTCACCACATTCTCTTCTCCTTCTGCGACTCTTTAAACATGTCCCACCACATCACAGGTTCTCACCATATTCAAGAGGAAGGGAGCATAGAATGTGTCTATACCAAAATGGGAATCTTGAAGGACATCTTGCAACTCTAGCTGTCACAGTGAGCAATATTCCTGACAACCCTGGCAACATCATTACATTCTATCCCAAAGTTTTAATAAGCTATTCTTATGTTCAATACTAGAGACTTAACACCCGTATTTTTTTCTAGAAGAGAGAAGGATATTCTAATGGTAAAATTCCCTTTTAATGAGAACTACTGCTACTAAGTTAGAGTAAATATAGGGTAAATTAACACACTTCTGTAAGAAATCATATATAGCAACAAATGTAAGAAACTATTTTGAATAACAAGAGGAATGAAGCTTCTTCCATGTCCCTAAATAACACTTTCAGAACTAGATAAAATTTTAAACTATGATTTAGGTTCTGTATATTCAAAATGTGGATAACACCAATCATTATCTTATTTTCCCTGTCTTACATTTGAGCATAGTCAGCGTAGAAAAAAGTATACTAGGGAGAAAGGAAGGGTAGAGGAGACATGGAGGTCTGATGACTTGACAGAAAATTGCATTAGAGTGCTCTTGAAGAAAAAGTAGAAATTATAGGAAGAAATGAAGTAATGGAAATATTTATTGGTTGCCTACAACTAGTCATAGTGGTTTTTTACTGCTGATTTTTGTAATTCATAGAACTGTGACCATAAAGTGGTCAAGCAATATCACTCAGAACTTGTGCAACATCATTAAATATTATTCCTTGTCACCATCCGTTGTAGCAACCATGAATCATCTGTATAAGAATCAAGTTATTTCTCTTTCTCACAAACAAAGTGGACGAAAATCCTTCCTAAAAACTCTCCTCACTAAAACTCCAAGGCAGTGATTATTGTCCCTAGCCTTGTACGTATAAGCCAATTCAATCTATTCATTAATTCCTTTTTTTTTTTTATTTTATTTTTTTTAATTTATTTTTTTATTGGTGTTCAATTTACTATCATACAGAATAACACCCAGTGCCCGTCACCCATTCACTCCCACCCCCCACCCTCCTCCCCTTCTACCACCCCTAGTTCGTTTCCCAGAGTTAGCAGTCTTTACGTTCTGTCTCCCTTTCTGATATTTCCCACACATTTCTTCTCCCTTCCCTTATTTTCCCTTTCACTATTATTTATATTCCCCAAATGAATGAGAATGGATAAAGAAGATGTGGTTTATGTATACAATGGAATATTACTCAGCTATTAGAAATGACAAATACCCACCATTTGCTTCAACGTGGATGGAACTGGAGGGTATTATGCTGAGTGAAGTAAGTCAGTCGGAGAAAATATTCATTAATTCCTGATCAGCAACAAATAAACCCCGGTGCCATTTACAGCCATCTTTCCAAATGTTCTCTCATTTTTGCTTTTGGCTTTGGCCCCCTTCTAGTTCAAGCCATGTTTACCTAACATCAACCAACCTTTGTTTATTGTTCCCTGATTTTGTCTTCCTTTTCCTGTCGGATTGGCATACTCATTGCAGTTTCCCAGACTTGATCTTTGGTTCCTCAAGGCTATTATTTCAGAATTTTTCTCTTTTCATTTCTGGTGGCCACAGACAGACCCTCCCCAATAAACATTCATTTTAACTTTCTGTGGATTGATGTATTGTTTTAGAGAATAATTCTCATTTGTTTTGTTTGGTTGTTCCATGACTATGTTCCATGACTAGGTGTATTTTAGAAACTCTTAAAATTGATATAAAGTAATAAATAGAATTAGGGATTCATTAAATAAATCCATTTTCTTAACTTCTAATTCATTTTTATTATTAAGATAATTTTAAATGAAATAGAATCACAGTGATTATCTGGTACAAATGATGGTCCATCAATTCAAATATATCTACTACATGATATAGATGTTTATATAACTCTATATGTATAAATTTAACTTTCTCTTGCTTTTGTCTTTGTGTTTTTGTCTACCTAACAAAATGTTACACACATTATATCATGCTCATATAGCTCTTGCTTTTCAAGCTATTAAGAATTCCCTTGGCCACTGTCAAGTGGTATAATGATTGACCTTTAATTAGATATTTAATTTGGGGTTCTAATAATAGACATAGATGTAAAATATCAAAATTTGACGATTTATAACATGCAAAATAAGTATGCCATTCTGATTTTATAATAGCCTTTCCTGAGGATAAGGAAGTTCAGAGAAATTTTAATATTCAGTTTTTTGTCTTTAAGATCTGTTTTTACTTCAAATGTGGAAAGCAGCTGTTATCCTTTCCATTTTATTATATAGCATAGAGAATACAGTAAGGGGATCCCTGGGTGGCGCAGCGGTTTGGCGCCTGCCTTTGGCCCAGGGCGTGATCCTGGAGACCCGGGATCGAATCCCACGTCGGGCCCCCCCGTGCATGGAGCCTGCTTCTCCCTCTGCCTATCTCTCTGCCTCTCTCTCTCTCTCTCTGTGTGACTATCATAAATAAAATAAAATAAAAAAATTAAAGAATATGGTTATTGGTTATATGCATGAGTTGAATCTTATATGACAAAGGCATTCAGCATACACCCACATTTTAATTTTTTTGTCTTGCAAATTAAACATCTCATTTCAAGTCACCTTACCCATTTCAGGTCCTGAGTTCTGACTCACAATTACCACTCTGACCTCCTGTACAAATATAAAAAGTTGATTTATAAAACCAATTCATGTATGAATATTACATAACTTATTCAAAAATAATCCAGAACTCTTAGGTTGTCTATGTAACAAATTCATTTCAGAATATAGAACTAGAAAGATATTAATGTATCTCTGGGTTAGTATACAATAACAGTAAGAAGAGAAGGATTATCTAGTTAGATTGTCATTATTTCTTTATAACTGATGACAGAAACTTCACAATGCTTAAACATTTAACTATTTGCTGTCTTTATGTAGTAAGAGAAACATAATTTCTAAGAACTAGTTCCCTCAAATTAAAAAATTACTATAACTTCTAGCATATTTTGATGGAAATATTGAAATTTGAGGGCAAAATTGCCTGGGTTCTTGTCCTAATTCCGTATCTGTGATTTCAAGCAAATCATTTTATGAACTTCACTTCTTTCACATTTGTAAAATTATTTTTCTACTTTACTAATTAACCTCATAAGCTTTGGGAATCAAATGAAATAATGTACATAAAATTGCTTTGTTTATAATAAAATTCTAATAAATTTAGCTATAACTACTGTTAATGTTATAAAAATAATATACCACTTTTTAAGACATGTTAATGAGCCCTAATTCAGTATATTTGTGAAAAACCTCATCAGTAATAACAATTAGTTGCTAATATTATCTGAATATTTAAATTTGGTAAATGATACTAGACACCTTAAGAAGAAAGAAATTGAGCCATAGAAGAATAAGTAGTTTGTCCAAGGAGCACAAGTAATAACATTCAGAACCTACATTTAATTACTGTTTTTGAGGGCAGCCCAGGTAGCTCAGTGGTTTAGCGCCGCCTTCAGCCCTGGGAGTGATCCTGGAGACCTGGGATCGAGTCCAGTGTCAGGCTCCCTGCATGGAGCCTGCTTCTCCCTCTGCCTGTGTCTCTGCCAATCTCTCTCTCTCTGTGTCTCCCAGGAACAAATACATAAAATCTATTAAAAAATAATTACTGTTTTTGAATTTGAATTCTGAGTTTGAAGTGAAAAGCCTTGAGACACCCACTCCCCTGTCTCACTAATTTACTAATCAGATTGGAATAAACATGTCATATGCAAACAACTAAAAGTAAATGTTAAGACCTTGAAATTCAGTTATAAATCAGACATCATCCATATTTCGTGAAAGTCCACATGTGTATAGTCTGTGTATATGAAGAATCATCAACTCTGCAAAATATGCCCATTTAAACAAGGAATCACCATTTTAAAGGGATGGTACGGTTTCCCTGAACATACAATCAAAATGCTTAAATTAGCTTGGGGAAAGGCTACTTCAGGTCAAGAAATCCCAAAACCCTCAAGTTAATTAGCACTTACTTGTTCCACTAAGTGGCACTGACAGGCACAATCTTTGGCTTCAAAACAGAAAAAAAAAAAATTAGTAAAGGAAGAAAATAACCTATCAATATCTACTAGCCGCAATGTCAATAGTTTTCAACCCAACTTCTAAAAGATACATTTATAATAATATAGAATATTTTGATAAGTCTAATGAGCCCTATCTAATATAAAAATGCTCAAACTTTTGCTTTGCTTTTTAGTTTTTTGTTAAATCAATAGTGTGTGCAAAACACGTTTAAATCCTATCCTTTACCAAAATCTAAATCTATGCTTCACATAAATTCAGAATCTCATTTTATCCTTGTATCAAACTCCATTTTGCCATCTCCATTTTTTAGTTGCCATGTATGTATCATCAGGGTAGATTGATTGTGACCAGGTTTATGGATGAATTCTTAGATGATTAAATGCAGGATGTACCTGAGGAAAATCATGAAACAGGATGCGATGGGGTACAAACCATAGGAGAAGGTTATGGTAAAAGTTGGGGAGGACATGTGGAAATTCTAATACCACAAGATTCACAGATGAAATAAAAGGTGTTGCTGAGCAAAATTCATATAAATAAATGACTCCTTCTTTATAAGGAGTCAAAATGTCCTGATGCTTGCATGATAGCAAGCATGTCAAGAAGGATCCCACAGTCCTTTTTGATAAAGCAATATTTTTCTTAATTTTTAGTGAATAGTTTCAGGTTTACCTAAGACTTAACTGAGTTTCCTACCATGTACCAGACATTTTCACATTTAATTACTGAAATCCTCATAATGGCCCTAGAAAACTTCTATTAATAACCTCACTATGCAGAAAAAAATAAATAAATAACCTCACTATGCAGATGAGGAAGTAACATCAGTTGCTTAAAGTGAGGCATTTTAAAAATTGACTGAACCAAGGCACCTGGGTGGCTCAGTCAGTTAAGCATCAAACTGTTGGTTTTGGCTCAGGTCATGATCTCAGGGTCATGGGATCAAGCCCCACATCATGCTCCACAATCAGCATGGAGTCTACTTGAGATTCTCTTCCTCACCCTCTGCCTGCCCGCCAACCCCACTCAAATAAATAATTTTTTTTAAGTGACTGAACCAAGACTACTTACTCAAAATCTGCTATTGCTTTAAGTACCTTCAGCTATGAAGACATTTCCTGTTATTATTGAAATGTCCCTACTAATGTTGATGGAAATTTGGATTTGACAGACCTAACAAACTCAGATGAGTTCTGTAGTTCTTTTACTGTATCTCATCAGCAGGATCACCCTGATAACATCAGTTTTCTAGTACCTCACATACATGTTGCTGGCAAAAATCACAAAATCACATAAAAGCATGCACACAAACTAAATTCTATTATCTTTGTACTAAAATTCCAGGGTCCAGTCTAGTAATCACCTGGCTGTGGATTACCTATCTTGCAGATTATCTGTTACAGGGTTATATGTCTGGCTAGTTTCAATAATATTCTCTTCCCTGGGTGGGTTTAATGTTTAGTGTTAAAGAAACTCATCATAAGGTTAACCTCATTTTTTTTACCAATTGATCTTTCTTATATTGAAGGTAACCTGGAGCAAGTACTATAACAAACACAGAGGTAAACTGACAATGAATCATGTAAGAGACATGAACTAGGGACAAGAACTAAAATAGCATTAATTCATAGAAATTTATGATAGCAAGGAGTCTGAGGTTTATGTATTCTAAAGCAAAAGTCCTCTTCATGACCTTCCTGACAAGGGACCATTATAGGTTTTCTCTTTGAAGGATATCTTTTTTATTCCACAGTAGGATGAAGAAATTTCAAAAAGAATCTATTAAGTGTGCTAGAAAGCTTGACTTCTAAAAGATACGATCCCAGCTCTAAATTCTATGCCACTTCTAGCAGAAATGTGGCAAATATGGCTTTGTGGGTTTCTGTGAACAACTTTTATTGAAGAGGTTAAGCCATTGTACAACCATGACTCTAAATCCTCTCAAAATGAACACATGCTTCTGAATTGATCTTTAGTCAGTCACGTACCTTAGCCTCTTCTACTTAAAAAAAAAATCCATGACCTTCCCAGGGTGCATATCAGCATACAGTAATCTTTCCTTCATATGTGATATTATACATTGTATGAAAAATATATATTTGGAACAGACTTTTAAATGTATGGGAACTGAATAATTCAAATTATTCTCATAAAATTTCTATTCATTTTAGCTTTCAAAATTTATATTTTGTATACATTCAAATATGGATTGGAAGGTAAAATAAAAATTATATAAGAATTGTACTTTTCATATTTTTCTTATTTTATTGTGTAATGAAAATTATAAAGTGCATATACTTTCAGGAGCAATTGCAATCGAAATTTAACCACATCGTTTCCTAGGATGCTGATATGACTGTGTCATATACACTGGTGAACCAACCAATGCAGAGCCTCTTGATTGGCACATGGAAGGCAATGGCTAAGTTACAACATCCTCAGCATGAAAAAGGAATGTTGTCTCTGAGAAGAGCAGAAGTCTGCCTTTCACAGTGGTTCAAATTCAAACTTTCAAGATCTACCGTGTTTTCTAGAGAAAGAGAAAGACCTGTGAATAGAAACTTAAAACACTTTCAGATAAAAATGCTAAAAAAAAAAAAAAAAACCCAAGTGTAAAATAATAGTAGTTTTTCAATAAAATGAAAAAATAAAAAATATTCTGTTTTTCCACATTGTCCTATTAGGTGGACACTTTGAGGACTTTCATTTAGCAGCAACATCTATAGAGTCTGTTGTATCACATGTGAGCTAACAGATTAGTTTCATAAACTCACATGGGTCACTCCTAAAGAATAATCAAAAAAACTGGAGGAAATTCTGTAGAGTGTCACATCAGTAAGATCCTAAAGTAATAGGTGGAGATTAGAAGCAAGAAATGTGAACTACTTATGGCTACAAAAACTCAATCTTTACTAAAGCCCAGTGTGGCCTACGTTACATATAAACATGACCAAAAAAAAAAAAAAAACATGACAAAGAGCAATAGCCCTTGTAACTTTTTCTTCTCCCAAAAGTCACGTCTTTGACTTCCCCAAAGTCAAGTCTTTTCCTGTGAATATTTTTTTCGGTTGGTAAAATTATAAAATGACTTCTGCAAAGTGCTCCGAATTGGTTTTATACATACTGACTTAAT
Source organism: Canis lupus baileyi (assembly GCF_048164855.1). Lineage (NCBI taxonomy): Eukaryota > Metazoa > Chordata > Mammalia > Carnivora > Canidae > Canis > Canis lupus. Next base: position 27,802,125 of record NC_132872.1, on the reverse strand, counting down.
AAATGGTAGCTATTAATATACAACATGAGGAATTTGCATGATATATTAAGAAGTTTAAACAGTGGAATCTTCAGAAAAATCACTATTGCAGGAATGAGGAAGCTGGATAAAGGAAAAGCAAGATAAGCAATAGGAAAGTCAGCCATGAAGGTATTCTACTCAGGTTAAAAAAAAAATAGGGAAATGTGTAGACTTCCTAGGAGATTTTGGAAGGCAAATTCAAGAACCAGTTGGGAAATTGAATCCATAGAACTTGTTGACAGTTATCACACTGAACAACATGTGCCAGGGGCTGTCATGCATAATTTTCTCTCAAATTTCTCAGTCTAGCATGGCAAATATAAATACAGATAGTTATAAATATGTGACATTATGCAAAGAAGTCATGAGATAATATAGCAGACACTGTAAATTCCATGCCTTTATCAGCTCGATTCATCTAAATTCAGCTACAGCTATGGTCCAAAGTATCCAGCAGGCTGATAACCTCATCTGAAATCCTTTGCCTCAAGACTTTCCAGCACTTTGGGAACTTACTCCACCTATCACTGTAGGCTCAAGGTGAAAATGGGGAATTAACACACCAACACCGGAAGAATCCTCAACCAATAAGGGCTGGCATTGGTAGTCCTGTTTTCCATTGAGATCACTGTGAAATGCATCTCATAGAGAGTCTCCGAGTGTCTCCATTGTCATTGCAGCCCTGTTTCCCACTGGTAAAATGATTGACACATTCTTTTCCTTCCTTCATTGTCTGGTAAAATGATTGACACATTCTTTTCCTTCCTTCATTGTCTCACTTTCCCAACTCATTCACTTGTGCTTCCTAAGACGACTTCCCAAATTAATAAGCTGTATTTGCCTCTGTTTCACCATCCTTTTTGCTTTGGTTGAGGGGTGAAAGGATTACAAAAAGACCTAGAATGAGAGGTGGCCTTAGGAATGAGCTTTAGGAACTGTGTCACTTGGTCAGATATCAACAAGGACTACACTGTTGTGGTCAATGGGATGGTGACAACCGCTGGCATGGTGCTAACCTTTGTCATGGTGTAGCTTCTCAAATGACTAAGATCCTCACCATGGTAGATGGGGATGCAGTCAGGTGGGAGCACACTGGCATATACAGATTCTCTAGCCCTTGAGAAACACGAGACGATAAAAAAGATAGTGGAACTTACTGGTATTTCTGGACAAGTCTTAACAAGAAAAACAGGCAATAAGCTAGCCTCCTCTTTGGGAAGATGATCACTGATGGTTATTTGGAAGAAATGAATACATGTTAAGCTGTTAAATGGAACTGACAGAAACAAACATTTCAATAATACAAGCAAGAAGCATCACTGTGTTGGGGGAGGGTTAAAAGCAATTTTTTGCAGGCTAGAGTGAAGGGGCTGATGACAAATCTGGGAAAGGTGTCCAAGGCCAAGTCAAGGAGGATTTAATGTGCCATTTTAAGAAGCTTGGATTTTATTCCATTTGTAATATGGAGTGAGTCTTGAAGGCTTTCACAACTCTACCAAGAAAATGATTTGACTATTTTATTAATTATTTCAAGAATGGAAAAAAAAAGAATAGACTATAACAAATACCATTATAGATGCACAGAAAAGCAGTTAATTTATTATGCTTAATGGATGTTTGAGGACATTAGGGCTTACTTCTTACAGAAACCTTAGAAAAGCTGAAGGGCTTCATAATGGAGCTTACTACCGCTTTAGTTTTAAATATACCACTCTTTACTTAAACTTGGATTCTTTGAAATTAGTATCAAATTGAATGGGACAATGCACTTCTCATTCCCTTATGTTCAAAAACAGGATCAAACTAGACTCCCTGAGACAACATAGAATTCCTAACAAAAATATCTTAAATATGTCATGAAAGATTACTGTGCTGTCTGAAATAATGAGAAAGGAGTTCATCTCTGCTCTTCCTTTAAAATAATCCTGCTTCTAGTCTTCAAAGCAACTCATACCCAAAACATAGTTTCATAAGTTATGTTCAAATTTAATGCTTTAAAATCAAATTTTTGGCTGTGAATTGAAAGTTGGAATTTTGTCCCTTAAATTTATGCAACATATGAGAAATGTGATTTTCTGTTTAATTCTGATTTTCTAAGTGGCTTTACAAATTGGTTAACCAGAAGCTTTGAATAAGGAATAACACGATGACATTGTTAAAAGAATTTTCATTTTAGATATGAATATTGAATATAACTGTGACTAAATTTGCAATCTTTCTAGTGAATCAACAGGTGAACGTATGATCTCTCTGATTCCATACTAGTTATTTAAACATTATGCTAAAATACTATGTTAAATAAATAAGTAGTTATTTATAGAACAATAAAATTTATTTTGCTTATTTATCTTATTTATAACACACTTTTAATTACATTTTTATAAACTAATAATAAAGAAATTATTGGATCCACACCAGAAACAAACTGTATGTAAGATAGTATTATATTCAAAATTTATTTTCCTATGATTGCAGACTAAATTAAAAAAATAAGTAAAACTGAAAAGCTTCAATTATTTCAAGCTCTATTAATCAGAATATGTTAGTTTCGGTGCCAGAAAAATTAACAATCAAATTCTCAATGTCTTAAGTCAATAAAGCTTATTATTTTTTTTCTTTAATCTATACTAAGTGTCCAATTCAAGAGAGCTGGATGATAGGGACAATGCTCTAAGTAGCTACCCGTAAGTCCAGGTTGACTGGGGTTCAACAATATGATTGACATTTTCTACAACTCGGGAAGAGAGAATCTGGGAAACTCCCAACTATTGTTCTATAATCTATCCTAGAAATGACACCTACTAAATTTTTTATAGACCATTGGCCAGAATTGGTCACACGTTCCCACCATGTTGCAAGAAAGCTTAAAATTTTCGTATTCCATGTGCTTGGGAGAAGCACACTCGGATTCCTCGAAATTAATGTTAAATTGAATAGGACAATATACTTTTCATTCCCTCATGTGCAAAAAGAGGGTAAAACTAGATTCTCTGAGATATCTTAACAAAAATATGTTAAATATGTCATAAAGATTACTATACATAAAAGATTACTGAATATCTGGATAGTCATAAGCATTAGTTACATTGAATACACATGGTAAATTACTAAGGACTATAATCCAATTATCAAATTTTAAAGTGGAAACCATAAATACCACATCATCATTACTATAATGAACTCAAACAATTTATTTAAATTATATGCCTTGAATGTGGTCATATAATAAACTGATTTTCTTATTTACTGTGAACAGACTTCTCTCAAAGAGCTTCTCTTGGAACAAGTAGACATTAAGACAACTACCTTGAATTTATGTGACCACTTATTGTCAAGAGGCTGCAAATCACATTTATTCAGATTTGGTGAGTAATGCATGTACTTACATTTTCCTTGGTATTAGCAAAAATATTTTGAATTGAAATATATGTCAAATCATTTTTACTAAATATAGAGAAAATAATGAAATGTTTGAGCTCTCAAAATATATGTAATCTTTATAACTCAGCACCTCTTAGTTCAACTACTAGCCCTCTCCACTTCATCTATCATTTAATATCTGCTATTTTTTATAGTTGACATTTCTTTATTATCTGTTTAAGCAATACAAATGGAGCATGTTGCAAGACCTACATATATGGATATATGCCATAAATTAATTACGCAGTGCAACTTACAACTATGGCTTGATTTTCTAAAGAATTCATTGTCTTTATTCCTGATAGGCCATGAAGAACACACAGAATGACAAATGGATTAAAAAGTAATGCATCCCAATCAGTAGCTACTGTCATTTCTGATTGGTAGGATTAAGGTATTTATTATTCTCGGAGAGGTTTTTCTGTGTTTCACTTTTTATCATTCTTTCCCATTATAATCTTGGTGACCATAACACATAGTATAAAAATAACCCAAATGTAAAGTCATCAGAATTTCTAAGTTTGAAAAAAAAAATTAAAGAAAAACCTATATCTGGAAATCAACTCTGTGTCTAAATGCATTCAACCATTTATTATATCAACTTTGAAAAATTATAATTTTCCACCTCTTGATTCTGTCCCCTTAAAACATATTGATAAATACGCTAGTTGTTCAACAATATCTATTTTTTCATAGAATTTCTTCAGGATGTATGATCTTCCAAAACAAAGACTATATTTCTTTTTTTTTTTCTTTCCTTGGTATTTATGTATGTGGCTGGGTTCTAACAAATGAAAGCTATCATGTGTTTCTGGGTATCTCTGGTTTACCTCCTTTTGACTTCTTCCTCATCCCTATCTTCCTACCCTTCCTTCCCAACCTCAACCACACCACTCCACCATCCCCTACCACAGAACAGTCAGTTGGAAGGAACCTCAGTCTATGGGGACTTTATGGAATAGAATCATCATATAAATTCTTCAGTTATGAAAGAAATAAGCATCTTTCTGCTTTAAGCTACTATTACTTTTAGTTTTCTGTAAATTTCAGCTGCACAGAACCTTAACTTGATATATAATACCTCAAAGAACTATTATGGGAATTGAATAATATCTGTTGTTTGTTTAGCACGCTGCCTTTTATTTGGTAAATGTTTAGTTAAATGTTACCTCTTTTAATAGTTATTTAAAATTATGTGAGTTGAAGCAAAAGAAATCAGAGACACATTTATTGACAAGTCTCTTTCTAAGCCTTGCAACACATGACAGAAAACCAAGCTTTTACTCTCTTACCAAAAAAAAAAAAAAAAGTTTGGTTGGGAGTAAATATTGAAAGAAAACAAAAACTTCTGCAACTTCCCACAATTCAGTTATAAACTAGGTTTTGTATGCATTGAAAGGAATCCCAGGCAATCATTGTTTCACGGATAATTCATATGTAATTTTCAGAATCTAGAACAAACTTTGTAGACCAAGCCCTTGCAATCACTTTGTACAATGAAAGACTTCATCTGATGTATATACATCTTTGATTGATTATAGAACTTGATATTTGAAAATATTTTCTTCTGACCCTGTTTTATACCAATAGTAAACTGTTAATTAGCTGTTGACTTTTAACTTCAAATTCAAGCATTAAAAATTCTCCTTCAAATAAAAGCTATGACAATACACTTAAAGCAAGTTTTTTCTTCTGGGGGCAACTGCGTGGCTCAGTGATTGAAAATCTGCCTTCAGCTCAGGTTATGATCCCTCCTGGGATCCAGTCCTGCGTCGGGCTCCACGCAGGGAACCTGCTTCTCCCTCTGCCTGTGTCTCTGCCTCTCCCTGTATGTCTCCTATGAATAAATAAGTAAAACATTAAAAAAAGTGTTTTTCTTCTGACAGACTGATTTCAAAAGATGAAATTATTCTTCATATATAAGTCATAGATCTGTTTTTAACAGTATATTAACACACAAAGTTCAAGATTGTAAATTTTAAAGACTTGCTGAATTTTTCCCATATAATAGGTTTTTCATGGTCTTGTATGTTTTGAGTCGTTATTGCCAACAGAAGTCAGGGAATGTGGTTTGGACACTGCTTTTTTTTTATATTTAGTGTTATGCTCTATTGATAGTAAGTGCTCAATATTTATTTTATTATAAAACCATCAGGTTCTTTAAAAATAAAGCCCAAACAGCCAAACTTCCTCTTAAAATTCCAGTATTATGATATTTAAGTCAATGAATATATTTATTCCATTAGAAATGAATGTAATTATTCCATTGGAAATGATTTGTCAATAAATTTTTTAGCTTTAATTTTTTAAGATTATATTTATTTATTCATGAGAGACACAGAGAGAGAGAGAGAGAGAGAGAGAGAGGCAGAGACACAGGCAGAGGGAGAAGCAGGCTCCATGCAGGGAGCCCAACGTGGGACTCGATCCTGGGTCTCCAGGATCTCGCCCTGGGTGGAAGGTGGCAGCCAAACCGCTGAGCCACCCAGGGATCCCCAAATTTTTTAAGGTAATGGTCCAAGGCAAACAAAATAGTCAGATTAGGTGGGACATTACTCCTCTTTATCAACTTTTAACTAAATATATTATAACTTGTGTTAATTGATATTTTAGACTACTCTTTAGCTTTTATATTCAAGCTAAAATATCACAGATTATCTTCCAAGCACACACTCCTATTCATTAGGTGATATAAATTTTGTAACAATAAAGATGTAAAATGATAAAAATATTTAAAAATATTTCTGTATTTTGTATTTCTGTATTTTTGATTTCTGTATTTTGACCTAAAATATATTTTTGATTTCTGTATTTTGACCTAAAATATATTAAAACTATTTGAGTTTTTGTGGTGTGTTTCTTTTTCTTCTAAGAAAAAGCAATAAAAAAATGTCTGTGAGACATATACAACCAAGAAAAATACCTTAGAATAAATGAGTTTATTCCAATAAGTTTGGTGATTTTTATGAGCAAATTGAATTAGATATTTGTTAATTCCCTATTCAACAAAATTCTTGAAAATGTTTTTGAATCTTTCAAGGTAGTCTCAGGTCATCTTTAAATACTAATATTTTTTTTAAGTCTTAGAAAATAGCATTTTATAATTTCCATTCAGCATTCTCAGAGACTAAGAAATGGGGAAACTTTTAAAATGACATTAAAATGCATGTTGATTATATGTGATCATAATAAATTAGCAAAATATATCCAGATATATTTTTTCCATTGTATAAGAAGTTGTTATATTAAAATTCAACCAAATTAAAATCTATCACTTCTCTCATTTTGTTACCTTATACCCTAATCTTCCCATTTTAAGAGGGTTGAAAAAAGCAATGAAAGGGGCTATTTCGATTTTTGGTCAGATTCCACACAGTCTCATATCAGAGTAAAATAAGGTTCGGCCCGTTTACCCAACAACATCAAACTTCTTTCTTCCAAAATTTTGAGGTCTTTGAGAATAAAAGATCAATCTTGCACTATATGACTTTCTGATCTTTCTTGTTAGAATTAAAAAAAAAAAAAGAAAAGAAAAAGGGATTACATTTCCAACTGCATGTGTAATAATGTATTCAAAATAGTAATGGGAGAAGAATGGTGAGATATATAAAAACTAAAAGGGCACAGATAATAAAATATAGGTAACAAGAACATTCCTCCAAACCAAACAATAAAAGGTATTGTTAGTGATATATTTTAATTTCAGGGACATAATACACTTCTCCATTATAAGATTATTTTAAAACTGAATATTTCAAGTCATTAAAAATAAAGGGGAAGAAGAAAGTCTCATTTATTGGATCTGATTTTGTGCAATGTATATATTATCCCTTTTATTCTTCTACAATAATGCTCTATATGGAGAAAATGGCCAAGATCTTTCTAATTCTAAAGTTCAGGATCACAAGCACAATTCTCTGATGTCTTAAACATGCTCAGGTGTTTGTACAACGCTTCAGAGAATTTCATTGTGCCAAAAATAATCCTCTAGACTAGAAATAGAACATTACTATTACACCTAATTTTAGAAAGATGAAACACCCCCAGGGGTACCAAATGGCTCTTTTTTTTAGTTCATCTAGGTCAATAGTCCAGGATTTCTGTTTGTTCACTTCTAAAAACGTTTTAATTATTTTAAGTTGCATACCACGGTAGGATTTTTGCTCTGTGACTTCTTATTAGGCGTGCACACTGTGACAGAAAATTATATACAATTTAAATGACCATTTTAGATACTTTCTTCCTTCAAAAAAGACTTAAAAAAAATGTCTGTCTTAGAAAATAACATGAACAAAATTGGCAAATATAAAATATATAGAAACAATTATTAATGGCATTACTAGTCCATCTAAATCAAATTGTTATTGATATCTTACTGCATTCTCCCCATTTTTTCCATTCCTAGTTTACTCCTAATCATATTATGGTGATTTGTTAGCATTTTCTTATTTTTTAAATGTTTGTATTGATGTATAGTTGAAACAGTGTTATATTAGAGTCAGGTTTACAACATAGTGATTCAACAACTATATACGTTATGCTGTGCGCACCACAAGTGTAGCTACCATCTGTCGCCATACAACTCTATCACAGTACCACTGACTATATTCCCTGTGCTGTAACTTTTATTCCCATGACTTATTCATTCCATAATTGGAAACCTGTCTTTTTCCAGGACTTTTTTTTTAACCATTTAAACCACATTCTTTTCTGCTCTGTGAGATTTTTCTCTTTGATAATTTGTTGAAAAGAAAACAAGTATTCATCTACATACCTTATTTTGATATGTCTTCAAATAAAAATGTCGGTAAATATGTTTTTCGTACAGGGTATTATTTTTATTAGCCTCCAACGCATGAGACAATGTTACGCATATTTATAATCCTATTATTAATAAATGATGAATAATACTCAAATGTTGCTTCAAATAAAGTTTTCCTTGACTTATTATATTCCAAAAATAATACTAAACTTCATTTCTTACAGATATTGTTACAAATATCATAGAATAATACAAGTCACTTGTTACACAGGAGACTTTTTATTATTCTCTAATAAAAACTTTAAAAGCTGAACTTTGAAGTGTAAATCCTTCAGAGTAATTCTTGATTCTTTTCCACATCTATTTGAACTTTTTTATCTCAACTTTCTCTGTTTGTTTTATTTGATGTGTTGTCTTTAATAGACTCTCAATGTGTGATGAGAACTTCATTCTCTGTGTAAACTGGAAAGAAAAATGCTTCTCTAGGTAATAAAAGAGATCCACTGGTAAGCTGTGCTTTCTGTGACCATGGTTGTGGCTGTGACTTACCAGCAGACTCACTGCCTAGTCTGACTGATATATCATCCCCTGACTATTAGGTCACAGTAGAGGGAGAAAGTATAAAACCAGCCTGCTTTCTTAAATGGCTTATGTTAGCTCTGTTTTTTTTGTTTTGTTTTGTTTTGTTTTTAATCTATTCTCCTGCTGCCCTTTAACTATGGAAATTAAAAGTCAGTCTTTAAAATTAGAGTCAGTTTATTTAAGTAAAAATATAAAATGAACCCTTCAGCATTTAGAATCAATTGTTATGCGACCCCTTCAATTTTGTCTGTGGGTGTATTCATTTTTAAGCAGGTCTTTCTCTTTTTGCCTTCCATGGCTTTCTTTCTGGATAATGGAGAGAAAGTCCCCACAGTCTTCCTCAGCTCACAGAGACAAGATTTCCTTATTATATTTCTTTTATTGTTTTTTTGTACAAATAACATTTTTCTAACTTTTTCATATGCTACTTCTTTATATTAAATGAGCTCGGGATCCCTGGGTGGCGCAGCGGTTTGGCGCCTGCCTTTGGCCCAGGGCGCGATCCTGGAGGCCCGGGATCGAATCCCACGTTGGGCTCCCGGTGCATGGAGCCTGCTTCTCCCTCTGCCTGTGTCTCTGCCTCTCTCTCTCTCTCTCTCTGTGTGACTATCATGAATAAATAAATAAAATCTTTAAAAAAAAATAAATAAATAAATAAATGAGCTCAACAATTACAAAAAATTTAAGAATTTAACATTTCCTGCAAAACTACCTTATTAAGATATTCACAACTAACGTTCCAGAATAAACCTTTCATATATTTTAATGTATGTGCATATATATATTTGTGTGTAAATATTCCAATCTGAAGCTACTCTATTTATAATCTTACAATAATGTGTATGTACACTTATATTTATTTTTGTCATTTTTAACTCTACAAAAATGGAAAATTTTTTTGCACCTTGGCATTATGAAGGCATAATAATTACCCACTCTTACATTTACTGCCTTTTCCTAAGTAATCTGTAAGTTTTTGTTATAAGGTACAGATGTTATCCCTGTATTTACTTCAAAATGCTCTATTTTATCATGTTTCTGAATTATTTTATATTGTACATTTCCAAATAATTTTAATTGTCATCACATTTATCTTGCACAGTTACATGTATTAGCTAAAATTACCTATCACTGCTAAAATTTTAAGATGTTTATTTTATACTTACTCATTTAATTAAATTTAACAACTGAAACTATTTAACTGAAATTTCATTTTATTTGTGTTTTTTTAATAGACATGAATATTTTCCTTCCTCATAAATAACCAATTATTACAGCCCCATCTATTAGGCAAACTCACATTTTCTCTGCTCATTTGAAATACATAGTCATATATGAAATCCTCATATATAACCAAAGTCAACACTTTTCTATATTTTTAATTTATTTTCTCTTCATAATGCAGTATCTTTATGGTTTTTTTTAATTATTTATCTATTCTGTGTCTAGAGACACAGAGAGAGAGAGAGAGGCAGAGACACAGGCAGAGGGAGAAGCAGGCTCCACACAGGGAGCCTGATGCAGGACTCGATCCCGGGTCTCCAGGATCACACCCTAGGCCGAAGGTGGTGCTAAACCACTGAGCCACTTGGGCTGCTCTATCTTTATGTTTTAATGTGGGTAGATATACTGCAAAAAATAATACCTGGTAAGCTCCCATTATTCAACTTTTCCATCAAATTATTATATATTATCATATATTTCTCCTTCCATATAAATATTCAACATTTATCCAATTCAATATTTTGTCCAAATGTAAAAGACATTATTGCCATTATGTATGAAACAGAATTAAATTGATAAAATAATAATTTGAGAAATATTCACATAAGCTTTTCTAAGGATATTTATACACATTATTTATTTGGAATTTCTAGATAGAATCTAAATGTCCACTATTACTATAAGTGAAGTTCTTAGAATGTGTACTTCAAATTCTATTGCACATCTTCACATTGGGACAGCTTCTGAAAACCTCCACAGTCATGGGTCAGCTCAACTATGATCAATGGGAATCACTAGGTTTCAAATGTTAAATGTTAGGAATTTTCTGAAGATGTAAGAAACTGTTCCCCAAAAAACTACTGGTCTAAAATTAAAATCATCCCTTATGCTCATGTATAGACAGGTGAGCATGTAAAGAGAGTACTCTAAATGTTTGCAAGTTATTAGATAAGCATTTCACTGGTAACTCAACTTAGAATTTCCATGAGAAAGGGGTTCTTGTCTTAAACATATTATGGGGGTTAAACTAAAGTTATTTTAATAGGCAGGCTAACAACTGGTTAAAGAGATCTCATTCAGGATTTTTGGCTATAACACTAATATTTTACTTAAATATTTGTTAGATCACTGGTGCAAACTCAGATTGATTGAATGAAAACTATATTTCCTTCAACTCTCTGTATGTCTGTCTTAAAGAATTCAATCATTATCCATTAAGATTTTTTTGACCCTTTGAAAATCTAACTTCATAGCCAAATATACCCTTGATATTCTATGCCTATTACCTAATGTTATCTGCAAGGTTTTAATACAAATTTTCATTTCCTCCTAAGACAACAGTGAAAATTTTAAAAACTGACAAGTCTTGTGAAGAGTCTCCATTCCAGTCATATCCGTGTTTTTCTTCATCTTATCACCCACATTGTGTGAACTGTTTTTGTGTCCCAGAAAATATTTAATTAAATTTAAATTAAATTGCATGTAGTTCCTTCATATGAACAGAGTAGATTTCTGGATTAGTGAATGTTTCATTTCACTATAGTTAAGTTTATATAAATATGGGAATTTGAGAGATACAAAATTTAAAGTCATTTTATCTACAAAAATCAAAAACAGTCCATTTGTAAAAGATTTATCTCTGGAGCTAGACCGGGTTCTCATAAATGCTTCTCTAGTTACAAGTGATTGGGCCTTGGACAAATTAGTTCTATTTTGGGCCTTCAATTTTCTTATACTGAAGATTAAATGAGTTAACACAGGTAATTGCTTATAAGAGTGTCTGTATGTGAGTTATCATTATTGTTTTTACATGACTCAACAATTTTGCATCATTAATAAGAATTGCACTTAGAAACACATGTAGACACAGGTGCAATGATTTACATCTATCCAATCAAGAAGCAGTCATGTCCTATTATAAAACCAAGGTTTGTTATTTTCTTATCCAATTCAGTTTCACACACTGCTACAGTCAAGTTCTATTTGTGCATAAGACATATTTAAAATAAAAAAGGAAAAAAATCTAGCTCTTGAGAATGTCATGTTGAGGGAATGGCTATAAATCTGGGCATCTAAAGTTTTTATCTTTTTGGGGGGAAGAGGGACGGTACATATTTTACTCAACCATCACTAATTCAGTCCTTACTATGTTTCAGGCTCTATTCTATGCTCTGAGAAGAACTAATAAAGAAGGTTCAGTCCCATTTATAAAATAAGAGTTTAGGGCAGCCCGGGTGGCTCAGCAGTTGAGCGTCTGCCTTCAGCCCAGGGCGTGATCGTGGAGTTTCGGGATCGAGTCCCACGACAGCTCCTTGCATGGAGCTTGCTTCTCCCTCTGCCTGTGTCTCTGCCTCTGTCTCACATGAATAAATAAATAAAATCTTTAGAAAAATGTTTAATTTAAAGAACCGCCAAGGATCACTCTTCCACCTCCCAAATTAGAATCATTTATGTGTTCCAAGTAAGAGGTTTGAACTTAAAGTATGGCTATATGGGGAAATTAATCCCATTACTAAATTAATCTTATTACAAATTAACCTATTTCTAAAAACAATTTAGTGACATATATGTATGCCTCTATGTTATGGATATATACACACATACATAGTAACATGTAATTATATATAAATGTATATCTTTTCCCCTGTAAAGCAATTTCCACAATCCAAGACAGCATTCCCTAAGTATTATAAGTGCATATTAATTGACAAAACTCTATGGGTTTGAATGTTGGCTCCATAAGTTAATAGATGTGACTTTGGCCAATTTCTTTAATTTCTTGTGCCTCCAGTTACTACATATAAAGCCCTTGAAACATTACCTAGAGTATAAGTACTCTATAAGTGTTAGCTAACTTATTTTCATTACATGTAAATAAATTTGATCAATCTATTAATTCTCACCCTGTCCCGACAAAGGTGGCAACAGGTCAACCCAAATATATCCTCCAGTATTCCTGATCTAAGCAAAACTGATCCAGCAGCTGGGTGGCTCAGCGGTTTGGTGCTTGCCTTTGGCCCTGGGGCGTGATCTGGGGTCCCAGGATGGAGTCCCACATCGGGCTCCCTGCATGGAGACTGCTTCTCTCTCTGTCTCTCTCTCGGTGTGTCTCTCAAGAATAAATAAATAAAATCTTTAAAAAAATAAAAAATAAAACTGACCAGGAAGGATCATTTCATACCCTAAATTCTCACTGCTCTAGATCTCCTAGCCTCTAGCTTAAAAGATTAATAGAAAGGTCTCCATGCTTGAAATAAAACTTTTCTTTTCCTGGGAAGAATCAAGATTGAGTCCACATATTCAGATAAGATCTTGCCTACCCATATCTCCCATATTTATCTGTAGGAGTCTAGTCACATTCCTTTCCCTCACTAATTTCTACTCAGTTGTCTTATCACTAGTGATACAGGTATCCACATAAATGATTCTTCCAACATTAGTACAGACAATTCTGTTGTCTGCTTCTCAAAAGAACAATCTTTCTTCATTTTACATACCTCAAAATGAGTGCTAAAATGACAATCTTAATTTGAGTCTCACAGAAATTGATGTCTTTACCGTGTAGAATAAATGTTTCACTAATATGCTCTTAAGCTCTCTCATCCTAGTGTATTTTTCCTTCCATTTTGATTAGCCATTCTCTTCTATGGTTATACACTGTATTTCATGATTACCACTAAATGCAACATCCCCATAAGCTCAATTACAACTATCTCATATTCTAACCATTATCACCTATCTGCCCAACTCACTCTTTCTGGTACCTAACTCCAACACAACTTTCACCCCTCTGCTAAAGCCTATTAATCCTCTCAACTTTTCTCTTTTACTTTCCTTTATATCTTCCCTTCTTCTTTTCTAGTTTACATTTCATGAGAACATTTAAAAGCATTGTCTTGTATGCCCATTTAAGTTTGTCATTTCTTGGACAAGTTTGTCATAATCATAGAACAAAATTCCATCCTGATTTAACTCATTCTCCTCTGGTTCTTAACCTGTACCCACACAGCTAAAAATAACTGGAAAAAAACAATCACCTTGATGCATGATTAGATCCATGACATTAGCCTCAAATGAATCCTCAAAGCTGCTTGTCAACTGAATGACATTTGTCTAATCCAACCACCCTCTTCGTACCTTAGACCGTTACTCATTACTTTACATATTCTTTTCAAACATCAGTCATCCCCTCTTATCCTCAATCTAAACTTCTTAATGCCTGAGAAAATCAGAACAATAGGAAAATATAAGGTTCCACTTCCATATCCCTAGTATCTTCTAACACTTGCATCCATGTTTCCGAATTCTGTCACTCAAATGGAAAGTTCACTGGTACCTAAAGCCAACATACTCCCTTTTCCTTTTCCCTCCCTCTTTCACAATGAAACACAACATCCTGGGAACACTATCATCTCTACTATATAATCACATTTCTCGTAGGTGTATCAACACGGTGTTACTTTTCTCATGTTAAAAAAAAAATCTATCTCTGGAACTCATCTCTCAGTGACTCACCATCTCTCTCTAGCCTTTTATGTGAACACTACTTAAATGAGTGCTCTATACCTTTGCTATACAAAGACTGGTCCTTGGACCAACACCATTAACATCTGTAAAATTGTTAGAAGTGCAGAATTTTGGACTCCACCTCAGGCCAGCTAAATCAGGATCTATATTTTAACAAGATTCCCAGGTGGTTTATAGGTACTTTAAAGTTTAAGAAGCACTGGTTTATACTCCTTTCCTATTTTACTTTTTCCATTCTCAAGTCCTTCCCAATCAAGATTTTGCCCTTAGAGCTCCACTGAAATTGCTCTTATCAATGTCACTGATGACCTCCTTATTGCTAAATCCAATGGCCATTTTCAACCATTATCTTATTTGAAATACCAAAAGTATTTGAGAAAACATATCACTCTTTCCACCTGGAAATATTTTCTTCACTTGGCTTCTCTGACAAAGCTTTCTTATTGGTATTTTCCTTTGTTAAGTCTTCCTCTTCTCTCTAACCTCTTAAAGAACTCAGACCCTAGAATTTTTCTCTTCTCATACTCCCTGTATTACAGATCTCATCAATTTAAATATACCTATAATTTGATAGCATACCTTCCCTCATGGTCTGGACCCACATATACAACTGCCTACTCCACTATTTCATTTAGATGTCTAATAGATAACAGATGTCATAGATGTCTAACATCTAATAGAAGTCTCTAAATTAATGTTTAAATTATAGTTATTATATTCCTCCATAAAACTGCCCTCTCCACAATCTTCCCATTTTCACTTAATAACAACTTCATCTTCTAATTATTCAAGACAAACATCCTTGAATCAACCTTGACTTGTTTCTTGCTCCTATAGTCTGCACACCATCCATAGGACTATTATATTCTCAACTCTGAAAATATACCCAAAATTCAATTGCTCAAATCACTTCCACTGTATTCATCTTAATTAAACCACCATCATGCCTTGATTGCATTATAGCAATAACATATTTGTTCTTCCTCTTTCCAACCTCCCCCCACCTTATAATTTATTCTCAACAAGCTTCCAAAGTCCCTCTCAAAATGAAATTTGCAAAAATACTCATGTGCTTAAAACTCCCAAAGAGATCCAATTTTATTCATGATAAAAGCCAATGTTCTTTATGATTTCCAGAGCACTTCAGGATCTGGCCCTTCTTGTTTTTCTGATTTTGTTTCTTACAATTCATCATCTTGCTCACTACCCTTTTGTCATACTGGTCTCCTGTATGCTATTGGAACAGGTCAGTTAACCTTCCACTTATAGATAGGCCTTTGCATTTCCTGGCCATACGCCTAGAATTCTCTTTCTTTATCTATAAGCCTGACTTGCTCTCTCAACCTACTTCAAGTCCCAAATGTCACCTTTCCAACAAAACAGAGCTGATCATCTATTTTAAAATATCCCACTCAGGCCTATTCTCTTTTACTCAATTTTAAAATTTTTCATTATAATTTACAATGTATTACTATATCATATAATAAGTAGTTTTTAAATTATTGCCTTTTTCTTTCATATGGGATATATTTTTTTAACTTTTGTTCCACTTCTATATTATTTAAATCTGAAAAATAATAATGCTCAAATTATTTGTTGGGTGAATTAATAATATTCACTATTTGTTAATAATGTATCCATTGTAAATATATATGAGTAAATGAAAAATGTATGTATTTTATCATATTACCTTGAAAACATATTTAGTAGGAAGAAATATGGTATCTAAGTAATAATGCTGCTGTATAAATACATTTATCTTCAGAAAGCCTGGTAAATAAATATCTCGATGATAAAATCTCTCCATAAGATGACTTCCATTTTATTAGAGCCCTGATCACAAATCATGAATTTGAAGTACATTTCAGTAGCTCAGGTATATTTATTTTAAGACCAATATTTATCAATTTTGCCATTATAAGAGAAAGTCAGCTTCTCCAAGATAAAGACTGACAAAAACAGATTTCACAGTCCTTGTGAGTTGTTTTAACAATTAGAATCTATGGGTATTCGTTGACTTAGGTCAGACTTTCCCTTAAATATAATTTTACATGTAATTTTATAATATTTGCAAATTGAACCAAGGAAGTTCCTGTGTCTATCTGCAAACAGTCCAACAGTAATTACCTAGGAGCCCCTCTCTCTTGCCATCTGAGGTTCTATGTGCTATAAGTTAATCTTTACTTCTCATATATCTATTGATTACTCTCCACCAGCTCAAATATCTACAGTTCCTCTTACATTTAATTTTGTAAAAAAAAGGAAAACAGTTTTATTTAACCAAATTTTCTCTCAGTACTTTATACTCCCCAAACTACTTGCTAAATTGTTTACATTCTTTATCCTTTTTCTTCATAGCTCAAAATAATTGTTCAACCTACCACAATCTGCCTTCCATCACTATGTTTCCATCATTATGCTTCCATCATAGATAGATTGATTGATTGATTGATATGTTAACCTAATAATTAGTGTCACCAATTAGCTCTACTAAATCTGCACAAAATATTTTTTGGTTATGTTGTGTAACCATTCAGTGGCAATCAACACTGTTGACCATTCACTACAAATGCATTCTTTTTTCTGGTTTTAATAGGCTCCATCATTTTATCCTTTTCTCCCTTGACAGTCTGGCTTCTCCATTCCCTTTACCATTCTGCTCCCTTTATGCTTTCCCCAAATGCCATTTTTCCCTTGAGGATTAGTCTTTGGAAATTCGCTTTTCTTATGGACCATTTTACTCTCTTGGTTACTCTACATACACTAATGTCAAACAAGACTATTTCTCTTTTAGACCCAATATGAAGTCTAGCTGTATATTCAGTCTTATTATTACCACTGAAATGGAATGGTTCAAAAGTATCATTTTTCAAAAAATAAAGTATCATTTTTCAACTGTACTAAAATTAAATTAATTCAATCCCTCACTCTACCTGCAACACCTGAATCCCTTCCAGTGTTTCTGACATTTTTATTTTTTGTTTTATTTTTAAGATTTTATTTATTTATTTAGAGAGAGAGAGAACACATGAGTGGTGCAGGAAGGGGCAGAGGGAGAGGGAGAAGTAGACTCCCCACTGAGCAGAGAACCTGATGCAGGGCTTGATCACAGGATCCTGGGATCATTACCTAAGCCCAAGGTAGACACAACCAACTAAGCCGCCCAGGTGCCTTTTCCTACATTTTTATATATCCAATTGCCCAACCCAGAAACCTGATTCATCTCAGCTAAAACAGCCCTGTTTCAGATAATTACGGACCACTGCAACAATTCTATAACAGTTTTCCCTTGGTCCCCTTTGGATCCATTGTACACAGTGTAAGAAGAAGAATCTTAAAAGCGTTAATATATCTCTATCCTATTTAACATTTTCCAAGTCTGTATTATAAAATCAAAACTTATTGGTAAAATACAAAATTCTACACTATCTTCCAAATGTCTGTCATTAAAACCCTCATTTTCTATCCCTCAAGTTCTTGCACTGTGTTCCAAATGTGACTAATTCCTCACCAGTCTTTAAACTGGGTATTGCAGACATGTGTACCTTCACATATATAATGTTCTCTGCCTGGAATGACCCCATCTCTTTGTCCAGCTTTCTCAATTTATATGAACTTTTTAAGATCTTGCCTTATCTCTGACTAGGTTAGGAGCTTCTGCTGTGTGTATATGTACATAATATATATCATTAATCATAAAATGATCTTCTTTGATCACATTTATTTTAAAATGTGCTAATTTCCAAATATTTGAGAATTTTGAGTTATTTTTATATTATTGATTTCTCATTTAATCCCAGTATTGTCTGACAATATACTTTGCATGATTTCTATACCTTTAAATGTTGTCAGATATATTTTATGGCCCAGAATGTGGTCTATCCTGGTGAATGTTTTTTATGAGTTAAGAAGAACCTATTTGATGAAATATTCATAAATATCAATTATGGAGATATTGAAGTCTCCAACTATGAATAATAAGTTTATCTATACCTCTTTGTAGTTCTATCAGTTTTTTTTTCACATACTTTAATATTCTGTTCTTAGATGGGCACAAATTGAGGATTGTTCTGTCTCCTTAGAGAATTAACCTCTTTTTTTGTTATATAATAATGCCCTGCCTTATCCCTAATAATTTTTCTTGTTCTTAAGTTTGCTTTGTCTGAAATCAATGAGTCACATTTTTTTAAATTAGTGTTAGCAGAGTATATCTTTCTCTATTCCTTCTATCTATATGGATATTTTAAGTGAGATTCATTACAGGCAACATATAGTTAAGTACTCTTGTTAAGCCAGTCTGAAAATCTGTATTTTAATTGGTGTATTGAGGCTGTTTGCTCTTAAAGGGATGAGTGGTAGAGTTGGAGTAATTTCTACTATGTATTTCCTACTCTCTGCATTTATTCTTTCTTTTTTCTTTCATTTTTCTTCCCTTTCTGATTTGCCAAAACATTTTATATGATTACATTTTATCTCTCAGCATATTAATTATTATTTTTAATATGTTTAATGGTAGGCCAAAAGTTTCCAATACATATACTTAAATACTATAAGTTTACCTTAATAACACTAGACCACTTCGAATGTAGCACAGATACTTTATAACGGAGTATTAGCCCTTATAACACTATAATCATTCAATTCACTTATGCATATGCCAACATAACTGAATACAGTTACAATTATTACTTTAAACAAACTATTATCTCAGATCCATTAGGAATAGAAAAAATGAAATATTTTACTTTAACTTAATTTTTTCTTCTCAAACACATTCAGATCTAGATTCCTTTTCTTCAAAGAATTTATTTTAACCTCTCTTGCAGGGCTGGTCTGCTGGTGATGACCTCCCTCAGGTTCTGTCTAAGGGAGTCTATTTCTTCCTCATTTTTGAAGGGTCATTTTAGTGAACAGAATTCTAGATTGGCGATTTTTTTTCCTGTCAGCACCACATATTTCATTCTAGTCTTCTTGTTTGCATGATTTCTTACAAGAAGTCTACTGTAATTTATATCTATCTGTAAGTCATTTCTCCCAATTTTTTTCACATTTTCTCTGGGTCTTTGGTTTTCTGAAGTTTGACGATGACATATTTAAGTGTAGCTTTTTGTTTCAAGTTTTTTGTTTTTAGTTTGTTGGTGGTGGTGGTTTGGTATTCATCATGTTTGGTGTTTTATGAGCTTCCTGGATCTGTAGTTCGTGTCTGTCATTTATTTTGGAAAGTTCTTGGCCATTATTACTTCAAATATCTTCTCTGCTCCATCCCTTCTTTCTTTTCTTATGTTATTTCAACTACATATGTATTATACTCTTTGAAATAGTGCCACAGTTCTTGGATGTTCTGTTTTATTCTTCACTTTTTTCTGTACATACCCCTGTCTTGGAAGTTTCTACTAATTGATCTTCAAGCTTCTTTCCTTTTCTTTGTCTGGTTTACTGATGAGCCCTTCAAAGGCATTCTTCATTTCTGTCACAGTGTTTTTAATTTCTAGCATCTCCTTTGCATCATTTATTTTCTACTTGTCCAGCTTTCTACTGTTGTAAGGATGGGTGTGACAACTTCCAAGTTCTTTACATGGTGAAGCAGCAACCATAAGTATCCTTATCAGTTATTACTGCCTCCTTTTTCTTCTGAACTCTACATGTTGAAGAACAGTAATGCTATCTTTCTTCTTTACTCAGTGAGCAGTTCATGCCTTGGAACATGCTAAAGAAACTCAATAGCTGGGGTGCCTGGGCAGTTCAATCAGTTAAGTGGCTACCTTCGGCTTGGGTCATGATCTCTGATTCCCTACTCAACAGAGAGTCTGTTTCTGCCTCTTCATCCACCCCTCCCCTGCTTCTGTGCTCTTTCTCTCAAATAAATAAATAAAATCTTAAAAAAAAAAAAACCTCAATAGCTATTTGTTGACTATATTTGTAGAATGCATTAATAAATGAAAACTGAACATTTCAAAAAGACATGTTACTTTCATAAAGATAAAGAATTTGGGGGCACCTGGGTGACTCAGTCAATTAAGCATCTGCCTTTGGCTGAGGTCACCATCCCAGGGTCCTGGGATCAAGCCGTATGTCAGGCTTCCTGCTTAGCATAGAGTCTCCTTCTTCCTCCCCTTCTGCTGCTCCCCCTGCTTGTGCTCTCTTAAATAAATAAATAAAATCTTTAAACAACAATAAAATAAATTTTTAAAGCAAAAATTTCTATTTGAATTCCACTTTTTAAAAAATTATTTATTTATTTATCCTTGACAGACAGAGAGAGGCAGAGACACAGGAGAAGGGAGAAGCATGCTCCATGCAGGGAGCTCAACGTGGGACTCCATCCGGGCCTCCAAGATCTCACCCTGGGCTGAAGGCAGAGCTAAACCGCTGAGCCACCAGGGCTGCCTGAATTCCACTTTTTAAAATAATTAAATAAGAATCTCAATGATGTTAAAACCATTCATAGTTTTGTGAAAAAATTCTTTTAAGTCAAGGCTTATTATTTTAACTAACTACCTTTAGCTAATATAGCACTTTAAATGCTATTTCTAAAAATGTTTGTGTTTTTATTAATAATTGTTAAAATCTATAGGAAATATATGAATTACTGGGAAAAATATTTTTTATTTTAATAAAATAAAAATTGTCTTTTTAAAGACAATTTAAAGAAAATAAAGACAAATAAAAATTGTCTTTTTAAAAAATTGTCTTTTTTAAGCTGGATTTAATTTTTCATGATAGAGTAAAGCCAATTGGTCATAGACTGCCCATTCTTCATCTTATTTTGAACTATTTGTATAAAGTAATACAATGTTCTTCTTTTAGACCACACTCTCAGTATTAAAATGGAGTAAATTTTATACCTCTTAGAAACTAAGTTTTTATGGGTTTATAGTTGTCTTTCTAGATCTTCCTTTCTCTTGCCCAAACTTGAATTGTCTAGTGTGTTATTGAGGGAAGTGATTGCTTAGCTATAATATTGTATAGAAAACTCTTAAATGCATTGGGAAGAGTATTGGTGTTGTGCTTTTAAACCTGTTTTAAAAACTTGGCTCTGCATTTGGCTAATTGAGTAGCCTTAAACAAATTGTTATTAAACCTGTAAATGTCGTTTGCTTGACCTGTTAAAAGGAACAGCATTACTTGCTTTATGTTTTGTTTGTGAGTGGAGTATCTGGTGCATAGGAAATGCTTAATAAAATATAGCATACATCCTTTCTTCCTCTTTGATGGAAACACATGAAATTTATTTACATCTGAGCTATTTGTGTTTGGGAGAGATGGTTTTCAACTCTCTAGGAGGAGGAAAACTGCCTACTCTATCCTGGCTTCAAAGAAAGTTGGCTGAAATTCTGTAAATTTATTCTCATCTGGTATACAGTCCATAAATTCAATTTTATTAAATAATTAATTTGTATTATTAGGTATTAGCTCAAAAGATAAAACAACAGAATCATACAAAAGCTTAATGATTAAACAAAATTCTAATTTACTATAAGAAACCTAAATATTATGCCAGAACTATTGAAAAGTATATACTGATGGGAGGCAAAATCAATTATTGAGCTAACACTCAATAAAAATTGATAGATTATGTCTTTCTGTTTCCATTTTAAGTATGAATTTGAAACTAACTTTCTAGGTGTTTTGGCACTTTGGATAGAGCTTAGGTAAACTTCTTATGCTTCTTTTTTTTTTTTTTTTTTACTCTAGGTAACTAGCGACCCTTTAAAACTTATTTCATTTTTCAAATAGTATTCTGTAAAGTCAAAAAGGTCTCATCTTTAAATTCATTATAGTACTGAGGAAATATCAAAGTTACATTTCAAATCATCACTATAAAGTCAGGTAAATGTCCAAATGAGAAATTTATTATATATTATTTAAAATAGTTTTACAATCAATAGAAATCTAATCTCCAAAGCCCCAAATAAACCATAAGCACACTATAAATTCATTTGATTGTGCACACTAAAGTATTAATTTAAGAAATTTACTGCTGTGAACCATGCTGGTAATAATAACTTAGGTAATGAACATTGGATCTTTTTTGTAGAAAAGTTTTTTTTTTAGAACTCAAATTCATTATACATTAATGTAAGATTATATATTAGGCATTGTTTTCCTGTATATATTTCAAATGTGTTGTTTTCTTCCTTTGCCCTGTATTTATCTATCATTCTTCTCATTTTCTGATTCCATCCCATTGGCAATCTCATAATTATCCCTAAAACTAACCTCCTCTCTCCAGCTCCACTGTTTCTGCCTTAATTCAACCTTACATTGATTCCTCCTAAGAACAATTTTAATGTCATACTAATTAACGTATTCCTCTCATATTTTTCTAGTAATTCTTTCACATAATATTAGAGTCATCATTATGAAATCCCAAACCTCCATCCCTTATTTCAAATTAATTTTTGGCTGCTTTTCAGTTCCCAGAATGAGGCATGCATTTTCAGAATCACAAAACATTTTTCTTCTTAATGTTTTCTCACTTTAATAGTAAATAGTTTAAGGTCCACTTTCAAATATGAGTCTTCTCTGATTCTCAGGAAAATTTTTTTTCTCTTGTCATATAACATACTAAACTTGGTCACATTATTTTAATCTCTATAATTGTAAAATGTATTATTGTAAAAGGAAGATGTAAATATCTTATAAAAGTATCTGGAACTATTGTTATTATTATTATCATTATTAGATTTGTTCTAGCATAGTTTTGTTGTTATGTGTTTCCCACTAAGCTGTGATATTCCTAAATTCAGGAATAAGTCACACTTTTGATCTATAAAACCTGCATTCAGGTGTCCAGAGATATATGAAAATGAATAAAGGAAAAAATTAATAAGTAAATATCATGTAAGAAGTTATGCAGGGAGAGAGTGATGAAACATAGGATTTCACCCTGGGTGAGGGGACATAACAGTGACTCTGTGCCATACTCAGGATTTGGAGAAATTGCTAAAGGAAGCACTACTTGAGGAGAAAAAGAGAAAGGAAAAGGGATTTTAAGTTTGACAGTGGTCATTACACCAGAAATTGTTCCCCTCAAAAAAAAAAAAAAAAAGAGAGAGAGAGAGAGAGAGAATTATTGTATTGGTAACCTATTAATCTACCAGTGTGTGATGATAGACATCAACATTTATCAGTTTGAAACAATCAAAATGTATTTTTACTAATATTTCTGTAGGATGACTGCCCTCAGCTGCATAGTACTATACCATGTTATATTTGCTTAAGTCACTCTTATGAAGCCACCTGAAAAATGCCTGGGGCTAGAATATACAAAACAGTTTTGTTCTTAGGTCTAGCCCAGGTTGGAATTGCTGGGATATCTGGAATCTGGCTGGTTCATTCTCTCTCTTTCTTCTCTCTGTCGGTCTTGTCTCTCTTTGGCCTCCCATTATTCATTAATCTAACCCAAGCTTCTTTACATGGTGCCCAGATCCCAAGAGGATGAAAACTGTAAGACCTCTTACGATCTAGGTAGAGAAGTCACTCAGGATAACTTCCACTGCATTTTATTTGCCAAAACAAAGTCCAAGGACCAGCCCAGTTTCACAGGAAGAGAAATATCCTCCACCTATTCGTGGGAGGAATGGCATACTAGTACGAGGATAGGAAGTATTGTTGGTGACCATCGTTGCAAATGATCTATCATTATCATCTCTTTGGCAGCAGAAAATTACCCCTGTTGCGATAGATATTTATTTTAGGAGAGGTGAAGACAGTGACAAGCATTGTGAATTTCTTTCAAGTTTTTTTTTTTAACTTTAAATAGTTCTCAAAATTCTTTCTTGAATGTCACTGCCAAATAAGTATAACATGGTCAACCATTTTATATAAAATATTTAGAACACAGGAAAAAAATTACAAGTAATAGTGGGACACCTGGGTGGCTCAGTGGTTGAGCATCTCCCTTCGGCTCAGGGTGTGATCCTGGAGTCCCTGGATCAAGTCCCACATCAGGCTCCCCACTGGTAGACTGCTTCTCCCTCTGCCTATATCTCTACTTCTCTCTCTCTGTTTCTCGTGAATAAATAAAATCTTAAAAAAAAAATTACATGTAATAGTTGAGATACACTCTCAGATCTTTGATGTTTGGCCATGTCCTTCCTAATTGTAATGTAGCTGCATAGAAAGTCTCATCCTGAATGTCCAACTGTAGCTCTCCTCCTAGACCATATGAATAACTCCAAATTACCCAGAGGTGGGGATCCCTGGGTGGCTTAGCCATTTAGTGGCTGCCTTCGGCCCAGGGCGTGATCCTGGAGACCCGGAATCGAGTCCGTGTCGGGCTCCGGCATGGAGCCTGCTTCTCCCTCTGCCTGTGTCTCTGCCTCTCTCTCTTTGTGTGTCCCTCATGAATAAATAAATAAAATCTTTTAAAAAAATTACCCAAAGGTACCCAGCACAATCCTTCATGGACTACATAAATATTTACTAGTAGACAGGAATTTTATATAGGATATATTTAGCTAATTAATTTTGAATTCATTTGATTGATCAAATACTATAGAATTCAGTTACACACAGTCCTTTGGTAATGGACTGAGTACAGTTTGACTGAACCCACATCTGGTCTGGCAAAGACCAGCTATCACCAGTAGAATGGCTGGTCCTAGGAAAGTAAACACCTGAGAACTCATACGTCATTTTCAATGCAATGTTTATGCCCAATGCCATAATTGAAGCATCATTGATAAACAGTTACTGAGATATATTGGAATTTGAGTTGGTAAAAACTCAAGTTTTTCCCCCATTGGTCAAGTGGAATTCTCAAGATGCAAATAGAAAGAATATAGGAGAAGCATAGCCTTATCAATAGTCATATACTCACTCAATACAACTAATCTATTCAGCCTGTTCCACAACAAAGTAGAACAACTGCAGTGAAGGAATCCCCATCACTAGAGCAACAGAGACTTAATCAGTGGTGAGTAAGTGATCGGCAGGCAAGAAAGGTCCAAATATAGCAGTAGCTGCAATATAACAAGAACCACAAATTTTGAGAGCAAGAGAAAGGAAAATTAGGGAAGAAAAAGGTGAGGAAGCACAGTTTAAGATAGTTTTGTCATAGAAATGTAAGCTTCTACGGTAACATTTAAAAACATGAAAAACATATGATGGTATGGCACCTACAGAAGCACGGAAAAGCAAGCAAACAGAAACAAGAACAGATGGTCCTGTAAGAAGTGCTATAAAAAATTAAATAAATGATCATTATTAAGCACCCAATCTATAACATAACCTATACAACCTAAATTTCTTATGTAGGTTACATTATAGCCAATATAAAAAATATTTCCAAAAAACAATTAAAGTCTGTCCATTTCAAATAGACCTTTCAGCACAGACCTTGAATAGACGTTATTTTCCCAGGTGACCCTAGTGCTAGGATTTTATTTCATCATAAACACATTTTGAAAGGTGTGTTGAAACATTTTTTTTTTAAGATTTTATTTATTTATTCATGAGAGACAGAGAGAGAGAGGCAGAGACACAGGCAGAGGGAGAAGCAGGCTCCCTGCAGGGAGCCCGATGTGGAACTGGATCACAGGACCCCAGGACCACGACCTGAGCTGAAGGCAGACACTCAACCACTGAGCCACCCAGGTGCCCCGAAAAACTTAATGTTACTATTTCATCATCACTATTAATCTGCCAACACCAGTGACTCTCAGTGTTTCTTCCACACCCCTTGCTAGTACTCTATTTAAAGTATTAAAGTTTTCTAAAATTCAAGCTAGATGAATTGAAAAAGTCATTTTTCTTTCTATTCTTTAATTTCAAAGATAGCATGAAATGGTAAGAATATAAAGACTTTAGAGTAAAAGAGAAATGGCTTTGAATCCTTAACACTTACTGGTATTTAATTTCTTGCTCTCATACTATGATGTCCTGATATATAGTTTTAGGTGTAAAAGAATCTCAATCTCCACCTTCACCCAATGATCCAAAGAATATAATTAGGTCTTTTATGTGCTCAAACTGAAGAAAATCCGTGCCCCTCTCTTCTTATTTTGCAAAAGTCATTCAGGTGTCCATACAAATGACAGATTCAATTTAATCTGTTTCATTGTTTAAACCAAGATTTAGAACAGTCATTTCCTGAAAATTTGTAAATTCATACCTACTACCATAAACAAGTGGTTCAGAGTAACCTTCTGCATTGCTAATATAGTCACAGAGCTGGGAGCATCCAGAATGTTAACTATCTAGAGAAATTTCCGGCAAGTGCTGCTATTGTCATTCTCTGTCCTGTAAAGATCACTCTGGATGTTCCCATCCAAGGGCCAGCACTGATTTCTTCTGTTCTAACATAGAAGTGGGAACCTAGCTCTGCTTCTTGAGGTTGGTAGACATCTCAACTACCAATAAACTCTCTGATGCTGCTGGAGCTGTTACCAAAGGCAGTAATTGCCGAAAATAGGATATTTGGATAAGATTGTCTGTCCAACACTATGATGGTCGTGAGCAATGAATAAGTTGCCATCACTGCTATCAGTGTCCTAAAGAAACCTCATTATACCTCAATATAAACAAGACTACTGCATAATAAAATTTTCTTAGACTTTTAAAAGTTTTAACCTTTTGTCCTCACTGATTCAGTTATTTTCCCAAAGTACATTCCTACTCAGAGAAGGGCTGGTCAGGTAAAGTTCTGAGGTCTGCTTAATTTCTGCAGTGAATTTATCCAATGGTCATTTGATTTCATATGTTTCCCTCCATTGGCTTTGGCTTTACCGACAGATTTCTGAAACTAAATTTCAGGAACCAGTGATTATATACCAAGACTATTTCTGCTCATATATTCCCTGTACGCTTCATGGAAGCTTGATTTTTTTTCTGCTCCAAAAAGCTCAAAAATTTGTATTCTTAAAGCTTCTTCAAATTTTTGCTTCATCAACAATACTTCTACATTATCATCATTAGATTCTCCATCATCATTTTCATCAGTAGCAGCCAGGAAAGCTCTCAATTATCTTTACAATAGTGATCAGGGCAGATATGTTTATGATATCTTCAACTTTAACAGTCTATGTACTTTGTTCAAGACATTAATAGCCTTAGATTCATCAAAGAATAGGCTTCCTATAATAAAATCAATGTTCTCTAATTAAAGGACACTTTTAGAATAAAAATGAAGTAAATAGTCATTTATGTATCCCACTTTTTTCACTTTTTGTATATCTTTTAACATTCACTTTCAATTCACATTTTCAATTTTATTTCCTAATTGTCTTATTTTTATGGTAGCTTTTTCCTCATAATAGTAATGCAGTAACTCATATGTTGACACATTAACAATGATAGTATGCCTATAAACAAGATAAGTCCTTTTTTTCTCACATAGCAGAGTAACATAAGAATCTCCTATGTTTTAAGATAACCAAATTCCAATACATGTAAAGGGGATAAAACATTCAAGCCCCTATAAATTTTAGGAATAATTTTAGTAATAATTATTCAATATTTTATGTGTTCCATTGTTAATCTTGTGTGATTTCTAGAACAAAATGATTTTCTTCCAAATATGTCATCAGTGAATAATCGTTTCAAATGGTACATTGTCATACACAATTTACTTAAAAGCAAAAGGAATAAATGATTATGGTTCCTGGCTTTTATTTTCTCTTTATCTTTTATGGCTTTAGGAAATAAAATGCATTCAAAGTAGATTAAAATAACCTTTTATAAATAATTCTTATGAAAGTTGTTCCTTCTCTTAACAATATAATCTGTATAAAATAGCATTATCTGTTCTATTTCACATTCCAACCTCTAGAAGATTTTAGGGAAGCCAACTACAAATGCTAATATGGCAGGAAATTAGAATAGTTTTCTTTCTATAAATATTTGAGTACATTTCTTGTATTTTAAAATGTATGGTCTTACTATAAATACACTTTATATATACCACAAAATTAGCTCTTTTATGAGTCGGGTCATTGAGAAAGAGTCATCTTACTGTATGAAAGAGATTTCCATTTTTAAGCAAGGCCTTCTATTTTAGAGATAACATACGGACTTTGGAAAACACACTAATGTACTATGTAGAGTTCCTATATATTGGTACTTTATAGAGTACTTGGTTACATATTTAAAAACCAAAGGAGATGCACTGTATAATCAGTAAAATACATAGTCCAGCTATTATAAAAACAGGAGAAAAATGAAAAGTTTTGTGATTTTCCTATCAATGTGTAATTTAATTATTTTGAACATGCATTAATGACACTGCCTAGTGTCATTTTTCAGGGTCAAATTGTGTTTCAAAGAAAATATGTTCTATTTTATTTTTAAAATGACACTTAAGGATCTGGCACTCTTTTTCATAGAGCTCAACTATGCACAATAGCAGGAAACAATAATAAGGCAAATTTCTCACCAAAGTGTCTAAAGTTTAGGTTTCGTGGAATAATAATATTTAGCTTCCATTTCATAACCAAGGCTCTTGAAAAGCCAGTATGACATCTGAACTTTTGGAGATAGGAAAAGAGTAGGAAAAAATACAAGATTTTGTTGAGAATTTTTGTGTGATTTTTTTTTTTTTTTTGCTAACAACTCTATAGAAAATACTGTCACATGGTGGTATGTGAGGCTTCTTTCAATAACAAAGAAATAAAACCATAACTATTGTTCAACATTAAAGTTCTCCATCCCTTCAGAAAACACCAAGGATATTTTTGTGTTTGTTTCTTTTTCTTTGGTTTACAATTTGTTTGACTAACAGGTAAAACTTTATTTCTGGTTTTAATGGCAAAGACTTGAAGTTTCTAAATTTTGTTAAAAATTCTAACAGTTCAAAATCAATCTGTTTTTTCATGCCAAGAAACAAAACAAAATAAAAACATTCTATTATAGTCAACTCTTCACTTCAAGTGTCCATAAATCAGAACCTTGCCACAAAAGAACTCATTTTTTTTGTTCCATCACATTCTGTTATGAAAACTTAACAGAGCATATAATCCTTATAAAATTTTATTTGATAAAATTCAATTTATGAACAAACAAGAGCCTACAATTATAATTACAGAGCATGATTTTCAAGAGGGTATCAATTGAGAAATACTCCAAACATTACAGGCATAAAGATCCTATGAGAACAAATCATGCTACCTTGCTAGTTTAAAATAATATTTTCATATTTGATATAAATATTTTTTCCCAGAATAACATAAAATAGAAAAGGAAATCTGAATAAAATGTTACTGTCTGTGTAGGAGCTCTTCAAAATCCATGTACCTATCACACAGGGTTAAGTTTAAGCCTTCTGTTTTAGAGCTTTGCCATGTATGCTTTTTCAAACCAAGATCTCTGAAAGAAGGAACTGCCTTCTCTGGTCAGCTTTATTAAGAACCTCGATTTGGTCTAAAATAGACAGTTGTAACCTTGGGATTAGAAAAAATGTCAATTCACCCAAGCCCAGTGTTCACTAAAATTTTTATTGGTAGTTTACTGTATTTTAATAGCAAAGTTGGAGAAACAGCACAAAAGACAACATTAAAACAAATTTTGCAAGAGGGACAACTCAGGAAATTATAGAAAATGAATTAAATTTAAAAAAATGAACAAACAAAAATTTGTTACCATTAATATGAATTTGCTATTTAAAGAATAACTATTTTTAAGTTGATTTTCTAAAAATTATTTCCTGGAACATTATATTGGCATTTCATTTGCATGATCCTACATTTATATTTAAAAGGCTTGAAAAAACTAGAACTAAAAGAATTCTCCTCTCTTCTTTATTTTTTGCATTGCAACCATATATACAGGTATAGAACCCCATGTGATTAATTTTTTAATAGAATGTTAAAAATTCCAATAAAAAAGACATTGCTACTATAATTACCTGACAAATATTTCCTTTCTGACCATGATCAATGCCCACTGTCAGTTGCAGAAACCAAGCAGACCTATGGCTTTCTCAGTTTGGCCAAGAAGCTCAATGGATAGAGCCTTTAGGCATACCCAAAAGAACAATGTGAATTCAACTACAATGATTCTAATCCAATTCCACTGTTCCCTGACCTAGGAAATGGCTCCTTCTTCCAACACAAGCAAGTTTCTGCTTACATTTAGGATAATCTTGAACATGACATAAATGGCTTACAAGAAATCTATGAACTAGTTCAGAAGCCAAAATAACAGTGACTTTTAAAAATTCAAAAATGTGTTTAACTCATATATATATGTACATACTCTAGAGTCTATATATAGAAGTCTGTCCTGTCAGGTATCTAGGCTCCTTCTGACTTGTTTCTCTATAACGCATGGCCTCTTTGCCCCCCTAGTTCAAAAAAAGCTCTTCCAGTTCCAGGTACTACATCAGCATTCCAGACAAAAGGAAGAAGAAATAAGGAAAACAAGGGCACAACCTATCACCTTATGGACACATTACAGAATTGGCACATACTACCTCTGTTTAAATTCCACTCACTTGAACGGTCACGACTAGTCATAAAGCTAAGAGATGCAACCTATACAGAGCTAAGTACCAAAATAAAAATCTTGAATCTTACCACAGCTAATCTTCTCCAATTATTTTTGAAATGAAGAATGCTCATCTTCTACAAAATTCCTGTTAAAAGATAAGAGATAACAGTAATTCTTGTGTTCTTATCTATAAAAAAATTGATTTTCTGGAGACTTGTTAAATGAAGACATCTTGGATGGTTATTCAATTCTTGGCTTATGTTTTAATGAGTTCCTTGAAAATGCATCTTCATTTTTGTCCAACTTTATACATTGCTGTCAAAATTCCGATGTCAATTTGATTTTTTCTCCTTTGTTAATACAGCTTATCATCTTGTCCAACCCATAGAATTAAATCTTTACCTTTATTATTATTTTTTAAATCTTTACCTTTAAGTTCCAAAAGTTTTATTTGTATATTTTGAAATAGACACTCATCAAATTTCTCAGAGACAGACAGCTTTGACGAATCATTAGATGAAAAGATCCAGCATCACCTAGCTACCTCATGTGAAGACAACTCAGGAAAACTTATGAAATCGACTATGCAAGAACAGGAAATCACCTTTTATTGTTTTACCCCACTAATGTTGTGCCCAAGATTGCGAATCCGAGAAACCACCAAGGAGCTGACACCGATGCAAGTACATGAGGGTTTATTTACAAGCTGGAGCTTGGGTCCAAGTATACTCCATATAGCAGAGCAGGGACTTGGACCCTGAGACTAAGAAGCACAGTAGTGTTATAGGGGCCAGTGGCCAATGAGATTGTAACATACGCAGAAAGTTGCACAGTCATGTTGGTCCACACGCAGGTGGCCAATTGAATCACGATTCACCCTATAGTGACCATTTGAACTAGCCTATTATTCTGGTTAGAACTGGCGTGCAGGTTTAGTGGGCAAACGAGGGGTTTTCATTCCTTGGCTGGTTAAAGGTCAGAGGTCCCGCATTCCTAAGTGTGCTGGTTTCTGATGAAGGTGTGCTTCATAGCTAAACTAGGGAGAGGGAATACCTTAAACAATAGGCAGGTCGTGTGGGGGGTTTTACATGAGATGGCAGGCGTGGCACAAAATGGAGTTAGTCCTGCTCTGCTTGTCCAAGAGTAGGGGATTTCTGTTAGATTTCCTGGGTCCCACATTCCCCCCTTTTTCAGAGGATCCTTTGCAGGACCCAATCATGGGTCCTGGGCCCTTGTTGACAAAGGCAATGGTCTTAATTTTTCTTGTCCTCCACCCTAAGATTTGAGTTTACTGTCATGAATGATATATTAACCTACCTTGACATATCAAAATTGAGTAAATTTATTTCAGAGGCTAAAAAAACGAAAAATATATACTCTGAAGTAGCAATATGATCAACAAGATTTCACAAAGAAAAAGAAAACTGCTGTTGAATATTCCTTACGAGCCTAGATGCAAAATCTATTAATGAGACTTTTCATATAAAATCCAACATTTAAAAGGGATAATATGTTTCAACAAGTGGCAATTTCTCTAAGAATGGAAAGTTGATTTGATGTTAAAATATCAAAAAAATATAATCCATTGTATGGCTAGAATAAGGAAGAAATCCCATATGATAATATTAATGGATAGAGAAAAGACATTTGAGGAAAACACCTATTTTAAAGTTTCCAGCATATTAGGAAAAAAAGGAAATTCTCAACCTGATAAAACCTACAGGTAACAACATACTTGATTGTGAAAGAATAAATAAATGCCTTTCTCCTAAGATTGGAACCAAAGAAAAGTTGTAGTCTTTCATGAAGTCTATGAAACATTGCAGTTCTAACCAGTGCATTTAAGCAAGAAAAAAAAAATTGAAAAAAAATTATTTAAAAAAAAAAACAAAAACATAATGCTATCTATCCACAGATGATATCCTCATGTCCATGGAAAAATCTCAAGTGCTTGGGATTTCTGGAATGCTGGAGTGAGGAGTGTGACAGACCATGTCTCCAGAGAAGGATTCATTCAATTGGTAAAAATTATAAATACCAAATTTTTTAATGGAATATAGCAAATGAAGAAATATTTACTCAAGAAAATCAACTAAACCTCAGAAGAATGAAAAATCAATGGTGCTTGAGCTACACGATACACTCCTATATGCTCCCCAATGCCCCCAACACACATGCCTTTGCAAACTTAGTGTGACAGAGGCATTACTCCAGGTGAGTAAAGTTAAAAAGACAGCCTTCCCAATTTCTCAATAAAGGGCTATGGTTTTACCCTGAAAAATAAGGCCACCTACATCTCTCCCATCCCTCCCATCCCTAAATTTTAGAATTCCTATTACAGCCATCTGCAGACAAAAGGACTGAGGTTCCTTTCTCCACCCAGCTTCCATTCAAAGGACAGAAACTCTACCCCAGTGCAGGGTAGGATGAGAGCACTAGGACCCAATCACCTCCACTTCAACTCCCTATGAGACAGAAATTCCTTGCCAAAAGGGCAAGTCAAGACCAGGTGGCAAGACCCCACATCTGACATGTAGATTATGGTTATCAATTGGGAGAATTATAGCACAAAGATTCTGCCAGTGGAGAAAGGCAGAATTTAAGAACAGACAGGTCCACAACTCCAAGGGTTCTAAACTAATTCGGAGCTTGTAGAATTCGTGCCCTAAGGGTGTTGTTGAAAACTCTGGAAATCATAGATGTGAGAAATTAAAGGGAGGTTGGTAGTTCCAAAGTATTTTAGCAATAAGAAAATGGTAAACAGCTAAAAGTTTAATAGAAACAACCAGGGAAAAGAAGCTAAGAGTCTTCCTGGGGTTCAAAGAAAGCCTAAAAATGGTAATACTGTTTCTGAAAAAGGATCTAACTTTAATTAGATCAGACTGTAGAGTGTGATATTGTGATTTATCATAAGAAATACCTATTTGGTCTTTGCCCTCTTTTCTGACACAGAGCTTTTAAAACCCCTAAAATGAAAAAAAAAAAAAAAAAAAAAAAAAAACCCCTAAAATGTCCTAAATTGTTAGAATTGTTATGTTAATGAAGTTACTTTTGGAGACCTCCTAAGGATGGGGGCTGGTTGCTGGTGGATCAATTAGAAGATTGGAATTTTATTTCTACCCTGGGACTTAACAGAGAGAGGAAAGAGGTTGGAGATTGAGTTTAAATCACCAATGGCCAATGATTTAATCAACCATGGCTTTGTAATAAAGTCTCCTTAAGGGACCCCTGGGTGCCTTCGGCTCAGGGCTTGATCCCAGGTCCGGGGATCAAGTCCCGCATCGGGCTCCCTGAAAGGAGCCTGCTTCTCCTTTTATCTATGTCTCTATGTCTCTCCATCTCTGTGTCTCTCATGAATAAATATATTAAAAATCTAAAAATAAAAAAAAAAGTCTCCATAAATACCAAAAGGACAAGGTTCAAAGAGCTTCCAGGTTGGTGAACACATGGTGATGCAAGGAAAGTGGGATACTCACAGAGAGCACAGAAGCTCAGCTCTTTTCCCATAACTTGTCCTATGGATCTTTTCCATCTGGCTGTTCCTGAATTATACATTTTATAATAAACCTATGATCTAGCAAGTAAAAAGTTTCTCTTGAGTTCTGTGAACCACTCTAACAAATTAATTGAAACCTCTGATCTATAGCAAGTAAATCAGAAGCAGCAGATGACAACCTGAATTTGTGACTGGAGTCTAAGTGTGTGTGTGTGTGTGTGTGTGTGTGTGTGCGCGCGCGCGCAGGGGGGTGATGGCAGGCACTCAATCTTGTTACAGTTGAAAGAGTCTGTGTTGTGTGAATGAAGGTCTCAGTCCTTGGATTTTCTGAGATTTACATGGTGATCTGCCCTCAAATAAAGGCCGTCAGAAGAGATCTAGCAAGCACAAAGCAGTTTATTAAAGTAAAAGTACACTCTTAGGGTGTAAGACTGAGCAAGTTCTATGAGGTAGAACCAGCCTGTGGGGTTATTTTGGGATTGGATATTATTGAGTCTCCCTGGGCTGTAAGGAGCTGTGATATACAGTGGTGTGGTCTTTAATAGAGACTGCTTCCAAAATCATTTGGGAACTTCCTCCCACAGCCTGGGAGGAAGAATTTTTGACTCTACTTTGTACTGGATCCATGTCAGCCCTTCTCCATCAGGTGGGGCTGTACTGCAATGAAAATGCATTACAGTGAGTCTAGGGGTTACCCTGCCTCAGAGATGGAAGAGGAGAGCACAGGCTCTGCACCTGTGGCTCTTTGGTTTGTCAGGCCCAAGGCCCAAGGTTTTGGAAGCCATAAGGTCAGGATGTTGTGCTTTACAATGTATAGCTTATTTATCACTATCCTGGCCTCCAGTTCATGTCTCTATCATTCCCATTCAAGGACTTGGGATTCTGCCTTAGGGTGTTCCTTCCACTGTTCAATGTCTACTTCCTACCTCACAGTATGACTGAGTCTTTAATCGGGGGATCTGATGCTATCTCCTGGGAGATGATGTCAGAACTGAGTTGAATTATAGGACACCCTGCTGGTGTCCAAGCATTGCTTGGTGGATGTATGGGAAATCCATACACACAAAAACATTGGAACTGGGTGATCAGAACCCATTATATATATAGCTACAATTATCTAAAATGTCTAGTTTAAAAAAAACTCATAAGACATACAGGAAAAAAGGAAAGTATGGCCCATCCATAGAAAAACAAGCAGACAAAACTGCCTTTGAGATGAAGCCAGAGGGCAGCTCCAGTGGCTCAGCGGTTTAGTACTACCTTTTCAGCCCAGGGTGTGATCCTGGGGACCCGGGATTGAGTCCCACATCGGGCTCCCTGCATGGAGCCTGCTTCTCCCTCTGCCTGTGTCTCTGCCTCTGTCTCTCTCTCTCTCTCTCTCTAGTCTCTCATGAATAAATAAAATATTAAAAAAAAAAAGAGATGAAGCCAGATATTGGACTAGCAGAGAAAGATCTGAAAGCACCTATTATAAGTATGTTCAGAGAGGTATAAGCAACCATGTTTAAAGAATTAAAGAAAAATGTAATGAAAATGTCTCATTAAATAGAGAATATCAATAAAGTTATAAGAAATATATAGAGAGAGAAAGAACCAAAAGGAAATTCTGGAAAAAAATTAATCAAAATTTATAAAGTAATAATAATTATAGAGAACTAAAGCAAAAATAGAAATAACATTGAGGGATCCCTGGGTGGCGCAGCGGTTTGGCGCCTGCCTTTGGCCCAGGGCGCGATCCTGGAGACCCGGGATCGAATCCCATGTCGGGCTCCTGGTGCGTGGAGCCTGCTTCTCCCTCTGCCTGTGTCTCTGCCTCTCTCTCTCTCTCTCTCTCTCTCTCTCTGTGACTATCATAAATAAATAAAAATTAAAAAAAAATAAAGTCTCAACTTACATTAGTTACTTATAAAAAAAAAAAAAAAAAAAAAAAAAAAAAGAAATAACATTGAAACCTAGTTTCAAAAAACTTGGGCCTGATAGTTTTGAGTACAAATATCTGATGCATATTTGAAATGGGATGGACATATCTGAAGTACTGAGGTAGATTCATTGCTACGTGTGGGCTTCTTTGGATGTATAGGATGTAAAATAGCTTTTTTGTTTCTTCATGCAATACATGCATACATTTATTTGTTTGTTGTATGTGCATGAAAAAGAGAAACAGAAATGAGCAAAGGGCAAAAATGAATTACAATGAATTTTCAGATGAAACTTGAAATGTACAGGCCTAAATTTATTAAAGGTGAACTGATATTAATGACCTTCCAAGAAAGGAGCCTCAGGCCCAGAATTTTTCATTGATGAATTCTTGCAAATATTTAAGGGAGTATGACACCAATTTTCTACAGCTTATTCCAGAAAAAGGAAGCAGAGAGAAAATTTTCAGCTCATTTATGAAAGTAGCATTGCCCTAATACCAAATCAGATAAAGACATTGCAAGAAAACCAAACTAAAACCCAGTATCTCCCATGAATATAGACAGAAAACTCCACAACAAAATATTAGCAAGTTACATTGTATAAATATATATATAATATACATGTTATATATAACACATATTTTTATATCACAAGAAGTAAAATCTATATATATACACTTATATTCATATATGTATTTGGAAGGACATATTACAACTGTTTTTATTCTTAGACAACATGATTGGCTATAGAAAACCTAAAAGAATTAATGATAAAACCATAACTAATAAGTGATTACACTAAGATTGCAGCATACAAGAGTCATATACAAATGTCAGTTATATCTCAGCAATGAAAACTGGATTTTGAATTTAAAAAATAGCTTATAAGAGATAAAACAATGAAATTCTGAGACAGAAATTGAACAAAATATGCACAGGATCTAACATAAAGAATTATAAAAACCTGATGAAAGAATTCAAAGATTTAAATAAATGGAGAGAAATGCCATGATCCTGGATTGGAACAATATTGTTAAGATTATCATTCTTGGCAACTTGATCAATAGATTCAATACAACCCCAATGAAAACCCAAGCAGAGCATTTTGTAGATACTGAAATACTGATTTTAAAGTTTAGATGGGAAGGGAAAAGCCTCAGCATGCCCAAAATAATACTAAAAAATAACAATGTTGGAGGACTGACACTGTATGACTTCAACATCTATTATAAGGTGATAGTAATCAACACAGCATGGTGTTGGTGAAAGACCAAGCACATAGATAAATGGACCAGAATAGAAAGAGCAGAAGTAGACCTACACAAATATAGTCCACTGATCTTTGATAAGGCAATGAAATGGAGATAGGACAGTCTTTTCAACAAATAGTGCTAGAACATGAAAGAAGAAAAGGAAAAGAGAGTAGAGAGTAAAGGGAAGGGAAGAAGGAAGGAAGGAAAAGAAAAAGAAATCTAAACACAGACTTTACACCTTTACACCAAACGACCCAGCAATAATTTTTCATTTTAATTGCATTAAAGCTTCTTCCCACATAAAAACCTAGATGTGAATGTTTGTAGCAACATTATTCATGCCAAAGGCTGGAAGCAACCAAGTTATTCTTCAACAAGTGAATGGATAAATAAATTATTATATATCCATATAATGGATTTTATTCAGTAAAAATAAATGAACTATCAAGCCATGAAAAATATGATGCATCTTAAATGCATATTGCTAACTGAAAAGAGCCAGCCAGAAAATACAACATACTATATGACTCCAACTATATTAGTTTCTGGAAAAGGGAAAACTACAGAGTTTTTTTTTTTTGATAAATTAATTTTTTATTGGTGTTCAATTTACCAACATACCGAATAACACCCAGTGCTCATCCCGTCAAGTGTCCCCCGCAGTGCCCGTCAACCATTCACCCCCAACCCCCGCCCTCCTCCCCTTCCACCACCTCTAGTTCGTTTCCCAAAGTTAGGAGTCTTTATGTTCTGTCTCCCTTTCTGATATTTCCCACACATTTCTTCTCCCTTCCCTTATATTCCCTTTCACTATTATTTATATTCCCCAAATGAATGAGAACATACACTGTTTGTCCTTCTCCGATTGACTTACTTCACTCAGCATAATACCCTCCAGTTCCATCCACCTTGAAGCAAATGGTGGGTATTTGTCATTTCTAATGGCTCAGTAATACTCCATTGTATACATAAACCACATCTTCTTTATCCATTCATCTTTCAATGGACACCAAGGCTCCTTCCACAGTTTGGCTATTGTGGCCATTGCTGCTAGAAACATCGGGGTGCAGGTGTCCCGGCATTTCATTGCATCTGAATCTTTGGGGTAAATCCCCAACAGTGCAATTGCTAGGTCGTAGGGCAGGTCTATTTTTAACTATTTGAGGTACCTCCACACAGTTTTCCACAGTGGCTGCACCAGTTCACATTCCCACCAACCGTGTAAGAGGGTTCCCCTTTCTCCACATCCTCTCCAACATTTGTGGTTTCCTGTCTTGTTAATTTTCCCCATTCTCACTGGTGTGAGGTGGGATCTCATTGTGGTTTTGATTTGTATTTCCCTGATGGCAAGTGATGCAGAGCATTTTCTCATGTGCATGTTGGCCATGTCTATGTCTTCCTCTGTGAGATTTCTTTCATGTCTTTTGCCCATTTCATGATTGGATTGTTTGTTTCTTTGGTGAATTTAATAAGTTCTTTATAGATCTTGGAAACTAGCCCTTTATCTGATACGTCATTTGCAAATATCTTCTCCATTCTGTAGGTTGTCTTTTAGTTTTGTTGACTGTATCCTTTGCTGTGCAAAAGCTTCTTACCTTGATGAAGTCCCAATAGTTCATTTTTGCTTTGTTTCTTTTGCCTTCGCGGATGTACCTTGCAAGAAGTTACTGTGGCCAAGTTCAAAAAGGGTGTTGCCTGTGTTCTCCTCTAGGATTTTGATGGAATCTTGTCTCACATTTAGATCTTTCATCCATTTTGAGTTTATCTTTGTGTATGTTGAAAGAGAGTGGTCTAGTTTCATTCTTCTGCATGTGGATATCCAATTTTCCCAGCACCATTTATTGAAGGGACTGTCTTTCTTCCAATGGATAGTCTTTCCTCCTTTATCGAATATTAGTTGACCATAAAGTTCAGGGTCCACTTCTGGGTTCTCTATTCTGTTCCATTGATCTATGCGTCTCTTTTTGTACCAGTACCACACTGTCTTGATGACCACAGCTTTGTAGTACAACCTGAAATCTGGCATTGTGATGCCCCCAGCTATGGGTTTCTTTTTTAAAATTCCCCTGGCTATTCGGGGTCTTTTATGATTCCACACAAATCTTAAAATAATTTCTTCTAACTCTCTAAAGAAAGTCCATGGTATTTTGATAGGGATTGCATTAAACGTGTAAATTGCTCTGGGTAGCATAGACATTTTCACAATATTAATTCTGCCAATCCATGAGCATGGAATATTTTTCCATCTCTTTGCGTCTTCCTCAATTTCTTTCAGAAGTGTTCTATAGTTTTTAGGGTATAGAGCCTTTACCTCTTTAGTGAGGTTTATTCCTAGGTATCTGATGCTTTTGGGTGCAATTGTAAATGGGATTGACTCCTTAATTTCTCTTTCTTCAGTCTCATTGTTAGTGTATAGAAATGCCACTGATTTCTGGGCATTGATTTTGTATCCTGCCACATTACCAAATTGCTATATGAGTTCTAACAATCTTGGGGTGGAGGCTTTTGGGTTTTCCACGTAGAGTATCATGTCATCGGCGAAGAGGGAGAGTTTGACTACTTCTTTGCCAATTTGAATGCCTTTAATGTCTTTTTGTCGTCTGATTGCTGAGGCTAGGACTTCCAGTACTATGTTGAATAGCAGTGGTGAGAGTGGACATCCCTGTCTTGTTCCTGATCTTAGGGGAAAGGCTCCCGGTGCTTCCCCATTGAGAATGATATTTGCTGTGGGCTTTTCGTAGATGGCTTTTAAGATGTCGAGGAAAGTTCCCTCTATCCCTACACTCTGAAGAGTTTTGATCAGGAATGGATGCTGTATTTTGTCAAATGCTTTCTCTGCATCTAATGAGAGGATCATATGGTTCTTGGTTTTTCTCTTGCTGATATGATGAATCACATTGATTGTTTTACGAGTGTTGAACCAGCCTTGTGTCCCGGGGATAAATCCTACTTGGTCATGGTGAATAATTTTCTTAATGTATTGTTGGATCCTATTGGCTACTATCTTGTTGAGATTTTTTGCATCCATGTTCATCAGGGATATTGGTCTGTAATTCTCCTTTTTGGTGGGGTCTTTGTCTGGTTTTGGAATTAAGGTGATGCTGGCTTCATGGAACGAATTTGGAAGTACTCCATCTCTTTCTATCTTTCCAAACAGCTTTAGTAGGATAGGTATGGTTTCTTCTTTAAACGTTTGATAGAATTCCCCTGGGAAGCCATCTGGCCCTGGACTCTTGTGTTGGGAGGTTTTTGATGACTGCTTCAATTTCCTCCCTGGTTATTGGCCTGTTCAGGTTTTCTATTTCTTCCTGTTCCAGTTTTGGTAGTTTGTGGCTTTCCAGGAATGTGTCCATTTCTCCTAGATTGCCTAATTTATTGGCGTACAGGTGTTCATAATATGTTTTTAAAATCGTTTGTATTTCCTTGGTGTTGGTAGTGATCTCTCCTTTCTCATTCATGATTTTATTAATTTGAGTCTTCTGTCTCTTCTTTTTAATAAGGCTGGCTAATGGTTTATCTATCTTATTAATTCTTTCAAAGAACCAACTCCTGGTTCTGTTGATCTGTTCCACAGTTCTTCTGGTCTCGATTTTGTTGAGTTCTGCTCGAATTTTAATTAACTCTCTTCTTCTGCTGGGTGTAGGGTCCACCTGCTGTTTTTTCTCTAGTCCTTTATGTGTAAGGTGAGCTTTTGTATTTGAGTTCTTTCCAGTTTTTGAATGGATGCTTGTATTGCGATGTATTTCCCCCTCAGGACTGCGTTTGCTGCATCCCAAAGATTTTGAACGGTTGTATCTTCATTCTCATTAGTTTCCATGAGTCTTTTTAATTCTTCCTTAATTTCCTGGTTGACCCTTTCATCTTTTAGCAGGATGGTCCTTAACCTCCACGTGTTTGAGGTCCTTCCAAACTTCTTGTTGTGATTTAGTTCTAATTTCAAGGCATTATGGTCTGAGAATATGCAGGGGACGATCCCAATCTTTTGGTATCGGTTCAGACCCGATTTGTGACCCAGTTTGTGGTCTATTCTGGAGAAAGTTCCATGTGAACTTGAGAAGAATGTGTATTCAGTTGAGTTTGGATGTAAAGTTCTGTAGATATCTGTGAAATCCATCTGGTCCTGTGTATCATTTAAAGCTCTCGTTTCTTTGGAGATGTTGTGCTTAGAAGACCTATCGAGGGTAGAAAGAGCTAGATTGAAGTCACCAAGTATAAGTGTATTATTATCTATTTCTTCACTTTGGTTATTAGTTGGTTTAAATATTTGGCAGCTCCCACATTCGGGGCATATATATTGAGGATTGTTAAGTCCTCTTGTTGGATAGATCCTTTAAGTATGAGATAGTGTCCCTCTTCATCCCTCACTACAGTCTTCGGGGTAAATTTTAGTTTATCTGATCTAAGGATGGCTACCCCTGCTTTCTTTTGAGGACCATTTGAATAGTAAATGGTTCTCCAACCTTTTATTTTCAGGTTGTAGGTGTCCTTCTGTCTAAAATGAGTCTCTTGTAGACAGCAAATAGATGGGTCCTGCTTTTTTATCCAGTCTGAAACCCTGCGCCCTTTGATGGGGTCATTAAGCCCGTTCCCGTTCAGAGTTACTATTGAAAGATATGAGTTTAGTGTCATCATGATATCTATTCAGTCCTTGTTTTTGTGGACTGTTCCACTGAACTTCTTCTTAAAGGGGAATTTTAAGAGGCCCCCTTAAAATTTCTTGCAGAGCTGGTTTGGAGGTCACATATTCTTTCAGTTCCTGCCTGTCTTGGAAGCTCTTTATCTCTCCTTCCATTTTGAATGAGAGCCTTGCTGGATAAAGTATTCTTGGTTGCACGTTCTTCTCATTGAGGACCCTGAATATATCCTGCCAGCCCTTTCTGGCCTGCCAGGTCTCTGTGGAGAGGTCTGCTGTTACGCTAATATTCCTCCCCATAAAAGTCAGGGATTTTTTGTCTCTTGCTGCTTTCAGGATCTTCTCTTTATCTTTGGAATTTGTAAGCTTAACTATTAAATGTCGAGGTGTTGAACGGTTTTTATTGATCTTAGGGGGGGATCTCTCTATTTCCTGGATCTGAATGCCTATGTCCCTTCACAGATTAGGAAAGTTTTCAGCTATGATTTGCTCAAATACATATTCTGGCCCTCTGGCCCTTTTGGCGCCCTCGGGAACCCCAATTAAACGTAGGTTTTTCTTCCCCAGGCTGTCGTTTATTTCCCTTAATCTGTCTTCATGGTCTTTTAATTGTCTGTCTCTTTTTTCCTCAGTTTCCCTCTTTGCCATCAACTTGTCTTCTATGTCACTCGTTCTTCCACCTCATTAACCCTTGTCGTTAGGACTTCCAGTTTGGATTGCATCTCATTCAATTGATTTTTAATTTCTGCCTGTTTAGCTCTAAATTCTGCAGTCATGAAGTCTCTTGAGTCCTTTATGCTTTTTTCTAGAGCCACCAGTAGCTGTATAATAGTGCTTCTGAATTGGCTTTCTGACATTGAATTGAATCCAGATTTTGTAACTCTGTGGGAGAGAGGACTGTTTCTGATTCTTTCTTTTGAGGTGAGGTTTTCCTTCTAGTCATTTTGCTCAGTGCAGAGTGGCCAAAAGCAAGTTGTATTGGGAAAAGGAGAAAAAAAGAGGAGAGAAAGAAGGAAAGAAAAGAGAAAAAGAAAAAAGAAAAAAGGAAGAAAAAAAGAGAAGAAAAAGAGAAAGAAAAAGAAAAAGAAAAAGAAAAAAAAGGTGGGGGAAGGAAACAAATCAAAAGGCAAAACAAAACAAAACAAAACAAAAAACACGGGGGGGTATCTTCTGATTCTGTGTACTGTAAGTCCCCTGACTTCCCCTGGAACTCGTCCGTCCAGCTGGTGTTCTGGGGGAGGGGCCTGCTGTGCTGATTCTCAGGTGTTAGCACTTGGGGGAGCTGCTCTGCCCCTGCCTGGTGCAGGGCTCAGTGGGGGTTGTTTACCCCGTGAGGCCCCAGGAGGAACAGCCCTAGTGGCGGGGCCAGCTCTGGAAACCTGGATTCAAACCTCACAGGAACTACTCCGTCTGCAGGGCCTGGAGGCTCCGGGGCGGGGCCACTGATCTGCTCAGCTCAAGGCAGGAGCGTCCTCGCTGTCCTGGGCCCTCCCGGCCTCTGCCTGTCCCGGGGGAGGCCGGATCCTGGGCTGTGTCCCCGCGCCCTGTGCTCGGGGCCCGCGCTGGTGGATTCGTGCTCCTGCTCCGCAGCCCCCTCCGCGGAGCCGCCCCCGAGCCCCCCGAGCTGCTCCCACCCCGCAGCCCTCTCCGCGGAGCCGCCCCCGAGCTCCCCCCCGCAGCCCCCTCCGCGGAGCTGCCCCGAGCCCCCCGGAGCTGCTCCCCCCCGCAGCCCCCTCCGCGGAGCCGCCCCCGAGCCCCCCGAGCTCCTCCCCCCCGCAGCCCCCTCCGCGGAGCCGCCCCCGAGCCCCCCCAGCTGCTCCCCCCCGCAGCCCCCTCCGCGGAGCCGCCCCCGAGCCCCCCCAGCTGCTCCCCCCCGCAGCCCCCTCCGCGGAGCCGCCCCCGAGCCCCCCGAGCTGCTCCCCCCCGCAGCCCCCTCCGCGGAGCCGCCCCCGAGC
Organism: Canis lupus baileyi; assembly: GCF_048164855.1. Taxonomy (NCBI): domain Eukaryota; kingdom Metazoa; phylum Chordata; class Mammalia; order Carnivora; family Canidae; genus Canis; species Canis lupus. Next base: position 27,757,905 of record NC_132872.1, on the reverse strand, counting down.
CCCCCGAGCTGCTCCGGGTCCCCCGTGCGCTGCAGCCCTTAGGGAGCTCGGCGCACTCCCCCGGGGCGCAGGTGCCTGTTAGTGTCCCCGGGAGCCCGCGGGCCTCCCCGCCCTCCGGGTCCTGCTCCACCTCCCTGAGCCCCTTTCCCCCCGGGAAGGTCGGTGCAGCTCCTGCGTCTCCGGGACGGGGCTCTCCTGTCCTGGGGACCCTCGCCCCGGCCTCAGCCCGGCTCCTCGCGGCCCCTCCCCCTCGGAGGCCTTTTGTGTCTTCATTTCTTTGTCCCCGTCCTCCTACCTGATAGAAGCGCGACCTCTTCTCCCCGTAGCGTTCCAGCTGGTCTCTCTTTAAGTCTCAGGCCGAATTCGTAGATTTTCAGGATGTTTTGAAGGTTATCGAGGTAATTTGGTGGGCACAGGTGACTTGGGGACCCTCCTCTTCCGCCATCTTGCCCCTCCTGCAAAACTACAGAGTTTAAAAAAAAAAAAAAAAAAAAAGACAGTGGTTACCAGAGATTTGGGAGTAGAAATAAAGGAGAGTTGAATAGGTGAAATACAGGGGGCTTCTGACAGTCTATTTTGGACAGTTATATTTATGAATAAAGCTCAAAAAATAAAAAAATATAAGGATATTATATTTAGCTTCATGCTCTCTATTCACTAGAGTGTCTTATATATTATACTACCTTGAAATCAATAAATTATCTCCATGACATGTTTCCATATTATGTTGAAATTCTAAAGGTTAGATTTCATGATGAAATGTTCATTTCCTCATGTATTCTCTCTTTTATATTCTTGCAAATTTGCCAAGAAAAATGCCTAAGGCTCATTCATTCAGAGAAAATAAAAGGTGAAATATTGGGAATTTGAAGCAAAATTGGTTATTTTATGCAAAAGAGTAAAAACTTAGTTTCTCATTTGCAACAAGATATTTCTTATCCCTAAACTCAGGAAAAAGAAATTATCTGAGTAGAAAAGCCATGGAAAATGATATCAAAGTAAAAAAAATATTAAAGAACATTTTGAACCTATTCACATATAAAAATATCATATTACAATATTTCTCACATCAACTATCACTGCACTAAAGGTTATTTCAACAGCAAGCCAAGAAATAATTCAAATTGGTATACTATGTCCTTGTGTTTCCTCAAGATATTATAACATTATTTTTCATTTCCTTTTATAAATTACTGGAAAAATATTTTAACATCATTTTGTTTAATGATTAGCAGTTTCTAAAAGGTCTTTATACCATAAGAAATTACTCCCCATTTCCACTTCAATAAGTAAAACTAAAATAACTTGTCTATAATTACTTAGATTTAATATGTCTGTGGAACATGAAAAAAGGAAAGAAAAAGAGAGTAGAGAGGGAAGGGAAGGGAAGAATTAATAGATGAATGTGTTTTTAAAATCAGTATAAATGTGTTGAAGTTTAAGTCAACACAAACAGTGTAATCTCATTCATTTTATTCAAAATATCATTGCTTCATGAATTAATATTTAATCAATGTAAATTTGAGTTTCTTTAAATAGGCTTGCTTCTTATATTAACTTTTAGTTTATTCTCTTTAATATTTAGGAAATTAGGATAAAAACAGCCAACAACATAAATGGGAATGAGAATTAAGCTGACATGTATAAAATTTATATTGATCACATTCTTTAGAAATATATCATATTTCACACTTATATTTCTGGAATTTTTTTGTTTCTGGAATTTTTACAATTTCTATTACTTATATAGCTATGGAAACACTGACTCCTTAAAGATGATATACATGAAATACCTTAAAAAAATTGAAAATGTATAAGAAGCTCTAATCTCCAGTTCTACCTCTGCCATCTTCAATATTTCTTTCCTATCACATGACAGTAACAGAAGGAAATAACATTAACATGAAATTTTGAGAACATAATTTATTTACAGAAAGATAAAAAATATCAATGAAAAAAACAAGAGTTCTGCTCTACCCCTGAATTTTAAATCTCACAAAATTGGTATGATTCCAATTATCTACAATTTACATCTATTTTCACTTGATCTCATCTGTTCTTCAATGAAAAAGCAATAAAACACCTCAGCCATCCCAACCCTGCCCCATGTAGAGACAGTCACCACTGATTACTGTTTAATTTCTTTGAGTAATGAACACCTTCACTCCATGTGATATCATTGATATAAGGAAGGAACTCATAACAGTCTACTTTAGCTGAATGCTCTGCTCTATGGTACAAGCTGAAAATATATTCTTAAATCCTCTTACTGTGAGGTCTCAACATGTGAACACACTGCAGCCTCCCATCCACTAACGCTCAGGAATTTTCTTATATCCTCTACCAATTCCAGTTTTCTTAAATTCAGTAGTTTAATTAAGAAATAAATAAAATTTATTTAATTTACAATGACAGTAATATGAAAATTGTAATAACAAAATAAGCCAAAAATATGAAAACTTCTATGAAAGATGTAATAAAAATCAATTGAAAGACATAAAGAAGGGTAAAATAAGTGTATATAAATAATCCTGGGGGCACCTGGGTGCCTCAGTCAGTTGAGCATCAGCCTTCGGCTCAGGTAATAATCCTGGGGGGGGGGGGGGAGCCAAAACCACCACCAGCTCCACCTTCTTTAATTGCCTGCTCTCCTCCTTTGTCATATAATTCCCTTTTCTTTGCATCAGAGAGCACTTCATAAGCTTGAGAAATCTGTTTAAACTTCTCTCCTTCATTTGGATTCTTATCAGGGCGGTACTTCAAGACCAGTTTTCTGTAAGCCTTTTTCAATTCCTCCCGGGTGGCATTGGGTTTGGCCCCAAAACATCATAGTAAGTGGTTTCTTTCACCATTTTCTACAGCCGGTGAGAGGGCCGAAGCCGGTGGGGGGGAGCGGGAAGGCGCGCGTTGCCGCCGCTCCTCCGCGTCTCACCGAGCGTTCTGGAAAGTTCCGCCTTGCTCTGACTTTGCCCTGTATGTATGATGACTTCAGTGTGCAAGAGAAGTTTAATACTGTAAAAACTACTTTTAAAAAATCTCCCCTAGCGTTTGTTAGGCCATACCCTGTAACTGATTGCAGCTCTACGTGTATGAAACAGTTCAGACTGAAATGCTAGGTGTATGTATTGACTTCAGGGTATGACCCTTAATTGTTAAGCTATGAAGTTAAAACGTGTATTTAATTGGCAATCAGACAAATAATTTATTAATTTGTAGAGAAGTGTTGGTCTGTAGTTACGTTAAGTAGGATTCATTGTGATGCCTCTGCATTTTATTGCCTCAACTGTTACGTGAAGATGGCATGCTATGTAATTTGGCCTGTGGTATCAGTGATAGAAAGGATACCTCTCTAAAGAAGTGGTTTATCATATGCTGCTGCTTGAGGGCTTGCACTTGTAGAATTGCATTCCCTTCTGTGCCATCTTTTTTTTTTTTTTGATATATATATATATATCAGTTCTGGTTACACTTTTTTTCCTTCTCTTTGGACCATGATAAACTTCAGAGTAGTGACTTCAGGAGCCAGGGTAACTTAAGAGTGAAGAGACATTTACGTGGAGAAGTTAATTTGCATGTATGAGACAGGAAGGTGTCTTCTAGGTATGTGACAGGCTTACTTTAAAACATTTAACTTATGTTCCAAAGTAACTGTAATTTCATGTTGGTAGTATAGCAAATTATGATGAATAGCTTTAATTGTATGTTTAAAAGGCATGTTCACAAGCTTAAATCTGGAATCAGAATTAAGCAATTGAAATGTATGAATGTCTCCTTAATATACTGATTACAAAGCAAAAAAAATAATAATAATAATAATAATCCCAGGGGGCTGGGATCAAGCCCCAGGGAGGCTCCCTGCTCAGCAAGGGGTCTGCTTCTCCCTCTCCCTCTGCCTGCCTCTCCCCTGCTTGTGCTCTCTCTCTCTCTCTCTCTCCCTCTTTCTCTCTGTCAAATAAATCTTTTTATAAAGATCATTCTGTATGACATTTCAAAGGCAGAAACATAAATTCCCAACAAATTAGTGTGGAAATCTATTGTGATGCTTATCAGAATTCATTTTGCTTATTTTCTTGTTTTGCTTAGTTTAACTTTTATTATTTTTCTAGATTTTGGAAACTTAATAAATGAGTATGAAATTTTCTCTAGTAAAATAAATATTTGTAAGTAGCCAGGAAATGTATTTCTTAAATAGTGTAAAGGGTTATACTACATGAGATATTTAAAAAGTACTATAAAATTACAGCAATTAAGATTGAGTAGTAATGATTCATAGTCAGACTTAACAGAAGTAATCAGTAATTAATTTCAAGTAAAAGAAGTGTTTCTTACACACTAAGTAGTGTGTCACTGAATTCTTTTTTTCAGTTCCAAATGATACAAAATGACTCAAACAAAAGGTTAAGGTGACTAAAAGTAGGGTTTAAAAGGTACTTAAATTTTATCTTATGTCACCAATAAGAGATTTTCTATCTCTCATTCTCGTCACCTGTCTTGTCCTATAAGTCTCCATATTTAGCCAGAAATATAATATATCAGGATAGATATCATAGCATAGATATCATAGCATGATATCCTATTACCTTCCTCAGTTGGAAAATCACAAGAATTCTTTCCCAGAATATTTAGCAAAAATCAAAGTATGTCTTTTTGATCAAATGGCACTACTGAAGCCCATTAATGTGCTGACAAAAGCCTGGTTCATTTGTTCTATAGATATGGTTTGGAGGTAGGGCTTTACTAGTAAGTCATACAAAGTATGTAAGGGGAATCCCTTATGGCTGTTTCCCCAAATAATTTCTGTCTCTATAAATGACATGTCTAGCTTTTAAATTCACACATTCTTATTTTCAAGTTTAGTTTTATTTTTTTAATTTTATTTATTTATTCAAGAGAGACAGAGAGAGAGAGAGAGAGAGAGAGAGAGGCAGAGATACAGGCAGAGGGAGAAGCAGGCTCTGTGCAGGGAGCCTGATGTGGGACTCGATCCCAGGACTCCAGGATCACGCCCTGAGCTGAAGGCAGATTCTCAACCCCTGAGCCACCCAGGCATCCCTAGTTTTATTATTTAATTGTTATTAATTAATAATAATTAATATTTATTTAAATAATTTAAAAAGCTGAATTTCTCTCATGGAAAGAATGTTGTAGAACTATGTGATATAATGCAGGAAAAACTGGCATCCCAAATGAAGGTGGCTATATTGGTTCCAACTAAAGGGAAGGGACATTTCTTCTATAAATAGAGCAATGGGTAAATATGGAAAAAAGTTGGTGGTTGGAGTAGAGAGAATTTTTCCTTAATAAAAGTAAAGAGGAAATGATGAGGCAAAAATCTTGAATAAAGGATGAAAGGTACCGAGAGAAACGAAATCACTAGATGATGGAGTTGATGGTCCTCTTGAAATCAGAGAACAAAAATTTTAGTTGCATCTAGGCACTTACTAGTTAAATTATTTTATCTAAAAGTAACTTTGAGTTACTACTTTGGAGCAAACATGCAGTCTGTTCTACAAACCCTGAACAGCTGAACAAACAGATAGAAAAGGCAACAGAATTAAGTATAATGGCAAAGAGATTAATTGATGTCGTAGATGATAGAATCTGGGCTGGATAGAAAAGAAAAAGAAGTTTGAAATGAAGTAACACACAGAAAAAGAATTGGAGATCTTGGTGGAACTGAAAAGATGGCCATTAATATCGAGAACGTGATAAAGCAGCAAAATTTTGTTTGAAGAAAGCAATATTGATGTTGGAGCTGGAGAGATTTCAGGAAATGAATTCTATGTTGTAACCAGGGGAATGAGCTTGCTAAAGTGACATGTGAATAAAGACCATTCAGATGTAACTGGAATGTGTGAGAGCTTTGATGGGTCAGAGGAGAACTCTAATCTCTAAGCTAACTGGAGGAAAAGAGAAGAAGAAAAATAGATGTTTTACTCCAAAAAAAATCTTCTAAGGATGGGCTTTAAAACCACCAATTAAGATGAAACCCATAATCCTCTTAATCAAAGGGAAAAGAAAATGCTTTGACTATCTGAAAACTATCTTCATCAGGAAAATTACTGGAACTTCTCTGATTAAACAAGGAGCAATGTGCTGCATTAACATAAAAATTTGAAATATTAAATTCAATGCTTTTTTATATTCTTAGAAATGAATATGGGGATTTATAGGATTTAAATCTTGGAACATAAATTTAACTTAAATTTGAATGCTAACGTATGCTATAAAAACTACTAGTAAAATAATGCATATAATTCTAGAACATGTATGTTACTCTTTATTTGCAGTATTTTTCATCTAATGTGTTATTCAAAGAATGATAAAAAGTTATCCCAACTAAGGAATCATGAATACTTTAACATGTAACTTCTCATTTCACATGTACCGAGGAGGCCTTCAAAATCTAGCTATCATGCATTTATTTCAACTTTTCATTTACCCATGTTCACATCTGTAAATCAGCTTGTCTTTGCTACACTAGGATAATGAATTGTACCCAGGCTCTGTTTGCTGCTAAGATCCAGGCATTTCTAGACATGTTTGATTATCATTACCGGAGCTTCTACTTATACAGACGTCTTAGGGTAAGAATAGACAAACAAACTTGACCTAATAGCAAGCCTTAGTCTTCTGAGTTAAAGAGAAATTCTGTGTATGATACAGTAACTGTCCTACAGATTTCTTATTTGGCTTAGCCCTCAATGGAGCTATTGCCCAGTCCTACAGCAGGTAGAGAACAAGAGTGAAAAGCTGAAAAAGATCAAATACTAAACTCTTTATAACCTTTGTGTCTACTCAGGACTTTTTTGAGATCTTTCTAATAATATAATTAAGAAAAGATAAAGAACACTTCTCCATATACTTTCAAGATAAGTAGGCTATGTTACGTAACAGATTAACACAGAAATCAGTCTGCATGAGTTGGGAAGTCTTTGTCCAATTTACGGTTAAAATATTTGGATCACAGGATCTCCTGGGTCACAATGTTGGAGAAGAGAAGCCTGAAAGAAGGCATAGTAGCTCTTAACCATCTTGGCCCAGAAGAGCCTCTTATCAACTCCATTCATAATTCAATTGCAGTTTTTCCACTAACTTCAGAGGAAGCTAGAAGTGAAGTGCTCCCAGGAGCCTAGACAGATACATTCATACATACACAGAATTTGGTGAAAGCTGGCCTCACACCAACCTGTCACATTGATGTAGGTTAATGTCTACTTTTGGCAGTAGGTGCCAGGGTGTCAGCAGTGTTTCCCAGAGTGCAGTGGGTACTAGGTTAGCAGGTGATTCTGGGGGGAGAGGGAGCAGGGATGGAGGTTGTCAAGTACAAAGTTGATCACCACTAAAATAACAGCTGAGCTCTACAGGAGCAGCCACACCTACAGGAGGAAGGGAGACATCCCTACCAACTAGATGCAGAGTAGCCCACAGAAGAAAAATTCTGATGCCTAGAGTATGAACCACAAGGAGTCTTATCAGCACGAGCAGATTTGTGGGGAATTTCACAATATGAAATTAATTAACATATCCCAGTGAGGAATGGAGAAACTAAAGTTACCCATTTACTTTATACTCTCTCACATTTCTACTTTTCTTCAATTTTTTTTTTTTTAAAGTAGTCTACTTTGAATTCTCAGTCTGGTACAATCAAAATAAAAGTACTGGAATTCTGAAGTTTTTATTGGTGGACTTAAGATGAATCAGATTTAGGCAGTTTATCTTTGAATTTCCAGCTTGGAATGCTTTTGTTCTATTCTATTATGTTCTGTAAATATGTGTCGCTTCTTTTTATGTGGAAAGCATTACTAAACGCACTGAAGGAAACAGAAAGTTAAATAAATGTTTCTTCCCCCAAGGAACCTTAGACAAATAGAATGGTGAGTTAAACTCACAAAGAATTATGAAACAAAATAAAGGATAGTAAGTGCAGTAAATGTGGATGTAGGAAATGAACAAAGAGAATGCGTCTAGTTTGGGAAGAAGAAAAACCTGAATACCAATGTCCTAAAAAAATATTACCTTCTCTTTAAATTCCCATCTCAACGATTCTCATGGATTTAAACATAAACTTTGTAGGGATTAACAAATCAACTCCCGATCTCTCTCAAGCCCCAGATAACCGCCCCCTTCTTGTTGGACAAGTCTACTATCATCTTTCTCCATCCTCCTGACTGCTACTAGCCCCACTGTTTTTCCAGTCAAACTGGCTTAAAACCAATTTATTAACTTTCCATGATATGTAATTATCTATACTTAATCAGCTGAAATTCAGGTTTTCCCCGTTTACACTTTACCTTATCAAAATTTAGCATTATCCCCTTCTGTATCATACTGTAGTATTATCCCTCTCTGTGCTCTGAGGTTCCCCTCTTAATGCTCCCTGTTGATGAATTTTACATCACTGCCGTCAGGCACCAAGTTGGTCTTTCAATGCCCTGTCCTCTCTTAACTAAAGGGGATGTTAAATTATTCAGGATCTATTTGGTTCACCCCGCTTTATTCTATCTAATGTTACACTGTTTGCTCCTTTGTTTTATTATTAGCCCCACCACTTCTGCCGCAAGGCAGGAAACGTGATTGAAAACACCTTGCACTTATTAGGTACATTTTGAGCTGAAAGGAATTCTCTAAACTATACCACTTGAAATTGAAGGAGAAATTACAAAGCCAGCAGCAAAATACACCAAAATAATTTTAAATGGTTTCTTCAATATTCCCAGTATATAATTTAAATAATTATCATTAGATAACTGATTGTATCAATGACATATTTCCAATTCAAAATATTTCTCATTGATAATGCTTTGTAATAATATAATTTACTAGAATGATAGAGTGGATTTCCAGGAAAAAAAAAACTTCTACTTAGATTCAATAGTTTCTTCTAGCCTTTCAAAATAATAGAAGTTTTAGAAATATAAAAAATATTCCTATTTACCACTTTATAACAAAGGAATATTATTAACATTATTAACTGTAGGACAGCTTGCCAGGTACCATCAGACCTTACAGGAAAAGGTCAAAATTATTTATACATTATTTTATGCTCCAATATTAGTAATAGGTTAAGGAGAGGCAACTATTTAGGAAAAAAAATAGGCCTTTTAAAGATCTCGAGTGGAAGTACTGCCAAGGAAAAAAATTATGGGATCATAGAACTCTAGTAAAAATGTCAACTTGCCTGTTTCAGTGTTTTATACATTGGTTAGTAGTTGTGCCAGGATATCTTTTCACAATGGAAAAGAATAAATTATGCCACCATTATGTGGAATATATGAACCCCCACAGAGAATGCTTTCCTTTATAGATCCTGATGCACTGTGGCCTCAGTTCAGCTCATAAAACATGGAACTGTCAAAACATCTTATGATTAGTAGAGAAGTATATTTTGAGTATTTCAGGGGGAGCACTTGGTTTATTATTCAGAGTAAAGATTATATTTCAAGGGAAAATGTCTAATACTAGAAACAATAAAATTATACTCTATGATGCTATATATTGTCTTTTTGGCAGAAAGTAGGTTTGTTCATTGTCTCTCTCAAACATATTTAAAATTTTATGAGATTATTATAACAATATAAAACACAAAAACCTAAATCACGAAAGCTTTTAGTTTATAAAAAAAAAAATGAAATCTGAAAGAATTCCTTTTTTCTAGGTCCATGATCCTAACCACTTCAAGATACCATAATTATAGGATGTTATGATTGATTTTATATATATATATATATATATAAATTAAAGGATGTTAATTTTATATAATTTTAAAATTATATAATTAAAATAGTTAATTTTATATAATAAAATTAAAGGATGTTATGATTATATATATATATATATATATATATATTCACACACATACACATAAAAAGTCACCATTCAGTCATCCTTTCATAGCCATATCAGTAAAATGTAAGATAGATCTAATAGCAAATAACAAGTCCCTAAAGGTGAAATGAGATTATAAAATATAATTTTATCTTCCCTTATGGAAAATATGGTATGTGAAGTCAAAAGTCAGCAACAGGTAGACGTTTACACTGGCAGGGACTCTGTCAAGGCAATGGATAGGATCCCAGAGTGAAGAACTGGCATCAAAGAGAGCTATAGGGACCCATTTATTCCTTAACATACAAATATTTATTGAACATCTACTGGGTGCATTTCACTTCCTGAGGTAGAAGGGAAAGAAGAGTAAATAAAACAAACAAAAAATATATTCTTATGGGGCTTACATGGCACTGAAGAGAAAGCAAACAAACTTACAGATATATACTATAATATCTGGCAATAATAAAATACTATAAAGAAATAGAGTTGGCTAAGAGATAGATGACTTTCTATTCGTCCCTATGAATCAAGGATGATGGAGAGGACTGGAAGACTGGAGGAGGAAGCAAAGTCAGGCTGTTTCCTTCCTGTTCCTAATAGCATCAACTAAACAGTGTTTTGTTTGTTTATTTGCTTGCTTGCTTGTTTTAATCCTGATAGTGGCAATTGAAACCAGTAGCAACAGTTGATCCCAGCTTGCTGTCTTTCCAAAAATCCCAGAAATAATCTCCTCAGGTCCCCTCAGAGACAATAATACCACAGCTAGCATCTTCTACATGGTCCTGTCCTCACATTGCCCCTCCTGTAACTTCAGAACACTAGGACCAGCCAGGCAAGTCTAAGATCTGAAAGTTTGAGATCTAGCTTCATGGTGTCCTCCTTTGCTTTTCATTTTGAATAATTCCAAACTTTTCCATTAGTTCCAAAGCACCCAGGAGGAAAAGCTGCTTTCTACAGTTACTACCTCCATGATCTCTCAAGGTCCCCCCCCCTTATTTTACCTTTTTCTCAGTTCCTCAATATCTAATTAACATTCTTTCATTTTTTCCTATTACATTCACAAAGTTAAAATAACTGATATTGCTTCTATCTCCTAACTGTACCTTTGCTGTTATACTTCTAAAATACAAACATACAATTCCCAGTTTCTCCCTGCATATATGTATACACACATAAATATATGTACAGACACACACACACACACACATGCACACACGGTTGCCTCTTCCAGTGCTATCTCGATTCATGCCATCATACAACCAGTTTCGCAAGACGAAAACCAAGACATTGTTCCTGAAAACTTTACTCCCACTAAAATTCAGTTAATTTTCCTCTTAAATATCTCTAAACTCATTGTTTTTCTTCATCTTGACCCCCACCTCACTGATTTATGCCTCTCATTTATATATGCCCCCCACTGTCCTTTACCTACCTCACCATAATGGCAACCCAGTTAGATATTTTTTATTCACTCTGTACCTATTTTTAATCCAGAAAGAACTTAAATTTAGTTAATATAATCCTCCTCAATCCTCATGCCCTTCCTCATGATACAAACTAAAATCTTTAACATCATCTATAAAATCTTGCAGCGTCTGGTCCTTGTTTATTACTGCCAGGTCATCTCTACTACATCATCATGCTTAATATTCATTTGTTTCTTTATTGTTCCAGGCATAATTCAGGGATTCTGTATATGCTGATTTTTCTTCCTGGAATGCACTTTGATTCTCAAAAGCTCAATTATCCATGACTTTATCCTGCATACCTTAAATCAAGTGCTTCTTCCACATTGAAGCCTTTTCTGAATACCATCATTACATTTAGACTTCCTGTTAAAGTCATTCATAATATCACTTACATTTCTCATAATTCCTACTCACTGCTCTCTGTTCTGTCTCTGGACTTGAGTCCTTAGTCAATGCTTGGGCCAGGCGGAGCTGAAATGCCAGGAAATTAATTCCTCAGAAAACCACCCCTGAACAGTGAAAATTGGTGGATAAATAAATCCACCTTTTTGTCTTCAGGTAGGACAACGCTTATATTTTGAAACCTCCCAGAGATCTCCAACAAGAGTACATCAAAATTGTTCATAATCAGAATCTGCTCATTAACCTAGCCAGTATATTCACCTCTTCTTTTTTTCTCTGCCATTCTAGTATCGGTATTTCTACAAGCATCTTTAAAATAAACTATGTGCACTCAAATCTTTGTCTCAGGTTTGCATCAGGAAGAACCTAAAACTGAAACATTATCTACTGTGGGGTCTTTGCCCAAATGTCAGGTGGTTGTTGGTAGTCATTTCGCACTAAAAGTGATGCCATAAAAATTGATGGGAATCTTTGCATGCATGGAGAATACTGTAAACAGATGATGCTCAATTAGATCTGATTTTGCTTCCCAGGGGACATTTGGCAACATTTGGCAATACTTTCCATTGTCACAACTACTGGGGAAACCACTGACATTTACGAAGTATAGGTCAGGAATCCTGCTAAACATTCCACAATACATACATACAGCATTCTGTTCAAAATGTGAATAGTGCTGTTGTAAAGCAATCCCTTCTTTAAAGTAATATGACTGGGAGGGAGTCAATCATATTGTTGAGGTATTCACAAATCAACAGCTTTAAAATTATTGTATTAGAAAAAAGAAAAGTCTAAAATTAAATACCTTAAGTCTCTTCTTAAAAAGATTAATAATGAAAAGTATATCCAATTAATATTAACAAATTCAAATTTTCCTTTTAAATATATAAACAAAATTAATAATCAGCTATAATGAGTAAAAGAATAAGAGCAACAACTAAAATTAGTAATATCCAGAGTGAAATCAGGACTATCACTACATCTCCTATAGACATTAAAAAGATAATAGGTAAATATTATGAAAAACTCTATTCCAAAAACATTTGACATTAAATGAAATGGAAATTTTTTCCCAATACAATTTATAAATATCAACACACAAGGAAACAGAAAATCAGAGTAGCCCAGCTACTGTTTAAGCAAATGTACTTGCTATCAAACATGGTCATATAAAGAAAACTCCAGGTCTGCATGATTTCACTGATGAATTCTAACCATATATTTCATATTTAACTAATAGTACAGACTCCAGAAAACAGAACATAAGGAAACATATCCAAACTCATTACATGAGAATAATAGGACCTAATAAAAATGTTAACAGACACTAAAATTTATTTTAAAATTGCAGACTTAAAAAAATAAAATAAAATTGGACTTATATCCCTCATGAATGATGATGCAAAACTACTTAGCGAAATAATAACAAAAAAATCTAGTAAAAAATAAGAATTATAACAAACCAGGAAGGCAAATCTGCTTTAACATTTGAGAATCTGTGCTCATCAGGCATTAAGAGAGTAAAGGGGAAAAGTTATATGGTCATTGAAATAAATTAAGAAAAGGAATTTGTCAAAAGGCATTATTTAGGCATGAGAAAAATTCAGACTCTCAGGATTATTTCCTTTGATAAAGAACCAGGCATTTTAAATTACAGAGAGCGTCATAATTAAAAGTTAAATGAATAATTCACCTCCCATAATCAAGGGTGTCTAGTCTCACCATTTCTATTTAACCTTTTACTAGAGTCCTTAGGCATCGCAATTAAGCAAGAAAAAGATGCAAAAGGCAATCTAAAAAAAAGAAGGCAAACAGAACTCTCCCTTCTACAGATAGCAATTGTTTATGAGGTAAAACTTGAAAATTAACACAACTGCTACTAAAACTAATAAGTGAATTGAACATTATCTTGGTGTATATAATCCAAAAATAAAAACTTTGTACTTAACTCTCAGTATCTAACAATGGGAAAATAGATGCTTTTTAAATTTCCATTTTCAAGTAGTACCCCCCAAAACATGAAATATATAACAATAAGTTTAATCAAACATATCTGAGATCTCTAAAAAGATACAAGGCATTCCTAAGAGAATTAATGACAACAAATGGAGAGGAATATCATGTTCAGAGACTAGTAGACACAATATATTTAAGATACTAATTCCAAATTGATCCATAGATGTAACACTGTCCCAATCATAATCTCACCAGGTTTTTTCCCAAGAATTTGGGGAAAACTGATTCCCAAATTTGTAAGCACAAAATGGAACATTAAAACAATCCTGAAAAAAAAAAAAAAAGGATGAAGTTAGGGGACTTACACTACCTGGCTTTAAGACTTATTGTAAAGCTACAGTAATCAAGACAATGTGGCACCAGCATAAAAAATGATAAATAGGTCAGTAGAAAAGAACAGAGAAACCAGAACTATATTTACATTTTTACAGGCATTTGGGGTTTTTTTTTCAGCTTTACCGAGACATAACTGACATATAACATCATGTAAGTTTTAAGGTATACAGTTCGTTGGTTTCATATGCATATACTGCAAAATGATTACTGCCACAGTGCTAGCTAACAACTCCATCATGTCACATAATTATCATTTCTTGTGTATGTGTGTGTGTGTGTGTGTGTGTGTGTGTGGTGAGAACACAAGATCTATACTCTTAGCTACTTCCAAGTATATAACTCAGTATTATTGGGCAGCCTGGGTGGCTCAGCAGTTTAGCGTCGCCTTCAACCCAGGGTATAATCCTGGAGACCCGGGATCGAGTCCCATGTCAGGCTCCCTATATGGAGCCTGCTTCTCCCTCTGCCTGTGTCTTTGCCTCTCTCTCTCTGATGAATAAATAAATAAAACCTTAAAAAATAACTCAGTATTATTAACTATAATGATCTGCTATACTTATTAGTTCCTTAAAATTACTTATCTTAAAGCTGGAGTTTATACTCTTTGATCAACATCTCCCTGTCTCTCCAGGTATTTGTTTTTTAACGAAGATGCCAAACAATGCAATATTTAAAGAAAAGAGTTTACGGTAAGTAGTACTGGGGAAACCACTGGGAATATATGTAAAATAAAACTGAGCCTTGACTCCAAACTAAGGCCATAAGCAACAATTTGAAATGGGTCAAGTTAATAAAGCTTTTATTCTTTTTTTTTTTTTTTTTTTGAGAGAGAGAGTGCAAGTCGGGGAGGTATAGAGGGTGAGGAGAGACAGAACCTTAAGCACAGAGCATAGAGCTTGACAGGAGGCTTGATCTCACAATCCTGAGATTATGACCTGTGCCAAAATCAAGAGTCAGAGGCCTAACCACCTAAGCTACCCAGGCACCCCAAATCTGTAAAGCTTTTAGAAGAAAGTATATGAGAATGTCTTAGCTATTGAGAATAGTCAAAGGTCTATGGGAAAGAAGTTAAAGTGATAACATTAAAAGATAACATCAATAAAAGGAAAGATAATCCAAAGACTGGGAAGACTGTTCATAAAATACATAGCTGAACAAAGATTGGTATCTAGTATATATAAAAAGGTCTACACACCTTAATATTTTTTAAAAAGGAAAATTATTGTAGTAAATACCTCAGATGGAAGGACATACACATATCAATAAACTGAAAAATGTTCTACAGCATTTCTTATGAGAGAAATTAAAAATAAACTCACAATGAGATCTCACTCCACACCTATCATACAGGCAAAAAATAAAAGTAGACTAATATCAGTAAATATTGGTAAGGATGTGGAACAATCAAAACTTTCATATCATTGGTAGAACTGTAAAATGGCAAACCACATTTAGAAAAAGTCTGGTAGTTTCATTTTTATTTTTTATTTTTATTCTAAGCAAAACAATCAAACTAACAAAAAAAAACCTGTTATATTACAGCAATTCTAGTCCTAGGTATTAACTAAAAAAATGAGAAACACATAATCCCAAAAGATTCTTACAGGAATGTTCCTCACAGCTTTATTTAAAATAACAAAATACTGAAAACATTCTAGGTGTCCATCAACAGGAAAATGCCTAAAATAGCTAAAATGGCTAAACAATTCTGATGTATTCATACAATAGAATATTATCATGAATATAAGAGAACAAACTATTGATACATTCAACAAACTAGATCAATACAAAAAATATGCTGCATGCTCTATTAACTAAAACTGTATAGTACTGACACATGAATAGGCAAGTAGGTTGTTGGACTAGAATAAAGGTCCAGAAATAGATACAAGTATATATAGAAATTTATTAGCTATCATATGATAAAGGTAGCATTTCAAATTAATAAGGCAAAGAAGGACATTTTAATAAATGGCACAGGGACAACTGGTTAGTCATTTGGAAAAAGATAAAATTAGATCCATACTTCACCACCATACTCAAGAACTTAATTCCAAATGGATTGTCAATTTAAACCTAAAAAAATGGAGCCTACAAGTACTAGAAGAAAACATATATGAATTCCTTTTTAATTTCAGCATCAGGAAAAGACTTTCTGACCATAATTCAAAAGCCAGAGACCTAGAAATGGCGGCAAAAATTATAACATAAACCCCACCATAATCAAGGTCAAAGGACAACTGACAAACTTGCAAGTTTGCAATATATACTACAGACGAAGTGTTAATATTCCTAATATATAAAGAACACTTAAAAATTGGGGATGCTAGATCAAATAAACAATAAAAAATTTGGAGACAGATACAAAAAATAATTAACAATAAGGTATAAAAATAGCCCTAAACTTGAATAAAGATATTTATTCTCACTCAGTATGAAAATATCAATAAGACAGCATTTCTTATTTATCAAGTTGGTAAAAATTAATAAGAATGACATACTGTTCTGTTGACAAGGCTATGGGAAACCTGGCACTCTCATACATTGTTGCTGGGAAGGTAATGCTATAGAACCCTCTGGAAAGAAATTTCCAATAAACTAAAACAATTACATATACATGTATTTTTTGATCCAGAATTTCCATTTCTAAGGATTTATTCTGTTTATATATACCTCCAACAAAATAAAAATGCATGTATACAGTGCTATTCATTGAAGCATTATTTGTAATTGCAAAATTTTGGAAAACAACCAAAATGCCCATATACCCAGAAAAATAGTTAAATAAACTATGGAATCCACAGAGCATTCCACACCTGTAAAAAGAATGAAGACTATTTCTATGTACAAATGTGGAGTGAGGTCTAAAATGGCAATATTGTTAGGTAGAGAAGCAAAATACAAATTTTTATGTATTATCGGATAGCTTTCATGTAGGAAAAAAAAGAAGAAATAAGAAAATACGTCTATCTGCTCACTAATGAAAAAAAATGACAAGAAGAAATTAGTCAAATTGATTACCTGTAGGGTGAATGGAAACTGGGTAGAAAGACTGGGGAATGCAAACAGGATTATTTTATCTTTTCCTCACTTAAGCATAAGTAATTAATAATCAGTTTTTATACAAAAATCTAAGAACTATTAACTAAAGGTACTTTCTCTTTTCACTTGCTAATATGATAACACATATTACAAACAGAATGTAGAGTTTTTCTTCCTTATTTATCTTCTTTGCCTTAAATCTTTAAATGTCCATTTGACTTTACTGAGACATTTTAGTTTTCTCTCTCTTTTTAACCCCTCTGGAAACCTCAATTCGAATTCCTTATAGCTTTCGAGACAAAAATTGCTTCCCTAGTCTTACTTTTACAAAATATGTATTTTTAAATAGTCAAAGTCTCTGGAGTCAGACTCCTGAGATTGAACACTGGCTATTAGTTATGACCTTTATTTTCTTCATATGGTGCTTGGGAGATAAGTTAAATAATATGCAAACTTTTTAATACCCGGGGAAAGTACCAGAAAATGGTTTTCCTTTGCTTCCAAATTCCTTACATACGATAAAGAGTTAAATAAATGTATGACTCTCAGCAGATTTTGATTATAAATAATTGTCTGGATTGTGCAAGTAAACTTAATTGGATATTTTTTTAAATTGTGGTTATTTGGCCTAACAAAATAATTTAATTGAAAGTATGGCAATTAAAAAAATTCTTAGATGCTAAAGCCAGTATCAGTTGTGTTAAGTTTTTAAAAGAGCACAGGACTGCATGTTTAATCAAGAGAACTTTTAAAGATGTTTAAGTTTTATTTTCTATCTGGTCAAGTTTTTAAAAATATTTTTTTAAGCATGAGAAGACTCAACTCTACGAGATTATAATTTGTGTGCATATTTATTTCACAAACTTCTTCATTCTCAGGTCAATAATGAATAATACTTGCTAAAGAATATATCCACTCTTAGTAAATCATCTGACTTTATATGCTTGCTTTAAGAACATGTACTTAAAGTGTTTCTTCAATATTTCAAGTTGGGTTTAAGTCTACTGCTCCTTTAGTAAGTGAACATCTCACTTGACAAGTGAGATTACTTTTATGGACATTCCACATCCAGCTAAGTCTTATACATCTCTTCTACTCATAGATCACGATTTCAAAATGATCATAATTTAGAATTTGACCAAAGAGTAAGATCAAGTGACTTAAATGCATCCATATGATCTTTGTTCAGTGCAGCATATATTTATAAGGCTTCCTCAGGTTTAAGATGTAAATTATGATATATGTTCTCCTTACTCATAAATTAGATTCATCATAAATGAGTTCTATGATCATTACATATTTGTGACTATCTAGACATCAGTATAAGATTATATCTGAGATCAAATTTATTAAAACTACTCAAAAATGCAGAAAAATGAATCATTCTTTGATCTTTCTCTTGCCTATAATGTCATAAAAAGAGACTGATTCACATCACCAGAGGGGGGGAAATAATTGAGGTGACAATGATCTTTTAGCCAGTAAGACTTCAGTCTGCAAAGGCATTTACACAAATTTAGTTGTACTAAAATTTAATTTGTAATATAATGATTGCTGAGAGTTGAGTACTTCATTTAAGTTGTTAATTGACTACAGAATTTTGCCAGTAACCAACGGAATGAATGAGTGATGAAGAGATTAGTACTTTTTTTCATGCTTCTACAAACTTTAAAAGGTATACATACTTCCAAGCATTTTCTGCTTCCTGGAAGGAGTTTAATCACATATTGTAGCCAAACCCCTTCAATAACATGGAAAATACTTTTTCATTATTTAATCTTCACCTGTAACAGCCATCTGTTCAACTAGAATTCTACTCCCATAGGCACTGGATGTTTTCCTCTCAAGTATAAAGTTAGCAACATGCCACTTCATGTTCTCAGTGAGTATAACAAACCATGCAGCATATTAAAATCATAGAAACATGTTTTATATCTAAGAATACTACATTACCAATGATATGACCAGGAGCTCAATGATATTTTAAGCATCAGGCAAACTTAACTAATAATTGTGTGTGTGTTGAATAGTTCTGAAGTATTTTTGAAAATTTAAATTCTGTGGATGATTTTATTGATAGATGGATATTGCAGACTTTACCCTGGAATTTAGCTCACCTTTGTGAGATGTAAAAATAGTCATTTAACATATCTGAAATTAGGAATATAGAAATAAAATCATTTCTGAGACATAGAAGGAACCTCTGAAACTTCTTTTTTTAAAGATTTATAAACATATAATCTTTTTAAAAAAGATTTATATATAGAGAGAGAGAGAGTGCGCGTGCGTGAGCATGTGGGGGCAGGGGCAGAGAGAGAGGGAGAGAGAGAATCTTAAACAGACTCCATGCTGACCATGGAGTCCAGTGTGGGGCTTGATATCATGACCCTGAGACCATGACTTGAGCCAAAATCAAGAGTGAGACACTCAAATGACTCAGCTACTCAGATGCCCCAGGAATCTCTGAAACCTCTAATATAATTCCCAATTCAAAATTTATATCCCATCTAGAATATCTCCAACAAGTATTTAACAAGCCTGTTTTTCAACCTGGATGGATTAGGAACCTATCATTCCAACCAGTCAGAGCATGATTGTGTAAGTCGAATTTTTGAAAGCATAGATATGACATGCAAATCTCAGTTACACAATATGTAAATGCATGTTGAATTGAGTAAATTTTTCTTTATTATAAAAGTGTTAATGTATTTCATATTATTGTCATTATTCATAATTCAAATAAATATGACGACTATATAGGTCTGTAAAAGGAGGCTTTGTTATTGGTAAAAAGGTTAGGTGGGCTTTTTCTAGTCTTGTGAAGATTCAACTTGTAAGACAGTTTATACAAGCTGTCTTCAGTTTATAGGATAATTGTTTTTAATTCTTTCAAGAATTGGGTTCCAACCTGAATGATTTCAAGGTTGCTGACCCACCCATCTGACATTATCTCCAATATTCCTTTAATTGAGAAAACAGATTTTTAAATGAGATAGAAATCAGAAGATTCCTATGTTCTAGATTTAGAGCTATTTGTCTTTACAATGTCTTTCCTTCCCTCTGGGTACGTAGTTTCATTTTAGCTTAGGGGAGAAGGCAAAAAAAAAAAAAAAAAAAAATCCTGTCAGGCTTTATTCAAATTCATTCAGCTTCCAATTTGACCAACTTCTGACCACAGCATTACTTTAAAAAAGTGTGGGGGGGGGGGAACCTGGGTGGCTCTGCAGTTGGGCATCTGCCTTCAGCTCAGATAGTGACCCCGGGGTCCTGGGATTAAGTCCCACATCAGGCTTCCTGCAGGAAGCCTGCTTTTCCCTCTGCCTGTGTCTCTCTCTCTATCTCTGTGTGTGTGTCTCTCTCTCATGAATGATATAAAATCTTAAAAAAAATTTTTTTTTTCAAATACCTTGTTAAGTTTCAGCCAGGACCAAAAGTAAATATGCCTGTTAGTATTGAACAACCTCAAAAGATACTACCTTCCCAAAATCCAGAGCCACTCCCAAAAATAGCTAAAGAATGAAAGACTTAGACAATCCCCCTGAGAGCTGGCAACAGTTGGGAGGACCCTAGCCACAAATGAACTGCAGGCTACATTTCCGTCCAGTCGTATTTCAGGGACCCCCCAATTTGAGAGTAGACCTACTCGCATACACAAGAACAGATGATGTGCGTGACCCAGACAGGTAGAAAGCCAAGCCAAGTTCCCAGCATACTAAATGAGACAAATAAGAAGGAAATCATGATTTCTGAGAAAGAAAGGATCAATCCCAAAACCAAATTTATAAGAGTCTGGATTTGGAAAAGAAGAGATAATGAAATTTTACCTTCCTTTATTGATCTGGCACTCCAGAGATCTGGGAGACCTGACTGGTAGAAATTCTCACCGTTCCCTGGCTTCTGATAGCTTTCCCAAGATTTCATAGGTAAGCACCTGAGCAAGTGAATTTAAAGTAGAAAATACAGCCCAGGGATTTGCAAGATTTTCCATTAATTTTAATTTTAGTTTCCCCCTGGCTGTTAATAAGTAACTGGCAGCAGTTTACCACTGAATCTCTCAGGCCTGCCAACCCTAGGAGGGAGCCGAAGGGGGAATGCACTTTTGAGTATAGATACGAGAACATCTGAGTGTAAATTCGACAAAACCTTCAAGGACAATCACATTTACAAAGATTCAATATCATAAAGATAATACCATTTCTCCAAAACGAATCTTTAATTTCTGGTCCTGCTATTAGCTTTGTAGAATTTGAATTTTGATCCTAAAATTATTGGGGGGAGAGGGAAAGACTATAATTTTTTTTCAAATATGTCAATATGGCAATATATGTTCATTTTTCTGGTGTCCTAGGCTTAGCTAATGAAATGAGATTTTCAAATTTCATTTTCAAATTTCAGGGAGCCAAATTCATGCCTAAGAGAGATGCATCACTGGCTTGGGAATTTGTGGTGTTTTGCAGTACAGTGAAACGTCTTTGCATGGAAATTTTCTTGAGTTTGGCAGGTCACTTGTCAATCCAACCAGTTCCATGACCAAGTTATCGTAGCACTTATGCTTATCTAAGCATCTCAGACTTCGATGGCAAGCATTCTAAGAGCTGCTAAGTGCTTACCCATACCCACCCAATTTTGCAGTTTGGGCTTCCAAGACACATTAGAAATAGATCTGTTATTCCTTATGACAAGAAGAGTTCTTTGTAGTGGCAGACGCCCTGATAGCTTTTAATGTTCAACTTGTACCTAGTTGAACTTTTGTTATGTTGGTCAAAATATTCTGATTCCTTGTCTTATTTCCCCAAGTCCCCCAATTGTTATGATGTAGACTTACGTTGAGGCTTTGTGAGTCACCTAACAACTGCCACCCATTACAGACATTGGATTTCCTTCAAGTCCTCTGATGGCTGCCACCCACCATAGACTCCCAATATAATTACCCCCAGGACATTTACAGGATCCCAGAAGCTTTCTGGGAGTTATTAAACTGCAGAACCTTTATAGGGTCCCAGAATCTTTCTAGGAATGATATATGTGTGTGTGTGCATGTGTGTGTGTATGTACATACATATATATACATATATGTGTATATGTATATATACACATACATTTATATAAATATATAAAAATATATTTATATATAAATATATGTAAAATATATTTATATATAAATATATAATATAGTATATATTTTAACTTTATATATTATATTATGTATATTATATATATATATATATATCCCCCCAAATAAAGTTTGTTTTAATTGGAGAGCTGCACACAGAGGAGCTCAAATCCGAGAGTGACTTAACCACAGCCCTCACTAATGATGACAGGAAAGTCGAAGTGAAAAGGTTCAGTGGGCATCACACCTATGTATCCAGTTGTCCTGTGGGCTGTTGGAGGTCAGATTCAGGTCCCACTCCTCATCACCAAAAATTGTTAAAAAATAATTAAAGACGACAATTTCAGTGATACAAACTTTATTTAACATTCAGGATGTGAACAGTCTCCTTTCAGAGAACTGCAAAATAGAGCAGAAGGCAGGAAGCTTTACAGGATGAAGAATAAGGAATAAGAAAAAAATAGAAAATATCTAATTGGCTGGGTCACATAGTCAATCGTCTTTGGGGTGAAAAAATTCAGAGTTGGCTTGTGTTTGGGGACTAGCTGGCTGGATGTACTATGTTTCTGGTAAAGCAGAGCATTTATAGGGACAAGAAAATTAAGTTTTGGTTTGACTAGCATCCTGGGCAGGAGTGGATCCATCTTGAGCCTACAAATGTATTTCAACCCTAACAACAAAAGCAACTTTTCTTTAGTTAAGAAAGAAAACCTAAAGAGACATATATATAAAATGGAATACACAAAAAGAATCTATTCACAAAGGTAATACCATGATTACATAATATATTATAAAGGTAATACTGAAAGTTTAAAAAATAGATAAACCTTAACTTACTCAAAATATTGATTTACTATTTTAAGAGGCAAGGAAATTCCAGGTATTTGTATGTATTCGGTGTATTGCAATAGTAATAACAGAAAAAGGCATTTGTGGTGCATAATTTTATATATCAATTAGATTATACCACAGAGTGGCCATTTTATTAAATATTATTCTGGGGGTGCCTGTGTGTTTTAGAATGAGACAAACTGAGTGAAGGCTGACTATCCTCTCTAACCAATCATTTAAAGGACTGAATGGACCCAAAAAAAGCTAAGTAAGGGAGAATTCCTCCTGCCTGCCCTGGAACTGAGACCTCAGCTTTTTCCTGCCTTCAAACCCGAACAGCAGCTCCTCCTGGGCCTCGGGCGTGGGCTGGGCCTGCGCGGCCCTGCAGATCTCAGGATCCGTCCGCCTTCATGATCCTGTGGCCGGTTCCTTACAAAGAATCCTTTATTAGTTCCAAAAAACCCTTAGTGATAGAGCAATAGAAAAAATAGTAGAGCAATTCTCTTTATGAACAAACATGTAAAAAAACATAAATGAAATAACAGAGCGCCAGTAATACAGATGCATACATGCTTATTTCCACACAGACCCTCCATGGTCACGTGACACTATTCCTGGGAATGCGGGGAACACCTCTTTATGAATTTTGGCACATGGATTGATTACACGGAAAAGAAAATCATGACTCTAGCAGTAGCTAGAAGAAAACGTGATAAAAGTTAGAGCTCATTCATCCCAAATGCTTCAATTAAACAGAATTTTTTTTAATTTTTTTTAATTTTTATTTATTTATGATAGAGAGAGAGAGAGAGAGAGGCAGAGACACAGGCAGAGGGAGAAGCAGGCTCCATGCACCGGGAGCCCGACGTGGGATTCGATCCCGGGTCTCCAGGATCGCGCCCTGGGCCAAAGGCAGGCGCCAAACCGCTGCGCCACCCAGGGATCCCAATTAAACAGAATTATAGAAAAAATGTTAGCTTAATAAAAATATACAACAAATATCAACATGATAAAGAGAAGGTAGGTGAAAAGAGACAAGATGGCGGCGCGCGGCCCTAACCCTGGGGCCCTAACCCCGCGCCGCTAACTCACCCTCGGGGCTTCTGCAGCATCCTGAGCACTGACCAACTGGACCTGAGACGTAAGAACAGTCGGACGCCACCGAGAGGAGGGCCTCCGCTCCTAACGGGGTGGGAGGGAACTGAAGTGCGGGCGCCTGCGAGGCGCTGGGCTCCAGCGGAAGGGGAGAGCCTCGGCCGGAAGCGCAGCCCCAGGCCGGAAGTGCAGCCCCGGACGCGCCGGGACCTTACCAGTCCGCGGGAGCTTCCCGGCCCGAAGAGGGCTCCGCGGGGAAGTTGGCAGAACTGGGATCACAGGGAAGCTTCCAGATCCCCCGCCTGCCCCGGGGCGCCCAGGCCCCTGCGGACCGGGAGCTGTGGTGGATACTGCGGGAGCTGACTCCAGGGCTGGAGAGCTGGCCGCCGCCACTGTGGCTGTTCCTCCTGGTGTCACCGTCTGCCTGGGACGGAGCGGGGCGCCACGGAGCAGGGGCCTCACGGGATAAACAGCTCCCACTGAGCCATGCACCTGGCAGGGGGCGGGGCAGAGCCCGCAGGTGCACACACCTGAGAGTCAGCATGGCAGCCCCTCCCCCAGAGACCAGCTGGAAGGTCAGGGGAAGAGCAAGTTCTTGACCAAGCAGCGCTGGAAAGCTCCAGGACCAAGGGAAAGTTGAGGGAATATAGTATATAGATCTAGAGGGTCCCCCCTTTTTTTTTATTTTTTTTCCATTACAATTCATTTTTATATCAGACTAAAACTTTCCAATATTTTATCTCTTTTCCCACCTTAATTATAATATTTAACCAGCTCTTCATATTTAAGTTTCTTCCTTTTTGACTTTCATATTTCTACAATTACATGTCTTAGATATATTTTTCACTTCAGGATTCCCTTCAACATATTCAATTTAATTTTGGGAGATATATGAGATAGAGGTTTTTGTTTTGTGTTTTGTGCTTTCTCTGCGTTGTTTTCTTCTACAATGGCAGAAGTTAATACCTTCTAAAATATGACGAACATGCACCCAGAACCAAGTGGTATACTGTGCTGGTTCATTTTGTGAGATTCCTCATTCCCATTCTGTCCCCCTCTTTTCTCTCATTTATGTTTTGGTGGTCAATATTGGGGCCTTCTACAAGTATTTCTGGTTTATATAAATTTGGGACTGAGCATCTTCTAACATAAAGAACAAAATACGCTCAGAACCAGGAGGATCACCCTCTAGGACTCCTCAGATAGATGACATTCTCTCTTCACTGCCACTTCTTCACTACCATCATCCCTCAGTGGCCCCCCTTTTTTTCTTTTCTTCCTCTTTACTTATTTCTTTTATTCTTTTTCTTTTTAATTCTTCTTTGGGGTTTTAGCCTTTTATTTTTACTACTTTGTTTCACTTTACTGGTCCTTTTGTTTTATTTTGTTCTGATCTTTTTTATTTTCTGGCCTCTGAACTCATCAGAATCATCTGGAGTGGAATTTACTTAGATTTTGGTTGATATTCTTGACTCAGCCCACTCATACAGCCACTCTGCACTGAACAAGATGACTAGAAAGAACTCACCACAAAAGAAAGAATCGGAAACAGTACTCTGCCACAGAGTTACAGAATTTGGATTTCAATTCTATGTCAGAAAGCCAGTTCATAAGTATAATTATATAGCTACTGATGGATCTCGAAAAAAACCATAAAGTATTCTAGAGGTTTCATCACTGCAGAATTTAGATCTGATCAAGCTGAAATTAAAAATCAATTAAATGAGATGCAATCCAAACTGGAGGTCCTAACTGCTAGAGTTAGAGGTGGAAGAAAGAGTGAGTGACATAGGAGACAAGTTGATAGTAATGAAGGAAGCTGAGGAAAAAGAAAAACAATTGAGATACCATGAGGAAAGGTTAAGGGAAATAAATGATAACCTGAGAAGGAAGAATCTACGTATTATTGGGGTTCCAGAGAGTGCAGAGAGGGCCAGAGGGCCAGAAAGCATATTTGAACAAATCATAGCCAAGAACTTTTCTAGTTTGGGGAGGGAAACAGGCATTCAGATACAAGAGATAGAGAGGTTCCCCCTCCCCAAAAAAATCAATAAAAATAATTCAACACTTTGACATTTAATAGTAAAATTTCAAATTCCAAAGATAAAGAGAAAATCCTAAAAGCAGCAAGAGAGAAGATTCCTAACTTACATAGGGAGAAATATTAGGTTAACAGCAGACCTCTCCACAGAGACCTGGATGCCGGATGGGCTGGCAGGATATATTCAGGGTCCTAAATGAGAACCTTCAGCCAAGAATATCCAGTAAGGTTCTCATTCAGAATAGAAGGAGAGATAAAGAGCTTCCAGAATAGGAAAAAACGGAAAGAATATGTGACCACCAAACCAGCTCTGCAAGAAATATTAAGGGGGACCCTGTAAAAGAGGAAGCCCAAAGAAATAATCCACAAAAACAGGAACTGAATACGTATTACAATGACACTAAATTCATATCTTTCAATAGTAACTCTGACTGTGAACGGGCTTAATGATCCCATGAAAAGATGCAGGGTGTCAAACTAAATAAAAGAGCAAGACCCATCTATTTGCTGTCTACAAGAGACTCATTTTAGATGTAAGTATACCTCCAGTCTAAAAAGGAGGGGTGGAGAAACACTTACCATTCAAATGGTCCTCAAAAGAAAGCTGGGGTAGCAATCCTGTCAGATAAATTAGACTTTATCCCAAAGACTGTAGTAAGAGATGAAGAGGGACACTATATCATGCTTAAATGGTCTATCCAACAAGAAAACCTAATAATCATGAATATTTATGCCCCTAATGTGGGAGCTGCCAAGTATATCAATCAATTAATAACCAATGTAAAGAGATACTTAGATAATACACTTATAGTAGGAGACTTCAACATGGCACTTTCTGGAAATCACAGATCTAAGCAGAACATCACCAAAGAATCAGGGCCTTAAATGATACATTGGACCAGATGGATTTCACAGGTATGTACAGAACTTTCCATCCAACTGCAACTGAATACACATTGTTCTCAAGTGCACATGGAACTTTCTCCAGAATAGACCACATATTGAGTCACAAATCAGGTCTCAACCAATACCAAAAGATTGAAATTGTCCCCTGCATATTTTCAGACCACAATGCTCTGAAATTAGACCTCAATAACAAGAAGAAATTTGGAAGAAACTCAGAGACATGGAGGTTAAAGAGCATCCTGCTAAAAGATGAATGTGTCAACCAAGAAACTAGAGAAGAATTAAAAAGATTCATGGAAACTAATGAAAATGAAGATACAACCATTTTAAATCTTTGGGATTCAGCAAAAGCAGTCCTAAGAGGGAAAAACATCGCAAGACAAGCCTTCCTCAAAATATTGGAAAAAACTCAAATACACATGCTAACCTCACACCTAAAGGAATTAGAGAAAGAACAACAATCAAACCCACACCAGCCAGAAGAAGGGAGAAATAAAAATTCAAGCAGAACTCAATGAAATAGAGACCAGAAGAACTAGAACAGATCAACAAAACCGGAGTTGGTTCTTTGAAAGAATAAGATAGATACACCCCAAGCCAGCCATATTAAAAAGAAAAGAAAAATAGTTAAATTAATAAAATCATGAATGAAAAAGGAGAGATCACAACCAATGCCAAGGAAATACAAACGATGTTAAAAACGTATTATAAGCAGCTATATGCCAACAAATTAGGCAATTTAGAAGAAATGGCTGCATTTCTGGAAACCCTCAAATTATCAAAACTGGAGCAGGAAGAAATAAAAAACCTGAACAGGCCAATAACCAGTGAGGAAATTGAAGCAGTCATCAAAAACCTCCCAAGACACAAAAGACTAGGGACAGATGGCATCCCAGGGGAATTCTATCAAACATTTAAGGAAGAAATGAGACCTATTCTACTAAAGCTGGTCTGAAGGATAGAAAGGGATGGAATACTTCCAAACTTGTTTTATGAGGCCAGAATCACCTTGATTCCAAAACCGAAGATCCCTCCAAAAAGGAGAAATATAAACCAATATCCCTGATGAACATAGAAGCAACAATTCTCACCATGAGACTAGCCAATTGGTTACAACGGTACATTAAGAGGATTATTCACCACATCTAAGTAGGATTTGTCCCCAGCATGCAAAGTTGGTTTAACACTCATAAAACAATCAACGTGATTGATCACAAAAGTAAGAGATAAAACAAGAACCATATGATCCTCTCAATAGATCCAAATAAAGACTTGACAAAATACAGCATCCATTCCTGATCAGAACTCTTCAGAGCTTAGGGTTAGAGGGAACATTCCTAAGTATATTAAAAGCCATCTATGAAAACCCCACAGCAAATATCATTCTCAATGGGGAAACACTGGCAGCCTTTCCTCTAAGATCAGGAACAAGACAGGGATGTCCACTCTCACCACTGCTATTCAACATAGTACTAGAACTCCAAGCCTCAGCAATCAGACAACAAAAAGAAATAAAAGGCATTCAAATTGGCAAAGAAGAAGTTAAACTCTCCCTCTTCGCAGATGACATGATACTGTACATAGAAAACCCAAAACACTCCACCCCAAGATTGCTAGAACTCATACAGTAATTTGGCAGTGTGGCAGGATACAAAATCAATGCCCAGAAGTCAGTGGCATTTCTATACACTAACAATGAGACAGAAGAAAGAGAAATTAAGTAGTCAATCCCATTTACAATTGCACCCAAAAGCATAAGATACCTAGGAATAAACCTAACCAAAGAGGTAAAGGATCTATACCCTAAAAACTACAGAACACTTCTGAAAGAAATTGAGGAAGACCAAAGAGATGGGAAAATATTCCATGTTCATGGATTGGCAGAATTAATATTGTGAAAATGTCCATGCTACCCAGGGCCATTTACTCGTTCACTGCAATCCCTGTCAAAATACCATGGACTTTCTTCAGAGAGTTGGAACAAATCATCTTAAGATTTGTGTGGAATCAGAAAAGACCCTGAATAGCCAAGGGAATATTGAAAAAGAAAACCAGAGCTGGGGGCATCATAATGCCAGATTTCAAGCTGTACTACAAAGCTGTGATCATCAAGAAAGTGTGGTCCTGGCACCAAAACAGACACATAGATCAATGGAACAGAATAGAGAACCCAGAAATGAGCACTCAACTCTATGATTAACTAATATTTGACAAAGCAGGAAAGACTATCCACAGTCTCTTCAATAAATGGTGCTGGGAAAATTGGACAGCCACATGCAGAAGAATGAAACTAGACCATTCTTTTACACCATACACAAAGACAAACTCAAAATGGTTGAAAGATCTAAATATGAGACAAGAATCCATCAAAATCCTAGAGGAGAACACAGGCAATACCCTTTTTTGAACTTGGCCACAGCAACTTCTTGGAAGATACATCTATGAAGGCAAAGGAAACAAAAGGAAAAATGAACTTAATTGGGACTTACCAAGATAAAAAGCTTCTGCACAGCAAAAGAAACAGTCAAGAAAACTATAAGACAACCTACAGAATGGGAGAAGAGATTTGTAAACGACATATTAGATAAAGGGTTAATATCCAAGATCTATAAAGAACTTATTAAACTCAACAGCAAAGAAACAAACAATCTAATCATGAAATGGAAAAAACAAAACAAATCAAAAAATGAAATTTCACCAAAGAAGACCTACCCATAGCCAACAAGCACATGAGAAAATGCTCTGCCTCACTTGCCATCAGAGAAATACAAATCAAAACCACAATGAGATCCCACCTCACACCAGTGAGAATGGGGCAAATTAACAAGACAGGAAACAACAAATATTGGAGTGGATGTGGAGAAAGGGGAACCCTCTTGCCTTGTTGGTGGGAATGTGAACTGGTACAGCCACTCTGGAAAACTGTGTAGAGGTTCCTCGAAGAGTTAAAAATATAGCTACCCTACAACCCAGCAATTGCACTGCTGGGGATTTACCCCAAAGATACAGATGCAGTGAAACGCCGGGACACCTGCACCCCAATGTTTATAGCAGCAATGTCCACAATAGCCAAACAGTGGAAGGAGCCTTGGTGTCCTTCAACAAATGAATGGATAAAGAAGATGTGATCTATATATACAATGGAATATAACTCAGCCATTAGGACGAATACCCACCTTTTGCTTCGATGTGGATGGAACTGGAGGGTATGATGCTCAGTGAAGTAAGTCAATCAGAGAAGCACAATAATCATATGATTTTACTCAATTGGGGAATATAATAAATAGTCAAAGGGATTATAAGGCAAAGGAAGGAAATGAGTGGGAAAAATTAGACAGGAAGACAAATCATAAGAGACTCCTAACTCTGGTAAATGAACAAAGCATTATGGAAGGGGAGGTGAGAGGGGGAATGGTGTAACTGAGTGACGGGCACCGAGGAGGACATTTTGTGGGATGAGCACTGAGTGTTATACTATATGTTAGCAAATTGAACTTCAATAAAATAAAAAATAAATGGCCAAAGAGAGAAGAACTTGACTCTTATAAAACATTAATAATATGTAAAATATATCTTAGAGAGAAGAGATGACATATAGATGATAGAAAGATTGATTGATTGATGATAGAGAGATAGATGATAGATGATAGATAGATAGATAGATAGATACATGATAGAAAGAATCTATTTCTTTGTGTATAAAGGAATATCTAGAATGACAATCACTTGATATTTCCCAGTGGTCAGATTTTATTGGTTTTCAGTTCTTCTTTATACATGTTTATATTACTTCAATTATTTATATTTAGTAGGAATATCTTCACAAAAATAAATTATAATATTTCAAGAGAAAATAATTTCCTATGGTTAATTTTAAGTATATTTTATTGTTGTGATATTTAATATTGCCTAAAGCAAGATTTGATTTCTTACTTGAAAGATACTTTCTTAAATATCTGAAAAGTGTTCCAATTTACACAAATGGTACATAATACGACAGAAATACTAGAACATTTAGCCACTTTCCATTTTATCTTCATATTATAGATATAAGTCAAGTGTTATACAAATGATATTGTATGTTTTTTAATATTCAAATGTATGCCTTTAGTCATTGTTATCCTGAGTTACACATATTGAAGGTCAAACTGCTGTTTGCTCAAAGATTCTCATATTGTTCTTAATTACCTATAATGAATACATCAAAGTAATTAAATCTCAAAAAACATTAAATCCCTAAAAATATAGATGTTTCACTTAACATTTTATCTGTAATTATTAAGTGATAAAATTCAAAACACAAAGCACTGTCATTCAAGATCCAGTGTAATCCTATTATTAAAATTGAAAAGCAATTATACCATCACCTATAAATACATATCACAATTCATTAAATTACTTCCTGCAGGACACACACACACACACACACACACACACACAAACTGAGTAGAAAAAAAATGTAAATATATTATCTTGAAAAATAAAACAACAAAAAATTACCCACCTTTATGGATTCTATATTCAGCAGAGTATTCACTAGAAGTCTTATCTAGGCAAATAAAAGTTGAAAAAGTAATGAAGTATACATAAATTTAAAAAGAAATAAAAATGACGTGGTTTTAATTTAAATTGTGTTGTTTTTAAATGTTGTTATAGGGGATCTCTGGGTGGCTCAGCAGTTTAGCGCCTGGCCTTTGGCCCAGGGCATGATCCTGGAGTCCCCAGGGTCGAGTCCTACGTCGGGCTCCATCTGCCTGTGTCTCTGCCTCTCTCTCTCTCTCT
Source organism: Canis lupus baileyi (assembly GCF_048164855.1). Classification (NCBI taxonomy): domain Eukaryota; kingdom Metazoa; phylum Chordata; class Mammalia; order Carnivora; family Canidae; genus Canis; species Canis lupus. The sequence goes on along the minus strand of NC_132872.1, from coordinate 27,726,041 downwards.
CTCTTTCATGAATAAATAAATAAATAAAAATATTTTCAAAAATGTTCTAATTTTTTGCAATGTTTTTCCACATGGAAAACTCAAAGGGAGGCAGCCCCGGTGGCGCAGCGGTTTAGCACCTGCAGCCCAGGGCGTGATCCTGGAAACCCTGGATCGAGTCCCACGTCAGTCTCTCTGCATGGAGCCTGCTTCTCCCTCTGCCTGTGTCTCTGCCTCTCTCTCTGTGTCTCTATGAATAAATAAATAAAATCTTAAAAAAAAAAAAAGAAAACTCAATAGAATCCTTCAGAGCATGCATTGTTTCCAAGATCAGCAGCCAAAACTACCCAGTTTTATCTGGAGAAGAATTCTAGGAGAAGAAAAAAAGAAATTAAATAATTTTGTTATGCTCTGTTGAAAAAAAAATTGGCAACACTAATGTCATGTAGTGGAAAAGTAACCTCAAAATTTTAGTTGGACTTCAAAATGTTTTCTTTCTTAAATAAGTATTTATTTGCAAACTAAATCTCCCTTTAGTATTAAAATAACTCATGGAAAGTTTTTAAAATCTGAAAAATACAAATAAGCAGAAAAAGAGTGTAAATGACACATAGTCCTCTCCATGACTCAGATATTTATTGCTTTAATTATTTTTCTTTTTGAAGAAATGGCACAACCTTTTGAAATGTCTAGGTTAAGGTCTGTCATTACAAAATTTCTTAATTTATGCAAGGAGGATCTCATTACTCAAAAGTTTTAAAAGTATATCTAATAGTTAATTACTTAAATGTGAATCTGTAATTTCATTTACATTAGTCTCTGGCAAGGAATCCTTTACTCCAAAGCTGAATACTCACTTAGAAAAAGATAGTGAAAGCAGAAAGACAGCAAGGCATTAATAAGCTGACACATCTTCAGTGATAAACAGTAGCCAAACATATACATTTAGCAGAGAATAATCTCTTTATTATTCTATTAGTCTATCCAATGTAAATTCTCTTTACTTGTAGAAGAAGTCTTATAAAGAAGTCTAGGCTGATTCCTAGGACCCTGAAATTTTGTAAAATTTCTGCCTTAATACCTTTTTAAGCTATTTAGATACTTTAACCTTCCATTTCTCTTCCTACCAGCACCAATTAAAGAGATGTGAATGTAATTTACGCTTCTTTATTAGCGTTCATATATAGATACTACTTATTAAATGCACTGCCTGGAAATTAATGTTTCAAAGGGCTTTCTTTTGTCTACATTTTTGAATCACTGTGTATACACTTTAATTGAGAATATCTAATAAATATCATAAAAAGTGAAACACTGAATGGTGCTCTGTTTTTTTTGTTGTTTCCAAAAGATTTAAAAAAAAAAAAACCACAAAGCATTGCATCATAATTTAGTGTGTCTCTTTAAAAGAAAAACTGCTCACTATTTCAAATCAAATTATTATGCAAATATTTTTAAGTCATCTAGCTATGGTGAGCAAGAAGGAGCCCATTACAGCTTTATCCTTGACACAGCATATCTGGATTATCAAGCATTCTGCAAAAATACCACAATTACATTGTGCTATAATGATTTTCAACTTCATCAATAATATCCTCCAATCCATGGATGCAATGAAGTCTTTAGAACCTGGCTTTCTTTAACTCACACAGATGCTATTGCCAAGATGTCTTTGAGCTGATTACCTTATAATTAATTTATGATAAATTATTTTTATATAAGGAAAATATGACTGTGAGATAGAATCATTGTTAACTCACTTGAAAATTCTAAAGTATTCTTCTCTTCTCAGTGAAATTCTGACACTATTATATGACCTTAAAATTTGTCTAAGTGTTCTACGTTTTTTGTGAATGTATAGCTCCCTATTTTAAGTTTGAGTAAAAACCCAAAGTCCTATTATAAAGTGATTTCTGTTAGAGACCATTTATTTGAAATGGAAGCTAGATGATAAGAGGAAACCATTTAACTATCTTTTCATTTGAAAATATTAATAGAATTCTTCTGGGTGCTAACTCTGATAGGCACATGGGTTCCACAAGAGATGAAAAAGAGAAAGAAGAATTTCTCCCTTGAAGTAGATATTGGGGAGATTATATATAATATATATTATATATATTATATATAATATTATATATATGTTATATATTACTCAGCATTGTTCACATAGAACTGGGTGCCATCATTAAAAAGCAAAATCTGAAAGTTTTGAATAATATAAATTTTTACTACAGTTTGCATTGAAAGACAGAGAAGAGTTTATAAGGCTCATTACATACCAAATGTTCTTAAAAATCTCTTTTTAAAAAATCTTTCTTTCTTTCCAGTATTTCCAACCTATAGCAACTGCTAAAACTGCTATTTATCTCTGATACCAGTACAGTTCATTAATTGCCACACTGCTACAGATCAAAGCCCTCCTTCATCTTCTCCCTTGGCATATATATCCAAAACCTGACAAATACTACCTGCCATGTATAATGCTCTGGGAAATATGGATTTCCTTCCACTCTACTGATGTTCTTGTGAGAATAAGACACCTCTACCATCATAATATTCTCATTACCCACAAGGTCTGGGAAATAAAATTTTCCATGTAATAGAAATTTGGAGATATTTGATGAGGCAGTTGGCTTATTGGATGTTGATATGCTCTATATAGCAAACATGTGCTCCTACAGCTTCCTGTGTATGTGACTGGCCTCGTTCCTTTATTGGAATTAATAGAGTCAACTCCACAATTCGATGTACTCCTATGTGAAGAAGAAACTAGTTCTGTTTTTTTTAAGGTTTTATTTATTTATTCATGATAGAGAGAGAGAGAGACAGGCAGAGGGAGAAGCAGGCTCCATGCAGGGAGCCCGACGCGGGACTCAATTCTGGGACTCCAGGATCACGCCCTGGGCTAAAGGAAGGCACTAAACCGCTGAGCCACCCAGGGACCCCCATAGTTCTAATGCACTGTGCCTACTCTGGCTTCCATATCCCCATAAGCAAGAGGGAAGTCAGAGTGCCTGGATTCCATTTATTTTAAGTTAAGACTGCGATTACTAGGGTCCATTCCTACAGAAACAGAAGTGAAGACAAGTATAAGAAATCAACTTTGACCTGATAAACTTCCCCCCTTTCTTGCCCCAACCAACAACCACTATTACAGCCTCTTATCCATCTCTCATTTTGGGCTCAGGAGAGCTTTTCTTTTTATGCCCATTAGTCTAATCAATGACCCAAAGGAACCTTGTCCACACAGCTCTGACTCCCAGTCTCAACTCTCCCAAGCTTCTTACCCTTGTCATTCTGCCTGCTGTAACTCAACAGTCCTTCATAACCAGAATCACTTCCATTCTCAATTTATTTGATATTATTTTCACTCTTGTGAATTTCTTGTTCCTAATCAAGAACTGGCTCTATCTTATGAACCACAAGGACCCTCTCAAGCTAAATTATCTATAAAGAATGGTCATTTTTGTACATCATTAAGTATCCAAATCATTCTTCTTTCCTTCTCCCTAAAATCCCAGCTTCAAATTACATGTCACACTATTTACTTCAATCATAATATTTAGTGTTATCACACATCTACATTAATGACTTTCTAACACTCTGGCAGTTCTTCAGAGAACATTTAATACTCATAGAAACCCTGTAAGGTAAATTCCTGAAAGTGAAATTCCCGAAAGTGAAATTCCCTGAAAACACTATTTATTCTGAGTTTCCAATTACTCTCCGTCACTTCTGCATTAAATCAATTCCAAGATTGATTTTCTTCTTCTCCACAACACGATGTTGACAAATGTTCATCTCCAACTAGACCCTTCACTCTGAATTTAATGAATATGTACAACTGATTTCCTAGCAACCCTTATGGACATCTCAAATTCACAAGGGCTAAAATTCTTATCCCATCCTGCTCTTCACATGGCTATCACATCTTAATAAATGGCAAGTTTCTACTTTCAGTTGTTCAGGGCAAAAATCCAGAAGTAATTTTTTATTCTTTTCTTTCTCTCACAGCTTTTACCCAAGACATTAACTTACCCTTTGGTATCGTTTTCCAAATACACAGATCATGACCAGTTCTTAACATCTATATGAAGTGACTGTAAAGTTATTATCTCAAATAATACACTTTCAGGAATGATAAACTACGAATAATTCACCAGAATTACCCACCTCTGTGGTTAATTAGCATCCAGTACTTAAAATGCAAGCCAGTCACATCTCTTATCTGCTCAATACCATTCAAAAGTTTCCCATCTCTGTCAAACCTAAATCCAAATTTCAACAATTACCTAAAGGAACAGATGATTGAGCCAGCCCCACCCTCCCACTACCACTTTAACCTCATTTTCTTTGCTTGTTGCTATAGAGGCACTTTCACATAACTAATTATAGACAATGCCAGGTCATAGTACTTGCTGATCTCTCTGCTTGAAACGCTTTCTCCAGATAATCCCTGGCTTGCTCCTTCACTTCCATACATTCTCAGCACACATGTTACTTCAACACAAACTGCTTAAAATAGCAACCCCAAAATCTCTATCTCTGTTTCTGATTTATATTTACCATAACACTTACCACCATCTGATGTATTATAGAATACTTATTATTTTTGTCTGTACCCCCCCCACTACTATGTAATGAGACTGGTCATTACTGTCTTTTTTTTTTCTTTAATAATATATTTCCAAAACCCAGATGAGGTTCTGGTATATATTAGGGATTTGATAAGCATTTGTTAAATAATTTAATAAATAAATGAATCTCAGTAGAAATTGATCCAAGAAAAATAGACAATATTTCTGCAAATATTTCCATATTCAATGCGGTTGATGCTTAAGTCAGACGTATCCCTTATAAATGCCCAGAGTCTTACACCTAAATTCTCCTCAAGAAATAACATAGCCAAAAAAAAGAAAAAAAGAAATAACATAGCCAATAAAATCAAAGTTGATGTTTCTGTTTTCATTAAGGAAAGGTTAACTCATTTTGATTTGTCTAGGCAAATCTTTTTCCAAAAGGATTACAAATTATTTATGTAAGTACTCTGTTCTCAAGTAGAACAAAACTCCCCACTCTTTATGTGGACTGTATCTAGTAACTTCGTTCCAAAGAGTACAGTATAGAAATGGGGGGAAAGCATAATTTTACAACAGAGAATCTTGACATACACTACCTCAACCAGGCCAATTAAGATTAACATCAACAATGTTAGACAATTTAGTAGAATATACCATTAATATGATATGATGAAAATAGCATTTTTATGACCCATAGTTCTGAAAAACCCATAGTTCTCCTTTAGTCATGAGAAAAACATCAGATAAATTCTAGTTGAGAGACATTCTACAAAATACTTGACCAGTATACCTCAAATGTCAGGGTTATCAAAAACCAGGAAAGTTTGAGAAACAGTTACAGTCTGGAGGAATCTAAGGATACAGTAGGACTAAATGTAGGATCCTGTATGGGATCCTGGGACAGAAAAAGAACATTAAGTAAAACTAAGTAAATTTGACAAAAGGATAAACTTTAGTCCCTTACTGAATATTATTGAATAATAATGTATAAATTAGTTCGTTAATTTTGAAAAATGGTCCAAACTAATGCAAGATGTTAATAACACGGGAAATTGAGGCTAGGGTATGTAGGAGCTCTCTCTACTATCTTTGCAACTTTTCTGTAAATCTGAAACTATTCTAAAATAAAAAGTATATTAAAATCATAATAAATTATAATTTTATGTATTAATATTGTCATTCTTTTAAAAGTTATCTATTCTAAACTTGATACTTCATCCAAAGTTCACACCAAATGATTTAGAGTGGTGCTTTCCAACAGAGCTTTTTGAGATGATGGAAATGTCTTACTTTGCACTATCCAATATGGTAGCCAGGAGACAGATGTGACTATTAAACGCTTGAAAGATACCTACTATGACTGAGAAACTTAATTTTTAATTGTGTTTAATTTTTATTAATACTAAAGTAAATTGTACCCTATATGTAGCTATTACATTTTAAATGGTGCAGATATAATCAATAATACATCAGCCACAGAGATTTTGAAGTTAGTATCATTTACTAGTTCTAGTGTGACTTTTGTTGTTTTGATTGTTCTACTTTACAGCGATAAGAACTTATTTTCCTTAAAATATATGAACAAATCAAGATATACATTTGCCTTAAATCATTAGCTCTTATGAAAAAATAGCCTAACACAGAAAATATCACTTACTTCTAAATTAATCTAAAAGTGATTAGTGAAAATGTGAAAACGTTCCTATATTCTACAGCGTTGCATACCCAATGAATATAAAGCTGACAAGAGAAAAGAAAAATTAGATAAAAATACAACTGTATTTTTAGTTATACAAATGAAAAACAAGGATCAGATTTATTAATATATGTATGGAAGTCATTTAATATCTCCAGCTCTCAATAGGTTCATAACATTGTTCAGAAAGATTAGGAATAGAGTGTTGCTTGCTTAAAACAGTTACAAATGAAAAAACAAAACAAAACAAACAAACAAAAAAAAAACAGTTAAAAATTGTAAGAAAGATATACCTGAAGTTATAGAGACCATATATCTTTATTAAGGGGGCAGAGGGGACAGAAATGGAAAGACAAAATTCTTGCTAAATATATAACTCTGGGAGATATTCTAAAGTAAATAAATACTACAGGAATGAAATACCAGGAATACACAATAAAAATTACCTAGTAAAAGAAACACAGGCAGTGTTTCCAATAGCTATGATTTTTATCGTATTCTAATTTACAGGATTTGTTAAAAAGTTAGCGGCCTTCCCTGGATATAACAAATTTTAGAAGAGTGATCATTCTTTTTATCTTCCTTCCAGTACATACTTAAATTTTTAGTAGCCCATACTGGGAAATAGATAAAATCCAATGGTGCATTCTAGGGTTGCATCTACATTGGGCAAAGGTTACTATTATATCAAACAACTACTATTATAGTCAAATCATCACTTCTTTTTCTATGGAATTTGAATAAACGAGCCCTGAAGAATAGTTCTTGAGTGAATTTTATTAAAGATTAGTTTTCTAGTGATTTTTTTTATTGCAAGATCTCTCTAGTGTTTGCTCTTCTGACATCTTTCCATGCCTGAAATTTTGAAGGAAAATCTAATATATTCTCAGTTCAGAATATCATAACTTTCTAACCCTCTCCTGTGGTTAAAACATATTATTCACTTAAGGTCAGCATTATGAACATAATCGAAAATATGAGACCTGGGAACGATGATGTGAACCAACTATAAAATATATCAAAAGCAAGAATAGGCATATTTATCTCATAGAAAAGTCAGTTTTTATTAAAGATTATCTGTAGAGGTACTAGTATATGTATTTTTTCTTTCTTAAGAAATCTGTATTTTTTCATGATTATATTTTCATTATTAATTCTGTTTATTATTTGTAGATGTCCTACTACTCAAAACCAGTAATTATTAGGTATTTTTGCCTTGGAATAAACCTAATTTCAATGCATTAATGTTTTTGTCATTAGTTTCAATTAAATGGATATCTGTATTTAAATAAGAATCATTCTTTTTTTTTAAAGATTTTATCTATTTATTCATTAGAGACACACACACACACAGAGAGGCAGAGACATAGGCAGAGGGAGAAGCAGACTCCATGCAGGGAGCCAGATATGGGACTCCATCTGAGGACATGGGGATTACGCCCTGAGCAGAAGGTGGATGCTTAACTGCTGAGCCACCCAGGCATTCCAGGAATTATTCTTAATATATAGTTACAATGATTCTCTTTCAACTTTACCAATATTAATATAAAAATAATTCAAGTGTAAGCATAATTCAAGTATACAGTTTGCTTGCTATTATTGATAACTTTTCAATCAGAATCCAGCTTAAATCAATTTCAATGAACAACTATTAATCCAATAGAGGTTAAACTTTATATATTCAATACATCTGCTCTAATTCAAATTATAGCATTCCAGGATATCAGGGTAAAAAATGAGGCTAAATACAGTAATTATATTTTCCTGACATTTAATGTGACTAATCATAAACATCAAAAGCAATATTAAAATTAAAAGAAACAAGCAACAATTTATTTCATTCAAAGACAAAAACTGAATTTATTATACCATCTCTGCCATCACTTACAAACACAAAATAATGCTGTATTGTGGCAAAAAAAAATTTTTTTTGACTCAAAATTGAACAAATTACATCTATTCCATAGTTCATAGACTACAACTTCCAGCCTTCTAAATTAGGATAGGCTAGAATGGTTTGCTAGAATTACCTCCACAGATTTCCAAGGAAACTGAATTCAGAAGATAATAAAAATATTTTAAAACCAGCAGAGATACTGGCCAAACAAAAGGAAGACACACCATAGAGACAGAATAGAGGTGCCTGGTATTAATTCTTTCATTGCTGGATAAAAGAGCAGTTCCATGAGTGGGGCCAGATGGCTAGGAGTTAATACTGAAATAGTTCAATATTTGAACAATCAATATGACTACACAAGTGTAAACCACCCAAATAGTTCTGTCTCTAACAAAACCCTGTTTCAGGAATGTGCCTAAACTCAGGTCTATAAGACAGATCTCTCACAGGGGTCTGCCACAGATGTTAAAGGACCTGAGTATTGACAGCAGAAACCTTCAGTGTTGTGTATCTCTCAGCCTCATGGGTTCTATGAGCAAGGTAGGATTTTTCTGAATTGTTCTTTCTAAATTTCCTTTAGGACAGTGGATTGTACTGCCCTGCCTTTTTTTTTCTTTCTTTTTTTTTTTAAGTTACTGTAATTTCTACATCACTTTCCATATGAATGCTCCAAAGCTCAAATATTTCAATTAAATATTGAGCTGATTGGATCTGCTATTAGAGCAATTTGACTGCCTCAGTCTTTGGGGCCCATCCATGCCACTGTTCTCTGGAATTTTAAGGTCTTACCAGGACTTTGTATACTTTAGGACTTCTTTTCCACTTCTATTCCCTTCCAACAGCTTAATGATAAACAGCATTTTATGAAGTGAGATTATGTTATATACCAACACCATTTTGCTAAGGGACAATAGGTTGTATATATTTGCTATACCTGGTCCCTTTGCCTTTCCATCTAGAATGTAAGCTCATTGGGCCAGACACTTCTCTTCGACTCCTAGTCACTTAGAACAATATTTGACATATATGCATCCAATATATATTCATAATGAATGAATGAAAAAAAACTTCACAAGAATCAATCTACAAAATGACTTCCATAACAGCAATTCAAACTGTATTCTAAGAGATAAATAATAATCTTTATATATGTAATAAATTTATTTATAAAAATTAAGTACACTCTTAATTTTTAGTAACTCATGAATCATATATAAAGCAAAATATTTAGAACTTTCTAAATTTGGGTTTTCTTACAATTAGAATAACTGTATGATGTATCATCCAAGAATAAGCATATAATATCTTCAGATCAGGACCCTATGAGAGTAAAGGGGTGGATTATTAATGATTACACCAGAACTATCATGAAATAACTCTGCACTTTCCAAAGAAAGCAAGTTGTGTGATCACTTTATCCACAATAAAATTGCTTTTCAATCAAGAGTTTTGCATAGCTAAATTGAATCTTGTAATCACATAGAAACCGGTGCCTCTGAAATAGATGAGTATAACCCATTGGTGCCATATTTAAATCTGTCACTAAATTGAATTCATTGAAGAAATAACAATTTATACTCTTTTCACATTCCAAAAATATAATGCTATGTCTGCCTAATTCCAGTCCTATTGAAATTATAGAATTCTTTAACTCAATGAGAACACTTTTCACAAATTCATATTGCATTCTTAATACCTTAAGAACCATTCTATTATCTTAGACTGATTCCTTGTTTAGTGCTAATCTAGAAGCAATAACAAATGGAACAGAGTGAATCAAAAACTTCTTGAAGAAAAAGTTACCGTATAATTAGAATGAAACCACACAGAATATTCTTCACTAATCATTGAGAATGTGCTTTTTTAATGTTCTCTAACTCTTCAAATTGAAAATGCTAAATAAAACTGATATTTCAAGCTGATAGATTTTTAAAGTAATTTTGGACAGTAAATTAACTTTGTATGAATTCCACTTCCCCAGAATAGAGATACATCGTTTATTTTTTTAAGTCTAAATGAAATAAAATTGAACAATGTATTTTACTCATTAATGCAAATAAAGATTTGTAAGTTTGGGCAGGAATAAATCAATGAAGACAATTTAATTTAATTAACTATGCTAAAATATAACTTTGATCCTAGGTAATGCTTGACTTTTACAATGATCAACTTAATTAGATTAATATATTGTTGCTTTTTCCTTTCCTTGTAATTAGCAAAGGACAGTCTCAGGGGATGCATTTTATAAAAATTATATGTGCTTAAATAATACATGAGTGTTTAATAAAAAAAACTAAAACAGGAAATTTATTCAATAAATATATGACATTATGGTCTGACCTAGAAGTGGTTTTCTCACTTCTACTCATATTATACTGACTAGAACTTAGCTTTGAATTCAAATTCAAAGGAACTACAATATGATGCATGCCTCTCTCCTATAAAGTCTTCTCAATTTTTTAAAAAACATGATAAACAGAATCACCTGTCCACAGAGGAATGGCTCAGAATGGAACCATACCATAGTAAAACTTTTTAAATATGTGTATTGAAAAGACAACTGTGTTTTCTCTGGCTATTGGAAAGCAGTAATATTACAATGTATTAAATGGATATTACTCTTTAAGCATGTCAACCAAAAAATTATATACGTGAACTGTGAATAAGAGGAGTGAAAGAGAAGGAGTGGAAAAAATGGGGCTTTTTAGAGGAAAGCCTATCATTCTGAAAGCATCTGGATTTGAGAAGAGTCTCTTCATGCCCAGTTAATGACTATGGAGTAGAATTTAAAAAGAGCCTCTTGTGGATTCCTCAAACAATGTTGGGTTGCATATGATAACTTGAGATGAAAATTAACCTCTATTTTGCAAAACTTGTATTACACTCTTTGTGATAGTCAGCTGACATTAATAGTTTGGGTTGTTCTTTGTAATAGCTCTTTCTTGTCAACAGTATTTGAGTCAGAGTAAGGGATTCATAGGCCAACCACAAATAGGGTTCCATTTGAACTCTTCATACTTAATGAGAGAATTTAAAAACTAAGGAGGTGGATGGAAGAAGCAAAAATCTCAGAAGGAAAATCTTCCTGTGGTATGGCAGGGACTGGGAATGGGAACATTCTCATTACATTCATTTTGTTCTTTCTGGACACAAGTAGATTTAAATTTCCTACCTTCTTTTACAGTTAAATGTGTTCAAAGCTAAGTTCTAGTCAATAGAATATGAGTAGAAGTGGGAAAATCACTTCTAGGTCAGACCATAAAAATTTAGATATACAATATAGAGCATCCTCTTTACATTTCCAACAACTTTATATAGATGAACAGAGTGGCATTGGGACCATGTCCCAAAAATGGTAGAACCACAAGATGGAAATGACTGAATCTCTGTCTCATGACGCGGAAGAGGAAAGCCACTTGCCAAACATGAACTCTCATTTGGGGCTTTACATGTTCAATAAATTAGTTTCTATGAAGTTTAAGCCATTATTTATGCTCAAGTTTATTTACTACTGCAACAATGGCCACCTGCCTAACACAAAAGTTGTGTGCGAAAGTGGAGTGCTTCAATTGATTTTACTCACTCCTCTTCTTTGAAATAAGTTGTTGGATTTTACCATTAAGTAATCATAAAAAAGAAGAATTCAGGAATTGAATACTGGTATTGGGTGCAGGGAGGAGTTTATTTTTTTAAAACAAGTTCTGTATTATGGAAATATAACAAAGAATTTAACCATATAGGAAGGCAAGAATAATGAAAAACTTTGACTTGCCTTTATTTTTAGAATAAGGATGGCTTGAAAGCATTTATAGACCATAAAAATGAATTCTGAGGAAAAAAAGTCATGTTATAGGAGAAAGAAGGATAAAATTGATGAAGCAATGAGTTGGGTAATGCAAAGTTGGTAGATCTGACAAAGTGGGAGAAATGAGAAATGTTAGATGTGGAAAAGAAAGGAAGTAAAGAGCAAAAATACATATACATACACATTTATATTCATATGATGTAGGAAGTGAAGATATGGCTGAGAGTTAGCTTCTTGGGGATATATGAGGTTTGAGGAATACACAGTAAAGAGTGTAGAAAGAGCAGCATAGGAAAAGCTCAACATATTCAATGAGCTGAACAAAAATGCAAAACAACTTCACCATGGACATTTTTGAGTAAAAAAAAAAGTAACGAATAAGCTATCATGGTATTGTTTTTAAAATATATTTATACCTAGCATATATTAGCCTTCTGCCAAATACCATATGCATTATGTCATCAAGAAGCAAAACAGCAGTCAAAAATGGCAGGTTATATTAGCAAAGATTTTATGTCAAATATATTTCATTGTATTCTAATTCTTTTCAAATTCATAATGTATATATAGATTATACTATAGCTTTCAGTTAACCAAACTAATTCCGATTTACTATTCTGTGTGAAGAAGAGTTTACTGTGAACTGAAATGCATAACTAATCTGATTCAATGGTCTATGAAAATGTCAATTATTTTCAGAACAAGTTTGAGGAATGTAGAATTGCCCCAAGGACTTTATAATTGTAGACATATTCTGGGAAATGTACTTGTAAATTCCTAGTTTAAAATTGCTCATGTTTTTAAGACTCATACTGATTCACCTAGAGACTAAGAATGAGTGGATAGTTTTCGAGAATTAGATCAAATACCTTAATACTTGCAATATACCCTAAAGGCAAATATTTTCATCATAATGCTCATAAACTCACAACCTGATTTTTTATTTCCTATTATTTCCTTTCCTGTAGAATTGTTTTGGAAATAGAAATTTTCTTTTACATAACCTTTGTAATCATGGCATTAGTCATTGTATATGCCTTTAGTAAAATATTTTTTAAATTATCCAATAAATCTTTTCTCAAATGTGTTACTGATTTTTCTCAATCTCTCAAAATAATCTAGAAAATCAATCACTTAATCATTCGAAACACATATATAGAACAGCATATAGAATTTGCCAAGTAGGTTACTTTTTATCACACATATTCTTATTTTGGAACTATGAAATTATGATTCCTTTCCAGTTAGTTTTGTCTAACTTCCAGGAAAATTGCAAATTTCCCCTTGGTTATCTCTGAGGCATATAACCTATTATTATAAAAATGAAGTTGTAAAGATATTGAATTAAAATGCCAATTCTTTAAATATATGGGTAAGGTTTTTGGGTATCAGGATATTTCTCTAGCTATGGCTACATATTGGAAAATGTTTTAAAGGGGACCATGTTTTCAAAGTATATGAATTTGGGCAGCAACAGAATGTGTTCCTCTCCTCTGGAGAAATACATCAGGTACATGCTTCTTCCAAACTGTTCTCTCTGATAATGTGGAACAGGGTTTTCCCTACCAAAATGTTGTCTTTCTCTAAACAATTAGAATGGTCTGCCTTTTTCCTTAAAGGAATCGCACAAATGCTTGAAAAGAGCATGTGTGAATTTGAATCCGGTGGTTCAAGGAAATGCCTCAGCTGTTGCCCTACACAAACTTTCCAAACAAAGTCCCATAATACTCTATGAATTGCATAAAAATAGTTGTCTTCTTCAGGTGCCAGGGTGGCTCAGTCAGTTTAAGCGTCTGCCTTCTGCTTAGGTCAGGATCTCAGGATCCTGGGGTGGAACCCACCTCTCCCACTCCTGTATAGGGCTCCCTGCTCAATGGGGTCTGCTTCTCCCTCCCCAGCTCGTGCTCTCTCATGCTCTCTCTCAAATTAATAAGTAAAATCTGAAAAAAAAAATAGTTGTCTTCTCTTCATCTTAAACAATGAAGAGACTGTTGGTAGATAGCCATTTGAACAGAAACACCTTTTAAGCTAATATGGCAGAGGTTAGGACAAGAGGGATTTTTAATGGGAAAACACAGAATTCTCCTTCAATATAGCTACAATATTCTTCTATCTAGCACAGGCAAGGCAGATGGATCACCCTCCTTACAGAATCTTACATCACTGTGCACATTTTACATCGATTTAAAAAAATCATGTACATCTAACTTTGAAAAGCCCTATATGTTATCCTAAAATACATAAAGTATCATATTATTAACAGTCAAAAATCAGCAGACATAAGTCCTGTTTCTGGTCTTCGATAATTACATACCTTATTTTCAGTTTCCCTATTAGTAAACTGCAATACTCATATAAAAACATAAAGGAGGGCAGCCCAGTGGCCCAGCGGTTTAGCGCCGCCTTCAGCCCAGGGCGTGATCCTGGAGACCTGGGATCAAGTCCCACGTCGGGCTCCCTGCATGGAGCCTGCTTCTCCCTCTGCCTGTGTCTCTGCCTCTCTCTCTCTCTCTCTCTGTGTGTATGTGTGTCTCTCATTAATAAATAAATAAATCTTTAAAAAAACATAAAGGAATCTTTAACTTCATACAATATGTCAGTTGCAGTTATTACAAGTGTTTCCACATGAGCCAATTTACATACTCCAGTTGCTTTATTTGATGAAAATTAAATAGGAAATATTTGTAACGATTTGCAAATGTATTTATTTGAGTGACCAGATCTTTAAAAAGGTAAAGATCTCCTCCTGTACTGTAACTTAATTTATTCTAACTATAATTTGGTGTCTTACAGGAGCTAATCAGATGGCTAGAAAATGTATGCATCTATGTGTACTAAAACATCTTCCTTTACCAAAGTCCCCTACTTATTTTTACTTACCAGGCAAATTTTCAAAATAGATTGTACCTATGTAGGCAAAATTTTTTAAAATAGATTTTTTTAAATCTATTTATCAGGCAAGATTTTTAAAATAGATTGTAAAACTTCATTGTAAAACTTGTAACATGTTTTATGCATTTTCTAAAACAGTATTTTTTTCTCATTTGTTCCACTGAATATTTAGTATACTCAAGTCAAGGTCTGCTCCTAAAAGAGAAGAGAAACAAAGTATCTGGAATATTTAATCCCAAAAGAATTTGACTGCACTATTCAATAGTGCCTTCTTCTTTTTTTTTTCCCCCATAGTCTCTGTCTTCCTCCGTCCTCTTAGCAATGTCTACATGTAACACACCGTGTGGGTGGGTACACCAATATCTAGTCTTAAGGGAATTCTGTTTAAGCAGGATCCAAAAGGAAGCCTCATACACGTCAACCTTGTACTTTTGAATGTAAGTACACTCTAAGGGCAAGTAAGTTAGCATTGGCTCAAGTAGCTACCACAATTGACTTCACACTGCCCTATGGGTCGGGCTCCAGCCACATCCAGTCTGTGCTTCATGGTGAGCTCCAGGCCCTAGCTCAGCTCCCAGTTGCAGTACTCCACACTCCTTTTATCACATCATTCGTTCCTCTAAATTATGATTTCATACCACTTTCCCACCCTGTTGACAATCTGGTACTTCTCCTGAGCAGACTCTCCAGATATAAGGCTCATGTACCTCAATTACTTCCCACTAGGCTCTCTCCCTCAATGCCTCAGTTTTATCTTAATACTCACTTTTGCCTCTGAATTTGTTTTTAACAGATGGATTCATGAGAAATTACTTTCTCTCCACATTTGGCTCCCAGTGATGATACACTAGACTGGCCTCAGCTATGCCCTGCCTTATTTCAGATTGTCCATCCCAATTTCAGGAATGGCTCTTTCTTCTCTGTGCCTTGGATTGCATGTTCCATCTTCTTTTGCCTGTGCTAAAGCTGCTGGATTTTCCTCTTTTTATTATCTGGTGTTGCTGATGACTGTCATAGCTGTGCCACCTTCTTTAGCCTTAGCTTTCAGAGAAATTCTATCGGTCTGATTTGTAATTTTTTTTGCATGTATTTTGATTTGCGTAGATATTGCAATCCTTTCCTTAATATTTTAATCACTTTCCTGAAGAATGTATATTAGAATTTATTTGAGAGAAAAAAAGAGAGAGAGAGAAAATAAGGCAGGGGGCAGAGGGAGAAGCAGACTCCCTGGTGAGCCAGGAGCCTGACATGTGGCTCCATCCCAGGACCCTGGGATCATGATCCCAGTCGAAGGCAAACACTTAACCAACTAAGCCACTTAGGTGCCCTACTATCTTAAAATTCTTAATAATTTCATCTTTAAACTTGTGTTTTGAAGTGAATCCCAATGGAACAGTAGACAATGCACATGAGCAGAGACATTATCTGTAATTTGCATGTCCACTGTTCTTTGTCACCCTATTTCTGTATAATATTTGAGGTCCCCATAGCACAGAATTCCACTGGAACCATGACTTCAGTGAGACTCAGAGTGACTAAAGGATAAGCTTGTTTTGTCTATAACCCAGAGAGGCCACAGTCTCCATCCAAACCAGAATTTGCAAATACAGAAAAGCAAAGGCATGTCAAGAAACACAAATGACAAAGAAATCCTTTCTTACTTGTGTAGTTATTTCCCAGCAATGATCATAATGGAGGAAAGAGAAAGATAGGACAACCCATAGTTCCTTTTCTTTTCAGTCCTTTCTTACTTACCAGTAAGCTGAAGGCAGAGATTTTAGGTAAAATCTGCATATGTCAAGAAGTGAAATGAAAACAGTTTATTATTATTATTTTTTGAAAGCAGTTTAATACAGCCTTCTCACTATTCTAATAAAATGAAACATATAAGCCTCACAAGGTATGATATATAAACTGTGTAATTTCAGAAATTCTGCATATGAGTTCAATGTTCTAATATTTGCATTTAGAACTAGAGTTGCACACTATACAAATCAATGGTAAAACCCAGGCTGATAATTTATATATTTTTTATTTTATTTTATTTTATTTTATTTTATTTTATTTTATTTTATTTACTTAGAAATTACATAAAAGCACCAAGATAGGTCGAGAGAAAGACCATGGAAGAAATTGTGAAGTTTCAAATTGTAGCTTTAATAGAATCTTTTCCTTCCTTTTTAACAAATGACCCTGTGTTTTCATTTTGCACTGGATCTCTCCAATAAGGCTGCTAGCTCTGATCCTTAATGACATATTTGAATGTGCTACTCCATCTGCAGCTGATTAATCTTGTATTTTTAGTGGTCACATTATACTGATTACAAGAGTAAGTTTATTTTGTTTCTTCTCTGGGGATGCCCACAGTTGACAAAAATATACTTGTTGGCCTCTATCTTCTCTTTTATTTTTATCTTCCTTCCCCCTCCCCCAGCAGAGTACTATATAAAGCTTAGCCGTGTTTCTCCTTGATCAATGAGATGTCTCCCTTTTCCAACAACATTTTCTATAGCAGACTTTGTCCCACAGGGACTTAAACACATTGATGCTTCTATTCTGCTATTTTTCTTCATTTAGTATCTCATCCTTGGAGAGCACAAGAGGATAAATAGATTGTTTATCCAGGTGTGGTATGACTGTTCTTACACATACAACATGCTGACTCTCTGTACCCTTCCTATACTCACTGGGATAAAGTAAAAAATATTCCAATATATATTTCTCTGTCGTTTCTCCCCAAGTGTTTACTGCTGTCTCTTCCTCTAGCTATACAAATAATCTCACAGATACCTGTAGGGTTAGAGTGCAAGAATGGACTTCTTGTCTTGTGGCCTCGACTTCACCTTTCTGATCCTGGGAAGACCCACACAGTGTTAAGTCTTGTCCTTGGGATACAACTTTTAAAATGAAATTAATTTTCCCCACTATTCTCCATTTAAATTTCAGCATTTCACATGACAGTTGCTAGATATTTCAAAAGGTTTTTTAAAAATGCATTATCTGGTATCTGCAGGTTACCTGTTATTGCATTTGTATTAGAATGGCATTTGAATCATCTGTTTAAAACTTGGCTTAACATGCTCTATGTTATGGATACATAAAATAAATTAAATTAAGAAAAGAAAGAATATTAAATAGAAAATAAAATTTTCTGAAAGCATTACACAACTTTTTTTGGCTTATTACCCAAAAGATAAAATTAGTTTATGAGATGTTATATTTTTCTCAATTATATTAAATTTTTAGACTGACTTCTACAGTATCTGGTAGATAATGTAGTTAACCATAAGAGGAGTGAAATAAATTTATATAATGTTTTAAAAATCTAGAAAGTAGAAAAACATACCTATTTAATAAAACAAAATGGCATAACTAGGATTTCCTCAGAATATATGCTTTCTCCCCTCCCCCAATAATTTTAACAGTTGACTTTTCTTTCACAGCATAAAAGACAGACTAGTGTGGCAGGATTTTAGAGCAGATTATAGATAGTCAGCCTGGCTAGGCTGTAATCAAAGCTCTGCTACTTTTCAATGCAGTAAGTATTAAAAAATATTGGATTCTCTGTGCTTCCCCTTCCTCATCAAAAAACAGGATACTAGAACTGATCTCATAGAAAGCTTACAATAATTACTTGGGTTAACATTTATGAAGATGCTTGGAAAATTACAGGTATATGTTAATTGCTAGATATGTTTGGGCATGTAGAATTTAAGATTAATATACGTTATGATATTAATAATGCTTTTTATGTTTCATCATAAATAGGTGAATAGAAACAACTCCCAAAACTGGTGTTCCTATAAGAAAATGGCATTCAAATACTGTTTCTGGTGATGTCAAGATTTTATATTTGTGAACTCATTTTTCTTAGAATTTTAGCTACTGACTAAATGCACAACATATGTAAATTTAATATGTTTTGTAAGACCACAAAAAATTAAATTCAAGTTTAATTCAATTACCTAAATGTATGTAATATAATGAATGCCAAATAAGCCTTTAGAAAAGGTAGCTGAGGGGATCCCTGGGTGGCGCAGCGGTTTGGCGCCTGCCTTTGGCCCAGGGCGCGATCCTGGAGACCCGGGATCGAATCCCACGTCGGCCTCCCGGTGCATGGAGCCTGCTTCTCCCTCTGCCTGTGTCTCTGCCTCTCTCTCTCTGTGACTATCATAAATAAATAAAAATTAAAAAAAAAAAGAAAAGGTAGCTGAACCATAAATCATAAGGCTGACACATGTTGCACATAATAATATTAAAATATAAGCCAGTTTAATCTTGACTTAGTGCTAAATTGCTCGCCTAACTATGCTAATTTCTAAATAATATGAGATACCATAACCAAGACTGATCCGATTGATCAATGGAATATTCTGAAGCTGATTATCAAATCCACATAAAATCAGATACCATCCAAATGTTTTTGTTTGTTTTTATGCACAAGTAAACTATCCAACTAAACCTATAGTGTAAATAATGGGTCCATTTTAGAATGAATAATTTAATGCACTGCTAAATAGTATTACTAAGATTAATTGAATTCCTAGAGTTTTAGAATTTTTTAGTAGAGAAATCAGACGGGGAACTGGAAAAATTTCCTTCCCTATGAAAGTCAAGTCCTAACATATAGACTCTTACTGAGCATTTTGAAATCTAGTCACTCTGGACAATTTTTCAAAACTGACTATAAGGAACCCTGGGTGGTGCAGCGGTTTAGCGCCTGCCTTTGGCCCAGAGCGCGATCCTGGAGACCTAGGATCGAGTCCCACGTCGGGCTCCTGGCATGGAGCCTGCTTCTCCCTCTGTCTCTCTCTCTCTCTCTGTGACTATTATAAGTAAGTAAAAATTAAAAAAAATACCTGACTATAATTTTATGCCTCCATTCTTTTACATAAGTTGTTTCAGATTGTCTTCTGTTCAAAATCCAAATTAAAGCTTAATTCAAATGTTGCCTCTTGTCTGAAGTTATACTGATCCTATTCTCAAAATGAATCATTCTCTAAGTTGTATTGCCTCTTCAATTTTTCAATTTTTTCCATGAATATTTTTGCCTTGTCATAAGGCCTTTCCTATGACAAAGGTAAACATTTATTCTCCAATCTTTCGAATTATAGAAGAAAATATAAGGGTCCTACATATTCTGATTTTTTCCTCAAATACTTTAGAGGGTTTTTTAATCCATGTTTTAATACTTGTTGAAATTGAGAGCTCATTTTAATGTTTCTAAGTGAATTAAGAATTGTTCCAATTTTACTAATTAAATATTCCATCATTTTCCTCAATTCGAAAGCCACTATCACTACATACTAGCTGTTCATCTACTCATGTGTTAATTTCTTGATTTTCCATAATGTTTCACTGCTTGATTTGCCTTTCAGTTTTCATATTGTTTTCATTACAATACTTAAAAATTTTTTTGATAGCTGTGAAGAAAAATTCAAGCATTTCCCTTCTTTCCAGCCATGAATTTTCTTCTGAAATTAGTCTGGTATATATTGGCACACATCTATCTACAGAAGTAAGAAGTATTCAAGACTCTGTTCCATTTCCAAAAAAGAAATTGTTGCAATTTTGATTGGGATAGTAATAACTCTATAGACTAACATGGAATACAACTGATATCTTTTAAAGTTTTCCATCTATTAAATTGGTTTATATTCCTATTCACTTAGAACTACTTGTATTTCTTTCAATAGTGCTTTATAATTTTCTTACTGGGTGTATTAGACATTCCATAATTTTTTCTCAATTGTTTTGGGATCTCTATTACATTTTCTAATTGTATTACTCTTGTATAGGAACACTATTGATTCTCTTATTTTGATCTTGTTTCTGGCCACCCTGCTAGATTGTCTTAAATCACATTGTTAGCTGAGTACATTGAGTTTTCTACGGCAACAGGCACATCATCTGAAAATAATGGTAATTTTAACTTTCTCTTTCTAATATTTATACTTCACATGACTTTTCCTTTCCTTAATGTATCTGTAAGGTCCTCCACTATCATCTTGAATGCTAGTAAAAACAGTACCATCTTTTACTTATTCCTGACTTTAATCAGAATGATTCTACTATTTGACAAATACATTCAATGTAAATTTCAGCTATATGTGTTTTCTTAAAATTGTGAAAGTTTATTTATATCTTTTGTTTGTTTCTTTCTTTCCCATTCTGGTGGGTATGAAATATGTTATTATGGCTTTAATTTGGATTTAAATAATGACTAATGATATTTCTGAATGACTAATGAATACCTTTTCATGTATTTATTGGTCCTTCTTATATCTTCCTTTTTTATTGTGACATAATTGATGACATATAACATTATATTATTTTCAAGTGTACACAATTATATATATATATATATATATATATATATATATATATATATATATTGCAAAATGTTCACCATGAAAAGTCAGTTAACATCCATTGCCACACAGCTATTTTTTTCTTGTGATGGGAAGTTTTAAGATCTACTCTCTCAGTGACTTTCAAATATACAATACAGTATCACTAACTATAGTCACCAGACTATATACATTACATCCTCCAAATTTACTTATTTTTATAACTGGAAATTTGTAGCTTTTGACTACCTTCATTTATTTTGTCCACCCCCTGCCTGTGGAAACCACCAATCTGTTCTCTATATCTATTAGATCTTGTTACTGCTGTTTTTAGATTCTTCATATAATTGTGATCATATGACATTTGTCTTTTTCTGATTTATTTCACTCAACATAATACCCTCAAGGTCCATCCATGTTATGATATGGCAGGATTTTCTTCTTTTTTATGGCTGAATAATATTTCATTGTGTATATATATATATATATATATATATATATCTCATTTTTTTCATAATAGCCATCCTGTCAGGTGTGAAGTGATATCTCATTGTGGGTCTGATTTGCATTTTTCTGATAATCAGATGTTGAACATCATTTCATGTACTTATTGACAGTTGGATGCCTGCCTTCTTTGGACAAATGTTTCCAGGTCCTCTCCCCACTTTTTAATGGGATTTTTTTGTGGTCTTTTAAAATTGAGTTATGAGTTCCTTATATATCTAGTATATGACTTGCAAATATTTTCTCTCATTTCATAGGCTGGTTTTTTTTTTCATTTTACATAGGTGAATACTACACAGAATTTGCTGCCTGTGTCAGAATGTTAATAAGGAGACTCAAAGTCTGTGTTGGGACTATAACCAAATGGTCCTCCAGGTAAAGCTAATTGGGGAAATATTCACCAGCTAAACCTGTGCCCCAAAATGTGTAACACAGAAATGTCAGTAATGGTATGCAATGACACAGAAGTCAGAAACCAAGAGAAGAAGGAATATTCAAAAAAGGTAAATATCTCAATACCAAAAAAAGGGGTGTTCTCTCACCCACAAATTCCTCTTGGAAAATATTTTACTTCTTTCTTCTTTAAAACCACTGCTTGGGGGATCCCTGGGTGGCTCAGTGGTTTAGCACCTCTTTCGGCCCAGGGCATGATCCTGGAGACCTGGAATCGAGTCCCGCATCAGGCTCCTGGCATGGAGCCTGCTTCTCCCTCTGCTACCTCTCTCTCACTCTCTATGTCTATCATGAATAAATAAATAAAATCTTTAAAAATTTAAAAAAAAATAAAAAAATAAAACCACTGCTTGAAACCTACAGAAATAAATGAGTTAAAATGATACAAATAAGATCTTTATAATACAGTCTTCCAAGATCATGGTTTTACTCAGTTGATTTTCCCTATTTTCTCCTACTTCACCATGGCAAATTGTTTATAAAATTATTACCACAACTTAGTCACTCATCCTCATTTTTGATTAGTCATCTATACTAACTTAAGTTTGGTCATGTAATTGTTTGAGGTACCAGGACTTTAGCAAACATAGTATAAACAGAAATATGAAAGTTCTTGTACATTGGAGATTGCCCTATCCTAAAGTTATTTGAAACTAGCTACCATGCAAAGTGTAGTCATACCAGAAAAGCTTACTGAGGAGCCTCATCCAAGAAATCTCACCTGCAGCTGGGCTTGATTTAGTTGATGAATTCATAAGATTCAACTTTTAAAGGAGGGCAAGTACATTTTCCATATGAAAGAGATATAAAGTAGTAAATCCAGAGAGTGAAATGAGATATATTGCTCACAAGATGGCCATCATAATTCCTCTTCTTGCTCTATACCCTTGGGCATTTAGTCCTATTTACTCCCACAGACTCTGAGATTGGCTATCGCTTGCTTTGGTCAATGAGACTATATCAAAAGATGACACAAGGAGAAACAAGAAATGTGTGCTCATTGGCCTTGCCTCTCTTGTAGCATTTGAAATGCAATCACCATATGAAATACTTCAAGACATCCATAAAACACGTAAGTGAAGTCATGCAAGACTTAAAAAGCCCCTAGCTAACCCAGTAATTACAGCTGCTTGAAGGAGCTAGTCAAGGCCAACAGAAGAATGACCCTGCTGAACCTAGACCAAATTCCCAAACCAAAGAATCAGGAGTTGGTAAATGATGGTTATTTTAAGCCATTAAAATTTGGAATACTTTCTTACACAGCAAAAACTAATTGATGTAACCCAAACTATATTTTGCCTTGGCTAATACATAGCATAACTCTGACAATAACTGCAATTAGAGAATAGCTTTCTGTCTTTGTGAGAAACAAAAATAGTATAGTATTTCCATTATTTTGGACTTATTCCTGAAAAAAATATTTTAATAAAAATATTTTAAAGGTAATGGGGGAAAATACGATGTTCTAAAACTACTTTTATGCACATTAATTGTTAATGCTTTGCATTTTCCTTTTAATTAATGCTAACTGAAAATGCTTCATATTAAGGAAATGTATGGCAATTTACAGTAAAGTCAATGAATAAACAGACCTTTACAAAACATAAAATGCAGTGCTATTTCTCTAATAGCTGATAAACAATCACTGTGGTTTTCTATACATCTATTGGATTTTTCTAAGAAAACAAGTAACCATAACAACTCTAAAATAATATATATTTTAGACTATTACTAGTCACTAATATTTCTTCAAATATGAATACATGTATAAATATATCAACTCATGATTAAACCCATTGATTCATAATAACTTATGTTTTAATATCCATGACTTTGCTGCTTTTTAAAATTAACACAATATCCTCCAACTGCAGAAACAAGTACTTAGAAAACCAGCTATGTAATGGATCTCAGAATCCTAATGTTATATAAAAATTCTACTGATCAAAAATTCCATATCAAATACCGAAAGAAGCTCAGAGAGATGCAAAAAAAGTTTATCAAATAGGAATCCTTAATAAATATGTTGAAAACTCTGGACCTCAAGTTTCACTTCTCAACCATTAACTAATGAAAAAGAGGCAGCAACAAGTACAGATGTGGGCAAAGAAGCAAACCAGTACTGTTATTCTAAGTTTTCTATTATTTAATACAAAAAAGTTGAAACTATAGTGTCTTAGAATCCTCAGGTCTGGACTTAGTGATGGATAAGTGCCTTCAAAATTGTTCTGGGGGGCTTTCCTTGGTTGGACAAAGGGTTTTCCTAAGGTTTAAAAGACGGACTAAAACTTTTGAGATGGTCTAACCATTCTTCTTGTCTACACGCCCCCCACAGGTCTATTCTCAAATTGTCATCAGGATTGTTTTCCAGAAACTTACCATATCAGGCAAATCTCAGCCTTCAAAATTGTTCTTATTTCCCTACTGTCTACCTCATAACATATACACTGCACTTACCACAGTGAGGAACCCAACTCCTGGTTGGTTATAAGTGTCTGTATGATTTTTTAGGCCCAAACATAGGCATTTACAAAGGCTTTACCTGGCAGGCCTCATAGGAGAAAGCTGCTTCTCCCTACCCCAACGACCAGCGCCACCCACATGCCAAACTTGGAGCACAGTCAAAGCATGCAGTTCCCGAAAGAAGTTTTTAGTCAAAGATTCAGCCTCCACCCTACCCTCCCAGGACTGGTCACACTGTTGGCAGGGCTGCATTCCTAGCTCAAGTGTCTTCGTCCTAGATCTCTATTTATAAGACCTTGGGCCAATGTTCTTTTCAGGTACCTTTGTAGAGGCCTGTTTATGGGGAAGAGCAGGGAGGAAACTTGGAGACATTTTCCTCTACTGTGACCCAAAACCCATTTTTTAAAAAAGATTTTATTTATTTATTCATGAGACACACAGAAAGAGGCAGAGACACAGGCAGAGGTAGAAGTAGGCTCCCTAAGGGGAGCCTGATGTGAGACTGATCCCAGGACCCCAGGATCATACCCTGAGCTGAAGGCAGATGCTCAACCATTGAGCCACCCATGCGTTCCCCCAACACCCATTTTTTTTCTACTCCAAACCCTTTCCTCTCACCCTTCCCCTGGACTCTAGGAGTCTTTTGTTGGGGCTTCCTTGATAGTGAGATGAACCCCACCCATGTCTGTTTTGATCCACCTCACCCTGACTTGTGTACCATTCCATGGGGGAAAATGAAACAGGAGTCCACACTTTTATCTAGTTTTAGCTTCTTGCTTATATCACAAAAATAATTAAAAGCTTAACTCTTCATTTTGGGCTTGTAGCTTTAATCCTTTAACCAGCTGCTCAGATACCTGACAGCTCAACTCTCTTGCTTTCAGCTCAGTTAAGCACCAGATGCATGGTGCTCAGCCTTTCAAAGCTTGCTCCAACGTATCTCCAGGGCACCTTTTCCATCATAGCTCCTACCATACCTGCGATTCAGCCACACTGTACTTGAACCCCAGGCTCCACTTTTATCCTATTTATTTATTTATTTGTTTATTTATTTAGATTTCATTTACTTATTTGAGAGAGAGAGAATGAGTGGGAGGAAGAGGTGGAGGAAGAGGGAGCAGGAGAAGCAGACTCCTCACTGGGCAGGGAGCCTAACGCAGGGCTTGATACCAGGATCCTGAGATCATGACCTGAGCCAAAGGCAGACATTTAACAAACTGAGCAACCCAGGCACCCCAACTTTTATCCTTTCTTATTCAGTTGTTTTGAACAATTCTTTGTCTAGAACCCTCCCTTTCTCCTTGTCACCGAATAAGGGTTACTTTTATGCTTTCTCAGATCTTGTAAGAGCTTTGCCACAGATTTATACATACCAGGTTATATTGCATTTCATATATCTACATATTTCTTCTTTTCATGATTGAGCTCTTGGCAGTCAAGGGCTGAAACACATTTTTATTTATATTCCTGGTTCCTGACCCAGAGTTTTGCACATCAAAGGTGCTTACTAAGAAACCTAGATCCCGGGATCCCTGGGTGGCACAGCAGTTTGGCGCCTGCCTTTGGCCCAGGGCGCGATCCTGGAGACCCGGGATCGAATCCCACGTCGGGCTCCCTGCATGGAGCCTGCTTCTCCCTCTGCCTGTGTCTCTGCCTCTCTCTCTCTCTCTCTGTGACTATCATAAATAAAAAAAAAAGAAAGAAAAGAAAAGAAACCTAGATCCCTAATGAAGATTCTTAGATTTCATCATAAAAGTAAATTAAAAGTTGTGTTTAGGGGGTATGTGAGTGGTTCAGTCGGTTAAGCAGTTGCCTTTGGCTAAGGTCATGATCCCAGGGTCCTGGGATCAAGCCCCGCATCAGGCTCCCTTCTCAGAGGGGAGCCTACTTCTCCATCTATTCCCTACTTGTGCTCTTTGTCACTATCTCTGTCTTTCAAATAAGTAAAATCTTAAAAAAAAAAAAAAAGTTGTGTTTAGTAATGTGTTGAACAGAAAGACGATTGGAATAGGAAGGAACACTTGATTTTGATCATTTAAAACATCTGTGTAAAGCATATGTGACTTTGAATTTAGTTTTGCTCAAAGATTGTTATGTAAAATTATAGTCCTATTCCTATGAATTAATATAATTGAAAAGCTACACAGTGAAAAACCTTTCCTGTGTTAAAGAATTTCTATAATGCAGGTAATACCCAGTAGAAAACGAGCTGAGGGCTGAGTTTTATACATTAATGCTAAGAATATTGCTGAAATAAAGCATGATATTCATAAAGCTTAGTCTTTGTTTAAAAAAATATTACTTTTCTTATTTTTGTAGATAAAATAATTAAAATTGTAACTTTTAGTCTCAACAATATATCATAGTTTTTACTAGCGTTTGGTGTTATTTAAGCCAAGACTTATGCTAAAATAAAATGTAATCAATTCTACTTTACTTTTTGTTTTTAAATAAAAGAAATGTCAACAGAGATTTTTTTTTTTAATTTTTGCACGGATGAACCATTGTCACATTCTCTTCTGCCAAATTATGCATTCAGTTCTTGGTCTCAACCTCATAATTTTTTCTCTCAATTTAAGATTTTGATATAGTCCAATATTTATAATGTTTTCTCTCCTTACCACTCTATTTAGTTCTATCTGTTCCACTTTTCCTTTCCTCTTTTGTGCTCAATATATAGATAATCAGTTACATTTTGGAAAATTACAGATGCTTATATAAGGTGATATTTTTATGTAAAAGCTTACGTTATTGGAATGGCTTTTTTTAGGCAGCCTGATAATAAATTTCCTGTCACAATCTGAAATAGTTTTAAAGTTCTATCATATAGGAAAATACATTCTCTTTCACATTTGCAATTTCTGATTTTTGCATGTGATTCTTACACTTGTTCTTTCACTTAGCTAATATTTACTGATCACAAAGCATAAAACCAGAAATGTTTAAAAAAAATTACTGTTCTCAAAAGTTTCAAGTTTAGGAAGTTAAAATCCATGTACTGAATATTTGCTAAACCATGATAAGTACAATTCAAAAAAAGAAAGACCTTGGCCCCCCAAGTCCTCCTGGAGCCTGAAGGATGCATTGAAGGTTGTCAGTCACCAAATATGAATCCCCTACCACCTTCCAGACCCCAGACTAGTTGTGGAGGAATCCAATAGTAAACAAAACCAACATGTTTCCTACAGGTTGAGAGGGAATATTTACCTGGAAAGATGGGAGATAAAAGAAGAACAAAACAATGACTAAGGCAAGGACACATAGGACACATCCAAACTCTGTGAAGCCATGGCAAAGTACGGTAAATACGGAGAAGAGAAAGATCTATTTTGCTTCTGTCTGTTTTGTCTTTGTTTCTTTTTGGGTGATGGGGAGCTTGGAGGCTGACAGGACCACTAGGTAGATGCAGGAGGGAAGAAACTGGAGAACTATTCAGTAGACTGCTCTTAAAAGGGTTTCTATAGGGTGAAGAAAATAGTTGTTTTTTTCTTACAAGCAGTCAGCGATTTGGACTACCGAGGCAAACTTGATTAAAGGAGTGAAAGAGAGATAAGATCAAAAATGGACAGTCATAGTCCAGTATGGGACAATTCTGGTGTCATCCATACAAGCATCTCACAGTTTCTACATGCTCCCCTGGACTGACCAATCTCATCAGCAGGTTAACAGCCACACAACTATTAAAAAAAAAAAAAAAAAAAGGTAAGAAATGGATACTGGGTGTTATGTAAGACTGATGAATCATTGAATCTGCCTCTGAAGCTAAGAGTACATTATATGTTAATCAATTGATTTTAAATTTTAAAAATTGTAAAAAAGAATTGAACAATTAGTCTAACTTTTGTTTTTGCCTAGAATGGTGGGTAAAACTGACTTTTTTCAAATCGATTTGAAATATACTGTCTTAGAGTGAGTCAGCTCATTTCACTATTGCATCTGTCTAATAGTTCATTCTTGATTCACTCAGCAAGTATGTTTTAAGCCCTTACTATTCAACGGTCTTTGTCTTTCATGCTGAAGCTCCAGTTAACGCTGAAATGGACATCATACATAAGGAAGTAAGATAAATTATCAAAATATATAGTGTATCAGATATTGATGTTTTCTAAAGAAAAATAAATAAATCAGGAAGGGAGAGAGAAATTGCAGTGATGAGGGTATAATATTTTAGACAGAGATGGAGAAGGCAGGCATTGCTGAGGAGATAACTTTAAAACCTGAAGGCAAAGAGGGAGTGAAATATGTGGACATTGGGGAGAAATGCATTCCAGGCAGATGAAAGATCAAGGAGTAAATGCCCTGACTCCCTGAGCTGGCCTGGCAAGCACAAAGGAATAGTAATAAGGACAACAGGAGAGGAACAAGATGGAGGAAAAGGGGCAGATTTTCTTCTAATTTACAGTAGCTCTCCCTTACCTGCAGTTTCTGCCACCCACCCAGAACCATGATCCCAAAGGAGATGATCCTCCGTCTGACAAGGCCTCAGATCTCTAGGAGCCTAATTCTAGGTCACAATGTCTACATCATTCACCTAACTTAATCTCATCACATGAGCATTTTATCATCCCAAGAAGGTGACTAGTGTACAATTAGATATTTTAAGAGAGAGACCACATTCACATAAGTTTTACTATAGCATATTGTTCTAATTTCTCTATTTTTGTGTTAGTTATTATTGCTAATCTTTTACTGTGCCTAATTTATAAATTAAACTTCATCATAGGTAATGTACATATAGGAAAAAACACAGTACACATAGGATTTTGGTACGATCTGTGATTTTAGGCATCCCTTGGGGGTGTTGGGCCTCATTCCCGTGAATAGGGGACATACTGCACATGCCAACTCACTGTGAAGTTTGAGCAGAATGATGTCACCTGCTCTGACTGAATTACACCAGCAAGGGTATTATATGTGGAATAAAAAGGAACTAGGGTGGATGTAGGCAGTAGGATACTATTATAGTGCGACTACAAGAAAAGATGATGGTAGCTTAGACCCAAGTTAAAGCAATACAAGGATGCAGAAAAGGCTATTTTTGTCATTATAAGTAGCCAACTTAAATAAGAAAGGAAGTCCAAAAGTCCAATTAAGTGTCTATATTGATAAAGTTCAGAGAAATAATTCTAAGTCGTATGTCGCTTTCCATGAGAATGCTCTGAAAATATTTACTCTTCCTCTTCACTTAGAAACTACATAGGAGGAGTTAGGCTATGCAGTTGGTAAACTTGGGCTTTGTGATTGGTAAGAAGAAAATTTTCTCTTCTTTTTGTTCAAAATAACTACCAAGTACAAAATGGAAAGTTGAGTCATGAAAAGATGATTTCCAGAGTGATAAGAAATGAAGGCATCCAGAACCACAGAGATTGTGCCTTAGGTCATAGACTGTACAGTACAAAAGGAGAAGCAGGGACTCTGGAGCCAGACCAACGGGGTTTGATGACTCTCTGCTGTGTGACTTTGGAAAAATGACACAGCATCTCCTTTTAAATGGAGGTAATTGTGACCCACAGCATCGAGCTGGCTGGACTCACTAAACTAGTTGGTATATGAGACCATTAGAACAATGTCTACAACATGGCAATAGCCATTTGACTGTTAGCTCTCATTTTTTTAAATCTTTCCTGAGGCTAAAGAGAAAAGCCTCATTGTTTAATTCATTATTTTGTTCTGGAATTCAGTTTATATTAGACCCCAGAAGAACACTATCCCTAAAGCACAGGTTGATGTAGCAAACAAGGAGTTTAGGATTAAAGGTTACTTATTGCTTGAATTCAGAGGTCTCAGTAGAGCAAACTACAGTATGGAGTTGCATAAAAATTTCCAAAACATATGGAAATGAAAGTAACAATGAATAAAGGAAAGTTTTTAGACCAGTACCAGTAATAAATACTCAAAAAGTACTTGTTTAATGAATTATGTTTCATAATTTATTAATTTTATTTTATATATAGCTCCATTAGATATTGGATATTAAAAACTCATTCTTCTCTCTCTTAGATTCTCAAATAAATGACTTACTATAGTTTTTTTTTCCTTAAAATTTAAAACTCTGGGAGTTGATTCTATCAAATAAACAAAACTACTAATTTAATGTAGTGTCAAAAAGTGTGACTAATACAATATTTACGCTGGATTTTTTTTATGCTGGATTTAAAATAGAATAATGTTTTAATGTGTTTTTTTATTCTGATTTAAGAAAGTGGAACTTTAATATTAGAGAAGTTGGAAATAGAGTCCTTTATTAGATGTCACATGTATTTGGTTCATGCTAATTTATCTTTGGCTCTATAATGGCAATGAGTTTAGAACTGAAGGTGGAAAACATCTGTTTAAATTCTATGTAGTAAAATAAATAAATAAATAAATAAACAAACAAACAAATAAAAATAAATTCTATGCAATTTCAGGATGCCTGGGTGGCTCAGTGGTTGAGTATCTGTCTATGGCTCAGGGCGTGATCCAGGGGTCCTGGGATTGATTCCTTCATCGGGCTCCCTGGAGGGAGCCTGCTTTTCCCTCTACCTGTGTCTCCTTCTCTTTCTATGTCTTTCATGAATAAATAAATAAAATCTTAAAAAAAATAAATTTAAAAAAATTCTATGTAGTTTCAAAGTCCTATGTTCCCACAAGTAGAGTATTTGTACTTTTGTCTAATTTTGTCTAATCATTTATTTTTCCCATTTCTGAGCAGGAAAGCAACATGTTGAGTACCTTTTGGAAGACAGGATGTTGGATAGTTAGAAAACTGTATGGTACTTGTATCACTCACTATTTACCTCATAATTAACTTCTTAGGTAATATTTTCAGTTGGCTTTCAAATAAAAAGTTAACTAGAAGAAGGCTAACTAATAGAAAAATTATCTCTACATTTCACTCTTGCCATGTAATCACTTAGGATGTGTTTGTTAGTCTAAAGTATGGCTGAGCCATTGATTTATAAAAATAAATGTATAACTAGAAAACTGTAAGAAATCAGATCCTACTGTTCTCTGGAATGATTTTAACAATTTACTCTTGGTTGTTGCTTTTATTTATTCAAAAGAGAAGGCCTTTTTGGGCATTTAACAGACTAGATTTGATATTTATACAAACATTCATATTTCTGAAAACCTTAATCACACCTTAAAATAATTATTCTGGTGATTGCACTTCAGTATTGCAGTTATCACAGTTAAAGATTAAAAATTGGCAGAAGTTTAGAAAAAGAAAGAAAAATACCAAATTTATACATTAAAAACTTGATTTTTAGATCTATTGTCATTTAGAATAATTTCTTTAATTTAAATCGGTTTGTCCTACCTTAGTCATAATTCTGCCAAAAAATTACAGGATATTTAAATACCTACAAAAAGTTTGAAATTTGCATATTTATATTTATAATTAGAGATTCAAACTCTATTTATATTTTCACATATCTTCACTTGCACTAAAAGCATAGAAGCATATACAAGTCAACAAATTACATCATTCACACCAGAACTGCCTGCAAAACTCTTACAGTGCTTTTACTTTTTTTATTTTTTGGCTTCTAATGAAATTAGTTATTCTTAATGTGGAGAACAAAGGCAAAAGGAAAACAGAAAAAAATTAATTTTCCTTTGTAGCCCATTGACAAGTACTTAAGACAGTCTTGGTGACCTTCCTCTGGGAACTCAACAGCTTCAATGTTAATACTTTGCTAGAGAAAAAAGACAAAGTTACTGTTAGGCTTTCTTTCAGTGATCGGTGGAGAAAATTAAAGAAAGCAGAGCCAGGCAGTAGGTTCCCCTTTAATGGGGAGCACTCCCGGGCGAGGTTCCGTGACTCGGAGCGGAGGCCCCCTAGTCAGGGAAGTCGGCCCAGGAGGGGAAGGGTGTATGTTTTTTATGCCTGTGCAAGTTAAGGGAAAAAATGGGGTGGTTAGGGACATGTGTTTTATGTGCTAAGGTGAGGCAGGGTGCATGTTCTTGTTTTTGGCTGATTCTGGTGTTCTTCTTTTAGGTGGGTCTTGGTAGGTCGCGAGTTGTTTGTGACTTGATGAGTTTTAGGAACTTGTCTGAGGTGACATCTGTGGGAAGGGTGACCCCACCTATTAGCCTTAAGTCATCCATTTTGGAGAGGCCCTACCTCCGTCTGCCCAACAGTTACCTTGACATTAGCTGGAACTCCAGGGTTCCTGTAAGTCTTCTTTAACATAAAAATCCTTTTGGAAACTTACTCTGTCTTTTACCCTCCCTCCCCTAAGATATATGCTAGCAACTATCCTCCAAATTATGGCCCACTGTTACATCTGAAGGGTCTCATGAGTAAGGTTTTACTAGACAATAGTAAATGACCCCTCAAAGTCCTGGAAAATTCCTTAGAGACTTAACACTTCCCTAACCCCCTCCCAATTTGAGAGTATGTAATCAGTCACTCCCCACAATCTTAGTGCAGTTCTTTCTGTAAGTGG
Source organism: Canis lupus baileyi (assembly GCF_048164855.1). Taxonomy (NCBI): domain Eukaryota; kingdom Metazoa; phylum Chordata; class Mammalia; order Carnivora; family Canidae; genus Canis; species Canis lupus. The sequence goes on along the minus strand of NC_132872.1, from coordinate 27,692,987 downwards.
GTCCTGTCCCTGTGCTTTAAACACTGAAGACATCTCAAGAACTCTTTCTTGACCATGCATTACCAAACCCCATCATTTCACATTAATTCTCATTTCACTTTAGCTGTATCTACAAATAAACATCAAAATTATTGTAGAGTGGATCAATTTAGGACATGACAGTATAAAGAAGTGTTCTTGACTCACTTCTCAGTGAAACTGATGAAAGCTAAAAAAAAAAAAAATACAACCACTTAAGGTCTCTGACAATGATCTTAGGGGTGATCAAGTGAAGACATACTGTTCATGAACATCTATGAAAATATGTTAAGAAAGGCATAACTCTGTGGTGTTTGAACCAAGAGCTCTCTCCCGCTCACCAATCTCCCAACACAGTAAGGTGGAGGAGATACCACTCCAAATTGCTGCAGTTAAAAACACAGGGCTCTCTCTACCCCTGGCACCAGGATGGAAGACTTCCTTCCAGGGAGGAATATGACATCAGCATTTCTCTTCCTGCCCCCAGCTATCTATTCCCAAAACTAAATCCCAGGGGAGTACAGTTGAGAGGTGAGAGAAACACTTGTGGAACACAAGCTCTACTTTGTGTGGCCCATGCTGAGAATACAGGCCTCCTAATCACCACTACCCTGACTCCTGATAGTTGTTTCACATCAGGAGAGACACGTGAGAGTACTCAGGGTCCTGCTCCCCGCAGCTTTATCACTTGGTGCCTAGAGCAGGGGTGTCACTCAGAGAGAAGCCTGCATTCCCATCCTTAATTACAGAGCTCTGGCTCAGACGCTTTCCCTAGAGGTAAGGACAGACCATAAGATATCAGTTTCTAATCTCTTCCCAAAGGAACTGACTTCATTTACAATAGAAAGTGAAGAAATTCAAGTCTTAAGAGTTTTAGTACCAATGGAAGTTATGGTGAAAGGCAATTGGGAAGAGATTCAAGACACAGGCTAAACTGTAGGTGGGACAGTTTTCAGAATATGTATCAGGGAATAAAAGAGATGAGAGGAACCCTCCTGGGCTCAGAACAAAATCAAACATTGACCTCAGAAAGTATTTCCTTTAAAGAAACCCTAATTTGGTTGAATTAGCATGTAGAGTAATTTATGCCCTAAGGCATGTTGAAAACAATACAGCAATCAGCTGGCAATTAGTGGAGTCTAACACCTGGTGTGGCCAGGGAAAGAAATAATCCAACTAATGCCATTTTCATCCCAAGGTGACTGTTGACTTGCCCAAATGTGCAATTCCTGAGGAACTACCTTGAGGGTCTGAACACTGAGTGGTAAGCAGGGGAAGAGATGGAGGAAAGATAGAATATGATTCACTAAAATCATCCAATCACTAAACAAATAATCAAGTAAAAAAAAAAAAAAAAAGAATAATCCCACAGGGACAGGGTAACCACCAGTACCTAGAGTTGCTGTGTATATTATGTAAAATGTCCAGTTTCAAAAAAAAAAAATCGTAAGACCTACAAAGTACAACCCAGATACTGGGAGGGGGAAAAAAAAACAAACAACAGCAGCCAACAGAAATTACCCATGAGACAGACCGAATGCCAGAAGTATCAGAAAAAAGATGTTCAAGTGAGCATTATACATATGTTCAGGGGACTAAAAATAAGTAAGTAAGTAAATAAATAAATAAATAAATACATACATAAATAAAAACCAAAAAAAAAACAACCCATGATCATTAAAATAAAGGAAGATATGCTGATAATGTAGCATCAGATAATCAATAAAGAGGTAAGAACTATAAAAAGGAACCAAATGCCACTTATGCAGTTGAAAAGTTACAAGAAGTGAAGTAAAAAATTCACTAGAGAGGCTCAAGAGTTTATTTAGACTAGCCAAAGAAAGAACAAATACACTTCAAGATAGATTAATAGGAATCATGCAAGCCAAGGAAGAGAGAAACATGGGACACCATCAAGAACACCAACATGCATGGAATGGTAATGAGGGAGCAAAAAGCAAGCTGAAGGGAAAGCTGGAGCTGACACCCAGCAACCCCGTCCCAGGGAATATGTGTAACATTCCTCAGGCACTCCTGGCTGCCCAAGAACAAAGAAAAAGGGAAAAACAAATCTCAACTGATAGAGATCACAGTCAGGCAGGTGAGGAATCCCTATCAGTCTGCAACTGTCTTAATGATTTACAAGAAAAAGCTATCTTATCAATAGCCAGACCTCCAGAAGGCTAGAGACTCAATTTCCTGGGGCCTTAATGTCACCTTGCCCTTCATAGGATAAAAAAATCTTATATAATCATTCACTCCTCACACTTACTATACAGTTCTTACACCTGAGCACAAGTCCTGTCCCTCTGCTTTAGTAAAAGCACCATTTGTGCACGGAAAAGTTCTCAAGAATTCATTCTGGACCATTTGCTCTTGAACCCCACATCAAATTGAGTTAGGGACAAATAAGGCTAGACAGAGATGGTAGGGGGCTGTGGAATCAGGCTCACAAAAATCCCCAAAATGCTGAGGTGTAAGGAAACTAGAGACAAGGGAACAAGCCAGACCACCCTGCCCCAGGTGTGGGCGGGAGGGAGTCTTTCTTATGACAGTCATCTGTGACCAATGAAGAATAGGCAGATCCCAAAAGAGAAGTAAGCCATTAAAGAGGCTGTCACTAGTTCTTACTCGGTGGTGATGTCAATAGAGATGTTAAAAGGATTTAGGATCCCTGGTTGGCTTTCAATAAAAGACCAACCCTACAAGCCTGCAGTGGCAACCCTGTTGGGACCCGTCTCACTACTGAGAGCTTTCCCGTACCTTCACTTAATGAACTTCTATCCCTTGACTCACTCTCCTGTGTCCATGTCACTCTCGTGTGTCCTGTTCATTCTTCGTCTCAGTGAGATAAGCACCAAGCTCTCCCATGTCATCTCGAAAGCTGTGTCATTTCTTCACAAAACTCTTTTTTTGTCTTCAAAAGATCACAGAGATAGAAGTCAAAGTTCTGAGTTCCAGTTTGAAACTGCCATTTATTAACCAGATGAGCTCCAGCAATTGTTCAGTGCTGTAGGAAAGAGGTTAGGGTTGGAAGCTGATGGCCAAGAAAGAATTCTTCAGGCATCTTTGGTGCCAAAAATGTGGTTTTATAAAACCCTGGGGACAGGGTCCATGGGCAGAAGGTGTCAGTCATGAGACCCCTCAGATGAGTCTCAGTCGGTGAGCCGAGGGCTTGGAGGATGATTCCTAACATGCATCTGGTGGGGCGAGCAGAGTAAAAGGGAGCTTCCAAAGGAACTTCTCTATGTGCAGAGTAGACTCACAGGATCCTGGGGGGCCGGGGTCAGATCGCCTTTGCCCTTAGCAAGGTGTCAGAGTCGAGGCAGCTGAGCCCCAGAGGAAAGGTCACCCTGCCTTCAAGGACATTGACCCGGCTGTAAATAGTAAGGTGATTTAACGATTTCCTTCTGCCTTTGTTCCTCACATTACTCAGCATCTCCGAGTGTCCAGTCTCCTTATGTTTCAAGCAAACAAAAAATGAATTTAGACTCAATGATGTATGTGAAAGCCTTTGGAAAATACTAGTCGTGAGTGAATATAAAATGCTTTCTTTTTTTTAAGTGAAAATGTGTTTGGGAACTTAAACTAAGCCACTAGATTGTTCCAATTCACCCTTTGGAATTGCTTCACTCTATAGAACGCAGCCTAATGGAGACAACTGGCAAAAATGAAGAAGGCTGTTTTCTGTATTGTAAAAGCCATTAGTCTTTCTGTTAAAAAGACACAGTTTGCACATCACTACAGGCAAAGAAAATATATTAGTGATAGTTGAATAAGCACTAGATCAATAAGCTCTAAATCAAGCATTTGAGGATTTATTGAGAATTTTGATATTACCAATGCAATTATAAAAAATGCCAGAGGTTTCTAAAAAGCTGTTCTTATAGTCGTGTTGATCAATTTCTTTAGAAGAGAAGCATACATGGGGCTTTTTGGTTTATAAAACTAGTAAGAAAAACACTATTCAGAATAAACATAATTTATATTGATAGTACTTTGAATGCTTTGAAATTAACTTGCTATTAACTATAGAAGTGACTTGCTCTGACCCATGTTTTATATATATAGATATTCATGATAGAAGTGAACTAGTGACAGAGACACCAACTCACATGAACTAAGGTACAGTTTCTTAGAAACTGCTGGAAATCGTGATTCTGTTTTGGCAAAATGACCAAATGCCTACAGAAATTGTTTTAATTTTGATAGATGCAAACCTAGCTTTAATTTTCGGTAGTTCCTGAGAATAGTGTAATGTGTTTTGGAGATGTTGGTGAGATCTGAAGTCAATGGCCAAGCATGAATTCTTGAAACGTCTTCAATGCAAAAAAATGTGGTTTTGGGCACAGGACCCAAGGGCTGATGCAACTCCCGCCTGCCTGCACCTGCCTGCTGCCCCAGGACTGGGAAGAGCAACTGATTATATACTTTGGATTGCGGAGAAGTAAAGATAAGGAAAGTTCCAAAAGGACTTTCATATGCTGCAGGAGACTCACAGGATCCTGGAGGCCTTGCTAATGCCAAGCTAAGGTTGCTTTTCCCTCTAGCAAGGCATTCACATCACGACAGTTGGGACTTTCCTGGAGGAATGTCACACTCTGCCTGCCTCAAGTATTTGTAAGGGCATTTAGCTTTATCTACATTTCCTTCTAACTCTTTCCCACATCAAGTGTACCAGATAGCACTGCTTGTGAATAACAGTGTAAGGGGTTTAGTAAACATTGGGGGATGGGTAGGAGTCTTCCTCACACAAAAGAAATTTGGAGGTAGCTCTGTGATTTGTAGTAGAAGAATCCTTCCCAGGCCCAGTGAAGTAGGGCTGGTCCGTGCTAGTTCTTACCAGTGGAGAGATGGACGGGACGTCTATCAGAGCTGTAAGAGGCATCACGTGATCTGGCCTATCTCTCTTGTAAGTTTCCTGGATAAATACATGGAATATAAATTAGTTTATATACTTAATATTAGCAGAAAAAGTTTAGACTGATTTTTGAAATAATAAATAAGCCAACACTTAAAACTACATGTAATTCCTATAAGCAGCACTAATTATCACCTGACCACAGTACGTCCTAGGAGAGGCACCCCCATCCAGCTGAACTCGAAGGAACTATGTCCAGGGGCTTTGTACAGAGAGACTATGGCCAACAGGAAGGACCACAAGGCCATCCAGCTCCCATTGTCAGAGGCAGCTGGACAGGGTGTGAAGAGTCACTCAAAGTTTGGGTAAGAGAGTGAGGAAGGGAAGTCACTGAGTGCAGTGGCTGACCTGTTTAAGATGGCAATTCCGGGACTGTTGAATGACGTATTTCTTCCACCTGTCCTCATCGTGGGAATTAAGTCTTGCTCCAATTGGCAGCTTGTTTTCATTATGGCCATGAGGGAGGCAGAGAACAAGCTGAGTAATTCTAGGACATAGTAACTGTTACTCTACTCAGAAGCATCATCATCCTAAATGAGGCATTGGCAGAAAACCTAACTTTACAAATAAAATCTTGTTCTCTTAAAATGCAGGCTCGTTTAGGGGCAAGGGCCTTTATCAGATGACCTCCTTAATAACTACCTTGAACTATTTTGATTTACTGAAGTCCATACCTCCAAATGCCTCACATTCCCAATCCTTCATTCTAGATAACTCAAGAACACCTAGAAGAATGGGTTTCTAAATTACTGAAGCAGGAAAGCGAGGTTCTTGTCCCATGGAGTAGAAGGATGAACTTCACGGACAAAGGAGGGCAAGTAAAGCCACAGAGTTTTATTAAGCAAGGATACAGAAGGAGCTCTCAGGGATGAGAGGGGTCCTGACAGGGTTGCCACTGAGGGCTTTTAGGCTTGGTCTTTTATTGAAGGCTAACCAGGGAGCTTAAGTCCTTTTAACATCTCTACTGATAGTACCTTTGAGTAGGATTAATGATAGCACCTTTAATGACTTGCTTCTGGGTTTTGTGGTGTTTTTTTGTTTTTTGGTCCTGTAATTCTTTGTTGTTCACAAGTAGCTGTTATAACAAGACCCTGCCTCAGGATCCCGGGGTGGCTCAGTGGTTTAGTGCCTGCCTTCAGCCCAAGGTGTGATCCTGGAGACCCAGGATCGAGTCCTACGTCGGGCTCCCTGCCCGGAACCTGCTTCTCCCTCTGCCCATGTCTCTGCTTCTCTCTCTATGTCTCTCATGAATAAATAAAATCTTAAAAAAAAAAAAAAAAAGACCCCTGCCTCTGACACCTGGGACAGGATGGTCTGATTTGTTCCCTTATCTATGGTTTCCTTACATGTCTACATTTCTGGATTTCTATGAGCTGATCCCATAGCCCCCTACCTAAGCCCGCCTATCACTTACTCATTACTATGAAGGTCTTACTTTATTCCTTGGAAATATACACTCCTTGGTAAATTCTATTTAATTATTCCTCAGGCAACTGTATTAATCCATTTACTAATGCTGACAAATATTAAGATTAAGCTGTATATGCTGTAATTTTCTTAAGTTGTAAATATCTAAAAATAAATTTAAATATTTATGAGAACACCGAAAGAGAAGAGGAAACCAAAGACTGAAAGTAACAGTAACAACAGATCCTTTATAAGTTTTGGATGAATTGGTCAGACGCATGTAATATGCTCAAATGAACCACATGTACTTAACATAGATATGCTGTGTAAAATCTTGGCTAACTAAAAGTACAGTTATATAAAGGCTGAATAAAAATGGTCTACCCAGAGTAGCAAGTATCATCACCGAAATCCTATGTATCAGGAGGAAACAGCCAGCATTGTTTTTTTTCTATTACAAGGACATTTTTCCTCTCAAGTCATTCAACCATAATAAATTTGAAATTATATAAATAAATCTACATTTCCTTATTTCACAGGAAAAGAACTCTCTGTGAGGTTCAGTAAAACTTCAAGGATGTTGATCAGTGTCATGGTCTAATTTGGTCTATGTGTCTCTTGTTTTTCATTTATATTTGTGCAACATCTTAGACTCTTAGGCCAGTTCTCACTGAATTAGACAATTTTGCTAATGGGAGAATGATGATGATCATAAAAATAACTATTGCAACAAGTGTTTAACCTCAGAATTACATTTAATTAAATGCTTCTGGTTTGTATCAATACTTTATTTGCCTTAGGAAATAGGATTTTTTTTTTTAGTGATGATGAGTTGCAAATTTTATTCAGCATTTTATTCTGAAAAATTCCTTGCTCCTCATTTATTCTAAAATATGCATAGGAAACAATATGTTGAAGAGTAAGAATTATAATATATAGATTTGAGGAAGAGAGAAAGATCATACAGGTTTCATTTTTAACAAAAGAAAATAGTATATGAAAGTGTGACTAAATCAATAATGATTTGTAATATATCCATTTTATAACAAGTAAATATAATACTTTACAATAGCAACTAGTCACCTGTGCACCATTATAAATTAGAACCATAAATCCACTAACTTCATGGTTCTTATCGATTTTACTTACTGATAGATTTGTAGCCTGACTATAATCTATTTACTCATTGTCACAGATTCAATATTCAAGTAAAATAGCTTCTATGATGCAAATGTTGCTTTATTACTTGAAATTCGAAAACAGAAAGAAATTTTTGTTGCCTTATTAGGAAAAGCAATAGAACAAAATGGTAAAAAAACAAAATTACAAATATATTTAGGGGTACCTGGGTGGCTCAGGCAGTTCAGCATTGACTTTTCATTTTGGGCTCCAGTCATGATCTCAGGGTCCTGAGATCCAGCCCTGTGTAGATTGGGGTCTGAGCTCAGCAGGGAGTCTGCTTGAGATTCTCTTTCTTTCTCTCTCTGTACCCCCCAAGCATGCATGCATGCATGAAGGTGCCCTCTCTCCTTCTCTCAAATAAATGTATTTTAAGTGTAATTGTTATTTTTTAATAGATTTATCATATGTATCTTTTTTTTTAAAGATTTTCTTTATTTATTAATGAGAGAGACACACAGAGAGAGAGACAGAGACACAGGCAGAAGGAAAAGCAAGCTCCACACAGGAGCCCGACGTGGGACTCGATCCTGAGTCTCCAGGATCACACCCTGGGCTGAAGGCAGGCGCCAAACCGCTGAGTATCAAAATTTTTTCAAATGAGCTGGCAAGACAAATTAAACAGATACAAATTTTGTAAACACTTGCATTATGTCAAAAAAAGATAAAGAATCTAATTTTAAAATGACAAGTACCAATAGCAGCAAATTAAAACATTCCATTGAACAGTACTCTACACCCGGGCTGCCCTATCATATATATCTTGATACTATTACTACTAATGAAGATCCGTGAAAGCTTGGTTATTCTTCTAAAATCGCTGTCATTTGAGTGTTCTTTTAAGGCATGAAATTAACTGCGCCTGAAAATAAAAGTAAAAATTAATATATCTATCTATATTATACTAATTCAGTAGCTTGTTTTTGCTTATTTGTTTGATTTTGTTCTCCCATGACTATTACTAGCATTCACTTTAGCCACAGGCCAATTGGTGATCTCACTGACAAATGTCATTGAAATCCACATCTCACTTTCACCCCTTATCCTTGGTATCATAGATCTAATCATCTCTCCAAAGAAAGCCAACTGAGATACAGTTCTCTATTTTAACAGATGTGGAATAAAATTGCTAAATATTTATTTCAGAGGTGGGGATTAAAGTTATGCTTTATGCAACAAAACCATATTATTACAGAACAAACTAACATTGGAAAGTGTTGAGGGAGCAGAGGGCAAGCTGAGGACAAAGCACAGGCTGACCCTCCAGAACCTACCCTCCCATCTCACTCCGGTGTGGGATCTATGTGACATTCCTCCAGGAAGCTCCCAACTGTCTTAATGTCAATGCCTTGCTAGAGGGAAATATAACCTTAATTTGACAATGACAAGGCCTCCAATATCTTGTAAGGTCCTCCATAGCATATGAAAGTTCTTTTGAAAATCTCCCTTTCCCTTACCTCCCCGAGCTCCCAAATATATAATCAGCTACCTCTCACAATTCCCGTGCAGCAGCTCTTTCTGTCCTTAGGTCCTGTCCCCGTGCTTTAACAAAACCACCATTTTGCACCAAAGACATCTCAAGAATTCTTTCCTGGTCGTTGGCTCTGGGTCTCATACTGCCTCACCTATATTCCAAAACTACATCAAAAGCTGCTCACACACAGGAACACGCAAAAACCCTGCAGTGCTGAGCTTCTGTGTATGAGGAGAGCATATATGAGCCTACTCTTGCATAAGGACCAAATCAGAAAGGCCTTTGAATGGCCATACCCAGGTGTGCGGGCCTCATTTTTCAGGCAATGGGAAACAACAGAAGATTTTTAAAGCACTAGAGTTAAAGACCAATCTAACCTTAAAAGATTACCTGCCAGAGTAGTAGTAGATAAAGAGGATAGAGGCTAGAAACAAAGATTGGGAATGATGTTATTGAATGCATTCAGCGAAAGAATTTGAGATGCTGAATGATGTGCAAGAGGGTGAGGAGACAAGTTTAAAGAAATGTAGGGAAGAGATTTCACAGGAGAAAGTAAATGAATGGATGTGGTGATACAGGAAGCAGCTGCCTCTTCAGGAATTTGGCTGCCACATTTTTGGTTCTTGGTCACACATGATCTCTGTTGTTGACGTTCATTTAGAGCAAGCAGAGATTAAGGTGGAGAGACCGGTGCCAAACCTCTCAATGAATCCAAGAAGTGATTTGGATATTAGTAGCTGTTGTAAGGTAGAAAAATAGTATAATGAGACAATTTCATCTTCTATCAGAGGGATTTTTAAACAAAGGAGAAATAAAACAGATTGGAAAATGCTATAAAAGGCCAGAAGAATCTTTTTAATTTGGCTTTCTCAGGATCTGGGGACACAGTGCAGAATCTTCCATTTCTAAAGTGTGGTGAGAATTTCAAATAAGATAAATAGGGAGAGAGCATTAAAAAGCCTAGGAGAAGTTTGAGTACATTCTGATATTTATTGACAATTGAATATATTTGTTAAATGTATAAGCAAAATAATTAGACACTAATTATGAAGATGGGTGATAGTCTACAACAGTTATACCCAATCATGTTGATTTGCCCTCCATGGAACATTTGGCAGAGTCTGGAGGCATTTTTGGTTGTCTCAGCTGGGGGCAAAGTGTAGGGGATGTGCTAATGGCACCTAGAGACCAGGATGTTGATAAACACTCTACAGTGACAGGGCTTTCCCCCACAACAAAGGGCTTTCCCCCACAACAAAGAATTATCTGGCCTAAAATACTAATACGGATAAAATTGAGAAAAATGTAGCTTGGAGATTAGTTTGAGGTACTGTAGATGAAAATCAAGACAGGAAGAAGTGGTTTGAGAGACTGAAGCCAAAAGAGAATGGGATTAAAAGCCTCAAAAGAGTTGTTCTTTCTGGCCCACCATTCACCTCAACTGCAATCCTAATTTATGTGATTTTTCTGAAGCATAGTGAAAAACTGTGAGTTATAAGTTCTTTTAACAAGTGCTTTGAAAATAATAATGCCTTGACCCTGAAGGAGAGTGAACGTAACTTTCCATTCCTTAAGTGTGGGATTTCCTTCCAAAAAGTATGCTGTAGGAAAGGGGGAAATAGAGAACTTTACAGCGGAGAAACCCGACAATCACCACTTCAGGTGATCAAGGTCAGATGAACAGTGATAAATGATGTTAACAGTATATACTGTTGATAAAATGTGATGAAAATGACACTTTATCCCTGTCGTCTTCCTCCAAAAACCCCATAATCACAGTCTCATCATTAAAAAAAAAAAATCAGAGAAATTCCAACAGTCTTACAGTATACCTGACCAGTACTCCTCACAACTGCCAAGGTCATCATGAACCAGGAAAGTTAGAGAGGTTGTCACAGCTAAGAGCTGCCAAAGGAGACGTGACAACTAAATGTAATCTAGTAACCTGGATGGAATTCTGGGTGAGGTGGGGGGGTGGAGGGGTAGAAGGGGAGAAGTACATTAGATAAAAAATAAGGAAATCTGAATAAACTATCAATTTTAGTTAACACTTAATCGATCAATACTAGTTCATTAACTGTGACAAATGTACCATACTATATTATAAGATATTAATAATAGAGAAAACTATGTAGAGAAAAGAGGCATATGGGACTTCTGTACCATGTTCTCAATTTTTCTGTATATCTAAAGCTGTTATAAAAGTGGAATCTACTAATAAAAACATTTTAATAAGTGAAGTTTTTAAACAAAAAACATGATAATGATTAAATGTCGTTTATGCTGAAATTTGGTAAGCAAACTGAAAACTGAAAAAAAATCTTTGGAAATTACTTAGGAGTTTACTTACACAACAATATTCGAAAATGATATAACTTTTATCCCTTTTCTAAATGTTCATTACATGAAAACTGCTAATGCATGATGGCAGAAATGCATCTAGTGTATGTGTATATATAATAGCAATGAGATATTTTTCAAACATTGAAGTGTGAAGCATTAGTCTTCTAGGTTCTAGTGACTATCAAGGCTATAGCTATCTTACATGATAGATTTGTTCCCAGCACAAGAACATTAAAAGATTATATTCAAAAGATAAATTTTCTCTGACCACAATGTTTCTAATGGCTTTTCTCCCCCAGGACATTTACTGAAGAGACTGTTTTCCATTGAGTATCTTTGATTTCATTGTCAAATATTAGTTGACCATCTATGTGTGGGCTTAGTTCTGGGCTCTCAATTCTGTTCTATTGGCCCGTGTGTTTCTTTTGATCACTGTTTTGATGATTATAGTTTCCTAATACAGTCTGAAATGAGGAAATGTGATGCCTCTGGCTCTGTTCTTTCTCAGGATTGCTTTGGCTACTCAGGGTCTTTTGTGTTCCATACCGATTTTAGGTTTGTTTTTTTTTTGTTTGTTTGTTTGTTTTTCCTATTGCTGTAAAAAATGCTATTGATTTTTGATAGAGATTGCACTGACTCTATAGATTACTTTGGGTATTTTAACAATATTAATTCTTCCAACCCATGAACACAGGATTTCTGTTTGTGTCTTCTTCAATTTCTTTCATCAATAGTTTTCAGCCTACAGGTCTTTTACTTCCTTGGTTAAATTTATTCCTAAGTATTTTATTAATTTTTGATGCAATTGTAAAGGAGATTGTTTTACTTCTTTTTCAGGTAATTCATGAGTGTGTACAGAAACACTGATTTTTGCATGTCGAATTTCACAATACCTTTATTTTTTTTTTAAATAATGGTCACTGCTCCAGGATAAACCACTCAGTTTGAGAAGAAATAAAGAAAGAGAATTAACATTTACTGAGGTTTGCACTCCTAACATGGGCCTCACCATTTATTTTCACAGCACTGATAACTGATCAATGAGAAAGTTTGTTGTTGTTGTTTTTTTGAATAATGAGAAAGTTTAAGTAGTATTTTATTTTTTCCTGTGACGTTAGTAAATGCGAGCGCTGCAGTTTGGACTCAACTCTGACTTAAAAGCCTATATTCTTTCTACTGCAATTACAGTGTGGATTAAAACACTTCTAAAACATAAAAAAAGTAAGACTGATAAATTAAAATTTTAGCACGGGGCACCTGAGTAGATCAATTGGTTAAGCGGCTGACTCTTGATGTTGGCTCAGATCATGATCTCAGGGTCCTAGCATGGAGCTCCACATTGGCTCCCTGCTTAGCTCTCCCACTACCTCTGCCCCTCCCTTGCTTGTGTGTATGGGCTCTCTCTCTTTGTCAAATAAATACAATTTAATTTAATTTAATTTAATTTAATTTAGTAAGACTATGTGTCTTATTTTGTGTACAAATAGTAGTTTCAGACCTCTGCATAATACTCTAAGGTTTGAAATCAGTACATTTTCCCCAGATTTTCTCAACTTACTGAAAGTACAAATCATACAACAGTGAACATCTATCTGCACATGTGCCCGTCTATGGTACTGCATTAGAATGTCTACTAAATACTATCCAGGAGTAGAATTTCTATTCTACTATATATTCTTTCTATATATTAAGGAAGTCCTAGCTAGGATATGCACCCAGTGTTACCTGGTAGGTGCCAGAGTTTGTGAAATGAAATGAAATCCAAAAATGAAATTAAATCCAAAATTACATGATCTGGGATTACTTATAATGCCCTATCCCCACACACTTAGCATTATCCGTGTTTCTAGTATTTTTCAGGCTTAGAGGTAAAGGGATATTATATGGTTATTTTAATTATAACTTCCTTAACTATATTCAACATTTTGAGATTCCACTTCCATGAATTTCTGCACATGACTTTTGACAATTTTCTATTGCTGTTCCTGCCCTCTATTTTCTAATTTGTAAGCATTCCATTTAGACTGCAGATATTAATCCCTTGTCAGTTTTAGACAATATATATATCTTTCTGTTTTCTACCTATTAATGTTTTCCATGATGTTCATGATGCACTTTATTAAATAAAATTTTTAAATTTTAAACTAATTAGTTTTTGCTAATGGTCTCAATTGCTTTTTAAGAAATGTATTGAAGCATAAAATGTATACAGGAAAAAGAATAGTCTTTTCAATAAATGATATTTGGAAAAATGGAGGCCCATATGAAAAAATATGAACCTCATATCTTTACACGAAAGTTAAATTAAAAGTGGAATCATTTACCTAAATGTAAAATGCAAAACTGTAACATTTCAAGGAGAATATGTAGGAGAAAATCTGTGTAGCCTTCTGCTTGGTTATGAGTTTTTAGATACAACACAAAAAGCACAATCTATGAAAGAAAAAGTTGGCAAATTGGACTTTATTAAAATTATAAGTGTTTGCTCTGTAAAAGGCACTGGTACGAGAATCAAGAGAAGCCACAGACTGAGAGAAATATTTGAAAACCCCACATCTGAAAAAAAAAAAAAGCAATTGTATCTGGACTATAGAAGGAACTCTTTTAATCAGCAATAATGAAACAATCCAATTAAGAACTGGGCAGAAATATCTGGATAGATATCTCATCAAAGAAACTGGAGAGGTAGTAAGTAAGCATACGAAAAGATCTCAACATCATATGTCATTAGGGAAATTTAAATTAAAACAACAATGGCACACCACTTCATGTCTATTATGATGACTAAAATACAAAAATTGACAAAACAAATTGCTGGTGAAAATTCAAAGCAACAAGCCACATTAAAAGACAGTCTGGCAGTTCTTACAAACCTAAATATAATCTTATCATGTGATCCAGGAATTACACTCTTAGATAACTGCCTAACTGATTTGAAAATGTATGTCCACACGAAACCCCGCATGAGAATGCAGCTTTATTCATAATAACCAAAATCTGTAAACCCCCATGATGTCCTTCAGCAGGTTAACTGATAAACAAATTTGGTATACCCAATACAGTGGGCTACTATTCAGCAATAAAAAGGAATTATCAAAAAAAAAAAAAAGGAATTAGCTAGCAATCTATAGCACCATTAATGAATCTTAACGTCATTTTGCTAAGAGAAAGATACCAGTCAGAAAAGGCTACAGATTGTTTGATTCCAATTATATGACATACCAGAAAAAAACCCAAAAATATGGAGACAATAAAATGATCAGTAATTGTCAAGGGTTTGGGGTAAGAATGGCGAATAATAGGTAAATCACAGAGGATTTCTTAGGGTGATGAAACTATTCTGTACGATTCACTATAGTAGAGGATACATGACACTGCGCATTTGTCAAAGCCCACAGGACTTCACAGCACAAGGGTGAGCCAAAACTTTTAAAAATAATTTAGGACTTCACTGAATCCCAGGCCCACTACAGGAACTCATCTCATGCTTCATTTAAGTCAATATCCCTACATCCCTAAGAATAAAAACTATTATTTCTCTCTGATCTGGTGTCATTTTCCTTCTGTCTTAAAGACTTGCCTTAAGATTTCTTGTAGGGTATATCTGCTAGTGATGAATTCTTTCAGATTTTGTATGTCTGAAAAAAGTCTTTATTTTATCTCTGTTTTTGAAAGATATTTTTCCTGTTTAGAATTTGTGGCTGATAGTTTTGTTTTTCGGTACTTTAAATAACTGTCTTCTGACTTGCATTGTTTCTGATGATAAATTTGTTGCCATCTTTATCTTTGTATAACTTGCTCTAATTCTCTAGCCCCTTTAAGATTTATATTTAACAGTGATTTTAAACAGTTTGATCATCATGTGCCTGTGTCGTTAAATTCTTTTTTCTCATGCTTGGGTTCGTCGAGCTTCTCAGGTTTGTGAGTTTATAATTTTCTCCACTTTGGGGAATATTTGAACATTATTTCTCTAAACATTTTTTTCCTTTCTGCTCCTCCCTCTCCTTTTTCTCCTCCAATTACATATAGTAGGTCAGCTAAAGTTGTCCCATAGCTTACTAATACTCTTCATTTTTAAAAATTCTGTTTTTCTCTACATATTTAAGTTTTCAGAGTTTTTGCTGCTATGTCTTCAAGTGTATTCACTCTTACGCTGTGATGTCATGCCAGTCATCAATTCTATCCAGTATTTTATTTATTTATTTATTTATTTATTTATTTATTTATTTATCCATTTATTTATTTATTTTTATTGGAGTTCAATTTGCCAACATATAGCATATCACCCAGTGCTCATCCCACCAAGTGCCCCCCTCAATGCCCATCACCCAGTCACCCCCCCCCCCGCCCACCTCTCCTTCCACTACCCCTTGTTCGTTTCCCAGAGTTAGGAGTCTCTCATGTTCTGTCGCCCTCACTGATATTTTCACTCATTTTCTCTCCTTCCCCTTTATTCCCTTTCACTATTATTTATATTCCCCAAATGAATGAGACCATATAATGTTTGTCCTTCTCCAACTGACTTACTTTACTCAGCATAATACCCTCCAGGTCCATCCATGTCGAAGCAAATGGTGGGTATTTGTCGTTTCTAATGGCTGAGGAATATTCCATCGTATACATAGACCACAGCTTCTTTATCCATCATCTGTCGATGGACACTGAGGCTCCTTCCACAGTTTGGCTATTGTGGACATTGCTGCTATAAATATCAGGGTGCAGGTGTCCCGGCGTTTCACTGCATCTGAATCTTTGGGGTAAATCCCCAGCAGTGCAATTGCTGGGTCATAGGGCAGGTCTATTTTCAACTCTTTGAGGAACCTCCACACAGTTTTCCAGAGTGGCTGCACCAGTTCACATTCCCACCAACAGTGCAAGAGGACTCCCCTTTCTCCACATCCTCTCCAACATTTTTTGTTTCCCGTATTGTTAATTTTCCCCATTCAAACTGGTGTGAGGTGGGATCTCATTGTGGTTTTGATTTGTATTTCCCTGATGGCCAGTGATGCGGAGCATTTTCTCATGTGCTTGTTGGCCATGTCTATGTCTTCGTCTGTGAGATTTCTGTTCATGTCTTTTGCCCTTTTCATGATTGGATTGTTTGTTTCTTTGCTGTTGAGTTTAATAAGTTCTTTATAGATCTTGGATACTAACCCTTTATCTGATAGGTCATTTGCAAATACCTTCTCCCATTCTGTAGGTTGCCTTTTAGTTTTGATGACTGTTTCTTTTGCTGTGCAGAAGCTTTTTATCTTGATGAAGTACCAATAATTCATTTTTGCTTTTGTTTCCCTTGCCTCCATGGATGTATCTTGCAAGAAGTTGCTGTGGCCAAGTTCAAAAAAAGTGTTTGTTGCCTGTGTTCTCCTCTAGGATTTTGATGGATTCTTGTCTCACATTTAGATCTTTCATCCATTTTGAGTTTATCTTTGTGTCTGGTGTAAGAGAATGGTCTAGTTTCATTCTTCTGCGTGTGGATGTCCAATTTTCCAAGCACCATTTATCAAGTGTATTTTCATCTCACATGCTGTTGTTTTGATCTCTAGCAATTGGATTTAGAATTTCTTTTTCTATTTTCAATGGCTCTACCTAATTCTCTGATAGTATGGAATACAATTTTATTATGTTTAAATATTCTTATCTAAAAAATAAAATTAAAAAATATCTTTATCTGCTGATTCTAACACTTCTTAGTTATAGTCCTAAGTTGGTTGGTTCTAGTTGATTTGGGGCTGAATGTGTTGCATTTTGCTGCTGATTTGCATGTCTGGTGATCACAACGGGGTGTCAGAGAAGCAGAATCCTAACCTTGTTGTGTGCTATATAATTTTGCATTTATATAAATAGTTCTGTGTTGCAGAAAAGTTACTTGGAAAAACTTTTGAATACATACGTTACATTCCTACAATTTCCCTCTATAAACAGGAGAATTCTCACACATGTACGGGAGATATGCACAAGGGGATTAGGGCAGGACTGTTTGTAAATAGAAAAACTGTATTATGTAAACTACTGGAAAAAAAAGAAAGAACAAAGTAAAAGGCTTAATAAAAACTTACTGTTCAACAAGAGGAATAGAGTTAAATACATTTTGACATATACATACAACTTGATACTATATAGGAGTAAAAGTGAATGAACCAGAGCTATATGTAAAAACATGAATAAATCTCAGAAATATAATATTATACAAACTGCAAGTTGAAGAAAAATGCATACAGTGTATCTAGTCATATATAAAATGCAACTTTGCAGAATGCATAGGGATCCATACATATACAGAAAATTAAAGAAATGCATGTGGATTATAAACACCAAATCTGTGGTTTTAGGAATGTCTGGGTGGGAGAAAAGGAAATCTATTCAGAAGGGCTAAAGCATATTTGAAAAGTGTATTATTAAGAAACATAATGGGCACATTTTCCTGGATTATAAATAATCTATACTTAAATTTTAAATGTTGTTACCATACATTTTATACCAACTAAAAGGATAAAAACTTGTCTGTCAGGAGGCAATTATAATGGTCAAACAGCAAACGCTGTGATATTTCCCATTAAATTATAAAAAAATTACATGAAAAACAAAAATTCTATAAGTAACTAGTTCAAAATCATAAAGGAGTTAGTTACGCAACGAGGTCAAAGAAATGGGGGAATTCACAAAAGCAAACAGATAAAGGATATCTGATAAATAGAATACAGATAATCACAGTCACAAAAATAAGAATATTTTTATCTACCTGGATGCATTAGGGAAATCAAAAGTGACTGCAAAGGCCTATGTTGGACACTTGCTTATACATTACACAGTGTAGAGACTATGAGAGAGAGAGAGAGAGAGAGAGAGAGAGAAAGAAAAAAAGAAGAAAGAAAGGAGAGAAAGAAAAAGAAGAAAGAAAGAAAGAAAGAAAGAAAGAAAGAAAGGAAGGAAGGAAGGAAGGAAGGAAGGAAGGAAGGAAGGAAGGAAGAAAGAAAGAAAGAAAGAAAGAAAGAAAGAAAGAAAGAAAGAAAGAAAGAAAAGAAGAAGAAAGAAAGAAAGAAAGAAAGAAAGAAAGAAAGAAAGAAAGAAAGAAAGAAGGAAAGAAGAAAGAAAATAGCTGGATGGAACAGAAGTAATTCCTTTAGTTTTAGCTAGATATAGATTCCATCAATTCCTTAATTAGGCTCCTTTTTAATTTGATAATACCGTTAGCACCATGTCTAAATATTACATTAACAAAACAAAATTATTGTATGTTCTCCATCTACTGTGCAGATCATATTCTCACCTAATTTTTTAAAGACTTTATTTATTTATGAGAGACACCGAGAGAGAGGCAGAGACACAGGCAGAGGGAGAAGCAGGCTCCATGCAGGGAAACCAACACAAGACTCCATCTCAGGACTCCAGGATCACATCCTGGGCTTAAGGCAGGCGCTAAACCGCTGAGCCACCCAGGGATCGCTCTCATCTAATTTTTAAATATCTTTACAAATTTCCAATTTAAGTAATCTTTCCCCATAGTGTTTACAATAGATATGAACTAGTTGATTAGGGCTAAAATGTGAGTCAGGGTCCTGGTGCCTAGAGTGTGCACTCCAAGGGAGCCAATAAGGACTGATACTCAACAGCATTTCCCACACTGTAATGAGTGTCCCTCAGGCTGCTAACAATTATTCCTATCTTTAAAAAGGTTTTTGGCCACATGCATTTAGGAAACCTGGGTGCTGGGAAAATTGGACATCCACATGCAGAAGAATGAAACTAGACCACTCTCTTTCACCAGACACAAAGATAAACTCAAAATGGATGAAAGATCTAAATGTGAGACAAGAGTCCATCAAAATCCTAGAGGAGAACACAGGCAACACCCTTTTTGAACTCGGCCACAGTAACTTCTTGCAAGATTCATCCACGAATGCAAAAGAAACAAAAGCAAAAATGAACTATTGGGACTTCATCCAGATAAGAAGCTTTTGCACAGCAAAGGATACAGTCCACAAAACTAAAAGGCAACCTACAGAATGGGAGAAGGTATTTGCAAATGACGTATCAGATAAAGGGCTAGTTTCCAAGATCTATGAAGAACTTATTAAACTCAACAGCAAAGAAACAAACAATCCAATCATGAAATGGGCAAAAGACATGAAGAGAAATCTCACAGAGGAAGACATAGACATGGCCAACACGCACATGAGAAAATGCTCTGCATCACTTGCCATCAGGGAAATACAAATCAAAACCACAATGAGATCCCACCTCACACCAGTGAGAATGGGGCAAATTAACAAGGCAGGAAACCACAAATGTTGGAGAGGATGCGGAGAAAAGGGAACCCTCTTACACTGTTGGTGGGAACGTGAACTGGTGTAGCCACTCTGGAAAACTGTGTGGAGGTTCCTCAAAGAGTTAAAAATAGACCTGCCCTACGACCCAGCAATTGCACTGCTGGGGATTTACCCCAAAGATTCAGATGCAATGAAACGCCGGGACACCTGCACCCCGATGTTTATAGCAGCAATGTCCACAATAGCCACACTGTGGAAGGAGTCTCAGTGTCCATGGAAGATGAATGGATAAAGAAGATGTGGTTTATGTATACAATGGAATATTCCTCAGCCATTAGAAACGACAAATACCCACCATTTGCTTCAACGTGGATGGAACTGGAGGGTATTATGTTGAGTGAAGTAAGTCAATCGGAGAAGGACAAACATTGTATGTTCTCATTCATTTGGGGAATATAAATAATAGTGAAAGGGAATAGAAGGGAAGGGAGAAGAAATGTGTGGGAAATATCAGAAAGGGAGACAGAACATAAAGACTCCTCACTCTGGGAAACGAACTAGGGGTGATGGAAGGGGAGGAGGGCAGGGGGTGGGGGTGAATGGGTGACGGGCACTGAGGGGGGCACTTGTCGGGATGAGCACTGGGTGTTATTCTGTATGTTGGTAAATTGAACACCAATAAAAAATAAATAAATTTATTATTTTAAAAAATAATAAAAAATGAAGGGTTAAAAAATAAAATAAAATAAACCAATTTAGTTGGGTTTCAGGTTCATACAAGTTTCAGGTTCAGAATCTTTTATCTGTTAATGTACCTTATGAATTAGTGAGTATGGGATACCTCACCTAAAGCATGTGAGCTTCCTAAATCCACTTTATAATGGAATCTGTTTTTATTAACCCCCTATTAATCTCTGAATTTTGTCTTAAAGCTTATATCTAACTGGATGTAGACATGCAAATACAGGCCAAATATTTTAAAAGTCAATGAAATTATAAAACAATCGACCTTTATAGACACTAAGATAATTTATGTACAATGTTCTATTTCAGCTTGCAAAGAAAAACAACAGCTTACATGAATCTAACATTCTTAACAAAATGAGGCATTTTCTCTCTTTTAAACAACTGAATGTTATCATTGATTCTTTAGCCTAAGCTTAGCTTAAGCTTGTAGAGAAATAAGATAAGGTGTGAAGAGCTTTCCACCAACTAGAGCAATGAAATGGACCACACTGAGAAACAGAGTTCTTTGTTACTGAAGCCTTTTCAAACAGTAGCTGAATGGTTCCCTCTAAAATATATAGGGTATTCTTGCATTGGGTAATCCCTAAAGTGCATTTGATGTCTTGGTGTTCATAGGTGGCAAGAGGTCGTAAAGAAATTGGATACCCATTTTTTCAATAAGAGTCTAATTCAGGAAATGATCGGAGGCCATTCAACGGGATGATTATTAAGTCTCTTCTCAGTTTGAATGTCTGCAAAAATTTACCTCGGTGTTTGCATCATATAGTAACGACATAAAACTTACATAGCCACAGGCTTTAGGTTGCTTTAAATGTCTTCAAATCCTAGACATAGCCATTTTACTGTCACACAGAAAGATCTCAAACAAGACTAAATCATTCACCCTGAAGTGGCCTAAGTATAAGAAGCGCTTAGGTCTTCATAATAGATTCAGGAGGCTTTTTACATAATCTTTGAGAAATGTGTTTAAATTTCTGGAAAGATAATTGACTACCTCCATCATAGCAGCGTCTCTCATTTAGATGAACCAAGCTAGAGAGAGTAGCATTGTTTAAAATTACCCTGGAGTGAAAAAGCTATTGCAGTGAAACAATGCTATTAGTTTTGAGAACTAACATTGAATATTGGTCCAGTCATGTGGATAAATGAGGTAGACATGAAAAAGCACAATTAAGGAAATAGTAAGGAAGGTAATAACTAATGATTTATGGTAAGTCAGCGTAACGTAATGAATTTTAGCATTATGAGTAAATAAATGAAGTCGAAAATAACAACAGAATTCTTTGGTTTTCTTCCATTTATAAAATAGATTTTTTAGATAAATAAGGTCATTTGCCTAGAAGCAGGCTCTTGCATTAACATGTCCTTACATACCCTTACCAGCAAGAGGAAGATGTACTAACACATCCATACACTGGTTTATAGCAGCAAGAAACAGAAAAGGTGAAGTCGAATTGTAGCTGTCATTCACACAGGGTTTGCCATCATCAGATCTACTCTCTAGAGATGATTACAGAAATAGTTTTCTTTTTCCTTACATCTATCTAGTCTGAGTGCAGTATCCCAAGAACTGCTAGAAGATCCTGACTTTTCTTTCTGAAGAATGTCATAATAAATTGTGGGTAAGAGAAACAAAGTAATGTGGATAAAGGGGAAGCAGAGAAAACAAGATACACGCAGCACATGTGACTCACGCAGGGATTAAGAGGAAAATAATATGTGATAAATGCCTGGTGGAGAGAAAAGAGCAATGGACCAGGGTCAGAAACCCAGCCATGGGTAATACTTTCATGGTAATCTCTTTAAGGCTTACTTTCCACAATTTTAACATGGGGAGGAGAGGGGTTGCACAAATAAATTTTCATTTTTAAAATTCTAAATTCTTTGTTCAAATGACGATGGTCTTTATGTGTGTGAGTGTATATATGTGTGGGTGTTTCTCTCTTGCTAAAATATTCCAAGAGCTAAATATACTTAGGGTAGTAAGAGTGCTGCATCTAATTCCAATGTGCACAGGGGTTTTTTCACACATCAAATATTTCTCTGACCCCAGCTGAATTCAGCTCAATTCTGACACTGTCTACCTAGAGAGAGCTTCAGACCCCACAGGTGAAGGGCTCAGTTCTACAAGACTGTGCCTCCCTCCCTCCTACACACTTCATACACCAAGCACAAATTCAGGTTGTCACCTGTGTTTCTGACCCATCAGCTGTAAATTGGAGGTTCCAACAACTCCCTTAGTGGGTTCAATTGATTTGCTCAGGCAGCTCCCAGAACTCAGAGGACATTTTACTCACTAGATTACCAGGTTATTATGGAAAGATATAACCCAGGAACAGCCAAATGGAAGACATGCATGGGGCAAGTTATGGAAAAGGACTCAGAGCTTCCATGTCCTCTCCTAGTGGGCCATTCTCCAGCATCTCCATGTGTTTACTAATTTGGAAGCTTTTGGAATCCTCTCCTTTTGGGTTTTTGTGGAGGCTCCTTTAATAGGCATGACTTCGAACTCCAGACCTTCTCTACTCCCCAGGAATCAGAGTGGGGACTAAAAGTTCTAACTCTAATCGCTGTTGGTTCTCCTGACAAACAGCCCCCATCCTTAGGCCCAGTCAAAAATTATCCTTATTAATATAAGACACCTTTGTTATTATCTTCATTTAGAAATTCTGAGGGTTTTTAGGAGTTCTGTGCCAGAAATGGGGATAAAGATCAAATATGTTTTACTTGTAATAAATCACATTATTATAGATATACTAAAACCATTTGGTATTAGGTAGAATGTAAATAAAGACATTTCAAAAAGAAAAAAAGAAAAAAAAAGACATTTCAAGCTTTTAAAAATCCATGCTACATGGTTCATTTAATCTGTGTTAGATGATTAGGCAACGAGTGTTAAAATTTGTACATATTTTTCAAGATCTTTAAATCCTCAAACACCTAAAATAAAAGAGAGACCTATTTTTCCCACATTACAGTATGGCTAATGTCTTACTGGTCCTCTTCCCCAAATGCTGTCGCATCAGAAACATGGGAATATCCACCTATTGGTTCATTATCTTCTGAAAGCGAATCAAAGGAGACTCTAATTTATATAGCTGTTTTAGCAGGAAAGTGTTTGGACACTCGGCATAGCTACACACTTATATAGTGGATAATACTGACCAGCCCATTGTTAACCCTGAGTTACACATTCAACTAAAATATGCTGACCAGCTGATGCCCAAAGAGTATAGCAATACTCCTATTTTCAAAAGGAAATAAAACTCTCTAAAGATAAAATCCTATATATACTGCTATCTAATTCAATTTCCTTCATTATGAAAAATATTAAATATTCACAATCTAAATCTACTAAATCTGAAATTTAAGAAATACACTATACAATCCTTAAAAAGATTTTCAATGTATTCTCTGTCTGGAACCATGAATGTTTTAAAAGATTGGCCCATAAGTGTGTGATCCTTTAACATAACGCCATCTCTCCCCCACCATTATCTTAAAGTATGTTGTTGGCAGGTTATCATTAGGGTAACTGAGATTGGTATAGCACAATTCAATCTTTGCTAATGTTTCTTCTAAATCTTTGATTTCCAAATCTACTTAGCTCACTGACCCCACAATAATGGAATCTCATTTACTAGGACAAACTTGCTGCCCACATCATTCTGTTCCTGTTATGTTTTATTATATTTAAGCTTCAATAGTATACTTCAAATTCCTATTAATTAAAGTTTGATACAACCTTTTTTCTGATACAACTGTCTCGCCTTCTGAACATTATTACCCAACACAGTTCACCATCTAGAGAGATATAATACTCAGTGGTTAAAACCAGGAAATTTGAAATCAAATAATCTAACTTCTCCATTTTATCCTACTAACTGAATTACTGTGCAAATTAAACCCGTGTTAAGTGCTTAAAATACTTGCAAATTGAACTGCTCAATAAAAATTGTTGTTGTTTTATTATTTACAAAGAGGGCTATTTAGGACCAACTATATTAGAGATAGTGTAGTCTTCCAATAGTTCAATTTCATTGAATTCCATATTGTTGCTTGATGCCAAAACCCCAGGTGGTAATAAAACATTAGTTTTGCTTCTCTTTCACTTCCTAATCATTTCCATATCCATATATTTATGGCTTCATTGTATGTACTCTTTCAATGTAACGCACATTTCATAAGAGCACAGACTTTTTGATCATTGCATTATCCTCAGCATGTGACAGAGTTTCTGCATATAATAGAATATTGATAAATGTTTCATTAAATAAGAAATAATTGTTTTCCCTAGGAAATATGCATGTAGTATGAGTGGTCAGGCCGCAGGCCAAGAAAAAACTCAGGACACTCCTAGGTGAGAAAGAAGAAATTTGGATCTCCCTGTTTGTTCTTTGCAAAAGAGTATCATAAAACAATCTGATAATATTCCAACTCAACCTGATGGAGAGATATATAAATGGATATAGATGTTTGCTAAAATTCAACCAAGGTTTAATATTGGTTGGTAGAAATAAAAGTTAGATTTTTTTTTTTGGTTTAGTGATGCTTTTTGTAGTTTCTACAACAGGCAAAAAAAAATATTCTAATAAGTTAAAAGATAGAACTTATTATTTATTTATTTATTTTGCATATCTTAGATTTATTATTTTTTTAAGTTTATTTTTTATTGGTGTTCAATTTACTAACATACAGAATAACATCCAGTGCTCATCACCCATTCACTCCCACCCCCCGCCCTCCTCCCCTTCTACCACCCCTAGTTCGTTTCCCAGAGTTAGGAGTCTTTACATTCTGTCTCCCTTTCTGATATTTCCCACACATTTCTTCTCCCTTCCCTTATATTCCCTTTCACTCTTATTTATATTCCCCAAATGAATGAGAACATACACTGTTTGTCCTTCTCCGACTGACTTACTTCACGCAGCATAATACCCTCCAGTTCCATCCACGTTGAAGCAAATGGTGGGTATTTGTCGTTTCTAATGGCTGAGGAATATTCCATCGTATACATAGACCACAGCTTCTTTATCCATCATCTGTCGATGGACACCGAGGCTCCTTCCACAGTTTGGCTATCGTGGCCATTGCTGCTATAAACATCGGGGTGCAGGTGTCCCGGCGTTTCATTGCATTGGTATCTTTGGGGTAAATCCCCAACAGTGCAATTGCTGGGTCGTAGGGCAGGTATATTTTTAACTCTTTGAGGAACCTCCACACAGTTTTCCAGAGTGGCTGCACCAGTTCACATTCCCACCAACAGTGTAAGAGGGTTCCCTTTTCTCCGCATCCTCTCCAACACTTGTGGTTTCCTGTCTTGTTAATTTGCCCCATTCTCACTGGTGTGAGGTGGTATCTCATTGTGGTTTTGATTTGTATTTCCCTGATGGCAAGTGATGCAGAGCATTTTCTCATATGCATGTTGGCCACGTCTATGTCTTCCTCTGTGACATTTCTCTTCATGTCTTTTGCCCATTTCATGATTGGGTTGTTTGTTTCTTTGGTGTTGAGTTTAATAAGTTCTTTATAGATCTTGGAAACTAGCCCTTTATCTGATATGTCATTTGCAAATATCTTCTCCCATTCTGTAGGTTGTCTTTTAGCTTTGTTGGCTGTATCCTTTGCTGTGCAAAAGCTTCTTATCTGGATGAAGTCCCAATAGTTCATTTTTGCTTTTGTTTCTTTTGCCTTCGTGGATGTATCTTGCAAGAAGTTACTGTGGCCGAGTTCAAAAAGGGTGTTGCCTGTGCTCTTCTCTAGGACTTTGATGGAATCTTGTCTCACATTTAGATCTTTCATCCATTTTGAGTTTATCTTTGTGTCTGGTGCAAGAGAGTGGTCTAGTTTCATTCTTCTGCATGTGGATGTCCAATTTTCCCAGCACCATTTATTGAAGAGACTGTCTTTCTTCCAATGGATAGTCTTTCCTCCTTTATCGAATATTAGTTGACCATAATGTTCAGGGTCCACTTCTGGGTTCTCTATTCTGTTCCACTGATCTATGTGTCTGTTTTTGTGCCAGTACCACACTGTCTTGATGACCACAGCTTTGTAGTACAACCTGAAATCTGGCATTGTGATGCCCCCAGATATGGTTTTCTTTTTTAAAATTCCCCTGGCTATTCAGGGTCTTTTCTGATTCCACACAAATCTAAAAATAATTTGTTCTAACTCTCTGAAGAAAGTCCATGGTATTTTGATAGGGATTGCATTAAACATGTATATTGCCCTGGGTAACATTGACATTTTCACAATATTAATTCTGCCAATCCATGAGCATGGAATATTTTTCCATCTCTTTGTGTCTTCCTCAATTTCTTTCAGAAGTGTTCTATAGTTTTGAGGGTATAGATCCTTTACCTCTTTGGTTAGGTTTATTCCTAGGTATCTTATGCTTTTGGGTGCAAATGTAAATGGGATTGACTCCTTAATTTCTCTTTCTTCAGTCTCATTGTTAGTGTATAGAAATGCCACTGATTTCTGGGCATTGATTTTGTATCCTGCCACACTACCGAATTGCTGTATGAGTTCTAGCAATCTTGGGGTGGAGGCTTTTGGGTTTTCTATGTAGAGTATCATGTCATCGGCGAAGAGGGAGAGTTTGACTTCTTCTTTGCCAATTTGAATGCCTTTAATGTCTTTTTGTTGTCTGATTGCTGAGGCTAGGACTTCCAGTACTATGTTGAATAGCAGTGGTGAGAGTGGACATCCCTGTCTTGTTCCTGATCTTAGGGGAAAGGCTCCCAGTGCTTCCCCATTGAGAATGATATTTGCTGTGGGCTTTTCGTAGATGGCTTTTAAGATGTCGAGGAATGTTCCCTCTATCCCTACACTCTGAAGAGTTTTGATCAGGAATGGATGCTGTATTTTGTCAAATGCTTTCTCTGCATCTAATGAGAGGATCATATGGTTCTTGGTTTTTCTCTTGCTGATACGATGAATCACATTGATTGTTTTACGGGTGTTGAACCAGCCTTGTGTCCCGGGGATAAATCCTACTTGGTCATGGTGAATAATTTTCTTAATGTACTGTTGGATCCTATTGGCTACTATCTTGTTGAGAATTTTTGCATCCATGTTCATCAGGGATATTGCTCTGTAATTCTCCTTTTTGGTGGGGTCTTTGTCTGGTTTTGGAATTAAGGTGATGCTGGCCTCATAGAACGAATTTGGAAGTACTCCATCTCTTTCTATCTTTCCAAACAGCTTTAGGAGAATAGGTATGGTTTCTTCTTTAAACGTTTGATAAAATTCCCCTGGGAAGCCATCTGGCCCTGGACTGTTGTGTCTTGGGAGGTTTTTGATGACTGCTTCAATTTCCTTCCTGGTTATTGGCCTGTTAAGGTTTTCTATTTCTTCCTGTTCCAGTTTTGGTAGTTTGTGGCTTTCCAGGAATGCATCCATTTCTTCTAGATTGCCTAATTTATTGGCGTATAGCTGTTCATAATATGTTTTTAAAATCGTTTGTATTTCCTTGGTGTTGGTAGTGATTTGTCCTTTCTCATTCATGATTTTATTAATTTGAGTCTTCTCTCTCTTCTTTTTAATAAGGCTGGCTAATGGTTTATCTATCTTATTAATTCTTTCAAAGGACCAACTCCTGGTTCTGTTGATCTGTTCCACAGTTCTTCTGGTCTCGATTTCGTTGAGCTCTGCTCAAATCTTTATTAACTCCCTTCTTCTCTTGGGTGTAGGATCTATTTGCTGTTTTTTCTCTAGCTCCTTTATGTGTAAGGTTAGCTTTTGTATTTGAGTTCTTTCCAGTTTTTGAATGGATGCTTGTATTGCGATGTATTTCCCCCTTAGGACTGCTTTTGCTGCATCCCAAAGATTTTGAATGGTTGTATCTTCATTCTCATTAGTTTCCATGAATCTTTTTAATTCTTCCTTAATTTCCTGGTTGACCCTTTCATCTTTTAGCAGGATGGTCTTTAACCTCCACGTGTTTGAGGTCCTTCCAAACTTCTTTTTGTGATTTAGTTCTAATTTCAAGGCATTATGGTCTGAGAATATGAGGGGACGATCCCAATCTTTTGGTATCGGTTCAGACCCGATTTGTGACCCAATATGTGGTCTATTCTGGAGAAAGTTCTATGTTCACTTGAGAAGAATGTGTATTCAGTTGAGTTTGGATGTAAAGTTCTGTAGATATCTGTGAAATCCATCTGGTCCAGTGTATCATTTAAAGCTCTCGTTTCTTTGGAGATGTTGTGCTTAGAAGACCTATCGAGTATAGAAAGAGCTAGATTGAAGTCACCAAGTATAAGTGTATTATTATCTAAGTATTTCTTCACTTTGGTTAATAATTGATTTATATATTTGGCAGCTCCCACATTCGGAGCATATATATTGAGGATTGTTAAGTCCTCTTGTTGAATAGATCCTTTAAGTATGAGATAGTGTCCCTCTTCATCTCTCACTACAGTCTTCGGGGTAAATTTTAGTTTATCTGATCTAAGGATGGCTACCCCTGCTTTCTTTTGAGGACCAATCGAATGGTGAATGGTTCTCCAACCTTTTATTTTCAGGCTGTAGGTGTCCTTCTGTCTAAAATGAGTCTCTTGTAGACAGCAAATAGATGGGTCCTGCTTTTTTATACCGTCTGACACCCTGCGACTTTTGATGGGGTCATTAAGCCCGTTCACGTTCAGAGTTACTATTGAAAGATATGAGTTTAGTGTCATCATATCTATTCAGTCCTTGTTTTTGTGGAATGTTCCACTGAACTTCTTCTTAAAGGGGAATTTTAAGAGTCCCCCTTAAAATTTCTTGCAGAGCTGGTTTGGAGGTCACATATTCTTTTAGTTGCTGCCTGTCTTGGAAGCTCTTTATCTCTCCTTCCATTTTGAATGAGAGCCTTGCTGGATAAAGTATTCTTGGTTGCACGTTCTTCTCATTTAGGACCCTGAATATATCCTGCCAGCCCTTTCTGGCCTGCCAGGTCTCTGTGGAGAGGTCTGCTGTTACCCTAATACTCCTTCCCATAAAAGTCAGGGATTTCTTGTCTCTCGCTGCTTTAAGGATCTTCTCTTTATCTTTGGAATTTGCAAGCTTCACTATTAAATGTCGAGGTGTTGAACGGTTTTTATTGATTTTAGGGGGGGATCTCTCTATTTCCTGGATCTGAATGCCTGTTTCCCTTCCCAGATTAGGAAAGTTTTCAGCTAGAATTTGTTCAAATACATATTCTGGCCTTCTGTCCCTTTCGGCGCCCTCGGGAACACCAATTAAACGTAAGTTTTTCTTCCTCAGGCTGTCGTTTATTTCCCTTAATCTATCTTCATGGTCTTTTAATTGTTTGTCTCTTTTTTCCTCAGTTTCCCTCTTTGCTATCAACTTGTCTTCTATGTCACTCACTCGTTCTTACACGTTGTTAACCTTCGTCGTTAGGACTTCTAGTTTGGATTGCATCTCATTCAATTGATTTTTAATTTCTGCCTGGTTAGCTCTAAATTCTGCAGTCATGAAGTCTCTTGAGTCCTTTATGCTGTTTTCTAGAGCCACCAGTAACTGTATAATAGTGCTTCTGAACTGGCTTTCTGACATTGAATTGTAATCCAGATTTTGTAACTCTGTGGGAGAGAGGACTGTTTCTGATTCTTTCTTTTGAGGTGAGGTTTTCCTTCTAGTCATTTTGCTCAGTGCAGAGTGGCCAAAAGCAAGTTGTATTGGGAAAAGGAGAAAAAGAGAGGAGAGAAAGAAGGAAAGAAAAGAGAAAGAGAAAAAAAAGGAAGAAAAAAATGAAAAAAAAAGAAAAAGAGAAAGAAAAAGCAAGGAGAAAAAAGGGGCGTGGGGGAAGGATACAAATCAAAAAGCAAAACAAAACAAAACAAAACAAAAACCACGGGGATGTGTCTTCTGATTCTGTGTACTGTAAGTCCCCTGACTTCTCCTGGAACTCGTCCGTCCAGCTGGTGTTCTGGGGGAGGGGCCTGCTGTGCTGATTCTCAGGTGTTAGCACTTGGGGGAGCTGCTGTGCCCCTGCCTGGTGCAGGGCTCAGTGGGGGTTGTTTACTCCGTGAGGCCCCAGGAGCAACAGCCCTAATGGCGGGGCAGCTCTGCAGCCCTGGATTCAGCTCCGGCAGGAACTCCGTCTGCAGGGCCTGGAGGCTCCGGGGCGGGGCCGCTGATCTGCTCAGCTCGGGCAGGAGCGTCCTCGCTGTCCTGGGCCCTCCCGGCCTCTGCCTGTCCCGGGGGAGGCGGGATCCTGGGCTGTGTCCCGGCGCCCTGTGCTCCGGAGCCTGCGCTGGTGGATTCGCGCTCCCGCCCCGCAGCCCCCTCCGCGGAGCCGCCCCCGAGCCCCCCGAGCTCCTCCCCCCCGCAGCCCCCTCCGCGGAGCCGCCCCCGAGCCCCCCCAGCTGCTCCCCCCCGCAGCCCCCTCCGCGGAGCCGCCCCCGAGCCCCCCCAGCTGCTCCCCCCCGCAGCCCCCTCCGCGGAGCCGCCCCCGAGCCCCCCGAGCTGCTCCCCCCCGCAGCCCCCTCCGCGGAGCCGCCCCCGAGCCCCCCGAGCTGCTCCGGGTCCCCCGTGCGCTGCAGCCCTTAGGGAGCTCGGCGCACTCCCCCGGGGCGCAGGTGCCTGTTAGTGTCCCCGGGAGCCCGCGGGCCTCCCCGCCCTCCGGGTCCTGCTCCACCTCCCTGAGCCCCTTTCCCCCGGGAAGGTCGGTGCAGCTCCTGCGTCTCCGGGACGGGGCTCTCCTGTCCTGGGGACCCTCGCCCCGGCCTCAGCCCGGCTCCTCGCGGCCCCTCCCCCTCGGAGGCCTTTTGTGTCTTCATTTCTTTGTCCCCGTCCTCCTACCTGATAGAAGCGCGACCTCTTCTCCCCGTAGCGTTCCAGCTGGTCTCTCTTTAAGTCTCAGGCCGAATTCGTAGATTTTCAGGATGTTTTGAAGGTTATCGAGGTAATTTGGTGGAGACAGGTGACTTGGGGACCCTCCTCTTCCGCCATCTTGCCCCTCCTCAGAACTTATTATTTAATTATTTAACAGACTCTAAAATTTTAAAGAGAAAACATTGAACACCATAAAATGTGTTGCTACATTTTTTTTTTTGGTCAGTTATCTGGAATTGAGATAACATTTGGTGTCCAGGATATCGAGAACATTCGGTAGTCTACATGTCTCACACTACAGATCCTCCAGGTGGAAAAAATATGCCCACATGACAACATATCATTTCCTACCTGATGGAATTCTTTTCCCAAAGTCACTGAATTCTTTTCTAGAGTATATATGAAACATCATTTGCTAAGGCTAGACATGACTGAGCAACACCTGCCCTTTCCTCCAGGCCCACATTCCTTACTGCACAAATGACCATTCCACGACTGAAAGGAAAACCAATTTAAGGAAAAGGAAAACAAGTGAGAAAAAAAGAATACCTCTCTAAAACTTAGAACACAAGCAGCCAGTTTGCACAATGATTTCTTTCTACTTTGGGAAATCTTGTGAATTGAACAAGTCATGATTATTTAAACCCTTCTAACACCAAGAAGAAAGCATCCCAATATGGTAGAAATCCAAAGAAGAAAGAGAAATCATGGCACTGATGTAACATATCCTGCCTTTAATCATTTTCTTTCTTTAAAAGGAAAGAGATAGAAAATTGGAAGAAATTCAAATCTGCAATCCGTTGTTCTTTATATTTCTCTTAAAGCATTGAAATAAACTTGTTTATTTTGTGTTCGCTTGAATATTAACTACTTTCCACTAAACTATAAGCACCATGAAGGCAGAATATGACTTAAAATATGGTCAATAATGATTTGTTGAAAAAGCTTTTTCAATTAACAAGAATAACATGGATTTAATGATTAGTAAGCTTCAAGAGTTTATTATATGTACTTATATAAATAAATGTGTATGTATGTGTAAACGACACTCATAATTCAGCCTTCAATGTAGCCTATGACAATGGACTACGTGACCATTCTTTCATTTGTCCTCTCATACTGATATTGCAGCTACAACCCTTCTAGAATTCTGTAAACTATATACCATACTTCTAAGCTTATGGTATAATGGCCACGTGCTAGCTTACTGATTTCGTGATATTCATGGTCAAATATAACTTGCAGTAGTAACTGCAAGATGTGTTTCTTATATGTGTTGGATATAAATCTCTCTTGTTCTTTTTTTTAAGATTTATTTAATTTTTCATGACAGACACAGAAAGAGAGGCAGAGACCCAGGCAGAGGGAGAAGCAGGCTCCATGCAGGGAGCTTGATGAGGGACTTGATCCCAGGACCCCGGGACCACGACCTGAGCCAAAGAGAGATGCTCAACTACTGAGCCACCCAGGTGTCCCTCTCTTGTTCTTTACCTCCTTCTGCTTTCAACTAATCTAACCAGAGAGGTACCACAAATCTGTGAAAGCTTTTTCTCTTTAGTCAATCTAGAATCCTTTGCTACCATTCTTTCCTATTGTAATAAAGATCTTTATGCTTTATTTTTAAAATTTTTGTTACTGCAGCCATTCTTTTATTTTAGATTTCATTCAGATAAATATAAAATATTCCTTTTCTTATTTTATGATCACTGTTATGATATATTTTAACTTTGCAAGGAAACTTTCAATACCTTAGTATAGACAAAACTATAATAAACAACATTGTTTTTGTTCAACAGTAATAAAAGAAATTCTATTCAAGAGGGGTTTTATAAGTAGCAGGAGAACTTCAATGTATTGTAAATCATAAGTATAAAAATATAAACTTACAATTTCTTCCATAAGGCAATCTAGACTAGAAAAATACTATATGGACATATCTACCTGATACCAGTAATTAACTTTGGGTAACTAAATAACTTGGATATAACTAGTAACCTGGATACTATACAATGAAAATACATCATGCTAAATTCTTTCTCTGACAAAACAATGATATACTTTATTATTTGTAAATGTTATCTAATTATAGATAACACTGATATATGAATATCAAAGCTTAAAGCAGCACAATTTCAAATGACTTTCTGAGCACTTTATTTTTATTTTTTTTTAAAGATTTCATTTATTTATTCATGAGAGACACACAGAAAGAGAGAGACAGAGACAGAGGCAGAGGGAGAAGCAAGCTCCATGCAGGGAGCCTGACGTGGGACTCGATCCTGGGACTCCAGGATCACACTCTGGGCCGAAGGCAGGCGCTAAACCACTGAGCCACCCAGGGATCCCCTCTGAGCACTTTAAAATCAATTTATTTCAGTTATTTTTCTACATGTTTACCAAGGCTACTTTTTTAATGTCTTAAGTTAAAAATACCCTATATTGCCTAGAAGTGTAGAGAGAGGCATAATGATTTTCAGAGATAGCCATGTAAAAACCAACACAATTAAATTAATGGTTTCAGAATAAAATATTAAGAAAAAATGAACCCCGAAGAGATGATTTGTTAAAAGATTCTAAAGAATTGGATGAATAAGCATAACTATGATTATACAGAGGCATTGGTATAACATTAATAATAAGCAAAATTATTTTATACTATTAATAAATAACATAATAACTTCAAAATTCAGTTTAATCTATTTTCCCAATGAGTTATTTTCATTTAAATTTTTTAAAAAATTTATTTATGATAGTCACACAGAGAGAGAGAGAGAGAGGCAGAGACACAGGCAGAGGGAGAAGCAGGCTCCATGCACCAGGAGCCCGATGTGGGATTCGATCCCGGGTCTCCAGGATCGCGCCCTGGGCCAAAGGCAGGCACCAAACTGCTGCGCCACCCAGGGATCCCTTATTTTCATTTTAAATAGAAAAATGAATGAAGTTTGGTATTTTGATATGTTTATTAACAAAAATTATAATGTAACATGATTAATGAATGATTCAGTTAAATGTAAGCATTGTTAAAAATTTTTACAATATTACATAGCAACTATAAGTTCAATTTGAAAGTATATGTAAGATTTGAATGACTTATTATGTAGGCACTTTTTCATAACTGCTTTTGAACAATCTATGACCAAAGGTTTTTGCAAAATAGGCATTAGATTTACAGACCCAGTCAGCTGCACTTCTGTTCTTCAGTCTGTTCGAAGGAAGAATGTTGTTTTGGAGTAATATTAAATCATAATATCGGACTACATGTCCAAGCAGAATGTTGTTGTTGTTTGCAAAAACAAATAGTATTGATTTCTGGTTTTAGCTCTGACATGCAAGACCTTTGAAGTCATCACTCCCCTCTTACAGTGAAGTAAAAGCTGAACAAACCAAAAATCAATGACTTTAATTAAACTCACTTGAGAATTGGTCACTGGATAAAGCCCAACCCAAAATCTGTAGAGATAGGAAAATACAGAGAAGCACAGGCTACATCAGCTTAACAGGATCAGAAATCATTATGACCATAAGCTGGCAGAAATGCCTAAATGATAACAATTGCTAGAGGCAGAGTGCAGACTAGTATGAGAATTAAATTCCTAGGTTGCATAGTCTTAGTGATCCCCCACATTTTTAGTTTCAATGTCCAAGATCCCAACCAGATTTTCATGATGACAAGGTAAGAAATACTCTTGTGTTTCTGGCAAGGATATGGGAAAAAAACATTTTGACATTTTATTTTTCATAACAAAGGACTACCCAGCAACAGAAAAGCCATGACACTGCTCATCCATAATAAGCCATCCAATGAGGGAGGGAAATTACCCAGTTACCCAACTACAGTCCCTGTAGCCTTTCTGTCTCAACTAATGGAGAAAAAGAAAAAGCCAACAAACACTTGTGAGACACCATGGACACATCCATTAAAAGAATGAAACATTTAGAGGACTATAAAATACTTCTCCAATATTTTACCACCATATCAATAGGGATTCAGTATAATAACACTGGATTATAGTTTAAAAAGCCACAAAGCTCAGACCCTATTAATGAAGGAATATTAGGGAAACCCCAAAACAAAAGGAGATTAAAAAACAAAAAACAAGGACACTAGAGGAATTTGAACACCCAAAGCTATAACACTTAACAAAACCCATCTTTTAGCAAGATTAGCATAAGGCCTCATAGTAACATGCCTCTTTACCTCAGTTTCTATTACCTAATATATCATTCTTGGCTTTCAACAAAAAAACTGCTAAGACCAGAAAAAAAAAATGAGCATCAAAACCAGATTTAGATACTGGATCTATGAAACCTGTTACTTAAATAACTATGATTAATAGGTTAAGGGTTCTTGTAGAAAAGCAGACAACTTGCAAGAAGAGGTAAGTAAGATAAGCTGAGAAATAGAAACCCAAAGAATCAAAAGAAAATACTGAAAATCAAAAACACTGTTACAGAAATGATGAGCTCATTAGGAAACTGTAAGTTTTAGGATAGATGAACAAATAATTCCCAAACAAAATATAGAGAAAAAAACATGAAAAAAAAGGCCAACAATTGTGGGACAATTTCAAAATATTTAATAACATGTTACTGGAATACTAGAAGGAAAAGAAAAAAAATGAAAAACAGAAAACGATGGAGCTAAAGAAGCATTCAAAGAAATAATTGAAAGAATTATTCCAACATAACTGCAAACACCAAACTATAAAACAGAAAGCTAGCTCACAGAACACCAAACAGGATGAATAACGAAAATCTGACTTAGATGACCTACATTCAAACTGCAGAAAGTGAAATATAAAGACAAAATTTTGGAAGCAATCAGAGAAAACATTTTATCTATAGAGAAACAACAGGAAGAATTACATCGATTCCTTGTTAGAAGCCATGCAAGTGGTAAGAAACAAATATTAGGGTTGAAAGAAAAAAAAAACTCCTACTAACCTGGAATTCTATGTATAGTGAAATTATCATTCAAAAGAGAAGAGGAAAAACTTTCTCAGAGAAATAAAAACAGAATTTACCACCAATATACCTACCCTAAAAGAAATGTTAAAAAAAATGTTCTTCAGGGAGAAGGAAAAGTGACATAGGTCAGAAACTCAGCTTGACATAAAGGAAGAGCATCAGAGAAGGAATAAATTAAGGTAAAATAAAATATTTTATTTTTCTTATTCTTAGTTGATCATTTAATAGACCAGTAATTGTTCAAATAATAGTAAAAATATGTTAGGAGATTATAGCTCGTTTATAAATGAAATAAGTGAAAGCAATGTTATAAGGGACAGGAAGGAGTAATTAATAATACTCTAAGGTATTTGTACCATCCATAAAGCAGTAGTATTATTTGAGAGTAGACTTAGATTAGTATAAAGATATACTTCAAATTATAAAGTGAAGACCAAAATATTTTTAAAATAAGTATAATTGATATGCTAAGAGAAAATAGAATTGTATAAAATGGTCTATTAGAAAAAAACATAAAATAAAATGGTCTATTTCAACCAAAAATGCAGGAAAACAGGAAAAGATAAAAATCAAGAATACAACAAATAGAAAGCTGTTACATGGGAGATAGAGATCAACTATTTCAATAATCCTTTTATATGTGAATGGGCTAAACATTTCAATAAAATGACAGAGATTGACAAAGTAGGTTTAAGAAAAACAGATCCAATCATACATTGTCTACAAGCAACTCATTTTAAAGATTCAGGTAGGTTAAAAGTAATAAGACAGAAAATGATATCACATGCTAACACTAATCCAAAGGAAGCTGCAGTAGCTACATTAATTTCTTAAAAAGCAAACTTTAGAATAGGGAAAATTATCAGGGACAGAGAGATGTGTTACATAGTAAAAAGGAGGTCAGTTCTTCAAGAAAACGTAGCAATCCTTAATGCGTGTGCACCTAACAATGGTGTCAAAATGTGTGAGGAGTAATAAACAAATCGTTGTTAGAGTTAAAGATGTAGACACCCCTCTTCCAGTAATTGATAGATCAATTCGGTAGAAAACTAAGGATATGGTTGATAGAACAGTATCATCTACCAATTAGACCTAATTAACGTTTGTAGTCTACTTCAACAAAACCAGCAGAATACACATTATTCTCAAGCTCACATAGAACACTCAGTACTGTACAGTCATCTGGTGGCTCCATCAATTGACTGTCAGATTCTCAGTTTTGGATCAGATCAAGATCTCAAGGGCTCCATGCTCAGCAGGAAGTCTATTTGAGATTCTTTCTCTCCTTTTCCTTCTGCCCCTTCCTCCACTCACACAGTTGTGGCTCTCTCTCAAAATAATTTTTTTAAAAGAACATTCACTACTGTAAACCATAGTTGGAGATATAAAACTCATTTGACAAATTTGAAAGTAGAGAAATCAGAGTACCTCCTCAGACCACAGTGAAATTAAACTATAATTCAATAACAGAAAGATAGCCAGAATTCATTGAAACATTTGGAGATGAAATAAAAAATCCACTATCAATCAAAGAAATCTCATGAGAAATTTTTAAAATGGTTTTTAATTAATTGAAAATGAAAATTTATCATTACTTATAGGGCATAGTGAAAGCAGTGCTTAGAGGAAAATTTATAGTATTAAGTGCATATCTTAAAAATAAAGAAAGATATTAAATCAATATCCTAGCTTCAGCCTTAGGACACTACAGCAATTGAAGCTTAAGGAAATCGCAAAATCATAAAAGTAAAGTAGAAATCAATGAAATTGAAACCAAGAAACAATAGAGAACAATCAACAAAACCCAAAGCTGATTCTTTGAAAGGACACATAAAATTGACAAACTCTTAGACTAACCAAAAGAAAAAGAGAGAAGGTCCAAATTACCAATATTAGAAATGAAAGATTGGCAATCACTACTGATTCATGGACATCAAAATGACAAAAAAGAAATATTATAAACAACTCTAGGGCAGCAGTTTAGCGCCCAGCAGTTTAGCGCCCCCTTCAGCCCAGGGTGTCCATCCTGGAGACCAGGGATCGAGTCCCACGTCGGGCTCCCTGCATGGAGCCTGCTTCTCCCTCTGCCTGTGTCTCTGCATCTCTCTCTCTCTCTGTCTCTCATGAATAAATAAATAAAATCTTAAAAAAAAACTCTATGCTCACAAATTTGATAATTCTTGAAAGACACAAACTACCAAAACGCATACAAGGACAATAGATAATCCGAATAGGCCTGAATATACTAAAGAAATAAAATCTATAATTAGTATTCTTTTTTAAAAGGCCCATATGGTGTCACTGGTAAATACTACCAAATATTTAAGTACAATTTTCTACACTCTCTTCTAGCAAATAAAAGCAGAAGGTGCAATCCTTAATTCAATCAATTACCCAAGTATAAAACTCAGGTAAGGATATTACATACAAGAGTGAAAAACTACAGGCTTAAATATCTTACAAATATAGATACTAAATAAAATATTAGCAAATTGGATCCAATAATAAAGTTATATACCATGAACAAACACAATTTCTTCTAATTATGCAAAGCTATTTCAACATTTTTAAATTAATGTAATTCACAATATCAACAGGTAAAAGGAAAAAAAAAAGCATATCTTTCAACAGCCAAAAACATGAAAAGGCATTTGCTTTTGTTCCCTTCAAACTACTTAATACATATGCTGTCTGTCCT
Source organism: Canis lupus baileyi (assembly GCF_048164855.1). Classification (NCBI taxonomy): domain Eukaryota; kingdom Metazoa; phylum Chordata; class Mammalia; order Carnivora; family Canidae; genus Canis; species Canis lupus. The sequence continues at coordinate 27,654,132 of NC_132872.1, read as the reverse complement.
TTTTCTTTCTTCTCTTCCTAATCACTTAGAAGTAAAAGGGGTAAGCTTCTCCCCCTAACTTTAGTCTCCTAGCTAATGGCAAGAAAGCATGAAGGGGAAAGAGCAAAACCCTTATCCATAAATTCTCTTTCTGTCACCATTACTGCTAGTATTATAATTAATATTGATTTACTTAAGACATTTATGATTATGATTTAAAACTGGGTTTAGGTCCCAATAAATAATCTCATGTGAATAGATTCATCTTATAACCTTCCTATTCCAAGAGGTAGCACCAACCAATACCATATTCAGTATTTGTGTGTAAAATATATATACACACACACACCCAACACTACATATAATACACATTCTTTCAGAAAGAATTGTGGGTTTGTGAGTGCATGGAGTAAAAGATGGCTTTTGTAAACACTCAAAAATAATTCTCACTGATGAATTGAAACTCCAGCAATGTAAATACTACCATATCCCATCATTAAAGAAATCCCTGGAAGAAATCAAAGACTTTATAGGAAATATTTTTCTTGAAAACTAAGCTGCTGATAACAAACTCCATTCCTGGTTTTTATCATTCATAAAATTTTAGAGAATGCTTTTATTTTTACTGCATTCATTTCTTACTACCAATATATTTCTAGAATATATTTTGTGACTGAGTTTGAGGAAAATATCAGTTAATTGGGTTTGTGTTGTTTTGTTCCAGTGAATTCTATTTACTTGCCATTTTATCCTCCCTCATAAAGAATCACTCTGGTAAAGAGAAGTTTTCAAAATGTGATTTTTCAGAAGTGCTTAAGTCACTATCCTTTAATGTGACAGAATGACTACATAGTTCTGGGGATTTCCATCCCAGAGCCCCGGTACAACTGGGTTGGTTCTGTTCCCAACACAGGAGAGCATGAGCGCTCAAATGTCCAGGAAGCAAACTATTTAATGCAATTTCTCACTAGTATCATCCATGTCAGGCCATAATCTCATTATAAGGACAGCAGAGGAAGACAATGTTCATGTGTGAAGACATAAATTAGAAAGATTAGATTAATTTAAGAGGCTGAAGAAGGTTTACAATAAAAGGTGGCATTTGATTTAAAAGGTAAGGATGAACAAATTTCCAAACATTGAAATGACAAATATTAAAAGCAAAAATCTACTTATCTCTGTTCAAATGTATTTATTGACAAAAACAAAACAAAACAAAACAAAACAAAACAAAAAACACCACGAGTTCTGTGGTAGACACAGACAGGTGCTGCCCAGGGGCATCTCTTCAAGAATGAAGTCGCAGCTGAGCTACAGCATCTTCAGCCGGGAGCCTTCGGCCCTTCACTCCTTCAGGGGCTGCCTCCGTTTCACAAGTGACAGTACTTCGGAGCCCTTGCCCGAGCAAGGTGAGGGTGCAAAGCTCTGGGATCCTGGCCTCATACGGCCCTCTGGGGGGCATCCCTCACTCCAGAGCTGCTTGCCAAGTTGGCTGGGGCTTTGCGAGGCTCACATTGCGATTCAATGACTTCCACAGCCAGGTTTTTCCTCTTCTCCCTTTCAAAGAATTTGATTCTTAATAAACACTTTGCACCCCGAGCCCTAGCTCAGCTCCCGGGGACCCCAGAAGTGGGGTCCAAGTCAGGCCATAAGATGGAGCACCGGTGCTGGGAGGATTCGGTGACCTGCAGACCCTGAGGACACGTCACTGGTGGCAAGCCAGGGTGCACCGGGGTAAGGGGGCTGCGTGGGCACAGGTGAAGGTCACGTGCTACAACCTAGGGAGGAGCTGGCAGGTGTGAGGCTACCGGGGCGGGGTGGCTATGGCTCAGGGCCACCATACCCCGTTCAGGAAGAAAACAAACAGCCAAGGTAACAGGCCACCAGAAGCCCACCACGAAAGCCAGAGGCCCACTCGGTCTTTATTCTCCCCACTTTCCCAGTAACTCCCCCTGTTAGCATCCCAATCAGTTTCAGTCATAAGCACTCACATCTTAATCCAAGGCAGTTTGTGACCTCCTGGCTTTGCAAAATGGCATGCTATGGTCTCCAAGCGATTATCCTGCTCTCCCACTTTGTCTGCCAGCCCAGAAGCTACCAGTCATGGACAATCACATGTTCTTCTCTGACTTCAGCTCTTCTTCTACTTTTCTAACCTTAACTTCAGTCTCTAGTTAGGCATCAGTGACCACCCAAGCTGCCACAGTAGAGGCCAGCCAACCCATCAGTCATTCTCTTCCCTTCTTTGCCCAAGTGCACTGTGTGCAGTTCCTCAAACAAGTGTATCAAAGCAGCTAGTGTTTTGGGGGTATCCACATATACTCACACAGTAATCCAGAAACATCTAAGATACAGGCCATCCTTACTTACATAGAGGTTGATGGCCAACTCGAGATTTCTTTGATGAACACCTCGTCCCCAAGACCCATTTCTTTGGCTGGCTTGCCAATTGTTAGGAGTTGCCCACATGAAATCCAAAACTGGCCCCTGTAAACAGAGGGCAGGAAGGTACTAAAGAGAGGTAGACCACTCCAGATTGGTAGGTGGTAGTTTTAATAACCAAATGAAGTTACATATGAGGTTTGTCTTAGGTGGCCACAAGATGAGTAGATCTCTGCCTTCACTTGACAAAATCATAAGCATTTATATCAAGACCTTAACAAGGTTCAGTTACACGTATAGTCCAGATATTCTCAGTTATATTTTATTCTCTCAAGACTGCATCCTTGAAGAGACCTCCTAGTGTGGGAATAGTGGGCAAAATGTATATTTCAGGGAAAAAGAGGGGACGAGAAACCGGAGGAGGAGCCTCTGATTGCCTGGGCCTGGCTTGTGGGACAACCAGAGGTCATGTTCTCTCAATGACCACCTCCAACATGCATGGAGTCTGATTGTCAAGGCTACGTGAGACAGTGATTACAAAATGCTTAGCACAATGCCTAGCACATGGGAGATACTTCAGACCAGTATCTCCCTTATTCAGGCTGTAATATCTATTGTCCTAATAGACTCATCCTAAAGGACTGGGCATAATTGACCAAAGCAAAGTACAAATTATTGTACTTTAACAATAATTAAAGAGGCATCCCAAAGCACACTAGCTGGATTTGTAAGTACGGCTAATAATTAAACTCTTAACCAACATAAAGACATAAAGCTATCTTAGACCAATAAATCTTAAAGCTAATCTGGTTATAGGAGCCAAAGAACTGACATAGTATTGATATAAAATGACTAAGTTTGCCTGGAATTGACCAAAATCAAATATTTTTCTTAAAGACATTGCCAAATATTTAGATATCTGAAATTTGAGGCCTGCAACTGTGAATCTAGGTCACTAAATAATAATAATTATTATTAATTAATAGTCATGTCAGAAATCCAACAAAGCTTTTATTAAGCAGAGAACACACATTTTTAGAATAATCTTATTTAGATATAACATCATTATATCTTATCAACATCATTATGTCCTTTATATTGAAAAATTAGTAATCTCATTAGTCTGTCCGCTCCCAGTGAACTCTGGCATGATGGAAGATCTACTCAAGAGCAGAGAACAGGATCATGTAGCATTAAGCAATCTAAGATCAAATTTAGCACTGCAATTAAGTAACAGAGCACTGATTGGTCCCCGGAGTATCATACACTCATAGATTATGTGTCAGGATTTGAAAAATTGGCAAACCTAAGAAGGTTTATACCACAATATAGCCACAGCTCCTAATATGCCAAAATTAGTTAACTTAAAAGGATCTGTGGTCAGTTAATTTATTTAAATTATTTCATGTCTCTCTTTATGCAAGTCATTCAATAACTAGAAAAATCTAATAAAATGGACAAAGATCTGACATAATGCATGAACTATTACAATAAATAAATTCTATACTTAATTATTTCATTTGCCTAATGATACTATATAGCAAGTACTATATTTTATTTTTGTGTTAATGATTTGTGAACTAGACAGATTATCAATAGTAAATTTTGAAGCAGAAATATCTTTCAGAGAATATATAGTACATTATATATATTTAAAGGGTTGACTCTGTTGAGACCTGACTCCCATCAGTTGTGCTGCTTCAAGGACTGAATAGCTAGTTACCACATCAAATGAGAGCATAAAGACTATTTCCTAGTTGCTCCACACAAACTACACTCAACAACGTGTGTCTGTAGTCAGCTGCCGCTTGGCCCTGATTTTGTGACCCAATAGGGAGTCTGGCTTATGTAAAATGAGATCTCTCTAGACCCTCCCCGACATTCCCTTATGTCGCTCAATCCCTGGTTATCTGCTGTGCTGACTGATTTACTTTTCACTTCCTCGTTTATCACTTCCTCATATATCAATATCTCATCATAAATACTTACACCACTCACAGGCTACATCTCACAGGACACAAATGATCATACCTGTGTAATCAGCTTTCTATTTGAGATTTCAGCCAACCCATTATCTTAAAACATAGAGCCAGATTTTCTTACTGCATTTTTGTGACTGTCCAGTATGGATTAATTTTTTTCTTGGTATGATCTCACATCACCCTAAATTATTGAATTCACAAATAGAGAAAATTTTGTTTTATGATTCATAAAAACATCAGTACTTACCGATTTTTATTCATTTTTAGATGACTTGAAGGAACAAAAAAGTCAAGTGCAAACAATAAAGGGTGTTAACTGGCTTTGTTAACTAAAAAGACCAAGTATAGGTCAGATTTTAGACAAAGTTTGATCTGAGGTCTCCCTTAAATTCTCTGTGATAATGCCTATTCTGAATATAGCATGGTGACAAGATAGGTGGTATTAGCCTAACTGACTTAGACCAATTAGGACCCAACTCTGAAGTTCAGAGTGGGGTTAACTCTATCCAACCAGTTAATTTAATAGAGAAGAGTAGAATGTTGGGGGTCTACCCAACATCTCTTCATAGCTCATAAATCTGTGAAGGTTTGTGAAGGTATTAAGACATACAGAATTTATAGGAAGATAAATTTGCCTTTTGAAATGCCTGAGCTACTACAAAAGCAGTCTATTTTCTCTCCAAAATGTAGACAACACAAAGTTTTGAATACCTATGCTCAGGGCCAGACTTCTCAGGGATATTCCATCTTTTTCTCAGGCCCTCTTCATAAGCGTCTTTATGGTCTAGTGATATACGGTTAAATGAAGGAAGGTTTATCTTCCTACTACATTTGCATTATCCCATGACAATAATTACATAACTAATAACTCAACTTTGAGAAGATTTGTGGAGAATCTATAGAGTCCATTGCATTATAACTAGACAGTCATATAAGGACTCTGCTCTGGAAGTTTAGTGAGTTCTTTGGTCAGCCTGACAGCTTCCAGTTTTGCTTTCTGGAAGAATAGTTCTTGTTCACTGTCTTCCATATCCATAGCTGGTATAGACACAGGCACAATGGCTTTCTGGGAACTGAATCAATTTAACAATACTCAAATTTAAAAAGTTCTTTAATCCAAGGAATAGAAATAATCATCCTGCTTGTATCACTTTTAGCTGAAGATATTTTAGCAATGTAGTCTACTATGATAAGATGAAATTGTTTTCTCCCTTTCTTTACTCCTTCTTTTACCTGCGCACTTTGTCATGTGACTCTGCAGGTCCTTCCACACAAGGCAGTGTCCATATATTCATGCCTCATAATCTGGTACAGTCATATGACTTGATTGGCCAATGGTATGTTGGTAGACATGATTCAACTAGAGGATTGAAATGTGCCTAAATATTTGAACTTGCTTTCTGGTTCTTTGTTAACTAAAAACCACCATCATGAGATCATACCCTAGAAAATCCATTGGTCACAGAAGAATAACCAAAACAGAAGCCTGTGGCTTGGAGACAATCAGCTGAACCCAGCTAATACTTGCCTTATCTAAGCCAAACCACAGAGATCTGAGTGAGAAATAATGACTTTTGATTGCATGCTACTGAGTTTGGAGGTGTTTTCTTACAAAGGATTATTGAAAATATAGATGGCAGTGACAAAATTGGTACCCAGAAATAGGGTGCTGTCACACTAAAAGTGTTAAATAGCTAGCACTCTCTGTGGGTATAGAAAAGGGGAAAGTAATGGTTATAGAAGACTAAAATCTTAGATAAAATCTTAAAAGATTTTTTAAATGTATTGTTGGATTCAGCTTGTTATATTTTGATGAGTATCTTCGCATCTATATTCATGAGAGATATGGGCCTGTAATTCTCTTTTTCTGCAGTATCTTTATCTGGGTTTTGATACCAGGATGATACTGGTTCATAGAATGAATTTAGATGTTTTCCTTCCATTTCTGTTTCTTGGATTAGTTTGAGAAGGCTGGGTATTAACTCTATTTTAAATGCTTGATAGAATGTACCTGTGAAGTCATCTAGTCCTGAACTTTTGTGTTTTGGGGAGTTTTTTGATTACTGATTCAATTTCATTGCTAGTAATTGGTCTGTTCAAATTTTCTCTTTCTTCCTGCTTTAGTTTTGGTAGGTTATATGTTTCTAGGATCTTATACATGTCTTCTAAATTATCCAATTTATTGACATATAGGTTTTCATAATATTCTGTTAAATTACCTGTATTTCTGTGGTGTTGGTTGTTATTTCTCCTCTTTCATTAAATATTTTGTTAATTTGGGTTCTCTCTCTCTCTTTTTCTTTCTTTCTTTCTTTCTTTCTTTCTTTCTTTCTTTCTTTCTTTCTTTCTTCTTTTTTTATGAATCTTTCTAGAAGTTTATTCATGATCAAGTGGTACTTATTTCCAGGATGGAAGAGTGGTTCAATATTTGCAAAACCATCAATGTGATACATTACATCAATAAGAAGAAGGAGAGAAACCATATGATCATTTCAATAGATTCAGAAAAAGCTTGACAAAGTACAACTTCCATTCATGATAAAACCTCCTGCAAAACAGATCTAGAGGGAATATACTTTTAACATAATAGATGTCTTTTATGAAAAACTCACAGCCAATATCATACTCAATGGGGAAAAACCAAGAGCTTTTCCTCCAAGGTCAGGACCAAGACAAGGATGTCCAGTCTCACCAATTTTATTCAAAAATGGTGCATGGAAGTCCCAGCCACAGCAGTTAGACAAAATAAAGGAATAAATAGCATTCAAATTGGTAGAGAAGAAGTAAAACTCTATTTGTAGATGACATGATACTATATATAGAAAATCCTAAAGACTGCCAAAAAACTACTAGATATATGAAAGTATATCTTTATACTTTCAGTAAAGTTTCAGGATACAAAATCTGGTGCTTATCACTATTCCAGATTTCAAGTTATATTGCAAAGTCGTAGTAATTAGAACAGCATGGTACTGGTATAAAAATAGACACATAGATCAATGGAATAGAACAGAAAATGCAGAAATAAAGCCATAATTATATGGTTAATTAATCTTCGACAAAGGAGAAATGAATATGCAATTTGGAAAAATTCTCTTCAACAAATGGCCCTGGGAAAACTGTGCCAGTCACATGCAAAAAAATGCAACGGGATCACTTTCTTACACCATACACAAAAATAATTCAAAATGAATTGAAGGTTAAATGTCACACCTGAAAAAACAAAAATCCTTGGAAAGAGCAGGGGTAGTAATCTCTCTGACACTGGCTGAAGTAACATTTTTTTAGATACATCACCTAACACAAGGGAAACAGAGGGGAGGGTGGTGTATGTGTGTGTGGGGGGAGTGAAATAGGAGATGAGGATTAAAGAGTACACTTATCATGATAAATAAAATAAAATGATTTTAAAAATGTCAACTGGAAAAATAAAGACTTTATGTAATGGCCAAACATTTGTAACAACTATCATCTGCACCATTAGAAAACAAGAAATATAGCTAAGGATCTTGTGGCCTTCAGAAAAAGAATTACCAGGAAGAATGTTAAAAGGTAGCTCCTATAGCCACATTTGAATAAATAAATAAAATAGAACAAACACTGGGGATAATGGCCAGTTTGCAAACAGAATTGAGAGAATGCAGAAATCTTAGAAAATGTGGAACCTAGCAGGTTGGAAAATAGAAGCATTTACCAATTCTAATAAAAAATTTTCAATTTAATATAAATCCTAGGGCTATGTCAATGCAATAAATGCAACTAGCGGTATAGCTCAAATTAAAGGTGGTGTGGCTACCCCTTCTAAAAGAATTCAAGTGGCATTTCTTGGATCTGGTTCTCCAGAGCTGACTGAGTTAAGGTTTCAGGTGTAAGTGATTTGGCAAGAAAGTGCTTTCAGGAAAAACTAGCAAGGAAGTGTGGAGAGTAGGATAAGGAGATGGATGAACCCAAGCAGGATACAATTTTAAGTCTCTGATTTAGCTTGATATCATACTCTATGCATAAATCAGCCTTTTGAAGTTGGTCTCATTTCAAGACAAGAAATTGGGCTTTTGTATGCCACTGAAATGCGAAAAAATCTGTTACACCACATAATTTTAGATTAGGCTGAGTAATGTATTTACTTCACAATTTGGTATCAGCTAGTTATCAATTCCATCCCCATGATACCCAAACCAAAACTAGTGCTTATGCTGATTTATTTCTGTGAATCTACTATTAACAAATTTCAGTGTTCTGATAATCTCTCCTACAGTCATTTTAACCATTCTTGAAAAACTTAAGAGAAAGTACAATATTTGGAATAGGAGAAGATTTTTCTTTCCCTGCCCCAAATCATAGATTCTGCTATCTTTGTCTCCATGCTCTTGCTTTCATGTATCTTGTTTGAGGCAGAAACAATCTGGGTCGTACCTACTCAACTCCAGAGTTCTGGGCTTGCAGCCATTTGGTGATTACAGTCCTCAAGCAGAAAGTGCTCTCTCGGTGATGTTAGAAATATTGCTTTGGGTGAGGCTGAATATATCTCTCCATTTAGACTTCACTAAAGTCTAAATCAAGTTGCCCCAAGCCCTAATTTTTTGAGTTTTTCTGAGAGTCCTGCTCAATATTATGTTATATGATCCAACAAAATCCACAGACTATGGAAAAATAATAGCAACATAGCCATTGTGGCTTTAATAAAGTAGTAAAGTGATCAAAGGAGAGAGTATTAAAAGGTAAAGTCAGATAAATGTGTTTTCGGGGGAGAATGGGGAGGAGTGTTGCCAAATAAGTGAAAGGCATCCAGTTAAATTTGAATTTCAGATAAATGAAAACTTTTTAGTATTAGTATATCCCAAATATATATATATATTTTATTCAAAAATGGTGCCATTTTCATATATATGTATATGTATGTATATATATTCTTGTTTAACCAAACTCAAATTTAACAGTCTATTTTCCTTGTTTTATTTTATTTTTGCTAATTTAGCAACCCTGGGGAGGCTGGTAGGATTGTGATGAAAGGGCACACTGTGTTGAGTATTATAGCCATGTCAAGGTCTTAGTCTTTTACTTTAAGTGAGATGAAAAACAATGAATGGTTTTAATCTAAGAAAAGGCATAATCTGTCTTACATTTTTAAAGACTATTTCTGGCTATAGTTAGGAGTAGCCTGAGAGGGAAAAATGATGGAAACAGGGAGAAACGTTGGCAATTCAGGCAATAAGTGCTGGAGACTTGTAAAATTGTGTGAGTGTCAATAGTGCTAAGTGGTGTGATTCTGGATTTATTTTGAAGGTGCTATAGTCAGAGTATGCTAATGGATTAATGAAGAAGCATAAAAGAAGCCAAGAATGGATACAGTGGGCTTTCCCGCCCCCTTGACAACTGGAAGAAACAAGTTCTCATATGCTGAGATGAGAAAGATTGCAGGAGAAACAAGTCTGGTGTATGAAATGAATAGTTCTATTCTGGATATGTTAAGCTTGAGAAATTTTATGTACATCCAAGTGGAGCACACAGTTGGATTTGAGGAGATATCCCCAGGATAAAAATAAAAATTTGTAAATAATATGCTATACAGATGATATTTTGATACCACCAAACTAAGTATAATCGTATTCACAATTATTTTGGAGATTATGTCTAGTCCTCCTGAGTCAAAATTTATACTTGTTATCCTGAGGCATGCTGAGATCTGACATCAGTTATTGGTCAAATGGCCACAAGGTAGTTGGTTTTAAGACAAATTTGTTTTCTCCTTGCTAAGAAACAGCCCTAGTGAGGATACTATAAAGTCTTCAACAAGGGAGGCTTAGTATCCTTAGAGCATTGTTATAAAAAAAATTCTAGTGAATTTATAAATTATCTAAGAAATAAAGAAATTCTGTACCTGGGAAACAGCAGATCTACCAAAACTGATAGTTCTAGCTAAGATCTCATTAATATATAATACCTTCATAAACTGAGCTTCAGGAAGACATCGATTTTACCTTAAAATGCTTCTATGTTGTTTATAAATTTGAACCAGCAAATGTTTTAGAGTAGACAAAGTATATATAATTCATGCTATTACATTAACATAATTTTCACCTGTGGTTTAATGATTTGTAGTTTTATACCCAGAGAACTATGATCCTTCTCTGATAACTTTTACCTGGTCCAAACGCCTCTAACTAAATTATATTTTCATATGCTAAAGAGCAAAAAAAGACATCTAAAAATGTAATTACATCATTAAAACTCAAAATTATGATTTTAACTAATTTCAAGCACTTAACAAATCAGTAATATTTAAATAAATTCATGATGACAATATACCCCAGGTAACAAATATCTGAACCAACATTTTGTAAAGTACCATAGGTTATCTATCATGAAACTCTGAAACAGAATTAGGTTTAAGAAATATTGAAACTAAAGGAACTAGGTATTTCTTTTTTGCAGTACTTCTCAGAGTCTGCAGCATGGTAAAATTCTTTGTGAATCTGAAAAGTTTCTGAGATTTATTTGGATGTTATTTGTAGTGTACACTTTAGGGAATGAAACCTCTCTGGATATATACTGCTGATTATGTATATTTTGCAACTTAACAAAAACAAAGGAGAGGAAGTTATTTTTTAAAATATTGCTCTATCAGCCTTACTAATACTCAACTATGATATGTAAAGAGACAAGATCTAGATAGATAAGTAGATAAATATAGAGACAGACAACTATATATGGATATAGTGATTATTAAAACAATAGAGTTTGATCATAGCTATAATATCAGATAAAAAAGAACTGTATTTAACTTAGCATAGAAAATGTATACTGTGTGTTTATATTTTGAAAATGTTAAATAACTTGATCTATAGTATACATGAAATTGAGTTATGGCAATAGAATTTTAATGTTCAAAAAAACTCACAGGTGATTCTCAATCTACCTTGCAATAAGGAAATGATCCTCATGATATCTCTAACAATTATTATTCACTCTTTATCATAACAATATACATCAAACATATATTAACATGCTTAAGTACATACATTTTTAATAAGACAAATCTGAACTTAAATTTCAGATACATCATAAACTCAGTAATATAAGCATTAGTTTCTTTAGTAAAATACAAATAATAGTATCTAACTCATAAAGCATTTTGAAAGATTAAATAACAAACTATATAAAGTATAGAACTTTAAACACATTCTAACACATATATTTAATATTATGACCCTCATTAGCATTTCTGTGAAATGATAGGGTTAGTAACTAGATTTGCTACCATTTTCCCCAAACCTCTCAAATTAGAAAACCACTTTACAAAGACTGATATCAAATAACCAGAAATAAATGTAGCTAACACTATCAACTTACAGTTTTATACCCTATTCTAGGGACTTATGTATATCAACTCATTTAGTTACTGCATACTATTGATATTTCCATTTTACCTGTGAGAAAACCAAGGCACAAACATATTACTAAACTCCAAAAAAGTAGTAAAGGACAGAGTTAGAAACCGAAGCAGCAGCTATTAGGCTTCAGGACATCTGCTCTTTACTCCTATCATATGCTGCCTCTCCAGCTATAGATGGATAACAGGTAGATCAAAGAGGTTACTAAAAAATAAATGAACTAGAGAATGAGATGAAACAGATGAGAGAACAGGGGTGGGGGAGACTTGGACAAGAAACATGAGTGTGAAACTCATCTAGTATAGAGTGATAATGATAATAGATCTAAACAAACCCTTTACCAGCAGAGGGGTGATTAGTAAGTAAGGTTGGGGGGTAAGGAGGTAGTCAGAGAAAAGATGTATAACTAGTGCTCAGAATTTCATAGTGGGGCAGATTTCATGGTTTTCATGCTCTACCTGACATGTATCTCTTTAACAGTGTAATACTGGGTTACCTCAATAAGATACCAATAAATATTTGAATTAAGTAATACTTTCTCTTAAGACTGATTCCATTAATTCATCTATTTAACACTCAGTGCCTATTGTAACCAGGTATTAATGCATATACTTGAAATACAGTGATAAAGCAGAGAAGTTGATTTTCTAAAATATCTTAGAGTTTGTACAACTTTTGGAAATAGTCTATTTTTCTACCCTTGAGCCCACTTGGCAGACATCAAATAAGTACTCAGAGGTATTTATCCAGATAGGAAGAAGAACATTTCTGATCATTTGGAACATGAATATAAGGTGGGGGTTGCCAGATATTTGGGAAAGTGCCAGAAATCAGTCCTTTTATCCCCAAATGCCCTCAACAACTATCCCTTCATTTCCAGAAAGGCCACTACAACTCCTGAAAGCTCAAAAGAGACTGAGATTTTACTCATATTCCCATCAGAGTTAAGAGATCATGACATAATTAAAAATTAACATTTCTTCCTGAAGCCTATTCGTGAAGGGCTAGTTCCTATGAGAGTAGGGGGTTATGAACCAAGAGGAAAGAAAGATATGAAAGCCATCTTACATCTCAACTCACTTATAATGCCCCCAGGATTTCTGGGGAAGATTTTAAATACCTATACATAAAACCTGTCCCTATTAAAGAGATGTTACATATCCTCGGTTAAAACACTACTCGATTCTACATCATCCCCCAAAGATTTGCTATGCATTAGAAAGTATTTTCATCCTCAAATGTATTTTATATAGAGCAGGGCAAGAGTATAACCTTGATGTGGATAAAGATTGAACTGTCTTCCTGCTTGATGCAGACGTAAACAGAAGCAAGAGGTAACCTAACTGTGATTGGCATGAAAATCTCTGGATGTTTCACTTAACTCACAGGGAAAAACAGGAGCTGTCACACCCCTGGACTGATCTAATAGAGCTGGAAACTAGGGAAAGGGAGATGAATGGTCAGGATGCCCATTTCATGCTTGACACAAGGGGAAAGACTAATTATCTTCAGCATAATCGACATTGAACAGGACTAAAACTGTGGAGAGGAGCTTTTCATCTTGGTAAGAGTTTGGTCATAATCAAAGCATCACTGTGGGAAGCATCAGCATGAGAGATAGTGACTTGAACATACCATAACAACCTCCAGCAGAATTCTCTAGGGCCAATGGCTGTGCATCTGCTGAGTATTTATTAAAGTATTCGAGTAAAGGACACCCTGGTGACACTTTTATAGCACTCATGAAGCAAAAATATAAAGCCTGTAATATTTATCTAGTGCAATTTATAAATACTTTTTTTATAATCCAAGCAATTGAGAAGCTTGGCAGTTAGTAAGCTCAATTTGAAAAAGATAGTTTTAGTTAAGAAATGCTTTTAATCATTAAAAAAGTATATGACTTCATAAATTCAGGCTCCTTATCTAAATCATCTGAACTTTTTGCAAGAAAGTATGGCTTCTCTAAAAATAAAATATTCTTCCCACTACTTGACTTTATCTCATTAAGGAAACTGGAAATGCATTTTATTTTATAAGAACAAGCATTTTATCTATACCAACACCATGAAACAATCTTGACCCCTGTATTGAATTTATAACATGTTTTTCATTCTTTGTAATTGATAGAAACTTTAAAATCACAGCCTTGTTTATATTTTACACCCAATAGAATTTGTACAGAAAGTCGAGAGTTCTGCAGTCTTGTTAACTCTCAAAATCTAGATCACAAATGTTAGCTTAATTAGTGAGTTTAACAAATCTTACTATAGTTACTATAGTAGAAAATGTCTTAAACATATGATATGTGGGCCTAATAGATATCATTTTTAAAATGACAAAATATCTAATAAAAGAAACATTTCCATAATCTGAAAAGAATGACCCTTTCTGATTTAAGCACAAATATATTAATTCACTCATCTGTGCATTCAATTTACATACAGACATTAATTTTAACACATATTTATTGAGCAGATAAAGTGTTTTAATGTGTCCTGGATAAAGAAGGTAAATAATAGATGGTAATTGTTCTTCTGAACTCAGTGTGGAAAACAGAGAAACATAACCCTCCTGTTGAAATTCCGTGGTTTGTCATTTCATACTAGCCAACAGTCACGAAGCAAGAAAAACTTGGTTTAAGTCATGATTCAGACATTTCCTAATTGTGTGGCTCTGGTTAAGTTACCCAAACTTTCTAAATTTTAGTTTCCTCTTCTATTAGAGAAGCTTCCTCTGCTTTTAAATAGTTAAATTATTTTACTTTGGTATTATAAAGATTAGATGAGATAATTTGTGTGAACTGTAACAACACTAGCCTAATATTCTATTTTTATTAATTTAGACACAATGAGAATCCGGCAGTACAGTGAAAAATTTGAATTTAGTGATTATTCTGCTCATCTATACTTTTGTTACCATGGAATAAAAATACACACATTTACTGCTACTTCATTGTTTTGCTTCCCATTCTGCAAAAAGTAAGATTGATAAACATTATTAAAAGCTAAAATTAAAGTAGCAACTAATTGAAAAATTAGCACATTTTATATATGAAACATTAGACGCTCTGAAGAAGGAAGACCTGCCCTTAAGCAAGATAGCATGAGGTGTCCGTGGCTGACGCTGTTCATTAGACCTTATGGCTTTGGAATCTTTTCACATCACACTCCTTTCCATAAACATCGATCTTCTAATGATGCAGTGGTCATTTTAATTGAAAGAAATTATAATTTCTTGGGTGGTCCCATAATTGAAAGAAAAATCATATATACAGTCACAAAATATTATCCTCATCTTTTTGTTGTAAGGATGATGTTTAAGCTAGTCCCATTAGGGCTCCCTGGGTGGCGCAGCGGTTTGGCACCTGCCTTTGGCCCAGGGCACGATCCTGGAGACCTGGGATCAAATCCCACGTCTGGCTCCTGGTGCATGGAGCCTGCTTCTCCCTCTGCCTATGTCTCTGCCTCTCTCTCTCTCTCTCTCTGTGTGACTATCATAAATTAAAATAATAATAATAAAAAAATAAACTAGTCCCATTAATGTACCAGATATTTGATTTCTTCTTCTTCTTTTTTTTAATGAGGTAGGTGAATATATTTGGGTTTATTTTTGTTTCTTCACATGTATTCACTTACATATAGTGATTTATAGCCTAAGATTAAAAACATGTTATATTTCATGTCATGAAACTATTATACTGAAAGTTAAAAATATATGTTCTTTCATACTGTTTTTCAAGAAACATCAATGTCCATTAAAAAAAAAAAAAACCTTGTAAGATAGATAAAGACACCTAAAAGGGGAGCATGGAGGGAGAAAGAAAGAAAAAATGACAACAGTCATAATCCCCTTCATGATGAAGGAATGCAGAAGAATGTAAACATAGCTAGGTACTTGCTTGAACAAGCTTCTTTTTTCTCTTAGGAGATGGAATCTGAGAGTACTAAAGGTTCATCACCATCGTTACAGAAAACACACATTATGCAAAGAGCTAGGATGTCCTAAGCGTCATGAAGCATAGAATTAGGTCTTGAAAATGTTAACATTTATGTGGTTGCAAGTTGCTCAAACCAAGAAAGTTGGTTGGAGATGACACACTTAGTTCATTAACCCAAGGAAATACTGCACAAACCAAGCTTCAACACCTCTGTATTCAGATCTCTATTCAAAATTTCAAATTAAAAAATATTTCAAATTACCAGAAACTAGACTGAAGGAGGTTGTGGTAGGAGTTCTCTGTTGGGTCATTCTTGTATCTTGTTGTACCTTGAGGATGGGTCACCTTAACATAGACGTAGCTGCCAGAGACATCATGAGTGTTTGTCAAAGGAAGAAAGAATTGTTAAAAGCCTAGAAGCTATCCTGAATGGCAGTTACTAGTGCCATTACTATACAACTGGCAATGTTTAATCAATTGATCAATTTTACATTCTTCGGACAAGAGCAAGAATAAGAAAAGATGGTGTATACAGAAAAATAGTTTCCTCTCTGTAACTCAGATATTCCCAGGATGTATGCACATGAAGTTCTACTCAAGTACTGAAATAGTCATAGTTTAATATTTATTTGGAACATTAGAGTACTGGTTAGGTTGCTTTAAACAGGGATGATAGATACTAATCACTTCAATTAAATAGTAGTTTATTTCTAATGTTATAGTATTATTTTTTTATTTTTAATTTTTAATTTTTCTTTGAGAGAGAGACAGTGCACACGAGGAGGGGTGAAGGGAGGGCAAAGGAGAGAGAGAGAGAGAATCTTTAGCAGGTTCCACACCCAGTGAGGAGCCCAACATGGGGCTCCATCTCATGACCCCATGATCATGACCTGAGCTAAAATCAAGAGTCATATGCTTAACCCACTGAATCTAGTCACCCAGGCACTTCATTATAGTATTATAGTATTATTTTTAATGTTAGAGTAAGTGACCTAAACGTAGTAGAGTAGCACTGTCATCTTCAACATAACTTACACGTCTGGATACAAATAAGCTACTTCTTTTTTATCACCTGTTAACCAAGGAGAAGGGAGAAAGGAATTAAGCACATGTTTATTCCTTTTAAGGAAACTTGATGATGGCTGAAAGCACTTAGGTTCATTTCTCCTGATCAAAACTTAGTGAAATGTCCATACCTAAAATTCATGAGAAGCTGAAAAAACAGTGTTTAATTTGGTTGACCGTGTGGTCTGTTTATGATTGTGGAAAAATGGAGAAATGGAAGACTAGATGTTGATGACAATAAACAATCTGTCACAAAGTTTTAAGACTAAGAGTGGAGGCCAGCAAAATAAATTAAGAATTGAAAATGTAACAAAATGTAACAAGAAGTATGAAAACTTGTAATTCTCAAATAACCAAAGTTGCATGTGACTTACAAAAACAGATCCCCCAAGTTACAACAGAGATTTTGAGAGTTTGTTGAGACTCAGATTCCTAGAGTGAACCTAAAAATATCTCATTTCTTTTGACTCTGAAAAATAGTAAAAAAAGAAAGAAAAGAAAAAGAAAGAAAGAAGAAAGAAAGAAAGAAAGAAAGAAGAAAGAAAGAAAGAAGAAGAAAGAAAGAAAGAAAGAAAGAAAGAAAGAAAGAAAGAAAGAAAGAAAGAAAGAAAGAAAACCCACAACATGATTTTGACCTAGTTGTGATGCTTGCTTTTACTATAACAGTTACAATACAGATACAGCTTTTCTAAGTACTTCTTTAAAAAAATTGGTTTTAAATGATAATATTTTCTAAATCTTACTATTACAGGATTGATTTTATTTTTGTTAAAAAATACTATTGATAGTATTTTAAGTTTCATTAAGAACCCAAGACAATGCCGGTTTCTTAGGCCTTTATGTCCATATAGCTCCTCCCCATCTAGTGGCAGCTTTTTGAATTACATGGAGTGTCCTTTAGAAAAGCAATATTCAAGTCATGCAGTACACAAAATATAACTGTTTCAGAATTATATTCATTTATTATAGAATAATATCAGACACCTCTGAAAATAGAAGTTTCATATGTCTCATTGACTAAATGGCAATAGTTAGCTTGCTTTTGGAGTTACCTGTTGGTACATGTGTACGCATTCCATAATTGTCCATGTTAAAGGAAATATGCCTAGGTATTTCAGTCATATGTTGAAAACCAAATATTCCACACTGGATACAGAATGTTACCTCTAATACACCTCCACTATTTCAAGCAGATGTGACCACTGGAAACAATAATCAACAAAGATTTTCTCCAAAGGGAAAAAAAAATAAGGAAAACTTAATTGTCCGTCAGAAATACCTGATTCACTTACCTATCCAAGTATTTATTTATATCATGATACATAAATATTGATGATATTTTACGAATATCTTCGTGGTGTTCATTTTGTTTTATCTGTTAAAATCAAATTCCATCATTGTGTACTTATTGTTCAAATTGTTCCAGCTTTAATCATGAGGAGCTCCTTGTGGTTGGCTCCTGTGTTCCATCAACAGGTATCCATCTCTTATTAAGAGTTTCCATAGTCTCTGGCCAAGATATTCCAAGATTATATATTTTCCCTGCCTGAGCCCTGGAATCAGCTAGTTCTTTAAAAAGTCCATGTTTTTTTATTTTATTTTATTTTATTGGAGAATGGTGTTTAAAACCAAAATCTGGGAGCCAGGTATGCTCATTACTAGGACGCCATTGCTTCTATGTCCGTTTAGTGGATATAGCCAGGAAATGCATCTACACTTCTTTATCTACCTGCCTCCCCATCTACCTACCTACATACTAACTAGGGATACAGCATAAATGCAATATATGCAACACTTGCAAGGTGAACTGGGCTAAACGACCTTACTTACTAACAATGGGGGGGAACTAAGTACGTAATCGCATTTAAAAATGCTTGTCAAGACATTAAAAACTCAAAAATAGTAAAGCTAGTATCCATTTTGTACACTAGCATTTATGCTGTATGTAGTTACTAACCAGATTACAGCATTTATGTTCAGTTCTTTCCGTATTTAGTTTTGCAGTCAAAATACTGCTTTCCAAGTTCATAAAGTCTTCTTTCCCACCTACTTCAGTATGGTCTTATTTTTACTTTTTGATTTAGTTAGCTTTATTTTTTTTAGTGTTCCTATTCTGTCTTTATTCCCCCAATATGCTGGTTTTGCTTTTGCCTATTTATTTGGGAAGATAGAGTTATGAGATACTTACTATGGTTCTAAGATTCAGAGCCGCACAAAATGATATACTCAGAGAAATGTCACTTCCTCCTTACTGCTATTACCCTGATCCTATTTCCTTTTTTTAAAAAAAACCCTTTCCATACAAATTCTAATAGAACGTACATATAGAAATCACCTGAAATGTTCACTGCTTTAAAGAAAATTTAAAGAAATTTAAAGAAAATTGATACTTTTAGTTCCTACTTACATTGTATTATTGTACACATATACACATTTACAGAGGGGGGGGCTCCTGTGTCTTTATTTCATTTCAAATTTACCACAGTTTGCACATTTGTGTTTTCAAATGAGCAAGCTGATCAGAAGGCTAAGAACAGGAAGCATGAGTCTGTTTTACTCGAATAATCTAGAGTTTGGTGAGAACAAACCCAAAACATAGTAGAAGTATATCCTAAATATTTCATAAGACATATTTATACTTACAATAATTTGTTGCTTATCTGAAATTTTAAAAAAAAGATTCTCCACAAACAGGGAGCTTGATCAAATTCTAATGAATAAATGCATGGAAATGCAGTTTTCTTTTATTGCTATAAACTCATAAATATCTTAAAGTTTCAACATAGTTTCTGGCAAAGCTGATAATGATCCCAGAAGCATGAGGATGTCTCCCTGAATGGTTCCTATGACCAATCGTGTTTTGTAGTAAGACTGAGCTCAGAGATCAGGAACAATTGTAAGAGGCAGTGTGGAAGCTGCTTTAGTTGCCTACAGGATCACAACCCTCATTTTAGACGTTCTTGTCTTCCCATCACAGGAATCGGGGTTGGAATCGCGGAGAAAGAAAAGCAGTGTCTGGTGCTGGTAAACAGGATTTGAGTTGCTGATCTCAGCTCCTTTCCTCTGTGGAGAAAGGAGTTCAGGGTTTCATAGTGGGGAAAGTTTTGGAATCAGAAAAACCCTTGCTTCTTTGGTTATTTAAATTGAAATTTAGGAAAAGAATGAACAGAATCCAGGGGCGTGTTCATGAAGTTTTTCTTTGATCTTTTTGGTTTGGAATTTTTTTTTTTGTGATTGTTTTAATGCTCCTATCATAAAGGGAGAAAAACCTGAATTATCTACCATTTGAGAAACAGAATAGCTGCAGTAATGGTATAAGAATGGCGGTATTACTAAAAGTCATAGAATAGGATAATTTTCAGAGGGCAACAAAAGTTGCTACCTTTTGTAGTCATCCCTCAATTATATCTTGCCACTAGAGCTTGTGTTACAATACAAATGGAAAAATATTACTAAGTGCATTCATTTGTTGTCCTAGTTTATGAAAGATCATCAGTGTTTTCAAACTCTGCATAAGTAAAAGTAAATTATTTAACCAAATTGTGCTGGGAAATAGCAAAGAAAAAAAGAGACATAATTATGTTTAATGTACTTTCCAAGGTAAAGCATAGTAATTTGTTTCCGTACTTATAGTACATGAGGCTATTTCTAATAGGTTTTCTTCCAGATATTTATCTGCCAATCTCCAACTCATGAACACCAGTTATTAACATTTGGTTTGGAAGCAAAAGCTTTAATTTGTAATATAATTTAAACCAGATATTTAGCCAGTATTTATACATTTTTAAAAGTATCAGCTAAATGTAAAATTGCAGTACACGCAACACCTGCAAGGTGAGCTGGACTAAGCAACCTTATTAACAATGGGGAAAACTATAATACATACTCACATGATCTTTAAAAATGCTTGTCAAAATATTAAAAACTCTTAAAAATAGTAAAGTTATATCTATTTTGTACACTGTAAAACAGTGGAAACGTTAAGGATTAAAGTGTTTTTATTTCTTTGTAAAAAAAATAGGTCAGTGGTTTTGAACAGTGCTTGCCTTCTTATCATGTATCTTACATGTAGCAAGTATCTTTTTCTATAACTTGGAAAACTGCCTTTCTTCCTTCTAAATTTTGATCAGCTTCCAGCATTTATCCTGTTTTCCATGTCATGAAATATCTCCAAAGTTCCTTTAAATGTGAAGGTTTTGGCCAATGTCAGTTCCCCTGAGATCAGTTTGATCTTTTTCATCACAAACACTTCCCTCATTTACACCGATATGTTTTTGCCACACTAAATTCTTCTAGAGGCTCTTAAGCTTTTCTAGAATTTCATTTACACAAGATTCTAACCCTATCTCCAGCATTACCCTTTTTTTGTTTGTTTGCTGCATTTTTATCTTTGTTGACCAGTTCCCTCTTTTGATTATCCATCTTTATAAAATGTTATCTATTTCGGAAAACAAAGAGGTAATGTGTCTATAGCTTTGCTTTCTGTGTGTGAACTGAATGACACACACACAGCGGCCAGTCACTGACAGACCCTGAAGGAAGGCACAGGATTGATCACTGATTCTGATGCATACCCATTATTTCCATAGAGATTCGAGGGCTAAAAAGGTAGGACCAAAATTTATACTTTATGCAATGACTCACAGTTAATATACTGCAGTAGCTGAAATTCGAATCATGTTTTTAAGGGGCTTGGGTTACTTAACTAAAGTGTGGTGAATGAAATTTGTTCATATCAAAACTGGAAAGCTCAGATTGTCTGTATCTACGGCAACCAGAACTAGGCTGGTTGTTAAATTTAGTTAGCAGGGAATGCTTCCCTCATTGTCCGATCAGGTGGTTCAGCAGAGTTAACAACAAAAGGTTGACTCAGAAAGGACTTAGCTTTGGTCAGGAGCCTCAAAAGCACCCCCAAACATACACTAGTACCCAAGCCAATACAGAATATAAGTAAAAATTGCATGCTTGTATGTAAATACGTCAATCTTCAATCAGCACGCGTCATCTTCTCATATACAGAAATTCTACTATATCAGATGTTATCAGTGAGAGGGCCCCGTATGGGAAAATTTACTTTATATAGAGACCAGCATGCAACTGGAACTTTGTGTGTGTATGTGTGTGTTTTTTTTTAAGATTTTCTTTATTTATTCATGAGAGACACACACAGAGAGAGGCAGAGACACAGGCAGAGGGAGAAGCAGGCTCCCCCCCGGGAGCCTGATGTGGGACTCGAGATCCCAGGACTCTAGGATCACACCCTGAGCCAAAGGCAGACACTCAACCACTGAGCCACCCAGGTGCCCCTCAACTGGAACTTTGAGTTCATTAGTCTCTCAATGATTATTAGCCAAACGGTACTTCCACGTCCTCTCCACAAAACTGTTGGTCTGAGTCTTGCAGCTCATGCCCCTTAATATTATCATTATCCATAGTAATTGGAACTTGGCATAACATCTAATCCCATCAGACCATAGCGTACTTTGGTCCCATAGAGACCACATCCATCTCTCCAACTCAGAGTTCTTTCTTACCTAGCTAATTGCTCATGCTCTGCCACATGGGTTCTCTGTTCCAAAATACCAAGGAATTTGCCAAATTGTGTGTGAATATTATGTTCACATTATGTACAGTTGTGCGCATTTCTTCTATCAGTTCATTCTCCTTCCATGGAGAAGAGAATTCATTTTTAACTTAAAAATGAAAAAATACTATATAAACCACTTTATAAATATCTATATACAGTGTATTTTATATATAAATATACATAATATTATGTATATTCCAAAAATTTATAAAGAATTTACAAGGCCTGAAAGAAAGTTCTTAGCAATAAAGAAAGAAAAAGAAAGAGAAAGAAAGAAAAAAGAAAGAAAGAAAGAAAGAAAGAAAGAAAGAAAGAAAGAAAGAAAGAAAGAGAGAAAGAAAGAAAGAAAGTAAGTTTTAATGGGGGAGAGATAAAAGACATCTTTCCCCAAAACTGGATCCTTTAAATGTTTTCTTTTCTATAAAAACAAGAAATATGTGTTTGTCTTGAGGCAGATACTAAAACTTTGTGGTTATGACCTATAGGAAAAGAAAGCCCTAGAAAACTTATTCTCAGTAGTCAGGAGCTAATGTTAAACTCCTTTATCTGACATTACCAGAGTTCAAAGATTGTTGTAAATGTCAGTAATCAAATCTACAAAGGATGTCTCTGAGGATGGGATTAGGATGCAAACACATCCTGAAGCCAACTGTTAACCTCATATTATCTTTCAATACTCCAGCAAAACATCAAGGAGATTAGAATCAAGGAAAAACCACACTAATTGATACTTACTAATAAAGGTCAGCCACAAGAAGTAATTAGACCTCTATGAAAGCCCAGGGGGCCTAATCCTCTGCCTGTATTGCAGTCTCTTCAATGAGAAGCTTTTAGAAGACACTGTAGTACCGTGAGTGAGGGGCATCCACAGGCTGTTAGACCATGAAAATGTTGGAGATTAGTGAGGACAAGCATTAGGACATGGAACTAGGGATAGGAGCAAATAGGACATAAAAGGAAAGAATCAGCAAGTGCACCAGAGTATCACTTTCAAGCTAAGATCAATGTCATAGTCAGATGGGAATAGGCAAAGTTTTAATTTTTTTTATGATAGTCACACACAGAGAGAGAGAGAGAGAGAGAGAAAGAGAGAGAGAGGCAGAGACACAGGCAGAGGGAGAAGCAGGCTCCATGCACCGGGAGCCCAACGTGGGATCCGATCCCGGGTCTCCAGGATTGCGCCCTGGGCCAAAGGCAGGCGCCAAACCGCTGTGCCACCCAGGGATCCCTAGGCAAAGTTTTAGAACCAAATGATTCATTTGGAGTAATTTTGAGTTAACATGCAGAGCCAGGTAATCATGGGATATGTAAGAGAACCATCTGACCAAGGCTTGGATATTAAGCAACAAGACTAAGCCAGTGTTAGACATCGAGAGCATGTATTTTCCCACAGCATGTCTCTTCTAAAGACCTACGATTCCTACTCTTTACTTTTCCTTATTTCCCCTCAAATGAAAAGTATGTTATAAAATACAACATGTAAAATAGAGGTGTGTTCTGGTCGCCAACTGCTTTGGAAACACTCTGAGCTTGGGCAGTGCAATATTTGATTTCCAAAGATAATGCCTCCATGAGATCAGAGGCTTGGTGGTGGACATTTGGTAAACTGAGTAATGAAAATTACTCAGTTTCCTAACATTCTTGAGTATTTGGAGTTTAATAAAGCCTAAACAGTTTACTTGGCCATGGTGAAATTTCCACTTCACTCAAGTAATATAGATCATTATCCTTCCTTCAATCCTTTATTCAGATAGTTATTAGTGACCTACAATGTGGCAAGAGATTTATTTTCTATTTATTAGAAATACAAATATAAATAATAAAGAGTTCTACTTTTAAGAGTTTAGATTCCAGAGAATCTTACAAGATGGGGGTGGGTTGATATGGAAGCTGAAGATTCTAAGATCTACTTTGGAGTATAATAAGGTATAGACTCAAACATTTATTGTCTTTTGAGAGAAATAACTCCAATAGAAGTCGGTAAATATGCATAGCCTCACACAGGCAAAAACTTTTTGCAAAGCATGTCAATCAGCACATAACATTTTTAGATATGGGGCTAAAAGAAGATAGTATTTAGAATATTGTACAAAATTTCTGGGGTGAATATTAATCTTCACAACGGCACTATATGGTAATGATATTGTATAAAATCAAGGCTAGCATCCATTTTATTTATATTTATTTTTTATATTTTATTATATTTATGTGACCATATTTATGCTTATATGTATTATATTTTATAATGTATTTTATTCATTTGATTACAATGATTCATTCATTGATTTACATTTCTTGTGGTCTAATTATTTAATGGATGTAAGTTTTCCAATCAAAGGCAGGCATTTTTTCAGCTTTATCCTTTGCTATATTGCTATGCTTGTAACATAATAGATGCGCAGTAAGTATTTGTTGACCGTAGGGAACAGGAGGAGGGTTCTCCTATCAGGTTTTTCTTGCCTTCTACCTGAAAATGCATTCAGAGAAGTTCATCTCTAAACGGTAAAATCAGGGATCCCTGGGTGGCGCAGCGGTTTGGCGCCTGCCTTTGGCCCAGGGCGCGATCCTGGAGACCCGGAATCGAATCCCACGTCAGGCTCCCGGTGCATGGAGCCTGCTTCTCCCTCTGCCTGTGTCTCTCTCTCTCTCTCTCTCTCTCTCTCTCTCTGTGATGTGACTATCATAAATAAATAAAAAATTAAAAAAAATAAAGGGTAAAATCAGAAGCACTATCTATGATTTGACACCACTTATATTGTTAGCTCATGGAAAATTATCATGTGTCCAGTAGCCATGTGGGTTATAAGCATAAAGGAAAATACACCGTTTTGTGGAGAGATTAAAGTTTTACCATGTTGTTATTGCTTAATAATGACAGTTACCCTATACAAAAGTGTTTTTTTTTTTGCAATGAGAGACGTGCATAAGATTGACATGCATTAAATAATACTGAAATACATAGAAGTTATCCTAGAAGCATCAGTCTTCTGATTAAATCAAAGATAATGTCAATGTGATGTTATTATGCTTTTATATCTCATTTATATTTGCTAATCTCCCTTTTTAAAAAAGGTTTTATTTATTTATGAGAGAGAGAGAGAGAAAAAAAAAACATGAATTGGGGGAGGGGCAGACTCCCTGTTGAGCAGGGAACCTGATGTAGGGCTTGATCCCAGGACCCTGGAATCATGATCTGAGCTGACTAAGCCACCCAGGAGCCCTGCCAATCTCCTTTTATGGAAGAGAAAGCAGGCTTTGTTATTATAGCATTTGTTAGGCAACAATATTTGACTAGAATTTTAAAATCTTGTTTGCTTTGAATTTCTTTTGCAGTTATTTTCTATTATAGTAAGTGATAATATTTTTATTCATTTTTACTTTTAATTATTGTTTTTTAAAGATTTTATTTAATTTATTCACAAGAGACACAGAGAGGCAGAGACACAGGCAGCAAACTCCTCGCAAGGAGCCTGATGCGGGATTCAATCCCAGGACCCCGGGATCATGCCCTGAGCTGAAGACAGACGTTCAACTGCTGAGCCACCTAGGTTCCCCAATGTCTTTAAAAAATAGCAATACAACGTTTTAAAAAACATCTTATTTATGTTTTAAAAAGTTAATTTAGTCAAAATTAAACAGTCTGACAGGAAGTACTTGGACATGGTTAAAGTTGTAAAGGTGACATGAAAAAGACTGAAATTTGGCAAACACCAATTAAAGTTCAAGGAGATAAAATTGGTTCATTATTTGCTTGAAGCATGATGGAGATATCAAGACTAGAGCTTGGCCTGACCTTATGATCAGGGTCTTCATAATGGTATATAAAGACCACAAAGGGATTGTCCTAGAAGGAATTTCTAATTACCCTTTCCCCAATCTCGGCAGCTCACACGGCTTGCTCAAATAAATGTATTTTCTTCACCTTTCTTAAGATGGTCTTATCTTGATTGCCTGCCTAGGCTGACCTGTGGCCATTGTTACTGTCAACTGGTTTTCATCCTTCAATTCTGACCCCAAGACCAATACACTCCAATTGCTCCTGAATTCCAGCTTTACCATAGTTTTTCTACATCTTTGTAATACCTTGGATTAACTTCCTCCCAAGGCTAATATAGGTCCTGTGTTTCCAAATGTACTACGTTCTCCCTAGGTAGAGCTCTTCACTCTGTGTTTATAAAGTTTAACCAGGGGGATAATTCTAGCTGTAATGTTCTATAACTCTACTCAGAAATGGATTTATCCCGACAGTAATGAAATCTAAATATCACCAGTCAAGACAACTTTCAAAGCCACATACCTAATTATTTCCCAGAATTTTGTATTCTTTTCTAATAACAGAGTAAGCAACATTATATAAGCTTCAGGCCACAGAAAATGTGGCTTGATGGCAGCTTCAACGATAACAATAAGAGTGATTGAGGCATTTCTGAAACTAATGTATAATATGTCAACTACATTTCAAATAAATAAATAAGTACATAAATACAAACTTTAAAAGGAATTACTCAGGCATATTAGGAAAATAATGAAACATTTGTAAAGAAATAATAGGAACAATTATAGCTTGGACACTGAGGATTGAAAGTACTACCCTCTTGCACAGCATATTTTCTATAATAACATGATTTTATTATCCCATTACATGTATTAGCATAATTTTACTATTCTGAAAGACTCTTATCCAGGCAAATATATTTATTGTTTATCAGAGGATATTCATGAAAGACCCTTAAATGCTTCAATATAAATCATCAACAGTTTATATTTTTAAGATTCTTTGAACCCTTAGCCCCCAAAGCCTTACTTTGCTGGTACTACCAATCCTAGACTGATATATTGTATTGTATTCTCATATAACCCTAATCAATCCCCCTCACTCTTCACATTGAAATACCACCTTAATCAAACCAAAAGTACTCAGGAAAATAGAACCTTGCCTATCTATTCTACGGGACATTTGCAAAGTTCTGTTGAGATGGTTTTCTTTCTTACCAAGGTAAGGAATGAATTCAAATCTGTCTTTTTCCCCTCAAATCTGTCTTATGAACAGATTGTGTTGGTGATACTTGGCGGGAGGCAGCATACAACAGTTTACAAGCCCTTTTACGTACTCATATACCTGCAAAGAATCATTTTAGCTGTAAACGTTCCTAAATTATCACACTAATGCACTAATGGTTAAGAGGATATAATTTGCAGATAGATAGATAGATAGATGATAGATAGATAGATAGATAGATAGATAGATAGATAGATAATAGATAATAGATAGATTTGTCTAACCTGGTGGCATCCAGGGTTATCTTCACTGATAGTTTTTCATTGTCCCTTGGCAGATAGAAATAAGAATTTTAACATTTAAGCACTGAATCTGAGTTTTGAACAATTTTTGAAATTCTTTCTGAAAATATGTGGTCTTCTGACAGTAACATTTGATTATTTTCTATGGGAAACAAATGGAGCGGAGTGAATTTTTAGAATTGATTAAATGTGATTATAGTATTTCCTTTTTTTTTTTTTAATCAGATGTCAAGTAAGAGTCTTAAACCATTGAATTTGAATTGCAGAGATGAGGAAACAGAAGGTCAAGTAAAGAATTCCTTGGTCCCCATTTTCAATTTATTCGATCTAATTTCTGAACATTTGGGATTCCTTCTCCTTATTTTCCCTATCAAATGCAATGCTAGATCCAATACCAATTGCTCAGGTCTGCATAAAAGGGAGAGGAAACAGCATGATGACACTATAAAGATAAATAATGATTATTTGAAAATAATTCACTCATCCTCATTGCCACAGAGACAGAGCAGAAACCCTCCACCCCTTTTTCACTCCTGAAGCCACAGTATCCTGCTTCTTCTTTTTCCACTTCTTTTGGTCCTGATGTTCATTTAAGCCAATTTCATTTTTTCAACAATGTGTTTGATGATTACCTGGGGAGGTAAGAAAGAGGACGCATGAAAATCAAGGGCCCTACCCTTGAACAGGGACCCTGCGTTCAGGATGCAGGGGATGCGTGCAAGAGTAATAAGCTTGGTCATAGTTCATATTTGTACTATTTGCTTTCAAGACTGCAAATGTTACTGGGGGTGTAAAAAGAAAAGACAGATAAAGGGTAAGGGTCAATTCTGGGGGGGAAAATGGGGAATGGGAAGAATGTCAGGTTATGTCAAGAATATTGTCCTGAATCTTCTTATCAGCGGGTCTTTATGAGTTAACCATTTACTTTTGACCTTTCCTGAAAAAAGAAATACAATCTTTGCTTAAAGAAATGTGGAGGCCGGCATCCTCCTGGCTAACCTGCACCCACAGCTGGACAAGCACGGCCTCTTCCAACCTAGAAGCCATGTCAGACAATGACTGCAAGGAGCATCCTTGGATTCAGAGTGCACAACACAAGAATCAAATAAGGGCATCCTTGCCACCCAGGGGGCGGCGCTGACCCTACTGATGGCCGTCAGAACCATTTTGAGTGCTTTGAGTTCAGCAACTCAGAGGTGTTCTAGGCCCCACAGGTGTACCTGGTCTGTCTTAGAGTCATCTTCACCATCACCAGTTCGACTTGCAGGAAATCTTCTCCTCAATCCTGAAAGAGGTCCTTGACAACCTGAAGAGATCTGAATACTTCTGCTTCCTCTAGTTCCTGCACCGTGAGAACGTCAGCATCATCTCCCACACCAACAAGCCCCCCTCCTCTTCAGCCAACTGGTTTTGGGACTCTGCCATCAAATTCTATTTACTGGAGTTCTTGCTCTGGATCAGCTCCTTCCTGCTGGGCCTCGTTGGCTGATTCAATGGCTTTTTCTGCTGGCTCCTGTTCATCAGGAAGGAGAGTAGCAACTTCAGCTATAAGATCTCCACCTACGAGTGTGGCTTCAAGCAGCACATCAACGACGGGGCCATCCCCAGAGAGAAGACCACAGAGACCCTGTTGGAGCTGAAGGACTTGCTGGAGACCCATCCCAAGATGGTGGCCCATTACCCTGTGGAGGTGCTTCATCTCCCTGGGATGACATCTTGCTGAGCTCCTGCTTCCAAAGGGACAGCTTCTAGATGAACATCATTATGCACAGGCCCTGTGGCAAGGAAGTGCCACAGCTGGACTACTGGCAGGCCTAGGAGACCATCATGAAGATGGCACAGGGGCAGGCCCCACTGGGCCCAGGCCCACAACTGTGCCATAAAGGACTTTAAAAATGTGCCTAGCCTTTTTGAAATTCTATGCCAGGGGCACCTGGATGGCTCGATGGTTGAGCATCTGCCTTCAGCTCAGGGCGTGATCCTGGGATCCTGGGATCCAGTCCCACATCAGGCTCCCCGGAAGGAGCCTGCTTCGCCCTCTGCCTGTGTCTCTGCCTCTCTCTCTCTCTCTGTTTGTCATGAATAAATAAATAAAATATTAAGAAAGAAAGAAAGAAAGAAAGAAAGAAAGAAAGAAAGAAAGAAAGAAAGAAAGAAAGAAAGAAAGAAAGAAAGAAATTCTGTGCCATCCGAGAAAAGCTGGACCCCGCTGGGACGTTCCTGAATGGTATCTGGAGGTGTTCTACTGAAGCAGAACTTGAACATAAATTGAGCCCGCCCCATTCTTCCCCCAGGCCCACCTCCAATTAGGCTAAAGGCTCAGCATCCCGCTGGCCTGATGGGTAACATCCCATCCTTCTCTGGGACCTCTGCTGCGGCACCCACAGCTGCTCCTACCCACAGCTCCGAGCCTGGATCTGGGCAGGTCTCTCTGCTCTCCTACTTTCCCTCTCCTCACAAGCATCCCATGCAAGGAAGAGCACCCAAATCCCTAATTACATCTTCATGTGGCAGCCCCTTTTCCTGAATCGATAATCACCACATTTTATTTTCCCAGGAAATAGAGAAACCCCAAGATGTTCTGTTTCTTCAGGAGCCCAGGGATTGGGTCATTCACAGGTTCCACCTGCCAGCCGGTGTCTGTAGCTCTGCGGCTCTTGGGCCGGTGGTCGTACTGGGTTCTGTCTGCTTTCACCTTCAAGGGTTTTTCCAAAGCTCGGGTGAGTGCCCACCTGCCCCGACTGCTCATTCCGTTTCTACCTGTTCATGTGACCTCTTGTAGCCTCACCTTCAAATGTGCCTATTTCAGGGGAATGTTTGGATTGTGGGGCTCTCTTTGCCTTCTTTTTAATAAAGACCAAGAATTGAAAAAAAAAATAAACTTTTAATATCAAAAATTTCAAAATAAATAAAACAGGTTTGTATAGCAAAAAATAAAAAGGTGGGCAGCCCGGTGGCCCAGCGGCTTAGCGCCTGCCTTCAGCCCAGGGCGTGATCCTGGAGTCCTGGGATCGAGTCCCGCCGGGCTCCCTGCATGGAGCCTGCTTCTCCCTCTGCCTGTGCCTCTGCCTCTCTCTCTCTCTATCTCTGTCTCTGTGTCTCTCATGAATAAATAAAAGTAAAATTTTAAAAAAATAAAAGAAAAAGAAAAAATAATAGAGGAAAATTATTTTTCTAGATTCTTTTCCAAAGAAAGGAGTAAGCACACATCACGTGATTACACCTTCATGTAAGTATGCTAATATGTAAAAAAAAAAGCCAGTGCGAAACACCACATGTGTATATGTAATATAAATAGAAAACATATTTCTGCTAATGTTAATATCTTTTCTATAGTCTGAATTATTTTTACATCTGTTTCTACTATTTTAGTCTGTTTTAGATCGTAAGTTCTAAGAAGTCAAAATCTTTGAATTGTCCAAGTGAGTTCAACATGCACTAGAATTTTGAAACTCTGGGACAAAAGCATGAGCTAAGATACTCATTTTCAATCAGCGACATTTATCCCACCTTTTGCTCTTTTAGAGGGCCATGCCATTCAAATACATGTATTTGTATTTATTTGTATCCCGCATGTGCGCTTAACTCTGAGTTAGGCATTTGAAATTCCAAATTTACTTCTTTACCTCTTGTTATTACTAAAATCAAAGGACATTCATTAGCATGATCACAAGTCCAACATAAGAGAAAAATGATTTTTTTAGAACGAGTTGGTTTCTTGTTGGAGGGATCTATAAGTCATATTCCAAATGCTTAAAACCACCTCTGCTCCCCCCACCCAGCCAGAGCATCATTGCATGGCATTATCACTCTGCTCTTATCATATTTAGAAAAAAATAAATGGTGCCCAGGTGACAAAAATTAACAAAACAAATCTTGTCAGCTGTCTCCACAAAAGATAAAAATCAGGAAATAATTGTCTCTTAAGTGCTTTTTCCTCATAGTCTTGATGCATCTCCCAGAATTGTGTGTAATATCAATATTTTCCCTCTTCACAGAAGTTGAGGGATAGATGATATCACCACTGCTTCTCTCCTTGCTTGCAAACATTTTAGGGAGGGAATATAACTCATTTTGAAAGTCTTCTGGATGGCAGCCTTTCTATTTCAAAGAAAATATTGGAGTCACCAAACCTGAGACTATGGATTTGAGTTTCAACTTACAATTAGAGAACCATTCGCTTCTTGATTCCACTATAGCAGCCAGATATCATATCCCAGAAGGCTTTGCAGCATTGCTGAAAGAAAGAAAATGCTCTACTTTCAGTCTGCAAAGACCAACAAAAATTGAGACTGTATATTCAACAATATATAAAGTTATTCCTGCTGAAACAAGGTCCTTTTCACTAAAAAAGAAAATCACAATTCTCTCTTTTGACATGTTTGGAATTGTTACTTTGCTTTTAGGAGCTCATGAAAGGGAAAAAAAATTAGTCCCTGTGTCCTGGAACAGAGGCGATAAGTCAAATAAAAACACCTCTCCTAGGATCACACAAATGTTTTCATTTACATAAATCAATATCATTCCATCAATGTCTCATTTGGAAAGGATCAAAAGAACTCTTTTGCTAATGTCAAAGGAGTGACTTAGGACAAAATTTTTTACGCTGGATTTTCCATCAAACATCAACACCATGCAAAGAGGGAAGGAACGCTGATTTGTCCAGCCACAACCCACATGAAATTAATTCACATCTTGGGAAAGAGCATAGGACACCCTGGAATCACTTGGACACCTCCCACCTTGGAGCAAATGAATGTGCTCGAAAGGGATACGGCTTTGCAAGCAGTGAGCTACATGTCAGCCTTTGCTAGTTCTTCCCACCAGGTGCCTTTGTGCTATCAACCAACTGTATGACCATATGTGATAGCCTTGGACCCAACAAGCAGCTTTGCATCATCTGTGCTGATGAAACTATTATTGTGTGTGTTTGATCTGGGGCCATTGCATCACAGAGTCGTGTTAGTTAGGTACAGGATGTATGGACTATATTCCTCATAGACCAAGCTTTAATATCATGGTAACTTTCATTCATGTCACTTTCCTCATGAAGAATTGCATTAGTGTAAATCTAGATGTAAGTCATGACTACAGTATTTCTCTCCTATTAAATTATATGAATACCTGCTTATGATTTAATATTGACTCACAAGATTAATATGAGCCCCTCAATAGTTATTAAGACAAAAATAGTCTACAGAAGTGGACAATATAATAAAATAGTAAATGGTGTCAATCAGGTATTGACACTTACAAAATTATATTGGTCTATACTTTAACATTATGATAAACTGTGACTTTCTCTTGCCTCAACATCCAGATAAGTGATCCATTCACGATGTCAGACCTCATGAAGATAACCAGCTGCTGTGTGCCACCAATACAAATGGTAGGTAGTATCAAGAAGACAATTCTAGACCTATATAATGTGGTATCCTTCAGAACATAATGTCAATGGTCTGAATTACTTAGTTGGCAAAAGCCTCTTTTCTGATACATCTGTAATCAAGGGACCTCTATCACTTGCACCCACTCTCAACCAATGTTTTTGAAAGAATAAAAAGCTCTATAGTTTATTTGTCCACATACTCCTTCTTTCCACTTGATGGCAGCCAGAGCATGACAAGGCCCTCAGATAAAATTCCCAGGAATTTATATATTGAGGAAGTAATGCATAACACACACAAAAAAATGATAGTCAAAGAATGACTCAATATGGTGACTGTGGCAAGATTATGGCCAGTCTGGAGTCGAGACTTTGACAACCTTCACTGCCCACCCGGCCAAGCATCCAAAATTAGATTGAGAGATTCTGGTGCTTTTCTGAGCCCAATCCTCTTGGTTTTCCTTTGATTCCTTGAGCTTTTGGATATCCCCTCAATAAATTAATTTTTTTTTCTGAATTCAAATAGAATTGGTTTCTGTTGTTCTCAACCAAGAATTCTGAGTGATAGAGGCACACAGGAGGAATTATATCAGTGAGTGACTGTTATTCCCTGGGACATTTTTATTCACAGTGTTGCTCTAATAACTATATAGCTTTATAAAAATGTCTTGAATAGTCATAATGATATTTTCAGGTTGGGAGAATTTGCTAATGGTCAATATTTGCTGAAATCCTGAGAGAGTTCTCCAAGGTCCTGTCTCTTCAATCTTAGAAGCCTAGCTACATTTCTATTCTCAATTCTGAAGTGATAGACAGCTATGCCAGAGTAATGCATGTTTAAAATTATAACATTTTCCAATGTATTTTTCTGTATGTTTTTATTCAAAAGTTAATTTTGATTTTTATGAATGTAATATAACTTACACAAGCATGGTTTTGACAAATAATCCATTTTCCAACTAACCACCAAATACTATTATTTACCATTAATTTATAACACATGGCTTAAGTACAATAATAATGAATGTTTTTAATAGGCTAAATGTGAGTTCAGATCAACATAATTATTTTGAAGGTTGCTTTATCATTTCTGATAAACTTATCATTTCAACTAGTGATAGTCCATCAGCAGGGACCTGGTCCCTGTGGTTTTCTCAGGAGTCATAACACTGAATTAAAATTCTTATGAGGGATTCCTTCTTTAAATAATTGAGAGTAGCACCTACATCTTTTAAATTTCTTAATGTGCCATATACTTTTCTGCTTTTACTTGGTTTCTTATTTACTATCTTCTCCATGGGGAAACAGAGCCACATGCTTCTTCTCAGACTTCCCTTCTGTAATAGCTCTTACTTTACAAGGCAGAGAACCAATGCGAGTAGCCTGCCAGCCGATAGTGTAGGCAGTCCAATTTTATATTTTGGAATTGAGCAAGTGACCATAATAAGGATCTGCGTCCTGTAAGCCTAATATGATATGAACTGAGGCCAGGTTGTCACTAATCATGCAGACTTTTTACAACCTCACTTTAACAAGGGGCTATGACTGCATTTTGTGTTCTCTGTTATCAATGTTAACTAACATCCAGGATCCAATGACCTTAAAAAGATATTGGGATCTTTCTTTCCCTTATATATTTCTAGTTTTTCCTATAAATATATGTAGGTCCATTTAGCAAAGCATTGGGTAGACAACTACTAATATATGGCATTTCAGGCTTCTAGCTCAATTATCACAGCTTCCCTTTTAATCAATGGGCTTTATGTCTAAGAATTGACTCAATTCTGGAAACTAAGAGATTGTGATTTTCTATTTTGCTGTCTGACATCAATCTTCTGCTTGTCTTGATCACTTTGGGTTACTTAAGTCAAGCAACATACTTCATGACTTCTCATCTATCTTGTCCTTAGGAACTCTTAGCTAATGTCAAGGCCTTTCTGACCTTATAGCCATTATGCAATTATGTTCACTTTGCCACCAAATTAAATGCTGTCATATGGTCTCTGCTATTCGGTAAACTTACAGCCCACAATGACAATGGAGAGCCCCACTCTATAGCATTTCTTAACCTCAACCCTGGCCTACAAAAGAAATATACCACTGAGTTCCTGAACAATGCAGGTGTTCCCCTCCATTCACACATTCTTTATCATTTTATTCTTTTTAATTTATTTTTATTTTTATTTATTTATTCATGAGAGACACACAGAGAGAGGCAGAGACACAGGCAGAGGGAGAAGCAGGCTCCCCACAGGGAACCAGATGCGGGACTGGGCTCTGGGATCATGCCCTGAGCTGAAGGCAGATGCTCAAACGCTGAGCCACCCAACCATCCCCATTCTTTATCATTTTAGATAAGGCCATATTCTTTGGGCCTTCCTACAGAATACAATCAAATGGTATATTCTTTGGTGTTATATAATAAATCAATTTCATCAAGTCTAATTTTCCTAACTTGTTGAGCCCTTCCTCAGTATACTACTAAGGCAGTTCTGCAATCCACCTATTTAACCACATATTTTTTGTTTCCAATCTAAATTTCCAATTGTCCATTTCAACAGCCAACACCATATAAATAGACAACATGGGGCAGCCCAGGTGGTTCAGTGGTTTATTGCCGCCTTCAGCCCAGGGCCTGATCCTGGAGACCCAGGATTGAGTCCCACATCAGGCTCCCTGCACGAAGCCTGCTTCTTCCTCTGCCTGTGTCTCTGCCTCTCTTTCTGTGTCTGTCATGAATAAATAAATGAAATCTTTTAAAAAAGACAACATGTTCCTTTGCCAGAGCTTTCAGAGACTGCTCTCATTTTTAAAAATCTGTGTCTTATCCAGCTATATATTCTTTCCTCTCTGGTCCAGTATCTACAAGGCAAATATGTTATGTTGGTTATTGCCAGTATGTTAGCTAGATGTAGCAGTGCTTTTTCACTGAATAAAAGATCATTTTCTTTCAGCAGCAGTGATAGCACTTCTCTCTTTAGGCTTTACAAAGATTTAACCTAGTTATTGCACTAGAAGCAAAGCAAACAGTCTGAAGTAACATATGAGGAACACAAGCATCATCATGTAAAGTATCCACTTCATGTGAAGCCTTTGCTTAATTTCAGTCATTGAGCAGATTTTCCTTAATTAGCAAGAATTTATGATCCCATGCCTTAAGAGGCATTAAAAGCTTCCATTCGCCTCTCTTGTATATATCTTGGGTAGTATTGGTCCCAGTGGAATTAGATGCACATGGAACAGACTTGAACCCAACTCATAGTTTGGAGCTGAGTTAGTCAAGCGTAGATCAGATGAGCTGCAAGCAACTCATAGACAACTGTGTGTAAAATTAAATGATTAGTACCCAAATCTCCTGAGTTTGGGAATGGCTTGTCATGCAGCTATACTGTTGCAACAGCTGACTGTTACAGAATAGTATTCACTTCAGAAACTGAGCCACTGAATTAGCATATATCATTTCATATTTCTCCCCCAAGAGTCTGGTTATGTTCTTACTTTAATATTTGCCAAACTAATATGTCTATAAATCTTGGACACAGCATCTGTAGTTGTTTATAAGAAGTACTAGTCCCATAAAAATTAATTTTCAACCAGCATATATTAAAACAGAATGAGAACGTGGAAGTCGTTTTTCCTAACTTGTTTTTGATTCTGACCAAGTTAGCTGACCAACCAAAAAAATAACTAAATAGATGAATTAGTGAATGAACGGCTGGATGGAATTTAAAAGAACTTTGGTTTTCTATGGACTTGCTTTTAAATGTTGATCTACAGTTACTTAGTTTGTTCATTTTATCAGACTGTGTAACTCACTGAGATATAATTTGTCAACTGTATAACAGGAATAATCATACCAACTTCCACAAAACTGGTGTGACGTTATAAGAAGATATATATAAATTTGCATGGCACTTTACATAATACAGGATCTGGAAAGCAACAGGCATTCAGTCAGCGCAGGATTTTCTTCCTTTCACCTAACCCTCCTATCATTATATTTAAAGAAGAATAATACTAAACACTAGTATTTGTATTATGACTATCTTCATAACTTTTGTTCCATTAGGAAGGGGGGAACATACCTAGTCAGTTTGATACTTCCATCTTAATTTTTGTTAGACTTGTCTGGATATATTTTTAGTATGATTATGCTGGCTTATCTCATATGTATGAATAATTTGGGAAATCAAGATTCATAAGAAAGTTACAAGGAAACCATCCCTGTATTTAAATGCCAACATGATAGACATTCTAGAAATGTGCACATGGCTGTTTATTTTGAAGTATTGAGCTTTTCGGTCACTTTACAGTGTGAAATATTAATTCATTTTGAATGTTTTTAAGGACATTTTGAATAAACAATGGGTATAAAACTGAAATGGAAACTCCAGTCAGAAGTCTAGAAGCACATTTTAAAAGTGATTATCCATTAATTTAGCTTTGATGAGTGTTGAAACTAGAAAAAAATTAAAAACAAGCAAAATTGTTGGTGTAGACAGTTGTTGGTTCTTCCCTGACATATGTTTCTCTCCTCTCCCACCACTGATATTCGAATTTCCTGTTGACAAACTCACTTTTTCATACTCAGCTACCAGGTTTGAAAGATTGTCCTGACCCTTAACTTCAGAGAGTGGAGAGAATGAGGTTCTGGAGTGACTTTAACCTATTAGCGGGTCATGCTACTAATGCAAGCAAGGAAATCTTTACTGATGTTTCTAGGAGAGAAAAAGTTTCTTCTTTTTAGGAAGTCATTGGAATCAACTCTCACTACATGGAAAAAAGTATATGACCTGGAGTGTTCCTTTGTGATCCCAGGATAAACCTGCATGAAAATAGAATGATCCTAGAGAAAACAGCCAAGAAGTTGAGAAGAAGAGACTGAGCCCTGATTGTATCTCTTGAATCTGTTCTGGTCTTACCTGAAGTCAGAGGTTTCCCTGGACTTTTAAGTTTTCTAAGCCAATAAATCTGAGGCTTGTTTTCTATATCTTGCCACATAAAGGATACTGACTGATTTTTTTCAATGAAGCAACATTTTTATTTCTTAAATTGTTAAGTAAGCTTTTTTGGTAGTCATTTTTAGGAACTCAGCATAACATATGAATCTTAGTTTCTGGAATCTATTCTGTGTGTGAATTCTGCTTTTGGTGTTTAAAGGTTGACCTTGGATAAATATCTCAGTTGAGGTGCTATACCAAAATATACAGCCCGAATGGCTTAGAAACAAGAAAAATTTGTTTCTCACATTATTTCTAAAAGCTGGAAATGGAGATCAGGGTACTAGCACAGTCAGGTTCTGATGAAGGTCTTCTTCTAGACTGCAGACTGCTGACCTTTGGTTGTATCCTCAGATGGTAGAAAGAGAGCAAGTTAGCTCTCTGGCCTCTTCTTATAAAGGCACTGATCACATTCATGAGAGATCTGCCCTCATGATATGATTAACTTCCAAAGACTCTACCTCTAATAGCTCTAATACTTTTACACTAGGGATTAGATTTCAAGATATGAATTTTGGGGGAAAACAAATATTCAGGACATAACAGTAAGTAAATGAATATTTGTGGTTCTCAGTTTCCCCATGTATATCATAGAGGTAATAGTACCTATAACACAGACAGGGTTAAATGAGCTAGTATATGTAAAGCACTAATAGAATTTGGCACATAGCATATTCAATAAATGATAGCTATTATGATTATCATTGCTTTTAATTAATCAGAAACATTTTATGCCATATATATTGAGAATCTTTTGATCCCACTTTTACACAATATAAACATAAGATATAAAAAAATAAAAAACAAAACAAAAAAACAACAACAAAAAAAAACATAAGATATCCCCTCTAAATAATATAAAATGTTAAAATAGATATCAATCCAAATAATATACAAAAATTTCAACTATAAAAATTCAGTGAGCCACCCAAGGGATTTAATAAAGTTTTCTTGGCTTAATTACTGTATCACAGTATGTTAACAATAAATTGGAAGAAACAATGAACTTTACTGGGTTGCACACATATAAATCTCAATATAAGGAAAAAGTGAATTCCTGAAAGGTTATAATGATTCTATATATTGCATTGACTTACATATTAGTAAAAGGTAGGCTAGGGTATATTGAAACAATTTCAAAATATCACGGGATAAAGCAAACGAAAGTTAGATTCTTGAATTTTCAGCCAGTTTTTACTGGCCCACACAACTCTTGAGGTCAATTGTCCTCAATTAAGTGACTCAGCAAATTAGTTTGTTATGATATAATAGCTTGAGAATTTCAATGAAAGTCTAACACATAGTGAGGAAAAAGAAAAATTGGGTAAATGTTACTTCTACTTTTGTATGTATTTCATAACTAAGCACATGATCCTACCTAATAGCAATAGAAATTCAGTCTCCTTTATGCCATAGAAAGAAGGGAAACTGAGATAGTTTCAAGTACTAATTAACATTTATAAATTAAAAAGTAAAAATGAAATTATTTATAATCTCTAGTGGAAACATGTTTTATACATTTAAAAAAGCTCATAATTTTAAAATTACAAATTAAACAGTATCAATATAAATATGAATAAATAATACTATATGAGCTTAGTTGTCTAAACTGTACTCAATATTGTTTAGACATTTGCTATCATCTTTCCACCTTTAATCTTTTTTGATTAACCATTGCATAATCCCTTTCACAATTATCTTATTTCTTATAAGAGGCTTCCTTCAAAACCTTTGAGCCAAGATATCTGATAAAATTGATTTAATTTTTTTATTAGAACCTCTCTGGGAAAGTATTAGCACTACAGATTAAATCAGTAAATTCTAAGACACAGTAAAAAATGTTTAGCTCTTTATCATAACCGAGAAACAAGAACAAGAATTGTTGGATTGGCCTGGAGCAAAAGTGGTCATGCTCA
The DNA here is from genome assembly GCF_048164855.1 of Canis lupus baileyi. NCBI lineage: Eukaryota > Metazoa > Chordata > Mammalia > Carnivora > Canidae > Canis > Canis lupus. The sequence continues at coordinate 27,614,206 of NC_132872.1, read as the reverse complement.
GAACTCCTTGGAATTTAAGTCTTTATAGGAACAAGTACTTGTTCTGTTGGTCTCAAACATACAATTAGAAACAATCACAATCAAGGAGGTTTATTGCTTCTGACCATGGCTCCAACTTCTAATTTGGCCTAGAACAAGTCGATAAGAAGGCTAAAGACTCTTAGCTAGAGGTTTCCATTTCCATTTCATATTCATTATTTACTCAGAATCCCTTTAAAAACATTTATTTGAGTGCCAAAATGATTGAGTCCCAAAATGGGACAAAGTCACTGAAAAGTCTACTAACTTTGATTATAGGCAACAGATTTAAAAATCTACTTATGAATTCACATGTTCAACAACAATGAAATTACACATGTTATTTTATAATAATTGAAACATCTATAATGTCATTTCAGTTCAAAGAATAAAAAGTACAACAGAATAATGTCTTTAATTTTCCTTTTAAGATCCATACTCAAAAAATATATATTTTTAACCCTACGGCTTTCTAGAAGAGACAATTATGACACAATTATTTTCCTTTTTAGTTACTTATTTATTTTTTAAATAGAATGAATACATAATCTAAATTTGTCCTCAGAGTCAATGTTTGAATGATGAAATCTTCCTTCATCAATTGACAGTGTGACTCCAAAAAACTAAAGCAGAGACAGGAACATTGACTCTGTATAGTTATTGTTACCTGGCAATGACAGGAAGGTATATAATACGGAATATATATTTTTATATTTAAAGGAATAAAACACTAGAATTTTTTTCCGAAAGATGGAGGCTTGAATTTGACATGAATGAGCAATCCTCCCTCTGTAACATAAAACAGTAGCCAGAGGAGGAAAGCTAATAAAACAGGAATGCTTTTTTATAATAATAAAAAATTATTGCAAATGACAGAAAATCAACATTTTAAAAGTTTTTAATGAAAATACCAGTGTTAGCAAAACTGGGAAAGAAACAGAATGCTCATCTATTGCTGCTAAAAGTGCGGAATGTTACAACCATTAGAGAAAATTGTCAGCATCTACTAAAACTGAATATGTACCTATCTTTTGACCTGGTGATTACATGCCTAGGTGTGCTCCCAACACAAGTGCATACATATGCTCACTGAAAAACAAGTTCCAGTGTGTTCAGAGCATTACTATAAATAATAGCCTCAACAGAAGCTACCCAAATGCTTATCAGCAGAAAAGTAGATAAACTGTGGTATATTCACACAATGGAATCCAGAATATCAACAGGAATAAACAAACTATAACCACACAGGACAATATTAATGCAGCTCAGAAATAAAATCCTGAGTCAAAGAATCCAGACCAAAAAATTCATATACATTCCATTTATATAAATAATTACTAATCTACTCTGTTAGACTAGAGGACAGTGGTTACCCTTGGATGTTACTGATTAACTAGTAAGCATAAGAGAAGTTTCTGGAGTAATAAATGTTCTTTTTCTTGATCTAGACAAGATGAGTAAATCTCCACACCTGCCTGTCAGACTCTTAAGTTTAGTTAGTTTGTTTATTATTTATTTATTTATTTATTTGAGACACAGAGAGAGAGACAGAGAGACAAAGACAGAGGCAGAGACACAGGCTCATGGAGAAGCAGGCTCCTTGCAGGGACCCCAATGTGGGACTCCATCCGGGTCTCCAGGATCAGGCCCTAAGCCCAAGGCAGGCACTAAACCCCTGAGCCACCCAGAGATCCCCTAAGAATCTTAAGTTTATATAGGCACACATACCATTTGGATGGTCTCAGCAATATTTTACTTTTTGGAGTCTGGGTCCTTGAAAACAATTCCTGCTGTGGGATTGGTGGACAGCACATATATTCCCATGATGGGGGAGAGGTGAGAGGAGCCTCTACATGTGTTATCTGGATTGGCTCACGCCTCAACCAGCAGTCAAGAGGCATTTATTGTCTCACATAATCAAAAACTTCAGATGTAACACAGGCTTCAGACGACCTGTTTCTCCAGCACACAAATTGTGCCAGTTTTTAGTTCTTTTCTTCTCTATGTTGATTGTGAGGCTATACATGATGTGAAGAGGACTTTCAGCCATTCTAGGTCTTTCCTATCAAATCTAAACTCAGTGGCAAAATAAATTTCTCATTCCACAAATGCCTTGTGCCTAAACAGACTGTACTCAGCTCTGTGACCATTCTATGAGCCAATCAATAGTTACCTTGGTGGTCTGGGTAGCTCAGTCAGTTACTTGGCCTGCTTAGGTCATGATCTTAGGGTTGTGATATCAAGCCCCCATGTGGGGCTGTACCCTGGGTGTGGAGCCTGCTCAAGATTTTCTCTCTCCCTCTCCTACTGCCCTGCCCCCCACCAAAATAGAACTACCCCAAATAGAATGTGCTGATAACTATTGTTTTAGTCAAATACCCACCAAAGTTTGGTGTGGGGTTATTTTTTTTCCAAATTACTTGGACTCAAAAGTGGAAAAGAGATTTTTCTATCTGTAAAAACAAACAAATGCATTTCTGATTTCTTACCAGAAATAGAATGGATGAGTGCATCAGAAGTCAAGATAATTATCAAACAATACAGAGGTTTGGTTTGGTTTGGTTTGGTCTGACCTTGAGGAACTGGGAGGACCATGAATAGCTGCTCCGGTGGGCTGAGTTATTCCCAATTCCAGTGGTGGCTGACGAAAGCTAGCAAGGATGATTGTTGCCTCTGATGGTCACTGTGTTTGAAAGCATGAGCAAGCAAAGAAACCAGTGAGAAAATTAAAAACAAAACAAAACAAAACAAAACACAGGAGGAAACAAAAAAGAGCCATCTCACAAGAAGTGGAACTAATGGAAGTGTCAAATGAGATAAAGTAATAGAGTCTGTTAAGGATACCAAATATAAAACAATTTGCAGAGAAACAAAAACAAAACAAAATGGATTTTTGATTTAAATTTTTCAATAAACTAAAAAAAATAGTTATGGTTGGAAGTTAATTTTACCAGAAAGGTCTGCTGAAAGAAATACAAAATATAGAAAGAGTATAAATCATGAAAATCAGTAATGAAAAGATGAGTTATTAAGGGAATAGATAAGAGAATTCTCACCTATATAAAAAGAGTCCTGAATTTTTTTTTTAAAAAAAGGATGTTATAGAAGAGAGGCAATATTTAAACGAATCAAGAAATTTTCTTTTATTTAAAGAAAGATTTATGCCTGAAGATTGACAAGACTCCTAGGTCCCAGGTAGGATTTATTAAAAAGGTCATTTACTTAGGTATAACCTAGCGAAAATTTTGAATTCCAACAGTAAATATAAAATCTTATAAGCTTCTAGAAGAGCAAGTAACTTTTAAAAGAAAGAGAATCTGACTAAATCTGACTTATTTATAACATTAAAACTTAGCAGTCAATGAAATATAATCTACAGAGACCAAAGCAGTTACACTCAACTTACTATTCACCTGTCAGGGAAAAGGAATGACATTTTCAGATATAAATGGATCCAGAATATATATCACATATGTGTTGTGAAGAAAATAATTATGAAAATACAACAACCAAACAACAATTAAATCAGAACAAAGATATTATAAAAGATGAGGATCATGTTGAGGAAAGAGTGGTAAGTAATGACTTGCAATATACATAATTGACTCTAAATGGATAATGTTATGATGATTGGGAAATTGTAATTGTGCTGTAAAATACGGTTTCTTAAAGAAATGAGACAAATTGTGAGGGGAAACCCTAAAACTAAATCGACAAAATCCAGGACCTTGAAGCTATAAAGAATGGAAAAGGAATAAAAGCATTTTAGCTGTCACATCTAGAAAAAGGATATGCGACAGAAACTGTTTGAAGCTACCCAATACCCATTTTACTTCTCTTCCTTAGTAATAGAAATCCAATGTGACTCATGGCATGATGTATCCAAATAAAACCTGAGATTTTCTGCCATGTGTTACAGATGGAAGAGCTCTGTGACCAAGTCCCAAGCAACAGATACATGTGGGGCCCTTGGTATAATGGCTAGAAGGCTGCTGAATGGTGTCTGACTGAACTCAGATGGAGGAAGTCCTAATTTGCCACCTCCCTGGAACATGAATTTAATGGCTATAAGTCCTTGAAACAAAACACTAGAGAGTCAAGTTAAATATGCACACCCATGAGCACACATGTACATGTGTGTATAGAAGGAGAAAGAAAATATTAGCAGAAATATGAAAGAGGAACTTATACAAGTTAAAAAAAAAACTAATGCAGGGGATCCCTGGGTGGCTCAGTGGTTTGGTGCCTGTCTTCAGCCCAGGGCGTGATCCTGGAGTCCTGGGATCGAGTCCCGTGTAGGGCTCCCTGCATGGAGCCTGCTTCTCCCTCTGCCTGTGTCTCTGCCTCTCTCTCTCTCTCTCTCTCTCTCTCTCTCTCTGTGTCTCCCATGAATAAATAAATAAAATCTTAAAAAAAAGATAAAGTCAATTTTCTATCAAATCATTTGCACACAATATACTTTTTTTAGCAAATCCTAATAATTATTTATATAACTTAAAATATATTATTTATTCATTTGTAATCCAGTGGGAAATTTTGAAAAATCTCATTCAGATGTAATGCATAATAAATTGAATGAACTAACAATTGATATAGCAACACAGAGCTGTCAAGGACAAAATGCATACACTGGAATGTATTTGTAAAAGCTTGTCCCTGCAATAAATTCAGATGTATTGTACTTCTTATAAAGTGATCTGAGAAGTGAATCTATCCCGCCCTGCTTTATGGCTCCCTCTCTTTAAGCAATGATTCCTCATTACTGTGCCTCCCAAAGCTACAGATTTCTGAATCTCTAAAATGAATTGGACAAAAGTCCCTATTTCAGGGGGAGTTATAAAGATTAAATAAGTCATATGTATGAAGCACTTAGCATCATATATTATAGCGATGATCTATTTAATAATTCTTTTCTATTTTAATACTTAAGAATAAATTCAGCTCTTTGTATATTTTCTGAGGTTACTAGACATTTGAAATTTCATTAGCCAGTGTAATGATGTGAAAAATATACCCAATTACAACAATGAATAAACATATGTAAACCCATAGATAGATGATTGATGGGCAGAGAGAGTTGGGCTTTGTCCAAACGGGCTATGCTATTTCTTATGAAATATAATCTACAGAGACTTATGAGTCTTAGAGATGCTCTATCAAACATAGAAATGGCATTAGCAACTCAGCATCCATTAACGTAATATAACTCTTCTTAAAGTTTATAGGAAATATTTATCTTGTTTTATTGTCCTATTGTAACTTTTTAAGTGAACAACTTTTCATTTTCCTATAGCTTTTTTATAATGAACTGAAAATAAAACAGGAATAATATAGAAAATTTCTTTACATTTAAATCATTGAGAGCTCAAATGTTTTTTTTTTAAAGACTTTTATATTCAAATTTATTTTCTAAGGGAATCCCTTTAAATTCAAGAGTATTCTATAAGTCTGTTGTGTTAGCCTTCTCTTAAGAATACCCCCGAAAGCAAAAATGTTTGAATAATTTTAATAATTGGCATTTATTTCCTTTTAGAAAGCAATGTTAAAAAGACTTATTTCAACTAGAGTTCTCAGGTTTGGGAAAATTCAATGCACAGAAAGTGTAACATCTTTGATCTTGAAGGATTCTAAACCCTAAAAGAGTGAATTCAATTTTCAAAAGTTCTTAGCTAATGGTCCTGGGGAGTATTGGGAAGAAATTATATTACTGAAGTTTTATAGCTGGTCAATTTTTAAATAAATATTTTTAGGAACAGTTTTAGATTTATAGAAGAATTGTAAAGATTGTACAGATGGATCTTAAATACCCCACACCCAGTTTTTCCTATTATCAACATCTTCCATTAACATGGTACATTTATCACAATTAAGAAACCAATACTGATAAATAGATATATTTATTTATATTATTTATTTATTTATTTATTTTAAAGAAATATTTATTTATTTTAGAGAGTGTGAGGGAGAGAGAACATGAGTGGGAGTAGGGTCAGAGGGAGAGAAACTGAAGCAGATTCTCTACTGAGTATGGAGCCTGACAGAGGGCTCCATCCCAGGACCCTGACATCACGACCTGAGCCAAAATAGTCAGATGCTTAATCAACTGAGCCACTCAGATACCCCAATAAATAGGGATTTTTTTTAAATAGGGATTTTTTAACCAAAGTCTGTATGTTTTCAGATTTCCTTAATTTTTATCTTTTTTTTTTTTTTTTAATTCCAGGATCCATCCAGGATGCCACACTACATACAGTTAATTGTTTTGTCTCCCCAGGATCCTCCTGGCTGTGACAGCTCATACTTATTTTTTTTAAAGATTTTATTTATTTATTCATGAGAGACACAGAGAGAGACAGAGACATTGTTAGGTTTTTTATTGTTCCTTGTTTTGTGTGAGACTGAGAGAGTAGTAGTCTTCCAGAGCCGAATCCTATGTTCTGCTATGTTCTAGGAATGTAGTTTGATATAAATAGAGTAGAAGTTGAGGAAGTAATAAGAGGACCAGATTCTTTGGGAATCAAAAAAGCCTTAGGAGAGCTTTTATCTGGGTCAGGAATAAAGCAACAATTCACATTTCGACTTCACAGAAATTTACAGAGAGTAATTCTCTTGTCAGCGTACTCCGAATAGTGGTCCAAGTAGAGAAGAGCACTCCAAAGACTATCCATGAAAATTGGGAACGGGGAGAAAAGTGTTGGTTGGTTGATTGGTTGGTTGCTTGGTTTATTAAGTGTCATTTTTTGCTATTCAATGTCAAATTTCTCAAATTCACAGGCAAAACAAGCATAAACTTATGATATTTTTTAAAAGATTTTATTTATTTATTCATGAGAGACAGAGGGAGGCAGAGGGAGAAGCAGACTCCCTGCAGGAGCCTGCTGTGGGACTCAATGGCAGGACCCCGGGGTCATACCTGAGCTGAAGGCAGATGCTCAACTACGAAGCAACCCAGGCATCCCAACTTATGAAATGTTTTGATCTAACTTTCAAAATAGCTTAAAAAAAAAAACATTGAGATATAATTGGCATGTAACATCATATTAGTTGAGGTGCACAGTGTTATGATTTGATATTTGAGTATACGGTGAAATGATCACTAAATAGGTCTCATTAACATCCATCACCACAACACAGTTATAACTTTTTTCTTATGATGAGAACATTTAGAATCTACTCTATTAGCAACTACTGTTTGTTTTTTATTTTTGTTTTTAGCCGTTACTGACATTTGACAATTTAAAGCAGATATATCTATTACACTGATAAAGTAAATTAATACAAAATAAAGTTTAAAAGGAAAATCAAATGCTTTTTATGTGGGTCCTTTGTTTTGTTTTAATGTCTTTTCCCTATTTAATTGGCTACTCAGAAACATAAACCAAAAAAGAAGTTATAGAAAATAATCAGGCTCACAATATTAAGAATATTTTAATTTTTCCCTTATTAACTACACTGAAAAAGTAACGTACACACCTTTTTTTTTTCCCCCCAGAAAACTTGTAGTAAGTCCAGCAACTGTTTTTGCACTTCAAAATATTTTTCTAGGGCAGCCCGGGTGGCTCAGCGGTTTAGCGCCACCTTTAGCCCAGGGCCTGATCCTGGAGACCTGGGATCGAGTCCCACATCGGGGCCCCCTGCATGGAGCCTGCTTCTCCCTCTGCCTGTGTCTCTGCCTCTCTCTCTCTCTCTCTCTCTCTGTCTCTCATGAATAAATAAATAAAATCTTAAAAAAAATATTTTTTTCTAGCTAAGTAAACTACACTTTTTGCATCATTTCTGTTTATTTTTTAGCAATTTGCACATTACCAATCAACTATCTCATATGCCATGCCATCTCCTTCCTTTAAGCTTTCCTGGATCTTCCAAATACATAATTAATCACTTGTTTTGTAAACCCCTAAAGAACATTGCTTACACCTATACTTGGGTGTACGTTGATACTTCAGCGTATCATCACAAAAGCAATTTAGTCTTTATTCCTTTGCTGCATACTCTCCCTTTGTCCCTGTAGATTCACCGCCTTCCACCCTGAGGTCTGCCCTGAAGACTGCTCCGTCCATGAGTTACATGATGGGAAGCGCCCACAGATAAGGAGAGAAGAGAGGTACTATCCCTTCTGGTTTTCTCCATGGGGTGTCGCCTTTAGCAGGCTATATTTCTTGACCTTAGATCACTGCTCATCTCTAGGTTGTCTCCTTCACAGGACTCTATCCTTCCTTAATTGCTTCTTCTCTTCCTCATTGCAGGGTTACTGGATTACTCACCCTGAGGTTCTCCTATATGAGGCCCACTACTTTCTTTAAAATAGCTTTGCAAAAAAAAATAGCTTTGCAAATTAAACCTCAATGTATCCTAATTTGACTATGTCATCTCTTCTTCCAAGGCAAAATGATTTCAATGTAGTAAATGCTTAATAAATATGAAATCAGTTGTTTTGACTATCATCCTGAGATGAACATATTCCTGAGATTTCCACGCATTACCTATAATCTTAACAGAACCACTGATTTAATTTTCATTTAACCTACTTTAGAAATATGGTAAGAGTTTTTTTTGACACTATAGTGCCTCCAAACTGAAAAAATAAGGCTAGCACCCTAAAACATTTAAAAGAGTCACACTTTTAACAACAGATCACACACAATACAAACTATTGAAGGATTATTTTTAATACATTATTTTTAATTACTTAAAATTGGATGTGAGGTGTAATAATTCTAAATAGTACATTGCCAATTATTGTGAAATAAAGTCTATAGAAGTAAGATGAATCAATGCAGGAAAATAGTTTTTATTTTTCATAAAACATTCTAAATCCAGAAATCATTACCTGGTATTTTCACTTTAATACATCTTCCTTTTAGATTTTCTGCTGATGCTTCTGAAAGACACTTCTGATAATACTAGTCCCTCTAGTGGCATCTGCAGTGAAATTTGTAATATAAGAAAAAAGTCATTTTTCTTAGTGCTTAGAGAATACATTAAGAAATTTAGAAATGTATTTATAAAATTGACATTTAGAAGTCAGGGTGCCATTAGTTATTTATTTGTTGCAATGTTCATTAATAATGATATATAATATATGTGCATTCTTTGTATTAATTTTTAAATTGATAAATAAGACAGTCACTTTTTTTCTAACTTCAAAGGGACAGTTTGATATGCAGTGGAAGGGAATGTATTTCTTGAGCAACTAATCTGTGCTAGGCTTTCATTCACTAATTCATCTAATTTGATCATCTAATAGATTCTATTATTTCTACTTTCAATGTAATAAAATAAAATTCAGAAAATAATGGTAGGTGTCTAATTACTGACAAAACATGGGGTTCAAACATAGGTTTATCTAAGGCTTTTTCTTACTACACCTTCCCTTTAAAATAAAATGGTTTAAAAATGAAGAGAAAGATTGACATGTAACTAAAAAAATTTGACAGCTAATTCTAAACTGACAAGTAGAAGGGCAATACTAAGCTGTGAGAAGGTGAATGGGTCAAAAAGGGGTTTTTAAATCTCTGGAATTCTGATGTAATTACATTGACTCTCTCTGTCACATATATTTCTCTTTAACCAGATCATAATGTCTCACTGAAAAGTAAATTGGTAAATATCTTGTTTCATTTTTAAGTGAAAATTTAAATTTGATCACTTAGCTTATTGTATTTATGATGATTATTCCCTCTCTGATTTCTGTTGAAATTATATAAGATACTTCATAGTAAGCAATACCAGTCCATGTCAAGATTGTATACAAAATTTATACAATAGGACATTTCTTACCATAATCTTGATTTTTAGTCTAAGAGGCCAATAGAAAAAAAGCATAGTTGCATAGGAGATGGGGAACACCTATTTTGGAACTTTCCTCCAAAATTTTCCCAGAGAAAATGACAAAATATCAAGATGTTGACAATTCTATTTCTATTTTAATTAAGCTGTAATCGCTGAACTGTAATTGTGGTATTATTTTAGTACTCATATTTCTAATCTGGTTAACATTTTAATATTATGTGTTTATAAAAGCAAATTTAATATTTGCCCATTGCCAGTCATTACCAATATGACCCCAAATTGGCACATCTTTTAGGCAATAAAAATAATTCTAGTATTTCCATGTTATTACCTAATTTAATCTACTCTTGTGATGCTAGCTCTTTCTCTATGCTTGGGGTGAAACCTCAGACAACAGAGTTAGCAACTATGGACAAAAACATTCTCGTTTGACTGGAAGAAAGTGACATAGATTGTCCCTGGAAGTGGCAGATGCTTAAAGCTGACTTTCTCCTTGAGGGTATTTTTCACGGACATAGAGAATATAGGGCATAGAGACCCTGTAGTGCTGGTGATCTCTCCCGAAAGTGTCGTTGACGTGATGTGCATCGTCTCTGGCTGTTACCAGGTAATTCCTACCTTCTGCTCTGGACTTTCAGCATTTCTGGACTTCCAGCATTACAAATCCAACGTCTCAGCAGTCATCTCCCAGGCCATCTAGGTGGCCCTTTAATTTCTGTGGGAAATGCTCGCCTATAGCCTGCTCTCCTTGGAAGTGCAGAGATTCTCAAACCCCAGCCTTTTTTCGGCTGACCCAAACTGCTTCAGCAGGCCTCTCTACCTTTAGATACGAGGCTACTGTTTTCAATAAGACCACAATCAGTCTCTCTATTTGTAAAGCCCACACTCATTTCCTTGAAAGGAAAGGAAAGCATACATTTGACAGAATACAGTGATGACAACCTCCTGTTCCTTACTTTTTCCTCCCTTATATTCCTCAAACTATTTGTGTTAAAAACCACCACTTGTATTGACCAGAAACCGTGCTGGAAAAATAAAGACTATCAGCCTCCAGTTTAAACAAGCCCACACTGGGGGAGAAGGAATACTTTAACTTGAGATGAATTTTGAAGATTTTGAAAATAATTCTAAGCTTATTATTCACTCATATATCTTTTGAGAAGAGTCTGAATGTTTATTCATATTCAATTATTGGATTGTCTTCTTATAACTGAGTTTTTCATATAACCTGGATTCAATTCCTTTGTTCTATATATAACAGTATTTTCTTTCACTTGATGGCTTGCTTACCTCTTCAATCCTTAAGGATGGTTTTCAAAGAACAAAAGTTTTTTTTTTTTTTGATGATGTCCAATTTATCAGAATTTTTCTCTTTCATGTTGTGTTCATTGTGTCTGCTATAAAATTCTTTATGTTTTCAAATCTTGTCCCTAGACATAAAATCTTTAGGATGTCAGCCAGAAGCTTTATATGTTTATTTTTTATTTTCATGCCTGTGACCTTTTAAAAATTAAGTTTTGTATATAAAGTTTAGGACATGGTTTATTTATTTTCATATGAGTATTTAGTTGTTTTTGCACTAATTTTTGAAAAAAAGAAGTATCTTTTCTCATTGAGTTACCTTGGTAACTTTGTCAAAATTCAATTGTTCGTATATGTATGGGTCTATTTTTTGATCATTCACCTTATTTCATTAATGTCATTTACACTCATGCCAATATCATACTCTCTTGGCTTAAAGTCACTCTTAGAAATAGACACTATCCCTGCCCATGACTCCAGAGCTTTAGAGCAGAGATTTTGCTCAATGAGAAAGGCAGCCTATATATATAAACAGAGTTTAAATCTGTCCCCAAAGAAACTGGCTTTGTTTGGAACATAGTGTGGGGAATTTCAAGACTAAAGTTGGTCTCAAAAATCAATGTATATTTTGAAAATAAGTAATTATAAGGTGTCTTAGTAGATTCATGAGAGCAACATGATAAACTGTAGGTAGGCCAGCTAGTTTATCAGAAAAAAAAAAACAGAGAATGAGACATCTAAGAAAATCCTTCCTGATATCAGAACAAACCTCAAAGACTTACTTCTAGAACCACCCTGTCAAAATAACTTATATTTAAATGGATCACATTGTAGAATAATGTATGTATGTACCAGGACACTTTTAAAAATAATACATCAGTCAGAAACTATTAGTATAGCCAAACAGCTGGGTGTGATAGCAACCGAGGCAGGGAAAGGAACAAAGAGCCCAGCAAAAGCCATTGTCATTTCAGGGTGATAGGGTACATGCCAAGTCTGGGTACAAGCCATTGTCATCTCAGGGTGACAGGGTACATGCCAGGGTACATGCCAAGTCTGGTACATGCCAAATCTGGGCCTTCTAAGGAGTGACATCAGAAGCTTCATACTATAGTCCAGCTAAGTTACTAAAAACACTATAATAGTCCAGCTAAGTTACTAAAAACAAATCAACAAAGTCCCAAAGTAAGATACTCAGTAGCCAGAGTTGCTACAATATATCAACCATTGATATATAAAATGGTTATATAAAATATATAAAATTTTATATATATAAAATATATAAATTTTTATATATATATAAAATATATATATATATATATATATATATAAAATGTTCATTGTCAACCAAAAATTATGAGCCAAACAAGGAACAAAAAAATATCCCCCTATACAGGGGGATAAAAACAGGCAACAGAAATCATCTAGGAAAGGGACATGATGTTTGAATTAGAAGATGAGGACTTCAAAGCAGCTATTACAATTGTGTTAAAAAAAAAACTATGCTTAAAGAAGCAAAGGAGGATATGATGGTGCTATCTCATCAATAGAGAATAACAATAAAAACATGGAAATTATTTTTTAAAAAGTACTCAATGAAAATTCAGGAGTTTAAAAGTAAAATAATTTAAATAAAAAATTCAGGATGCCTGGGTGGCTCTGTGGTGGAGTGTCTGCTTTTGCTCAGGAAGTGGTCCCAGCTTTTCCCTCTGCCTGTGTCTCTACCTCTCTCTGTGTCTCTCATGAATAGATAAATAAAATCTTTTTAAAAAACCCACTAGGGGAGTGTCTAGATCAGCTGGTGGAGTATGCAGCTCTTGGTGTCATGGGTTCAAGACCCACGTTGGATTTAGAGATTACTTAGAAAAATTCACTGGGAAGATCAACAATAGATTTTAACTGTTTGAAGAAGAATAATCAAACATGCAGATTGACTGATAAAGATGAAGAACAGAGAAAAAAGAATTAAGAAAAATGAAAAAATCCACAGAGAAATGTGGGACCTTATTAAGTACACCACATGAATACTAGGAGAGAGTAGAGAGCAGAAAAAAATTGTCAAAGAAATGACTGAACACCTCAAATCTGATGAAAATCATTAATCGACATACCCAAGATTTTCAACAAATTCTGAGTAGGATAGGTACAAAGAAATCTACACTCAGACAAATCTTAGTAAACATTTTAAAAGACAGAGAAAATCTTGAAAGCAGCAAGAGAAAAATGACTCATTACATACCAAAGAACTGCAATAAGATTAACAGCTTATTTCTTATCACAAACCTTGGAAATCAGAGATAAGGAATGATACATTTAAAGTGCCCCCCCCAAAAAAACCCTGTCTACCAGCAATCTTATATGCAGCAAAACTATCTTTCAAAAAAATGAAGGCAATATATAGACATTTCCACATAAATGAAAACATGGACTATCCATTACTAGCAAACTCTCCTTGCAAGAAATAATAAAGGGAGTTTTATTGGCTGAAAGAATCATTAGAATTTGAATCCACACACAAAATAGAAAAGCACCTTGAAAAGTAATTAAGTAATTAGAAAAGACAATATTAATGCATAGTTCTTCTTTTTTCTCTAAACTGTTTTAAAAGCAATTGTGTGAAATAATATGTATTGTTATGTCTATAACACATAAAATGTAATAAATTTGACAATAATAGCAGGCAAGTGTGAGAAAAATTGTATTAGAGTAAGAGGAAGATGCCAGGTTATAATTTGGACCCACAAGAGTATGTGGGAATAATGATGCTGTATTTCATTGTAATTAAGTTATGGCAAATATAAAGATTCTAATAAGATTATATGTGGGTCCTAGAGCAACCACTAATAAAATAGCTCAAAAATATTTTTTAAAAAATCATTAAAAGAATAAAAATATTATACTATAAAATATTCATTCCATGCAAAAGAAGAGCAACAGAGGGATAAAAAAAGACATGAGACACGTAGTAAACAAAATATAAATTAGTGGCTGTAAATCCAACTGTATCAATTAGAAAATTAAATATGAGTATATTAAACAATCCAAACAAAACACAGATTGTCATACTAGACAGAAAAGAAAGATCCAACTATATGCTGTTTACCAGAGAGATCCTTTATTTTTTCAATTTTTTAAAAGATTTTATTTATTTACTCATGAGAGATACACAGAAAGAAAGACACAGGCAGAGGGAGAAGCAGGCTCCCCTGAGCCCGATGTGGCACTCGATCCAGGACCCCGGGTTTATGCCCTGAGCTGAAGGCAGATGCTCAACCACTGAGCCACCCAGGCATCTCCAGAGGGATCCTTTAGATTCAAAGCTACAAACAGTTGAAAGTAAAAAGGTATATGCAAACAACTATAACAAAATTGGAGTGGCTATACTAATATCAAACAAAATAAGATTTAAGTTGAAAACTGTTAATATATATAAAAAGGAATATTTCATAATGGTAAAAGTGTCAATCCATTGGGAAGATAAAATAATGACAAATATATATGCACTAATAACAGAGCCCCAAAATACATGAAGCCAAAAGCAAAACTGACAGATGTGTAGGAAGAAACATACATTTCAACAATAACAGTTAGAGACTTTAGTACACCACTTTCAATAAAAGCCAGAAAAATTATGTAGAAGATCAATAATAACAACTCTATAAACCAATTAGACCTAATAGACATCTAATAACAGCAACAGCAGAATACACAGCTTCTCAAGTTAACATGAAATATTTTCCAGGATAGACAATACAATAGATCATAAAACAAGCCTCAATAAATTTAAAATAATTGAAAACATATAAAATATGTTCTCTAACCACAGTGAGATTAAATTCAAAACAATAACAGAAACAATTGGGGAAATTCCAAATATGTGGGAATTAACACACTCCTAAATGTCAAATGCATTAAAGAAAAGAAATCAAAATAGAAATTAGAAGATGCATTGATATGAAGGAAAATGAAGACAACATATCAAAACTTATGGGATGTGGCTAAAATAGTACTTAAAATAAAAATTATAGCTGAAATGCCTGTATTAAAGGACTTTAAAATGTGTTTTAACTCAACATGATGCAAAAAGAATAGCAAACTAAACCTAATGCATGTAGATGAAGGAAATAATAATTTAAGATAAGAGCAGATATTAATAAACTAGAAGATAGAACAATAGTAGAGAAAACAATAAACCCAAAAGTTGGATCTTTGAAAAGATCACTAACATTGACAAAGTTTTAAATTTAAAAAAATATTGACAAAGTTTTAAATAGACTTACTAAGAGAAAAGGAGAGAAAACTCAAATTACTAAGAACAGGAATAAAAATAGAGAATGCTTTAATCAATTTTTACAGAAACAAAAATTATGAAGGATTATATGATCTACTGTATGACAATTTAGATAACTTAGATTAAGTAAGCAAATTCCTAGAAAGACTCAAACTGCAGAAAAGGACTCAAGAAGAAATAAATTATGTGAATCAACCTAAAATAAGTAAAGATATTGAACGAGTAACTTAAAAAATTTCCCACAAGACAAGCCCAGGCACAGATGGCTTCACTCAAGAATTCTGCCAAAGTTTTAAAGAAGAATTAATAACAGTCCTTCACAAACTCTTCCAGTAAATACAAGTGGGAACACTTCCCAACTCATACACTATGAGACCACTATTTCCCTGAAACCCAAAGCAAACAAAGACAACCCAAGGAAATAAAACTACGAATCAATACCTCTGATGAATATAGATGCAGAATTCCCCAATAAAATATTTGTAAACTAAATCCAACAACATATAAAAAGAATTATACACCATGACTGGTGTGATTTATCCCAGGAATACCAGGTTGATTTAAAAATCTGAAAATCGGTTAGTCCAATCCACTATTTTAGTAGAAGATATAAACCACATGCCATTTTAATAGACGCAAGATGCAAGATCATTTTAGGATTAAAACACTCTGTATTGCATAGGGTACCCCTTTCCTTGTGTCAGGGAGAAATCCCAGGATTTCAGCCTAGGATGTCGACTGCCCACAATTTCAGCCTCCACCTACTCTCTTGGCCGGGCACCTTTGGGCGGTGCAAAATGTATACAGAGCTGTAAGACTATCACGTCTGTAGTCTGGTTAGAGACCTAAACATGTCGGAAAGATTCAACTGAAGCAAAAGAGGCACACTTTGCATGGTATACATTCCATGCTGTGTGGTATGCCAAGGCACTGGCTGAATTAAGATCTCCTTGGAGAATTTTCCATGTCCCAGAGTAGACTTGGAGTAACAGAATGAGTTCCATGCACAAAGGAGTAAAGGAAATGGTTCAGAGAGCTGCCATTACCTAGAGGGCCTTTAGGAAAACAACAGAGATTGGATTATCTCAAATCATAATGGACAAATGAGAAAAACACGAGATAAAGGGTGCCTCGTCAGAAGCTGGCATGAACTGATACTACTGAAAACAGAACCCCTCATCCTAACCCTGAGATTTGACGTCCCTGGCAACTACCAACATTGATAAAGAGATCTCTTGACAAGTAAGGGTCACAACCATGGAGGAAGGTGTGTGGAGATCCCCTAAGTAAAAAATGGGATGCTATTTCTGACAAAATGGAAAGCTGAAATTAAGATTAATTTGAGTTATAAGAAATGATGTATTTCTTGAACTTGAGTTTGTAGACTTGGATGCATATTTGCTAACTTAGAATAACCAATGTCATAAATGCCCTGAAAAGAATTTATGTCATAAGCCAGGCCCTGAAAGAATTCAAAAGCCTCCTTAAAATTACCTTTGCTTAACTTACATTTCTACCTCTCAACAAAGGAATATTTGAGATACTGACATACAGTTGAGTATGATATATCTGAAACTCTTTTATATAGCTCTGTAAAAATTAACAAGATAACAGTGGTATTGATTTGAATAAACTTTGAGGGAAAAACTGAATAACTGGATAGGTCTTAACTTTAACATTTTGAACATTATTGACAATATTTTAACCATCCAGACTTCACAATACATAGGATCATTCTGTTCAACTTTCACTTGATTACCCAGACAGTGGCAAATGCTTACTTCTCTCTATGAAATTTAGAGAACTAACATCATCGCCAGTGTTCACTTTCCTAATTCATTGTAAATCTCTTCCCTAAGGCATCCCAGTCTGTTGTTGATGCTTTCACCTCAACTGATCCTAATCTCATCATTCATGAATTATCATTCTTTACAGCCTTATGTCATTCAATTACCCCTTTTTCAAATGTACCAGGAAGACTCCATATTTTCTTCATCCTAGGGACAAATAAGCTAAATCATTATCTTTATGAGTTAAGATTGTCCTAACTTGGTAATATTAATTTAAAAAATCACGGTGGGATCACACGACCTAAAGATTCAAAAGCAAAATGTTGCATTTTATGATCCCAGTGGGTTTGTTTTTTCTTCAATTTACCAATAATTAAGCTCCTTACCTGAAATGCAGCACAGAGAAAAACAAAACAAAACAAAAATCTGACCTTTTAAATTTCCATTCATGCTTTTTAATTTTTTTTTAAGATTTTATTTACGTATTCATGAGAGACACAGAGACATAAGCAGAGGGAAAAGCAGACTCCTCTCAGGGAGCCTGATGCAGGATTCGATCCCAAGACCCCAGAATCATGACTTGAGCCAAAGGCAGATAGATGCTCAACTGCTGAGCCACCCAGGTGTTCCCCATTCATGCTTTTTCAAGCTGTCTACAATGACCAAGGCTTTAATATTATGAAGTTTTCTATGTGTAAGATCTAATATTTTGTTTACATTCAAACTTGGAGCAACCAGGCACAAAGATAAAGACAAATATACTAATTTCCGTTGTTATTAAAAGTCAATTCTGAAATATTTGGTTTAAATAACAGTATGTATTCTTCTCAAGCCTGAAGAAACTTCCTGACACGTCTGCCTGGTTATATATTCTATACCCATTATCTACAAGAGGGTTGTTTACTCCACTAATGAGCACAGAGAGCCAGCAGATGTCTAGAACCATTTGGCAGCTTCTAAACTTTATATCCATATTCCAAGAATCCATTAGCTGAAAATAATTTTTAGAAACTTAAATGTCAGAATCCTGCCAATGCAACATCCATAGGAAATCTAGAATTGGAGGATCACATTGTTATAAAATATTTCTCCCTGAAAAGCAGCTGAAGAGATTAAGCACCATCTGAAATATTCACATGGCACCGTCAATATCATAGTTAATATCTTTAAATTTTGCCAACATTCTTTAACTTGAAATATTGAATAATTTCACCTGTGCATCAGCTCTTTCAGTGACTAGAGGTGGGAGTGACAGAGAGGAAGGGTTGTAGCATATATATCTTTGTAGGCCTTATCATAATTAGGTTTTCTATGGAAGTCACAGTGTGGCAAGCTGTAGCCAATGGATGACATCTATGCTCAATTTTCTGCTCCTGACCCAAACTTATCTTAATCCACTATTTCTTTAAGTGCTTGGGAATGTTTTAAACTATTTTCTAGGAAAATTTCTGTTTCAAGCACTCTTCTGATCCAACTCGATAAAGAAGAAGACAGGCCTCCACTTGAGAGATAATACAGGTTATATGTCAGACTTCTACACTGGCCCGGTAAGACGTGAACTGTGACACCTGAATCTTATTTTAAATCATATTTATAGTCAATTGTGTAAAATATGGCACTCCAATTACTAGTGTTAATTCTTTTGGACTGACTGAAAACTGGTCCTTGTCATAAACTCACATGGAATATTCATAATGAAGAAAATGCTCATTAAGGGGCACCTTGTTCTTTGTTTCGTGCTAGGATCTTCATAATACTGTAAGGCCAACACAAAGCTACTTACCTAACTGTATTATCAGAGTTATACAGACCTACCTTTCCTAAATTATAACTTAATTATATGGCTTTGGTATCTTTTATGTGATGAGACAAGAAATATCCATTTGAAGATCAATTCAGTACCTCTTTAGTCTACAAAAACTTATTGAGGGCCTATTGAATGCTTCATACACTGTATAGGGGCTGGGAATAAAAATTCAAACAACTCAAGGTCAGATGCCCCTAAGAAATTTCAGTTTAATTAGACAAATAGATACAGAAATTATTAAAATATGTAAATATACAAGTTGGTGAATGCAGGGATTGTGATATGTCTGTGGTGCTATGGGAGTAGAGAGACAGGTCCCTTAATATGTAACAGAATACAGGTTCAATTATATTACCCAATATCCCATATACATGGGAATCATGTTTATTTCTCCTAGAAGTCAATGAAGAAAACTGAATTTATTTCCACAGAGAAATTTTGTGCTTTATTGTATTATGGGAACTAGATAGCCTGAAGTAATTTGTCTTTTCATTCTGACTTCAATTCATTGCAGTAAGTAACTCATACTGTGTCTGATACATTTTTAAAATATCTTGTCCAAATTAGCTTTTGATGTTTACCTTGTAATTACCTTGTATTACACGTTTTTGATTATATAATTTTAAAGCAGCATGGGTAAGTCTTAAAAGGTAATCTATTTTAATCCCCTAAAGTTTCAAAGGGATTAATTTAGGCCTGTAGACTGTGAACCAAGATTACATATCTGGTTACTTGTGGAATTTAGATAGAAACATGATTACCTGAATCCTAGTATCTTGTTTTAGTTATGTCATCTTTCTAGAAGATGAAATACAAATAGATGGTGATAAATCAGAAAATGAGAAATGGATGAAGGGAGGAGGGAAAGAAACAAAGGAAGGAGGAAAAGAGAAGGTAAGAAATTAGGAAGGGTTTAAAATTTAGTTCTCTTAAATGAGTGAAAATATCAGTGAGGGTGACAGACCATGAGAGACTCCTAACTCTGGGAAATGAACAAGGGGTAGTGGAAGGGGAGGTGGGCGGGGGGTTGGTGTGACTGGGTGATGGGCACTGAGGGGGCCACTTGGCAGGATGAGCACTGTGTGTTATGCTATATGTTGGCAAATTGAACTCCAATAAAAAATAAAATTTAGTTCTCTCAAAATTTAGATATAAATTTTCAAAAACGCAATAGTCAAAAATCTCACCATAGGAAGAAAATATCATTCTCTTCGCAATTTTTCTGGGATAACTAAACATAATATTCTCTTGGTAATTTTCCTGGGATAACAAACATAACCCCAAATTCAAATCCATAAAATGAAGCAAAACATTTTTCCTTCTTCAGGATCATTGGTATAGGATATATTTTAAGTTGTAAGCATGAACGAGTCTAATTGTCCAGACTCTTTTGAGAATCGCTCTTACCGTCTTTGCTACAGTTCCTAAAAGAGATTGGTGTTTTAAGACCCAAACGCTAACAGCGCAGGCCTCCACTCCACACTAGCAACCTAACATCCAACTCAGGATGGATTCTTGATTCATGAGGGGAAGCAATATATTAATACAATTTTAATTCCTCCCTAAAATATTTATAAACTGAAAAACATATGTTTTTGTGTATTTGTCCCTCTGATTTGTAAAATTAGGAAACTAGCATCATCCATTCACACTTAAATAGGGGCAAACCTGTCATGTATGTCATGATTGTTTGACCAAAATGCTACCTCAATTTTATATCAGTTGGTTAGTGATTGGGAAAAAAATCACATAGCTTGGATACCAAACACTGTGATCATTGAGAATTGTTTCCATTTTGTACTGCAACATAACAAACTGCCAAAGATTAGTGACATGAGATAACTTATTATCTTTCCACTTATTGAAACAACAATTTTATGGATGGATATTGTCTATTGTTACCCATGATCTTATGGGTTGACTGGGCTCAGTTGGTAACTTTTCTCTCGGGGTCTCTCATGCAGCTGGGGCTGGAATCTTCTGAGAGATTAGCTGGGGCCAGACAACCAGGATAACTCACCCCCAGGCCGGGCGGTGGGGGCTGCTCTCCGGGAGCTCTGCTGGAGCAACCAGCACACTCTGCAATGGTCTCTCCCGGTGACCTGGGCCTCTTACACAGCCTGGCGGGCCACATTCCAAGATGCGGAATCCCACGCATTCCAAGAGGCCCAAGTGGGAACCAAAGGGTCTCCACCCCACCAGCCTAGATTCATGGGGATGGAGAACTAAATTCTACCTTTTGATGTGAGGAAGAACGTGCATATTCCAGGAGGAAGGACTTGATGGCAGCCCTCTTTGGCTATTATGTTCCCAGGGAGGTCTCCCCCAGATGAAGACACCTCCGGTGAGTGCTTGGGATGGGCTACAGGGGACACATGGCACCAAAACATTCTTCAATCAGCAGTTGTAGATCTGCTCAAGTGTAAAAAATTTAGGATTCAAATGCATACCTGCCCACACATTTTGCTCTGAAGAATTCAGTAAAATATGAATTTACCCTTTATATTTTAATAATAAATTATAACATGCTGTTTACTTTCTCTTTAAAGTATTACTTTTTTTTTAAATGATGGAAATGAAACAGAAATCAGTTAATCACTAACTTTTTTCTTTGTCATTATATCTTTTTTAACTACCTTGGCATTTTCATTATTGACCACTTATTTTCAATAACAAGAAGATTGTCAAGATAACTATTAGCAGACATAAAACTGTCATTGAAAAATGATATATTAAGCATATATTCTATACAATGTGGATATTAAAAATAGATTGGTGAACATATGGTTTTTATTTACCATATTCTGCTAAGTTTATCTGGGTGTTTTCTCAGGTACAAAGCTAGAAATAACATGAAGTATAATCATATTGTATATCCCAGAGAGCTTTTGTTACATGAGTATTTTAAGAACAACCTATCATATTTTACACAGCTGCCCAGCAAACAGTAATATAATAATGCTTCCTTTGCTGAGTTATCTTGAAGATCTGCTGTCCATATTAATATTTTTATCTTTCAAACATTGATGGAAAATCACAATACCTTGTGGTTCACATTATTTGGATCCAAGGGTCTTATCAGTTATTGTTAAGAACAGCATAAGTCTCTGCACAAGAAAATGTTTTTTGGTGAGCAATTCTATTAGAATTCTCTTTCAGAATATTTTCAGCGTGCTTCCTGTCTCACACACCTACAAATATTCTCACTTGGACATGCTGATAGCTTCCCTTTTATTAACTATCAGCAAATGTATCTACTCTTAAAATGAAAATTAGCACGGCTATTACTATTAAATTATGAAACTAATTTATGAAATTTTATCTTATTGTTTTATTGGCATATTATCAGGGTTATTGTTTTCCATTAAATGTTTATAACAACAATGATGTCCATCGAAAGATGAATGGATAAAGAAGCTGTGGTCTATATATACAATGGAATATTACTCAGCCATTAGAAACAACGAATACCCACCATTTGCTTTAACGTGGATAGAACTGGAGGGTATTATGCTGAGTGAAGTAAGTCAGTTGGAGAAGGACAAACATTATATGGTCTCATTCATTTGGGGAATATAAAAAATAGTGAAAGGGAATAAAAGGGAAAGAGATAATGAGTGGGGAAAATCAGTGAGGGAGACAGAACATGAGAGACTCCTAACTCTGGGAAACTAACAAGGGGTAGTGGAAGGGGAGGTGGGCGGGGGGTGGGGGTGACCGGGTGATGGGCACTGAGGGGGGCACTTGATGGGATGAGCACTGGGTGTTATGCTATATGTTGGCAAATCGAACTCCAATAAAAATATATACAAAAAAAAAGAATGCCTTAAAAAAAAAATCAAAGTATTCCCACAAATGCCAAACAACTTACCCCTGAAGTCCCTGAAGTCAGGAATTTTCATTTTGCAAACCATTTGAGTGAATCCCAGAAAGAAGTAACTTTTAGATTGCTTTGGATAGCCTCCTAACGCTTCTGTTGTGGTCAAGTAACCATCTGAGGAATATTGTTCCAGTTCTTCAACAGGATAGTGTCACACCCATGGACCTGTAACTCAAACAGCGATGAGTAGGTCATATAACCTCAGTTGCAGCTTCCAGGGCTTATCATGGTCCATTCCATATTTCCTAGATCAACTCTAGTATACAGTGAGGTCTTGAACACATGTAAACCAGTTACCCCTGCAAGAAGTTATTATTTCCCTTCAAGGCATTACCTAACCTGGAAGGAGATGGTGAGGCAAGGATTTCAACAGAAGATCAGCAAGTTCAGAGTGGAAATTCCATTTCTTAAAAAGAAATGACAGGACTTGGAACACATTGGTTGGGAAGTCGGGTGTTCAATACTCTGTATTAATCTGACTGGGTATTTTTGGTTAGGATCGAAGTTTATCTGAGGATGCATGTTTTCTGTCCTTGCTAGCAGAAAAGAATAAAAGTGTGTAATTTCACAGAAGTATTATTATCAGACTGTTAACTGGATAGAAATATGGATGGATTTCTGGAAGACTAAGAGGCCAGAAACAAAATAAGCCACATGTAAGTGGTATGTTAAACATAGGATTCATGTGCTGCCATCTAAACAAAAGTCTACTTTGATTCCCTCCTGTGTCTTTCATTCTTTTTTTTCCAGTGGGGAAGGAAATCTTTCCCAGCATACAAATTTGGACATGTCCCATGAGTATTCTGTTTTAGACAAGGGATGACTGGCTAACCTCGTAATTGTAGACTCCATTCAGAGTAGAGAATATCCATCCAAATACTAATTAAACACTAATTAATTCAAGAGTATGCTTTCTTAAATATTTTTCTTCTCAAGTCTGCTTTTTTTAAATACTGAGAGGCTACCTGTTTTTAGGTTGTGTAATATTGTTGATTTCTACTTTCTCTTCATATTCAAGGCTTTCCACATTGGCTGTGGTTTGATCTTTGAGGGAAAAGATTTAAAGGGATAGGAAAATTTTTACTTGCATTGGTGATTTCTTTGTTTCTGCCTTAGGCAGGGGTTTAACACTGATTTCCCCCCTCTATCATGAGCTGTATTGTAAATTTTTAAGATTTTCATATCTGTGGCCATCTTTCTCATGAAGTTCCTTTGAACTGAGAAGGGACAGCTCTATTCTGCTTGGATCCTTATGACAGCATTCTCTATAAACCTAGTGTTTATCTCCCATTTTTTAAAAGACTTTATTATTTTTTTAAGATTTTAATTATTTACTCATGAGAGACATGGAGAGAGTCAGAGACACAGGCAGAAGGAGAAGCAGGCTCCCTGCAGGGGACTCAATCCCAGGACCCTGCGATCACACCCTGAGCCAAAGGCAGACGCTCAACCACTGAGCCACCTAGGTGCCCCCAAGACTTTATGTTTTAAAAGTTTTAGGTTCACAATAAAATTGAAGGGAAGGTTCAGACATTTTCTATATACCTTTCCCCCCACACGTGTATAGTCTCCCCCATGTTATCAACATCCTCTACCAGTGAACCTTTATGGTAATTAGTGAACCTACACTGACATATCATTAACACCCAAAGTTCATATTTTACTCTGTGGTTCGCTCTTGGTGTTGCACATTTTGTGGCTTTGGACAAATGTACAATGACATGTATCCATTATTACAGTATCAGAAAGAGTATTTTCACTGCTCTAAAAATTCTCTGTGCCCCATCTACATAATCCTTCCCATCCAGTAACCCCTGGTAGCCACTGATCTTGCCACAGTTTTGCCTTTTCCAGAATGTCATGTAGTTGGAATCATACACTATGTAGACTTTTCAGATTGGATCCCATGTCCATATCTGTTTGTGACTTGATAGCTCATTTCTTTTTAGTCTTCAGTAATATTCCATTGTCTGGATATACCAAAATTTATTTATTCATTCATTTACTTAAGGAAATCTTGGTTGCTTCTCAGTTTTGGCACATAAAAATAAAGGTGCTACAAACTGGGTGTAGGCTTTTGTGAGGACATACATTTTCAACTACTCTGAGTAAATATCAAGGAGCAAAATTGCTGGATCATGTCTTAAGAGTCTTCTTAGTTTTGTAAGAAACCACCAAACTATTTCTTCCAAATATACCATTGCATTGCCACCACCTGTCCCTGTTGTTCCACATCTTTGTCAGTTTTTGGTGTTTTCAATGTTTTGGATTTTGGTGATTCTGACAGGTGTGTAATAGTATCTCATTGTTGTTTTAATTTGCATTTTCTTGATGACATACCTCCTGTATTTCACTGCTGGAGTTCTCTAGGCTTTTACTATTCCTCTGAGACTGAATTCAAAATGACCTGATTGAATATTCATTCTCATATGTCCCATTCATTCCTTGCTCAACAAATTGAGGTTCAGGCTGTTCTCGTGATAGCCACCACCCCCTATCTTATTTTCACAAATTACTTAGGCTTTCTCAGGCATGGTATATTTTCCAAAATGACCACAAGATCTTCCAGTACACGTGCTCTTCTTCCAATGTTATATTCATATTCCTTCCACTGAGATGTGGGGCCTACATTCTCTGAAGAAGCCGGAACCATGTGGAAAGGTCACATGTAGAAGTTTTGATCAACATTCCCAGCTGAGGTACCAGCCAGCATCAAGTGCCAGATGTGTGAGGGAAGATGCCTGAATCACACACAGCCATTGAGTCTCCTGAGCTGCAGCCTTAGACGTTGTGAAACAGAGACTAGCCCTGTTCCCTGCTGTGTCCTATTTGAATTCCTGTCCCACTGAGTTCATGAATGTAATAGAATGATTGTTTTATGCTACTAAGGTACAAGCGATGAAAAAGTAGGACAATAGGAGTGAATTATGCACCAGCTTTCTAAGTCTCCCACATGCAGCAAATACATCATGAGCTGGAAGTGGTCTGATGGATCTCTCTCCACTCATACCACCATTTCATCTTTGCAATAAAACAACAGATATTTTCACAGAAGTTTCTTCATAAGCCTCCTTCTCTAAACCCTAATCTTTTTTCTAGCAGATGGGTTCCAGGGACATGGAGTGGGTTCAAAGTTCCTTTGTAAATGCACATAATAATCTGGCTTTGCTGTATCTTGGTATCTATTCACTGTCAAAATGTCAATTTTAATGTTTATTACACACAGTATAAAGCTTCCATAGAAATTTGAGGCAAAGATGAGAGATGTTCTTCTGTGAGGCTCCTGGGACAGGTTTTATACCATGCCCACAGATGGCCAACAATAGCAATATATGTCCCAGGACAAACTCAGGGACCCAGCTCTAAAGAAATAGAATTGAATTTCTGGAGAGGAAAAGCGTCCTAAATGTTTTTTGTTTTTGTTTTGTTTTGTTTTTGTTCCCCGCCCCCCCAGAGTAAAGAGTTAATTATACTGGCATGAGGATGGATTAAAGTCGAAATAGCCTGACTGCTTCGCCCAAAGTAAATTTTCAGTCAACCCTCCAATACTGAGGAGATACCTGATTTACAAAGAGATTTGACAGATACCCACACTAGCTAATTTTATTAATTATTCCGTTACTTAGAAATATGAATGAGTGAAAATAACTAGATTCTTAAAAAAGTTTTTATTTAAGTTCCAGTAATTTAACATATAGTGTATATTAGTTTCAAAGTGTACAATATAGTGATTCAACACTTCCATGCAACACCTGGTACTCATCACAACAGGTGCCCTCCTTAATCCTCATCACCTATCTAATCCATCTCCCCACTTACCTCCCACCCTGGGAACCATCAGTTTGCTCTCTGTAGTTAAGATTCTATTTCTTGTTCTGCCTCTCTCTTTTCTTTTCCTTTGTTCCTTTGTTTCTTAAATTCTACATATGAAGTCATGGTAATTTGTCTTTCTCTGATTTCTTTTGCTTATCATACTACTCTCTAGCTCCATCCATGTCATTGCAAATGACAAGATTTCATTCTTTCTTATGGCTGAGTGATATTCCATTGTGTATATTTACCACATCTTCTTTATCCATTCACCTGTTGTTGGACACTTGGGCTGTTTCCATAATTTGGCTATTGGAGACAATGCTGCTATAAACATTGAGGTGCATGTTATCCCTTTGAATTAGTATTTTCATATCCTTTGGGTAAATACCCAGTAGTTCAATTGCTGGATTATAGGGTAGCTCTATTTTTAACTTTTTGAAGAACCTCCAAACTGTTTGTGCAGCTTGCATTCCCACCAACAGTGCAGGGTTCCCCTTTCTCCACATCCTCACCAACACCTTTTGTTTCTTGTATTGTTGACTTTAGGCATTTTGACAAGTGCGAGGTGATTTCTCTCTCTTTCTGAAGATTTTATTTATTTGAGAGAAAGAGTGAGTGAGGAAGCACAAGAGAGAGCACATGAGCAGGGGCAGAAGAGAGGGAAAAGCAGACTCCCCTGTTGAGCAGGGAGCTCGATGTGGGGCTCGATCCCAGGACCCCAGGATCATGATCCCAGCCAAAGGCAGACACTTAACCGACTGAGCCACCCAGGTGCCCCTTATTGTAGTTTTGACTTGCAATTCCCTGATAAGTGATGATGAGTATCTTTTTATGGGTCTGTTGGGCATGTGTATGTCTTCTTTGGAGAAATGACTATTCATGTCTTCTGCTCATTTTTTAATTGGATTATTTGCTTTTGGCATATTGGGTTTGATAAGTTCTTTATATATTCTGGTATCAACCCTTTATTAGATAAGTCATTTGAAAATATTTTCTCCCAGTCTGTAGGCTGCCTTTTAGTTTTATTGACTGTTTCCTTTGCTGTGCAGAAGCTTTTTATGTTGATGGAGTCCCATAGTTTGTTTTTGCTTTTGTTTCCCTTACCTCAAGAGACCTATCTAAAAAGAAGTTGCTACCAACTAGTCTTTTATGGAGAATGAATCTCTACTTCTATACTGTCCTTCTCAAAAGAGTAAGTTAATTAAACAAACAAAGCTGCTGACCTTGGAAAATGGAGATACTTTAAGATTGTACAATAATTATTCTTTTTATGAACTATTCTTGGCGACCAGCATCCATTTTTTTTTTTCTTCTTGAAAACCATCTCTCGGGCAGCCCCGGTGGCTCAGCAGTTTAGCGCCGCCTGAAGCCCGGGGTGTGATCCTGGAGACCCAGGATCGAGTCCCACGTCGGGCTCCCTGCATGGAGCCTGCTTCTCCCTCTGCCTGTGTCTCTGCCTCTCTCTCTGGGTGTGTCTCTCATGAATAAATAAATAAAAAAAGAAAGAAAAAAAAAAGAAAACCATCTCTCAATTGCTTTCAATTTGCATGATTCTCATAGTGATTAACCTATCCCCTGGTATTAGGAATAGACATGTGACCCAGTTCTGAGCAGTGAGAATTCTGAATTCCTCTGGCAATGTTAATTTGTTAAAATTTGTTCATATGAACAAAGTTGAACTGGTAATAGCCAAAGAGTGTTCTCCTTTTCTGCTTAAATCAGCTGGAAACAGGTTTCTGTCATTTGAAAACAAAGAGGTCTGATTCATAGATGATTCATCAGTACCAGAGAAAATATTGCTGTATGAAACAAAAAACAAAACTGAACTTTTATTAAACATTGGTAATCAGATACTTAGAATTTTGAAAATTAAAAATAATATTATTTTTTAAAAAGATTTTATTTATTTATTCATGAGAGACAGAGAGGGGGTGGGGGGCATAGACACAGGCAGAGGGAGAAGCAGGCTCCATGCAGAGAACCCGATGTGGGACTCGATCCCTGGACTCCAGGATCATGCCCTGGGCCGAAGGCAGGCGCCAAACCGCTGAGTCACCCAGGTGTCCCTAATTTTTTCAATTAATAGGAAGTACAATCAGTAAGTTCTCCAAAATTTGGCCAACTAGGAAAAGGATTGGAAAACATGAAAGAAAAATTAGTAGACATAACTAAGCAAACCAGGACGTCCAAAATCTATATGACAGCATACTGAAGATAGAAAACACATAAGAGTGTGCCTGAATATAAATAATGAAATAATATTTCCCAAAGACAACATGTTATTAAAAATAAAATGTTTTTAAAAATAGACTTTATTTTTTAGAGCAGTTTTAAGTTTACAGAAAAATTGTGCAGAAAGTACAGTGTTCCCACCCACTTATCTCCTTCCCCTGGCACACAGTTTCTCCTATCATTAACATCTTGCATTAGTATAATACATCTATTGCAATTGAGCCAATATTGATACATTGCTATTAAATAAAACTCATAGTTCATATTAAAGTTCACTTTTTTGTTGTTGTACAGTTCTATGGGTTTTGACAAATGCATACAGGAGCCATTATTATATTTTTGTATTTTGAAAGGCTCATAAAAGCTGAGGAGGAAGAATAATTAAGAAGAATAATCCAGCTCTAAATAGACTATTTTGAATTTAAGCACACCAAATATAAATGGAAGATCTTTAGAGTTTTCGGAAAGACAGAAAAATGGAGGTAAGATTCCTTGAAATGAAAATCGCTAACATCAAATATCTTATTAGCAATCATAGGTGGCAATGGAGCATGATTTCCAAATTCTGCTAAGAAATAATTTTAGATCTAGAATTATACACTCAAAACGTAAGAGAATAATAAACATTTTCTGACATGTTAGAGTATAATAGTTTTTTTAAAAAAACATAGTCTGAGTTTATATCTCATAGGCTCTTTTTTTTTTTTTTTTTTTTCTCATAGGCTCTTTCTAAAGAAGTAAGCTAACTTGGTGATGGACTGCAGGAAAACATATTTTAGGCCAAACGGAAATATTATGATTAAATTTAAATATCAAAACAAAGGATTGAAATATTTTTAAAAGCCCAACTTAACAATTGTTTTCCTACTCCAGAAAGAGGTCAGTACTAGATAAATCTTACTGATGATTTAAATAATGATTTAATGAACACGGTTTATTAGCACAACCGACACAGAAAACATGGAAGACTTAATCATAGTTACTAAACGGAACGTATACGTTTTAATTAAATATTTGTGTTGTAAAACAATAATAGTAGTGGTAATGATCATCATCATCATAATATTATATTTGACAAGGTTATGGTAGAGAGAGAAATGTGAAGGGATATAGACTGCTCATTTCAAAACCTCAAACTTTGGGAAGCCAAGAGGTACTGTAAATAAAGAATTAAAGCTCAATGAAGAATTAAATAATTTAACAGCATATGGAAACAGAAAAATAGCAAAGAAGTTAGTGTGAATAGCTTAATTCCACATTTTCATAGTGGAGAGTTAGAAGATACTTTTTTTAAAAAAAAAATATTTATTTATTTATTTGAGACAGAGAAAGAGAAAGAGAGAGCACAGAAGAAGGAGAAGCAGACTCCCTACTGAGCAGAGAGCCCAACGTGGGGCTTGATCCCAGGACCCTGGGGTTAGGACCCAAGCAGACGGTAGATGCTTAACTGACTGAGCCACCCAGGCTCCCCAGAAGGTACTTTTTAAAATTGGATAAATAAAAAAATAAAAAGTACTGACATTTTACCTAGAGCTGCATTACCCATTACAGTAGTTACTAAGCTGTGTGTATCCAATAAATTTATTTTTTTAAAGATTTTATTTATTCATGAGAGACACAGAGAGAGAGAGGGAGAGAGGCAGAGACAAGGCAGAGGGAGAAGGAGGTTCCATGCAGGGAGCCCGACGTGGTACTCGATCCCAGGTCTCCAGGATCACGCCCTGGGCTGAAGGCAGCGCCAAACCTCTGAGCCACCCGGGCTGCCCACCCAATAAGTTTATATTGGTTAAAATTAAATGAAATAAAAATGTATTTCCATATTACATATTTCATGTGTTCAATAGTCAAATATGGCCAGTGGCTACCCTATTTGGGCAATGCAGAAAAGAACATTTTTCTCACTTTGGAAAATTCTATTGGAAAACACTGATCTAGAGTAATGAAATTAAATACTAGAAAACTAAAACAGAAATAGGTGAGTTAATCCCAAGGATTGGGCTTTAGAGTGAAAAATTATTAGAGATTTTTAAAATTTTCTGCATAACTGGGAAGTTTAGATTTGTATTTCTATATGGCTATATTACTTTTAAAATAACAAAAGGACTATAATACAAAAATGAACAATCAACACTACAATTCTCACAAAAATGCTTATTAGTTTTTAATAACTTGAATTTCACTTAAAGCCACACAAATAAGTAATAATAGATATAATTGTTCAGGGTATACTCAGTTCAGAAAAAAAAAAAAATTTGAATACAAGGAATCGGAGCAAATACTGTGCTACTTATTACCTGTGTAACTCTGGATAGTTTGTCTTTCAAGCTTCACATTTTCAAATGCATATTATTGGTACTGCTATTTTTGAATTGTTGGCTGTTGATAAACTAGAACAGCATGGCTCCAATTGCTTCCATTTCACATATCATAAAGAAGATTCTTTTACATTGTTTTTGTAAGGCAACTAAAGTTAAAAATTGAGTTATCAGATTAGTTGTGTGTCTGAAAGGAGGGATGGTACACAAAGGAAATATTTAAAGACAGGGTAAAAGAAATGGAGTCCCTTAAATAATTTTGCATTTTTGCCTAGAATTGACAATTCAGGCAACCATTTACTTATTTCTGTCATTGTAACCTATTAAGACTTTCTTTAGGAAAAAGTATTGTACTTCTTTCCCTGCTAGGTAATATTACAAAATAATTTTATTTATTAAAAAAACAGCTCATTTCAAAACCTTGAAATTCTGCATCAATATTATACATGCTAATAATATTAAACACTTTTCTGAAAATCATGCAACCTACAAAAATCCTATTTGGCTTACAACATTTGCATCATCTATCTCATGTAGCAGGGCCTTCCTTTCCTAGTGATTTTCATACCCTTTTATGTAATCCACATCATAAGACAATTTGTGTATCAATAAATGCTAAACCCTTCAAAATCAAGCAACCAGTGGAGAGATTGAAATGCAACACAAATTTGAATGAATGACTCAGCTTCAACCATGTCAGAGTATGTATTTGGGACGGCGAAGGTTAGGACCCTTGAAATATATTAGAACAACAATAGTCATTATATTAAAGTAGTACAATAAAAGTGTTTTTTTTAATTTTTTTAAATTTTTATTTATTTATGATAGTCACAGAGAGAGAGAGAGAGAGAGGGAGGCAGAGACATAGGCAGAGGGAGAAGCAGGCTCCATGCACCGGGAGCCCAATGTGGGATTCGATCCCGGGTCTCCAGGATCGCGCCCTGGGCCAAAGGCAGGCGCCAAAGCGATGCGCCACCCAGGGATCCAAAAGTGTTGTTTTTTCTTCTCAATTTCCACATACTCTATTATATTGTTATGCTACTTTAAAAATTTTAAAGGATAAAAAGAAAATATATTCTAAATCTGCAAAAAAGTGTATCAGTCGACTCAAATGTCTTCTCATTTTTGGCATAAGCAGGTAACCGTTTTCGTAATGGCAAGAGGGTAAAATAGGTACTTTATCCCCGAGGTTTTGTTTTTTTTTAAAAGCTTCTCAGTCACATATACTACATTTGTGAAATAGTCTTTACACTCACACAGAATATTAGCATTTCATATAATCCTCCTATTTGTTTTCTCTGACTGAAAATTGAGGAATATTTTCAATGAGGATTTGAGTTCCTCATTTTTGGTAGTGTCTAAAGTATATTGAATGTAGATTACTCAGCCCCTGCCTAGTTGATAAACACATGACAAACTCATATCTGGCTTTAGACTTGATAATTCTTTCAGTAAGACAGTTGATGCTGGGCTAAGATAAACACAGTAATATAGACGGTGAATATGTTTTGATGACTCATAAGACATATGACTAATTTATGTAAGATTCAAAGTTAGTTTTTCTAATTTTCATGAAGATAAATGCTGTATTCTAAACTTATTCTTGAATTAACAACTTCATTATGCCTTGTGTATAGCTTCAGAACATAGACTAAATGATGCATTTTAAATATAAAGATTTGGAGTGATCTGATCTGATTTTCTGGAAGAGGAATAAGGACAGAATTCTAGATAGGATTTGAGAAAAGATAAAATTACTTCTCCAGAAAATATGCAGTTCAAAAGCTAGAAATACTGCTCCAAAGCCGCCTTCTATAGCTCAGTTTATGGGTTGAATAGGCTTTTAAAAAATGTAAATTTATTTTTGTCTAATTAGGCTCTTCAGCCATTTCCAGTCACTAACGAGATAGCATGAACCACCATCCAAATCATTAGGAAGTCCTATCGTTTCTACCTTCAAAGTATATGGAAAATCCATCCACTTCTTCCTCTCTGTCCCATGCTAAGACAAACTGCAATTATCTCACTGCCGAATTACTGCCAAAACCTCCTATTTCTTCTCACCGCTAATGTTCTTGCTGGCATTGCAATTACTTTAAAATGTAATAATTATTGCTCTGCCTCTTATTAGCTTGTAATCTATATGTTTTGGCTTCATCACTTGTAAAATAGGTACATTAAAAGTACCTACCTCATAGGGTTATGAATATTAATGGTCTAGTGTGTATAATGTATTTAGAACAGCACGGAACATATAAGCATTTAGTTCATACTAACCTTAGAATGTAAGCCCTGTGTGAGCAAACCTTTTTGTCTGTTTTGTTCATCACTTTAATAATCAGTGCCTAGAGAAAGATACACTTTGTGGAATGTAAAACATAATAGCTGAATATATGTGAATTAGTAGCATTGGGAGACAGGTGTGATTTAAGGGAAGGATTTTAAGAAAAAAGAAAAATTATCCTGCAAGAGTCAACCAAGTGTAAATGTTGGGTCATGAGAAAGAAGAATGAGGTCATTTGGGAACAGAAAAAATTGGGAAGAAGAATCACTGAAAATACTCCATGACCTGGGCTTAATTTCATAGAATTAGATAAATTTTAAATAGATAAATGCAAATGAGTATGTGCATGCTTGTGTATATTTGGGTGAACATGCTAAGATATGAGAGAGGCAGCAGAGCAACGAAAGTCATAGCTTTCAGAGCCAAATGCTTGGATTCACACCCTTGCTTTACCACTTACTGGCCAGGTGACTATGGGCAAGTACAGCTTTCTAATTTATAAAATGATCATAATAAAAGCAACAACTTCAGAGTGTTGTTTTGAGGATTAATGGAATCCCTATTTATAATTAGGATTTGTAATCATTATCTGAAATTAATATTTGTACTTGGATAGTATCTGGTACATAGTAAATACTATGTAACTGCTTTCTAAGTAATAGAAAAATTCATACCTTTTATATTTCAAGATTTCTTTAGGAGATAACATTCTTATTGGATTTTTCTTTTTTTAACTTTGAAGCTTATGACAAATTAAAGTTATAGAAAGACAGCATCAAGTGATAAGCTCTATATGATATAAATGAAACAGTGGTAAACAGATACACAGGCTTTCCTAAGAATCCTCATATTTTCAAAAATCTACTAACGTGAAAATGGTATTCTGCCAATATTTTTACACGCAAACCTAAAATTAAAGAGGTAAAAAAAAGACCTAAAACACAAAAACCCACTATGGCATCTAAAGGCAAAAATCTTGCTGTTTCTTGAACAAATCTCTGGGTAAGGTTACTGGTTTTGGGAACTCCATTACTGTTACTGAGTCTCTCGGTCAGGTCACTAATTCTGTGAAACCCTGGCAGCGTAACAGTCACAGTAGGCAGAGCAGGGTTGATGGCAGCTTCTGAGACATTTTTTTTTTTTTTTAACAGTAGCATCCAAGATTAGGCACATTGAGCAAGTAATTCTATTCAGAATTGAAATAATTTTAAATAATGTCATGGGTTTCTATCAGGGTGACTATTTTTAATGTCTTCTGACCAACTCAATGTAACACAAAAAAAGCACGTTGTGTCAGGCTAGCTTCCAAGACAGTATAAACACATGTACCAGCACAGTTATTGTTCAAAGTGTGTTTCATTTTTGTTCATGACAAACATGACTGTGTGTGATAGAATTGCTGTAGGAAGAATAGGGTATTCTTGTAAAAAGGTATACTGTGCGGATTCAATGTTTACATGGTTTTCAAATTCCTTTCTCATTTTTTCCCATCATAAACATGGAAGTATTGAAACAAAACTATATGTAGAGGGAATAAAACTATATTTATATTCATATGTGTGTGTGTGTGTGTGTGTGTGTGTGTGTATATAATATGTGCTACCAAATGTAGCCGCTACCACATATGGCTACTTAATTTTAAACTTATTAAGGTCAAGGGAAACTGAAAATTCATTTCCTCAGTCATCCTAGACTACCTTCAAACACTGAAAACCTATATGTGGATGTGGCTAGCGACTACTGTATTGAATAACACAGATACATAATAAATATCACTAACATTGCATTATGTTCTATTTGGCAGCATTAATATAGCATTTGTTCTGGATAACTCACATAAAACCTTCATATTTTATTTGAAAATTGTACATATTCTCAATGAACAATAAACTTAATTTTTTCCCATTGGATACAAATACTCAAAAACAAGCATGAATATGCTTCCAATTTCTTACATATTTTAAACTATGATGTAAAATAAGACAGGAAGAAATAAAGCAAGAATAGTCTTTGACTATATATTAGTAATAATCAAAGTTAACCCGGTATTTATGCTTCTTCTCATTAATATATAAAATTTTATTTTTACCTCTAAAAATAGCAAAGACATTATAATTGAATTCCAAATGCTATGAATATCAATATATTTCTAATACTATGGACTATGAATAGAATTTAACAG
This sequence comes from Canis lupus baileyi, assembly GCF_048164855.1. Classification (NCBI taxonomy): domain Eukaryota; kingdom Metazoa; phylum Chordata; class Mammalia; order Carnivora; family Canidae; genus Canis; species Canis lupus. Next base: position 27,578,500 of record NC_132872.1, on the reverse strand, counting down.
TGGGGAAAAAAAGAATTTAACAGTGGGATGCTTGAGGAGTCTCACATGGGCTCATATATTGGGTTTACTTGCACAAGTCCATTTTCATAACAATTCAGAATGGGCACATCATACATGTAATACAAAGATTAATAAAGATGGTAAATTTGACTAAAAATTTAATTAATATTTAAACATAGTTATTCACGTTTATTTGTTTATTTTTTTGGTAGAGCTGTAAAAGAAACATCCTCTGCTTTAAAAACTTCTCGAGGTTCTTGGAAAGGTTGTATATGTGCATCAAAGTTTGGCAAAAATGTGAAGAACCATCCATTGTCAAATCGTTGATATAAGTGAGTTGCATAGAATTTTTAATCATATAATATTATAAGGTGATACTGAAAAATGCTTATAGTCCATGTAAACATTGACAGCCACACTAAAAAAAACACACTATGATTAAAATGATGTGGAACCCCTGACATAAAAGGTAAATATTAGGCACATTAAGGTTTCATTGTTATAGGTCCCTTGGAAACATAATGAGACATCATTCAAGAATTATTGTTTTACTTTTTAAAAAATCAAATTTAATATATACCAAAAAAATACCAAATTTCAAAAAAGCAAACATGGTATCTAGCTTCAAACTAAACTGGAATATTAAAGAAACATTTGTATAAAAAGAACTTTACTTACTTAATCCAGTTTGAGATGCATCGATCACTTCTTTTCATAGGACACTTTTAATTTACCCCTAATTTTTAGTAAGAAAACATGTTTTGAATTATTTGTATTAAGATGATTAAAATGTTTAGTTGATAATGATTATTAATATGGGTAATATTATTAATAAATTTAACATTTAACTATTTGATATACCCAAGAATTTGTATTGCAAAAACTAGCTTTGTCTTTTCCTGAAGCAGGGCCTGAAGTGTCTTAATGTATGTATAATACAAGGCAAAATAGTCCAAGTCTATTTTGGGAGACTAATTTGAATACCTGAATAGAAATTAATAACAGGGATCCCTGGGTGGCGCAGCGGTTTGGCGCCTGCCTTTGGCCCAGGGCGCGATCCTGGAGACCCGGGATCGAATCCCACGTCGGGCTCCCGGTGCATGGAGCCTGCTTCTCCCTCTGCCTGTGTCTCTGCCTCTCTCTCTCTGTATGACTATCATAAATAAATAAAAAAAAAAGAAATTAATAACAGTATTCCTGTGATATCGTTATCTTATTTGTTATGATGGAAATAGGTGTATTTCAATATATAAAGATATTTTAATTTTTATTTATTTATGATAGTCACACAGAGAGAGAAAGAGAGGCAGAGACACAGGCAGAGGGAGAAGCAGGCTCCATGTACCGGGAGCCCGACGTGGGACTCGATCCCGGGTCTCTAGGATCGCGCCCTGGGCCAAAGGCAGGCGCCAAACCACTGCGCTACCCAGGGATCCCCTATAAAGATATTTTAAAGGTAGTTTTATGTCTATCATTAGTTGTCCTCTATTTGATATTACAATATGTTCTTTAATGATAATTCAATAAAAATGAAGTTTTTCATTCAACTGCGCATGAAAGATAAATTGAATTAGTATGTCATGAATTAAACTGAAATAAATTAAATATATGATTTTAAAAATTCTCCACATAATGCTAAAATTTATTTTTGTGAATACCTGATGCCACACAGACTATTAAGTACATCTCATTAAAAAGGCAAGCTAAGTGGAATCTGGCTGACTCATTTGGCCATTCTGTGTAACCTCCAGCATTGTATTTGACAGTAGTATAAGTTCTTGCATTAGCTTTCAGAGGGTGAACCAATCCTTGCCAAAAGTTTAAGCAAAAGTAGTAATGGTAGAGATCCATGTCTTGGAGGGTGAGGGTATGATTCCTTTCCTCTTGCTTAACTACAATAATTTGAAACTCCACAATGGGATAATAGAATACTTTGTATTGGAATTATTCATATGTCTGTGACATCAATATAATATAAACTTCTGATGGTTAGGAACTGAATCCAAATAATCTTTGTACCTTCTCCATAATGCTTATCACAGATACACTTGGTAAATATTGCTAAATTAGAAAAGTACTAGAGGGAAGCTTTTCATTGAATTACAAACACACTTAAACACACACACATATATTTAATATGTATATGACATATATATATTTGTACATATATTTTATTATAAAGTACCTTACAACACAAAAATAAGCACAATATTACAACAGAATAAACCATTGTTCATCTAGCCTCAAGTTGATTCTTTTTTTCTGTGACGTTTTTAAGACTGGATATACTAACTATAAAGTAAAATACTCAGCACTGTTTGGGATGTCTTCTTTCAGAAAAATATTAACTACCTCCTAATATCAAAGAAAAAATTCTAAAGTGTTTTCCTTCTGATTGCATATTTTCCTAAAGCAAAGAGCCTCAAATTAACTATATCTGACTTTGGGATTTTTAAAAACTTCATTTTAGTGGTCCACATGGTAAAAAGCTTAAGCGTTTAATGAATATGTACTTTAAAGTTGAAGACATGACAGCAGTAATTCTGTTTGCAATGTATCTCTAAATTTTATATTAACAAAAAAGACTTAGACAATTATATCTATTCAAAGTACTAAACTAATATTTTAAGACCTGATGTTTTGACATACCTGAGAATCAACACTTTTTATTTATGTTGCTTCTACGTTGACCTTAGAAAATGCAAATTACAGATATAAATGGATTAATTTACTCTTCTACCAGAATAAAATGCCTAAGACTTTCTCAAGCCTTGAAACATGCTGAGTATTAAACATTATAATCCTTATTTTCCCAAAGGGATTAATTGCGGGTTAAGTCTTTTCTTTCATCATTTTTAAAAAGCAAATAGTATTTGTGAATACTATTATTTCTACTATAAATGAAAACTTAGACTGATTTTAGCATTATACATATTTTTAATTGAACTTTGGTCGACATACAATATTATTTTAGTTCTAAGTGCACACTATAGTGATTTGACATTTTATATACATTGTGAAATGTTTGCCACGATAAGTGTAGTTACCATCCATCACCATACAAAGTTACTACAATATTATTGACTTTATTCCCTATGGTGTACTTTTTCCATCCCTGTGATCTATTTATTTTATAAATGGAAGTTTGTACCTCTTAATCCTCTTTACCTCATATGTTCTTTATTTAATGAAAATTTAATCGTTCTTACCTGAATCCAGACCAGGATATATCATGAAGAACAGCAGTCTGAGAGAATACAAAAGAATTCTGAATATAGCACTGAAAAATGAGACATGAATGCTTTTCTGAATATGGGTATGATTCAAACAGACAAGTGCAGATAAATCTACATGAATATTGCATCTGGTTCACTGAGTGGCTTATAATTTCGAAACTGTCACATGTCAGCAAATATATCAACACTGCTAGAAAAATCAAAAAGGAAGTACATTACTGTTAAGTGAATTGCTTCTACCTCACATAAGATAACCGTGACTATATTTTAAATAAAAGTTAGCTTTTAAATACAAATTATTTTTTCTTACATTATCAACTCTTCTCTGAGTGAAGAGAATTGAGCACATAAAGCAGCTCAACAAATATTTGGGGATGAATATCCATATTTACATTGTGAGTGTATATGTGTGTGCATAAATATGTTTATACGTACATATAATGTATAACCATGGTCAACTAGTTATGGTAGTTCTTTTGGAATCACTTTGGAATCACTACAAATTATCATCACTACAAAGGTGATGATAATTATATTTTCATTTATATTCTTTGAGATGAGTTTTTCCCTAAGAGGTCATTATCTTCTAGACATGCAATTGACAATAACTAAATACATAAAGCATATCTTCTTTTAATATTCATAAAAATCTTGTAATTTTTTTTCCTTAAAAATCAAACCCAGAATAGGACTATCCATTACCTGACCGACCAGGTAAGTAACAGATTATGTCATGCTTCACTATGACTTATTTAAACAAACAGACATTGTGAATTGTCGATGAATTGTGGGCAGGGGTAAAGATTGAAATCCAATTTAAAAATTGAAATCTGACTTTAAAAAAGTTCACAGAAATCTATTCTTTGACGATAAACAATATTGCTCGAACAAAACATCAGTATAATGAACCCTGAACATTTCTAAGATCATTTAGCCCTAACGACTTATATTATAATGCAGCCTTTTTAATTTTACAGTTTGCAAATCATACACCGAGCCCGCCGATGCCCACGTGATCATTCAGCCCCAGCTGAGCCTGGTAAAATCAGGAGCTACATGAAATCTTGCTCCTCCGAGTACCAGCGTAGAAACTCCACACTCGGTGATCTTCGCAGGAGTGTGATCTGCATGCACTTAGATTGCGTGGACACCTTTAAAGGGAGGCAGTGCTCGGATCCGTAAGGAGGCCGGGTACAGTCACCAATCGGAAACCTCCCTTAGTTCTCAGGACCCCTTGCATGTCACGGTTCTCTCCACGCAGCTGCGTTAGACAGACGTGGGGCCTCTCGCTGTCCTCCTCTCTCTGCCTCCAGACGATTTTAGGCCAACAATCGGACTTCTACTAGCGCCCACCACACAGCCACCGCAGCGTGCCGGGCAGCGCACGGAGGGTCCTGCAGGCGGCGGAGGCTCGGATGCTCGCTGCCCGGCTGGGCGGCCTAGTACGCGCCCCGCTGAGCCCCGCCGAGCCCCGCCGAGCCCCGCCGAGCCCCGCTGAGCCCCGCTGAGCCTCTGAGCCCCGCGCCCCTGAGCCCCTCTGAGCCCCGCGCCCCTGAGCCCCTCTGAGCCCCTCTGGGCCCCGCCCCCCTGAGCCCCGCGCCCCTCTGAGCCCCTCTGAGCCCCGCGCCCCTGAGCCCCTCTGAGCCCCTCTGGGCTCCGCGCCCCTGAGCCCCGCTGAGCCCCGCGCCCCTGAGCCCCGCTGAGCCCCGCGCCCCTGAGCCCCGCTGAGTCCCCCTGAGCCCCGCCGGGCCCCGCGCCCGCCCCGTGCAACGCCGCTCCCGGCCGCCCGTCCAGCCTCTCCGCGGCCACACGCTCCTCCCAAACATTCTGGGCTGGGGCGGGCTTTTCAACCTCGCGCGACGGCGGCACAAAGAGCCTGAGGATGCTGACGGTAATGACAGCTGATAAACGGTCAGGAACCCGCACACTGGCGATAGGTGTGCTTCGGCGCCGCCCTAAAAATACAAGATATCAAAAAAAATTCCGAAAAGCCCGCATTAAGTTTCGCGTGAGCGCCTCGCTCCTTCCTGTCTCCCGTAGCCGAGGAGCCGTCTCCACCTGCCGGCCGCGGAGGCCTCTCCGTTGTCCACTAACCCCCTCTAGCGCCGAGCCCGCGGCCCGAGCGCAGGGCTCCGCGGGGCTCCGGGCCCCGGGCCTCCGCGCCGCCTCGCCCGCCGGGGCGCCCCCCGTGCCGCCCGGGACGCGCGCCCGCAGCCCCGGGGACCCCGACCCGCCGGGAGCCAGGCGGGCGGCGGGGGCGTCCCGGGGGGCAGCGCTCGGCTGGCCGCCGACCTCGGGCTCCCCCCGCTGCTCGCGGCGCGCTCCGACGGGGCTGGCGGGGGCTCGCGGGGACCCCGAAGGCCCGCGCCCTCCCCGCCGAGTCAGCGCCGCGCGGCCGCGCCCCGACCTCGGCAGCCCCGCGCCGGCAGCCCCGCGCCTCTGCAGCCTGCTGGGACCCTCGCGGGTGTCGCTCGCCCTTTTCGGTGTCCTGGGACCCGGAGCAGCGGAGGCGGCACAAAGTTGAGGCGCTCGCCCTCGTGGGCAAGTTCGGGCGACCGCGCCGGGGGGGGGTGTCGGCGGCCGCGCCAGGCTCGCGCCCCCGGCGCACGGAGCAGCCCGACCGGCCCGACACGCCGGGCGCCGCCGCGGGGAGCGGGGGCGGGGGGCGGGGAGCCGGGCGCTCGGGGCACTGAGTGCGGCCCGAGATGCCCGCACAGCGGCCGCCCAGGCCGGGGCGCGTCGCGCGAGCGGCGGAGGTGGCGGAGTCCGCGCCGCGAGCCGCCGCCGTCGCCTCCTAGGCGGGGGCCGGGCCGCGGTGGGGGGCTGGCTCGGCGCGCTCGCGGGCTCGGGCCCCGGCGGCCAGGGCAGCGCCTCCCCGGGGGCTCGGCTCGCGCGCCCGCACCCGCCGCACCTGCTCGGCCCGCCCCGCCCCGCGCCGCGCCCCCGCCCGCGCCCGCGCCCGCGCCCTCCCCTCCCCGCCCCCGCGCGCCCCTCCCCCGCGCAGCCCGGGCTCGCTCCTGCGCGCGCGCTCTCCCGGGCCCGAGTGAATATCCTCGCGCGAGCGGGACGCGGCGGTGGATGCGATTCCGCCCGCTCGCAGCCGCCGGGAGCTCCCTGCGCCGCGGGCCGCGTCCTCCCCCGGCACCGCTGCGCCGGCTCCCGGGCGGCCTGGACCCTCGCGCGCTGCCCCCGGGGCCTCGCGCGGGGGGCGCCCCGGGACACCCCCGCGGGCCGGGCGGCGGCGGCGGACGAGGAGCGGGACCCGCACCCTGCGCTCGGCACCTGGCCGCGCTGCTGTCACTTGCCTTCAAGTGGGAGAAGCCGAGAGCCGGGAGAGTCATGGGGGGCTGCGAAGTCCGGGAATTTCTTTGGCAATTCGGCTTCTTCTTGCCTTTGCTGACAGCTCGGCCGGGCGGCTGCGGCCACGTCTCCAGCAACCAAGGTAGGGGTCGGGCCGGGGGCGGCGGGTCGGGGCCGGGGCCGGGGCGGGGGCGGGGGCGGCGGGGGCTCGGGCCCGCGCGCTGCTCGCCTCCCGCGGGGAACGCCGGCCGGGCGCCGGGAGGTCGGGGGTCCCGTCTCGGGCGCCGGCAGCGGCGACCTCCCGCGGTGCGGCCCCTTCGGCTCCCGGCGGCTGTCGCGGCGCGGCCCCGGGCCCCCCGGGCCCCCCGGGCCCCCCGGGCTCTGGGCTCCCCGGGCCCCCGGGCGGCGGGCCGGTCCTCACCGGGCTTCGGGGCAGCGCGCCGCGCCCGCCGCGGGGACCGGACCGCAGCCCTGGGCGGCGGGGGTTGGCCGCGCTCGCAGCCGCGCGCCCTGCCCCGTCCGCGGCCAGCGTCCGCCGGTTCCCGATTGTTCCTGGACCAGGTCCCCAGGCTTCCGTGGGGTCCCTTTTGGAGACGGCGGGGTGGGGGTGGGGCGCGGGGGCGCCCACAGCAGGTGTGCATCGCCAAGTTGGGGGATATCCTATTCATAAAGTCGAGGCACTGACAGATTGTTTTTTTTTAGGAAAAAGACTTTGTTTCAGTAGGTAGAGTGAAACTGAAGAGTGTGTGCAAAGTGAAAGTCAGGCTTACCAAATGGAAAGCGCAGGGAATTCTTGAACACTTCCTGTCCTTGTATTCAACAATCTCTGTAAGACCCATCTCGTTGGATTTCTGCTGGGAAATGCTTAAGGATCTGTAAGAACATCACCTCCTTAGTCCAAATGCCTTGAACTAAGAGGCGAACAATCGTAAAAGTTTTGCAGCATGTACCTGGCCGGATGCTCTCATTGGTGCTGTGATGACCATCAATATGTCACCTGTTATGTCACACTTTTCTAAAGACCTCAAATGTAAAACTTCGGTTAGAGTTACCATTTAACTCTATATAAGGCCTCGAAATAATTTGCAAATGTAAAAATGGAGGTTAGATGACATGAAAGTGTGCATTTGCCTTGTGAGGATGAGAAGGTTAAAGGAGAAGGCAGGTAAAACAACACAGCCTTCTTTTTTGTCACAGACGTATGACCATTTTATTTTACTTGGAAACATTATTCAGAAGCGATACCTAGTTCGTTTTATACAGCTGGTACTTTTGACATGTTTTCCTAATTATTTCTGTTTTGTTTTGTTCTTTTTCTTTTTTTACCTGCCAGATTGCAAGTGCATATGTAAATTTGGAAATCATACATAACTGTCATGCCTTTGAAGATATATCACATAAGTGCCACCTACAGTGCCATACTTGCTTATGGAGGTGTTTACCTTCACACATGATTCTCATTTGTTTTCAAAGGCTATTGGCATTACATATTGAAGGGGTAGTTACTTAATATACCTCTGTGAAAATAAAAGATTGTAAAAAACGTAAAATTACTTACTTGGACCTTTGTTTGCAGGGAGAGAAAAACAATTTTTTTTGAGAAAAACAATTTTTAATGACCAGAAAGTCAGACATTTATGTTCTACTATATCTAGTATTTAGTATGTTAATATACATCTCTTTAGTGGCCACATTCAAAAGAGAGTCATTTACTAGAAACCTTTAACAGACAGTAATCGCCATGCAACAATTTCCCTAAATCAACAATTTAGTTTTTCATTAAGTATCTATGATACACCAGTTACCATCCAAGACCCTGAGGAAATTAACATAAATAAAACACATATCAGAATCTCCAAAAGACTAAAGAGCCATTCTACCAAAATGTGTCATATGTTAAAATATGACCTTTCACACAGTCATATCGAATTTAAGGGTGTAGAGGAGTTATTTGTTAACCTCTTGCAATAATTTTTGTTTATTGTAATGACTTTCCTATACTTTAAAAAGACATCTTACCTAAAATATCTACCAAATAAATGTAATATATATTTGTTTTCATCAGTTAGCTTATCTTAATGTTTATGAATGAATATTACTCAGTTTTCCCATCTGTTAAGTAGGATCATTAAAGATAGACTACTAAAACTCTTAATTTGAATTTTCATCATTATAATATATACACAGGCCATGCATAAGATTATGCTTGGATAATATAGTACCTAAAGGCTAAGTTGGGTAAAATTTAGAGTTCTTCAACGTAAGATTATAGAGAAAATGTGCTCAGATGTTTTTATCAGACACAAATGATTGCTTATAAAATGCTTTATACAGCCTAAACTCATAGTGATTAGAAATTATACCTTATGTTACTTTGGGATAACTTTTGACTACTGAAATCATCACACTAATGGTTAACAAAGTGTCAAACTTCAGAACGTTATCCTGACTAACATTTTGGAGATAATTTCTTAATTTGTAGTTTCATAAATGACTTGATAGGGTATTACAGTGTGTATACAATATAAAAATAAAATATAAATTAGATTTGGCATACACATGATAGTAAATATTAGTAATAAGATTCCTATTTAAGGAGATAACATTTATCTTCCTCATAACTTGTCTTAAGAGGTAATGGGGTTTATATTTTATATTTTAAAGGTGTTATAGAAGGTAAAATTTTATTTTTATGTGACTTCTTTTCTGATGAAGAGTATTCACAAAGTAAAATTTTAAATGTTGCCCATTTATTTTTACAAAATTATATAAAATCCTTCATAGTTAAAATGAGTAGATTCACTTTCTTCTCCTTTCTTATTTTCCCATACTTAGGGTGAAATGATGATAATGACAAAAAAAATGAACTACCTCATTTTTAACATGGTGCTTAATAAGGTACTGAGATAAGTTGACTGTAGGAAGCATCTCTTGTCCTTTAACTGGCTCTGAAGCTCTGCACTATAAAGACAAAATAAATCAATTTGACTCTCTCTTCCTATTACCTAAACCTCCTTGAATCGATCAGAAAGTAGAGTTGCTTCCTAGATCACTTCATCTGATTAAGTAAGTGAAAACATGATTTGTGTTCAAATTTCTCTTATTCCATTAATTTTCCCTGTTTAAAACCACAATATTTATGAGGCGTTGTCAATTTTTATTAAAAAATTACAGATTTTACCTTCTCTCTGTATGAGCTTTTATTTCTGTACTGGACATTTAGGTGAATATAAAGCATAATCTTGTTTCATATGTAAGTAACCATGTATATCAATTACAGTGGTTAGTAGCCACCAGGGGTCCATTTATTCAAAGATTACTCTGCTTTAGCAAATAGTACTGTATAGCCTAAAAGAATTAATTTATTTCTCAGGTCATGTTTCCAAAAATAATCAGAAACTAAAATAATTCATTCAAGCCAAATATGGTTTGCATTCAAGAGTCTAGTGAACTCATTTTACTACTAAGATTGTGTGAATTGATCTTCTATATTTTTCCAGGGAACTCAGGACAAATTAAGTAAACAAGCAAAACAGTAGTCTGAATTGTTACTCTCATTGAATTTATTAATTTGAATGAATTGAATGTAAAATCCACTGAGTTGTATGTGAATACAGGTGAGTATACCTGAGCAGAAAAAATATCTGCCTAATAAAGTTCATAGACTAAAACTAATTGTACTTCCATAAGTATTATTCACGAACTAAGTATAGTTCTCATAGAAATGGATGAGTTGAAATAATTTCACAAAGTTCGAGTGAACTTTACTGGAAATATTAAAAACTTTGTTAAATGAGAGAAACTGGATGATTTGCAAAGTGGTGTATTTCTAAAAGACCTTTCACCTAGATAACATTTTAGGGATAAACTATTCATAGTTGTAAAGGTAAAAGATATTATAATCACATGCCTTCTCATTAAGTGTCAGTGTAAAAACAACCAACAATATAATTTTATCATAAAATTACAAATTAGAGTAAGTCATTGTGTAACTAGTCATTATGATTAGTACTCAAAGTAGAAAGATAAAATGTCATTGATATGCACCGATCATGTAAGTAGTGTTTGCTCTGGGTTTAAAACTATTATCTAAAAACTTTTTAATCTGCAAAAATTAATCTGCAAAATTTTAATCTGCAAAAATCTGCAAGGGTCCTTGTTCCCTAAGGACCTCTTCTAAGCAAAAGTAATGTGAACAAAGTGGCTTTATTTGGACTTTCTTAAGAGGAAAAATATATATTTAAGGTATAGGACAAAATTAATATTTACATCTTTTAATTTTTAATCTTTTCAAATTTTTCTGTATGATTTTGCATTACCTTTCTATTACAAAATTAAACACTAAGAAAAAATTAGAGTAGAAATACTTCTGTTTCTTTATTCATCGTTGCCAGTATAAACTAGGACAGAAAGCATTATAGGTTTCTTGTATTTCCTTCTCCCAACCTCCTTTCCCCATCGCAGGTACACATACCTGAGTACTTCTCACTGCAAACTGCCCTTGTCCCAAATGGTGAAAGAATAGATTGTATTGTACATGGTACATCAACCAGACCCCAGCAGTAATTAGAAGTTTCTTCCTTCTCTTTGACTCCACATTTTCTTGGAAGTATAAATATGGTGGAGATCAGTACATATAGTTAAGTAATCAAAATGAGATGACTTTGCCCAAAGTGCAATTATAATGAAACTAAACTTATACATTAAGTTTAATTAAATTGTTTATTCATATATCACTTTCTTTTTTAAAATAAAAAATAATGCATATTTGAAGTGTGCAACATACTTTGACATACTGTGTCTATAGCGTTTTGATCAATTTGTGATTTCATTAGAGTGGGAGGTGGCATTTGAACCACATTCTAGGGAGGAGAAAGCTAATCCTTAGAGTCAGAAGAATTGCATTCTGGGTACAGGGAACTGCCTAGGCAGTGATCTTGAAAGGAAATGGGCTTGACACATTTGGAGAACTGTGTGTTCAGTGTGACTGGAGCTTACTGAATACAGAAGAGAGTTACACAATGTAAGGTTTGAAAGATGATTAGGGACCACATCCCACAGAGAAGAAAAGAAGTCATAGTAAGGATTGTGTTTTAGAATTATTCTAGGTAAAATGGGAAGCTATTGAGAGATTTTAACCATTTTCATTTAAAGAGCATTAAGGTTAGTGAGTAAAGAGATGGTTGGAAGATGGTAAGAGTAGAGTTAGGAGTCTGTTGTAGTTGTTCAGGAGAGGGGTTATATGGTAGCCTGGCCTAGAGTGGTGGTGGCAGAGATGGAGAAGGAAAGATGGATTTGAGGTACATTTGGGAAGTAGAATTTATGGGACCATCTTATCTTTACATAAAACTAAATGTAGATGTTCAACATTTATATCACTTTTTCCCCAAGGGTCCCAGACAAATTTTTGATTACTCTCCATCAAAATTACTTTGCTATAAAATTAGTGATAATTAACAGGGGATATGAGGGATGGGGTGAAATACCCATTTTCTACTTTATTCAGCTCAAATTGTGATTTGAAATATAAACTTAATAGCACAGCCTTGCTATTTCAAGTGGTCATACATACGTATTGGCTCAACAAATGCCATTTGTTATTGCATTTCTCACATAACTTTCCATATATAGTTTTTTTTTTTCACCAGAAGGGATAATGGTGCAAGTGAGTGGGGACATCTTCACAAAGCAGTATACTAGTCCAACAGAATCTAGTTTTTAGCTAAAAAGTGCAATATTTAGAAGTTTGGCTTATGTGCCAGTCTTTTTCCATCTCTGTTATAATCAGATAACTGTTACTGAAAACAAAAATCTAAATGATACTAGATATAAAATGGGTATGTTTTCAGATATTTTCCATTAGTCTTTCTTTCTTTGTATTTGGTAAAATGAAACCAATGTTCAGAAAATTTCTAAGAAACACAGAAAATGAGATTTTAGGTTATATATTATTCTTAGGGGCGGGGATGAGGGAAGAAACAGGCTTTCCACTAAACAATAGTAAATTGTGTGTTGTTTAAGAAATTTCCATGAGTAGTTAATTATCTATTACTTTGAGTTTGTCTTTTAATGTTATATGAGTTCCATTATTAAATATATAGAAGCATAAAAAATCCTAACTCAATAGTCATATATACTTAGTGTATATTTAGAAAATTCATACTCGGGGGAGGCTTCCTTTAAACATTTCCAAATATTCTTAAATATACATTCAAAATTACATTTTAATTTAGTGCTGAGAAATGTTCTGAAAATGCTATTTTTATAGTTATTTCCATTTGATAAACATTTTGACTTCTTATGGAATATACAACTTCACTTTTCAATGGTAGATATTCTAAAACTGCACGGAAATATTCACTCTTTAAACAGATATTTATTGAAGGCCTACTATTTGATAGGTAGTACACTTACCATATATAAGGGGTAAAGGAGAAGTTTCTCTCCCAGAAGATATGATCCAATGATCATAGTTTCCAGGCTCTTTCCAGATCTAGCAAGAAAAATCCGTTTTCTTAAAAATAGATACAAAATCAATTAGAAAAACTTTAAAATACATTTGTTATGTGATAATATATAGCAGTACTGGTGATAAGCCCTCATAATATAGAACATCTATGTACCAGCAAAGTAGTATCAAATATTACATTTTATTTCAAAGTTAAATCACTCAACAATCGCATAGTAAGCATCTCAGGAATTAGGTTCTGAGGCTACAACCGTGATTATCCTACAGCCTCTCTTCTTTAGTAACTCAGTCTGCTCTGTTGATGTTGCATATCTTTGAATCATCTTTAATTACTTGATGATTTTTATGGGTTGAAGAATTTTGCAGTACATGAGATTATGAGGGAGAGAGGGAAAGGAGTAAAGAAATACTACCAATCATTTTATGCATTTTACTTGTGAAATTGTTACACAAGAATCTTCCAAGGCTTTATGATGGGTATATATTTAATTATATGAAGAGGAAACATAAATATGCATCTTAAAAGCATCTTCATGGTACAGAAACATATTTCACATATGTAATGGCTTTCCATGGACTGGCATGTAGCGTGAGTTTTTGTTCAAAGGATATTAGACTAGCATATTTTGATGTGTGTAAGGGGAATTGATCAAAAACTATAATTTAAAAACAAAACAAAAAAAGCTATGATTTATGTTGAAGATGCAAGTTTCCAGTTTGAAACAAGCCTACCTTAATTGAACTTTGTAGTGAGAATTGAAGTTAAAGTGTGTATTTTCAGTCCACATCCAGAAAAATACATTCAGCTACTTTCTTAGGATATTGCTGAGTCCTCCAGCTGTTGGCCTGTTTGATGACCTGTACTTGAATATAAATGAGAAGTCACCGCTCTTCCTCCTATTTCATTTCATAACTTCAAGTGTAAAAGTCATACTTTTTGATCATGGGAGATAGCAGATAACAGCTCCTTAAAAACTGGGTGTCCAGGAGGTGGAAATAATTAATGTTATTTTTCTCTCGTAATGTTAGATATCTTTGTGGATATCTGGAGCTGATAGAAAGTAAGCAAACATGTAAATACATAACTTATTCATGTGTTAATTTACAAGTAACAATAGGATAATTATATTTTCTTTCAAGTTGGCTGTACTGTATTATGATGCTTCTATTTTGTGGTACATGGGCATTGCAATGAGAAACACATTCTTGGAGAGTACATAAAGTGTAATATCTAGAGTAAGGAAAAACATTTGCCCCCGATTAAAAAAAATCAACATATCAAAATTTACCTACCTATGATGATTATTAATAGGTATATCTTAAGCAAGTTAATAAAGGTAAATATTTTGTGTACTAAGAAATGAAAAGACATTATATTTATGTACTCCAGATAAAAATTATCAAAAACTAATAAACGATTGCTCCTAAATTCGAGTTATATCATAATATCACCTTAACATTTACTTTAAAAGGCAGAAATTTGTTCCTTATGTTGCTGATAGATGATACTTCAATGTTGCTGAAGATAATAGAAATTAAATGTATAGAGAATTAAAATGTGCAGAGACCAATATATGTTATTCTAAAAATTGACAGTTTACACAACTGAAATTTACTTTTAAATATGCAGTAGCAAAGTAGCTATACAGATACCAAAATGAAAGAAAAATAGAGATCAAAGAGAGAGCTGAATTATGGTACTATTTAAAAATTGAACCTGTTTGCTAAAGGAGTCTCTCATTACGTATCTTGCATAAAATTCTTAGATTCCTTAATCTCTGCAAGTTTGGAAGTGTCCAGTGATGAGAATCTTAGGTAAAGCCTAAACCCAACACAGGAAACTTCTTTCCATACTCCCTTTGGATTTAAAGAATAGATAATGTTTAGATAATGTTTATCTTGTGAATGCAAGTGAAAATAATTAGTAGTTGCCATTAAATGTGACAAGAAATAGTTGAGCAAAGTAGTAGATAGCATTTTACAAAATCATAGGAGTTTTGTCAGTTTCCAAAATTAAATAAAATCTATACATTGGTCCACTTATTAACAATTAGTAAATCTCAACAACAAAAAAAACCCTGAGAATATAATAGGACAATTTTAGGATACTAGAACATTTAGTGAGGAAAATTCACCCTTACCTTGGCTGTTTTATATGTATTGTTAAGGGAGAGAGCAGTCAGAAAGAGATCTCAATTTTTATCTGGAAAAGAAACCCAAAATTTCAGAAGTATATATTGTTGGTATAATATATTGCTTAATATAGCTCACAATAAGTAAAAATTAACATGTTCCAATTTTATTGCTATATTTATGATACTATATTAGAGTAAAAGGCACTTATAGTAGGTACAATAGCTTACTGTCTTACATTGTTATAGTATAATAACTTCATTTTATAGGTTAGAAACACTGTAGTCCACTCAGGTTATTAAAAATATCACTTTGGTTCTTTGTTTAAAAAAATTAGATGTGTAAGAATTTTTTAATATTTACTAGTTTTATGAGCAGAAATCTATGTATGCCTTGTTTTTTTCAAGAGCCCTAATACCTAGTAAATTAGAATTAAACTTTCAGAATTTATTTTGAAGGTTAGTATTCTAAAGTTTCAATATGGTTGTGAAGCTAAGTGGTTTCTTTTTTTCTTAAAGATGTAACCAAGCCTTAAATCAGTTAAAGTTGTTTGTCTGTTCCTATAATACAGTTCTCAAATACTTTTTCATTGCAATATAGCCATAGTTATCTTTGGGTTTTTTGTTTGTTTTTATTTTTATTACTTAGATATGAACACTTCATTTCTTAATCTATGTGGTGTGTTTATATATTTTTCCTAGAATTCTCAAACTAGTTCAACAGTAAGTGTACATTCATCTAATTTTTACATGAAATATATTGATACCTACAATGTTTTTTTTCACTGCTGGCCCAGGAAACATAAAGGCAGGCTGCCGCCCGAAGCTCCAAGAGCCTAAGGTTTAACTAATTAGGCTCTTGATACATCCGTGAATAATTAAAATGTTAATTTATACGTCAAAGTAATATGGATTGCTTGTTGCATAGATAAGTTCACATCTGTGAACAATTGTTTACAGAAATGAAAAGATAAAAGTGCTGTTCTTAAGGATCTATGGAGACCATAATATAAGGAGACACTGAAAATAAATATTCATTCAATATATTGGCCATGACTTTGTGTGACTGCTAGAAGTGAGATAAGAAAGAGCTGCCTCCCGACCCAAAGGGCAGTGTTGTGAAATGGAAGAGATATACCTGACAGTTAAACACCAGCAATATATGATTCCAAAGATAAAATGAAGGGAAAGAACATAAAATTTTACAAACAAATAAGCTTGAATTACACATGGGAAATGAAAATGAGCCTCACATTTATCAGGATTCATTGTCATGAACATGTGAAACTAATAAGAGAATTAAAATGAATAGCTCCTTCAGAGACCTCAATTTTTAAGTTACTTTGAATAGTTACTCTGCACTTAAAGATTAAAATTTATTCTGCATATAAATGCAAAGTAAATATTCAAGTGAGTAATGTCTTACATTGAACATAGAACTTTCAAGTAAGCAAACTTTCAAGTAAGCGGTACAACTTGGCTTTTTCATTAAAAGTTTTATCAGGTTCTTTAAGAAATATATTTAATGATGGTGCCTTTACAAAAAAAAACACAAAATCTAAATTTTAATAGATTGTATGTGATTTTGTCTACTCAATATTTTACCTTTAGATGAAGGTATAATTGGCAATACCCATACCGTTTACATTATATTTAATTTAAAGATTAAAATCTGTAGCTTCTTGCCGTCTCCTACCATGTTAATGTCTTGTTTTATTATAATTCTCTTTCCTGTCTGTTTTAAATGTTTTTTAGCAGTGTTTCATAACTTTGAACTTGCTGGTATTCCTTAATATCTATCTTGAGAAATTAGGTAAATTGCTGTTTGATCGACCCTGTATTTTATATTTGAAAAATGTGTCTGTAGAAACACGCAGAGATAGAAATTGCTGCTGGAACTTGGTATTTTTAAACAGAGAGAAATCAATGGCAGATTATCCGTGATTAGCTGTTGACATTTAGATTTGCACATTTAGAATGTCAAAAGCTCTGAAAACTATCAATTTAGTTCCTAAATTACAATAATATTCTTATTTTCAAATCTAACATTTTATGGTTCTCATCCTCCTTCCAGTGTAAAGATGTACTTTAAGAAAAACAATTAATTGAAATAATTACAGATCTCTTTTCAAACTAGATTTTAATTGATTCACTGAAAAAAATTAGTTATCTGCCCATAAACCTAATGGATTACTTATACCTTTGCATGTATCTGGTTTGTTGTTGTTATTACAAAATGCTGGTACAGGCATTATTTCTATCTTACGAAAATAAATATCTTTATAAGGCATATTATAGTTTGTTTAATATATTTCTTCTTTAATCATATGATAACTGGAATATGGTTGCTGCTATGTCAGAAAAATTATTTTAATTCTGTATCAGGGTATATATCATTAAATCTTTAAAGTATTTTCTCCCAGAAGACATGACTAACCTAGACTGTTAGAATCTGACTTGCTGCCAGACTCTACTAGATTGATGATATTTATCAAGGCTTAATATCTTAATTGTAAAAGATTACGACTCTATATACACCATGCCACACACACATAATGCTTATAACATGGAATCCTATTCTCAAAATGCACCACTAGCTTGGTGGAAAGTTCTATTCCTGAGATGGTGCCAGAATTTACAAAGGTTTTATGATACCTATAAAACTAAGGAAAAAACCCCACAAATTTCTCCATTAACATATAATGTGTCACTAATATATATTAATTCCCCAAGTCCAGGATTGCTCTCAACTTCCAATTCAAACATTTTACTTGATTCTATTTCAATGTAAAAATAGAGAGTATTCCATGCGAACTGGCTATTTTTAATTTATCTCTTTCAGCTCTTAAACTGGAATGATTATGATTTTTGCTTTTGTTGTGTCTAAGTTCTTTACGTAACTGTTTACATGTGTGATGTTGACTCCCAAGTATTTCCCATAAGTCGTCTTTAAATAAGTTTCTTCCTGTTTGGATATCAAGATTGGCTTCGAGCAACCAAACTTCCCCCCTCACCATTCCTTTCCCTCTAAGATTTGCTTCTGAGGAGTCATGCACACATTGAGCAGTCTTACATGCACGTGCAAGAATGGCTGGTAGTTACCTAGCTGTAGCTGGAAAAGAGGGTAAGAGGCTGAAGTGGAGGACTGTTTGTTGCATGGGGTGAGGTTGACACAAAAGCAGGTTCGTGTGGCTTTACTGCAAGTGTGACTTTAGCTGGAATCCACACGTGCATATACCGTCCCCTAACATTGTCTAACTCTGAAAAAATTTCCTTGGGTGGAAAAGGCTGGAAAACAGTGAAAGGGGGCTGGAAATTTGAGCAAGAGCTAAGGCTAAATCTTCAGCTAAAAGCAAGGAAATTTCCTTCCCCAGCTCTCATTTCTCAGTGCTTAATATTTTTGAAGGTGTTTACAGTTTTATGGAATTATGTCTATTGATCTTTTTTTCAGTTAATTTTCTGAGTTTTCGCGTGTGGAGAATCTTTGCACATCCTATTTAGCTAATTTTTTTAGATATGTTATGGCCTCAGGTTAGTATATCTTGCCTCCAAGGATGCTATGACAACAAACATTTCTTTTGAAGATATGAAATGTTCTAGAAAGCAATTAAGCAGACTATTGAAACATATTCGTACACTTGGATCCATTAATTCTACTTTCATGAATTTAAGTTCTAGGGAAAAGCATAAAGAGGCTAACAGTTTTCTACAAGGGTTTTTGTCTCAGTCTTATTTATAGAACTGAAAAATTGGAATCAGAGTAAATGCCCCCAAATAGAAGAATTTTTATGGAGGCATAACTTCCGTTATCTGGAAAAACTTCTTGAACGAGGGCCTGAGAATCAACAGGTGTCCCAAATTCCTCTGCGTGGGACACTACTGAGGGACATGGGAAAGGTGGTAGGAGAACCAGAGAAGACTTGCAAGAGAAACAGTCTGATGGAGATTCTGGGGTCCGTTTAGAGTAGCCAGGAGGACAGTTTAAAAATGATGGTGAAAAAAAATGATGGTGATGGCCCTCAATCTGAAGTTTGCATGACTGAGATGTGAACGGATTCCCCCTCCCCCGCCTTCAACTGTCCAGTTTTATCACGATCTGTTATACTCCAGAAAAGAGAGAATAGAAACTATAAGTAAAAATTCTCTGAAGAGAGCAGGACAGGTGGGTTACCACCCTACCCCCAAAAATAAATTCCGGAAGATAGAAGGTTTAGCTATTGGGCTGAATGGGGTTCCCTGGGGACTTGGCCCTGTCCCTGTCGGTGGTTAAGAACAGCAGCCGGGTCAGGTATTTTCTTCTCATTTAGCCCTAAAAGGAGTCTCTAATCCCTTCAGAGGAGGCAGCACGGATCCATCTAACAGACAGCATCCCCACAGACAATTTATGGAGGGCAAAGAATTTAAGAAAGAAAAGAAACAACACTTCCTGTGCGTTCACTATGTGTGCGGTTTCCCTTATCAGGAAATACACAAATGTATAAGAAATGGATTTTAGGGAAGTGAAAGGGAAGGCGGTAACTTTAACAGTAGGGAATCTTGTTTTACAGGCTTTCGACCCCTTTTGTGAATGCACACAGTAGATTGGCTGCCTGTTCTCTGCTCGTGGGAATGGGCCGGGAAGTCAGGGGTTTGGTTGTGGCTTCTAGCCAAGTGAAAATGGGGGGACTGTCTTAGCAAAGCTGAAGGGACAGAGCTCTCTATGCCTCCATCCCCTCCTTTCCTGGATGATAAGCCGTGTATCATTTCCTAATGCTCCTCTAGCTCCATCATGCTGAGCTTTCAAACAAATTTCGCAGTGACAGCCACCAATCCTCTTCTCTCCTTGCTGCCTGATACCCGACCAAGAGCTGACTTTACATCCTTCTGATTTTTAGCGACCAGAGGATTAATTGGATCACATGCTATCACTGACAAATGGCTCTCTAGCAAGGGTATATTTTGAATTACACCATCTCTAGATTTGGAGAACTTGTAAAAAAAAAAAAAAGTTATTCATACAAACTGGGATGACCAGGGTCAGGAGATATATCCCTGCAAGATCTCAAGCAAAGATTCAGATTCAGATTATATTTTTGGCTGTGTTTTGGAGGTTGCAAGTTATTACAAACAGCCCAACTTTATAATGGTTGTAAAAGAGGGCACCCTGTGGCATGCAGACCACTTTCTCTTAGGCTAATAAGTGTCATTTGTTTATCAAGAATACTGTTGCTTAAAAGTTTTACATGTTCCTTTTTTAAAACATTTGATGGAGGGGTGGAATCATTGCTTTCACTTTGGGCAGAATAAATTATGAAGGGAAAAAGGAGCCCACACAGTGCAAAAAGAAAGGAATACAGTTAAATACAGTTACTTCCTTTTACTCCAGGAAGTTTGATTCCTGTCAATAATCTGTGCTCTCACGAACTGTGTGATGCTCCCTTTCCAATAAAGCCCTGATAGAAATAGCTGGATTAGAAGGAGTATGTGTTGTTCAGATGTACTCAAAGAGATTGTGGTCATTTACTTGCTCTCTTGTTCTTGGAAACTGTTGATAATTTTTGAGCATGTTGGCAATTAATGTGAATTTCTTCTTAAAACTAAGTATATGGCAATCCATAGCAGTGTGGGAGCTACCTTCTAATTTCATGGGGAAATAGAAATAGTGTCTGTTTCCTGTCCCCTTATTCTTTTCAACATGCTGATTTGATGATTGAAATCCTGTATTGATGGGCACCTGGGTGGCTGAGATGGTTGAGCATCTGACTCTTGGTTTGGCTCAGGTCCTGATCTCAGGGTCATGAGATTAGGCTCTGCCTGGGGCTCCATGCTCAGTGGGGAGTCCGCTTGAAGATTTTCTTCCTCTGCCCCTCCCCCTACATGCTCTCTCTAAAATAAATAAATCTTAAAAAAAAAAGAAATCTTATATTAAATGCTTATGACTATCATATATAGGAAATGGAGTATATTTGAAATAAATACACGTTAAGCTTGAGTTACTATATTTTGTGTAAAAGCTCAAAAATAGCTTACTTAGCTATTACTGTAGCTCTTATAACCTGTTAGCAGTTATTTCCACTCTGTCTACATACACACACAGTCTGAAACACTATGCTATTTGCTCTATCAACTTTTTTTCCACTTAGCGTGCAATGGTTCACATAACTCCAAGTATCTCATTTTAGTGCTATAATGAAAAGAACTATAAATTTAAAATGCGTGTACATTTTTATCTTTTTGACTGTATTTCAGGTCATATTACATTAAGTACTCCAAATATAACCTGCTTGAGCCTGTAGTTATTAGGAAAATCAGTTCTAATTTAAGTCCAGAATAAATGGATAGCATCTTTGTGCTTAAAGAGGATATTTCTCTGAAAAAAAACTCCAACATGTTTTACACTCAGCAGTCTCTCCCACTAATGCACATATAAAAATGTATCTCCAGTTGATGGAGGATTTCACATACTAGGAAAAATAAAGAAAAAGACCAAATGCTTTTCAACTATGTATATTAATTTAATTCTACTGCTTTATCTTTTTTATTCCACCTCTCTAAGGTGAGTAAGCAGCATAAATTACTGCACTTATTTTACTAATGGAATTTATATGGACGTTAAATTACTTAGCAAAGCTGATAGACCAAATTAGTAACCACAAAGGAAAAAGAAAGCAGATCTTAAGCCTGTTAGATCAGTGTACTTTCTAAATGGGAAAAAATTAAAAATTCAAAGATACTAAATTTAAATAATGTTTCTTAATATTAATGTCTTGAAAGTGTTTAAAATCACTGAACCTATATATCTTATGAAATAATGATAATCTGTTTTAAAAGAATAGAAGAATTATTTGGAAAAAAAGTCTTTATGGGGGCCTGGCTGATTCAATATAGCATGTGACTCTTAATCTCAGGGTCCTGAATTCAAGCCCCACATTAGACATGGAGCCTACTTAAAAAAAAAGTCCTTGGATTATAGAACTTTATATATATATATATATATATATATATATATATATATATATATATATATATGTTAATAGTATGACTAAGTGATGTTATTTTTGCTCTCATTTTCTTTATATATTTTTATTGCTTTTTGTTTATTATTTATATTTACTTCTCACCTGTTTGCTTACTAATTTGTCTTGATATGTGTAGGCTGTCTGTATAAGCAGTCTTGATTAATGAGCAATGATGACAGCTCAAGTACCAAATGAGAAGCTGTATAGTTTAAGTCTTCAGTTCCTCATGCTCCTCCACATAGGTTACTTTTGATTTTATGTCAAATCAGATCTAGCATAGCAGCTATTGAGTCATAGGATCTGTAAGAGTTGCTGCAGAACTTGTTAAGTGACAGATTGCTGAGCCCACTACCAAAGAATTGGATTTAGTGTTTGAATTCATTTTTAAGAAGCACTCTACAAAATTCAGATGGAAAGGGTTTGAGAAACCCCAACTTAGAGATTCCCATTTGTATCGGTTCTAGTTCATTGTTTGCAAGCAGTAAGAATTAAAGCTAGCTAAAATAAACAGAAAAGGGGTAAAGATATTGTATAATCCACAGAATCAGAGAATCCTGGAGAACAGACTTTAGAAGAAGTTGGGAACCAAGGTAGCACCTGGAATCTAGGCGTCAGGAATTATTAGCCTCCTTGGGCTGAATTGATTTCAGCCCTTTTCCTCCTATAATTTTATTACTCAACTAAAAACTTATCTCTGCAAGAGTGAGTCTGATTGGCATAGATAATGTCATGAACCAGCATCATTGTAAGAATAGAACCCCTTGATTGACAACCTTAACATGACTGGACACTATCCATTATCCGTTCCACTTCTTTTAGGGACAGCATTTTTAAGAAATTACTTTCCCACATAGTATCCAGTCAGACATGCAGTATATGTCTGATCATTGATCATGTAATGTAATTATCCAAGTAACTTTTTAAAAGAATTTTAGCCCTTATGCTAAAAACTCAAATATGGAGTAAAAATACAAGTTTGTATAATTAGAGTCTATATAGAGTTTCCAGGTTCAGACCAAGGAAATTAGGCATCATTTTTGCTATTACCCTCCATAGAATATTACTAATTTAGGGGGAATATTTTAATAGAATCATGAAGCCAATCTCCCAAAAGGATAGTATATATTTGCTTTTACCTAAGTACAATTCAAAACATCCCTTGTTATGAAAACTCTCATTCTGCAGTATGGAAGACCAAGAAATGTACAGGTGACCTGAACCAACCTTTGCTTTTCAAGAAATTTGATTTTTTAGTCAATGGCTTGGTGCCGATGTCCAAACTTTCAGTGCATTAAAATATTGTACAATATTTTGGTCATTACCATTGGCCTAATTAACATGAGAAAATTTATAATACAAAATATTGATCCAACTTCCACATACAACTGTTGTACTTTTTTTTTTTTTTTCAACTGTTGTACTTTAAGCTCATTTCTAAACTGTAGAACAAAACAGTTTCTAAGCCTTGTATTTTTAAATAACATTTAAGGAGCTTGGATTTTATTTTTTTAAAGGATTTTATTTATTTATTCATGAGAGACACAGAGGGAGAGAGAGAGAGAGAGAGGCAGAGACACAGGCAGAAGGAGAAGAAGGCTCCATGCAGGGAGCCTGACGTGGGACTCGATCCTGGGTCTCTAGGATCAGGCCCTGGGCCAAAGGCAGAGCTAAAGCACTGAGCCACCCAGGCTGCCCTGAGCTTGGATTTTAAAACTGTCAGTGTTTGATTTTAAAACAATTACTTTTCTATAAACCGTTTTCTCAGAAATAGCTGCTCAGTGGTATAAACTGAATTTTTGAGTGCTCCCTCCTTGCTAGGACCATACTGAGTAACATAGTTATGTAATCCTTACAACAATCCATAAAGTAGACATTATCATTAACATCCCCATTTTACAGGTAAGAAAATCAGGACAAAGAAGAGGTTAGGTAACTTAGCAAAGTGTTAATGGGTGTTAGTTACAGAGTGTTAATGGTTCATATGTGTCCCCCTCCCCGCCCTAAATTCATATGTTTAAGTCTTAATCCCTAGAGCCTCAGAATATGACCTTTCTTTTGGAAATAGGATTCTTGCAGACATAAGCAGTTAAAATGAGGTCACACTGGTGTAGGGTGGGCTCCCTAATCCAATGTAACTTTTGTCTAAATAAAAAAGAGAAAATTTGGATATGGACATGTACACAGGGAGAGACTATGTAAAAATGAAGGCAGATATTGGAGTTACACATCTACAAGTCAAGGGACACCACAGGTTACCAGAAAATTACTAGAAGCTGGGAAAGGACCATGAAACAGATGCTTTCTGGAAGCTCTCCCAAGGAACCAACCTTGCTGACTTCTCCATTTCAGAATTCTAGTTTCCAGAATTAAGACAATACGTTTCTGTAATTCTAAGCTACCCAGTTTGTGACACTTTGTTCTGGTAGCCCCAGGAAACTAACAGAGTAAAGGATTTGGGTTTAGACACCATGGCTCCATAGTTTGCATTCTTCATCAACATACTATATTTTCTTAAGAGAATTGAATATATCATCTCTTAGCAAGTGAAAGAGATCGAGACTAAGAAAGCTAGACTAAAAGAACTGGTAGTATTTTTTTGGAGCTTAATGTGCCTCTTTGCAAGGATGTTTGATGACTACTATCGAGTACTGACTAAAGTGCTATTTTCCTTTAAAACTGATATCAAAAAAGAAACAGAATAACTGACTAAATATGGTTGGAAAAGAACATGATTTGAGAATTTCATTATAAATTATAAATTTATATAAATTAAGCTTATTTAAATACATAGAAAAATATCCCCCTTACTAAATGCCTAGGGAGAGAGAGAAAAGCTTCAAGAAGATCTCGGTTGTTGCTGTTTGGCTGATAATTGTTTATATATATCTCAGCTCACGTGGAGTATGACTTTTGCATAAGCCCAGCATGATTACTAGTGAATTAAACAGGAAAAAATGTAGAAGAAAAATATGATTCTTATTCTACAAACCATAATGGAGAATATGCATGGCCTTCTGCCCATAACTTTTTCTAATTAAAACTGACAGCTGTGGAATAAAGGAAAAGTCATGCATAACCTAGGTTTCTTCTGTTCAGAAATAAATGCAATGAAAGGCAAAGTGAGAAAGAAGTAGGAAGTACTTAGAAGGTGCACTGATACCTCAACTCTGAAATCGTAGAAGCAATAATGAAATGCTCAATATATCCAAATACTATGAGTTGCCAAGAATAGAAAGATAAAGGTCTATAAAACTTGATATTTTATGCCTTCCAATTTTGAGAGATTAAAGATGAGATAAGGTGAGTTTTTTGCTTGTATTTAGTAGAGGAAATGGTAATGTATAGAGCAGAGATAGCCTATTATTCAAATTTGGTCAGTGAGGTGCTTGATTTGTATCTCCTTATATTTATTTTTTACTTTGTTCAGAGTTGTACAATCAAATAAGCCTGAGATCGAATCCCAGTCCTATGTTTTATTAAGAATTAGTTTCTTGGGTTGGGGGGCACCCGAGTGGCTGTCAGTTAAGTATCCAACTTGTAATTACTGCTCAGGTCATGATCTCAGAGTTATGAGATTGAGCCTTGTACTGGGCTCCACATTGGGCATGGAGCCTGTTTAAGAATCTCTATCTCTCCCTCTGCCCCTCTTCCCAACAACCTTTAAAAATATTAGTTTCTTTGAAACTGGCCTAATAATTTGGCCTTGCTTTAATCATTTATAAAATAGCAAAAAGAACACCTGATCAGTTTTGAGAATTTATAGTTGCCCCTGGTTACACAATCACAAATATATAATAGCTAATATAAATCAAGTTATTAGCATGTTTTAAGGACTTGAGGGCATTATTTCATACCATCCCCTCATCTGGATTAGGAAGTAGGCCATTTTGTTTATTCACATTCAACATCTGAAGAAACTGAGTGAGGAATTTGGTCAAGGTCACAAGCTAATAATCTGGATATTTTGTAATCAAATCTATATCATTACCTTTGAAATAACACACACAAAGTTATTACTAGTGCCCCTATATCAAGATTACTATCAGTAAATTTAGTTCTTTGTGATTTTACTAATAGGAGGAGACAAATAGGTGGAGACAACTTGCTGTGGATTTGGTGATGGAAATATGTGCAGGTTACCAGTTGCTTCAAAGGAAGAGATAGTCACATCTACTTTCAGGCATTAAGAAGAACTTTATATGAGCAGTGAAGCTCAAGCTGAGTATTGAAATATTAGTTGCTATTCATCAGGTGATTAGTGACTTCAGTCATTCCAGAGAGTAAGTAACAAGTACAAGAGCATGGAGAATACATATGATAGTATTTTGTGGGGGGCCAGTAAACAGGAATAGGTAGATATTATGAAAAAGAATGAGGCAGGAGACAAAGGGAGAAAAATAGGAGTCTGGACATGAAGAGTCTTGAATGATGTGCCGAGTGGTTTGTACTTTATTAGAGGTTCTTAAGCCTGATTGTACATCAAAATCATGTTGGGGGATTTTGGAAAAATATCTGAAATGTAACGAATTTTGAACATCTTTCTTCCTGCTCTTGTGAAGACTCATTAAGCATGTAGTAGACTCTTAATAAATATTGGCTGCTTGATATCAGCGGTTAGCTTTTATTAGCTATTATAGCCACTTCAGAAATATTTTTAGTTATTTCAGTGAGTGATGTAAAGAAATTTTTTCATTATTAAAAAGTTATATTTTATAGGGATGTTCAAGAATAAAAAAAGAAGATATTAAGTTAATTATGGCCCAGTAGCAGTCAGCATTATATGTTGATATATGTATTGATTTACTGATAAATAGCCAAAGGCTACATTATTTTGTGAGCAACACATTCATGTATTCTTACCCTACTGATACCATGTTAGCATGATATAAGGCACACTGACTGCTTTTTACCATGATCTTAAAGCTGACAAACTAGTTATTTCCCTATTTTAAATTCTAATATAGAATGGGTGGGGTTTTTTAAAATTAATGCTACATGAAGCTTTAGTTTGTCATTAGTGCTTCAATCAGAAAAAAATGAAACTGAAAAATTAGGAATAAAAAGAAAAACTATTCAGTTTCACATTTAAGGAGATTGTAATAAGTCACTGAGTCCTAACAATATATAAAAAGCTAAACAGACTGAAAAATGAACTCCTTTTGGATCTATAAGAGAGGGGATGGATACAGAGCAAGTTGCTGCCTCCAAGATAGGAGAAATAGGCTTCTCAGAGCAGCCTCAGAGCAGAGAATCACAAACAGAAACAACCACGGGAACCAGTGCTAGGTACATCATGTCTAGCTATCAAGAAAAAAAATTATGAGGTATACCAAAAGGCAAAAAACACAATTTGAAGAGACATAGCAAACATCAGAAGCAGATATGGTTGGAATTACTAAATCAAGATTTTTTTCTTTCAAGTTTTTACTTAAATTCCAGTTAACATACAGTGTGATATTAGTATCAGGAGTAGAATTTAGTGATTCATGACTTACATACAACACGCAGTGTTTATCACAAGTGCCCTCCTCAATACCCGTCACCCATGTAACTGATCCCCCCACTCCAACAACCATCAATTTGTTCTCTAAAAACTACATTTTATGGTTTGCCTCTCTTTTTCTCCTTCTCTATGTTCATCAGTTTTGTTTCTTAAATTCAAATCAAGAATTTAAAATAATTATGATTAACATACCTAAAGGGTTTTTTTTAAGATTTTATTTGTTCATGAGAGAGAGAGAGAGAGGCAGAGACACAGGCAGAGGGAGAAGCAGGCTTCATACAGGGAGCCCAATGTGTGACTTGATCCCGGGGCCTCCACATCAGGCGCTGGGCCGAAGGCGGCACTCAAACCACTGAGCCACCTGGGCTTCCCTATACTAAAGTTTTTTTTTTTTTTTTTTTTTTAAGATTTTATTTATTTATTCATGAGAGACACAGGCAGAGGGAGAAGCAGGCTCCATGAAGGGAGCCCGACGTGGGACTCAATCCCGGGTGGTCTCCAGGGTCAGGCTCTGGGCTGAAGGTGGCGCTAAACTGCTGAGCTACCCGGGCTGCCCACTAAAGGGTTTTTAAAAATATTTTATTTATTTATTCACGAAAGACACACAGAGAGAGGCAGAGACACAGGCAGAGGGAGAAGCAGGCTCCCCAAAGATAACCCGATATGGGACTCAATTCCAGGACTTGAGCCAAAGGCAGATGCTCAACCACTGAGCCACCCAGGCACCCAATATGCTAGAGCTTCTAATGGATTAATTATATATTGTTCAAGAATAAATAGGCAATATAAGCAGGGAGGTGGAAAATCTAAGAATGAGAAAAAAGATATGCTAGAGAAAAACAATAACAAAAACAAGATAAAGAATGCCTTTAAAGGGCTTGTTATTAGACTGGACACAGAAGAAGACATCTCTGAACTAGAGGCTCTATCAATAGAATCCTGAAAAAAAAATATCTAAGAACCATGGAACAACTACAAAAGGTGTGACATACCCATAATGAGAATGCCATAAAGAGAAGAGAGAAAGGAACAGATGGAATTTCTGGAGTAATAGTGTATAAGAATTTCCTCCAAATTAATGTCAGATATCAAGCTGTAGATCCAGGAAGCTTGAAGAATACCATGTAGGATAAATGCTAAAATAATAATAACAAAACAACAACAACAGTGCTGAGACCTATTACTTTCAAACTATAGAAAACCTAAGAGAAAGAAATAATCTGCAAGAATCCAGAGGCAAAAAAATAACTCACCCTAATGGAGCAAAGATAAGAGTTATATCTGTCTTTTTCTCAGAATAAATGAGAGCAGGATGAAATATTTAAAGTGTTAAAAGAAAAACACCACCAACTTAAAATTTTGTACCCTGTGAAATTTTCTTCTTTTTTAAATTATTCTTTAAAGGTGAAAGAAAAAGACATTCTCAGACAAAAATTGAATTTGTTGTCAGTAAACCTGCCTTGCAAGAAATTTTAAAAGAAGTTCTTTAAAAAGAAGAAAAATACTATACATGAGAAACTTGGATTTACGTAAAGTAATGTAAAGAACCAAAGAAGGAATAAGTGAAGGTAAAATAAAAACTTAAAAATTATTAAAATTATAGGGTATTTTACTACAAAGAGATACAGTTTAATTTGAAAGTGGACTTGCATTAGTTGTGGATATATATTTCAAACTCAAGGGCAACCACTAAGAAAAGTAAAAGAAAAGTAACTGATAACTAATAAAAGAGAGAAAATGGAATGATGAAAACAAGCTTAATTAAAATTACAGTAGAAAATGAGTGGGGAAAAAACAGAGAGGGTGACAAAACATGAGAAAATCTTAACTCTGGGAAATGAATAAGAGGTAGTGGAAGAGGAGGGTGGGCTGGGGCATGGGGTAACTGGGTGATGGGCATTGAGGGGAGCACTTGATGGGATAAGCACTGGGTGTTATACTATATGTTGGCAAATCGAACTCCAATAAAAAAAAACATATATAAAAAATCACGATAGAAAAAGAGTAAAGACAAAAATCGGAACAAAGAGCCAGAGCAACAAATAGAAGACAGTAATGAGCATTTGATATTAGTCTGACTAAATCAATGATCATCTTGAATATCAGTCATCTAAATGGAGCAGCTAAAAGAGATTGCTGCAGTGGATCAAAAAACAAGAACAACCATATGTCCTCTTCAAGAAAACCACTTTGAATATAAAAAAAAACAATGGACTAAAAGTAAATGAATGGAGAAAAAGATACCATTCTAACATTAATACAAAAAATATGAATAGCTATGCCAACTTGACAGAACGGACTTCACAGAAAAGGAAGTTAGGGATAAAGAAGAGCATTACATTATGATAAGGGGATCAGTTCTCCAAGAAACTCTGTCCAAGAAATCCTGAACATGTACGTGCCTACCAACAGAGCATCAAACTTCGTAAGGCAAAAACTGATGCAACTGCTGGGAGAAATAGGTGAGTGTACTACCATAGCTGGAGTCTTCGGTATACCTCTATCAGGAATGGACAGGTGCAGTGGGCAGAAAGTCAGTAAGGACGTAGCTGAACTCAACAGAACTATCAATCAACTAGATACATGTGACATCAGTAGAGTGCTTCATCCAACAGCAGCAGAGTATATATTTTCAGCCCCACATGGGATATTCAGCAAGATAGACCCAATTCTGGACCATGACATACTTTGAAAAATTTAAAAGAATAGAAATCATACAATTTCTGTTTAGACAATGGTATCAACCTAGAAATTGATAACAGAAATATACCTGGAAAATCTCAAAATACATGCTATAAATAACACACTAAACCTATGCTGAATCATAAAGAAATAGAAATTCTGAACAGAGCAGTTGCTATCAAGGAAACCGAATTCAGTAATCAAAAACCTCCCAACAGAGAAAAGTCCAGGACCAAATGGCTTCACTGGTGAATTCTACAAATATTTATTAAAGAATAACAGTCTTTCTCAAACTCATCTGAAAAAAAATAGGAGGGAATACTTCCAAACTCAATTTATGAGGCCAGTACTACCCTGATGCCAAAACCAGACAAGGACACTATAAGGAAAGAAGCCAATATTTCTGGTGAACATAGATGCAAAAATTCTTTAAAAAAAAAAGATTTCATTTATTTATTCGTGAGAGACACAGAAAGAGAGGGGGGTGGGGGCAGAGACGCAGGCAGAGGGAGAAGCAGGCTCCATGTAGGGAGCCCGATGTGGGACTCCATCCAGGTCTCCAGGATCAAGCCCTGGGCTGAAGGCAGGCACTAAACTGCTGAGCCACCAGGCTGCCCAGATGCAAAAATTCTTAACAAAATATTAGCAAAATAAATTCAGCAGTACATTTAAAAGAACATTCACCATGATCAAGAGGGATTTATTCCAGAGATATAAAGATGGTTCAACATTTAGAATTTAATTAATATGATGCACATTAAAAAGTAAAGGATAAAAATCAAATTGATCATCTCGATAGATGCAGAAAAAGTACTTGACAAAAAGTCAACATCCATCTGTGATAAAAACTCTGAACAAATTGGGTATAGAGGGAGCATATCTCACCATAGCAAATACCATATATGATAAGCCCACAGCTAACATTATACTCAATGGTGAAAAGTTGATATCTCTGTTCCTTTAAGATCAGAAGCAAGACAAGGATGCCCACTCTCGCCATTGTATTCAAAATAGTAGTGGAAATTCTAGTCAGAGCAGTTAGTCAAGAAGAAAAAGACATTAAAATCAGAAAAGAAGGAGTAAAATTATCTTAATTTGCAGATTACATGGTATTATATATAGAAAAGTTTAAAGACCCCACCAAAAATTGTTAGAACTACTAAACAAATACAGTAAAATCATAGGATACAAAACCAATATGCAAAACTCAGATGCATTTTTATATTATTTTTATTTTTTAAGGGAATTTGCTTATTTATATGAGAAAGAGAGTGAGAGGGCATAAATGGTGGGGAGGGGCAGAGGGAAAGGGAGAAGGAGACTCCTACCAAGTGGGAGTCCAATATGGGGCTTGATCCCAGGACCTTGAGATCATGACCTGAACCAAAAGATAGACACTTAACTGACTGAGCCAGCCAGGTGTCCCCGGATGCATTTTTATACATTGACAACAGGAACTGAAGAAGCATTTGTCCAGAGTGGAAGTATAAATGGCTAACAAGTGATGCTCTAAATCACTAATCATCATGGTAGTGCAAATGAAAACCACAGTGAGCTATCGCCTCACACCTGTTATAATGACCATCACCAAAAAGACGAGATAACAAGTGTTCACAAGAATATGGAGAAAAGGAAACGTTTGAAACCGTAGGAATGACATTGGTATAGTCAGTGTGGAATCAGTGTAGAAATTCCTCAAAAAAATTGAAAGTAGAACTACTATCTGATGCAGCAGTCCCACTTGTGGGAATTTGCCTGAAGGAAATGAGAACAGGATATCAGAGAAATGTCTACATTCCCTGTCCATTGTAGCATTAGTCACACAGTCAAGAAATGAAAACAACCCAAGTGTCTGTCAACAGATGAATAGATAACAAAGATGAGGTATCTATCTACATGTGATATTATTCAGCCATGAGACAGAAGGAAATCTAGCCATTTGAAACAACGTAGATAGACTTTGAGGGCATTATGCTAAATGAAAGAAGCTGGCTAGAGAAAGATAAATAGTGCATAGAATTGCTTATATATGGAATCTTAGTAGAAAACCTAAAGAAACAGAGTGAAGAAAAGTTGTTGCCGAAGGTGGGAAGGTGGGAAAATTGGAAGAGGTTGGTGAAAGAGGTTGGGGAGAGCTGTTAGCCAGAAGATGAATTAGGCATGAAGATCTAATGTGTGACATGGTGACTGTGGTGGCTAAGAGTGAATTTCATTATTGAAATTTGCTGAGAGCAGAACTTAGATATTTTCGTAAAAAATACATGAGGTGATGGATGCGTTAACCAGATGGGAGTAATCTTTTCACAAACAAAAATTATACATTATACGTTTTATATATACTACAATTTTGTCAGTTGTACCTCAATAAAGCTGAAAGGAGAAAGAAAACAGAACAAGAAAGATAAACTGAAAGCATAGTAATTGACCTACTACAAAAATTACATGTTGACCTTGAACATAGATCTAATGACAGACTGCTTCCACTCAAGTATTATGTTTCCTTCTGTATTCTCAGATACATGGTATATCTATATATTATTTCAGAGATGTGTTTTATTCTCTATAACATAAAAGTGCTAAGTGGGAAAAGAATTTATATTTTTATTACAAAAGTTTGCTCTCTGAGTCCAAATGTTTTTATTCAATTAACATTTTTAATATTAATATAATAAAATTTTAACTTAATTTACTTTCAAGTGATAAGTTTTTAAAAATTTGACTTTTTTGATACTTTGATCATGGAAAAATGGCTATAACTGATGTTTTGATTTCTTAATGTAATGCTGCATTTTCTTTGTATTATTTATATTTGTATTGATTTATTTGGGCAATTGGGTATATAGAATAGGAATTTGGAGGTAGATGGAAACCAGAAATCGCAAGCAAAACTCAGTAATTTTGATTTGAGTGAAATGAGACTGAAAAATATCAAAAGACTGACCTGTCCATGGTCATTTAGCAGTTATTGGCAAAACGAATACTAGAACTCTACAACACACTGAAACTTCCATATAAGATATAAAATGGATTTTCATTGATTTTCCTAACAAGCATGAGGGGCTAAACCCTGTCATTTCTAAATGGAGATACACAACTTTGGAGATGACAATTATACAAAAAAAAAAAAATGTTGCCAAGAATTTCACAGTATTAAGGGGAAATAAGTGTTGGTGATTATCATACTGTTTGTTTTAAAATTTATCTCCTTCTGTATTATGGAGGTAGACTCTATAGGAAGAAACTCAATCTAGAGACTGTGTAATTAAAATAACAAACGTTGTACTATTTGAGCTGTGCAGCAATTGACAAGCAGCTTCGGTCTCTTTTTCCAAAAACAGAATAGTCATATATTCCATCTCTTAGTCACTAAAGTCGTGCAATCACTTTTCATTATGGTTCTGGTGCATGAACAACTTTCAGGAAAAACTCTTCAGGCAATTATATTTAACCCAGATTTGGCTAATTTATTGAAATCGTGGGAAAACCTACAAATAGTTTAAGGAAGTAAAAACCCTTTTCCCAGGCACCACGCAAACAAATTAGGTCGGGTGGTTGGTTTTGGCCTTTTTGTGGTCATGGGCAATTATTTCGATCCCTTGGAGCAACAGTTTTCTCCTTGGTAAAGTTCTGATAATCCTCAAAGTTTCCTTTTACCATGTTATTGTAATGGAATATGGTTTGTCAAAGTGTTTTTAAAAACTGTGAAGTGCCACACAGTTGTGTTATTTCATTAGTGCTTATCAGCAGTGTCGGAGCACCTTTAAGCAGTGCCGGTCAAGTCATTTAATCATTCATCCCACGTTTACTGAGCAAACACTAATTGAATTCCAGAAACTGTGATTCACATTGGCATTAAAAAGATGAACCATCTTGCCCCCCCTTTTAAGTCAAGAAGAAGAATGGTGGGAGAGGAAGGGCAGGTGAGCCAGTTGTGTTCAGGGGCCGTCACTGAGAGTGTGCCTGGGCATAGCCAGCCTAAAGGCCGCAGCACCTGACAGTGTGCATGGCCTGCGCTGCCCCGGTGAGTGGCTGGTCCTGGTAATAAATTGACATAGAGCAAAAAGGGGAAAGGACGTCTAAGCTTC
The DNA here is from genome assembly GCF_048164855.1 of Canis lupus baileyi. Classification (NCBI taxonomy): domain Eukaryota; kingdom Metazoa; phylum Chordata; class Mammalia; order Carnivora; family Canidae; genus Canis; species Canis lupus. The sequence goes on along the minus strand of NC_132872.1, from coordinate 27,544,095 downwards.
TGCATGGTTATACACACTACCTTTCCTTCCAGTCCTGGGAGGTAGGTACTATTACTGGGCCCTTTTTTATCAATGAGGAAACTGAGGTACAGAGAGAAGTAATTTATCAAAGACCAGTTAGGATGGGAACATAAAAGGCAAGCGTCTAGATCGGGCGATATAAGATGAGAAGGTCAAGAGGAATTCGTTGATGTGAAGCTCAAGGGAGTTGTGACTTTTCACATCTGCCGTTGTATGGCAAGTACAAGCAAGAGGCCTTACATCTTCAGGTTGTATTCTAGAAGCAGATGGAAATAGCGTCTCTGATTAAGAAGCTCAGATTTCTTGAGCACAGTATGGAGAAATATTAAACTAGTTATTATAATTAACTATGGTAACTATTTTCTAGTAGAAAAATGCACAGGGGCAGCCCAGGTGGCTCAGTGGTTTAGCACTGCCTTCGGCCCAGGGTGTGATCCTGGAGACCCGAGATCGAGTCCCTCGTCGGGTTCCCTGCATGGAGCCTGCTTCTTCTCTGTGTCTCTGCCTCTCTCTCTCTCTCTCTCTCTGTCTCATGAATAAATAAATAAAATCTTTAAAAACAAATGCACAGGATTTCCTAAAAGATGAGGAAGGCTGGTGTGACTTACTCTGCATGGAGCAATCAACAGAGACTTTTCACAGGAGATAATGCTTGCGTAGATTGTGTGTGTGGGGGGGGGGGGGTGGGGTAAGATATATATAGCAAAACTATATTAGCCTTTTTTTTGTTGTTCTTTTTTTATATTAACCATTTTTAAGGTCGGTGGTATTAAGCGCATTCACATTATGTGCAACTGTCAAAACACTTACCCAGAAATTTTCACCTTACAAAACTGAAGCTTTGTATCCATAGAAAAGTAACTTCTCATTCCCCATCCCCATTTCCCCTGGCAGCTCCTGAAAACCATCAGTAACACCTCAAATACTGTGTTATTGCCATGATTATCTGTGGGTTTGAAAACTGTTTTTCATGAGGAGTTTGCAATTAACAGAGGCTCCTTTTTTACTGTTTTTTTGTTTTTGTTTTTGTTTGTTTTCCTATATGGAAGCAGAGAGGGAGCTTAGAATTCAATTTGTCTAGGGAAGTAGTGTGACTTACAAGGTCAGTCATTTCAAGACATTTTCAACAATCTGTCATTTGTAGCATTGAATACAATGTTTATCATAAAATACACACCTAAGTTTATAGTTTTCTGCCAGAAAGTATCTTTCTTTTTCTTTTTTTTTAATCTCCCCTTTCCCCCATACCCCAGCCTTTGGTAGCCATTGTTTTACTTGATTGCTACTATGTGTTCAGTTCCCCTCACACACATGTAAGTGGGATTATGCAGTTATTTGCCTGGTTTACTTTACTTAGCATAATGTCCTCCAAGTTCATCCATGTCATCACAACTGGTGGATCTTCTTTCTTAAAGCTGAGTAATATTCCATTGTTTATATATTCCAGCATTTTTTAAACCAACATCTTCTTTATCCATTTACCCATTGACAGACATTTAAGCTCTTTCTATATCTTGGTCATTGTGAATGATGCTGCAGTGAGCGGGGGGGGGGGGGGGGGGGGGGGAGGGGGGGTGTCAACATCTCTTCAAGACAGTGATTTTATTTTCTTGGATTGTATACCCAGAAGGGCAATTACTGGATGATATGGTAATTCTGTTTTTAATTTTTTAAAGATTTTATTTATTTATTGAACAGAGAGGGAGAGCACAAGCAGGGGAAAGGCAGAGGCAGAGGGAGAAGCAGGCTTCCTACTGAGCAGGGAGCGTGATGTGGGGCTGGATCCCAGGACCCCGGGATCATGACCAAAGCCAAAGGTAGGGGTTTAACCAACTGAATCACCCAGTGCCCCTGTTTTTAAATTTTTAACAACACTCTATTCCATTTTCCATAATGACTATCTCACCAACAGTGTACAGAGGGTATCTTTTCTCCACATCCTTTCCAACACTTACCTTTTGACTTTTTTATTACAGCCATCTTAACAGATATGAGGTGATCTCATTGTGGTTTTGATTTGCATTTCTTCATGATTAGTGATGTGGAGCATCTTTTCTAATGCCTGCTGCCATTTGTCTTTAGAAAAATGCTTTTCAGGTCCTTTGCCTGTTTTTTTTTTTTTTTCCACTGAATATTTTGGTTTTTCTTTGCTATTGAGTTCTAAGAGTTCCATACATATTTTGGATATTATCTCATCTATAGTTTGCAGATGTTTTCTTCCATTCCAAAGGTTGCCTTTCATTTTGTTGATGGTTTCTTTTGCTGTGCAGAAACTTTAGTTTGATGTAGTCTCACTTGTTTGTTTTTTCTTTTGTTGTTTGTGCTTTAGATGTTATATTCCAAAAAGTATTGCCATGACCAACATCAGGAGCTTTCCTTCTGTTTTCTTCTGGTTTTACAGTTTCAGGTGTTATGTTTAAGACTTTAATCTCTGAGTTGATTTTATTTATAGTTAAGATAGGGGTCCGGTTTTATTCTTTTGCATGTGGGTATCCGGTTTTCCAACACCATTTACTGAAGAGATTATCCTTTCCTTTTATGTATTCTTGGCACCTTTGTTGAAAACCAGTTAACTGTGTATGTATGGGTTTATTTGTAGGGTCTCTATTCTGTTCCATTGATCTATGTGTCTGTTTTTATGTACAGAATCTTGAATGACATTGTTTACGATAAGGGAGAGTCAGCAGAGAAGGGCTTTTCCAAAAGATCAAAGAGGCCATTCCAAGACACAGAGCTAAGGAACTTGACATTTGTGTGAAAAAGCAACTAATTGGGTACAGTTGACTTGGGGGGGAGGTGCAAAAGGATTGAAGATAGAGGACAAATTGAAAAATGAGGTGATCCTGAACTGTTTCTTAGGTCAGCATGCTTCAATAATATTCTACTTTTTTTTTTTTTTACCATTTTTATTATGTTATGGTGTCTGTAATACCTATAAATAATAGCTCATTTAATAAATTTTAGTGTAAAATGACAACTTTGAATAAAGACATTTTATTTTGATTATTATAAAAGTATAGTAAAATTAATTTATAATTAAATAAAAATATAAGAATTTCACTTAAAAAAAAAACTACAGTATAGTTGGTGTATAATGTTGTTAGTTTCAAGTGTATAACAGTGATTTGATGGCTTTATACTTTATTTTCACCACAATAAGTGTAGTTATCATCTGTCACCTATAACATTATTACAATATTGTTAACTCTATTTCATATTTTTCTTTGATAATTAATACATACTTTAAAATTGATTATTTAAGAAATATCTATGACTTTTATATAATTTAAAAGTATATTTTAGTATATCAGTTAAAATGCTTGATATAGTATAAAAATCTCTTAATATTTTGATATTTGAAATTTATCAGATTTTCACTAAAATTCTCAGTGGCTCATTTTCATAACATTCATATCCTAGTTCTTCATGATGAAATAAATAAGAGGTCAAATTGCAGGTTTACATACTTATCTGTAAGTTACACATCTTGTATGTTGAAAGCCTCCCTCAAATAAATAAATAGTTACATACAATTTTTACCACACTTTATCTTTTTATTGTAACTTTACATCAGTGTTTTTCATTGTTCCTGCTTTAGTTGGTTGTCATTTATGGGTAGATATTCAAAATACATGACTGAGAACGAGCGATTTCATATAGCAAGTGGAGCCTAAGAGAAAGGCTGATTGAGTGCTTGCTTTATCTCTATAAACTACTATTAGTTTGCATTCTGGTGCCTTTCGTTTTAAAGGGGAAAATTTGAATAATTTTATCTATTAACTTTTAAAGAAAAGGAACTAGAAAGCCAAAATTAAAAGTTTTCAATTGTATATTTAATATTTAATATTAGAGATGCAAGGAGGGTTTTAGTTAGAAAAATGCCGTAATTGACTAGAAACCATAGTAGATTTTAAGAAATAAGGAGTCTATAATGAAATCGATATTTTAGAATGCTCTTTCTGGAAGTGACTGTAGTGTTGTGGAGACTAGAGCCAGTGGTGTCAGTTAAAAAATAGTTGCAGTAAACTAGGTAAGAGGAATCAATGCTAAGAGCTTGTAAGCTTAAGCATTTGATATCTTTCTTTGTCCTAATTGTTTGGTTGGGTTGTATTGTTAATTTTGTAAACACTTGCTAGGCAGTGGCTGGCATAGCAGTGAAATGATTGGCAGGTGTTAGGGGGAGAAGGGTGAAATCATCCAGCTTCTTTTTAAAAATGACTATTCTGGTCCCTAGATGAACAGTGTTTGGAGAAGGCAAGGCTTGATAATGGGGACACCAGTTAGGACACTATTGCTATTATTCAGGGGAAAATGATGGTGATTTGGACTAGAGCAGTAGCAGTGAGAGTTGAGAGTAGATGGATGTGAGAGGATCTTACACCAGCCAGTGAGTCCTCCAGTTCAGAAGTAATGTGTGACTTCACTCACAACTGATTGGCCAGAGCTCATCACGTTGTCAGGGCCCAACCATAAAGAGAAAAACAAATGGTACCATGTGCCTGGAAGTTGAGTCTATATATATTTTGCGAGCAGCAATAATGATTTCCTTAGTCCTTCTGGTAACTGAATATTTGGCTCATTATGTCCTCGTCAACAAAACACAGACTCACCTTATGGTGTTTGGAAAATTTATTTTTTCTCTACTTCTAATCTGTTCAGAAATATTCCTTTCTCCTGACCTATACATCAAGGGAGAGTCCCCAAAGGTGTTGTTATTTTCATCTTTATTAACAAGTGTGTCAGTAGTCCAAACTTTTCTTGCAGGAAGTTTAAAATGCCTTTATTATTCTAGACATTGGACCCATTGTTGTGAGCAGTAGTGAAAGCAACACTGTTTTATAGATCTGACTAGAAGTTGAAGATCATGGACTTGGTGGTAGAGGGATGAGTAGGGGCCTGAATTGTTTGCCAGCTGCCTGCTGCCTGTGAATGAGATGGTGGTAATGATTTCTCTCCCTAACTTGGGCTTGACCCATTCTTGTGGGTGAAGGTATAGTATTGAGGAGAGCAAGAAAAGTAACAATTCAAAAGAAAAGAACCCTGATTACTGGGTAGTGTTTTGAGGTGGGGAAAGTCGTAATTTTTTCAAGTTGAGTCACTAGAATGACTGTTTTGAGGAGAAAGAAGAAAATGTACTTCTTTTGGCGTCCTGTGGCACTCAAGTAAGTCAACAACACCGAATTAAAAAAAAAAAATAGATTTTTATTTCCAAGTTTCAGGGAAAACTGTGTGTCATTTGCATAATATTCCTGCTTTCCATTTTCGAGGCATATAGTAGGATGGTATTTCCTAGCCACCTTTGGATTGGACGAGGCCATGTGGCCAGTTCTGTCTAATGAGTTTAGATCAGGAGTGATGTGCGTATTATATTATGTGCCAGTGTAACATCTCTAGAGGCTCGTTTTCCCTCTTCGATGTCAATGATCATGTTGATGGCTTCTATTTCAACCTTGGGTTCTAACTACCATAAGCAGAGCCTCCCTCCAAGACAGCAGTGGAGCTTATTGAACTTTTGGAGTTTTCTTCCCTACAACATAACCTCTTTTAGCCTATTTTTAAATATACCTAACAATAATATATATTGGCATACTTTTTTGATCTTTCTAATATGTGAAAGTTAGCATCACAGGTTTTTTTTTAAGATTTTATTTATTTATTCATGAGAGACAGAGAGAGAGGCAGAGACACAGGCAGAGGGAGAAGCAGGCCCCATGCAGGGAGCCTGATGCAGGACTCGATCCCGGGACTCCAGGATCACGCCCTGGGCCGAAGGCAGATGCTCAACTGCTGAACCACCCAGATGCTCCATCATTACAGTTTCATTTGTATTTATGAGGAATATTTAATATCAGATTCTGGCATCAGTGCCATGAGAACACAGAACCTGCTATTGCCACCACCACTGAAATTAATTCTATGTTTCCTACCATCACTCACTCCAGGTTAAAAATCTTGGGCTGGAACATTCCACTGAGTGCTCTTAGGTCACGGTGGCTGTGATACAGGTGCCACGAAGCCATGTATCTGCCCTCCTTCTGATTCTCTGGGAAGGGGCAAACTCCCATCTAGCCTGAGATTTCCCCCAGAGGAAGTTAAGATTCAGGCAAAGGCACTATTCCAGGTCTGAGAGCACACACATGAAAATGTCATCTCAGGAAATCTGAAAGCATGAAGGAGCCGGAAGTGCTATCGGTGTCATGCAGGAAAATGGGGAACCTTATCCCAGGCCTCAGCATGAATTAGTGTTTACACCAGCAAGAAGTAAGATGAGTCTGGTAAACCAAGAATAGACGCTAGCTGACCTTTCCTTGGTGTGTTCCATTCTCGTAATCTATGTGGAAAGACAAGGGAGAGAGAAGGAAGGTGATATAGCTGCTCTCTAGATGATTATATCTGGGAGGTTACACATTCTGTGAAGTGTGGTTCCCCTCCCTCACCTCTAATTGTTTCTTTAGCACTTCATTTTAGCTCTAATCTCATAAATAGTCTCAGATTATTATCTTATTCCTTTAAAACATGTCATAACTTTCAGCTTTATGCTAACATTCTCTCAGTAATTAATCCACTGCACAGGGTGATGGTATTAAGACCTTTAAGGTTTTATTGCACCTTAATTGGCTTTGCTTTCCCATTTAGAAAATCTTTAATTTTATTCAAGATGTACTTTCTTAATATCTTACTGTTTTTCGATATAACTGGAGAGAATTCCCTAGAAAATAAAATCAGCAGCATCATTTTGTTCAGGTTGGAGTGTTATGGCTCCAACATTATTTATTTAACATCTGGGTTCGGGGGTGGTTTGGTTTACATATGATAGCCATTTACTCTTGATATATATTTTTGAATGTTTATGTCAGCCAGTTTTCAACTCAATTATCTTTAAAATTTGGTGCAATCATAAAATGTAAAGTGGTCTTCTCTGTTAAAAGCCCTAAAATATAGGTAGCAGTGCTTTCATCATAGCAGAATTCATACATAGCTTCTACTAAGCATCTCTGTGGATGTGTAGGGATTTCCTCTGTGTAAGTCAGTACACGTTCTCTGTCATTTTCAGCTTGTCATCGTGGAGCTGCGAGCACTTCGGATTGTCATGGATCTTGTATTTTGGTTAATGAGAATATACTGTGGAGAGGTTGAATTAGACAACATATTTTTGACCGAGCTGTTACCATTACCTATTAACCTGAAAGGGTTTTTTGTTTTGTTTTGTTTTGTTTTTATTTTAATCTAGCAAGAATAAAGATTCAGTGCTTAGTTTTCAGCTAAAAATGAACACTAATGAAAATACTTGGGGATGGGATAGCTGAGAGCGTGCGTGGAAGCACATGAATGTCTGTGTGATGTGTTGTTTGTAACACATGTTCATTCCAGTAATACTCTTCAGTAATAGATTGGGGATATTTATAGAACTCTTTATTTAGTAAAGTCAGACTTAGTTTGGGTTTGTTAGGAAGAGAAGGATGTTTGTCAATTTGGGGGGTGATTCTATCAGTGAGCAAGTAGAAACGGTAGTAATGAAGTCGGGTTTTAGAAATCATGAACTCCTTTTTCTAGCGAGGGAAATTTGGCTGTGAGTGTTCAGAGTAAAGGGATTGCATTGGAGAGGAACAAAGGATGTGTATGAGTACAACCATCACTCGGATTGACAACCGGCCAAAACAGGCCGTCTTGAGGGTAAATGAAGTCCCACTCTGCACATACCTTGGCATGGCCTTTGTTTATATGACACATTGATAAAAATGTACACTTTCGAATAACAGTACTTATTCTTTGTTAACTTTTTTTAAAAATCATCTTTAACACTGCAGCAATGATTACTGCATTAGGTTAATCTTGGATATTTGTACGAATTTCTAAGTTTCTCTATTTTCCCTAAGGTCACATTTTGATCTATTTGATGGAAGCTCTGTGCTTAAGTCCTTACTTGTATCTATAAGCTTGATCCTCAGCTAGTGTTTGTGGTCTGCCCTCAACACCTATAGTGAGACTTACAATGACTGACTCTGTGATTGGACACAAAAATGTATGTCATGCATTATTCCTCTGACCTTCTCAGTTAATTCATATTTAAATTGCGACTAGCCTCTGGATATGTATTACACTCTATAATTATGCTCTGACATTCACTGTTTTTACCTCCTAAAGATATAGGTCTTGCTTTATCTGGTTTATCATATGGAGACATCAAATATGATGAAGCGCTTATGAGAAATCACACACTGAGTTTATGTAGGTATAATGAAAAATATCTAGAAGATTGGGATATTTGGAAAATAATTTTTACTTAAATGATTAATTTAAAAAATCTGATTCTGAGCGATCCTAAAGTATCTTTATATATGAGGCCATGGTTATTGCTATACTAAAAGCCATTTTGTTATTATTGGTTTGCTTTTTTTAAGAGTTATTAATTTATGTTAGAGAAGGTGTGCATGTGAACGGGAGGCAGGAGCGGTGGAGGAAGAGAGAGAAAAATCCTTACGCAGACTCACACTGAGTGTGGAGCCCCATGTGGGGCTCGTTCCTAGGACTCTGAGATCATGACCTGAGCCAAAATCCAGAGTCAGACACCTAAATGACTGAGCCACCCAGGCGCCCCAGTCTGTCTACTTTTTCATGGAAAAGTTTATTGAATATCTGAATTGTGATTAGCCAGGTCAGAGTTGTAGCACAGGTTTTATCAAAAGATAATACAATTTTGATGGAATGTATGTCAGATCAACCCATGAGGAATAAATAAAGGTGAGTAATTTCTCTAAGTCACTGTGGGATACGTCTGATAATCCAACAGAACTTGACCTGTGAAAAAGTGAGAGACAAATATAAAATAGTATGTGGAGGGAAGACGTATGGAATGTGAAAGAGATCAAGAGTGGTAGTAAGAAAGGAGGAACACCAGTTAAAATAAAATCAACTGAGTCAATTCTGATTGACCTTTGATTCATCTGATCTATGTGAGACCAAAAATTAAATGAGATATAAAGCATAGGCTAATTAAGATAAAAGAAATTATATGTATTGTACATTCACTGAAGGTGCATTTGTTGTTTTTTCTCTACTATCTCCCAAGCACTTAGCACAAAAACTGGTATAAAGGTGAGACAGAAACTTTTGAATAAATGAGTGAAAATTTTTTAAATGATGAAAGTCTGACTTTAAGAAAGTAGCTTTTGTGATCAAAAAAGAAAACTAATTTCCACATCTTAGTGGATTTCTCCTTTTTAGATGGTATGATTAAATGGCAACATGTGAAAAATATATTTATCCAAATATAACTAACCTGTAAGAATTCAAGGTGGGGCGTAAAGGCAATTTATTAATTTGGTAAGCAATTGTGTTAGGATTAGTCTCACGCTGTGTCCAATTCACTTTCATTCAGCAGGGTGGTTCATGTGCTATAATACAAAGACCTAGTATCAGGCTGAAAATGAAAATGAAGCCCTCATGACTGTAATGTTGATGATGCCTCTCTGCCGATGTTGATTTAGATGTTTTGGTGATTGCTCTCTGTGGATTACTAAGATAGTTTTGTCTTATTTCCCTATTTGTTTTTCCTGCTCTAACTTTCTGACCACCATCAATGGATTCTCATAGTGAATTTCTTCTAATCTTTATCCACCCTGAAAACTGATTATCTCATTGTTTTATAAGGTTTTATTTGATCTGAGTTAACCAGGAAAGAAACTTAGCACATTTCTATATAACCTTCACAGATCCTAGATTAGGGAATTTGTTGGTGTGAATGGTAAGGTTCTACTGGACACACTGAATTTTGTAGCATCTGTTGTGTTCTGCTGATTCAGAACTGGCTCTATGTTCTGGAGTTCCAGTTCCAACATACGTTGTGAATTACAGGGATAGCTAAACTTGTTAGCTAATTCCAGAGCTACCTACACTGTGCTATTATGCAAAATACAGAATTGCTTCTCTTAAGAAAAAGCATACTCTTTTAGAACTGAGTGAACATGTCCTTAAATAAATAGGCATGGAAGTATGAATTATAATCCATGACATGATGATCCTTGTACTCTAGGATTATAGTCTTTAAGAAAAGAAAATTATATAAGAGCTTCTTGCTAAGTTGACTAGGTGGAAAATTATATAAGAAAATGCAATATTTGTATATTTTTGGATATCTTAGAACTGTATTATATCATAGGAAGCCAAAATACAGTTTTACTCCAAAATATACACAATAAAGTTATTGTAAGCCACTTACAACCTGATTTGATTGAGTAGTTCAGGGGCAAGTGTAATAGATCATGTTTATTCATTTAATACACATTATCAATTGTTTCTTAGATAGTCACTATATCAACTGCCATTGTTAAGAAGATGGGAAGGGGCACCTGGGTGGCTTAGTCGGTTAAGCATCTGCCTTCAACTCAGGTTATGATCTCATGAGGGATCAAGCCCCTCATCAGGCTCCCTGCTCAGTGGAGAGTCTGCTTCTCTGTCTCCCTCTGCCTCCCCAACCCTGCTCGTGCTCTCTCTCTCTCTCTCTCTCACTTTCTTAAATAAATAAATAAATCCATCCATCCATCCATATATATACATACATACCATACTTTTTTAAAATGATGGGAAACTTAGTTGAGATATGTTTCATAATGTGGTTTTCTTGGTTGTAACAAATAAAGGTAACTTTGGAGTATATTAGTCACAGGAAATGTAGTTCTTCATTCCACATGATTATGGAATTTAAAAAAAAACATCTTTCAGGTTGGTTTTATGCTTACATGTGTATGGGTGAACATTTTTTTAAAGATTTTTATTTATTTATTCATGAGAGACACAAAGAGGCAGAGACACAGGCAGAGGGAGAAGCAGGCTCCCTGCAGGGAGCCGGATGGGGGACTAGATCCCAGGACCCCAGGGTCACAACCTGAGCCAACGGCAGATGTTCAACCACTGAGCCACCCAGGCGCCCATGGGTGAACATTCTTATGTGTACATACATATATTTCATTAAATTTGTCTTGCAAGTCAGATTTTACTATTAATTTTTAATACTCTTAGCTTTTTCCCATTGAAATTTTACAAATGCGTATTAAAATTCTAAACAGATGATAATGATCATAGATTGTTTTAAATTATTATTATTTTAAAAGATTTTACATATTCATGAGAGACACACATAGAGGCAGAAACACAGCCAGAGGGAGAAGCAGGCTGCATTCAGGGAGCCCAATGTGGGACTCGATGCTAGGACTCGGGTCAATACCCAGAGCCAAAGGCAAACACTCAACTGCTGAGCCAACCAGGCGTCCCTGTTTTAATTTATTTTTCATATTTCTACTTTAATAAAAATGTGGTTGGTCCTAATTTTTTTCTAATAATACCCACAAAAATATATTGAAATAAAGATTGTGAAAACGATTAATGACCACATTAAATTTTATCTGAAAATTCAAGTAACACACTTTACTATGTATATAATACTTACTGGTCTTAAAAAGTGTTTGCTTTTTTTCAAAAGATTTTATTTATTTATTAATAAGAGACAGAGAGATAGAGAGAGGCAGAGACACAGGCATAGGAAGAAGCAGACTCCATGCAGGGAGCCTGATGTAGGATTCGATCCCGGGTCTCCAGGATCACACTCTGGGCCAAAGGCAGGCACTAGACCACTGAGCCACTCAGGGATCCCCTAAAAAGTTTTTTCTTGAGATGGGATAAGTTGGTAATTTTTATAACCTTAAAGAATAAGATGTGTTTTAAGCCAGACTAGACTACATTTGTTATTATTCTTAGATCATCTGAATGGCTTTGTGCCTATGTTTCTTAAAAAAATTTCTAAGATTTGTAATCCTATTTAGACACATATGAAAATAGTGGTGTTCAATTTTATTTTATTTTATTTTTTAAAGATTATTTATTTATTTATTTATTTATTTATTTATTTATTTATTTTTAGGGAGAGATATAGCACATGCACAAGTGGGAGGAGGGGAGAAGGAGAAGGAGAGAGAGAGAGAATCTCAAGCCAACTCCTGCTGATCATGGAGCCTGACCTGAGCCAAAACCAAGAGTCAGACACCTAACGGAGCCGTCCACTCATCCCAGTGACTTTAAATGACATAATTATAATTTTGATTTTTGGACCAGACAACACACACTAGCTGCTGCTTTTCCCAGAACAATTTGGAAACATGGAAATTTTCTAGGAGAAAATATATGCTTATCAAAAGTTAGATCTGTTTTCTTGAGCAGCCTTCAGAGCTGAAGTAAATAAGACATGAAGTTTAGCTTCCCAGCAGACTTTAATCCAGAAATTACTGGCCAGATATTAATGTCCATTGCCTTCTGACATAAGATTTGTTTATTATCTTGGTCCAGTTGCTTAGATTTGGTGTGAAGTATTATAAAAATCAAAGGGAAATGCTTTAAAATGACCAGCTTAAGTATTTTATTGTTCATTGGGAATGTGAATGACTCTGAGTAGTTATTCATTTCACACTGTGGAAGATTGGACTCCTTATAAAATCAATTAAAGTTAAAGTCAAGTTTCATGATATTTATTTCCAAAATTTTAAATAAATATAAAGGTAATTCTTTTGTTGGTTTTATCTTTGGAAAGACCCACATAAAATAATGTAAACTTTTACATCCTGCTGTGTTAATTTTTAAAATAATTGCTTATTAGAGTCATCACATCAGAAAACCAAGAGTGCAGGATCCCTCTAAAATCTGTTTTAAATATCACATTCTCCCTTTCACTTAACTTGCACACTAGGCTGCTCTATTTCCCTTTCTTTTAAACTTTCCAATTCTCTTGTCCTTGATAAAACCCCAGAAGCCTTAGTATAGTGGTTAGGTCCTTGAGCTTTAAAAAAGCAAGACCAGTTGCCATTAAATTCAAATGCTTGTGCCTCTTACTACCTTTACTTTTTGGAGTACATTTATTTCTTTACTTCTTCAGGACTTTGCTTTCTTAGCTGGTAAAATAATAATAGGAACTTAAACAATTTTTGAAATAAATAGAAAATAAAATGATACATGTAGAACACGCTTAGCCAAATGTTCGACTCATAGGAGTCATTCAACAAATATCAGCTAAAATCATTATATTACAATACAAGATTTTAAAAGGAGACTCATAAATGCAGCTGAAATTCCAAAGCCAAGAACAATGTATAGGTACCAATACCTATATTTATGAAAGTGAAGGAGTAGACCATCCCTTTTGAATCTCATGGCTAAAAGTTTTAAGAACCTGTTTTTCCAGCATTAGAGTTGGCCAGTTTCAACTATTATAAGTGATTCCGTTTGAGGAGATTAGGAGGAACTGCATTTGGAGGTTACAGAGGGGATGCTTTAGTGCAGGGGACGTTAAAGGGACCACCTAAAGGCTAACACATGTTCAGTGTAATGTAAGGGTGAGGATAGGATGGTGGAAGGGACCATGGCCAGATGGCCTGAGACAGGAGAGCAGAGGCAGAGACTGGGCTGCACCAGGTAGGAGCCACATAAACTAGTGGGTACGGGTCAGATGTGTGGACCGTTAAGAAAAGAACTGTTCAGGAACCTTTTAGAAAGGGTGTTGCTCGGTGGTTTCTGGCTAGGAGGATGGTATAAGCTAGGAGCTGAGGATGAAGTTGAAAATAATTAAGTGGAAGACACCATGTTTTCATCAGAATTGGAATTTCCTAGCAGTAGAATTTCCATAGAATGGTCATCTAAGGTAGAATCACCTTTGACCATCTTCTAGTCCCAGGGAGCACCAAAGCCAGATCAAGACTGAACTGAACCAGTCATGAAAACCTGTAACGCTTCTCTGCTTCATCACTCGGCGTGACCCTGGTGAGTCTGAAATAGCAGCCAGGGAGTGGAGATTATGAAGGGGATCTTTCTCTGCTGCAGGCTTCTGGCCTTTAAGCAAAATCAGATTGTTGGAGAAGTGCAGAGTGGTGCGAATTTTGAATTTGAATATCTTCTTAACCCAAATATTTAAAAATGTTGAAATACAACATATTAGGACTAAAAAGGCATGGCAAAATAATGTCACCTGCCTGAGATTTCACCGGAGGATGGGATCAAACTAGCTCACGGAAATGTGTTTTTTTTTTTCTAAGATTTTATTTTTTTTAGATTAAAAGACTTTTTAAAAAGATTTTATTTATTTCAGAAAGAGCGAGAGTGAGAGGGGCAGGAGGAGAAACAGACCCTCTGCTGAGCAGGGAGCTGTACCTGGGGTTCGATCCCAGGACCTCGGGGTCATGACCTGAGCTGAAGGCAGACCCTTAACTGACTGAGCTTCCCAGGCTCCCCCACAGAAATGTTTTTGAAGGATGGGTGGCAGAAAATTAAAATCAAATACACACACACATAAAATAAATATAATGAATAAAAACATAAACTAAAATAAAAATATAAATACAATTCAGGGTTCTTTTTTTTTAAGATTTTATGTATTTATTCATGAGAGGCAGAGACCCCGGCAGAGGGAGAAGCAGGCTCCTTGTGGGGAGCCTGGTGTGGGACTTGATCTCAGGACCCCGGGATCACACCCTGAACCGAAGGGAGAGGCTCAGCCATGGAGCTACCCACGCATCCCAATTCAGTTCTTTTGATAAAATCATCTCTAAATATAAGTAAGTATGCCCTTTAGCATATGTAGTTACAGGAGATGCATATCTTGCTGCCCTTTGGAAGCATGAATGCTAGTTATGGGATTGTAATTTCATGGTGTAGCAGGAAAAAGAGTATACCTGGTGAGAGAGAAAGATTTTTTTAATTGAAGTATAGTTGGCATAGAGCATATTAGTTTCACCTGTACAACGCAATGGTCGGTGTTTACCATACATAGCCAAATGATCCCACCAATCAGTGTAGCTACCATCTGTTACCGTACAAAGTTATTAAAATATTTTTGAGTATATTCCCTGTGCTTTACTTTACGTTCCTGTGACCCATTTATTTTATAACTGGAAGTTTATACTTCTTAATCTCCCTCACTCATTTCACCCTTCCCCCCCAAACCCCTCCTTCTGGTAACCACCAGTTCTCTGTATTTATGAGTCTTGTTTTATTTATTTATTTTGTGTTTAGATTCCACATATAAGTGAAATCCTACAGTGTCTTTCTCTGTCTGACTTATTTCACTTAGGTTACTATCCTATCAAGGTCCCTCCTTATTTACACAAATGGCAAATGGTTTAAGTAGTATCTAGTGTATATATACTGTATCTTCCTTATCTCTTCATCTATTGATGGACACTTAGGTTGATTCCATATAGTGGGTGTTGTAAATAATGCTGCAGTGGACATGAGGGTGCATATATCTTTTCAAATTAGTAGTTTGTTTGTTTTTTCCATTGGACAAATACCCAGACATGAAATTGCCAGATACTATGACAGGTTTTTAAAATTTTTTGAGGAACCTTCATACTCTTTTCCACAGGGGCTACCTCAGTTTACATTCCCAACATAAGTGCATGATGGTTTCGTTTTCTCTGCATTCTTACCAGCACTTGTTATTTCTTGTCTTTTTATACTAGCCATCATGAGAGGTGGGAATTGATATCTCATTGTGGTTTTGATTTTCATTTCCCTGATGATTAGTGATGTTGCATATCTTTTCAGGTGTTTGTTGGTCATCTATATGTATTATTTGGAAAAATGTCTACTCAGCCTATTTTTTAATTAACTTGTTTTTGGTGGTGGTGTGTGTGTGTGTGTGTTGAGTTTTGTGAGCTCTTATATATTTTGTGTATTAATCCCTTGTCAGGGGATATTAACCCCTTATATCATTTGCAAATATCTTCTCCTCTTCAGTAGGTCACCTTTTCATTTTGTTGATGGTTTTCTTCACTACGCAAAAGCTTTTTATTTTGATATTTAATTTGTTGTTTATTTTTGCTTTTATTTCCCTTGCCTGAGGAGACAGAGCTAAAAAAATTTGGGGTTGCCTGGGTGGCTCAGTTGATTAAGCATCTGCCTTTGGCTCAGGTCATGATCCCAGGGTCCTGGGATTGAGCCTTGTATTTGGCTCTTTACTCAAGGGGGAATCTGCTTCTCCCTCTCCTTCTGCCCCCGCCTGCTCCACTTGTGTGTGCACTCTCTCTGTGTATTAAATAAATAAATGAAATCTTTAAAAAAGTTAAAAAGTTTAAAAAATTGGTAAGACTGATATCCAAGTGTTTCCTGCATTTTTAAAAAAAGGAATGCTGTGGCTTCAGGTCTCCCATTTAGGTCTTTTTTTTTTTTTAAGATTTTATTTATTTATTCATGACACACACAGAGAGAGAGAGAGAGAGAGAGAGAGAGAGAGAGAGGCACAGAGACACAGGAAGAGGGAGAAGCAGGGGTTCCAGGATCCTGGGTCTCCAGGATCATGCCCTGGGCTGTAGGCCATGCTAAACTGCTGAGCCACCCGGGCTGCCCCCATTTAGGTCTTTAAACATTTTGAGTTTATGTTTGTGCATGGTGTAAGAAAGTGATGTAGTTTCACTTTTTCACATATAGCTGTTCAGTTTTCTCAATGCAATTTATTGAGGACTTTTCCTCATTGTGTATTCTTTCCCTTGTCAGAGATTAATTGACCATGTAAGTGTGGGATTATCCCAGGGCTTTCTATCCTATTCCTTTTATTTATGTGTCTGTTTTGGGCCAGTACTGTACTTCTTTGATTACTATAGCTTTGTAGTATAGTTCAAAATTAGGGAGCATGATACTTCCAGCTTTGCTCTTCTTTCTCAAGATTGCTTTGACTTATTTGGGGGTCTTCTGTTGTTCCCTACAAATTTTAGAATTCTTTAGTTTTGTGAAAAATGCCATTGGTATTTTGAAAGAGATTGCATTCAGTCTGCAGATATTTGGGGGTAGTATGGATATTTTAACAATATTTAACAATTTTTCCAATCCATGAACATGGTATATCTTTCCATTTATTTGTTTATTCCTCAATTTCTTCAGTATTTTGTAGTTTTCAGGGTACAGATCTTTCACCTCTTTGGTTAAGTTTATTTCAAGGTATTTTATTCTTTTTGATCTAATTGTGATTGAGATTGTTTTCTTAATTTCTCTTTCTGATAGTTCATTTTTAGTGTATAGAAATGCAGCTGACTTCTATGTGTTTTGTGTTCTGCAAAATTACTGAATTCTTTTAATGGCTTGAATGTCTTTTAATGGGGTCTCTATTTTTTTAAATGTTATTTCATCTGAAAATAGGGATAGTTTTAATTTTTCCTTACCAATGTGAGTGCCCTTCCTTCCTTCCTTCCTTCTTTTTTTTGGTCTGATTGCTGATTCCATCTACTGAATAAAAGTGGTGGGAATGGGCATTCTTGTTTTGTTCCTGATCTTAGCAGTAAAGCCTTCAGCTTTTTATTATTAAATATGTTTTAGTTGTGGGTTTGTCATATATGTCCTTTATTATGTTGAGATGTGTTCCCCTCTGTAGCTACTTTGTTGAGAGTTTTTATCATAAATGGATATTGAAATTTGTCAAATGTTTTTTCTGCATGTTGTAATGATCATATAATTTTATCCTTCATTTTGTTAATATGGTACATTATATTGGTTGATTTGCAGATATTGAACCATCATTGTATCTTGGAATAAATCCCATGTGATCATGGTGTATGATTCATTAAAAATTCATGGTGTTGAAGTTGGTGTGCTGATATTTTGTTGAGAATTTTTGCATTTATGTTCATCAGGGATACCGGGCTGTAATTTGCTTTTTTGTGATGTCTTTGTCTGATTTTGGTATGAGAGTATGCTGGCCTCATAGAATATATTTGGAAGCATTCCTTCATCTTCATTTTTTTTGACATTTTTTGAAGGATATGTGTTAACTCGTCTTTTAATGTTTGGTAGAATTCTCCTGTGAAAATGTTTTGTTTATTGGGAGTCTTTTGATTGCCAATTTAATTATATTACTAATAATCAATAGTTTGGATTTTCTATTTATTCCTGGCTTATCTTAGAAGATCATATGTTTAGAAGAATTTTTCTACTTATTCTAGAGTAGCCAATTCATTGGCTTATATTATTCATAGTAGCTTCATATCTTTATTTCTGTGATACCAGTTATAACTTCTCTTTCATTTATGATTTTATTCATTTGGACTCTCTTTTTTTTCCCTTGAGGAGTCTGGCTCAAGGTTTATCAAGTTTGTTATATCTTTTTAAAGAACCAGTTCTTAGCTTCACTGATCATTTCTATTTTCTCAGTCTCTATTTCAACCATGATTTTTACTATTTCCTTCCTTCTACTAACTTTTGGGCTTTTTGTCGTTGTTGCTGTTCTGATTCTTTTTTTTTTTAAGATTATTTATTTATTTATTCATAGAGATGCAGAGAGAGAGAGAGAGAGAGAGAGGCAGAGACACAGGAAGAGGGAGAAGCAGGCTCCATGCAGAGAGCCTGACATGGGACTCGATCCAGGGTCTCCAGGATCACGCCCTGGGCTACAGGTGGCTCTAAAGTGCTACACCACCGGGGCTGCCCTGTTCTGATTCTTTTAGGTATAAGATTAGAATGTTTGAGATTTAAGGTGGGCCTGTATTACTATAAACTTCCTCTCTTAGAACTGCTTTTGCTGCATCTCATCAATTTTAGAACATTGTGCATTTGCCTCAAGGTATTTTTGATTTCCTTTTTTATTTATTTGTTGACCCACTGGCTGTTTAGTAGCATGTTATTTATCCTCCACATCTTTGTGCTTTTCCTTTTTAAAAATTGATTTCTAGTTTTATATTGTTGTAGTCAGAAAAGATTCTTGTAATTTCAGTTTTCTTACATTTATTGTGAGAACAATAAACATTATTGTTTTGTGGCCTAATATGTGATCTATCCTAGAGAATGTTCCATGTGCACTGGAGAAGAATATGTATTCTTCTGTTTTTGGATGGAATATTTTGTATGTATCTATTAAGTCCACATGGTCTAAAGTCATTTAGGACACTGCTTCTGTATTGATACTCTGTCTGGATGATCTATGATGTTAAGTGGAGTGTTAAAGCCTTTTACTGTTATTGCATTACTGTCAGTTTCTGCTTTTATGTCTGTTAATGTTTATTTGATATATTTAGGTACCCCTGTGTTGGGTACATAGATATTTAAAAAGATATAACTATCTTGTTGGATTGACCCCTTTATGTTATGTAATGTCCTCTTCATCTCTTGTTACAGTCTTTGTTTTAAAACCTGTTTCTTCTGGTATAAATATTGCTACACCAGCTTTCTTTTTGTTTTTATTTGCATGGAACATCTTTTTCTGTCTCTTTACTTTCAGTCTCTTTGCTTTCAGTCTATATGTGTCTTTAGGTTTGAAGTGAGACTCTTGTAGGCAGCATATGGGTGGATCTTCATGTTTCTTTTTTTTTAATCCATTCATCAAGCCTAGATCTTTTGATTGTAGTACTTAGTCTATTTACATTTAAAGTAATTATTCATAGGTAGACACTTAGTTGCCATTTTATTGTTTTCTGGCTGTTTTTTAGTTCTCTGTTCCTTTCTTCTCTTTCTAACTTATGATTTGATGACTTCTTTAGTGTTACATTTGGCTTTGTTTCTTGTTATATTTTGTGTATATGCTATAGATTTTTGCTTTGTGGTCATCATGAGTTCATATATAACACCCTATCTATACATATGTATACATTTTAAGTTGATAGTCACTTAAATTTAAACACACTTTCTAAAAGTACATTTTTACACCATATTTTATGTTTTTGACATCATTTTTGATATTTTTTTGGTGTATCCCTTATGTGGTTATTGTAGATATATTTGATTTTATTTTTGTACTTCAACTTTAATACTAGCATTTTAAGTAATCCACTACTTTTATTGTATGTTTGATTTTACCAGTAAAGTTTATTTTCTTTCATAATTTACTCTGGTTATAGCCAATTATTTATTTATATATTTTATTGAAATATAATTAAAATACAGTGTTATATTATTTTCAGGTGTATAGTATGGTAATTCAACATTTTTATATATTGCCAAGTACTCATCAAGATAAATGTACTCTAGATCCCCTTTATTTCATATACACACACATATGCATATATACCACATCTTCTTTATCCATTCATTTATTGCTGGACACTTGGGTTGCTTCCATATTTTGGCTATGGTAACTACTGCAATAAACATGGGGGGGGCATATAGCTTTTCAAATGATTGTTTTCATTTTTGGTAGGTAGATACCCAGTAATAGAATTACTATGTCATAATTCTATTTTTAATTTTTTGAGAAACCTCCATACTGTTTTCCACAGTGGCTGCACCAATTTGTATTCCCACCAACAGTGCATAAGGGCTCCTTTTTCTGCATATCCTTGTCAATGTTTATTATTGCAATTTTAATTTTCACCATTCTTACAGGTGTGAGATGATACCTTTTTAAAATATTTTATTTATTTATTCATAAGAGACACACAGAGAGAGAGAGAGACAGAGACAGAGACAGAGACATAGGCAGAGGGAAAAGAAGGCTCCCTGTGGGGAGCCCAGTGCAGGACTTGATCTGAGGACCTCAGGATCACCACCTGAGCCAAAGGCAGATGCTTAACCACTGAGCCACCCAGGTGTCCCAGGTGTGAGATGATATCTTATTATAGTTTGGATTTGCATTTCCCTGATGATGAGTGATGTGGAGCATCTTTTCATCTGTCTGTTGGCCACTTGTATGTCTTCTTTGGAAAAATGTCTATTCAGGTGCTCTGCCCATTTTTTAGAAGATTTATTTTAGGGACACATGGGTGGCGTCATTTACAAATATCTTCTCCCATTCAGTAGGCTGCCTTTTCATTTTGTTGATGGTTTCCTTCACTGTGCAAAACCTTTTTAATTTTGGTTTAGTTCCAATGCTTAGTTTTGCTTTTATTTCCTTGCCTGAAGAGATAAACCTAGAAAAATGTTTCTACAGCTTATGTCAATGGGATTACTGCCTATGTTTTCTTCTATGAATTTTATGGTTTCAGCTCTCACATTTAGGGCCTTAATTTATTTTGGGTTTATTTTTGTGTATGGTCTAAGAAAGTTGTTCTGTTTCATTCTTTTGCATGTAACTATCCAGTTTTTCCAGCATCATTTATTGAAGAGACTGTCTTTTCCCCACTGTATATTCTTGCTTCTTTTGTTGTAGATTAATTGATCATATACACATGGGTTTATTTCTGCGCCTTCTATTCTGTTCCATTGATCTATGTATCTGTTTTTTGGGCCAGTATCATACTGTTTTGATTACTATAGCTTTGTAGTATATTTTGAAATATGCAGTTGTGATACCTCTAGCTTTGTTATTCTTTTTAAAGATTATTTTGGCATTTGTAGTTCTACACAAATTTTAGTAGTATTTGTCCTCATTCTGTAAAAAATGTTGTGATTTTGATATGAATTGCATTAAATTTGTAAATTACTTTTGGCAATATAGATATTTTATCAGTAATGGTTCTTCCAATCCATAAGCATGGAATATCTTTCCTTTTGTATCATCTTCGATTTTTTCCATCAATGTTTATTGTTTTCAGAGTATGAGTTTCTTACCTCCTTGGTTAAATTTATTCCTAGGTATTTTATTATTTTGGGCTTTTAAATTTTGGTTTAAAGAAGACACTTTAACATTTCTTATAAGGCTGTTTTAGTGATGATGAACTCCTTTAACTTTTGTTTATCTTGCCAGATGGAGAATTTTTGGTTAAAGATTTTTTATTTTTATTTTTTTCTTTTAGCACTTTGAATGTATTGTGCCATTCCTTTCTGCAAAACTTCTGCTAAAAAATCGGCTAGATTGTCTTATGGGGGTTCTCTTATAAGTAACTAGTTGCTGTTTTCTTGTTGCTTTTAAGATTTCACCATTAAATTTAAATTTCACCATTTTAATTGTTATGTGTCTCGGTGTGGACCTTTTTGAGTTCATCTTGTTATGACTTTGTTTCCTTCCCTAGGCTAGGGAAGTTTTCCGCTATTATTTTTTCAAATAAGTTTTCTGCCCTATTTCACTACTTATTTTTCTTCTGGAATCCTTATAGTGTGAATGTTCCTATGCTTGATGTTACTTCGATTTCCCTTAAACTCTTCTCATTTAAAAAAATTATTTTTCCTTTTTGCTGTTCAGCTTGGGTTATTTTCACTACCCTGTCTTTCAGATCAGGGATCCATTCTCCTTCATCTTCTAAAATATGCTTAATTTCCTCTAGTATATTTTTATTTCAGTTACTGTATTCCTTAGCTCTGATTGTTTTTAAATATTTTCTATGTCTTTGTCGATGTTTCAATGTACTGACTGCATTCATCTATTCTTCTTCCAAGTTTGATGAGCATCTTTATGACCATTGCTGTGAACTCTTTATCAGGTAGATTGCCTATCTCCATTTGTTTAGTTATTTTTCTGAGATTTTTGTCTCATTCTTTGCTTTGGAAGATATTTTTCCAAAGCCTCATTTTGCCGGATTCTGTTTCTGTGTGTGAAGTATGTCAGTTTTATCTCCTAATCCTGAAGAAGTAGCTTTATGTAGGTGGTTTCCTGTGAAACCTAGGAGCACAATCCCCTCTCCTGGTTACCAGAACTAGGTGCTCCCAAGTGTCCTCTATGTGGGCTCTGTGAGCCCTCTTGTTGTGGTTAGGCTGCAGCTTCTCTAGGTGCACTAGTGAGTGGGGGCTGGTCTGCCACATGTAGAGTCTCTTTGGAGAGGTGTTGGTCCAGGGTGAGGTGCCTACTGGGTATATCAGGGTAGAATTTGCTGTGTGTGGGGGGATGGTGCTGATTCCAGTCACGGTCATGCTATGGGGGTTTTACAAGGTGAGAGCCGCTTGGGGTAGCAAGATCCAGACAAAACTGCCTACCAGATAGGTGGTGGGTCAAGACCCAGTTGTAGGGGGAAGGTGCTAGATCTGCATGAGGCTGCCTACTGGGTGTGGTGGGATGGAAATTGCTTTTGTGTTATAGTCCTTGCTGAGGTCATCCATTAGTTATGACAGGGTGAGAGATATTTTGGAGGGGTAGCTGTTGGATGGGTGTATTAGGAGGCACTGGTCTGCAGGAGAACAATAAGGAGGGATGAGTAGAGGTGGCAAGATAGATGGAGAGTGTCAGAAATGGCATCTACCAGTGCTGGGCCAGCTAAGGAGAAGGAGAAAAAAAAAATAGGGTGTTGCAGCACTTCCATTTCTGGAGGAAGTTCCTATAGATCCTTGCTTCTCTGACATATGCCCTAAAATTGGTCAGTCTCCTTCCTATATGGTCCAGGGCCTTTTCAAACTGCTGCCTCTGTGCTGGGTCTTGGAGTGAGTGAGTTTGTAGGTAGGCCCTTTAAGAATGGAGTTTCAGTTTATCGTAGCCCTCTGCTTCTCCTGGAATTAAGCCTTGCTGATTTTCAGAGCCAGATATGATGAGGTCTTGTCTTCCCTGTGCAGATCCCCAGGGTCCAGTTGCCCAGTGTGAGGCTTAAACTCCTTGCTTCTCAAGGGGCACCTTCAGTTTGTGAGGTGCCTCCCACTTTTGGGTTGCTGTGTGAGGGGTGTGGGTTCTGACTAGATCATATCTTTGCCCTTCCTACTCATTTCAGTGTGGATTTTTTTTTTATATCTTTAGTTGTGAAAGAGCTGCTCTTCTAGTCTTCAGGTTCATTCTGAGTTTTTCTGTATGCAATTGTATGTAGTTTTAGTGTCTCTGTGGAAAGAAGTTAGCTCAGGATCTTCCTACTCTGATATCTTGATCTTCACCTCAGGTATGGATTTTAATCTGGTGATAACACTAAGTACCTGAGTGACCTTTAGTAAGTCTTCTCATATTTCTGAATCTTATATTCCTCATCCATGGTATGAAATTATATATAAATAATATAGACTGACATATGGTAAGTTTCGAATGAGAAGCAAAAAATAGCTGGGCATATTAAGTATATTTAGAGGGAGTAGAGTTCACCATGGCCTTGATCAGTTGAGAGAATTTTTTATGCTAAGGCTATTATTATTTCTTATTTGAACTCTTAATGACAGCCTTCTGATAGGTCATTCTACTCGGTTCTAGAAAAAGGTTGTTGAACAAGATGACTATGGTTCCTAAACTTATGAAACTTACTCTCTTCTTGGAAATAAATGATTGAATACTTACAGTAAATAGTTACATGATTTTCAGCTATAAAATATGCATTAGTCTAAGGAGACCCATTAAACATGACACTTCCCTATCATTTAGTAAGAGATCAGGAGAGCCTCTAACAAGAACTGCTATGTAAACTGAGACCAAAGGTGAGTAGGTAGTTGTCAAGCTGAGATGATATTAGTTTGTGAGAGGGCCCAAAGAATTTGAGGTTTTTGAGAACATGATGTGAATTCAGTAAGGCCTGGAGTTTGGGTTTGAGGGATAGAATGCTAATAAATAAATAAACAAACAAATAAATTTATATATATATCTCCATCCTATAGGGTCTATATGACATGTTGGTCACTTGGGTGTTGCTCAGAATTTTTGTTGAATTCAGGGAATATTGGAGAAAATATCATCTTAAAGAGGAACATAAGAAAGGCTTAGTGAAGTAGTACTTTCAAATGGTATTTTGTTTTTTAAATTGACTAAATGTTTTAGCTTAATCCCATTATTTATGATGGTGTGGTGGGAACATTTCCTTATAATGTGTGACATTTTAGAGTTGGCCTGGAACAACTAGGGCATTAATCTTCTAGTAAAACTAGAAATTCCAGTTCTTATCGATATGGATCCAATGCTATGTCAAGAGAATGTTCATCAAAGTTTAATCTTTTGGATAGGAGGAATTCAAAATTGTTTCCTTATCACTCAGTTTCATGAGTTTGGGTCAGTTTACAAAATGTCCTCAGGCACTCTATTTTTAAGAATTTTATGCGGTACAGTATATTTCTTAGTTTTGAAGTATTTGGTTCATTTCCTAAAACATTTCCTAATGCAAAATGGTTTACTTTCCTCTGACCTGTTCCACTCCACTCCATATATACTTGAGTCCCTTGCGCAGTTCTTGGATTCACTAAGTACTCAATAGATGGTTGATGAAAGTGATGATGAAGAGGTGAATGAATAGTTCTGGTGTTTCTCAGATCAGTAGCTTGCTTATCTGGGATTGGAGTCTGAGGCAAACCTATTCATTTAATAGGTTTCTCTTACAGTTGTTTTATGGAATTTCTTTGAGTATGTCATCTATTTCTCTGTAAATAAGATGACTAGGGATTATTGCTCGTATAATAGAGGGTATTTGAGATAATTGCCACTGCCTCCAGAGTCAGAGTAATCTACCCTTTCCTGATTATTGTCAGTTTGGCTCCCCTGTTTAAAAAAGAAAGAACCCTTTCCCCAGTAATAATGTGAAATCTTATAGGAGCTTCCATACTTCCTTATGTCCACAGTTTGCTCCTCTAAGACACAAAGGTATGTCATTAAAATTTATAACTATATTTTAGAGCATATTAAGTATGGAGATTTATTAATACTCTGTCTTATTTTCTGGGATTTCAATATATCTAGTCTCTAATAAAAATAAATTTACTGGAAGTTTGAATTCACCTGAAAACCCAACCAAACAGGGGCTCTATAAAGTTGTAATGTCATTCTGGCCACTTCAAGATGAAAGTGTTAAATCAGTAGGATTCTTATATTTAACTTCAGAGATGTTGTAACAACACCTATAGCTTTAAAAATGCTTTTTAATGCCATCTGATGTTCCTTTCTTAGCCATTCTTCAATTCCAGTGGCCATAATACATCCACTTTCCTTTATCAAGAGCAGCCACTGATTAATTTTATTGTGGGTAGATTATAATTCTTTTTCATAGGTATTTTTCCTTTATATTTGAGTGTATTTTTTTAGATTAGTTAGATATATATTATTAATTATATGATTATATATATAATTGATCGAAAGGAATATGCTCAGAACTACCTCAGGTCACTTTGAGATATGTGTGTGTGTGTGTGTGTGTGTTTGTGTGTAATCTCTTACTTGGTTTCCAGTGAAATTTCTTTTGCTTAAGTAGTTGAGCATTGAATCACTATGATTTAATTTCAGTAGTAATTTTTATTCTTTCTCATATGATCAGGATTTTAGGATTATTGTTATGACTTTGCCAGTGCTTTAACTCTGCTCTAGTAATTTCTTTTGTAACAATCTGATAGAAAAGCACAGAGTTCTTTTATTATTCATTCCTTTTGGACCATTGGATTTATAATCATAGGACTTTAGCTACTCTCTCTCCAATATACTCCAATGTATTTTGTATAGCTACTGAAAGTATACTATATTTTTTGTGTGCTCTAAGTTGTCCATTTTTATTGACATTTTGAACCATTTACTAACTGTAGCATAATATGTGTCTAGTTATTCTAAATTTCTCATTTACTTATTCTCATTTTACAATCCATTTCATTATTCATTTTAAAAATAATCAATATTCAGGATTGGGGTTAAGGTATATGGTTTTGGCCTTTAAGGATTTCAGATTATGTGGAAGAATAGTTACACAAAGAAATGCTTATGTTGTAGTAAAATAAAGTAAAATAATTACTGTTTGTGTACAAATTTCAATGGCCCAAAAGAATAGGAGCATCTGCATCTTTTGAGGATGAATTTAGGAAGATTCTATGAGAAATTACATTTAGGCTAAGCCATGAGTGATGACTAGGAGTCTTTTTCCAGGACCGAAAAAGTGAGAGAATTCTAGTAAGAAAGGACTAGCATGAAATGTGGAGAAGTGAGAGGATGAAGTGAGTTTGAGCATTACCAGTATATCTGAGTACTGTGGAGTAGGGATGTGGTACTGCAGAAGAAGTAGAACAGATTGATGAGATCAAGCCAGGAAGTGTCTTGCATGCAGTGAAAAGGATACCTTGAAAGGCAGCAGTTACTTTACCATGTTTTCATGAACATTTTACCAAAGAATGTTAGCATATCTTCAGTGACAAAGAGGTTCTAGCACCAAAAAAGTGGGAGAAATATTGGGTTAGAAATAATTCAGCAATACCTTATTTAAAAAAAAAATTTTTTTAGCAATACCTTATTTCATGTGTTCTCCAATTTGCTGTTATATACTTCATATCATGAATCTAAAAGGAATATAGAGAATAGTTCCACTCTATAATAATGGCTCTCCTTTTAGAGGCTTTCCATGAACCTAAAATCTACATTAGATTCATAGCACTTCTCATAACATAGTTATATATTTATTTTATATTGTGTTTATTTTCTGTTTTTCATATAGGATTATACTACCCTGAAAACATGGGCTGTTTATTTTGATTCACCTTTATACTCAGAATCTAGTAGAATTTTAATGTATATATTATGGGGAAATAAGTGCACATTTATAGCAAATATTTTGGTAAGTTTTCTTTTTTTAAAGATTTTATTTATTTAATTGAAAAAGAGGGAATGAGCAGGAAGGAGGGTCAGAGAGAGAGAGAGAGAGAGAGAGAGAAGCAGACTCCCTGCTGAGCAGGGAACCAGACACTGGGCTCGATCCCAGGACCTGGAGATCATGACCTGAGCCAAAGGGAGATGCTTAACCCACCGAACCCCCAGGGTCCCTTGGGAGAATTTTCTAAGTGATAAGGTGAACCACTGAGGAATTTTGAGCAGAGAATGGAAAAATCAGATTTGTACTTTAGGCAGATCCCTGAGTCTGTATTGAGGAAGTTAAATGAGAAGAAAAAGACTAAGGGACTCCAGTCCAGTTAAGGCACGAAATAGGTAGCAAATAGAAAAAGTGATAGATTTGACGATGACCTAGGAAGTTTAGTGTGTTGATTCTCTATTGTTGTTGTATCAAGTTACCTTCAACTTAGTGGCTTAAAAAACAAAAATGTATTCTTACCATTTTGTAAGCTAGAAATGGGATGTGGATTTCTTTTTTTTAATTTGTATGTATTTATGATAGTCACACAGATAGAGAGAGGCAGAGACAGAGGCAGAGGGAGAAGCAGGCTCCATGCACCGGGAGCCCGACGTGGGATTCGATCCCGGGTCTCCAGGATCGCACCCTGGGCCAAAGGCAGGCACCAAACTGTTGCGCCACCCAGGGATCCTGGGATGTGGATTTCTTTAGGCTAAAATCAAGGTGTCAGTGGGACTGTGTTCCTTTCTGGATGCTGTAGAGAAGAATCCATTCACTTGCCCTTTCCAGCCCCTGAAGGCTGCTCACATTCCTGGTCTCATGGCTGCTTTCTTCCATCTTTAAGTCAGCAAGTTGTATTTCTCTGTGCCTTTCTTCTGTACTCACAACTTCCTCTGATTTTCTCTTCTACTTTTAAGGACCTTTATTAATTATTACATTGGGTCCACTGGGTAATCTAGGATCGTCTCCCTCTTTTAAGGTCAGATGATTAGCAACTTAATTCCATCTGTGACCTTAATTTCCTTTGCTATGTGACATAGCATATTCACACATTCCTGGGATTAGGACTTGAACACCTTTGGAGAAGGGGGCCATTATTCTGCCTACAACATAGTTTGCAAAATGATAGATGAGACGTGAGGGATGAGTCAAGGATTGGATTCAGATTCCTGATTGGTGTCCTTGGGCAGATGCTGGATGCCAATAACTCAAATGGGGAAATGAGGAGGTGGTATCCATTCATGGGAAAATAAGTCAAATGTGGAGTTAAGTTTTTTTTTTTTTTAAAGATTTATCTATTTATTTATGATAGACATAGAGAGAGAGAGAGAGAGAGAGAGAGAGAGAGAGAGAGGCAGAGACACAGGCAGAGGGAGAAGCGGGCTCCATGCACCGGGAGCCCGATGTGGGATTCGATCCCGGGACTCCAGGATCGCGCCCTGGGCCAAAGGCAGGCGCCAAACCGCTGAGCCACCCAGGGATCCCTGGAGTTAAGTTTGAGTGGTATTAGAGGAGGTAATCAAGAAAATATGGCTACAATGTGACCGGTGAGCTGGCCCTGGATAATCAGAGGCTTCTCACCCCGTCCCCTGTCCTTTGAATGTACATTTTTGCCCACCATTCTCACATTAGGAGCTGTCCCATAGACATAGCCTGGAGAGAGGAAGATGTTGAGACCACCTGGATGGTACACGTGCATGGACCCAGTTAAGGCTTCTACAAACTAACATCTGGCAGGCAGGTGTGGTGGTGCCCTCATCTTGTGGCTGCCTAAGACATACCTTTTAAGCAAGTTCCCTTGTTTATTAAAACCTGCCACCTGCCAATCTGAAGTGTTTTCCTTCTCTTTCTTAGATTTCTTCTTGCCATCTATGTACAGGGGCCAGTTTGTGAACAGGTAAAGGATTTCTGAATTGTTTCTGATGCCTAAAAGAGATTTATGCTGGAGATACCGTTTTTGAATATTGATAACATTGAAATAATAGTTGAAACCCTCAAACTAATGTTTTTTTCTTCTTCTTAAAAGCATGAAGAAAGAGAAAACATGAAGTAACAGATTCCTGAAGAACATACAATTGTGCATTATTCAGAATGTGGCAGTTATAGATCATACCATTAAATAATGTCATTGAAGAGTAAATGGTTAAGTTTCTTAGAAACTATCTACATTGACAGATCAATGGTTTTAAGTTTTTAAACTCTTCTTATTCTTGGTGAATAAGAATAAGGACTGCAGTAAAGAGTGAGCTGAGACCAAAATAATCTGTCCAACCAATTGTGGACTCTATGCCTACAAGTTTAGATTCTTTCCAAAATCATGTGGCATGGTCACAAATCTTATTTTCTGTCCAGTAATTGGGATTTATTTTATTCACATGTAAGAATCTTTCTTGAGAAAAAAATACATACTACTTTGTAATTAATGAGAGTCTACACATAGAACCAATTTTTTTTTCCAAAAAATAAAAATTAGTCCTTCCAAAATCTAGCCAGTAATAAATATGCTATAACTATGGAGACTCTGATATGCCTTGTAAATAGTGTTTGAAATAGTGGCTTAAAAAACAAAAAATTATTCTTCTCATTTTATAAGTAAGAAATAGGACATGGATCTCTTTAGGCTAATGAAATGCCAAAGTTAGAAGTTGGTAGTATGTATATTTGAAAAACCATTTTTTGGAAGTAGAACACTTCTTATTGTATCTTCAGCACTATTCAAAGTTAAGAGCTTTAAAATGAGTAGGTAAAATTGTTAATTCCTTACATGGAAATAGACCTAGAGGATTGTAAAGAGTGAAACGGGGTTATTCCTTTCCAGTCATTTAGTACTTTCCTAGAAATCTTTGATCTATAATTTAGTCTCTTGAATGTGTTTACCTGAAAGAAGGAGATTCCCTGGGGATTCAAATCATCAGTGAATAAATATTCCTTCTTATTTATACATTAGTCTCCCGTATGTCTGATTAGCAGGAATCAGTTTCCTAAAATATGATCACTCCTCCCTGGAAGGATAAAAATTGAGCTGCTTAGTCATGGCAGGTGAGGATGGAGTTTGTCACCCAAAGAATTTCTCAACATTTTATATTTCTTACCATAATCCATGTCTTGACTAATCAATGAATTAAAATTGACCAATGCTTTATGAAAGCCTGTATCTGCTTTCTTATGCTGAATTGTTCTTGGGAAGCTTGTGTTGGATAAAATAGTCTCCATTTGCCTAAATGTTAAACTTCTATTATCATCTTTATCACATTTATTTTATTGCACAAGATCTTGATGGTAAACACTTTCACAGTAGCACTTAATGATTTGCCTTCCCTACAGGATAATGATAATGTCTATTTTGTTGTTGTTGTTGTTGTTGTTTTATTTTTTTTCTGCCAACAGTAAAGTGTCCATCTGTCATTCTTTTCTATAATACTGAAGCCATGCTGCTCTTGGCATGGGTCACATTTGTAAATGTTTCATTTATGAACCATTCCTCCTCCTGATTCATCTGTGGTGCAGAAATATGTCACAAAAGATCAGCTGTCTTACAGTTCATGTGCCTCTAAATCTGGCCTCATATTTGCTCTGTCATTTCCTCAGTACTTTCAATCAGAAGTTGTCCTACACAATTCTCATAACTTTATCAAATGATTATGTTAAAAGCTGTTTATGTGTAAATGATATGGCAACTAGTTGTCTTTATATTTTGTCTTCATATTTTTCCTGCCCATTTCTCTCATTACAGACTATTCTCTTCCACAGACGATATTACTTACTAAAACTACAATTCAATGTAGAGATTCAGGAGACAACACACATTTCTTAGGCAACTGAGGATGATGCAATTATGGTAAAAGGGTTAAAAATTACATTTTTAAAGTTATTCTTTTGCAGCATCTCTCCCAAAATATATATCGTTGTCTGAACAGAGTATCAAGTTTTATGACGTGACAATCATGTTTCATAAGCAACTGACTCTTAAATCTGAGTGTTCATGGACAGTTTAGTTAGCTGCTGTAGAGAAGAGTCGTCAATTGGCAATTTGGCTGTTACCTTTTTTAGAGACTAAAGCTAGAGTGTGGATGATATTTCTGGAAGTAACTGGAGAGAGTGGATGGGGAAATCTAAGGGGAAAAAAAACCTACTCTTAGCTTTCTCTTAGGAGACTCTTGGAGTCGATCAATTAACAAGAGAAACACAAAGGGCAAAGTAGAGACAATCATGACCCATGACGCAATATGCAAAATTCTGTTTGTTACTCTTGTTTTAAATTTTTTTTTTTTATTTATGATAGTCACAGAGAGAGAGGCGCAGAGACATAGGCAGAGGGAGAAGCAGGCTCCATACACCGGGAACCTGATGTGGGATTCGATCCCGGGTCTCCAGGATCGCGCCCTGGGCCAAAGGCAGGCGCCAAACCGCTACGCCACCCAGGTTACTCTTGTTTTAAATGCTAAGTCATGCATGCCCTGGAAGTGTGGCTAAAAAGATCAGAGTCTGGGATGCCTGGGTGGCTCAGCAGTTGGGTGCCAGCCTTCGGCTCAGGTCGTGATCCCGGGATCTGGGATTGAGTCCCACATCAGGCTCCCTGTGAGGAGCCTGCTTCTCCCTCTGCCTGTGTTTCTGCCTCTCTCTCTGTCTGTGTCTCTCATGAATAAATAAATAAATCTTAAAAAAAAATCAGAGTCCACTGAGAGCCCCAGATTGGGATGGATAATTAAAATTAGACAATTACTTGGTTAATGGCAGAGCAATTCCCAATAATTGGTAGAATAAGAATTATGACTTGGCTAAGTTTACTAGCACACAATATAATCTATCAGAGGGTCATCTCTTTGTGTGTGGTAGAAGTCGGAGTTTTAGGAGTTCTTTTTCAAAATAGTTCTATGAGGAATTGCTTATGTGGTTTTAGCTATGCCATGAAAGAGCCCCAATTCACTGTCACCCAAAGGGTGGTGTAATCAATTCAAATCTAAGTTGGATAAATAATCCAGGAAGGGATGGATAAAGGGAAATAAATGAGTATTCATAAGCACATTTGTGTGCTATGTTAGTGAAGGTTTTTTTTTTTTATGATGAGTGTTTTCATTCAGTAGGGCAGCGGATAAGAAGGGATCATTTGAACACCATGCACTGTGACAGGTGGGGATAGAATTTGGAGTGAAAGCCAGAAATCTAAGGGCACTCTGATAACAGGGTTGGGGCTGGGTGGAGAAGAGAGGACTCCCAAAGTTGTGGAAAATGTTTGTCTTCTAACAATCCATTCTGTGCTTGAAACAAATGCCTACTTTAATTTTATTTTTTCCAAAGACCACTTTGTCCCTTAACCACATCTTAGTGGGATCATATGTGAGTAGCCTTTGACGTCTTCCCTCGTAAAGTAAGCACAGTGGCCACTTAAATTTTGTCGAGTGCCTGCCTTCCCGCTACTCTTGCACTGCTTTTTCAGTAGTTGGTTAAGAATGTTTTTTCCCCAACCTCTCCAAATTTGTTGTTTCCTGTCTTGTTAATTTTCGCCATTCTCACTGGTGTGAAGTGGTATCATTTGTGGTTTTGATTTGTATTTCCCTGATGGCAAGTGATGTGGAGCATTTTCTCATGTCCTTGTTGGCTATGTCTGTGTCCTCTTTGGTGAAATTTCTGTTCATGTCTTTTGCCCATTTCATGATTGGATTGTTTGTTTCTTTTCTGCTGAGTTTGATAAATTCTTTATGGATCTTAGATATTAGCCCTTTATCTGATATGTCATTTGCAAATATCTTCTCCCATTCTATAGCAATGGGTGTTATACTATATGATGGCAAATCAAACTTCAATTAAAAAAAAGAATGTTTTTTCCCAAGGCATGAGTTTTTTGCCCATGCTCCCTTCTATTGAGTTGTTTGTTCATTCATTTATTCATTCATGCATGCAGGCATGCCTTCATTCATTCATTTTTTTCAATAAATACACACACACACAGACCCTGCCCTTGAGGAGCTCACACTATATTGGTAGAACTAACTTTTAAATTAAATATGAATGATTGTATCTTTTTAAAAAAATATTTTATTAATTTAGAGAAAGAGAGCATGTAAACTGGGGGAAAGGGCAAGGGAAAAGTGGGGGAAATTTCCAGCAGACTCCACGCTGAGCACAGAGCCAATGTGGCTGGATCCCAAGACCCTGAGATCATGACCTGAGCAGAAACCAAGAGTTGGATGCTCAGCTGACGAACCACCCAAGTGTCCCAATTTCTTGATTTCACTATAATTTCAATGAACAAAAGGAAGGTATTGTCCTTTCAAAGTTGTTTAATATGTATGTTTTTCAAAATTTTAATATTATTTTTTTACTTGATTTTTTTTATAGCCGGTGACTAAAGCTTGGATTAATAAATGTTTACATCTAGTAATGTGTACTTCAGTTTCTTTCTTACTCTAAATAAAACACTGTCTCTTCGAACTAATTAAGCAGACATTTCTTATATTTAGGATTATTTTGAAAAGTATTCTTCAGGTAGAAGATTATTATTTCCCTTACTGTTGACTACTGATATATATTTCTAAAATCTATTCATCTTTGGCACTTCTGTAGCAACTGAGATAAATGGGCCAATTACTGACAGTTTTATGGAGATGTTGATATGCTATTGGATGTTTGCCCTTTTGAAACAGCAGTTTAATTCTACACAGTCTACTAAATAGCTGCAGCCTTTCTGCACCTTCTGAATAAGGGCATTTTAAGCTTTTTCACTATTTACATGTTTGAATAAACTATGGCATGTGAGCTGACACAAAAATCCTAACAGTGGGAGTGAAAAAAAAATGACATCAGATACTCCTTGAGGCTACACATAGTATCCTGTAAACTTTCTATATCCTGCAATAGCTAGTACAGCATCTTAAATATAACAGACTCAATAAATGTTGAAATAATATTAAAGTGTCTTAAAATCAAGTAACATTTTTGTGACAACCTATGTCCTAATGAAGGAAGTTAAAAATGATTTCTGTTGTGTCCATGTAAGTGTAAAGGAGAATAAAAACAATATTGGAAAGGGGAAAAAAATTCCCTTCCATTTTCCAGGAGGGAAAAAAGAAGACTATTTTACTCATATAAGTTTTTTCTTAAATTCTAGTAAAACTTATTTTTAATTTTTAGTGC
Organism: Canis lupus baileyi; assembly: GCF_048164855.1. Classification (NCBI taxonomy): domain Eukaryota; kingdom Metazoa; phylum Chordata; class Mammalia; order Carnivora; family Canidae; genus Canis; species Canis lupus. The sequence continues at coordinate 27,509,620 of NC_132872.1, read as the reverse complement.
AAAGTCACTACTTTTTATCCTTAGAGTAATGGTTTCAATAATTTTTTAGACTGTTCTTCCATTATGTAGAAATGGTTTTACATTGAGATGGCTAATATAATGTAGATAAGATTTTTCAAAAAGTAATCATAATCTGTTTTTACCAGAGCTATAAAAACAATATTTAAGTGAATTTCTAACCTTGAATTTTATAATATTCTTCAAAAAAATAGTGTCCAAAACCCTAGGATACAAGTAAGAAATATAAAGAAAAGAAAGCACTAGAAAGGCAAGAAGCATCTCTGATAAGTAATGGGGAGAAGGTTCTATGGTTTTGGCTAATTGGGGTGCGATTCTGTGACAGATAAAAAATCATAACATTTATTAAATGTATGACTAGCAAATCTAAAACCAAGGCCAAATAGTCTTTCCTACCTATTTAATCTGTATAATTGAAATAAATGAAAATAATACAGGTTCTATGCAAAATTATTGTTTATGTATAGATCAAAGAGTTGACAATGTCAAAATGAAAGAATTGTATTTGCTTTTACTTAGGAACATGACAAATTTCTTTCCTTTTTTTAAATCTATACCAATAACTGAACAATTTTATGGAGAAAGCATGACTTATGAGGTGACTCATTGATAAGTCTTACCAACCTTGCTCAGGAATCTAGGGGTAAACCTGTCATTTGATGACTTTATCATGGATCAGATTCACATCTGGGTCCTCCTTGGGTCTGTCTATGGGGTAAACTTACCCTCTTTAGGTTTAAGACTGAAGCAAATATAGCTGTATCAAGCAGAATAACAATATAGAGGTTGTTTTGAGCAAGATAGGAAGATACACAAGTGGGGATGAACACTCCTAGTATATTTTTAATGAACTACTATAATTAATTAGTTATTTTTAAAAATTCAGTTAGCCAATGTATAGTACATCATTAGTTTCAGATGTAGTGTTCAGTAATTTATCAGTTGTGTATAACACCCAGTGCTCATCACATCAGGTGCCCTCCTTAATGCCCATCACCCAGGTACCCCACCCCCCCACCCTCTTCCCCTCCAGTAACCTTTAGTTTGTTTCCAGAAACCACTGTTTCTCCAATAACTTCCCATTCAGTTTTCCCTCCCTTCCCCTATGATCTTCTACACTGTTTATTATATTCCATATATGAGTGAAACCATATGATAATTGTCTTTCTCTGATTAACTTACTTCACTCAGTATAATACCCTCCAGTTCCATCCATGTTGATGTAAATGCTAAGGATTCGTCCTTTTTTGATACCTAAGTAATATTCTATAGTATATGTATATCATACACACACATGTACACCACATCTTCTTTCTGTGTTCATCTGTCGATGGACATCTTGGATCTTTCCATAGTTTGGCTGTTGTGGACATTGCTGCTATAAAAGTTGGGGGTGCAGGTGCTCCTTTGGATCATTATCTTCATATCTTTTGGGAAATACCCAGTAGTGCAATTGCTGGGTCGTAGGGTAGCTCTATTTTTAACTTCTTGAGGAACTTCCATACTGTTCTCCAGAATGGCTGCACCAGCTCAGCAGCCAAGGTCAAAGAGGTTGCTACCTGTGTTCTCTTCTAGGATTTTGATGTATTCCTCTCTCACATTTAGGTCTTTCATCCATTTTGAGTTTATCTTTGTGTATGGTATAAGAAAATGATGCAGTTTCATTCTTTAGCACATGGCTATCCAATTTTCCCAGTACCATTTGTTGAGGAAACTGTCCTTTTCCCAGTGGATATTCTTTCCGCTTTGTCGAATATTAGTTGACCATAGAGTTGAGGGCCCATTTCTGGGTTCTCTATTCTGTTCCATTGAGCTATGTATCTGCTTTTGTGCCAGTACCACACTGATGACCACAGCTTTGTAGTAAAATTTGAAATCCAGCATTGTGATGCCCCTGGCTCTGGTTTTCTTTTTCAACATTCCTCTGGCTGCTTGGGGTCTTTTCTGGTTCCATACAAATTTTAGGATTATTCGCTCCAGCTCTGTGAAAAACGTTGGTGGTGTTTTGATAGATTGCATTGAATGTGCAGATTGCTCTGGGTAGTATAGACATTATAACAATATTTATTCTTCCAATCCAGGAGCATGTAATGTTTTTCCATCTCATTGTGTCTTCCTCAATTTCTTTCAGAAGTGTTCTGTAGTTTTTAGGGTATAGATACCTTACCTCTTTGGTTAGGTTTATTCCTAGATATCTTATGGTTTTTTTGGTGCAATTGTAAATGGGATTGACTCCTTAATTTCTCTTTCTTCTGTCTCATTGTTAGTGTATAGAAATGTCACTGATTTCTGGGCATTGATTTTGTATCCTGCCACACTGCCGAATTGCTGTATGAGTTCTAGCAATCTTGAGGGGGGGAGTCTTTTGGGTTTTCTATGTACAGTATCATGTCATCTGCAAAGGGGGAGAGGTTGACTTCTTCTTTGCCAATTTGAATTCCTGTTATTTCCTTTTTTTTTGTCTGATTGCTGAGGCTAGGACCCCTAGTGCTATGTTGAATAGCAGTGGTGAGAGTGCACGTCCCTGTCATGTTCCTGACTTTAGGGGAAAAGCTCGCAGTCTTTCTCCATTGAGGATGATATTCACTGTGGGCTTTTTGTAGATGGCTTTTATGATATTGAGATATGTTCCCTTTATTTCTATACTGTGGAGAGTTTTAATCAGGAAAGAATGCTGTATTTTGTCAAATGTTTTTTCTGCATCTATTGAGAGCATGGTTCTTGTCCTTTCTTTTATTAATGTAATGTATCATGTTGATTGATTTGACAATGTCGAACCACCCTTGTAGCCCGGAATAAATTCCACATGGTTGTGGTGAATAATTCTCTTAATGTACTGTTAGATCCTGTTGGCTAATATCTTGGTGAGAATTTTGACATCCATGTTCATCAGGAATATTGGTCTGTAATTCTCCTTTTTGGTGGGGTCTTGTCTGGTTTTAGGATCAAGGTCATGCTGGCCTCATACAATGAGTTTGGAAGTTTTCCTTCCATTTCTATTTTTGAAATAGTTTCAGAAGAATAGGTCTTAGCTCTTCTTTATGTATTTGGTAGAATTCCTCTGGGAAGCCATGTGGCCCTGGACTCTTGTTTTTTGGGAGGGTTTTGATCATCGATTCAATTTCTTTGCTAGTTATGGGTCTGTTCAGGTTTTCTCTTTCTTCCTGTTTAAGTTCTGATAGTTTATAAGTTTCCAGGAATTCATCCATTTCTTCCAGATTGCCAAATTTGTTGGCATAGAGTTGTTCATTATATTTTCTTAAAATTGTTTGTATTTCCTTGGTGTTGATTGCGATTCCTCCTCTTTCATTCATACTTTTATTAATTTGGGTCCTTTCTCTTTTCTTTTTGACAAATCTGGCTAGAGGTTTATCAATCTTATTAATTCTTTCAAAGAACCAGCTCCTGGTTTCATTGATCTGTTCTACTGTTCTTCTTCATTGATTTCTGCTCTAATCTTTATTATTTATCTTCTCCTGCTTGGTTTGGGCTTTATTTGCTCTTCTTTTTCCAGCTCTCTTAGGTATAAATTTAGCTTGTGGATTTGAGACTTTTCTAATTCTTTGAGAAAGCCTTGTATTGCTATGTGCTTCCCTCTAAGGACTGCCTTTACTGTATTCCAAAGGTTTTGAACAGCTGCCTGTTTTCGTGAATTTTTTAAATTGTTCTTTAATTTCCTAATTGACTTATTCATCCTTTAGTAGGATGCTCTTTAACTTCCAAGTGTTTGAGTTCCTTCCAAATTTCCTCTTATAATTGAGTTCAAGTTTCAAAGCATTGTGTTCTGAATACATGCTGGGAAAAATCCCAGTATTTTGGTATTGGTTGAGACCTGATTTGTGACCCAGTATGTGATCTGTTCTGGAGAATGTGCTGTGCGTATTCCGTTGATTTAGGGTGGAATGTTCTATATATCTGTGAAGTCTGTCTGGTCCAGTATGTCATTCAAAGCCCTTGTTTCCTGTTGTTGATCTTCTGCTTAGATGACCTGTCCATTGCTGTCAGTGACATGTTGAAGTCTCCTATTATTGTGTTATTATCACTGTGTTTCTTTTTGGTTTATGTGATTGGCTGCTCCCAAGTTAGGAGCATAAATATTTATAATTGTTAGATCTTGTTGAATAGACCTTTAGGTATGATACAGTGTCCCTCTTCATCCCTTACTATAGTCTTTGCTTTAAAATCTAATATGACTGATATGAGGATTGCTACCTCAGCTTTCTTTTGATGTCCACTAGCATGATAAATGGCTCTGCACCCCTTCACTTTCAATCTGGAGGTGTCTTTGTGTCTAAAATGAGTAGACAGCATATGCATGGGTCTTGCTTTTTACTCAGTCTGATATCTTGTGTCTTTTGATTGGAGCATTTAGTCCATTTACATTTAAAGTAACTTTTTAAAGATATGAATTTAGTGCCTGTAAATTGTCTCTGTTTCTTTCTGGTCTGTGTTACTTTTGACTCTCTATTCACTTACAGGATCCCCTGTAATATCTCTTATAGTAGGACTATTTTAGTGGTTACAAATTCTTTTATTTTCTGTTTGTCCTGGAAACTCTTTATCTCTCCTTTCATTCTAAATGACAGCCTAGCTGGATAAAGTATTCTTGGCTGAATGTTCCTCTCATTTAGTACCCTGAATATATCATGCCAGCCCTTTGTGGCCTGCCAGGTCTCTGTGGAGAGGTCTCCTGCCAGCCTAATGTTTCTACCTCTATAGATTAAGAACCTCTTGTCTTGAGCTGCTTTCAGGAATTTCTCTTTATCTCTCAAATTTGCATGCTTCGCTTCACTATTATATATTTGGCTGTTGATCTATTTTTATTGATTTTGAGAAGGGTCCTTTCTTCTTGGTTGAATGCCTGTTTCCTTCCCCAGATTGGGTTAGTTCTCATCTACGATTTGCTCAGATATACCTTTGTCCCTAGCTTTCTTTCTTCTTCCTCAGGGACCCCAATAATTTTAATATTGTTTTGCTTTATAGTATTGCTGATTTCCCCATGCCTCCCCTCATGGTCCATTAGTTGTTCTTCTCTGTTTTCCTCAGCTCCTTGCTTGTCATAAACTTGTCTTCAATGTCACTTACTCTCTCTTCTGCTTCCTTTACCCAGCTGTCAGAGCATCCAGTTTAGACTGCATCTCAATTAAAGCATTTTTAATTTCCACCTGGTTAGATTGTATTTCTGCACTAAGAGATTCTCTAGTGTCTTTTAGACTTTTCTCAAGCCGAGCTAGTAACTTTATAATGGTTATACTGAATTCCAGTTCTGATATTTTACTTATATCTGTAGCAATTAAATCTGTGGCAGAGAGTATTACCTCTGGTTCTTTCTTTTTGAGAATTCCTCCTTCTAGTCATTTTGCCCAGAGAAGAATGGATGAATGAAGAACAAAATAAAAAATATCAACCACAACTGAAGCAAAATACACACTAGACCAATCAGAAGAGATCAGAAACCAAAAAAGAAAAGAAAAAGGAAAAAAAAAAGAAACAACGTTTGAGGGAGAGAATATAACCTCTGTGGACAAAACAGGATGATCCACTTTGTCCTGGTGTATTTTGGTCTGTTTGTTAGAAGATGCTAAATCCCAAAATTGTGAAGAAAGCAAAACTTTATATATATATATATATATATATATATATATATATATACACACACACACACACAATAAATTATTTATAATTTATGAATAAATTATATATAATCTAATTTATATACAAATTATAAATACATATGTATAAACATAAATAATAAATTATATATATAATTTACATATATAAATTGAATACAGTGAAAGGAAGGCAAAGATGAAGGATATGTATAAAATGTAAATATAAAAAATGAAAGTTAAAAGGGACTTAAAAACAAAGAATTGATAAAATAAGAAACTAGTTGAAAAAGACAAAAAGAAAAAAAACACGAAAGATAAATCATGAGAAAAAACTTAAATTCTCTGTATTATTTCCCCCTAGCTCTGGAGTTTTGCATTCCTGTGTCTTCCATAAATTTGATGGAAGACAAATTTTTCACCTGTTGTTCCAGCTGGTCTTCCAGGGGAGGGGCCAGCTGCACTGACTCTCAGGTGTGTTTGCTTGGGTTGAGCAACACCGCCCCTTTCCTGGGGGTGGGGCTCAGTGTCAGCTGCTTCTGTTTGCTCTCCATTGCTTTTGTTTCCTGAAGGCTTTCTATGTCTCTTTAGAAGAAGAAATGAGGGACCCTGGGTGGCTTGGAGGTTTGGGGCCTGCCTTCCACCCAGGGCATGATCTTGGAGTCCCAGGATTGAGTCCTGCATTGGGCTCCCTGCGTGGGGCCTGCTTCTCCCTCTGCCTGTGTCTCTGTCTCTGTCTCTCTCATAAATAAATAAATAAATAAATAAATAAATAAATAAATAAATCAGCTTTAAAAAAATAGAAGAGGAAATGAAAATGGCCACATCTGATCTGCAGCCCCGGAGCTGAAAGGTGGTCCCTTCCCTTTAGTAAACCCTCATGGACCAGTGGCCATCACTTTTGTGTGTGCCAGACTCTGCAGAGTCTGCTGTGCTTGCCCCCAGGGATCCTCTCATGGGAAGGTGGAGGGTCATCACATTTCTGCCCTCTTCAGGACCCCCACCGGGGGCCGTTTGGTCTGTGCCCTCTGGAGCCACCGCTCCTGGGGGAAGGAGCAGAGTTGCCATTTTTCTGTCCTTTGCAGGCCCTTGCAGGGAGAGCTGCTGCAGGATCCTGCTGCCCTTTGAGGTTGATGGTGAACCGAGCTGAAAGCCCCTCCCAGGCTTGCTGACCATAACTGGTTTCCCCACTCCAGTGCTTGGGATCTCTGCAGGCTTGGGCACCCGGTTCTTTCTGTGACCCTGGGGATCCTGGGATTATACTGTCCCACCTAGGATTCCGCCCTGCTTTACCACCTGAGGATCTTTCCGGCAGGGACGTCTCTCACAGGAACACATTTCTTGAAGTTTCCAATTTTGCACTTTGGGTTTATACCATTTTCCCACAGCTGGCCTGTGGAGGCTCCCTCCTCCTCCACCATTTATCTTTCAATATATCCCCTCGGATTCACTTCTCCACACCTCCTACCTTGCTAAAAGTGGTCGCTTTTCTATTTATCGAATTCCAGCAATTCTTTTCTTCCACCTTGGGTTGCATTCATAGGTGTTCAGAATGATTTGATAGTTCCCTAACCAAAGTCAAGGGAGTGGATAAAACAGGTCTCCTACTCTTTTGCAATCTTGCCTGCCTCCCTCAACTCTTATTATAAGGTTTTTCAGTGGCAGCTCTTAACTCTAACTTGTCTTCTAAATAGCAAACTAGCTTGAGTCTGTTTTTGTTTGTTTTTTTCTCTAAGGTGATAATGAAGGAAATAATTTGTGGTTGTTATAGGTTATCTTTCCATCACAACTAAAAAAGAATGATCTGTTTTCCAGAAGGGACAGAGGCAGAAAGGTTTGAACATGCTCTGAAACAAGTATCATTTTCTAGTGAAGTAGAAAGCTGAAGGGTACGAATTCAAAAGTTCTTGTCTTTTGTTCTCTAAATTTGAGAAAGCTGTTTAGTATCACTGTGTTCATGTTATTTTGTCTTTCAAATAGGATTTTCAAACTCTTGTATGGGTAGAAAAATTAATCATGAACACCACCTATATTAAAAATAGGCAAGCAACCCCAGAATTAAGGAAGGCATGACAAAACAAAATGCTGTAAGTACACCTAATGAACAAATACTGATCTCAGTTTCTAGATAAAAGTAGTTTTGGTATTTTTAAGAAGGAATGATTCTCTTTGGAAAATGTTGGCTTAAAATAATACCAGTACACATAGGGGCATATTGGGGGTAAACATAATAATCCTATGTTTATTTAAAGCAATCTGTGTTTGATCTTTTTGGAATTAAATATTGATTCTGACTTTGTGTGGGGGTAGATGCCCATAGTATATAGATCTGGAAGTTGCAGCTGTGATTTTTGTCAATCAAAAATAAGCACCTATGTCGAAACTAGATCAATGTAGTAATGTGAATGTCAGTTTAAAGCAGGATCTAAACAGGATGACATTCAAATAGACCAGTGCTAAATATATCTATATATCTATATATATTTGCATGTTTATCTATGATTTGAAGTATTTTCTGACTATATTATATCTGATCACAATGTCAGTATTCCCTTTGTTTATTTACTAGTTTGTTTGGAGCTATAGGGGGTGATAGGATGTGTTTCAGTCAGCAGAACATGACTGGCATTAACTGTCAAAAGCCTCTACTACTGTCTTACTAAGTAACTAGGAACTTTACCTTTCTGGGATTTATTTGCAAAATAAAGACTCTAAATTGAATGATTATAAGAAGAAAAGCCTTGTTCTTTTTCACATGAAGTGTCTTGGAGAATATTGGTAAATCTTTGGACTCAATTCACATGCTACTAACTCGAATTTTTACAACAAAATTATCCTGAAAGAATAACTACCTTCTTAGTGGGATGATCAATTTTTTTTCCTTAATTTGTCAGAATGATATACAAATAAAATCGTATCCTTTTTTGTGCAGTTGGAGTAAAGATGATGTATTATATACTATAAACTTTAAAACAAATATCTCTTAAGCTTATTAAAAGGGATGTAGGCAAAGACTTGGTAAATTATTCAAGGGCAAGAAATTAACATTGAGTTTTTTAATCTTAGGTACTAATTAATCTCATTTAATCCAGTAATATCAACCTTGTCTTTATCATTTGATACAGTCTTTTAGAACACAATGAAATTTTCTGATAATTTCCAAAAGGATGAGTAAAGGGAGTACTAAAAATTTAAGAGATATTTTCAAGGAGAAATACAATATGCTGTGAATTTATTTCTAAAAGTTAATAGGAAAATTGTATGTGGTTTAGCAAAAATACTCTATGTATTACATTGCTTATTAAACAAAATGAACATATTTTCAAAACTTTATTTTGATATCACCAACCTACTACTACTTCCATTTATTTTTGATTTATCTAATTTCCTTATTATATGAATAAATATATTTTCATATGTACTTCTTACATAAATAATAAGTATTAATCATTCTGTGTTTAAAAGCTTGCCATTAATTAAAAAGGAAAAAGTATTGACTTTTTACTGAAGTTTATGTTGATGTGGTGACTTTTTCCTCTTTAAGTTTACAGTATTTTTGCACTCTGCCAGGGATTAGATAACTCTTGTTTAAAGCCAGCAGGAGGAGCTCTCACCTTGCTGGGTTCAATGCAATTAGTGTGCCTGAAAAACCTGAATTTGTGGGGGTTTTATATATGAAGCAAATAGTAAAATTTAAACATTTATCACATATAATGGTATTAAAAATCCCAAATTCCTTAGTTTTATTTTGATACCAGTTTATCATTCACTTGTCAGGAATGCCAGTTTGAAATTTTACTGTTCTTAGGAAGTTTTAAAAGGTACGTTTACAGTTTAGAGAGGAAAATAAAGCAAGTTTATCAATATTGTTTCTTGAGGATAATAAGCAATAAAAAATTCTAAGGATCTACACTTTTATAGTTATATACATAGTGTCCTTTTTTGTTTGTTTTGAAGTGAATATACTTCACAGTTTATAAATACTAAATATTGAGAACCAAGCAGCCTAACAGTGTTTCAGAAAAAATATTTGTATCAACCAATTAATTAATTTGCCAATCTATGAAAAACGAATCCCTGCTGGTAAAATTCAATATTAGAGATTTTTGAACACTCAGCTCCAATAAATCCCTTGAATTAAGTGGCATGATTTGTTGTATGCAGTACTGGTAAATTTTCTGTAGAAAGCATTGATGAGAAAACTAGGATAAAAACTTATGAAGATTTTGGATCAGCAAAAGAAATAGTGTTGTTTCTCTGTATCTACAATAATGAGAACAAGGGAGGCAAACCAATAAACAGATTGTGAACTAGAGAGAACAAACTGGTGGGTACCAAAAGGGAGGTGGATGGGGGATGAGTTAAACAGGTGATGGTAATGGAGACGTGCCCTTGTGATGAGTACCAAGTATTGTGGAAGTGTTGAATCACTATATTATATATCTGAAACTGATATTATCATGTATGTAAACTAACTGGAATTTAAAGAAAAATTTAAAAAAGGAGAAGAAAAAAACCAGCTAAAATGTTTAAAGGTTTTAAATGTTTTACAAAGGTCATCCTAGCATCAGTGTCCTTGGTTGGAATCCAAATCTATTTCTGATCTCAAGGAAAACTACTTAACCTTTCTGAGGCTCAGTTTTCTCTTCTGTAAATTAGGTATTAAGAAAAAGAAACAACTTATAGGACAATGTGGAGATTACTTGAGGAATAAAATACGTAGAAAACTTTTCCTACAGTGACTGTGAATTAGTATAACTATTTTGCCAACCTGCAGGGAAATAATGATGTATTTCAAAAATGTAAATATGCTCAATGAGTAACATTGAGCTTTTGAGTACCCAAAAGTACATACTGGTATTAATACTTCTGAATTCTTTTCAATGGCATATACCAAAAATGCAAATGACTTTCATTTGATAGTGAGATAAGCCAATAGCTTTGAATATTTATTATATTGATATCTTCAGCTTTTTATCTAATATGTGAACTTATTTTTGTCACACAGAATGAACCCAAATGCCATCAAGTGTTTTTGTATGATCTGTGTGCATGTATGAGAATGAATGTGTATATATATGTGTGTGTGTGTGTGTGTTTGCACATAGGAGATATATATATATATATATATGGATATATATATCTATATGGATAGATATATATGGATAGATATATATATGGATATCTATCCATATAGATATATATATCCATGTGATCCATGTGATGATTATATATACCATCCTTATTGTACTTCTTCCAGACTTGTTAGAAATTATGTTAATAGGGAGTAAATGAAACTATATAGAAACTTTTAAAAAGCTCTAGCCGTTTATGTGTCCTTTTTTTCTCTTTAGGTGATGTTAGCAGCCATTGAAAACCATTAGCTAAATCTATTAATTCATTAGGAGTAGAAAATGAGATAGTCTAATTCAGTCATTCCTTCTTCATTTATTACCTAAACTATTTTAATAAAAGAAATGTTCCTTCATAACTCTTTATTTATTCGTATTTTGTATAGAAAAAGTAAAATAAATGTTTTATTGTTTCCAAATTATTTACCAGTTTTTAAAATAATGCTTTCCTAGTATTTTGCAAAGTTAGCAGTAGGTGTATTTTATCATTATAAATGAAGGGATTTGAACATAATTGAAGTGTTTCACTTCCTTATATCATTAATCTTGCGTATATGATCAGATTATCCATTTTTGGCCAGTGGGAGCCTATGGAAGTTGGTTCTCAAGTCTTTTTGACATGACCCTAGTAGACATTGGTATGTTCCTTTTAATTTTATAAAAAATAAAAATAAATGAACCTTGAATATGATCAAGCTACTAAATAGATTTACTAATTTAAAGAAAATAAAGGGAATGGGAGTATGTTCCATTATATCTAACAATTAGAAAAACCTAGATTGTGGAACAAAATAACATAGTTTTTCCAGGAAATTTGATTTCAAGTAGTGAGAAAGATAACTGGCTAGTCATTAAGGAATATGTTAAAACAACAACGAGATACCATTGTACAACTCTTGAAATGCCTTAAAAATTTGGTATTTAGACAACACCAAATCCTGCTGAAGATGTGAAGCAACTGGAAAACAATATTCCGATAATGCTATTTTTGGAAAACATTTGGACAGTTTCTTAAAAACTAGCATTCTCCCTATAACCCAGGAATCCCTATTTACCATGGAGAAGTGAAGGCATAGGGTCATATAAAAAATCTATGCTTGAAAGTTTTTACTGGCTTTATTTATAACATCCCGAACTGAAAATAGCTCACATTTCCATCAATGAGGGAATTACAGATAATAGAATACTTCTCAACAATAAAAAGTAACTGATGATTGATAAATGCAACAACATAGATAAATCTCAGATGTGTTATGCTATATGAGCTATATATGAAAGAACCAAGCTCAAAAGGCTTCATGCTATATAATTTCATTCCTTGGACATTTTGGGAAAGGCAAAAATCATAAGGACAGAAATTAGATTAGTGGTTGCCAGGGGATGGGCTGTAGAAGGAATTCAGCATGAAGGATCACAAGGGGAATTTTGAGGGTGATGGAAATATTCCATAGCTTGATTGTAGCAGTGGTTACCTGGTTGTGGGAGTTTGCCACAATTCATAGAAATATACATTCAAAAAGGGTGATTATTTTTTTGGTTAATAAATCATATCTCAGTAGATCTGACTTTTTAAAAAGTTATTGGGGGAAATTATGGATTGAAAAACAAAGAGTAATGTCAACTCACTGTAATGAATAGCACTTACTTGGAATTTGATTTTTCTGTTCAAATAAGTTGAAACAATAGGGATATTAAACACTGATTGGATATTTGATGACATTAAGGAATTACTACTTATAGTAATACATTAAGATATTGTATTAAAATATCTATATTAAAAGAAGTCTTTATCTTAGATATATATACTGAAATTTTTATGGGTAATATTACTGAAATTTGCTTCAAAGAAACTTTGCAGTGAAATAGAGTGGGTAAAGATGTACAGGTGAAGTAAGGTGGACTATAAGTTGGTTCATTTTACTGTTTTCTCTACATTCTAAAATATGAGAATTTTCCGTAGTAAAATTTAAAGAATTACAACTCAGATTTACAAATGTATATTTATTAAATTGAGTTTAACAGTACTGAAAGAATATTCTACAGTGAGTAATTAGAGTTCATGTCAAATCACACATGATACATGGTTTCATGCTTAAAAATTGACATAACCTGTGATTCAAATAAGAAAAACCACAGAATCCGTACAATAGACTCCAGTGTGTCTGGTGTCTCATTACCCTCTGTGGAACTTTTAAAAACTACAAATGGAAAACTTCACTTCCTTAACTATGTGAAGATCTAAAACTCATGATGAAATACCAAAGCCTTGTTTTTTAGAGTATGATCCATGACATACAGCGTTTAGGGGACTTGGATGTAGTAGTTAAAAATAAAATTAAAAATTAACATTTGAATCATGGGCCCTGCACATTTTACCTACTGGAAACACCACAAAAATCCTCCCCATTTGATCTGATTTAGTTATGGCTCAGCTACTTTATTCTGAAAGTAAACCATTTGTTCCTTATCACATCGGACTGAAGGACCCCTTTGTCCTATGTCAGCATCTTCTTTGTGAAATTTTCCCAGACCTCCCTACTAGCTTTAACATTAGTAACTTAATTGCTAGGCTATTATATAATCTTCCATTTAAAACTTCAACAGAATATTTTCTAGCCATTTGTTTTTATGTCTGCCTTCTGACCAGATGATGCCTTCTGACCAGTAACTTTTGGTCAGGGAAAAAGACAACGTGGTTATTTATTTTCACCTTGGCTTCCCTTAGCTGTCAGTCTACCCTCACATATGATAATAATATAATCTATGCTTTAAAGAGAGTTTTATTAAAAATAAGTTGTTTTCATACTTTGCAATATATAAGGCTGTTTAATAACATTAAAAGAAGCTACAGAAGCCTGTGTTAATACAGGTTTTCTTTACTGTAATATAAAAAGACTATGTATGGGGATCCCTGGGTGGCGCAGCAGTTTAGCGCCTGCCTTTGGCCCAGGGCGCGATCCTGGAGACCCGGGATCGAATCCCACATCGGGCTCCTGGTGCATGGAGCCTGCTTCTCCCTCTGCCTATGTCTCTGCCTCTCTCTCTCTCTGTGTGTGACTATCATAAAAAAAAAAAAAAAACTATGTATGAATGTGGTGGGGGAAGCAAAGGTGATGATTTCAATTGTTGGCTCACAAACTGGTCCCCTACTCATGCAGGCCAAGAGAGACTGCAGAAAGAGGCAGACTACTCCAAACTGGTAGGTGGGAGGGCTCATATGCAAGGGAACTTACTTGTCTTGGGCAGCTGCAAGATTTCCATATTCACCCACCAGAATCTTCAAGTTTGCACAGAAGCCTTAACTGGGTTGAGTCATGTGTACTATCCAGGTGGTCTCAACAACGTGTTACCCTTTCAAGGCTCTGTCCTTGGAACAGCTCCCACTGTGGGCAGAGTTTACATTCTGGGCATGGGGGAAGGGAGTGAGGAGCCTCCTGTTGCCTGGGTCCAGTTCAAGGGTCAACTGGCAATCATGTCATCTCAATTACGTCTATCAACATTCATCAGTTTTAAAAGCCAGCTATTAAAAACGACTGTTAAGGGGCACCTGAGTGGCTCAGTTAAGTGCCTTTGGCTCACGTCATGATCTCAGGGTCCTGGAATTGAGCCCTGCATTGGGTTCATTGCTCAGCAGGGAATCTGCTTCTTTCTCTTCCTCTACCCCTCCCCTCTGCTTGTATGTGTGCATGCTCTCTCTCTCAAATAAAACCTTTAAAAAAATGACTGTTAATTCTGTTTCTCAATTATCTATTTCATTTAGTATTGTTAAACACAAATTATGTATTTTGAAAATAAGCTGTAACTACATCACGCATTTAATATTATTTAATAATATTATATTAATATCTGGTATACACAGTTGTAAAGTAAGTAATTCAACATATTAAAGCTAATGCAATGGATAATAGTAAAGGTAGTTGACATTAATGATTTAAATAACATTTTTGCATCATTTGAAAAATTCATGTAATTTTTTTTTTAATTCCAGTTGTGTTGCTTGATACAACAACTGTACTGGGAGAGCTAGGATGGAAAACATATCCATTAAATGGGGTAAGTTTAATTATGTTTTTAAAATTTTCATCCTTGCTAGGTTTTTAGGATCTGTTATGAAAAAGGAACAATGCATTTGGGCTCTAGTTAGTATGAATTTTAGCAATTACCAAAATTCCATAGAAAAGGTTAAAGTACAGTTAGGACTTGTAATCAATGAGAATGATGTATAAAAATCTTTGCTTTCTTTTAAATTAGTCATTCTTTCATATAGTGTTCTTCTATATACAAAGCCCCACCCCCACCCCCGGCCCGGTCTTATTCTAAACTGGAAAAGGACAGGAGAAAGTCAGCACAAGACTAAAGAGCCCCAGGAGAAATCCCAAGGTGGAGGGTAAAATGACATTCAAGGGGTGCAGAAGGTGTTGGCTTTAGTTGTTAAGTGGAACCAGGGTTCCCCACTCATCCATCCCACATAGTGCAGATGCCACCCTGACAGCCTGAGCTCCTCTATAGAAGCTGAGCACAAGGTTCAGCCACCCCTGCCCATGGGTCCCAGGTCCTGCTCCAGCTGCGTTCTGGAACCAGAAGGGCTCGAATGTCAGCAGGCTCCATCGCTGACCACACGAGAGGGCAGCTGCTGCATCAGGCCTCTTCCAATATATGTTCTTTAATATAGTGACATATTAGACTGTCTCTTGTATGTTTTCTCATAGAATTTCTGTGTGTAAGTTCAAGACAGTTTTTTTTGTAATATAGGTTCATTAAATTTGGTAACCTTAGTGAGTATTTGTCCATAAGCAAACTCTAGATTATCAGAAGTGGATTTTACAGATATTAATGGTTTGTTTTTATTAGAAAATATGAGTATACTAAAGTAGTATGTGTTTTTTGAACTTGACAAAAAGAAACATTTTGATTAGGTTTTTGTTAGCTGAGAGTATTTGCTTTTGAAAGGCATGTGTAATTTAAGGGTGCATAATTTACAAACACTGATTTTTCAAGTCCTGATATGTTAGCTGTGGTTTTAATTGTTTTTTAATATGGTTTAATGTATTTTGCATCATTCTGACATTGCAATATATTTCTACTTCTTTTTTTTAATTTCAAGTTAAAATAAAAGGATGGTTAGTGAAGTTTACTTAGGTTTTGTCTTATTAAGCAAAATTTTCAGTCATGGAGCTAGTCAACCGTTATTCAAGTATACTTGGGTTAGCTTTTCTTCCTTTTTTAAGAAATTATATTTTTCTCAATCATCAGATTCTTGGTTCATATTTTTACATTGCTTTTTCTATTACATATGCAAATTTAAATCTAAATGAAGTTGACCAAAAACTATTTTATTTCTTAGAATCATTCAAATATTATTGCTTGAATTTGACCTTTTATATCAATAGTTACTCATTTAACATGTGTTTTCATCTGTAAATAAAGAGTTACATCTTCCTGTCTTTTTTCAACAGGCTATTTGTTTCTTTAGATTTGTTTGTTTTATAGACTGATTTTATTTTTTCTGAAATTCTCATTTTATTCTCATAGAGCTCTCATCAAACCATTTCTGAAAATACTTCTTTGAACTGAGATTATACTTGTACATTCATCATCTTATTTTCATTAAACATTAATATTTATTATTTATTGACTGTATTAAGCATGCCAAATTTATTAATTACTTTCAAGAAGAGAATGAAACTTTTTTTAAATTCCCTTCCAAGATATATACGTTTCCTTTCTCAGTATATAAAGTAATTTATAAGAACTTATAAATTTATAACTTGAAACTTTATAAACACTACTTTTCCAGTGTTTGAAAAAAAATGACAAAAACATATTGGTGATTGTATTATCACTGGCCTCCTGTAATCATGGCCAAAGAATCATGTGAGGAACAGAAGGAATTACATCCCTGCCCCAGTGATTGTATTTGTCTTGATCAAACTGAATTTCAAAGCAAACTGGTAAGGAGGAGACACAAGGACTTACAGACTTAGAAATAACCTTACTGTTCTATTTCCCAGTTGGAGAAACCTTGTCTTAAAGAGAGTAAGGAACAAAAAATACCAAGTTATAGGCTGCTAAATAGTGAGTGATGGGATTTAATTCAAACAAAATTATTTCTAGTAAAGCCTGCATCTTTATCTTGTCAGTGATAACAGAGAGGGGCATTGGAAACTCCATGAAAGGCCAATTACTTTTGTTTACATTTGCATAATTGATTCAGATTTCTTTTCCCTTTGATAAACATAGTACTCGATTGAGATGGATGTATTGGACACTAGCCACGGATTTGCAGGAGGAAAAAGAGAAACGAGAGGAAGGAGAACATGGGGGGGGTGGGGGGAAGTATGATAGAATAAGGTGGAAAAGGAAGAGATAGTTAATACTTGTCAAGCATTTACCATATGCTAAGCTTTGTTCAAAGCAGTTTACTTGCATGAGTCCTAGAAATCAATAATAATTTTACTCTATTGAAAGATATAGAAATTGAGACTCAGGTACATTAAGTAACCTTTACAAAGTCACGGAGCTAGGAATTAGTGCAGCAAAAATTCAAAGCCAAGCAGAAACTAATCTTCTACACATGTGTGTTGTTGTTGTTGTTTTTTCCCTGTAAAATTCTACCATGGAAATATAGAGGCCAGTGACCAATATGTATAAAATACAGAGGGAAAAGTCACATGAGGATTCAGACATTAAGACGTAAATTGAATACTCAGTTACCTTGGAATGTCAATGTAGGAATGAGCTATATTACTTTTAGATTATCCTCCAATAATAGTGCATACATAGCAAGTGAAAGCAGTAGAAATACTTGAAAATGAGAGCTGATGGACATAGTTTGTAATAGATACAGATTGAAGCTACATGGATTAGATGAAACAAAAGTGAATCCAGGGAAACAATAAAATGGATAGATGACCTATGTAAGTTCTAAAGAAAATGTATAACTTCAATTTTTTTCTCTTTTAGTGAAGCAGGTATATTACTGAGGAAAATGAGTTTATTTAATGCTCTTTATAGGTTAAAACAAGTAAGGAAATAATCAGTGAGGATGAAAAACTTTGAAAAAGGCTACTGAAAATGGTGAGAATGAAAATCATCTCGACATCAGTATTAAATTATTTAAAATCTGTAGAAACTTAATTTATAACATTTCTGAAAGAATATGTATTCAGCACTTTCAAAGAGTACAGAAATTCTGAGAATGATTTTTCCCCATTTACAAAAGATGAAGCAGAGATTCATAGTATTTAAGTAATACGTCCAAATTTACATAGCTACTTAATGAAAAAATTGGTTCCACCTATATCTGAGAAATGCCGCAATGTTCATGAAATCCTTCACATACGCAAAGATAAGGCAAGGCTATGACTGTTTTGATTTCTTCCACTTAAGCCTTATGCTTTAGAAATATTTTCTGTTATACAAACTCTACTGTTGTTGATCACAAATATCTCAGAAATTATTCAACACTTTCAATGTACATAATGTTCCTAATAATCAAGTGAAATGGAATTTTAATGTCTATATTATATCTGTACTAAACATTTATATTCCAATAAATAACAGTATTTTGATATCTTAGAAATAGTTTTTGGGGATGCCTGACTGGTTCATTTGGTTGTGTCCAACTCTTGATTTCGACTCAAGTTGTGATCTCAAGGTTGTTAGATCAAGCCCTGCATCTGACTCCTCAGTCAGCATCGAATCTGCTCAAGACTCTCTCTTCTTTTCTCTTCCGCATACCCACACTGTTTCTCTCTTTCTCTCTTAAATAAATAAATCTTTAAACAATTTATGTTTCAGTTTACAATATTTAAACTACCATTTATTTCTGTATATTAAAATTGTACTTATATCTATTTGAAATTGTATGACTTTTTCCAGGTTGTCAGGTTTATTGAGCCATGCTAATATGAATGGCCATTTTAACTAAAATGGACTTTTATTTAGAGACTCTACTTCAGTTGTTTTTACAAAATAGCCATGGGTAGAAAAGACCACCAGATGATAAATGTGGCAACTTTATGGGGCACCTGGGTGGCTTGGTGGTTGAGTGTCTGCCTTCGGCTCAGGTTGTGATCCCGGGGTCCTGGGATCAAGTCCCACATCGGGCTCCCTGCAGGGAGCCTGCTTATCCCTCTGCCTGTGTCTCTACCTCTCTCTGTGTGTCTCTCATGAATAAATAAATATAATCTTAAAAAAATTGGCACTTTATGATATCAAGAATACTTGGTATTTCTCTGAATGAAGGATTTTTTAGGAATAACTTTTTAATTGATAATTTTTTATAATACTTGAACTAAGATATTTTTGAAATTATATACTGTATAAAATATGTGATTCAATAAATGACTTCATAGAATTTTTTTTACACCTAAAATAACCAGACCGCCAGTAGTATCATGCTAATATAGTTACAGGAGTAGACATTTAAATGTCTGTGAACAAAACAATTACTGGTTATTTGAGTAGGAGGTAAATACCTCTGGTTAGAGAATGTAGAAAATATATGACTAAGTAGTCTTGAACAAATGACTTCTTAAGTTTGTAAGAATGAAAAAAAAATATATGTATATATTTACTGAAATGCTTGCTTATCAAATCACTTGTACTTTAAAACGTGTAGTGTCTAGAATTCAATCTAAAAGACTTCAATTTTATATTCTTAGTGCCAGGTACCCTGTTAGAGTGTTTGCATAGCTCCAGAAGCCTCATAGTATAGAGATCATTCTGCACAATCATAAGGCCAGGGAGAGTCTTCAGGTAGTTTTGAATAATGATTTGTGAAAGAATAACGTGAAGCGGGATTAATTCTGGTCAGGGAAAATTGGTAGTAGGATGTGACATTAGCTCTTTCCGATCAACTGTGAAGGAATCCCATATGAGCTGGACAAGAGGGTAGAAAGCTTCTGTAAGGCAAAGAGAATAACTTGAGGAAAGGCACAGAATTCTTAAATGTGCACACTAAGTTTTGGGAATATTGAGAATAATTTGTATGGTTGGAGATAAGACTGATTATGGGCTAATCATACTGTAGAAGACTTAGAATTTCAGTGTCTTATTTGACTTAGATAATGTATATCTCATTCCCAGTAAATAGAAGTTAAAAGTAAAAACTATCTGGATTCAGTTAAACAAACAAACAAAAATTATTAACACTTTGTTTTGTTTTAGATAATAATGTAGACCCTTGGAAATGAAAGGCACCTTAGAAAATTGTTAAGAAAGGATGTTCAAAATGTAGGTAATATTCAAAATATAGGTAATATAACATTGATATATTGAAAATGGAGTGAAATTGAATAATTGCATTTGTATATGTAATGAAGCTTGGTGTTAGAAAAGAATGAGTACATCAAAAATTTTGGTAACCAGTGGTTGTAATTCATAAGAGCTCTCACAGTCTAATGTCAAGAATTTTATGTCTGCATAATTTAAAACTCTTAAGAGCTTTATCCTATAAGTGTCCCTTCTATCCTTGATCTGTCAATGTACTATACTAACATAATAAAATTGTGATGATATAGCAGAGTAGCTAATAGTGCCATGAAATCAATGAAAGAATGCTGCATGAATAAAACTTTTCACAAAACACTATAGAAGTTATTAGTGGATAATGTTTTTATAAATATGGAGTATAGGCATATGCCCTAGATTTTTCATTTGCCATAAATAACTAATAAATGGTTAATACTGAATCTTACTCCTTTGAAAAGCTTAAAGACCTATTTAATTTTGGAAATTTCCTGGGAAGGAGATAGTCCTTAAGAAGTCATGACAGTTTAATGCTAATGAGAAAAGAAACATGAAAGATACCGCTCATGCAATAACTTTGTACAAAAGAAGAGATTTAAAAAATATGTATCTCTTGAGTTTGTTCTCATAGTTTGAAAAGGTGTTAAAGGAGAATCATATCAATTCTCTTGAAACATTTACTCATGTTTACTCCTTTCCTTTGATATTTTTTATTTATTCCAATTTGGTTTTAGCCAATATATAACATCGTAGATTAAAGAAAATAATACAGTAAGAAGATCTGTAGTTAAATGCGATGTTCAAAATCCTTACTATTCATTACAGATTGAGTCCCATTCAATGCCACATAGCAGTGGGGTATGTCACAGTGGAGCACCCTAGCTCAATATTAATTCTGACTAATAAAAAGTAACTGCTACCTACCAGAAAAATGAAAGACTTCGCAAAATAAAAAAGGAATTTCATGATTAAAGACTTACATTGTTTTCTTTGAGCTTTATTACTTATATTTGATACTACTTAAAATTTAATAGCCATGTGGCTTTTTAGTTTTGATACTGTAACTGAAAAGATAAATGATTTGGGTAGCCACATACTGATGATTAACTTAGACTTGAATAAAATCTGTTAGTTAAAAGATAACATTTCATAATAATAATAACTCCATAATTCCATAAGGTATTATTTGATTTATACTTAATATTACAAATACTTCGTGTTGTTGCAAAGAACTTGATTTTTAAGCACTCCCATCAACTCACCTGAAAGATTTTCATTATTTTTTTATTCCTTATAGTATTTTTAGCAAGAAAATGAAAAGTTTGCACGTCCCAGATTTTTTGTTCCCCACTCTCCTGTTTTGGCTACTTATATACATAGTAGATCAGATCTTTGTTATGAAACTGTAGAGGGCATAGATACAGGCACTCCAGTACTCAAAATAAAATTTCTTTTTTAACAGTGAAGTACATTTTAGCAGAAAGAATTAAGAGAAAACTAAATGCCAGTATGAAAAAAAAAGTGCTATTGGCTATCAAGCTGCATTTTATATTAATTATGACAATTAGAGATTAGAAAACTTTGTTTTTCAGGTGGCAAATATTGATTTCAAATATAATATATGTGTTTTTTGCATGCTGTGACTTAGATGATCTTCCGGGTTTGAATAATGCAAGATGATGCAAGTTGTTTAACATAGTAAATTGGTATTTGGAAATTTAGCCTATAGCAGTTAGGAGAATAGTGATATGGGTCATTCATGTCTAAATAAAACTATAAGCGAACATGGTAACTCAGTTGCTAATGATTTTTATAATGAAATAATGATTTTAATAATAAAGAGTCTTATATTACAATTAAACTGTGTGCAAAGGTGCTGTGTTCCATTTAACAGAACTGATCATTTCCTAATATCACTGTTCCAAAGTTGAAAAATCAAAGATAGAATGTATTAATGACAGAGAATGGAATACCTGCTAATAATTAATTACTACTTTTGTTTATAATCTCTATATTTCATATAGTAGGAACCAATTTATCATAGCACCAGACTTCAGTATTGCATTTTGATTCATTTTTTAATACATTGAAATTATACAACACTTAAATGTATGCATTTGAATTCTGAAAATATAAGTTTCTGTTAAAACTGGATTGTCTTAGTTACTGCCTTCAAAATTGGTATCTAACTAGTTTTTCTTCTGAGAAACTTCTCAACATATGTAGAACTTTCCAAATATCCATCATATTAATTACAGTCATATTGTTTCACTTTTGAAAGAAAATGCTTTTCAGTTTTGTAAGTTTTTATTGTCATATCCTCAAATTCAGAGATTTCTTTTTTTTCTTTTTTTCTTTTTTTTTTTTTAAGAGAGAGAGCACGTGTGAGCGGTGTGGAGGGACAGAGGGAGCAGGAGAGAATGCTAGAATGCTAAGCATGCTCCACGCCCAGTGTGGAGCTGACATGGGACTTGATCTCATGACCCTGAGATTGTGACCTGAGCCAAAACCTAGAGTCAGACACTTAACTGACTGAGGCACACAGGCATCCTGAGAGATTATTTTCTGTTATGCCCAGCCTGCATAATGAGCCCATCAGAAGCATTCCTTATTTTTATTACATTGTTCTTGATCTCTTCTATTTCTTTTTGATTCATTTTAGCGTTTCAATTTCCCAACTACATTACCCATCTGTTCTTGCAGGTTGTCTTCTTTATTCAAGCCCTTAGCTTATTAACACTTACTTTTAAAAATTCCTGGTCTGATAATTCTGACATTCCTGCTGTATCTGACTCTGGTTCTAATGCTTCTTCAGTCTCCTCAACCAGTATTTTTATTTTTATCTTTAGGACAGCTGGTAATTTGTTATCGAAAGGTAGACGTGATGTCTGGGTAAAAGAAACTGAAATCAGTAGGCCTTTGTAGTGTGGTAGTAAGGTGGAGGGGGTAGGGGAAATATTTTCTAATCCTATAATTGGGCTTCTTTCTTTTGCTGAGTCTGTGCCCCTGGACCCTGAACTTCATCAGTGTCTTCTTGCTTTTCTCCACCATTAGGTGGGATAGGATTGCCACAGGGAACTGGGGTTGGATATTTTCCTCTTCCTACATGGAAGGCTGGAGCCTGCTGGAGCTGAGTATTTTTCTTCCATTAACTAGGTTAGGCTCTGATAAAATAGTTTCCCCCGAGGGCGGGCCTTGTTAAGAACTGAATGCTCTGGCTATTTGAAGTGGTTTCTTACATTTTCAACTGTCATAGACATTATATAATTGGCTGAAACATTTCCTTATACAGTTTTGCATATAATTTTACTCAGTTTTCCCTACCTTCTGTTTTTATGCAATCAACAATCTGAATTTTTCATTCTTCATGATCAGGAGTGGTTGGCTTTATCTCCCAAATTCATTTAATCTAAAAACAAATTAAGCTTTTATGCCTTTGTTTATCTGACATTATTGCTATTATTCTTTACAAATCAATAAAGGAAGACTTCAGAGCTTTCCTGTGCTGTGCAGGTTGAGTAGTAGACCATGACACTCCTGGGAGCTCTTAGAAATTTAGTTGCATGATCTTGGCTTCACAGGAGACCCAAGGTAAATTTCTGCCTCAGAACATTCAAATTATTAATGTCACGAGTCTGCAATAAGAACTGTGCTTAAGCATTTTATATACTTTTTAATTTGGTCCTGATAATATCTATGTGAAGTAAATATCATTAGTACCATTTTATACATGAGAAAAACTAGAGAGAAATCATCTAATCTGCCTATGTTTGTGGGGATATTGACTGAAGGACCTGGTATTAAAGCCAAGGTCATCTCGGTCCCAAAGCAAGAATTATTACCCATTCAGTGTGCCTATAACCATAGATTGGTTTTCAACATTGCGATTGACACCCTGGAAGGTTTAAAATAACCTATGAGGTTGTTCAAGTGCAGTCTTCATCTTGTTGCAGTGTTGTTAGAATGACACAGATATTGTATAAAAGGAGACATAGTTATTGAAAAGTGCTGATAAAAAGATTAATTCCTCTTTGAAGACCAAAGGATATCCCAAAGCAAAGGATGGTTAATTATTAAGTATAGTCCTTTAGTAAGTAGATTGTTTTGATATTTTTTCTCTTGGAAAAGAACTAAAGAAATTTTCCTTTAGTGTATTTATTTTGGGTTTATTCCTTCGTGTCTCATATCTTTACACATGTCTGTTATTGACTGTAAGCTAACTAGGTGTAAAATACTGGGTAATCTAATCCAAAAATAAACAACCTCACAGAAATGAGTTTATTTATAAATAGAGTAATTAGAGAAATAAATAAGGGAAGTGTTAAGAGTTTGTCATTCTCACATCATGTTCTAAGTAAATTGACCCAGAAACCTACTGAGGGTTATCCATGTAGTTAGTGCTAAGATGTCCTATTCCCTCAACCATATCTTATTGGGATAAAAGTGTCATCAAAAGACATCCAAGTCATTGGGTAACCAGCTACCTGTCACTTCATATGTGTAATTTCCATAAATGACTCTTTAGATCCCTTTTTAGGAATTTAGGAATTTCCTTACAGGAAGATAGCAATCTGAAACTTCTTCCATAAGGACACACAGAAAAATACACTGAAAAGGATTAGAGCAGAGTCACATATGACTAGAAGTTCTCAGAGAGCAGAAGATAGCAGCCGTTAAAGGAGAATTAAAGGGGTAGAAGAGAACATAGCACACACAGAGGAAAAGCCATGAGAAAAAGAGTGGGGTAGTTAGCATTTCTGGAGCTGACCAGGTTTCTGCTAAATCTCCAGAACCATTTCTGAGATATTCTTAAAATGAATTCCCTTACTTGAGCCATTGAATTGTAAGGGCAGATTGTAGACCTGATGGCGATGATGATGGTGGTGGTGGTTGACGGCAGCAGCAGTGGCAAAAAAAAAAGAAGGTAGTGGAACACTGGCACTGTAATAAGATGGGCCCGGAAACATAAAATTCATGGAAGGAAGAATTTCTTTGAAGAGAGCACAGCGGCATGAATCATCCAGAACTACAGGTCTGGATTTTATTGTTTTATTAACAATGTTTTATTAACATTTATAAATGTTATAAACATTTTATTTTATTATTTTATTAAAATAAAATAATTTATTTTATTATTTTATTAACACATGCATGGATGAATGACCTCCCTTTTTTATTTTATTAACACATGCATGGATGAATGACCTGTTTTATTAGGATGAATGACCTCCCTTGCACATAGGCAACGTGAGGAAACAGGTGACTGAATACGCACACCTGATTACAGTGCATAAATTTTAAAATATTTAATATCTGAGTAACTATAATTTCTTTCTTTTTCTTCCAAGTTTTGATTTAAATTCCAGTTAGTTAATATACAGTGTAGTGTTAGTTTCAGGTGTAGAATTTAGCGATCTATCACTTACAACACCCAATGCTCATCACAAGTGCCCTCCTTAACACCCATCACCTGTTTAAGCCATCATCTTGCCCACCTCCTCTCCAGCAACCCTCAGTTTGTTCTCTGTAGTTGACAGTCTGTTTCTTGGTTTGCCTCTCTTAACCTCCATGTTCATTTGTTTCTTAAATTCCACATATGAGTGAAATCATACAGTATTTGTCTCTCTCTGACTTATTTCGCTTAGCATAATACTCTCCAGTTCTATCCATATCCTAGCAAGGGGCAGTATTTCATCTTTGTTACAGCTGAGTAATATTCCATTGTCTGTCTGTCTGTCTATCCATCCATCCATCCATCCATCCATCCATCCATCCATCCATCTATCCATCCATCCATCATCTATCTCACATCCTCCTTTATCCAGTCATTAGCCAGACATTTGGGCTCTTTCCACATTTTGGCTATTGCTGATAATGCTGAGCAGTTGTGATTTGTGGCACTTTTCTCTGTCCTGCCTCAGAATATTCCTTCCTGTATAGCATCCTCTGCAAAATAAATAAATAAATGGATTGCTTCCTCATTTTTCACCAGTTGAAAGAACATGTATTAGATAATGAAGAAATTAATTCTATGATAAAGAAGAAAAGTAAAAGAAAAGCAGGTAGCAAGGACTTAGGAAATCAGATGTGAAGTATTTTCTGATCTATGAATACCTAATTAGTTTCATATTCTCTGGGCAGCCGAAAAATAAGTATATTCGCAATTCATTTGTTCAGTATATCTGCCTTTTTTTTTCTGTGTGCTCTTGATGGTGTCTTCTCCTAAGTAGAATTCTGAAAGGGATGGGTCTTTTTAAGCCAATTACCCTTGATTTACATAATATAGTCTTTCCTTTATTATCTTTGCTTTTTACATTGTTACTTCTAAAGCTTTTACTCTAGTCTCCTACTTCCAAAAGAAGTTTACAGTTGTTCTTTTAATGTGAATTCCCATATTGTATAATCTAAATTCAGTTTCTGGTTTTATCAAAAAGTTCTAATAATTTTAACCAGAATCATTCAGGATATTTATAAACCATTTCATTTATAAACAAAAAGTCTATATATAAATCCAAATCAGGCACAAAACACATGCTAAATTCTCTTATGAACTCTGAGGGATTTTTAGTAAAATACTTAACTAGATGAAATATAATAATAGGCCAGATATTCTTATAAATGTAATTGTTTGTATTTTAAGTGATTGACATTCTTAATATAGCCAGTCACCAAATCCTTAAAACTCTTTCAAATCATTATCATTACTGCATCAGTTTGGCTCCTCATCATTTCTCTCCAAACCACCATGGATGTGTTTTAAATTATCCCTTTGCTTTGGGTTTTTCTCTAGCCCCTTCCACCAACCATTCCAACCCATCCTTCATCCTGTGGCCAGAACCAATCTGAAGACTGAATAGGTAATCGTGTGTCTATTTAATTCTTACTCCCCTTACTTATCATTTACCTCATGGCCTGCAGCTGCTTCTCCATTTTCACCTTCTGATATTTTCTGCCGCTCCAACAGCTTTTTCTAAAGACACTGTTGTAGTTTCTTCTATGTAATTTACTCTCTGTTTCTGGATATAAGATCATGCTGTTGATTTTATCAGGAAAGTTCTCTGGCCAACCCTTAGTTTCTCTAGCTTTTTCCTGTTGGTCATTGAAAGCAAAAAGGATTTTTCATCTTTTCTGGGGAGACTTACACTGCGGAAAGTTGAATTAGGAAATTACTTTTTTTTTTTTTTGCAATATCTAGAACTCAGTGCATATCACAGCATTTATTTCACAATATTTAGGTATCTGTTTCCTACCAGATTGTGAACTCTCAAAGGGATTGGGTGTGTCATCTATATCTGAATTAGGAATTAGGCAATACAATGATTGCCATATGACAGATGTTCAATAGAAGTTGGTTGAATAGTTAAGTATATATACAAGTAGCAAATTATTTCAGATAAGATATTGGTTAAAGACTATATTTTGCAACTTTTACTGGAGCTGGCACAGTTTGATACTATCTTTGGGCCAAATCAGCTGTGAAGAAAAGACTAAATGGTTGTGAAAATTGAAATGAGTCCTTATTCAGCACTGGATTGAATGCAGGTAGAAAACTTTATACATTTACTCCCATTTTTGTATTTTAGACAGTCCAATCCATTTTCTCATTATCAACTTTTTTTCACTAAAATTAAAGTTGAAAGGTGGGTGGGAAAGATACTTACCTATGAAATAAAAGCAATAAAAGAGCTTATAAGCTATTTAAGCAACTCCAATCAAGACATAATACACTTTCAAAGAATTAATGACTGGTTTAGAACAGTTGATGATCTGAATCACATCTGGGAAGTATTAACCCCAGATGATTATTAATCCTGCACTTTATTATTAAAGATGAGAATAAAAAATAGAACATATGGATTTTTAATGGTTGATAGATGGACTGCAAATTTTAGAAAATTTATGTTAACCAGTCAAGCTTTAAAAAGCATAGGTCAGCATTAAATGTTAAATAGGTTTTTGTAATCTGTATTCCATGCAATTAGTATTTTGAACTAATGTACCATAGTAAGCAAAATAGGTGCTTAAAATGATTTGGCTTTGTTTTATTTTAGCAAAGCAAAATCTGTTGTGTTCATAAATGTAGTACTTAGTCTTTATCTCCCCCATAATTAGGTAGCAATGTATACCAAAATATTTCAGTGTAATTTAAAAAGTCTTTCAAATAAAAACATGAAATTAAGATTTAAAAATATATGCACACACACATTTTTTCCTTTGAATGTTCATGAATTCTATAGACCACATTTGGAGATGTAAAATTAATCTGTATTGTTAATTTAGATTGCCCAATTTAATAATTTTATTCATTTAATCCAATTATATGCCTTCCTTAAATTCAATACTTTCTGATGCACATTAGAAGGGATTTCTTCATGGTTGCTGTTGAGAATTGCTCTAAGAAATCCTCACATTTGAGGCCCCTGGAAGGCTCAGTTGGTTTAACATCTGCCTTCAGCTCAGGTCATGGGGTCCTGAGATCAAACCCCACGTTGGGCTCCCTGCTCAGTAGGGAATCTGCTTCTCTCTTTGCCTCTCCTCCCCCATGCTTTTTTTTATCTTATTATTATTATATATTATTATTATATTAATTGCTTGGATGACTAGCCTTGGTTTGCCTGGAATGTCTTGGTTTATTTTGTTGTCCTAGACTCATTAATTGTACTGTATTCATTTTTAAAAGTGTTCTTGTTTGGATTATAAATTGTATGCCTAATGTTAGGTAATGTCAACTATATTACAAATAAACCCCAAATGTATAATTTAAACATGAAAAATGTTATTCTCAGTGTTGTAGTAGTCTGAGTATTTCCAATTGTCAGGAGTTCCTCCTTTTCTCCATGGAGAGGATAGTCTTCCTTCTTAAAAATTCAGAAGTGGCACATAGTATATCTCCTCATATTTCAATGGCTGCAACCCATTCACATTATTATAGCCAACTGGGGAAGCAGAAAATGTAAGTTGGCCTGGGAAGAAAAGAAAATGGACTTTAGTTGGATGGAGTAAACTACTGGTTGTAATGTAATACCTATTCTTTTTTCTCTCCCATTAACAGAATCTTTATTTTTGAGCCATCAGTCTGTCCAACTAAAAAACCCCAAAGTTTCTAGTGTATTTTGCAGCCAGTTGTGAACCAAAACATTATGTTCCAGCCAATGATATGTAAGTGGAAGTGTTTTGTGATATTTCTAGGAAGACTGCTTAAAATGAGTTCTGTCAACTTGAGGTCAAACCTTTTTGACTGATGTATCCCCCTTTTTCTATCTAGAATGCAAATATGATATCTAGAGCTTTATAGCCATCTTGAACTTCAGGGTGAACTTGAGGATGAGATCACATTCCAGGATGATGGAGTTGCATATTATATAACCATTAAAATTATATTCATGTTGTAGACATAAATAACATTGGAATATTGTCTTATATAATACTAAGGGAAATAAGGAACAAAAATTTTCTAATTTTATAACTGTGCTAGAACAAAAAAACATGAAAGGAAATAAAAGCACTAGTTAAGGTTTTTCTCTAGGTCATGAGAATATGAGTGATTTGGTTTTTTGTTCATATTTCCTTTTTTTTTCAAAATTCTCTACATAGTTATACATTTCTTTTTTAAAAAATAAAACATTATTAAATATATATTTATGTATTAATGTACATTTTATTAATTTGGAATTTAAAAGTATCTAGTGTGACTTGGTATTTTCCCAACAATCATAAATGTTAGCAGGAAATGACTTTGTTACCCCTGGAATCCAGAGTTAATATGGAAAATTAATATATATGTAGAAAAATATCTTAAAAATTTACTGTATGCTTCCTGATATTAGAAAGAGGAAGAATAAGCAGAGTCTGGCTTAATTAGATATTTAAGAGATGTTACCTATAATTAATGTAAAAAATAAGGAACACTGTTGATACAAATGATAGAAATTATGATTAAAAAATTGTGATTTAGGGAGAAAAGAATTGCCAGTGTTTATTCAACTGAGTCATTAATTTGTCTTTTTATCTGTCCATTCATTTAGCAGCTATTTATTATAAGCTATGTTCTTGTCTATAAGACTAAAATAATAAGCAAAGATGCTGTCTTTGTCCTTAAAACCAATGGTGGGAGATAGACATTAATCAAATAATCACAAAACATGGTAAGTGTAATTTAAAATCTGATAAGTATAAATGTTATGAAGGAGAGATGCCACTGAAGCTTATAATAAGAGATCTAGATGATCAGGAAAATCAGAAAAGGGCTTTCCTAAGTGACAGTGGAGGGGAGACCATAAGTATGCTGGCAGGGGAAAGAAGGAGAGAAAGCACTTCTCAGGAGATGGGAACAGAATTTGCAAGTCACATGAGATTAAGTGAATGGAGATCTTTGTGAGTAGACATCAGAGATAGAGATACAGAGAGAGAGAGGGAAGGAAGGAAACAGGTTAAGTAAAAAGGTTGAAGCCAAAGGTAAGTCAAATAAGAGAAGGTGAAAGAAGCTATGAGCACTATTTACAAATAAGGCCTTGAAGGCCATGGCAAGGCATGTTATCATTATTCTAATCTCAATGTAGATTTATTGGTGGGTAGTAAGCAGACTTATATTTTGAAAAGATCACTCTTGTTGAATGCAGGCCAAGTAGTTAGAGAGTTTCAACCCAGGGACAGGGACTTAGCAGGCTAGTTTTAGGATAGTAATACTGTACATATGGCTGAGAAGCTATCATGATCTAATGCCATGAAATATCATCCCATGTCTGCTGGCTATGATTTGTCTGTCTAGATATAGAAAAAGTTTATATCATTCCAATAATGGTTTCTCCCTTACATAATATTATGAAATTATGGTTTCCAATAGCTTTTAGGATTTGATATCTCTGAGCATCAATCAGTTATAATCCTTTTCCAAAGTTTAGGAATAAAATTTTGAATGGTGAAAAACAAAAAAAATAAACCTTCACAAACATTGTCTACCTTGTTACTAGTTAATCCTCAGGATCTAACATTAGTTTCTAGTACAGAGTGACAGAAAATATTAATTTAAGAGAAAACCAAAATAAACTGATTTATTATGTTATAATACTGAGTATATATTAGTATTATTACAGAAAATCAAACTTAATATATTTTCACTTGCAAAGCAGTTAATATTTGATTAGCATTGGGCTTATTTTATTCTGAGGTATTATCTGTCCTAGTGTTTAAGGCCTTATTAGACTGTTTTCATTATTTTAGTGAAAAATCTAAAAAGCAAAGTTTCCTTAGATGAAAACTAAAAATATTGCACTTAAAAGTGTGCTGTTCATAATTCCTTATTTCATTAAAGATCAATTTGTAAAAGAAATAGGAATAAAAATCAATGAATATAATACTGGATACAAGGTCAATATACAAAAACCAATTTTATTTCTGTATACTATCAACAAAAAAATAAATATTTTTGAAGTGTCATGTTAATAACATCAAAAAATGAAAATACTTAGAAATAAATCTAAGAAAATATATGCAAGAACCCTTTGTATTAGAAACCACAAATCGTGCCCAGAGAAAATAAAAACTTACAGAAATGGAAAGTATATATGTTCATGGATTGAAAGAATTAGTATTATATATTAGTGAATTCTCTTAAAATATCCTATAGATTCAATGAGTTCAATCCAGATAAATACTTCATGTAGTTTTGTTTTTCCCTTTTAAAAAATGAGGTGAAATAGACACAAAATTAACCACCTTAGAGTGAATTATTCAGTGCAACCACCACAATATCATGCAACCATCACTTCTATCTAGTTCCAAAACATTTTCCTCACCCCGAAAGGAAGCCCCATATCAATTTAGAAGTTCCTCCCTCTTCTTCCTTTCCTCCAGCACCTGCCAATAAGCAATCTGCTTTTGGCCTCTATGGATTTACCTGTTTTGGATAATCATATAAATGGTATCATACCCTATGTGACCCTTCGTGTCTAGCTTCTTTAACTTAATGATTCTGAGTTTCCTCATGAGCTTCCTATATGTAGTACGTGCCAGTACTTCATTCCTTGTTATGGCAGAATAATATTCCATTGTACGTGTATACTACAGTTGTTTATTCATTCACCCACTGATGGGCATTTAGGCAGTTTCTACCTTTTACTTGTCGTTGATAGTTCTCCTGTGCATATACATATATGTGAGCATCTGTTTTCAAGTCTGTGGGGTATGTACTTAGCAATGCAGTTGTTAGGTCACATGGTAATTTTATGTCTAACTTTTGGTGGAACTGCCGAACTGTTTCCCACAGTGACTGATTTTGCATTCCCATCTGTGATGTTACAAGGGTTCTAGTTCCTCCATGTCCTCACCAACACTTATTATTTTGCCATTTAGTGTTCTTTTTTGTGTAAATATGGTAATTGATAAGCCAATTCTAAATTTTTTTAGAAAATCAAAGATTCGCCAAGGAAATCTGGGTGATAAAAGAAAACATTGAGACGTTTGTAGCACAAAACATCAACACTGATGATAATGTGTAGTAATTAATACAGTATTATATTAGTGCAAGTACAGACAAATTGGACTAATAGTACAGACTGGAAAATTTATAAATAGATTCACCATGTATTAGGATACCTGATTAATAATCAGGTTACGTTGCACTAACATGAGTAAAATATTTTTTCAGTAAATCGTTCTGGGGTTAATGGAATATCTGTATGGGAAAAAAATATATCTTCACCCTTTACCCTGTATACCGAAATGGGTTGGAGCTCTAGATGTGAAAGATAAAATTAAAGCTTTCAAAAGAAAATCTTTATGAGCTTTAGTAGCTAGATATTTCCTAAACATGACATCAGATTTGATGAACAAACAAAAATGTAAACTGAATATTAAGAGCTTTCATTATAGAAAGAAACCATTAAAAATGGGAGGGAGTTGGGATGCCTGGGTGGCTCAGTCGATTAAGCATCCAACACTTGATTTCAGCTCAGGTCGTGATCTCAGGATTGTGAGATCGAGCTTTGTGTTGAGCTCTGTAATCAGCAGGGAGTCTGCTTGGGATTCTCTCTCTCCCTCTGTCTCTAGATCCACCCCCTGCATACACTCTCTCTCTTTTTTTCTCTCTCAAGTGAGTAAGTCTTTTTTAAAAATGGGGAAAAGGCAACAACATTTTCTTTTAAACACTTAGGCTTAGGTCAGTTTTTGTTTGTGTGGCTACAGCCAGTAACCTCAAATATATGGTATATCACAGAAGGGGGAGAGTTCATATCCACACACTCCTCTGTCTCAGAGCATTGGCCTAAATGTGGCATATCCCTTCTTCTAGTGCATCCACGGTCCCCAGCTACTGGGAGTCAGGTTCGTGGGGAAGCTCATGGAATGATTGCTGAGCGTTATGGCTCTGTAACATCCTCTCATTCTCAGAATTTACTTGTAATTTGAGGACTCATGAGGGGTTTTTTTAGGGTTTTTAAAATCCTCTTCAAGAAATTCACTATTGTCTTCTCAGGTATTCTATTTTCTTGTCATAGGGTCTAATACTAGAACCTTTCGATCTATTTTCTGTATTTCTTAGCAGATCTTTCATAATTCTAAATTCTTCTCCCTCCTTTTAAGTAAATCAGGATAAGGTTTTAGTAATATATTTAAATGTCTATTCCAATATATTAATCATTTTCCCAGTCTGTTTCATACCCATTAAGATATATGTGAGTCTGTGCATATTTATAATTGTTTCTTTTTTAATCCTCTCCTTTTATGTCATTTCACTCTGTTTTTGTCTACCCCCATTTTTATTTTTATTCTTCTTATAATGAAAGTTATTCCATCCTTTATATCATTGGCATTTAAATATATTTATAGTTCTTTTTAGACTATGCTGTGAATCTGTTTTCATCCATGTTTACTTTGTGTCATCGTGGTTTTATTGGCTCATCCCTAGCATTTTATTTCTTCAGTTTGGTTCCATTTTTTGTTGCCAAACTAGGCCTGCATATTGCTCAGAAACCATGTTTATTTGTTTTTAGTTTCATTTCCTGTGTTGAAATGGGCACTGAAATAGTATAAAAAGTCAGGCTTCCGGCAATAAGCCTGGCCTCTGTCTTCATCTTAATGTGAACGATGTTCAGTTCTTGGCCCTACCTGAAGAGTTAAAACCACCAGCCACCAGCACTTGTTTCACACCAAGGTCTCAGCAGCCTCTTGGCATCAGGTCTCCTTGCTTTGCACCGTTCACTTTTTCTTCCAAGGAGTTACTACCTTGTTTTTACCTGGGCTATGTAATTTTGGTTGTCTAGTTTTATATTTTATTTATGATCTCTCCATGTTGAACAGAGATGGGTCATCAAAGCAAGAGATTATGACATCATCTTGACCATAAATTAACATAACAAAAGTTAAGACTCTTCACTTACCTGTTGAATAAAGGATCTTTTATATACCTGTTAGTGTTTTGTAAGCTTTTCATTTCTCTATTAAGATTGAATAGCTTTTAAGCGCAGTCATCTATTTAAAATTTTAGAACCAGCCTTTTTTTCCAAAAGGCATTCACAATTGTATTTTTTAAAAACTGTGAACATTTCTGTCCTTTGTCTTGTTAGTCGTTAGAAAACTAACACAAAATTAAAATAGCTATTTCCCCCAGTATCATTCATTCATAGCATTTCAGGGGGAAGAAGTCACATAGAAATAGTTGTTACAGTTTTATTGGAATAACAAAGTAGTATGATTTTTAGAAGTATATTTTACTGTCATTCCCCAAGAAGATTGCTACAAATACCAAAACAAAGTTTTTGTGCAAAAATCAATTCCTTCCAATGCCAATTACCTCTTTTGTTTTATGTGTTTTATACTAAACTTCAGGTGAATTCTCCCTATGTTTTTCAAGCATTCTTGACACTGAGTAGCGATTTTGGTATGTGTTTGTTAGCAGACCGAATTTCTTTTACGGTGGCTCTTGGCCCATTAAGCAGCTCTCTTTTAAACAGATCTTGGGGCAGCCTGGGTGGCTCAGTGGCTAAGCACCTGCCTTTGGCCCAGGGTGTGATCCTGGAGTTCCAGGATCAAGTCCCGTGTTGGGCCCCCTGCATGGAGCCTGTTTCTCCCTCTGCCTGTGTCTCTGCCTCTCTCTCTTTCTCTCTCTGTCTCATGAATAAATAAAATCTTAAAAAAAAAAAAAAAAAGGCAGATCTTGGTAGGTACTAGGACCCAATCACACTGGATAAAGAAAGAGGACAAGCTACTCTTTGCTTCTGGTTCTTCAGGTTTATATCCAGGGAGTAGAGAGGATGTTATTCAACCAGAAGTGCATGTCTCTTTATTCTCAGTCCTCAGTCCTGGACTATCTCTTCTGGCCACAGACTCACTTTCTGTTTAGAGAAGCAGTTTTTACTCAGTGTCTTCAAAATATACCCTTTTGCGCTGCCTTTTCCGTCTATATAAAACTAAATGTATCATTTGCCCCTGAGCAGATGTTAAGAAGCATAATTGTAAATTCTGATATAGCTACATAAATAGAAAGAACAGCAAAGTAAAGGAGGAGGATGCCAATTAAAATTAAACCATAGTTCAGTGACTTCCTTTATGTAAGAATTTTCCCAAATAGGTTCCAAAATTCACAAATCTTTTGGTGGAGTGCTGACATTGTGAAAGATGTGATAGAAGTCTTTGCAACACATTTTGGCATCTCCTTATATATAATTTGGTAATTTCTCCCTTTGCCCATAGAAGGTATAGAATGGGGAAATGAACTAGTCTTCTTGGTAAACTAGCCAGTGCTTTCCCCTAGTGCTAGGCAGTTCTCAATGCAAAACATTCTTCTTTCAATCCATAATTTTTTAACCTCAAAAACTTAAGGCTTCAAAACCTAAAGTGAATGAAAACTAAAACTATCAACTTTATAAACTTTAACATTGCTTGGGTTTTAAGAAATCAGTGTTGTTGTGGTTACTTGTATGGAAGTAAATATTGATAAAGAAGGAAAACATCTGTTGAATCTAATGGTATGTAACTGATCTTTAACTCTTAACTAGGATAGGGCCTAGAAACAAAGTGCTAGCTTTGCATGTTTTATTTTTTATATTCATTATGCAAACTATTTTTAATATTAAAGCAATGAAATGTGCCTACATAATTAATTAATTAATATTTGTAATGTGACTTAAATATTGTTTTTGGGAGCCATGCTAGAATAAGACATAGATTTATCTTGAAATGGGAAAGACATAGCTGATAGAACAAATCTGCCATTGCATGAACAGTAGAGAATGATAGTTCCCCAACCTCAGTAATACCTTCCTGCCTTCATCTCCTGACCCCTTCTTACCACCTCACTTACCATCTGGGGATTCAGAGTAATCACTCAAAGTTTCTTCTATTGCCAGGATTTCCCCATTAACAGATAATTCAAATAATATGTATGAACAATTAATCTTCGTTTTTACATGTAAGAAACATAATTTATTAGACAATTTCAGTACCCAGTTATGACTAGTTAAAAATACAGCCTAATCAGGAATTACTGCTATATATCATAGCATACATTATATCATGTATTAGTTCATCAAGGGTTTCTGTGACAAATTTCCACCAACTGTTGGCTTAAGATAACAGGAACTGGGGGAGCCCTGGTGGCCCAGTGGTTTGGTGCTGCCTTCAGCTTGGGCTGTGATCCTGGAGACCCTGGATCAAGTCCCACATCCTGATCCCTGCATGGAGCCTGCTTCTCCCTCTTCCCCCCCTTCTCTCTCTCTCTCTCTCTATTTCTCTCATGAATAAATAAAATCTTAAAAAAAAACCCAAACAGGAATTTATTTTATTTTCTCATGGTTCTAGCGACCAGAAGTCTGAAATCAAGGTACTGGCAATGCCACATTCCCTCTGAAGACTCTAGGAAATAATTCTTCCTTGTGTCTTCCAAGTTTCTGGTGTTTGCCAGGTAGTCTTTGGCCTCCCTGTGCTTGTCGCTCCATCTCTGCACTTTCTGCCTCTGTCTTTGCATGGCTGTCTTCCCTCTGTATGTGTCTGTGTCTTCTGACAAGGACGCCGTCATTGGATTTGGGGTCTACTCTAAGACATTATGACCTTGACTTGATTACGTCTACAAAATTACATCTCAGTTTCAAAATGAGGTCATATTTACAGGTTCTAGATGGACATAGAGTTCAGTAGGGAAGAGGCACTTTTCAACCCATTACATGTCAGCATATTAATTTACATGGTGGTATAAAGGGTATACTCATGATTTAAAGTAGAGCAGTATGACAAATACAGTTACTGATTCAATATGAAGTCAATACTGTTGTTCAGTGTCTGTCTCTTTCTTTGAGGTTAACATCTGACATCTTGAATAAGCTCATTCTCATTGAGTAGTAGTTGGAATGCTAAAAATATTTGATAGTTATGTGCTGGTAGAGTCCTATGTCTTCTGTCTTTTAATATTTCTTTATAAGTAGAGCCCTGATGCCATGGAGAATTCTGTTTTTAATAAAATCCAAAGAAACACTGTTAACAGACAAAAAAGGAACAAAGGGATTTGAGAAATTTGCACATTTGTGTGTGTGTGTGTGTAATTTCAGAAATAATCTTAATTCAGAACTTAGATATGGCTTCCAACTATATATATATAGAAGAAAAGGAAGTTTCTGGAATGATAGAAATATGTAATCATTTTCTATTAACTTGTAGTGATTTTTATAGGTGCTTCACATTGTCAGACTTTGGTCTGCTCTCTACTATGAATCACTAGCAATTAAAGTAAATTAGCATCCAAATTGTCTTTTTTTTTTAAATGAAGTGAACGGTATTAATAATTACTCTAGGACAATAGTTACAAACAGTGCACTCAGTTCTGCTAGCTATTTACCAACCTACTGATCTATTGGTAATTGGAATAATTGTGTCTCTCACATGCTCAACATAGAAAGAAGTGATGATCAAACATAGCTTCTCTCAGTTATAGTTAATATTTCACAGTCATTGAACTAAGGAGGAAGAAAGTATTAATTTAGCAAGACTGTACAAATTGGTGTTACCTGTTTTGCATAACTCCACAGAGGGGAAAAACTACACGTGTAATTTGGAGGAAAACGTAAAAGCTACTGTGTTTAATTTAAAATTTCACATGTAACATACTACATATTCTTGTATACAGGTCTTTTTTATCCCAGGTGCTTGGATTACTGCAAATGAAACTAAGTGGTATTGAATATCATTAGATTATCATTGTAAATATTCTGAAGGAGACTTTTTAAAGCACCTTAGTCTTGGTGATGACTTTTTTAGGAAGAAGGATCAGAATTTTCTTTTTAGGATCCTCAATTTTAAATAACTTCAAATTCAGTCATGTAAATGCATCTGTTGAGTCTTACCTGTAATACAGATATGTAGAAAGATAGATACTTCAGGGATATGCGTTTCAGTGTTTAGTTACTAGAAAAAGCAAAAAAAAAAAAAAAAGGAAGAAGGAAGAAGATAGTGAATACAGTGAACATAAGAATATAGGAATTGGGGAAGGAAAGAGATGGAGCTTTTGAGGAATAGAGTATACGGCTGTAATAGCAAGCATGGAAAGAGATGTTTGGTTTTTGGAGTTGTTTATTATCTACAGAATGTTACTAAGAAGCTTTACATGGTGTGCTTTTGCCACAGGAATAGGCTCTGGCATGTGCCAGTGCAATTAAGCATCCTATTCTTCTCTGTCAGTCGTGGCACTTCAAAGACTGATTTCAAAGAATTGCCTGTTATGAGAGGGAGGACATGAGGAAACATTTGAAAGAACAAGTGATTAATGGCATCATTACTGAGTCCTGTAGCTATTATGCAAAACCTGCAGTCTTTGTGTGAACAAAATGGAAAAAACTGGAATATCCTTGGATTTTCACATTCTGAATCTTTGACCCCAAATGCATTAATATAACAGGCTACAGGTTGAAGATAAACTTGGCTGCCTGGCTAAATAGGAAGTGGTGATGAATGTTGACTCTAACTACACATTTGACTGGAAGTAAAAAAAAGAACTAAATTGTTTCTTTTGCATGAATTATGACATTTGTTGGCAAGAGGCAGCATATTAGGGGAGGCTGAAACTCATGGAGAGTGAGACCTTACCAATTCATGAGATTCTCGTCAGCCAAGAGATTCTGAAGCTCTCTGCCATGGATGGACACCATAAGCTAACCCAGCATATTCATGGGACTTGCAGCAGGCCTAAATATTTGAGTATGCTAATGAAGAAGCCGCACCTATAATTGTTGTCAAAGAAGAAAATATATATCTACAGACTTGTGAGGATAGTTGTGATGTATATGTGATTAAAGGAAAAAAGCTACTAAAGGACTATGTATATAACACAACCTTATTTTTAATCTTAAAAGAGTGCCTAAAAGGGTGCCTTGGTGGTCAGTTGGTTACACATTTGACTTCAGCTCAGGTCATGGTCTCTCAGGGTCCTGGGATTGAGTTCTGCATCATGCTCCATACTGGGCTCCCTGCTCTTTTTTTTTTTTTTTTAATAAAACTTCGCTATTTTTTATAATAAAGGTAGTGTGATGGTTGTTATGGAAAGGCTAACTGTTGAGGAGATGGATGCCAGGAGAGTGAAAGTCCCCTAGAGCTCAGCTGTGCTGGCAACAAGCACTGTTAGCAGTTTAGGATACATATACTAGGGTTTTAGTCAACCAATTATTTATACAGCAAGGGCACGTGTTTGAAGTTGCCTTTCAGCTGTCCCTGTCTGGGGAGCACCTTGCCAGGGTTCTCAAAGCATCTCTGTCCACCTGGTGGCACCACCTGCTTTTCCCTCTTCCTCTGCCCCTCCTCTGCTCATGCACATAAGCGCTCTTTCTCTGTCAAATAAGTAAAAAATATTAAAAAAAAACCAGTATGTACAAAAATTATTGGCATCATATATGTATGCACAATATACATACAGTCATAGAAAAATATTTGGCAGGTGACTTCCAATTGGTTATATTGTGGTAATCCTAACCTCACAGATTCAGAATTGGATTGAGAGGACTCTGGGAGAAGATGACTTTTATTTTTTTACTTTATATCCTTTGGTAAAAAAGTAGAATTATACATGATACTTGCATACATTTATTTCTATAATATTTCATTTTTTATATCACTTTCATTTTTAAGCTTTTATATGAAGCAGGGAAAATGAGTTTCTAAAAAGGGACTTGGGGTTCGACTTGGTTTTCGCTCAGGTCATGATCTCAGAGTCGTGAGATGGAGCCCCACATTAGGCTCTGTGCTAGCAGAGTCAGCTTAAGGTTCTCTCCCTCTCCTGCCCTTCCACTCACTCTTCCATAAATAAATAAATAAATGGGACAATTATTATTAAAATTTTGGTTGTCATAACAGATAAAATAAAAAAAAATCACATGATTTATAACTAAAACTCACATTGAAGCCACAGCAGCCTTCCTGTATTACCAGTGGATGAGAATACTATCTTGGTCCCTTACGGAAAAAAGCAGAGGTAGATGAATATTAGTTTCAGATGTATGATATACTGATTCAATAATTCCATACATCACCCAGTGCTTATCACAGTAAGTGCACCCCTTAGCCCCATCACTTATTTAACCAATTCCTCTGCCCACCTTGCCTCTAGTAACTACCAGTTCTCTGTAGTTAAGGGTCTGTTTCTTGTTTGTCTCTCGCTCTGTCTGTTTGTTTCCCTTGTGTATTTTGTTTCTTAACTTCCACATATGAGTGAAATTATATGGTGTTTGCCTTTCTTTGATTGACTTATTTCACTTAGCATAATGCTATCTAGCTCCATTTATGTTGTTGCAAATGGCAAGATTTCATTCTTTTTTATGGCTGAATAATATTCCATTGTATGTATATACCACTCTTCTTTATCCAATTTTCAATTGAATGACACTTGGACTGCTTTCATATCTTAACTATTGTAGCTAATGCTGTCATAAACATAGGGATGCATGTATGCCTTTGAATTCTTGTTTTTATATTCTTTGGGTGAATACCCAGTAGTGCAATTGCTAGATTATAGGGTAGTCCTATTTTTAACTTTTTAAGGAAACTCCATATGGTTTTCCATGGTGGCTGCACCAATTTGCATTCCCACCAAAAGTGCAGGAGGGCTCCATCCACATCCTTACCAACACCTGTTGTTTCTTGTGTTGTTGATTTTAGCCGTTCTGACAAGTGTGACATGATAGTGCACTTTAGTTTTTGATTCATAT
The DNA here is from genome assembly GCF_048164855.1 of Canis lupus baileyi. NCBI lineage: Eukaryota > Metazoa > Chordata > Mammalia > Carnivora > Canidae > Canis > Canis lupus. The sequence goes on along the minus strand of NC_132872.1, from coordinate 27,468,430 downwards.
TTCTATGATGGTGATTGATGTTGAACATCTTTCTTTTCATGTGTTTATTGGCTATCTGGATGTCTTCTTTGGAGAAATCTCTGTTCATGTTGTCTGCCCATTTTAAATTGGATTATTTGGTTTTTGGATGTTGAATTATCTAACCCTTTATCTAATATGTCATTTGCAAATATCTTCTTCCATTCCATAGGTTGCATTTTAGTTTTGTTGTTTCCTTCACTGTACAGAAGCTTTTTATTTTTATGCAGTCCCAATAGTTTATTTTTTCTTTGGTTTCTCTTACTTCAGGGGACCTATCTATAAAAAAAGTTGCTATAGCTGATGTCAGAGAAGTTACTGCTTGTACTTTCTTCTAAGACTATTATGGTTTCAGGTTTCACATTTAGGTCTTTAATCCATTTTGAGTTTATTTCTGTGTATGGTGTAAGAAAGTGGTCCAGTTTCATTCTTTTGCATGTGGCTGTCGAGTTTTCCCAACACCATTTGTTGAAGAGACTCTTTTTCCCATTAGATATCCTTCCTGCTTTGTTAAAGATTAAGCGACCGTATAATTGTGGATTTATTTCTGGGTTTTCTATTCTGTTCTATTGATGTATGTGTCTATTTTTGTCTAACACCATAACACCATACAACTTTGCTACAACTTTGTAGTATAATTTGAAGTCCAGAATTGTGATGTCTCCAGCTTTGCTTTTCTGTTTCAAGATTGCTTTAGTTATTTGGCATCTTTTGTGGTTCCATACACATTTTAAGATTGTTCTAGTTCTGTTAAAAATGCTGTTGGTATTTTGATAGAGATTGCATCAAATGGGTAGATTACTTTAGGTGGTATAGACATTTTAATAATGTTTATTCTTAAATCCAGGACGTGGGATATCTTTCCATATTTTTGCATCTTCAGTTTCTTTCATCAGTGTTTTATAGTTTTCAGAGTACAAATCTTTCACCCCTTTGGTTAGCTTTATTACTAGGTATCTTATTATTTGGGGCACAATTTTAAATGGTATTGTTTTGTTAATTTCTCTTTCTGCTGCTTCCTTATTGTTGAATAGAAATGCAACAGATTTCTGTATGTTGATTTTGTATCCTGCGACTTTACTGAATTCATTTATCTGTTCTAGCAGTTTTTTGTGGAATCTTTGGGTTTTCTATATATAGTATGTCATCTGAAAATAGTGAAAGATTTACTTCTTCTTGCTGATTTGTATGCCTTCTGTTTCTTTAGCTGTCTGATTGCTGTGGCTAGGACTTCCAGTACTGTGTTGAATAGAAGTGATAAGAGTAGACATCCTTGTTTTGTTCCCGATCTTAAAGGATAGCTATGTTTTTCCCCATTAAGGATGATTGATGTTAGCTACAGCTTTTTTCACATATGGCCTTTGTTATGTTGAGCTGGGTTCCCTCTAAACTTACTTTGTTGAAGGTTTTTTTATCATAAATGGATGTTGTACTTTATCAAATGCTTTTTCTGTGACTCTTGATATGGCCATATGGTTATTGTACATTCTGTTATTGATGTGATGTATCACATTGATTGATTTGCAAATATTGACCCAACCTTGCAACCCAGAAATAAATCCCACTTCATCTTGGTGAATGATTTTTTACAATGTATTATTGGATTGGGTCTGCTAGTATTTTGTTGAGGAATTTTTACATCTGTGTTCATCAGGGATATTGGCCTGTAGTTCTTTTTTTTTTAGTGGTACCTTTACCTGGTTTTGGTATCAAGGTAATGCTGGCCTCATAGAATGAATTTGAAAGTTTTCCTTCCTTTTCAATTTTTTTGGAATAGTTAGAGAAGAGTTGGTTCCTTAAATGAATCATAAAACTCACCTGTGAAGCCATCTGGTCCTGGATGTTTTTTGGAAATTTTTTGACTACTGATGCAGTTTCTTTGTTGGTGATTTGTCTGTTCAAATTTCCTATTTCTTCCAGTTTCCATTTTGGTAGGTTATTGGTTTCTAGTAACTTATTCATTTCTTCTAGGTCATCCAATTCATTGGCATATACTTTTCATAATATTCTCTTATGATTTGTTGGTTGTTATTTTTCCTCTCTCATTTGTGATTTTATTTATTTGAGTCCTTTCTCTCTATTTTTTATTGATAAGTCTGCTAGAAGTTTATAAATATTATTGATTTTTTTAAAGAACCAGCCCCTGGTTTCATTGATCTGTTTTATCGTGTTTTTAGTTTCTATACCATTTATTACTGCTGTAATCTTTATTGTTTCCTTCCTTCTGCTGATTTTAGTTTTTTTTTTCTTCTTCTTTTTATAGTTCCTTTACATGTAGGTGTCCTGGAAGGTATTTTTTGTTGTACTTACAAGTAAATATGTATGAAGACTTAAAGATGTCACTGTTATTTCCTACAGAGAGTGGTATGATTATGATAATACCACAAAACGTATTGCTTATTTAATATATCAGAGTATTATATTACCAATAGGACAAGATGAGAAAAGATCATGGAAAGGGCTAGAGCAGTGGAAACCTCTTGGCATTGTTTAGCACCTTACAGGATTGCTACATTGGAAGTGTGAACATATTTACCATTAAATTGAACAGACATTTGGCTGGAAATTGTGTTTAAAGCAAAGGGTTAGTCTTGTCTAGTGGGAACAAAAACCTCTCTAATGAATTCCAGCACAGGAATTCCTGTCAGAACTGTCTGAAGCTCCGTGTTGGAAGCACTACAGCGACCTGGACCCTGTGTTTCCTAACGGGCAGGGGCTTGGAGCTCGCAGTCTGGGCAGCAGAACTAACCACTGTTTCTTTTAATAATCGTTAAGCCATATCATCTAAGGTTTTCAGCTTATTGGAGATGTGAATTTGTTTTATAGATTATAAATATACATATACAGTGTATGTATAAAGCAGAATGCCTGTCCTTCCTGATTATTTTTTGTACCATATTGTAAATTATATTATTTATTCTTTACCAATTTTGGGAATAAAAGGTGTTTTAGTTATTTAATATAATAAACAAAAGCTGTTAAACTTATGTTAAAATTTCCAGTTCAACTTGTAAATCCGTTTTTATTATTGTGCATAAATACATACTAATACTTGATCTAATAAAAAAAAAAAGAGGGATCCCTGGGTGGCTCAGTGTTTTGGTGCCTGCCTGTGGCCCAGGGCATGGTCCTGTAGTCCCGGGATCGAGTCCCACATCGGGCTCCCTGCATGGAGCCTGCTTCTCCCTCTGCCTGTGTCTGTGCCTCTCTCTTTCTATGTCTACCATGAATAAATAAAATATTTTTTAAAAAATAGCAAATTGTTTACAAACATGTTAGAAGGACTGCTGGAGTAAAAGGTGCAAGTAAATACACTTAAAGATCAGTTATTGCAGCAAACTACCTCTAGGGCTGGATGGCAAAAAATAATAATTATCCAGAGTCCCATTATGCAGTACTGCTGTGGCCACTTCTGTTGTTGAAAACACATACTCCTCATCTTTCATCAAGCCAGGAGTCACACATCTACGGATACTGCTGGAATTTTGGGGAGTATGATCTAGCCGAAGCTCCTGGGTTCATCTACAATGTGGCTTCTGTCCACATTTCAGTTGCTGCTGCTGCAGTGCCCGTTGCCAGAACCAGTGGGGTTGTGCTGCTGAGGACTGCTGAACTACCCTTCCTCTGCTACCAGGGCTAGAAGTAGAATAGGGGAGCAAAAATAGCTTTTCTCCTGCTTTTAATCTCCTACCGTGTCTCTCACTGACAGGGTCCAACTGGAAGTTAGGCAGCAACTGATTCTGGGAAATTGCCAGTACTTGTGCTAATTATATTAATTCATTTAACAAATACGTATCGAACATTTGCTGTCTGTCAAGTATGTTATAAACACTGGGGACTCAGAAACAAAACAGACAAAACTCCTGCCTCTGTGGTGCTTACATTTAAGCAGAGAGAAAGGAAATAATCGCGTATGTAAGTAAGTATGATGTAAAGTGGTGATTAGTGCTAAGAGGAAATAAAGTCCTAGGAGTGACAGACCAATGGTGAAATGGTACTGGAGTTGAAGATCTCACTGATAATATTTGAGAAAAACCCTGGGGAAAAAAAAAAAAGGATGGTGAGCCATGTAGATATCAGAAGGAATACTCTTCTTGGGAGATGTATCGTGTAGTGCAGAGCTTTGCAAGTTTGGATAATTCACAAGTATAAGGAAAAACATAGGAGCAGGGCAAGAGTTGTAGGAGTTGAAGACAAAGAGATAGTGTTCCCATCTCTCCTGCATTAATAACAGTTAGCTCATTTGACTCAGATGTTCTGTGACACTCTCTTTGAAGGGCTCCATTCAGAAGGTATGGCAAAAATTCGTAGATATTTGTCAAGATTCCAGCACTGGCAATACTTCTAAATTTGATATACAGGATGATGATATTCCTGAAGTTCCTGCCAAATAGCTCTCAAAAAATGAAAACCATAATATTTTACTTATCAAATTAAAATTGTAAGCCTACAATAACACTGACAAAAGAGCATTAAAACTAGTGTTGTTTGTGCTAATAGCACTGTGTATATCGGAAAGCAGATATGTACTACAAACCATAAAACCAGTAACGTTCTTACCTAGTGTTACCATTTATGAGAATCTTGACTAGAGAATTCTCAAAGTACATGTGATATGTGCTTGAAGATGTTAATTGCCTAGTTATTTAATATTTCTAAAAGAACAAAGAAAAATGGCTTTAGAATCCATAGCAGATTAATATTTATGAGAGTACAGATAGTTTCACTAAATCATAGATGTTTTATGGTGACTTGGGTCTATTAAGAACTCCAAGGTCTTAAGATCTTTCCTGTTCTATGAATAATTTTATAGGAATATTTTGTTTTAAAATTCTTTGAAAATTATTTTAAATAGGATATAGAATGTTTAAAATTCTTAATTGCAAGTTTAATGTTCAGAATTATTAGTCTGAGCATAGAGGCCTAAATTCACAAAAATATGGATTTAAAAAAATCATATGGGATATTATATCTTTCTGCAGAGAAAATGAAATACAAAATTAAGTTTAAAGTTATTAATGTTATCTAAACTAAACTAAGTATTTTACAATTCTCTGAACCCTGGATTCTACAATGGTAAATGTACTTGAACTGAAATACCTCATGTGTTTTGTCACTTGTAGAAAAACTTGTAGCTTATAGAAAAGCTTGTAATATGTAAGAAAGAAGACTATTAATTATTTTCATCAGGTTTTACTCACTATTATAGGAATCAGCAAGAGTGGCAGTCTCTACAGATACTAGAGAAGTGAAATTGGTTTTGATATACCATATGGATCTTTTAAATATAGTAAATTTTTGGTCTACAAGAGTTATGACTTTTATCATAGATTACTTACACTTTGTAGAATCTCATATTCAAAATGTTTTAATTACAATAATTTTGTAAATGCATAGTTAACCTATGTAGAAATGTGTGTGTTCATACTGACTTAGAGATTAGTAGTAGTTCAAGATTCAAAATTACATCTTGTAAAATCTGAGTACAATAGATATTCTGAGTACAGGTCATACTGAGAAACCATTGAGAAACCTCAGTGAATGACCCCCTCTCCCATATTATTTTTTTCCTTTTTTTTTTTTTCAAAAAAGGTAAATTGTCCAGATTCATTTATCAAGTGATTGCTAAGCCTAGCTGCAAGAGAGAGGTGGCAGGCAATATAAAACTTCCATTCCCCCTACTCTCTCTCTCTCTCTCTCTCTCTCTGTTCTTACTTTTATTGCTGCAGATCCTGCAGTCTCAGATTTCCACTCTGTTCTGACAAACACTGTATGTGAAGTGGGTCAAATATTAGACATCTTTGGTTAGTTCCACTGAAGCCCAGACATTTGTTTTCCCTGGTTCTGTTTCTTTATTCCTGGACCCCTATTCCTCATGCTCTAACACCTCTAACATGCTCCTTCACACTGCATCAAGACCCTCTTGCCTCACTTGTTTACCCATTGAGGATCTTGAAAATTCTGATGACAAGGGCACTCATATAGAAGCTGTTTACACATTCCGACATGCCAAGTGCCCTTGTGCCTTGTCATCTCTCTCTCTCTTTAGAATATCTTTGTATCTTTGTACTTTTGTCTTAACAATTTCTAGTTACTGTTATTTGTCATCATTTTCTATGCTGCTTTTTGTGGTCTCCAAGACTATATAGCAGCAGCAAAATTCTACAGTCATTGGCTTAGGACAACCATAGAATTAGGAGGTAAGGAGATTTCAAGATATATTTTCTAGACTAGACTAGAATACAGAAAGGTAGTGCAGAATTTGGATCACTGGAAATAAATAGAGAAACCAGGACATGGGAAAGATAGTGATAAGAGAAAGGACGTATGATTTGTTCAAGGATAAGATTATCAGGTCTAGGTATGCAGGACACTGAGGTGCCAAATAAATGACTCTGGATTCCTGGTAGGAGTGGTAAGCAGAAAAGGAGGAAGGAATTGGGTACTGAGGAAATGGGCTTATAAATATGACTTCTTACCACTTGTCTTACTCTTGATGAAATATCACGGAAGGTGATAAAAGATCTGTAGGAGGAAAATAGAAATAGTAATAAAATTACAAATGATTTATGTGTCTCTGATTTCTATCATGTTGAAATATCATGGAAGGTGATAAAAAATCTGTAGAAGGAAAATAGAAATAGTAATAAAATTATAAATGATTTATGTGTCTCTGATTTCTATCATGTATCATTCATTAAAATGTTTAGCACTTTCTTGATAATTTTTCTATAGATACCCTAAATGCAAATATTTTAGGTGTGACCGCTTGAATAATCCACGTTATCTCCTTATTAATATTGCTTGTGCACCTTTTGTGTTCAAGGGACTGTTACATATGTTATTTATTATATACTTTACTAAAAATGTTTCCTTTTATTTCTTTTTATTATTCTAATTATCTGTTCATTATGAATATGGAATAGTTGCAAATAAGATCTATTAGCTTCTGATGTCTTGAAGCTATTTCTAGACCTTTACCTATTTTTGATAATAAGGGAAAAATATTTTGATATTTTTCTCCTGTTATTTAACAATTGACTAAGTTTTTTAAAATTTTTTGTTTGCATTGATATAGAATATTTGTTTGCATTGATACTCAATATTGGTATCTTTTATATTCAATAAAATATGTCAGGTTCAAGAGAATATACAGGGATATTTCATATTTTTTACTTTCTATAATTAATGAATATTTTATTATTAATGTAAGATATCCAAGAGTGCCTCCCTAAAGTCATATATTTGGTATAATTTAACAAAATAATTTACAGTATATCCTGAGATATATACAACCTTGAGAAAATGTCAAAATTCAGTACCTTTCAAAAAATTTAAGTTACTTTTTTTTAGCTTTGTCTTCTATTGATCTCTATTGCATGTTAATGTATAATTTCATTCCAAAGGCCAATTTACTTAATACTTTTTGATTTCTTCTACAAACACAAGAATAAAATTGAATAACCACAGAATTTTGTAAAATGTTTCAGATATTTCACCAGAGGTTGTCCATATCCGATCACTGATGACAGAGTGTGATAAAATGAAATACTGATTTGTATAGCTTTTTTATAAGACTGAATTTTCTGTTGCATGTTTCTCATTGTATACTGGGACAGCTTATTTTTAGTTCTTAGATGAGGTCAATAGGTAGGGTAAAAGTTCTATTTCTTCATTCTTTTTATTCATATTTTAGCAATTTCATTTCATATTCTGAGATAATATGTATTATTACCTGAGTGAGTCAGTGAAATACAATGGAATATAGGGGCAGCTGGGTGGAAGAGTTGGTTGGATATGAGAAGATTGTAGAGAGAGAGAAGGAAGCATTTAAGTCGTTTTTTAAATTTTACAATAAAGAAAGCATTTTTTTCTATATTTTTATTGTTGTAAACTGTTGATGACTTAGAAAGCAAAAGCTATTTGAGTTTATTTGGAGGCACTAAGATGAAAGGATCATCTTAATCCAGCCTTAAGGGAATGGCTTTGTTGACATTAATCTACCATGAGCCAGAAATAAAGTTTTCAGAGATTTATAAAGTAATTGAAACACTGGGAAAGATGAAAAACAGGAGCCAAAGGTTTCTTTTGCTTTATATTGATTCAGTTAGTGAGCAGTACAGCCTTCAAGATTTCAGCAATAGATGTAGAAAGAGATAGACAGACTTTTGATGGCAGATAGGATATTTTTTCATGTTCTTTTAACTGATTATTTTTTGTTCTGTCCTTAAATAGTTTGGAGAGATTTTTCAGGATAAAGCAAAATGCTGTATTAACTTCCTAAAGAATTAGTTTTAAAACTGATATAGGTTAGTGTAGAGAATTATTTGGATACGTCTCTCAGATTATTTTTTTTAAAACCCAACAATTATTTTAAAATCTCTTAGTCTGGCCCACCGGGTTCATAATTTTGAATTAGTTTTAAAAAATAAATACAAAGAAAATTCTGGCATAGAGAAAAATATATGAATTTTCACAAATATCTTTACTTGTTTGATATTAATCTTTTCTGCTATCTTCCTCCCATTGATATTTGGGAATGGCTGATAGCCACACGTAACTAAGTGTACAATATATGTATGTTTGTAATAAAAATAACCATTGATCTGTGGTTTCGCTTACTAAATTTATTTATATTTTACCTTTCTCCAGAAACAGTATGATGCAACTGATTATAACACCATGCTTTTTATGTAAATGAATTTATAACTTTGAAAATAAATATGGAATAGCTTTTTAATACATTAGAATTTTTTAGGTATATTCTCAATATTGCATCTTAAGCTTTCACAGTAACTTTTAGGTTGAGGGTGATCGATATGTAAATGAATGTAATGAAGTTCAAAGACAATAGATTTTCAGTGAATTGTGTAATTGGAATATCATGGCCTAAAATCTCAATTTTCATCAACAGGAAACTAGATGGGAATTATGAATGTTGATTTTGCTACAGGTTATGCTTGATCTTGAGCGAAGTCTTGTGTGTTTCTGGGCATATATTTCTTCAACTATACGATGTGGAAATGAATCGGTCTAGACATAATCTAAGTTTCCACCCTTCCATCTGGTGTCCATGAATAGCCCATTTAGGCTTATACCCTCCCATAAATAGTTAGCTTGTTAATTACCAAGTATTCCCAACTCAAATCTGTGTAATTCTAAATGCCAGTAAAGTTTTTCTTTTACTGAGCTAAAATCTGTCTTCCTACGTTTTGTATTGTTCGTAAGTGCTGAGTGTGTCTTCAGTATATTCATAAAAATTATTGGTGAAAATGGTATGCAGAACTGGACAGGACATTGTATTGGACAGGATATGGTTGCATTTTTTAACAACAACAACAAAAATTTGTCAATCCATTTTTAATCAGTACCTTTTGTACATGGCCATTCAATTAGTAGTAATCAAATAATTGTCCTTGTGGTTTTACCAACATTTTTCCATTGTGCACAGAAGGACATCCCAGGAACTTGACAGATATCTTCACAATTCTAATCCATTTTGATGACTGCATTTTCTAAGAAAGAAGGAAGTATAAAAAGAGGGAGGGAGAGAAGAAAAGCAGAAGAGAGGAATGAAAGAATGAATTCATTTACATAGATAAGACTTGCTATTAAAGAATCCATAGAGTTCTTTATATGCAAGAATTTTGCTTTGCAAATGTGATTCCCTCTACATGTTCAGTTTCTCTGTGTATAGGTCATGAACCAATTGCCAGTCAATAGTGGAAATAACAGATATACCCTCATGAAATTTATAGGCTAGCAAGAGATAGAGAAAAGTGAAGAGGAAATTCTAATGTGAGATAAATGTGAGAGAACTGTGAGATAATGTGAGATAAATGTGTCAACGTCCATGAAAAATACTGGGTGCTGTGACGTAATAGAGGAAGCACAAACCTTAGTCATACAGGTTAAAAAAAACCTCTTAGGAAAAGTATCATCTAATTGGAAACCTGAAGAGTGGATGGGATTTAATCAGACAAAAAGTGGAAAGGCAAATTTTTTTTTTTTTAGAAATAATCAGAAGTCCTTAAACAAGAGAGAGTACAGTGACTTCAAGAAAGGAAACATGGTTGAGTATTCTAGCAGCAGGGTTTTTGAGAGAGGGAAAGGCAGTATAAGATGGAACTAGAGAAAATACAAGAGGAGTTATTTTAAAAATTTTTTATTGAAGTATGATTAACATACCAAGTTTTAATAATTACAGATGTACAACACCATATCAATTCAATAATTATATACATCACTCAGTGCTTACCATACAGTCACTATCTATTACCGTAAAACATAATGATATTATTTACTCTATTCCCTATGCTGTACTTTTTATCTGTGTGACTTATTTTATAACTGAAAGTATGTACCCCTTTATCCCCTTCATCTAAATTCTACCCGTCACCCCACATGCTTCCTCTTTGGCAACCAGGAGTTTGTTTTATGTGTTTAAGAGTCTAGGTTCTTTTGTCTGTTTCTCCTTTTATTTGTTTTGTTTTTTTTAGATTCCACATATAAATGAAATCAGAAGGTAATTTGTCGTTCTCTGTCTGATTTCTCTTAGCATGGTACCTTCTAAGTCCACTCATATTGTCACAAATGATAAGATCTTATTCTTTTTAATGGCTAATATTCCATTATTGTAGATATATATTCACACCACATCTTTGTCCATTCATCTATCTATCCATCTATCTAATGTGGACTTTTTAAAAAAGATTTTATTTATTTATTCATGAGAGACACAGAGGGGAGGAGGTAGAGACACAGGCAGAGGGAGGAGCAGGCTCCACGCAGGGAGCCCGACTTGGGACTCGATCCCGGGTCTCCAGGATCAGGTCCTGGGCTGAAGGTGGAGCTAAACTGCTGAGCCACCTGGGCTGCCCCTGACGTGGACATTTTTGATGCTTCCACATGTTGGCTGTTGTAAATAACGCTGCAGTAAAAATAGCTGTGCATGTATTAGTGTTTTTGTTTTCAGATTAGTGTTTTTGTTTTCCTTGGGTAAATACCCTAGTAGAATTACTGGATCATTTAGTATTTCATTCTGCAATTTTTTAATTCAAGTATAATTTATATACAGTGTTATATTAGTTTCAGGTGTATACCATAATATATATTATAATATATTTTTAATATTTTTAATATTTAATGTATTTTTAATTTTTTGAGTAACCTCAATACTGTTTCTCACAGTGGCTGCACTAATTTTATTCCTACCGATGGTGCTCAGGGACTCCTTTCTTTTCTGCATCCTCACCAACACTTATTATTTCTTGTCTTTTTGATTCTAACCATTCTGACAAGTATAAGGTGATATCTCATTATGATTTTGATTTGCATTTTTCTGATGATGAGTGATGCCAAGCATTTTTTCATATGTCTGTTGGCCATTTGTATGTCTTTAGAAAAATGCCTGTGCCCATTTTTAATCAGATTACTTAGTATTTTTTGGTGTTGAGTTGTGTAAGCTCTTTATATATTTTGGCTATTAGCCCTTATGGAATGTATCATTTGCAGATATCTTCTTCTATTCAGTAGGTTGCCTTTTTGTTTTGTTGGTGGTCTACCTCACTGTGCAAAACTTTTTTTTTTTTATTGTGGTCCCAATAGTTTATTTTATTTTTGTTTTCCTAACCTAACCTAACAAGGTACATCTAGAAAAATATTGCTATGGCTGATGTCAAAGAAATTACTGTCTGTTGTCTTCTAGGAATTTTATAGTTTCAGATTTCACATTTAGTTCTTTAATCTATTTTGAATTTATTTTTATGTATGGTGTGAGAATGTGGTCATGCTTCATTCTTTTGAATTTTTCTAGCAACCATTATCGGAGAGAATGTTTCCCATTGTATATTCTTGCCTCTTTTGTCATAGAGTAATTGGCAATATAAGGATGGGATCATTTCCGGGCTCTCTCTTGTTTCCCTGATCTGTGGGTCTGTATTTGTGCTTGTACCATAGTGTTTTGATTATTACAGCTTTGTAGTACATCTTGAAATCTAGGACTGTGTTTTGAAAGGCCTTGTATATGTTACATTGAAGAATATGGATTTCATTCTAAGGGAATGACACAGTCCAATTTACATAAGGAAGGACACTGTGGCTCCATATCCTGCTCTGTTTTACTGTGTATTGCACACTTTAAAACTTTTAGTAGAAGAGAATTTCCTAACTTCCCAACCTGATCATATGCCCCTTGCATATGCTCTTTAACACTTTCTATTTAACCTGTAGAGTGCATGTTATAATTATAAAGGATAATAAATTGTGAGATTAGATGTTCAGTGTCATAATCTCTGAGACAGTAAAGACCAAATTGGTATATTGTTGAATCATCAGCATCTGTCTCAGGACCTTTTATATAGTAGATGTTCAATAAGTATGTTTTAAATAAATAATCCATAGGGATTTAAGTACCATGAATAAGAATAATTTAGTTAAAGAGAACTAAAAATTGAGATGCCTGGGTGGCTCAGTGGTTGAGTGTCTGCCTTCTGCCCAGGGCGTGATCCTGGGGTCCTGGGATTGAGTCCCACATCGGGCTCCCTGCATGGAGCCTGCTTCTCCCTCTGTCTGTGTCTCTGCCTCTCTCTCTATGTCTTTCATGAATAAATAAATAAAATATTTTTTTTAAAAAAAGAGAGAACTAAAAATCACTGATGATTTTAATCTCTTTTCTTTTTCATTCTTATCTCCCTGATAAGACAAACATTTGTTGGAGAACTCTCTGTGCCATGTATTGTGTAGAAACTTAAGGAAGATAAGTGATATGGTATGTAAATCGTAAATATTTAAAAAGTAATGTTTACAATTTAAGCAAGGTGTATTGTAAAGGTACAATAGGCAATATTAAGCAAACAGCTAAAGGTACAGATTTCTTTCTCTTATTACACCTTAAAAAAAAAGTTTTATCTTTTATTGATACCTTATATTTCTAAAGCTGCGTCTTAACTTTCAAACATTTTTAGACCAAAATAGAAAGATGCCTAAGTAGAGGTTCTTTTAAAGTATGATACAGACTTGCTGTGAGTGATCTGTTAACAAAGATAAAACACTAGTCTAAAAGATTAGGAGATATTGATTAATAGGAAATAGCTACCTTTTTACTCTTCTTAAAAATGTACTTATGTATTTTGATCAATAAGAAGTTAAGTGCCTGTGTATTCAGGAAAGTTTAAATTATGTAAAAATAAAAATTAAAGGGGGATCCCTGGGTAGCTCAGTGGTTTAGTGCCTGCCTTTGGCCTAGGGCGTGATCCTGGAGTCCTAGGATCAAGTCCCACATTGGGCTCCCTGCATGGAGCCTGCTTCTCCCTCTGCCTGTGTCCGTGCCTCTCTCTCTCTCTCTCTGTGTGTGTGTCTCTCATGAATAAATAAATAAAATCTTTTAAAAAAATAAAATAAAATAAAAAATAAAATGTATTTTAGCTGCAAAAGTATGACTTGAGATACTGTTTGTAATTATGTTTTTCAAAAAGCCACTCTAATGAAAAGCAGCCACAAATGTACTCATAAAAGTACTTAAATTTGAAAGGATTTATGTAGAATTTTGGCTTCCAAAGCAAATATTAAATTGAAAAATTTGTGTCAAAATTAATTTCAGCTCTTAAAGTTATCATTTGTGATTTTAAAAGAATAGGAATTCTGGAGAACTTAACTCAAAAAAATTGTATGCAGTTTATGAAGAAACTACTTCATCATTTTTGTCAGAGTTGAATGGCAATATGGCAGTTTAGTAGAAAAAGTCCTAACAAAGGTTATAGATATTAACCAGAAGGAAAAGAAAGTTGAGAGAATCTTGTCTACCAGGGAAATAAGACTTACATATATTCTAGAATAAAGTTCTCTATTTTTATTCCCCTGCCCATACTCTTTCTAATATTGAAATAGAAAGTAAAAGTATGTTGAAGAATATTATCTGAATTTATTTGTGAGATTGTGAGAAAGTTTTGAGGTTAAAAAAATCAAATTTCTTTTTTTTAAGATTTTATTTATTTATTCATGAGAGACAGAGAGAGAAAGAGACAGGCAGAGGGAGAAGCAGGCTCCATGCAGGTAGCCCAATGTGGGACTTGATCCTGGGACTACAGGATCATGCCCTGGGCCGGAGGCAGGTGCTAAATCTCTGAGCCACCCAGGGATCCCCAAAATCAAATTTCAATGGACTAAAATTACATACAAATTAGTGAAAAACAGTATTAAGAAATAAAACATTTAGACAGATAATTCAATTAAATAATTTTTGTCATTAGTATTTAAACATTAAATATGGGTACTGTGGATTGAATCTGAAAGTTTATAAAATTATGGGCACATTAAGGCATCAACTTTTAAAATCTAAAGTATTGTGAAGAAATAAGATATGTCTTCTTAAAAGGAAAATAAGGGAAATGGAAAGTAAGCCACAGGGCCAGCCTGGGTGGCTCAGCGGTTTAGCGCCGCCTTCAGCCCAGGGCGTGACCCTAGAGACCTGGGATCAAGTCCCACGTCAGGCTCCCTGCATGGAGCCTGCTTCTCCCTCTGCCTGTGTCTCTGCCTCTCTCTCTGTGTCTCTCATGAATAAATAAATAAAACTTTAAAAAAAATAAAGTAAGCCACAGTAACTATCAATGGTACTTTAAGGTAAGGAAAATGTCACATATATTCAAGTACATGTTTCTTTATATTGCTTTAAATTGAGCCTTCTTTTATTTGTGTGTCTTAATTATTTACATTTTAATGGTAATAAGAAGGTTTTTATCCCCTGTAAGTGGTACATAAGCAATTTAGGCAAATACAGTATATCTATACCTGAAGAAAACCATTACTCCCTAATGAAAGCTATGGAGTTACTGATTTAATGCATAGGAATGGTTAAATTGTTATTGTTTTGCCACAATGGGAAGTCATGAGGGGAATAAATTCCCCTACTATGTACCCAGCAGTTTCCATTTATTTTGAAATTGACTCTCATAAAAATTCTTTCTTTAATTGCTATCTCATTTTATAGATAAGAAAACTAGAGTTTAGGGACGCCTGGTTGGCTCAGCGGTTTAGTGTCTGCCTTCAGCTCAGGGCGTGATTTTGGGTCTGGGGATTGAGTCCCACTTCGGGCTTCTCATGAGGAGCCTGCTTCTCCCTCTACCTATGTCTCTGCCTCTCTCTCTGTGTCTCTCATGAATAAATAAATATAATCTTTAAAAAAAAAAAGAAACTTTAAACTTTAGTTAGTTTATAAAGTATAAGAATATTTTTTACATAATACCAGCATTTTTTCCAGGGAGTCAAGATTTCAATAAAATTATGTCTCATTCTAATCCATGTTCTTCCTTTATACTGCATAAGCCCTCCCACGTGAGGTTGATAATGGTACAACAATTGCAGCAGCAGTAATAATAATATTAGTGATAGCATACACTTACTGGGCTTGCGGTGTTCCGGACATTGTCCCCAGCACATTGTATACATTAATTCCATTTAATTTGCAAAAGAACTCTATGAGGGATGCCTGGGTGGCTCAGTCAGTTGAGCTTCCAACTTCTGATTTCAGCTCAGGTAATCATCTGCACACAGCAGGGAGTCTGCTTGAGAATCTCTCTCTCCCTCTGCCCCCCACCCCCACACACACTTGTGCACATGTGCACTCTCTCTTTCTCTCTCTCTCTGAAATAAATAAATAAATCTTTTTTTTAAAGGATTCTATGAAATATGTTCTGTTTTTTCCTAGTTTTACAGGTGAGAAGAAGGAAATAGGAAATCCAAATTAGGAAATAGGAGAAACCATCATTGTATGGGTATGTGTAGGTTTATGTGATCCTAGAAATGCAGGTAGTGAAATGCAGGCTGTTAATAAATTAAATTTTATAAGACTTTGTATTTCAATGTAGTTTTAGATATATGTCATTCATTTAATAATTTATGGTTTAAAAATGCTGATGACTGAGTCCTTGCAAAGGTTATAAAGTATTCAAGTCCTGAGGAAAGAGAAGGTGCAGAATAGACCTATTCATATATGTGGCTGGGCAAAAGAATGGTGTTGGCATATTTGAATGTTCGGTCC
Organism: Canis lupus baileyi; assembly: GCF_048164855.1. Lineage (NCBI taxonomy): Eukaryota > Metazoa > Chordata > Mammalia > Carnivora > Canidae > Canis > Canis lupus. The sequence continues at coordinate 27,452,376 of NC_132872.1, read as the reverse complement.
CAGGGTTGCCTGAAAGGCATAATTAAATTTGCTTTTTGATTTAGGAGTTTGAGAACAGAACTTTAGGGAACCAGTCGACTTTGGTTGCCTATAAACCGATATTGATGTCTGTAGAAGTGAAAGGAATAAAAGCATAATTGATAATTCTCTTAATTTAAGTGCAGAAAGTAGTTGATACAAGTTTTACTTGTATCATCTTTACCACTTTTGATAATAGTGGCATGGTAGTGTCATTGGCATTACTTGATAGGTTAATAAGTGTCCTGAGGTACTTACTAAAGTTCTGAGGGGGGAAAATGTATGCAGTAGTCTTGAAAGGACCATAGAAAAAAACAATGAGCTCCAACATGGAATGGTTGAAATTAAGTTGGGTCTACTGCGGCAGAATGCATAGAGGACTGTCCGTTTTAGACTTACTGCTTCCTGAGGAGACCGTTATTACTATAGGGCTTTGTAATCAGGGGGTCAATGAGCTCAAATATTGGGCAATCAGAAGATGTAAGGACAGACCTCCTCCTAAACTGCAAAGATCCAATAACCTAATAAAATTTGGAAAGTGAGAAATCAGTACATTTTATTAACTAACTAATGTAACCTCATACTTAGTAATCTTCAAAAGTGTGGAAGATTTAGTATTTGTGAATATCTACAGTGCCATTACGTCTTCAATTTTATAATTCTAGCTAAAGAATGATTTCCAGTGGGAATTTCTCTCCTATCTCTTATCTTTCAGTTTTTTGCCATAGACGGTGTCATTGTCACATTGCACCCAGTATTTTAGAAAGTTATAAAAATAATACTTAGCCTATTTTACTCTTTTTTCTATTTTACTCTTTTTTCTATTTTTACTCTTATTTTCTATTTTACTAAATAATACTATTTTACTATTTACTATTTTACTAAATAATACTTAGCCTATTTTACTCTTTTTTCTATTTTACTCTTTTTTCTATTTTTACTCTTATTTTCTATTTTACTCTATCTAGTCTCTCCACCTCTCCCTCTCCCCGTCTCTGTCTCCCATTCCTCTTTTTCTTTTCCCTTGGTAGTCATGACCCACTAAATTATTTTGATGGCTTCTTGGTGATTGAGATTTGCAGTGCTTAGAGATTGGAGCACAAAAATGATTATGAGTTATAGATAATTATTACTAACTTTGCATACATGCTAGAGGTTAAAATAGGTTTGAAGGGAAAAACAACAAATGGTATAGTTGTCCAAATGGATAAGATTAGATTTTAAATATTAAATATTTTTAGTCAAATATCATTAAAACACACGAAAAATATCCTTTTAACTTCTTACTTTAAGATTTCAAAAGTTGTGCTATGATAAATTAAGTTGCACGATAATGGATAGTGATATATAAAAGCATTGCCTGATGGGTACAATTTCTTTTTCCATTCAGTGATGGAAAGCAAAATGTAAGACAGCAAAGAGATATAAGTAGGAAATGTATTCAAGATCATGTAGAGTATGGGTTTATACTTTGGGATCTTACTTTATAAGGCTTTTTGAAATTGTGTTTTAATAGTATTTTAAGTAATTCATAGTTGGCTTTCATGTTGTTTTAGTAAAAATACATAGGCATTTCACATTATAAAAGTGGATTGAAGTGTGTGTAAAACATAAAGGAAGAGATCACCCTAATTAATTAGATGTCAGATGCTTGGAGTCTATTTATGGAATCTAGAAATAAGTCAGTCAAAACATGTTCTAGAAACTCTTTTATTTATGTATTTATGTATGTATTTATTTATTTGAAACTCTTAAAAGAGATTCTGAAACAGTATTTTGTACAAATTCCCATTAAGAAGGCTAATGTTTGAGCTTATAAAGCAAATGACCAGAATCCTACTGTGAGATGTCAGTTCTACCCTTCGGGGAAGCAATGTTTATGACTATAAAACTTTTTTTTTAAAGATTTTATTTATTTATTCGTGAGAGACACACACAGAGAGAGGCAGAGATATAGGCAGAGGGAGAAGCAGGCTCCATGCAGGGAGCCCGATGTGGTACTCGATCCCGGGACCCCGGGGTTATGCCCCGGGCCGAAGGCAGGCGCTAAACCGCTGAGCCATCTGGGCTGCCCAGACTATAAGACTTTTAAATTACTTATTTTCCTGTCACTGAGACTATGTGATATTTTATGCAGTGTTGGTCAGGAAAGGTGGAAAGCTAGTTAACTACTTTTAAATCTTAAAAAAATAATTGAATATTTTATAGAGTTAGACGTAAGTGGTCTTGATTTTATGAAGTGGTGCTTTCAGAAAATAGCATTTTTAGAGATAGTTTCATTAAATCTGTTATACAGTTTTTATTCGAATTATATAGCAAGTCACTTAGTAATATTTATTTTTTTTAGATGTTTAGATTCTAGCTTATATGTGAGGGATAACCAAAAGCAATTGTAGTGATATGAAAGCATAGTATATTACTTTTGATTCATTATTCTATTTCACATTCTTATTTACTTAAGTTTATGACTAATAAATAAATTTCGATTGAAGGAGAGAATTTTCTTTAGTTATAATACTACATATTGAATTTAATGTGTTCTTGAATTTTTTAAATGAATCAAATACATAAACACAGAAATATTACTTTAATAACATATCTATGTCATAATTTCTTAATATCAGCTGGGAATTTTTATAGTTAACATAAAACAAAATCTAAGTTATCCCTCTTCATTCTGCTACATTATCCATAAATAAGATATGGGTAACAATAGAATATGGCCATTTTTAATAACTGTGTATTTGAAAAAATGTCTATTCTTTGTAGGGTTTAAAGATATGTTCTTTTTTTTTGCATTTATATCAACAGTAAATAATTACATAATCCATTAGAATACTACTGTGCAAACCAGGGGAAATATGAAGTATCATGAATTTCAAAGTTAGAGAATCTTTTTGGGAATGACAAAAGCTCATAGATTCAGATTTGAGAACAAGGATTAAATTTATACATCTATACGTAAAATACATAATAAAAGAAGATTTAGAAAGAATTCAATTAAAGTTTGTGACAGGATAATAAATTCCATAGAAATTCATAAAAGTATATTAATATTATCTACAAAGGAACGTTATGTTGTCTCTTGCTTTAAAATGATTCATTTAGGCACTTCATTTAGTTTAGCTTTAGGGAATTTTTTATGTTTATGTCTATTTCAATAAGAGAAACTATCTTTTTCAGTCTACTGAGGCACAGTTTTTAATTGACTGTATTGACTTTTAGGTATTGGTTACTATTTAAAGTCTCATAGATGTAAAAACCTACGCCTTTGGCCATACTAGAAATGTGTGTCCGTCTCTAATAATACTTTTCTTAATATTTCTTCATTTGACAAATCACTTTGCTGCAAGCTCTTTGTATTAATAAGTACACTGTGGATTTTTTCCCTTTTATTTTCCATTCTGTGTTGTCTTAGTATTGCACTACTTTATAGAAGAAGAAAAGGAGTGCATATAAATCATAGTACGCCTCTGTGTCTAAATCTGTAATTTATAAAGATCTCCTTTGGTAATTACCCACTTATTTGATTTAAATACTCATTAAAAAATAAATTTTTAACTAGTAGCATATGTAACAGCTAAAACCATAAAGCTTCTAGGAAACAAAAACAACAAGAGAATACATGACCTAGAAGTAGGCAAAGATTTCTTAAAAACTACTCAAAATACTTGCATTACAAATTAAGGAGACAAGGGGAAAGGCAATAGAAGTTGATTTTATCTTTTGCTTCTCATCATAATAAGTGGTTGGTGGAAGAAAATAGTAAAAAAAAAAATTGCCAGGGGTGCCTGGGTGGCTCAGTGGGTTGGTTAAGCATCTGCCTTTGACTCAGGTCATGATCTCAGGGTCCTGGGATCAGTCCTGCATCTGGCTCTCTACTCAGTGGGAGAGTCTGCTTTTCCCTCTCTCTCTGGCCTTCCTCTCTACTTGTACTCTCTCTCTCTCTCTCTCAAATAAATAAAATCTTTAAAACAATTGCCAGAATAGTTTTGTGTAACATAAATCTTTATCAATAAGTGACATGTTTTCCTATGACAAAAGATGTTTAAACTTAAACTTTAAATGAAAAACAAATTAATTGTGGGAAAAGTGATTAAGTGACGGAAAAATGCACAGGATTTAAGGGTGTAATTTTTATCTACCTATCATAAATTTGAAAGGAATCTCATTACACTACAGTATAGACAAAATAGCAGAAAATAGTATACAAAATGAGAATATGTTTTCATTCATTCATTCATTCATTCATTCATTCATTCAAGTATATTTAGTGAATGTTTATTTAGTGCCAAAGATCTGCTCCTCAGGGGTTTTTAAGTTTCTCTTTATCAAGTAAGTTATATTTACGAAGACAAACCAACAAACATGTTTCCATTTAGGTAAACTATTCTTGTGTTGATATGTAAACATTTCTTTTTTTTATTTAATTTAAATATTCCAGAAACCTTTGAGGAAGACTTCCTATATGGTTTCCTTTATGATTGTGTGTGTGTGTCTATAATATATTTTAGTGTTCATATAAATTAAGTATACATATAGATTTAACATATAAAAAATACATATATTTGTGTTTCCGGGAAGACCTCCTAGTTTTTAAAAATAAAAATAGCTCCATAAAATGGCTTCAACTTAAAAGAAATTTCTTGTTCTCTGTAATGGAAACTTAGTTAAAACTTTCATTGTATAATAAAAATAATTTGTTTCGATTCTGAGTAGAATTTTAAGTCCTAATTTATGTGAGCTTTAAAGGAAAGAAGGTTTTACTTAATTCAAGGTTTTATGGATTACAAGAGGGTGTTAACTTTAGTTGTCTTTAGTTGAGAATTTTTTAAGACTGCTCACTATATGAGAAAAAGAAGTTAATTCTGAGACAGATATCCAACAACACTGTAATTTGTTTAGATTAATTGTGTTTTACTTTAAGGCTAAGGATTAAACATAGAGCCTTAGAAAAACATAAAAATATACATAGTTAAAAGCTCACTGGGGACAGTGTTGTATGATTGTAATTTTCATTGTGATTAGCACTACAATGAGAACATTACTCTGTATAAGTGTTTAAAATTATGTAATAATTGGAAATCAGTAAGCACTTATTTTTCTTTTCCAGATCATACATAGTTATAAAAATGTATTAATCAATCATTTACATGCTTATTTTTTGTATTATTATGATTTTTTCAAGTACATATATGTTTTGTTAAGTGTTTTAAACTTCAAAAATATCCAGAAAAATTAAATATTTTTATAATCATATATATAAAAATATATATACACTTTAAAGATTTTATTTTTTTATTCCTGAAAGACACGGAGGCAGAGACATAGGCAGAGGGAGAAGCTCCCCCCAGAGAGCCCGATGTGGGACTCAATCCCAGGACCCCGAATTGAACCATGGCCTGGGCCTGTGGTTTTCAATGCAGGTCTTTTAAAATATTTTATTTATTTATTTATTCACGAGAGACACAGAGAGAAAGAGGCAGAGGGAGAAGCAGACTCCATGCAGGAAGTCAGATGTGGGACTCGATCCCAGAACCCCGGGGTCACACCCTGAGTCAAAGGCAGATGCTCATCTGCTGAGCCACCCAGGCGTCCCTAAAGTCATATATTTTTATGTTGATTGTTTTTCTCCTAATGTAAAATATTCATGAATTTAATGAACTGGCACTGGCTAATCTCTCAATGCCTTCATAAAACTCCTTAATTAGAATAACTAAAGAATACTAAGTAAATTAATTTACAGGGATTATTTTGAAATTTATTGAAAAGTCATAACTGTTAGTGCACTGTGTGTATATTTGTGATAACATAGAAATAAGATTAATGGAGCTTCTGTTGGTCAAGCAAGACTGAAAAATTTAAGGAGGGAAAAGAATAATGAATGAGTTGATTGAAACATATTAAGTATATTAAAGTCTACCAGTCTACCTTGATGTGAGAGAGAAAACAGAAAAAAAGTCTTATTATTTGATAACTATTATACCAAATCCTTACTCTGAAAATATGTAATTAAAGAAAAGTATTGGGGTGCCTGGGTGGTTCAGTCAGTTATACGTCTGCCTTTGGTTTGAGTGGTGGTCCCAGGTCCTGGGATCAAGTTCTGAGTTGGGCTACTTCCTCAGCAGGGAGTCTGCATCTTCCTTTCCTTCTCTCCCTACTTGTTCGTTCTCTCTCTTTCTCTCTCTCTCTCAAATAAAACCTTAAAAAAAAAAGAGTTAAGCATTTATGCTCATTTGCTTGTAACAACTCTATTTCTGGGTAACCTAATAGTCTGTTTATGAGGGACAGCTTTTCATTACAGAAAATGCCTCCAACTAAATAAAGAAGGAATGATCATATTAGAAAAATCACCATTCTTCAAAACTTAATGGAATATTTAATTCAGCACATAATGCAAAGGATATTAAAATCACTACATAAAATATTTGCAGTAGCAAATTGTTCAGATTAAAAAAACAATCATAATTAAATGCAAGATGTAGACCTGTACTGAGTACGTTGGTAAATTTGAAAATAGACTATATTTGTAGATAATATTAAAGAAGCAGTGTTAGTTTTATTAAGTACAATAATCATATGATGGTTATGTAGGAAAATATATCTTTAAAAGAGGCTAGCTAAAGTATTTATAGTTTAAATGTTATGATGTCAGAAATCTTCAAAAAATTAAAATGATTAAAAATGATATCTATAATTAAATCTAAGTGATGTACCTCACACCCTTTATCTTTTGTATTTTGGTGGAAATTTTTCCAAATTAAATATTTTAAAACCTATTATAGATTGTACATTAATTATGTAGCCTACCTTTTACATTTTCTTACTTTATCAAGTCTATAAAAAGAAAACTTAAAACTTTTTTTCCTACTATTTAACATATTTCACATTACTTAAAATTACATGAATTAGAAATAATGAAAAAAATGATGAATGTTTAATAGGATTAATCTGCTGTATTTAGAACAAAATTAAATTGCCTTAGTACTTCTGCCTGTACTAATGATATATTTAATTATTGAATCTCCAGGTTTCAATAGTTGTGGACTTTCCTTTATTTATCTATTATTAAATTTCTTTAGCTAAAGACATTTACAAAAACTCTAATTTAAATATTTTCATACTTTTAGAAACCACACTTTGCCACAGACAGATATCTAAATAGCAAATAGTATAGCTTCTTAGGATTCCACTAGCTCTAATTTGGTTTTTAGATTCCCCCAATTGAAATCAGTTATGTTATAAAGTAATTTGTAATTCTACAGTTTCATTAGCACCTTGCAAAAAAGAGAAAATAAGAGATATTCAGGATCAAGACATAGATCATTAAAAGTACAAATGTATTTAGGTATGGAAGTTTTTTGGAAGAGAAGAATTTAGTAAAAAAAAAAGAGAAGAATTTAGTATGAATTATAGGGATACAGAGTTTCTGACTATAAATTTTGAATTGAAATTGGAGTAAAGTTAAAAATGTGAAACAACTGTCAATTGATGAGTTAGACAAGGAAGGGAGTATGGATATTTGTTTCTAATTTGGGGTATCATACATAATACCAAGATGAACATCTTGTAATACAAAAGGCAATGATCAGATAACAATTGTCTTTTTTTTTTCTTTTTCTTTTGAGAGAGAGAGAGAGAGAGAGAGAGACAGCAGGGAGGGACAGAGGGGGGAGAGAGAGAGAGAGAGAGAGAGAGAGAGAGAGAGAATCCATGCTTAGCATGGAACTTGATGCAGGGCTCAATCTCAGGACCTGAGCTAAAATCAAGAGTTGGACACTTAACCAACTAAGCCACCCAGGTGTCCCCAGTTGTCTTTCTTTATAAGAAATGACTTTATTACTATAGTGTTTTGTGACAGATTTTTATAATAATTATGAAATAGGCTCTTTAATATTTGAATGTAGAGAACAAACAAGTTTAAGATTTTTTACACTAAAAGTCATATTACTAATATTTACAAATGTCTGAATGTTATGGCATTTTCCTTTCCTTTTTTTTTTAAGATTTTATTTATTTATTCATGAGAGACATGAAAGAGACAGAGACAGAGACAGAGACACACAGGTAGAGGGAGAAGCAGGTCCATGCAGGGAGCCAGATGTGGGACTTGATCTTGGGTCTCCAGGATCACACCCTGGACTAAAGGTGGCAGTGCTAAACCGCTGAGCCACCCAGGTTGCCCATGCATTTTCCTTTCCTATATATCCCACATACACGTAAACACACTTGCACAAACAAATCTTGTCTGGCAGTTTGGTTTTCTTGGTGAAGCAGAATTTATCTAAGTAACTTTAAAAAGAAAAAGATTTGATTTATTTATTCCTGAGAGACACAGAGAGAGGCAGAGACACAGGCAAAGGGAGAAGCAGGCTCCTTACAGGGAGCCTAATGCAGGACTCAATCCCCAAACCCCAGGATCACCATCCTGAGCCAAAAGCAGAAGTTCAGTTGCTGAGCCACCCAGGTGTTCCCGCAAGTAATTTTTCCAAGGAAACAACTTTTGCAAAATAAAGGTCTAGGGCCAACTGCTTGAATTCTATAAGGGTCAAACAATAATTTAAAATATTTTCCTCAATAAGCCTTAAAAACGCATTTTAGTTTCATCCATATAATCTGCAAAATTGTAAGGTTTTCGATACCAATGACTGCTAGAATTAAGCTGTACGAGGGCAGAGAATTGTGTGTTTTTGCCCACAACTATACCAAATGCCCCCAAATTACTTGGCATATAATGAGCATGAAATTAATAATTATATTTCCATAGCATCATATGAGTCTGCTTCACCAAAGCTAATAATTTAAAAAAATTGTGTGAAATCATATTTCTTAAAATAATGAAATAATCTTGGAATATCCAAATATGGATATTCCACATTTGAAAGTGATTCCCATTAATACAGTTAGCTCACCTTTGTCATTTTATAAACTTGTCAGTGATACAACCCAGCATTTTATGTGGGTAGTTTTTTGAAAATTAACATATAGCATTGAGTTTGATTTTATAAGCCAATTTAATAGGCTAAAAAAATTTGATTTGCAATAATTTCCTTGCTAGTTGGTCACTGGAATTAATCATTAGTATTTCTTTTATGTAAATCATCTGATTACAACTTTTACTACCTTTCAAAACTTCTCCATGGTCCTTATGTTTTTAGATGTTTCCCATGTATGTCTTGGAACTTAAGTGTTTCATAAAATTTTTATGATCATTAGCTAAATATTTCATTCCATGAGCAGATTCCATATTTTTATCCTACTCTTCCATATCAAGAAAAAATAATTATCTATAACCAGTTCTGAAAGAAGATTAGCATAATGCCACCAATGATATATTAAAAGTTTATTTATAAAACATACAAAAGGAAAAAAAAACAGGAGCCATCTCATTAACATCATTTGGTCAATTGTAATATTCAAATTTTCAAGAAATACTTTAAGGTTGTAATATTTTTTAAAGATTTTATTTATTCATGAGAGACACAGAAAGAGAGAAAGAGAGAGCAGGGACGCAGGCAGAGGTGGAAGCAGGCTCCATGCAGGGAGCCCAATGTGGGATTCCATCCGAACTCCAGGAAGGCAGATGTTTAACCTCTGAGCCACCCAGGCATCCCTAAGGTTGTAATTTTTTAAAAAAGATTTTATTTATTCATAGAGATGCAGAGAGAGAGAGAGAGAGGCAGAGACACAGGCAGAGGGAGAAGCAGGCTCCATGCAGGGAGCCTGATGTGGGACTCGATCCAGGGTCTCCAGGATCATGCCCTGGGCTGCAGGTGGCGCTAAACCGCTGTGCCACCGGGGCTGCCCTAAGGTTGTAATTTTTAATTCAGTGTCCTATACTTTTAGGTAATTCAAATCGCTAATCTTTTCTAGGATTTTTTATTGAAGTAGAACTGACATGCAGTATTATATTAGTTTTAGGTGTACAATGTAGTAATATTATTTTTTCATATCACAGAATGATCCCCATGGTAATTCTAGTTACCATCCATCACCATACAAAGTTACTATAATTTTTTAAAAGATTTTATTTATTTATACATGAGCTACATAGAGAGGTAGAGACATAGGCAGAGGGAGAAGCAGGATCCATGTGGGGAGCCCGATGCGGGACTCAATCCCAGGATCCTGGGACCACGACCTGAGCCAAAGGCAGACGCAAAACCAGTGAGGCACTCAGGCATCCCTTTTTTTGTGTTTTTACTACAGTGTTTAATTTTTTTAAATTTAAATTCAATTTGCCAACATATAGTATAACACCCGCTTATCCCATCAAGTGCCCTCCTCAGTGCCTGTCACCCAGTCACCCTATCCCCCAGCCCACCTTTCCTTCTGCAACCCTTTGGTCATTTCCCAGAGTTAGGAGCCTCTCATGGTTTGTCTTCCTCTCTAATTTTTCCCACTTACTTCCCCTCCTTTCCCTTATAATCCCTTTCACCATTTCTTATTTTCCCCATATGAGTGAGACCATATGATGATTGTCCTTCTCCGGCTGACTACTTCACTCAAGCATAATACCCTCTAGTTCCATCCACATTGAAGCAAATGGTATTTGTCCTTTCTGATGGCTGCGGAATATTCCATTGTATACATAGACCACATCTCTTTATCCATTTATCTGTCAGTGGACACTGAGGCTCCATCCACCATTTGGCTATTGTGGACATTGCAGCTGCGAACTTCGGGGTGCAGGTGTCCCAGCATTTCACTGCATCTGTATCATTGGGGAAAATAACTAGTAGGGCAATTGCTAGGTTGCAGTGCAGCTCTGTTTTTAACTCTTTGAGGAACCTCCACACAGTTTTCCAGAGTGGCTGCACCAGTTCACATTCCCACCAACAGTGCAAGAGGGTTCCCCTTTCTCCACATCCTCTCCAACATTTGTTGTTTCCTGTCTTGTTAGTTTTCATCATTCTCATTGGTATGAGGTGGGATCTCATTGCGGTTTTGATTTGTATTTCTCTGATGGCCAGTGATGCGGAGCATTTTCTCATGTGCTCACTGGCCATGTGTATGTCTTCTTTGGTGAAATATCTGTTCGTGTCTTCTGCCCCATTTTATGATTGGATTGTTTGTTTCTTTGCTGTTGAGTTTAGTAGATCTTGGATATTAGCCCTTTATCTGATATGTCATTTGCAAATACCTTCTCCCATTCTGTAGGTTGTCTTTTAGTTTTGTTGACTTTCTTTTGCTGTGCAGAAGCTTTTTATCTTGATGAAGTCCCAACAGTTCATTTTTGCTTTTGTTTCCTTTGCTTTCATAGATGGGTCTTGCAAGAAGTTGCTGTGGCCAAGTTGAAACAGGGTGTTGCCTGTGTTCTTCTCTAGAATTTTGACGGATTCATGTCTCACCTTTAGATCTTTCATCCGTTTTGAGTTTATCTTTGTGTATGGTGTAAAGAATGGTCTAGTTTCATTCTTCTGCACGTGGCTGTCCAATTTTCCCAACACCATTTATGGAAGAAACTGTCCTTTTTCCATTGGATAGCCTTTCCTGCCTTGTCGAATATTAGTTGACCATAGAGTTGAGGGTGCATTTCTGGGTTCTCTATTCGGTTCCATTGATCTATGTGTCTGTTTTTGTGCCAGTACCACACTGTCTTGATGATCACAGCTTTGTAGTACAACCTGAAATCTGGCATTGTGATGCCCCTGGCTCTGGTTTTCTTAATTTTTTAAAGATTATGTATTTATTTATTCATAGAGACACACACAGAGAGAGAGGCAGAGACACAGGCAGAGGGAGAAGCAGGCTCCATGCAGGGAGCCTGTCGTGGGACTCGATCCAGGGTCTCCAGGATCACGCCCTGGGCTGCAGGTGGTGCTAAACCACTGCGCCACTGGGGCTCCCCCTAGTTTTCTTTTTCAATATTCTCCTGGCTATTCGGGGGTCTTTTCTGATTCCACACAAATGCCAAGATTATTTTGTTCCAACTCTGTGAAGAAAGTCCATGGTATTTTTATAGGGATTGTATTAAATGTGTAAATGGCCCTGGGTAGCATAGACAGTTTCACAATATCAGTTATTCGAGTCCATGAGTATGGAATGTTTTTCCATCTCTTTGTGTCTTCCTCAATTTCTGTCAGAAGTGTTTTATAGGTTTTACCTATAAAACCTATAGTTTTTACCTTTACCTCTTTGGTTAGGTATACTCCTAGGTATCTTATGCTTTTGGGTACAATTGTAAATGGGATTGACTCCTTAATTTCTCTTTCTTCAGTCTCATTGTTAGTGTATAGAAATGCCACTGATTTCTGGGCGTTGATTGTGTATCCCGCCACATTGCAGAATTGCTGTATGAGCTCTAGCAATCTTGGGATTGAGCCTTTTGGGTTTTCTATGTATACTATCATGTCATCTGCGAAGAGGGAGAGTTCGACTTCTTTGCCAATTTGAATATCTTTTATTTCTTTTTGTTGCCTGATTGCTGAGGCTAGGACTTCTCATACTATGTTGAATAGCAGTGGTGAGAGTGGACATCCCTTTCGTGTTTGTGATCTTTGGGGAAAGGCTCCCAGTGTTCCCCCATTAAGAATGATGTTTGCTGTAGGCTTTTCATTAATGCTTTTAAGATATTGAGGAATGTTCCCTCTATACATTCTGAATAGTTTTGATCAGGAATGGATGCTGTATTTTGTCAAATGCTTTCTCTGCATGTTGAGAGGATCATGTTGTTCTTTTTCTTATCTTGTTGATGTGATCTCTATCACGTTGATTATTTACGAGTGTTGAACCACCCTTGCATCCCGAGGATAAATCCCACTTGGTTGTGGTGAATCCACACTGTTGGATCCTATTGGCTAGTATCTTGGTGAGAATTTTTGCATCTGTGATCATCAGCGATATTGTTCTATAACTCTCCTTTGGGTTGGGGTCTTTGGTTTTGGGATCAAAGTAATGCTGGCCTCATAAAATGAGTTTGGAAATATTCCATCCCTGTCTATCCTTCAAAACAGTTTTAGTCAAATAGGTATTATTTCTTCTTTAAACGTTTGGTAGAATTCCCCTGGGAAGCCATCTGGCCCTGGACTTTGGTGTCTTGGGAGGTTTTTAATGACTGCTTCAATTTCCTCGCTGGTTATTGGCCTGTTCAAGTTTTCTACACCTTCCTGTTCCAGTTTTGGTAACTTGTGGGTTTCCAGAAATGCGTCAATTTCTTTTAGATTGCCTAATTTTTGGCATATAGGTGCTCATAATACATTTTTAAAATCATTTGTATTTCCTTAGTATTGGTTTTGATGTCTCCTCTTTTGTTTGTGATTTTATTACTTTGAGTCTTTTTTCTTTTTAATAAAGCTTGCTATGGGTTTATCTATCTTATCAATTCTGTGAAAGAACCAGCTCCTGGTTTTGTTGATCTGTTCTACAGTTCTTCTGGTCTCTATTTCATTGAGTTCTACTCTAATCTTACTCTCTTCTGCTTGTTTTAGACTTTATTTGCTGTTCTTTCTCCAATTACTTTAGGTGTGAAGTTAGCTTATGCATTTGAGTTTTTTCCAATTTTTTGAGGGAGGCTTGTAATTGCAATGTTTTTCCATCTTAAGATTGCTTTTGGTGTATCCGAAAGATTTGAACAGTTGTATTTTCATTTTTATTAGTTTCCATGAATCTTTTTAATTCTTCTCAAATTCCCTGGTTGACTCATTTATTCTTTAGTAGGATGCTTTTTAACCTCCCATGTGTTTGGGTTTCTTCCAAATTTCTTCTTGTGATTGAGTTCTAGTTTCAAAACATTGTTGTCTGAAAATTGGGGACAATCCCGATCTTTTGATATCAGTTAAGACTTGATTTGTGACCCAGCGTGTGGTCTATTCTGGAGAAAGTTCCACGTGCACTTGAGAACAATGTGTATTCAGTTGCATTTGGATGGAATGTTCTAAATGTATGTGTGAAATCCATCTGGTCCAATCTATCATTCAAGGCCCTTGTTTCTTTGGTAATGTTGTGCTTAGAATATCCGTCATTTGTGGAAAGGGCCATGTTGAAGTCTCCTACTATTAGTGTATTATTATTTAAGTATCTCTTTACTTTGGTTATTAATTGATTGATATACTTGGCAGCTCCCACATTAGGGGAATAAATATTCATGATTGTTAGGTCGTCTTGTTGGATAGATCCTTTAAGTATGATATAGTGTCCCTCTTCATCTCTTACTAGTCTTTGGTATAAAGTCTAATTGATCTGATATGAGGATTGCTTTCTTTTGAGGACCATTTGAATGGTAAACTGTTTTCCACCCCTTCATTTTCAGGCTGGAGGTGTCCTTAGGTCTAAAATGAGTTCTCTTGTAGACAGCAAATAGATGGGTCTTGCTTTTTTATCCAGTCTGATACCCAGAATCTTTTGATGGGATCATTCAGCCCATTCACATCCTGAGTATTCAAAGATATGAATTTAGTGTCATCATAATACCTCTTCAGTCCCTGTTTTTGTGGATTGTTTCTTTGGGCTCCCTTTCTTGTACAGGATTCCCTCTAATATTTCTTGCAGAGCTGATTTGTTGGTTACATATTCTTTCAGTTTCTGCCTATCTTGGAAGCTCTTTATATCTCCTAGTCTGAATAACAGCCTTGCTGGATAAAGTATTCTTGGCTGCATGTTCTTCTTATTTAGTCTCCTGAATATATCCTGCCAGCCCTTCTAGCCTGCTAGGTCTCTTTGGAGATGTCTGTTAATGTGATATTTTTCCCCATATAAGTTAAGAATCTATTGTCAGGGATCCCTGGGTGGCTCAGCAGTTTAGCGCCTGCCTTCCGGCCACAGCATGATCCTGGAGTCCTGGATCAAGTCCCACGTCGGGTTCATGGAGCCTGCTTCTCCTCTGCCTGTGTCTCGGCCTCTCTCTCTGTCTCTTATTTATCTCTGTGAATAGATAAATAAAATCTTTAAAAAAATCTATTGTTGAGCTGGTTTAGGAATTTTCTTTATCTTTGAAATTTGCAAGTTTCACTATAAAATGTCAAGGTATTGAATGGTTCTTATTGATTTTGGGGGTCCTCTCTATCTCCTGGATCTGAATGCCTATTTCCTTCCACAGATTAGGGAGGTTCTCAGTTACAATTTGTTCAAATACACTGTGTGGTCCCCTCTCTCTCTCAGCCTATTCTGGAATCCCAATAAAATGCATATTCTTCCTTTTCAAGCTATCATTTATTTCTCTAAGCCTTTCCTTGTGGGTTCTTTTTCTTTCTTTCCCTCAGCTTCCTTCCTTTCCATCAACTTGTCTTCTCTGTCACTCAGTCTCTCCTCCACCTCATTAACCTTAGCAGTTAGTTTCTCAGTTAAAGTATTTTTAATTTTAGCCTGATTAGAACTCAGTTCTGCAGTAAGAGAATCTCTAGAATGCTTTATGCCTTTTTCCAGAGCCACCAGTAATTTTATAATTGTACTTCTGAATTATATCTCCGACATGGTCTCTAAATCTACACCTAGCAATTCTGCCAGAGAGTGTTACTTCCAGTTCATTCTTTTGTGGTGAATTCTTCCTTCTATTCATTTTTGTCCAGTGCAGAGTTGCTGTATGAGCAAGCTGAGTCAAGAATATCAACAAAACCGAAGTAAAATACACCCTAGATGGTTCCAAAGAAGTCAGAGACCTGAAAATGAAAGAAAAAAAATAGAACAAAACAAAACAAAAGGACCACTAAAGTGAAAAACAAAATTTAAAACAAAATAGTAAGAATAAAAAAAACAAAAACGAAAAACAAGCAAAGAAAAAAATGGGGGGTGGTGAGGAAGTGATGGTGGAGAGAAAATATAGTCTCTGCAAGGGGACCTAGAGGATGGATCCTCTTGGTTCTGAGTGTATTTTGTTCTGTATGTTAGAAATAAGATAATCCCAAATTTATATAAACCAGCAATACTTATATAGAGACCCAACATCTAGTCCAAAAACATAAACAAGATAAAAGGAGGGGGCAGAATGGGAATGAGGAATGAAGAGTGAATATAGTGTCACAGAATGAACCAACACGGTGTTCCTCTTGGTTCTGGATGTATTTTGGTCAATGTGTTGGAAGGTACTAACTTTCACCATTATAAAACAAAATGAGGCACAAAAAAAAAAAAAAACATAACTCATATATCTACCAAAATTAAATTGAGTATGTTGAAGGGAATCCAAAAATGAAGAATATATTTAAGGCATGTAATTGTAGAACTATGAATGTCGAAAAGGAAAGAGCTTAAAAATGAAGAGTTGGTAAAATATTACAGTAAAGGCTGGAAAAGAGAAAAAATATTGGAAATTTTTAGCCTGATACAAAAACGAGTTGCAGTGGGGGGGAAAAAAAAGCCCCTCTAGTTGTATGTTCTATTTTCTCTCAGTCCTGGAGCTTTCCAGCACTGCTCGGCCGGTAAACTCGCTCTTCCCCATCCTTGCAGCTGGTCTCCTGGGGACGGGGCCTGCTGCGCTGGTTCCCAGGTGTGAGCACCTGCGGAGATGCCCTGCCCCGCCCCGCCGGGGGGGGGGCAGCTCCGTGAGCTGTGGATCCCGCGAGACCTTGTTCCCCGACGCCCTGCCCCTCCCAGGGGCCAGGGGAGATGCCGCATGGCGGTGCCGGGTCTCCAGCCCTGGGGCCAGCTGTCCCTGAGTAACTACCCACCGCTCCAGGTCCGCACTGGCCTGGCGCCCCGGGACAGGTGGGGGATCTGGAGGCTTCCCTGCGATCCCAGTTCTGCCGACTTCCCCGCGGAGCTCTCTGCCCTCTGGGAAACTCTGGCGGACTGTTAAGGTCCCGCTGCGTCCGGGGCTGCGCTTCCGGCCTGGGGCTGCGCTTCCGGCCCGAGGCTGCGCTTTCGGCCCGAGGCTGCACTTCCGGCTCGTGGCTGCGCTTCCGGCCAGGGCTCTCCCCTTCCGCTGGAGCCCAGCGCCTCGCAGGCGCCCGCACTTCAGTCCCCTCCCACCCGGTTAGGAGCGGAGGCCCTCCTCTCGGTGGCGTCCGACTGTTCTTACGTCTCAGGTCCAGTTGGTCCGTGCTCAGGATGCTGCGGAAGCCCCGAGGGTGAGTTAGCGGCGCGGGGTTAGGGCCCCAGGGTTAGGGCCGCGCGCCGCCATCTTGCCCCGCCCCAGAGTCGCCGCCCAGTAGGGGCCGCGCCCCCTGCGGTGCGGGCAGCCTCACGACCGCTCCCTGCAGCTGTTCCTCCGCCGTCCGCGGCCCGTTTCGCCCCTTCCCCTACACTTCCCTCTCTGAGGCTGCTCGCTTATTTCCAGTAGTCTGTTTCCCTTTCGTTTATTAGATTCTACTTCTGAGTGAGCTGGTATGATAGGGTCTCTCTCTCCCACCTCTTTTGCTCGGCCTTAGTCTCTCAAACTGCATTGTTGCAAACGGCCAGATTTCGTTCCTATCTATGGCTGCTAATACCCGGTTGCGTACACTTACCCGTCCTCCTCGTCCATTCAGCCCTCAGTGGCTGCGCAGGTTGTTCCTTATCCTGGCGATTGTCAGCAGCGCTACAGTGCACAGAAGCCCTCAAATTAGTATTTTAGCTTTCTTTCGATAAACACCCAGAAGTAGAATTGCTAGGTCATAGGGTAGCTCTATTTTTAATTTTTTGAGGAACCTCCACGCTGTTTTCCACAGTGACTGAGCCAACTTACATCCCCGTGCATGGGGTACAGGGTTTCTTCTCTCTGCATAATTGCCAGCATTAGTATTTTTTGTTTTGTTTTTTTTTTTTTTGTTGTTGTTGTTGTTTTTGATGATAGCTGATCTGACAGGTGTGAGGTGATACCTCATTGCAACTTTGATTTGCATTTACCTGATGTTAAGTGATATTGAACATCTTTTCATGTGCCTGTGGCCCATCTGAATGTCTTCCTTGGAAAAATACCTGCTCAAGTCCTTTGCCCCTTTTATTTGTGGGCTTCTCTGGTGTTGAATGGTATCAGTTCTTTGTGTATTTTACATATTTTAACGACTTACATAAGATTCATATATTTTAATCTCTGATCTGATTGGGTATAAGATTTGCAGCTATCTTCACCCATTCAGGAGATTGCCTTTTCACTTTGTTGATGGTCTCCTTTGCTGTGCAGAGCTTTTTAGTTTGATGAAATAACATTTGGTTATTTTAGCTTTTATTTTGCTTGCCAGAGGAGATAGTCCTATATATATATATATATATATATATATATATATATATATATATATATATATCGCTGAAGCTGATGTCAAAGAACTTGCTGCCTATGTTTTCTTCAGGGAGTTTTATGGTTTCAGATCTTACATACAAGTCTTTAATCCATTTCGTACATTTTCTAGAATTTAATGTTCTCGTTAATTCAACAAGCTACTCTTCCGACAAGTTCAGTACTTTTGTAACTATTTATAAAATGATTTATGTATTCATTTTCAGTTTGGATTCCTAGCAAACAAATGATGTCTGTAATTAAAATCTCCCAAGTTCATAATTAAAAAAAGAACCAATCGTTTTTATTTATCCTGCTTGGAATTTGCTGAGCTTCCTGAACCTGTGGGTTTTTCTGTGATGAAACTTACAAAAGATTTTGTAATAATTTTTTTTTCAGATATTTCTGCCCCAGTCTCTCTGTACTCTCTGTCTGGGACTGCAAAAACATGTATGCAGGGTATCTTCATATTGGCTCTCAGGTTATTGAGGTTGTATTCCCTTTTCTTCTTTTCAATCTTTCTTTTCTCTGTATACTTTAGTGTGGATTATTTTTATTAACTGGCTTTTCACTGATTCTTTTTCTGTTTTTTTTTCCAATATTTTTTTAATCTCAATAAATGGATTTTTAATTTCAGTTATTGTATTGTTCAATTACAGAATTTCTTCTTAGTTTCCTTCTAGTTAGTCTATTTATTTTCAATGGACAGATTTTTCTCTTGATACTGGGGCTTGTTTTCTTGTTTTTTTTTCACATATTTAATAAGTTTTATATATTATATATTTTAGAGGCTCTGGATATTGCAATTTTCTTCTGAAAACTTATCAATTTTCTTCTAGTAGGCAGTTTAAATTACATGCAGATCACCCTGATTTTTAAAGACATGATTTTAGGTTTTGTTAGGACTATTTCCATCTATTAATGGTTTTGCACTTAGTCTGATGATAAGGGGAGCTGGAATATTTACAAAGCCTGAATTTGTTGAGACTTAACTGTGAACTTACCTCCCTTGGGCTGGGCAGCTGCTAAAACCTCTACTAAGCTCTTTCAAGGCTTTCAGTTTTCCTCTGGGCTGCTTTTAGCCTTGCATGGAACACAGGCAGTTTGAGTGGTGTCCACGTGCAGTTTTTGGACTCCCCCTTCTTTGACTCTCCACAGTCACACTCCTAGCCCTGATTTCCAGCTGCTCTGGAAGCCAGAAGTCTGTCTTCTTTTTCCTCCATAGGGATTCAATAACTGCAGCTTTCCACTTGAGCTCTTGCTATCCCCTTCCAGCTGCCCCACCTCCTATCCTAGAGATGGAGGATGCTCTCAGTATCAATGCGGTGTCTAAAATCTGACATAGCCAAAGTAATACTTTTCTTTCAAGGATCTCATCTCCTTTAGTTTCTGCCTGCCTTAAGTCTCTTCCAGTTCTCTCCCTGGAGTTTATTCTTATTTTTAGCACAGGACAATTTATCATAAGCTAGCCTGTCTATCAGAGGCTGAAAATAGCCCCTTGTAGTTTTTTTTTTTTTAAGGTTTTATTTATTTATTTTAGAGAGAGAAAGCCCAGCGGGGAACAGGGGGAAGTAGGGGTCAAGGGACAGAGCGAGAAGCAGACAGCCTGACATGGGGTTGCATCCCAGGACCCTGAGATCCTGATGTGAGTCGAAGAGAGATGCTCAACTGACTGAGCTACCCAGGTCCGCCCCCCATGTTGTAGTTTTTTCAAGTCTTTCTAAATAACTCATATCTAGTAGTAACAGTTAAAACAAATTTTATTTATCTTCTCAAATTTGTTTTATGACTCTCATGAGGCTTACTTTTGAGGTGTCTCCTTTGCCCCACTTGCCATTCTGTCATAGCTTCATGTTATTTTTACCTTCTGCCAATGTATATAGCTATTATTGATCTATCTATCATCTATCTATCTAATTCCTCTTTTCTGGACAACTCTGGATATCTTTAATACCATGCTATATAAGCAAATAAAATATAATCTGGGAACATTTTTTTGCCTTATTTTTAGCCGGAAAATCAGTTCACCGAGAGTATACTGGAGTTATTCTAGGATGGTATATTTAGAGTGGAAGGTTCTAGAGTTCTGGGGATTTTGCTGCACCTTAATCAGTATCCTATTGGGGACAAAAGGTGGGGATGGATTAGTGTCCTTTAATACCTTAGACTTGAGGACCTAGCTATGTGTACACATGAAAGCATCAAAACCAGCAAGCACGTTTATAATCTCTTACCCCTAACCATGACTAAATTTAGAATCTGTTCTTTGAGTTAGATTTGGAAATGTACTGAGGGACTCCCAGTACTTGCAATGGCAACTCAACAGAAAACTTTGTAGTCTTTCTACCCTAAGTCTCTCCCATTGCCACGTATTATATTGTTCACTGCAGGCCAGTGTTATCTAAAAATACTTTGGAGAGAAATGTCCATGACACGTTTCACCAAAAATGGAAGCATAGAGCGTACTATTCCCGGTAGGTATTCCTAAGTTAAAATAGCATTTTAAAGACTGAAATATTTTTATTTTTATCTATTTTTTTTAAAGATTTTATTATTCATGAGAGACACAGAGAGAGAGAGAGAGAGAGCGAGAGGCGGAGGGAGAAGCAGGCTCAGTGGGAGCAGCAGGGAGCCTGATGTGGGACTTGATCCTGGAACTCCAGGATCACGCCCAGGGCTAAAGGCAGGCGCCAAACCGCTGAGCCACCCAGGGATCCCTGAAATATTTTTAATTATAAAAATACATAATCCAATACAAGCATGTGCATAACATTTAAATTTGATCCTTAGGTTTCCCAAAATTTGTTTCACCAAGGAATTATTATTATCATTTTCTCATTTCTACCCGCTGCTGTGCAAAATTATTTTGTGTGTCTTTATTCATTCAGGTTGGTCTCAGTCCCTCCGTGTAACCTGACCAGTTGTCTTCTCTTAACTCTTCATTGCTCTCTAAGCTAACTAGATGCTGACTGGGAACTTTTAAAGCCCTGTATATAATAACCAGATAATTATATTTATTTATCCTGTTATGAAGTTTATAACTAATGGTGTTCATGAACTTGCTACCATTCTTTTGCTTTATTTGTGTATTCATTTTAACACTTTGAGGATCCATATACTTAGAAAACTTCACCTTTTTTCCCTTTAAACTTGAAGCCTATACTCCATTTCTTATAAGGTATTATGTTAAACCTCTTAAACAGTTTGATATTTAATAATTTAAAACTTAGCTAATATCAATGTGTGTGTGTGTGTGTGTGAGAGAGAGAGAGAGAGAGAGAGAGAGAGAGAGAGAGATGTAATAATCTTCCAAGAAAGAAACAGGAACTTGCCATTTTTCTCCTCTTATAACACCCATGGCTTGTGAACGCTGTATTTCATTACTAAATCATGGAAAATGAAGTCTTTACAATTTCACCTCTAATAATATGCCTAGTTTATCTGTGATACCTTTGAAAAGGTTTCTCTTAGGCTGTACTTTTTTTCAGCAGCAAACTTTTCCCTGGTTCATTTTTTTTTTCTTTCATAGTTTGCTCTTTTCAATTTTGAATTCTGCTTGCTTATGCAAAGTGACAACCTATTGGCCGGAAATTTGGGAAATTTAAATTAATTTTACTATAATTTTAACTTAGACACTTCCATATTTAAGAGGGATATTTAATATTGAATACTTTATGAACACTTGGGAATTCTGATGAACTCATTTTTGTAGATATCTTGGAAGGATTTGCTTATGTTACAGCTGATCTTGAAGAAATGCATCATTTATTTTGTAAGCTTTTTGTCACAGCAGGGTCTCTGAGCACATTTTCAGTTTCATAGGCTTTGTTGTTCATAATCAGATGTTCTGATTGTATATGATTTTCCTTAAGCCTCTGCAATATCATATTGGTGAATATCTTCAACTCAGAAATTTGTCATTAAATCACAGGTTCCCCCCCACTTAATTGTACTGCTCATTCTAAAATAGTTATTAATAGAGTTTCTCTATCAAAGTCTGAAGTATATTTTCCTGTTTTAATGAGTTTTTATTTCCATAGAGATAAATAAATTTGTACATATTTAAGCCACAAACAGAGTTGTTTGTGAATAGAGTACCACCCTTTGACTGACTAGACTATTTTGATTTGTAACTTAAATTTAAGTCACAGAGGTCAGTGTTAATTACTATCAGATTTTTCTTCCTTGAACCTTTGGTTTTCATTTTTGTTTTTAGGGTTTATTCTCAAAGATTAATTCTAATTCTATTCTATTTTATTAAAGAAATTACATTAGTATATTTGGGTGTTTTAATCTTACTTGTAAATTATTTGCTTTTTAGAATCAATTTTTTAGCATACCTTATTATTTTTTAACTATGGTTTTGAAATAACCAAATATAGATTTCTAGAAAAATCCAATAAAATATGTCAAACAGGAATATATATTTCTATTGGTTTTGTGTCTCATTAAGGAAATTACATATTGTATAACTATAATTTCACTGTGTGTATATATCATAGTCATGGTAATTGGGTATAAGAATATTTGTAAAAATAATTTATAGTATTTATATTATTTCACAGTACTTTAATTATTAGTGAAGTTTAGATAAAGTTATAAGAGTGGGCAATTGGGAAGGAAAATGACATTGAAATGAGCATTAACAAATTGAAGACCATGAAACAATCAGATCATTCAAATGTCTTTTTCCTAAAGGACTGTCAATCATAAATATGAAAACATGGGTTAGAAAAAAAAGTTCTTTAAATATATAAAAGCTTTAAATATTATATTTGGTCTTAGCACTATAAAAGTCTTCTCCAATACTTGTTTTTTTTTTTTTTAATATTCTGGCACCATAAAAATGGTGATATTGTTTATCCATTTTCAGTTGTACAGAAATTCGAATAATATTGGTTCTCTAATGTCCATCCAAGTCTTGTAAAGTTAAATCTAGTAACACTGAGTATTTAGATTCATGGTTACTGTTTTAGCAACCTCTCTTCTTTAAATATTTATTGCTACATTCGTTTTCACTAAACCAGAAGATAATACTCATAAAAAAATTTTTTATGGATTTTAGAAAAAAACTATAATTAAAATCATCAATAGTTTCATTACATGTCAGGTAGTCAATACTGGGGAAGAATTATATCAAAATATATTTCTCATGTTATAACAAATTAGGCTGATCACTTCAACAAATTAAAGGTGATATATATCTGCCAACATACAATCTTATCTTTCTCATTCACGATCAGAAGTGTAATCAGTGATATTTTTATTTTTGGTAAACACAAATGTATAACTATTTCATATATATGTGACATATGCAAAACTACTCTAGGAGTACACATGGAAAGAATTCTCATTTATACTCATTAAACAATGCATTTCATTTTTCTGGACTGTATAAGAGCATATTATATTTAAATATTTTTTTAAAAATCTAGCATATGAAGATAGCATATCAAAAGACGTATTGTCCTAAAGCATCATATTTCATTTTGTATAAAGGATACCATCCTAAATAGTTCAGTGTTTCTTAGAAATCATTTTTATGTTTGTGTAGTTCTAAGGCTGCTTCTTATCTGATGCACACAAGCATATTTTTAAATATAGCTTGACTTGAATTAATACAGTGTAATTATATTTTTCTTGAGGATATTGTTAACTTTACATGGAAGGACTCATTAGTGAAAATGAATACGTATGTCATACCATATAACACCTTCACCATGCAAAGTTGCTAAAACAGTATGGAAAAAACCTCCTCAGGAAAATTTGATATAGCTTTCCTATGCTTTTCCAGACCTATTTTCAACACTGCTAAAAGGGGGGAAAATTCAAGAAGGCACTGAAGAGACCACCTCACCAGACCCTGATGTTACTTCTCCTCTGGATGTACATGCTGCAGCTCCATAGGAGCCAGGTTGGAAAAGTTTCTAGGAAAACGACATTTAATAACATCTTTTTAAGTAGAAAGATTTTTTTTTTCTATGGCAGTTTGTCTTTTTAGACCCCAGAGTACATGAAAAAGTCTATACTTTTATTTTGAACTTAACATCTATTTCTTTTTTTTTTTTTTTAACATCTATTTCTTAATTGCTATTTAAAAAAATATATCAGTGACAAACATCTGGCTTCTCAAAAATATTTTTGAAATGTCGTAGTTTTAAAGCATGCAAAATTAGCTAATTAAAAACATCATGGTTCTGTTTTATACATACTCTAAAAATAGCAAGCTGTTATTAATCCATTATATTAGAGTTTGAAGTTAAATTATTATAAAAAGGTATATCAACTTTGTCAAGCATTTCTGTATATACTATATAAATGGAAGTAGGTAGTTTCTATAAGTTCCCTTTTCTGTATCTCAAGCTCTATATTATTGCTCTTGACTCTTAGTGAAAGTTTAAAAGTAATTAAATATTCATATGATATTGTTAATTGTCTATACCTGGGAGGACTCTGAAGATACAGGTCAGTGAATTTGCAAAATGACCTTAAAAGGACATTTTAAAAAAAACTAACCTCAAAACCTTAATTTCAGATTTTGTATATTTTGAAATATAATGAATCTCCACTCAGATTATTAAAATGCATTGCAGTAGAGAAGCATGGCAGTAATTCCATGAATACAAGTTGCACATTGTAATTGTAACTGGTGTATTTAAAAAAAAAATTAGTTGCTTTGTAGCCTTTTGGCTAAATCAAATGTAGTACTGTTCTTATCAGCTTAATATCTGGTATGTCCCCTATCTGAGGATAAAATATGTAAATGGATTTTTGGAGCAGGGAGAAGAAATTAGTAGCTTGCTCCATCCACTGTCATCCATCGACCTGGTTATTTCAGTACATCCGGGAATGATACATCTCTACACCACAGACACACAAACCATAGTCATGACTTTTAAAAGGTTATCACTTAGCAATAGTCAAAATATATGTAAATGAAGAATGAAAAACATCATTTAACTGGGGGACCATAATAAACTAAGTTAATTTGTCAATGAAAGATATAAGAAAATCAATAGTTATACCGTTGACAGTTTAATTCTGAAATGATAAGTGCACAAAATATAGGAATTATCTTTGCATATGTATAAGAGCTAATGTTATAATAGTATATATTTACATGTCTGCTTAATCCAAGCATGATACATTTGAAGTTTAAGACATCTTTCTACTTGTTTATAATTCTCTCGCCAACTTATTCACAGAAAAATGTACAGTAATCTATACTTGGTTTACAGGCTTTATCATATTTGCCTTGTATTACAAAAGTTATTTCAGGAAATTATGTTTTGCTGCTCTTATTCTTCTTTCCCTAGTATTTAGTTGTGAACTCCTTGATAGAAGTTATTGTACCTCAGTATATCATTGCTTCTGTCTCCTATGAGGTCTGATAAATTGATTTTAAAATATTAGTTACATAGGAAGTTTATTGATAGAACTAAATGTGCAGAGTCAGACATTAAAAAAAATACTTGGGTGGGGTACCTGGGTGGCACATTTGGTTAAGAGTCTGGCTCTTGATTTTGGCTCAGGTCATAATCTCAAGGGTTGTTAGATTAAGTCCCATATTGGGCTCCTCACTGGGCTGGCCATAGAGCCTGCTTAAGATTCTCTCTCCTCTTTCCCCTTTCCCTTACTTAAAAAAAAAAAAATGGCAAAAAAAAATTCTTGATAGATAAATAGGCATTGGTCCTAACACTGTATTTATTAATTTCAGATGCATTTATAAGTCCACCTGCCTAGTAACTATAAAGCGACTTTGGCATATGTGGCTACTATCTTTTCTTAATGGCCTAGCATATTGTTAGTTTGGACAGACTAGAGTGGTGGTCCAGGTAGCATTTTTTCAAAATTCTAACTTTTTCATGTTGCATTGAGTAAACACTCAATGAGAATGAACTATTTAATTATCAGCCTACATAAAATAAGCAGCAATAAACATAACTCTACATCTGAAACTAATAATGTACTATATGTTAGCCAGTTGAATACAAATGAAAAAATAAATATAACTCTAAAGTAAGGATAACATGGGGTTCCTTATTTCTTGTAAATGAGAGCATTGTTGACAAATTTAGCTGCTCCAAGTTCTTTACAGTATGGATCAGCAAAACTGAAAAGAGACAGGCAGCAATTATTAAGATAAAAATGGATCAAGAGCAAAATTTTCTAACAGATTGAGATAGAGAAAAAACAACTTCATTAATCCTGTTAATAAATAATTTTAGCTGAAGTGTTAAACATATTTTTTTCAGTCAAGAAGAAAGGGTCATAAATAGATCAGATTTAGGCGTTCATAGTGATGAGTGAAGTTGAGCAATAGCTCTGTGAATAACTGCTCCCAATAAATGAAGCAAATCTCTGGAGAGACTAAGAACGGATTATATTAAAAACAGTCTGGAGAGTAAGAGATAATTTAGTTCAAAGGTCTCATTTTGTCTCATAGTAGAGACTATCTGTGGGCATACATATACGTGTGTGTGTATATATATGTATGTCTCATAGTAGAGACTATCTGTGGGCATACATACATATGTGTGTATATGTGTGCATACACGTATACCTATGCATACATACATCATATTAAAAATTGTAGAGGAGAGATAGGCTAAGCAGCCTATATTTTCCTGGGGAATAAACTGTAAAAATTAACTATTAAATGAAAATAAAGGAGATAATAAAAAAAAGAAAATAAAGGAGATAATGACAAAAGTGAATTTCAGGTTTTAGAAATTATCATTGAAATGTAAGAAAGTGAATCATGCAATTCATTATATGTATTCTCTAATATTAATAATGTTAATCTAATGCATCATCAGTTGTATTATTTACATCAGCATATAAATATGCTGCCATATGTTCATCCCCCTTTAGGTACTACACATTTCTCTAAAAACAATTCATTGAAAAATTATCTATATGTTGTCTTCATAATTTTTCTATGAAAGAGCTGTCTGCATTCCCCATGTTTTCTCACAAAATCATTCCAGTTAGACTAATTGGACTTCTATCCAACTGTTTGCCAAAGCAGCCCAACTCAGTATCACCCATAATGCTCACATTGTCAAATCTAGAAGTCCATTTTCAGCCTTCATCATATTTAAGTTATCAATAGCATTAATCATGTATAATAGCTACCTCTTTTTTGAAGCAATTATGTTGGTTGGTTTCTAAAACATCCCTCTGTTCTGCTTCTTTTCTTGCCTTTTCTATTTCCTTGGTTGATTTCTCCTCCAGGGATCAGTCATTTGATTTTTATATTGCCATTTACTCTCCATGTGGTTTTATTCAGCCTCAAGACTTTATATTAACTGAATCCTGAATATATATTCCAGCCTAGATTTCTCTTCTGAACTCAGACTTCTATATCCAGAATTGTACATGCTCAACTTGGATGTTTATCAGGCATCTTATATAACATTTCCGAATCTGAACTTCTTATTAACTTACGTCAACCTGTTCCTTCCACAGTAATCACTGTTTGACAAAAGGGAGATTCCAGTATTCCAATAACTCTAGACAGAAACTTGAAGTTCTTTTTGACCTCACTTTTTCTCAAACTTTATAATATGTTCAATAGCAAATTTCTGTGGCTTTCCTTTAAAAGTATATTTAGAAATTTTTCTTTTAAAACAAATGTTTAATTTTATTTAAGTTTTTATTTAAATTCCAGTTGGTTAACATACAGTATAATATTGGTTTCTAGTATATAATATATTGATTCAACACTTCCATATAACACCCAGTGCTCATCACAACAAGTGCACTCATTTATCTCCATCACCTATTTATTAACCCATCCTCCAATTCACCTCCCTTCTGGTAACCATCAGTTTGTTTTTTGTAGTTAAGAGTCTGTTTCTTGATTGCCTTTTTAAACTGTTACTATTACCACTCTGGTCCTTGATAACATCACCTATCCCTTGGATTAATTCAATAGCCCTAAATAGATTTTGTGATTCCATATTTACCATCTGCCCCAAGAGTCTGTTTTGCTTTATAGACCTGTGTTGTCCAGTATGGAGCCCCAGAGCTGATGCGTTCCCTGAAATGAAATAATTTTCACTTAACCCATATTTTCTGAATTGCACATCTGAACAAATTAAATGAGCAGCTAACTCCTATATGACCAAAGCTTACGAAAGTTGTGTAAGTCAGATACTGGAGTTAGGATAGGTTCTCAATTTATTTCTAATAAGAAGACTACATTCCTAGCCTGAAAAAATAAAAATATAGATCTGTATGATTTTGGTCAGAGCACTTAACAATTCCATATTTCGTTCTCATCTCTAAAATAACTAAAATAATATTACCTACTTTATAGATTTTTGAGGGTTAAGTAAAACGAAAAAGATAAATCACTTAGTGCAGGACAAAAATACTTACAGATTTGTATTTATAATCAAATGATAAAAATATATTAATCTATAATTAATAAAATTGAGAGATTGACGTTGAGAACTTTAAGCATATCTTAAAGGCTACAGAAAAGTGAAGGAGGGTAAATTTGCAGTTATTAAAACCATTATGATTCTGATGCACAGGAAATAATATCAGCCCTCAAAATGTATATAGAGAAAAGGAAATATGGCAAAACTGCAGTAAATCAACATTTTCACAGGAAAATTCTTCATATGATTTTAATAAATGAAAATCTATACATGTATTGGATAGAAGAATATTTTTCCATTTAAAACCATTTGAAAATAAGTACAAGAGCAAAACCTGGGATTTTCATTTGTACTTTGGTAAAATATACTTCATATGTTTCTTAAAATAGACATACTCATTTAAAAATTAGATTATTTTATGGAACAGTTGTTTTCCTATGTATTTTATGTGCTTTGTATGTCCTATAAGTTATGAAGGACATTTTTTATATTGCTTGTTAAAAAAAATGTCACTATAACTACCACACCAAAGAAACTAAAACTTTTTTGTGGCTTTACAGTCCATATTCTGTTACAGCTCACATTTTAACGGTGTAATTTTGGATATTTTGGATATTTTAAAATATACTTCAAATATTAGGGATCAGTGCATTCTTTAAGATTTGGAAAATGTAATAAATTTTATTGATGTTAGTTTGCTTCCCTGAAAGAAGAGATATCTTAAAAATAAATTAGTTTTATGTAAAAAGCAAACAAGCATTTAATATGTAATTATATTTTAATAAAGATCAATTAAATAATTTGATTTTCTAACATATATCTATGGTGGAAGGAAAGTATTAATAACTGGTTAGTTATCTTTTCTCTATCTTCAGACAGTCTCCTTGTACTACAAATTCAAGGAGTTTATAGGTATATACCAGATCCAAGGTAAATGAAAATCTGGCCAGGTTACTTTTTTAAAAAATTTCATTTATTTATTCATGAGAGACAGAGAGAGAGAGAGAGAGAGAGAGAGAGAGACAGGCAGGCAGAGGGAGAAGCAGGCTCCATGCAGGGTGCCTGATGTGGGACTCGATCCCCGGTCTCTTTCCTTCCTTTTTAATGCTTTTAGGTCATTAAAATTGTTACCTATTTTAGCCTATATCATTTATAATTAAACCCTATTAATTATA
Source organism: Canis lupus baileyi (assembly GCF_048164855.1). Classification (NCBI taxonomy): domain Eukaryota; kingdom Metazoa; phylum Chordata; class Mammalia; order Carnivora; family Canidae; genus Canis; species Canis lupus. The sequence goes on along the minus strand of NC_132872.1, from coordinate 27,422,662 downwards.
GAGATTTAATTCATATACTAGGCTGAAGGCAGTGCTAGACCGTGCTGCCCAAGGTTACTTTTCATTAAACCAAATACCTGTACCTACTTGTTGAGACGGCTTACTGGATGATAACTAACTATATTGATACATCAGAGAATCAGAACGGGGTGTAATAGCTTAAGGGACCCCAGTGCTGATTGGTTTCCTGAAATGAGGTTGTCTTCACACACCCTGTATTGTCTTTTTTGATTCCCTGTCCTGAATCCTGAGTGAGTGGGATCTTTGGAAGCCCTGCCTTTGAGTCTTCTGCTGTGCTGTTGCCTATTTCTGTGTCTAGAATTTGGTTGTGTTCCCTATATCCTTTCATAACACTAAACAAACATGGTGTTAGATGAAACTTTGGTGTTGGATTATTATTATATGTGTTACACTTGATTATTAATTCAAAACCAAGACCACTGAGGTTTATTTATAGATATATACCAGGTCCAAGATAAATGAGAATCTGTATGCATTACTGATTGATATAGAAGGATTGTAGGTGGTTTTTCATGTCTTTTAAATTTAATTATAATACAAAATTTAATTAAAATCACTTAAGTGAAAATGGTAACATAAAACAAAAGTAACTACTGGTAATAAAAAATGAAGTATATAGAAGTAATGTAGTTGATGAGAAGGTGGGCTTTATTTTCAAAGTTCTGCTCCATTATTTATTAGTTATGTCACTCTGGGTAGATTACCTAACCACTCTATGGGTCAGTTTCTTTATTAGTAAGATCTGGTTAATAATAATTGATGACTTCATGGGATTGAGAATTTAATGAGATACTTAATAAAGTGCATATAACATGCTAAATATATTATCTATTAGCACAGTATATGAATTAAACCTCTATAATTAATAGGGTTTAATTATAAATGATATGGGCTAAAATAGGTAACAATTTTAATGACTTAAAAGCATTAAAAAGGAAGGAAAGAGAATTTACTTCTGAAATGTTTGGCTTAATGCAAATACAATTTTAAATTGTCTTTTTTTTCCTTTCTCTCCCTGCTGTGTAAATAGCGTTTTCAATGCTGTCTCCTCATTTTTCTTCTACTGTTAAAAGTTATTCCCTCTGGGACACCTCATCTGTGGCTACCATAATCATTAGAAGGCCAGATGTTAATCAAAATATTTTCTAAAGTCCTGAACTTTTATCTGACCTCCAGCACCATAATCCATATTGACTACTAGAATTCAGGTCTTAACATTAAATGCTTTATGTCTACTAACTTAATAGTCTTAACATTGAACTCTTTGTGTCCTTAACTTCCTAAGATAATGTCCTTTTCATTCAGTGTCTTCTAACTTAATGAAGTTCTACCTAGGCCAATGTCAGTTTTAAAGCCTTTGATGACTTGCATTATCTGAAGTTACTGTGTTTAGCAGGCTCTGTAGGTTCTTGGAAATCTAATGTGCCCCTGATTTTCCAGCTTCATATTCTTTCTTTCCAACAGCCTTATGTTCAAACCACAATTTCCATCTTTTACAATGCTCTGTGAACATAATTTCTCATGTGCTTCTCTCTACCTACTAGGGATTCTTTTATTTTCTAGTTCTTGGTCTAGGTAAAACTGCTTATTCTCCAATTCAAATACTGATGCCATGTCTGGTCTGTGAAGCCTGGAATCTCTTAAGCAAGCGTTAGTCACTGCTGACCCTAGGATCCCATAGCATCTTGTTCAGAATCATAGTGTAACCCCTTATTCAGAATCATGGTGTAACCCCTATTGCCCGTGGTGTTCTAAGTGTACTGACTGTGGCTCATTCCCTAATGAACTTGAAATTCTGTGAAGTCAAGGACTGTGTCTTTTTCTTAATTGTAATTTACTACCTCATGAAAAAAATAACTTTGGTAATTGGATTTTTAAAATTGAGAAAACTGAACAATGGAAATTAAACAGAAGCAACTAATCATCATTGTTCAAAAGAGAGAATCTTCAAAAACACCCTTACTCCTTAATAATTATTTGTCAATTCTCAAGTCCCCTGATTCTGTGTCATAATTTTAAGTATTATTTTAGTGTATATGTCTAAATTCAATTTTATTCACTTTCATTATTTTTTAAAAGATTTATTCATGAGAGAGAAAGAGCCTGCTCATGCCCATGTACAAGCAGGGGGAGAGGAGGAGGGAGAGGGAGACCAGCAGACTCCCAGCTGAGTGGGGAGCTTAAGGCAGGACTTGATTCCAGGCCCTGAGACAATGACCTGAGCTATAATCAAGAGTTGGGTACTTAACTTATTGAGCCAGCCAGGAACTCCACATTTCATTACTTTGTGTATATTTCTGTACACATCACAATTGTCATTATCCATTGTGATATATTATTTTTACCAATATCTGTAATTTCTACCTAGTTCTATATCATTAAACATTGAAATATTTCCTATTAGAATTAGTGATTTAAGAGACGTGGTATTGACTAATTATAATTTTCTTATATTGAGCCTGTATTTATTTTTTTCTTTTTATTGTTCCTTGATTATGAAATGTATTTTAGTTTTGACTTGGCTTTTTATTTAGTTAAGATCTGTTATTCAGTGTTGGCAGCGACATCATAATAGTGAAAAACGATTTCATTTCTTTAATTGCTTTACTGTTTCAAATTTCATTTTCAAGAAAAAAATTCTCTGGTAGAAGGCAGTTTTTCTTTAGCATCTCTAATATTTGTCTTATAATTGGATGCTGGTTCCATACCATCTATTTTTGTATCCTGCATTACTTTTTGCCTATCATTTGATTTAATTTCTTGTTCTAATATACTTTATCTCATATTTGTGATATAAAAATTGAAATTTGCTTTCTTTAGTTTTATTATCCCTTATTTTAATGAAGATTAACTTACTTGATAAAGCAATACTATTTACAAAATACTCATTACTAACTACTCAGTTATTATTCCTAGTTAAAAGGTAAATAATTTTTAGCTGAAAGAATTCAGGTATTTAATAGAATCCTTGACATCAAGGGATTCTTATGATAGATTATAAATGTAATAGATCATCATTATCATAATTCTGTTTTACATCATATCTCAGAGTTTATCAAATGTCTAAAGTTATGGAGATAGAAGATCCTCATATTAACCTTGTAAAGTCACTTTTTTTATTGTATAGATATAGAATTTGAAGATTAAGTAATTAAATATATTTTTAAAAGTTTGCTAAAATCATAGGTTAAAATCACATTTTTTGATTGAAATTTCTAAGTTATATCATAGATTCACTCCATAAAGACAGAAAAGTGTGTGCTGAATACATTATAAATGCAAACTTGGTTTCATAGTCCATACATTTATAGTAATTTAGAAAAAGAAGAGATCTGTATAATGAGTGGTCCTGAAAAAGGAGCATGGTCTCTGGTGAGGAAGGAAGAAAGGAATTAAAGAGAAGAGTTGACTTGCTATTTCTCAGTAACCTAGGTATCTGTGGCTTACATGGTTTGAGCTAAACGTAGAAAAGGTTGGTAGCCCTAATCCTGACAGCCAGAGCTCTTGGAAAACGTAATCATTTTTTATTACCCAAGCTAAGTGCTTATCCAGTTCTTCCATGCTGTACTAAGACTCATTACTTAGCATCCCCTCACACTCGCATCCAGACAAGAAGGTGAGCTAGTTATGATTGGAACCTTGTGTTGAGTGGCCTGATAAGCATCACTGAGCACAGTGACACATAATAAATATATTTTCTAAACTTACTTTCTATTTAGTGTCAGTATTTGAATTCAGGATTTTCTGCATTTTCCAAAGCCTATATTTTTTTTTTACCATACCATATTACTTAGGTTTGCCATGCTTTGTTGTATGCCAACCAAGTACTAATTTTTTAATGAGAAATTGCATTTGGAAATCCAACTTAGTATTTATATCATTGAAAAATAAAGTACAAGGTTTACATTTCAAACTTTTAAACCACTGTCTATTGAGAAGTTGATTTATAAATCATTTTGTATTGATATTGAAAATTACAAGTGAATTATCAGAGCTATCAGAGCTAGTCACCTCTAATTTAGAGACTCATGTTATTGTCTCTCCTTTCTTTCACTAAAAAACAATTTTAAGTTCCCCCCCCTTTTTTTTTTTACATATTTACAACTTTATTTTATAATGTAGTATTTCATAAAGTGGCTGTATTAATTTATATTTTACCAGCAATGGATAAGAATTCCTGATACTTCACATTTTTCTACACATCTTTGTATCTTCACATCATATACAGTGATAATAATTTTAGACTACCTAACTTGTATCAGGCCAGTGAATGTAAAAAAATAATCTCAGAATGGTTTTAATTTGCATTTCCTGTTCATTTATGAGAGAGAGCTTCTTTTCATGTTTATTTGCTACTCTTTCTTCCTTTTTTGTTCATATATTTGGCTCCTCTTTTATTTTACATTTTCTTTTTCTTTTGATTTTTGAGAATTCATTATATGTGTTCTGAATATATGTTCTGAACATATTTATTACTTACATATGTTGCAAGTATTTAAAGTTTATATTTTATCTTGTCACTTGGTAGTATCTTCAAAATTGAGAAGCTTTATATTTTAATGTAATCATAAATGCATTTTTCTACTTCAGTATTTATGTTTCTTACAGAAGTTATACATGTTAGCAATAAAATACTCAAATAATAGCAAAGTCCATGAAGTAAAATGTAAAGTTTTTATCTGCCATTTCCTTTCTTAGAATTAACTACTAATTAAAACTTGGTGGTGTTGACACAAAATAAACAAACCCTTCAGAATTAAAAAAAGAGAGAGAGTATGCTTTATTCCAGCCCAAGTTAGGACAACTACCCAAGATATATAATTTTCACAAATAAGTGAGCAGTCCAGGGAGCATTTTCTGTAGGGTTATTTATTTATTTACACAAAAAGTTATAAATTATTAGCCAAAGAACTTTTCAGAAAGTTGCCTACCTTAAGTTTCTAGTGTATGCAGGACTGTATGACTGTATGGCTTATGGGAACCAGGAAAATTTTTTACTTTTTCTTACCTTTTGTGTTCAGAATGCTCCTTTTGGTTACTTTCTTTAAGCAAATTTACAGTGTCTGCTTGGGGCAGAAATAGAGCCCATGCTTTGAGGCTTCATGGAGTCATTTTGACCTTGCTAAATACTCAAGTATAGCTTCCCTGGGAACCCAGGAGCAGGGCCCACATACATTAAAAGTAGAAAATTTCCTTATCAGTATCTATCTTTCCAGACATTTTTTTAGAGAATAAAAGTGGTCCAGTTGTACACATTTTGATGCAGGTTTCTTTGGTATCACTTGATAATATATCATGGGCAACCTTCTATATCAGCCTGTGCTGATCCATCTCATACTTGCCATTCCCTCTTTATTTTATACCCCATATCCAAATCATGCAAGTCCTATCAGGTCAGCCTTAAAATATATCTAGTATCATTACATTTACTGGTGCTATTTTAGTCTAGATGCTATCTCCTCTCACTTAAACTATTTTAATAGGATATTAACTTAAGTCCCTCCCTCACTTGCCTTCTGCAGCCTATTATCCAGATAGCAACCAGAATGACCCACTTAAAACGTAAGCCAGATCTCGTCATTCCTCATGATAAAACCTTTCGGTCATTCGAAATCTTATTAAGAGCAAAAGTCAAAATCCTCACTTTAGTCTGCTTAAGTCTTAGTGATCTTTCTTCTCAGCTATCTCTTTGAACTCATTTCTTACCACTGCTACCCTTGCACACTGAACTCTAGTCACACTGGCCCCTTGCTGTTTCTCAAGTTGCACTTGCTCCCAAATCATGCCCTTTTGATCTATTTCCTCTCCCTTTAATGCTCTTCCCCCGTATTTCTTCTTGTCTTACCCCCTTAGTTAAGTTTCAAATATCAGGTGGTTATCTTCTATAAAAGAACACCTGTCTCATTCACTCAGAGCTCCCTTACCTTACTTTTTCTCTGTAGTACTTTGACCAATGATATTTCATATATTTCTTCTTAATTTTCTTGTAACAAGCTATCATGTAATAAATATTCTTTGAAAGCAGAGAGTTTGTCTTACATTTTCACTGGTGTGTGTCCTAAGTAGAACACTATCTGCCACATAGATTCTTAATAAATATTGAATGAATTATTGAATTATTTGAATGATTAATGAGCTATCATAACAACTCTATGTATAAGTACAGATCAACCATAATTTATCCATTGACTTATTGTAGATATTTCATTTGTCTCTAATTTTTCACCAATAGAAGAGCTTTTCAGTGAACATTCTTGTATTTCAATAGCATATTTCTAAAAGTAGACATACTGTATCAAGGGGTATAAAAATTTAAATCTGATGTGTGCTGTCAGGGTGACCTTCAGAAAGATGGATTATATGTATCTTTATAATACTGTTTTTATCCATGAGCATGCTATATCTGTTACATTTATTCAGGTTCCCATGTATTTTAATGAGTTTTATTCATACATGTGAATAGACTTGGAATTTATTCATACTGTTTATGATTTTTCAGTGTCTATGCAAGAAATATTTAAGGTATTTAGTAGTGCATATTTTCCAAGGAGGCAGAAGAAAAACAGCTTTTGTATGTGAGGAATTCCCACTCATGTTGTGGAAATTAAGATTTGTTCTTTTTTAATACTTGTATCAGTATTCCCAGTCTTTTTTTTTTTTTTTTTAACTCACTTCTGGTAAACTTTAAGATTAATGGCAAAAGGAATTTGTGACCTAAGAAAAAGACATTATGATGTGCATTTATAGAAGCAGGCAGAAATTTTAAGAAATAAGGGTCAGTGTGGTACTTTTTATTGAATAATCTTTATTTTAACCATTACAGACAATTCAGTTATTTAAAAGGATATATAATGAGCAACATTCATTTTATTGTCCATGTTAGTAAATCTAGTATTTCCCACCTTCTTACACATTATGCTAATGAATTTTCAGATGGATGCTCTTTAATTAAAATATAAGAGTCACTTGAAAAATGTTAAAGGTAAGAGCACATACAAACTGTGTTTGTGTGATATGAAAAGTGCTTTGAAGAAATCAGCTGAAGAATCATTTGCTGGTCACTCTAAGGGATAAAAATGTTTAAAACACATGCTTGTCTCATATGAATCAGTATTCAGTAGGAAATGGAGTAAACATGCCCTCTACATTTCTGAACAAATGTTTTAGCAGGTTCGTGTCAAAGGTTGCTAAATGGAAAAATGTTCCATGCTGTAAGAAGAATATGAAAATAAATTTTAGAGCATTATTCAATACATACGCATTTCTTTACAAGTGTCTTCCTTAGCCTTCTGAAGAAATAACAATTCAGATACACAGAAATGGCTTAGAGATTAGTAATTAGAAGTAAAATTTCTCTCCTTAAAGATTATTAAGAAACTGCTAATAAGAGGTTACATAGGTGATAGTAACTAATCCTGATGAGTGAGTCAGAAAATTTAAGCATATCCAGATAGCTATGACCCACTGAACTGACTAGATAGCTTCTAACCCAGCATAACTTAAATGAATACAAATAATGCACTTAACCCAAAGGCTGGAAATCAGCTATTAGGTTTTTGAGGTTCTGGGAAGAAATCTGATGGCCTCTGTTGCCTTTTTTTTTTTATTCCTTCTAGCTGAAGGTTATAACTTTGGAATGAAAAGATATGTTAAGTAAACAGCAGGTTACAGAGCTTAGAGTTCCATACAGAGCAGTTCCTAGCAAGCTAGAGGACACATTTTGCAAAGACCTGAATTAATTAATTTGGCAGGAGAATGGTCTCTGTGATCAGGAAGGCATTAAAATAAAATTCGATAAAAAGTAAGAAAAAGTTGTTCAGATAATTCCACATGCCCAGTATAAGAGAGAAAATAAAAGGTGTAGAAAATCTGAATCACAGTGATGAAAGAAGTAAAAGCTGAATGAAATAAAATACAGACTCAGCTGTATTTATATTGAGCAGAGCTGGAATAATGTGCAAAGTGATTCTGAAAACAAGGAATCATTAAAAGGAATTTGGATAACAGCAATCCAGTGGCATTGGTGGGTCAAAATTTACAACCCAAAAGGGAGGAGAAATCTGTGCAATTGTAGAGTATTTGGAGAATATAAAAAAGAGCAAAAATAAGTGTTGGCAATGTTGAATGGCTAAGGACATTACTATAGTATACACAGAGGTTCTCAATTTAATTTTGAAAATTTGAACCAAATAAGGATACAAAATGGGACCTCTGTCTTCTGGATCTTATCATATATGCAGAACCATGATTTACTTAATTAAGCTCTCCTATTTCACAATGTAAATAAAGAATCTATAATTGGGACTGCATCATGGACTTGAGAATCTTGTAACTACAAAGAATAATAGAAGTTATTAAATTTTAATCCCTTGAGTTCCTGTCAGCATAGCACTGAAAAATGTGAAAATAATGGAATCCTTGGGAGTAAATAATGAAGTTACATTGGAATTTTCATTAGTTAAGTAAAACAAAGGGGTTTGGGAAAAGTAATTATTTATTTATGTTAATTTTTACTGAAAGAAAACTCTTGATGCACATGCATGGGATATTCTCTACTATTGTTTCCTTTAAGATTTTGATTTTTAAGTTTGACTATTTGCTAGTTCACTGACTTTAGAATATGTGAAACAACTTCTAAAAGACTTTATTTTACCTCCTTTTATGTAAAATGTAGATAATATTACCTACCTCATGAGATTTTTGTGAGGACTACAGGTATTATTGCAAGTGAAGTCTTAACACAATGGTTGTGCTCATTCAATAATTACTAGTAATAATATTGAGCAATACTTTAATAATGTTGGTAATGATATTTATTGAATGATTTAGGTTTTTCTTGTACTGGCATTTGGCATGACATTCTTACTATATGTTTATTGGAAGGAGAGATGGATGATAATGGACCATTAACATGAAGTATACATTGTTATTTTTCTTATTAAAATCTGCAGTCTTAAAAAGAAAAATAAAATAAAATCTGCAGTCTTCATACTCATATTGGTGAGTCTTCCCCAGTAATTGTTTTATATTTTTAAAGGGTCATTTTTGCTCTACTATGATTACCAACCAAATGGATCATGAAGGGGCAAAAAACTAGTTGGGTGGCAATTGCAGTAGCATCGGTAAGAGATGAGGATGGTTTGTACTAAGTTGTTGGTAACACAGATGGAGAAAAAAAAATGGTGTATATCAGATGTATATCAGATATGTTTGGAAGGTAAATCTAATGTGAATAGTTGTCAATTTGTGTATCAGATATGAGGGGAAAAAATAACTGAAGGATCTCTCCTAAACTTTTGTCTTGACTACCAGTAGATTGTGGTTGCATTTGCTAAGATGGGTGAGACTAGCACAGGAACAGAAGGGTAGAAGGGTAGAACCAAGAGGTTTGTTTCAACCATGTTTTATGATGTCTATTAGATATTCAAGTTACTGTGTCAAAAAGGCTACTTTATATATGAGAGTGAAATTTAGTAGAGAGGTCAGGGTTCTCGATATAAATTTGGAAATTATTGGCATGCAAATGTACTTAAAGTCATCAGACTGAGATTACCTAGTGAGAGAGTATAGACTTAAAAAAGTAGTGGGAATAACTCATGGTTTCAGTTACACCCAGTATCTGATTCCTTCATAAACTACACTTTCACATTATTCTCATAGTCTTTATAATCACTCTGTATAATAAACTTTCAGATTTAGATCCAAATGCTAACTGGTCCTCCCACCCACAGCCCACACCCTTAATTCCATGTTTCTTAATTCAAATTTCTAAAAAAGAAGATCTGATTAACCTACATGAACATAATAGGTCATGACCATTAAGTTAAGGGCTTACTTTCCTTCACTAACCTGGATGACTTTCCTCTAAACTAGGAACCAGTGTTTTCAATATTAAACATTATGCTATATGTTGTACATGTGTTATCTCATTAAATAATTGAAATAAGCTAATTGATAAATACCTATAATTTTATTACATTAAGAAAAAAAGGATCAAAATGTTTCTGCCCAATCACAAAGCTTGTAAATTCCGGAGTTGGGATTTGGAGAAAAAAACAAAACAAAACAAAACAAAACAAAACAAAAAAAAAACAACTAACATAACCCCCAAACAAGCATAACTCCAAAGTCTAAAAGAAAAAAGTTAAAAGGATTTAAGTCCTGAGTTGTTTTTAGCTATGTCTATCTGTTGGTGAACAAACTGCATGTACTATAAGGTGGACAAAAGCCAATAGGGCTATAGAATAGGGCTAAAAATTCTAACACTTGAGTGTTGGAATCCATTTGTCTATTCATCCCTGCCTTTTCTGTGGTCCTATAGAAACCAACCAGTTCCACCTTGTTACTTAAGATTGTTCAGTTGGACTGTATTAACTAATATAGACATGATGTACAACAGAGAAAGGGATGAATATTATTATTAAACATTTATAAAATATGCTATTAATAAAGATATAATTAACATATTGTAAAACTCATCCATTTTAAGTGTACAGCTCAGTGACTTTGGTATATTCACAGAGCTGTGCCAACCATCACTACAAAGCTTAGGACACATTCATCACCCCAAAAGAAACCCTCTACTCATTAGTAATCCTTTCTCATGCCCTTCTCAGCTCATCTCACCATAACTTCCACCACTAGGCAAACGTTAATCCACTTTCTTTTTCTATAGATTTGCCTATTCTGGACATTTCACATAAATGGAATCATAACAATAGATACACTTGTTTTGTGACTGGTTTCTTTTTCTTAGCATAATGTTTTCAAGATTCATCCATCTTATAGCAGGTTTTTTTTTAATTCTTTGGAATTTACTCATTTTTATTCTCAAATACTATTCAATTATATATATATATACACATATATATTGGTAGGTATTTGTTTCCTTCACTTTTGATTAGTGTGGTAATGCTGCTATGAGCATTCATTTGTAAGTTTTTGTGTGGAATTATGTTTTCATTTCTCTTGGTTATGTTTTTGGAATAAAATTGCTGGGTCACATGATAACTCTATGTTTAATATTTGAAAAACTGCCAAACTGTTTTCTGAAGTGTCCATGCTACTTTATATTCTTACCACCAATATATGAGGCTTTCAATTTCTCCACATTTTCACCAGCATTGATTATTGTCTGTTTTTTTCACATTTTTTGATTTGTGTTTCCCTAGTGATTAATGATTTGGGAGCTTTTCATGTGTTTACTAGCCTATGTCTGTTTCCTTTGAGAGATTTATATTACCTTTTTCATATATTATTTGTAGTACACAAGTTATTAATTTTGAAATCCAAATTATCTAGATTTTCTTTTGTAGCTTGTTCCTTCAGTTTCATATCTAAGAAACAACTGATTAATCCAAAGTCACAGAGATTTACTCCTACATTTTCTTTTAAGTTTCTTATAGCTTTAGCTCTTATATAGGCCTATGAATCATTTTGCATTAGTTTTTGGGTACAGTATAAGGAAGAGATCCAGCTTCATTCTTTTGCATATAGGTATACAGTTGGCCTGAATATTATGTTTTTTTCAGTAATAAATATGTTGCTTATGAAACAGGGGGCAGAACTCTGCTGAGAGTGACTGGAGAAGCTTTATTTAATATGTTACATTTTTTTTAATTTCCTGAAGTATAAATAGAATTTGGATGAGTAGAGATATAGTAGGGGAGAGATTGACAGGCATAGGTTGACAAGAGAAAGGAAAAAAAGTTAAAGTAACTATTTCATTTTAGCAAGTTTTGCAGAGATCTTAGAACCCAAACATCAACAGTCCCTGAGATGATAGTTCAAGTACAAGAAATGTCTTCGAGAGGTTCCTTGGCATTATTTGCAAGTGAATTGTATTTGTAAGCGACTTTTGTAGAATCCTTTGGCTAAGGACTGCTTGGAGTGTATGTTAATTCCCCAGAACTTGTGGTAACCCTTTTGTATTATAGATACTTTTCTCAAGGAACTTGGCCTATACATATTGGCCCTTAATAGTTCTTTTGATCAATAATCCCTTCCCTCCAGTAAAGGAAGAGTACTTCTACAGTTGGGTCATAGTGATAATTGACTGTACTTGTTGGCCCAGAAGCCTTGAGGAAGGCAGAGAGAGATCTTGAAGAAGGCTGGCCACATACCTGCCTGAGACAAGGCCACTGCATGTCCCTCAGGCAAAGGGAGGCTATTGTCCTTTAGGAAAGGTGAATGAGCCATTTCTTCAGGCCCACACATTTTAGGGAAATCTGGGGATTCAGGTTCTCTAATATTTCCATTCCTTTCCATTTCTGAGTCTTAGATCCTCCCATGTACTTGCCTAACTTTATGCAAAAGACAACAGTGAGTCTGTGAATTCATTATTGTCTACAGCTTGGTTTCTTGCACAGTCAGGTCCTAAGCTCGGTTTGCAGCCCTAACTGCTTTTCCATTGCAGAAGACTAGTGTCTCTATAAATGCTATTTAAAAAAAAAAAAAAAAAAAAGTCTTCTTATTTCACTCTGTGCTGAGTTGGGTGTTGGCTGAGTTGTGTATATCATTTTTTTTCAGTGCCTTGATAGTGTTTAAGAATAACCACTCATTTTACAATTACCTTTGCTACTGTAGTGTCACTCAAATCTTGGAGATATTACATAAACTGTGCAACTCCTCCACCTTATGATATCTCCATTCACCACAGGTAAGAATGTTAGCAATTTAGATTCTCTAGAATTTCAGGAGTTATCACTGTCCCACTTACTGCCAGTAGTGGAATCCTTGTTGCCATTTGGCCAGTGAGTAATCCATTTACGGAATCATTTTTTTATACCAACTAACTTAGTTGCTGTTCCTCTATAAGTTAATGCTGAGAGAAGAATTCAGGTAGTTTATTTGGAAGCTGAATTAGGAAGGAAAAGTGATACAGAAAAAGGATGGTAGCAATAAAGGATACTTTATTAAGCTAGTTAATACCATGGATAACTGGAACTAAATACTACTGGGACATTCAGGGAAATGGTATAAAACACATCTCAAAGCCTAAATTCGATCAGTTATTTGCTGAGGGCTTTTCCCTTAGGGATGTTAATTTGTCAGCACTTCTGACCTAGTGTGTACACAGACAGAGCTTCTGTAGTTTGGGGGAATAGAAAAACAACCCTCATTCACAGAGTTGATGTCAGAACATTCTGAAAGGTCGGAGGAAATGGGCAGAGCACTGGTAGCATCTGCTGCACGGAAAAAACAAACAAACAAAAGTAAGGTTAATTAATGTCAGGGTTCAAGATAGTGGCTTAGGAAGATTTTGAACTTACTTCCTCCCACAGACACAGAAAATATATAGCTACATGTGGACTAATTACCTCTGGAAAGAACCTGAGAACTAGCTGAACACCTGCTCTAAAACAAAAGATAAAAGGGATCATACCAAGATGGGGAGGAGAGTCAGAGACATACTCTCACCTGAAACCCCATGCTCAGTGTGGATGTCCACAACGTGAAGGGGTCTCAAAAAACAAAAACAAGCAAATACAAATGGAGCTTCTCTCTAAGGGGAAAAAGGCTTAGGCCCTATACCTGGTACCTCAACTCTTGAGTCCTGAATCAGAGGCATAAGCCCTTGAAATGTCTTATTTTGAAAGCCAATGATGATATATGCTGGCAAATTGAATTTGAATTCTATATGTTATAACATATATATAAAGTCAATGATGATTATGTTCAAGAAAAACGTAGTGCTGTAGAGGACAGAGATTTTGCTTTTAAAGGGCTCATATGCAGACCTGCTCACCATGGGACTCAGCACAAAAAGCAGCAGTTTGGAAAGAGCCTAGACCATAGGTGAAGGAGATTTACTTGCTAAACCTAAAGCATCTGCCAGAGGAGCACAAATCTATTGGAAGTTTTTCTGAGGATGGAACACTGGAAGATGCTGTATTTTTTTTTAAGATTTTATTTATTAATGAGAGATAACAGAGAGAGAGAGAGAGAGGCAGAGACACAGGCAGAGGGAGAAGCAGGCTCCATGCAGGGAACCTGACGCAGGACTCAATCCCGCGGGTCTCCAGGATCAGGCCCTGGGCTGAAGGCAGTGCTGAACCGCTGAGCCACCTGGGCTGCCCAGATGCTGTCTTTATAGTCTCTCCCTCCCTTGCTGATACCAGCACTGGCAGGCATCAGTTTTTTATCCTCTTAACTGCCTCGTAGCACTGGATGAACAGCCCCACTCCTACCTCCACCCCACTTGAACTGCCCTGATAGACACACAGGCCTACCCCTAACGTTTCTACATCACTTTCACAGCCTTGACAGATATAGTAGATAAACAGTCCTGCCTCCCACCCCCACTCTTACAACCCTGCCATAGCTAGTGGACATGTGCAGCAACACATGGAATGATGTCCTTTGAGGGGATCCCTGGGTGGCTCAGTGGTTTGGCGCCTGATCCTGGAGTCCCGGGATTGAGTCCCACATCAGGCTCCCTGCATGGAGCCTGCTTCTCTCTCCTCCTGTATCTCTGCCTCTCTCTCTCTCTCTCTCTCTGTCTATCATAAAATGAACAAATCTTAAAAAAAAAAAAAAAAAAAAAGGAATGTCCTTTGAATGCCAGGCTCAGGTTGCCAAGGGGGATTGTGATTTTGGACTCCATGGGACTGAAATAATTGGGGAGACAGCTCAAGAGACAATCAAGAACTAAAGTGAGGTTAAATGATAAAGTGCATGTTACATAGATCCATTCCTTCAGGAAGGGAGAGAAATAGCTGTTGCACATAATAATACATGGAAGCATGGAGAATCAAGCAAAATGAGGAAACAAATAAACATGTTGCAGATGAAGGAAGAAGATAATACTGCACGCACACACACACACACACACAAATAGCTTAATTAAACAGAGATGAGTCCTAATAAAGAGTTCAAAGTAATTGTTATAAAGATGCTCACTGAAGTTGAGAGAAGATTGGATGAACACACTAAACACTTCATCAGAGAGAAAGAAAATTAAAAGAAAATAAAAATAAAATAAAAGTACCAAACAGCTCACAAAGTTGAAGAATACAGTAACTAAAATATACACTAGAAAGTTTTTTTTTTTTTTTTTTTTTTTTACACTAGAAAGTTTGAACAGCAGACAAGATGATGAACAGCAGACCAGTTACTTGGAAGACAGGATAGTGGAAATCACTCAAACAGAAAAGAAAAAAAAAAGAATTTAAAAAATGAAGATAGCTTAGGAATCTTTGGGACTAATATTTGCATTATAAGGGACCCAGAAGAAGAGAGGGAGGGATAAAGGGATAGAAAAATAGAAGAAGGACTAATAGCTGAAAACTTCCCTAACCTTTGGAAGGAAACAGATATCCAGGTCCAGGAACCAAAGAGTGTCCCAAACAAGATGAACCCAAAGAGATCCAACTAAGTCATATTATAATTAAAATGCCAAAAGTTATAGAGAGGATCTTTAAAAAGCAGCAAAGGAAAAAAGCTAGTTATATACAAGGAAAATCCCATAAGATCATGACCTGATTTTTCAGCAGAAACTTTGAAAGCCAGAAGAAAGCAGTATGATATATTCAAAGTGTTGAAAGGCAAATAAAATTCTGATCAGAATACTCTACCTGGCAAGATTATCATTCAGAAATGAAGGAAAGGTAAAGTGTTCCTTAGACAAGTAAAACCTAATGGAGTTTGTTACCACTGAATTGACACTTTAAGAATTATTATTGACCTTAAGATAAAAAGAAGAGGCCCTAACTAGAAATAAAAAATTTATGAGAGAAAAAAAAAATCTCACTGGAAAAGGTAAAAAGTGAAGGCAGTAGACTAACCACTTACAAACCTAATATGAGGCTTAAAAGACAAAACTAGTAAAATCAACTGTAACTACAATAATTTGATAAGGGGTACACAAAATAAAAAGATGTAAAAGATGATGTAAAAACAAAAAAATCATGGAAGGGGATGGAATAAAAATGTAGTGCTTTCAGAATGAGGTTGAACTTAGGTGACTATTAAAATAGACTACTATATATAGGTTATTATATAGGAATCTCATGGTAACCACAAACCAAAAACCTTTAATAGATACACACAAAAAATGAGAGAGGAATCTAAACATAATACTAAAAAGAGTCATTAAACCACAAAGGAAGAGACAAAAGAAGAAAAAAGGAACCGAGAAAAACTAAAAATGCAACCAGAAAACAGTTAACAAAATGATAGTAAGTACATGCCCGTTAATAATTACCTAAAATCTAAATGGACTAAATGCTCTAATGAAATGACATAAGGTTGCTGAATGGATGAAGAAAACAAGACCCATCATTTGCTTCCTACATTTACTTACTCTAGATCTTAAAGATAGATGGAAAATTATATTTTATACAAATGGAAACAAAAAGAATAGGGTAGCAATAATTATATCAGGCAAAATAGGTTTTAAAACAAAGATTATAACACTAGACAAAAAAAGAACATTACATAATGATAAAGGCATCAATTCAACAAGAGGATATAAGATTTGTAAATAGTTATGTACTCAACACAGGAGTACCTAAATGCATAAAACAATTATTAACAGACCTTCAAGGAAAAATTGACAGCAACACAATAATAGGTGACTTTAATACCCTACTGACATCAATGGATAATTCATCTAGACAGAAGATCATAAGGAAATACCAGCCTTATACAATGTATTAGACCAGATGGATTTAATAGGTATATGCAGGACTTTTTGTCCAAAAGCATCAGATGCCAACACATTGGAAAACCTAAAAAAAATGAATAAATACTGAAAACACACAGTCTTCTAAAACTGAATCATAAAGAAATAGAAATCTAAATAGACCAAGTACTAGCAATGAAACTGAATCAGTAATAAAAAATTTCTAACAAACAAAAGTCCAGGATCAGATGGCCTCACAGGTGAATTCTACCAAAAATTCAAGGTGTAATACCTATCTTTCTTAAATTGCTCCAAAAAAAAAAAAAAAAAAAAAAGGAAGGGACATTTCCAGACTCATTTTTCAGGGCCAGCATTATTATGCTTACACCAAAACCAGACAAAGATACCACAGAAAAAGAAACTTGTGAGCCAATACCTGCAAACCGAAATGATACACCACATAAACAAATGAAGGGTAAAAATCATATGATTTTCTAAACAGATGCAGAAAAAGCACTGAGAAAATTCAACAGCCATTTATGATAGAAACTCTCAATAAAATGGGTATGGACAGAAGGTACCACAACATAATAAAGACCATTTATGACACACCCACAGCTAATACATCAAGCTCAAAATGAAAGCTGAAAATTTTTTCTCTAAGATCAAGAACAAGATAAGGATGCCTACTCTTACTACTTTTATTTAGCATAATATTGGAAATTCTGTCCACAAAGAGAAATAAATAAAAGGCATCCAAATAGGGAAGGAAGAAATAAAACTCACTATTTGCAGGTGATTTGATAGTATATATGGAAAACTCTAAAGACTTCACCAGAAAATATTGAACTAATAAAATGAATTCAATAAAGTTGTAGCATATACAATTAACATACACAAATCTATCATGTTTCCATAAACTAATAATGACCTATTGGGAAGAGAAATTAAGTAAACTGTCTCACTTACAATAACAAAAAAATGAAATACCTTGGAATAAATTTAATCAAGGAGGCAAAAGACCTGTACTAGAAAACTGTAAGACATTGATGAAAGAAAATGAAGGTGACCCAAAGAAAGGGAGAGAAAAATGGCACTTATGGATTGGAAAAATTAATACTGTTAAAATGTTCATGCTACATAAATCAACCTACTCATTCAGTGCAATCCCTGTCAAAATATCAATAGTATTTTTCACTGACTGGAACAAATAATCCTGAAATTTGTATGGAACCACAAAAGACAATAGTCAAAGCAATCTGAGAAAGAAGAACAAAGCAGGAGGGGTTATCCTCACTGATCTCAAACTATACTACAAAGCAGGAGTAATGAAACCATATGATACTGGAACAAAAGCAGACCTATCGATCAGTGGAACATAATGGGGAGCTTAGAAGGAAACTCATACTTATATGATCTACGTATATATGTCTACAACAAAGGAGGCAGGAATATATGACATATATAAGAAAAGACAATGTAGTCAATAAATGGTATTGGGAAAGTGGGACAGCTTCATAAAAAAAATGAAAATTTGTAAACTGTGTTTTACTATATACAGAAATTAACTCAAAATGGATTAAAGAAGAAAAAGAATGGATTAAAGATTTGAAAGTAAGACCTGAAAATTTATAAAATTTATAGGAGAAAACAAAGGCAGTAAGCACTTTGACATGGGTCTTCCCGATATTTTCTGGACCAGAGTCTCCAGGCAAAGTTGTGAAAAGCAAAGTAAACAAACGGGACTATAGCAAATTGAAAAGCCTTTGCAGAACGAAGGACTAGCAACAAAACTATCAATAAAACTAAAAGGCAGCCACGTGAATGGGATAAAATATCTGAAAACTATATATTTGATAAGGGGCTAAAATCCAATATATAAAAATAACTCCTATAACTCAAAAGCAAAAAAAAAAAAACCTGATTTAAAAAACAGGCAGAATATATTGAATAGACATTTTTCCAGGGAAGGCAGATGACCAACAGGCAGTTGAGAAGATGCTCAGCGTCACTGATCATTGGGGAAATGCAAATCAAAACTACAGTGAGCTATCCCCTCACACCTGTCAGAATAGTTAGTATTAAAACAAAAAATCCAACAAGAAATAACAAATTGGTGAAGATGTGGTAACCCTTGTGCACTGTTGGGAACTGATGTAGGCACTATGGAAAGCAGTATGGAAGTTGCTCAGAAACTTAAAAATAAAACTACAGATGATCTAGCAATTCTACTTCTAAGTATTCAATGAAAATGAAAACAAATTTGAAAAAGATATATGCACTCTGATGTTTATTGTAGCATTTTTTATAATAGCTAAGATATGGGAACCACCTAAGTGTCAAATAGATGAGACAAAGATGTGAGCACATGCATGTGCACCAGTTCTCTCTCTCTATATATATATATATGTGTGTGTGTGTGTATGTATATATATATAGTGGAATATTAGTTATAAAAAGAACAAAATCTTGCCATTTGCAGCAACATGGATCCACCTCGTAGGCATTACATTAAGTGAACTAGATCATAGAGGGAAAACAAAAATGCTGTTTGAGTTTACTTATATGTAGCACCTAAAAAAAACAAACGAATAAGCAAAACCAAATCAAACTGGACCCGATACAGAGAACAGATGATGGTTGCCAGAGGAGATTGGGGATGGGGTTGGGCAGAATGGGAGAAGGGAATCAAGAGGTATAAACTTCTAGTTGTAAGATCAACAAGTCATGGGGATGGAATGAATGGCATGGGAAATATGGACAGTGATACGGTTAACTTTGTATGGTGACATGATAACTAGACTTATGGTGATCACTTTGTAATGTCTATAAATGTTGAATTACTGTGTTATACACCTAAAACCAATGTAATAATGGATGCCAATTATACCTCAAAAGAAAGAAAATTGAGGTCAGATTTAAAAGACATCAAATTGTGGTCAGATCTAAAAGGCATCAAAGGCCTTTTAATAAGGTACTTAAGCTTGGCTATCTCGACTGAAAATGTTGCACATAGGTAGATTGGGGACAGAGCCTCAGTTGGGTTGTGCAACGGATGGGGAGTGTGGGATGATGATATTCCTCCCACTTTCAGTTCCGATCAGGACTTACACTCAGTTCTAATCCTAAAGTCACATTTAGAAGGCATCACTAGATAGAGCCGCATTCTGATTGCATTTCAGCAGCAATATTTCCGGATAAAAGGAGATTCCATTCTTAAAAAAAAAAAAAATGGGAATTTAGAATGCAGACGCACATTCCAAGAGTTACTTTTCTGTATTCCATTGTGAAGATCCATAGAAAATTTTACCCTCACTTTTAAGCTTCAACAGCTTGTTTTAGCTAAAGCAAATCAGCCTCATTCCAGCAGACTCAACTTCATGTAGAGAGAGAGGCAACATAGTTGAAATCTGTGTTTTCTAGTCTACTGCACTTTTGCCAAAGACAAGGGACAAAAATTATATCATAAGAAAAAAACCCAAATGACAAAGAAGGAAGCACTGAGTAGCACTTTTTGGAATAATCTGAAACCTACTTAGAAAAAAGAGTAAAGAGTAAATGTTTTCATACGTTAATCACTAGTCTAGTAATACTTGCATTAATTTGTCATCTCCACATAGACCAGTAGGCAGAATCAAAGTAGGCTAACTCAGGTGTCCACCCGCTCATACAAACTCCTACAAATCCTTGGCCACGCCAGCTATTTCAGGGACTTATTACTCGGAAACTCTCCTTTATAACTAAACTTGAGGATTTTGTTACTGAATCTACTGTAGTTTGGCTTTCTCTTTCTTTTGGAGGAATTCTCTACTGATTTTCGCAGGTTATTGCAACAAATCTTGTGAAAAGACTTCTGTCGGTTGCCAGACATATTTAAATATTACTGTGTCTACAATGGAAACAATTTAAGTTCATGTCCAGTAAACTCATCATCTGTCACATGACAGGATTCTTTCCTCCTTGTCAAACAAAAATGAAGAGATGGGCAAAAACATCAAGTAATGGGAAAAAAATTCTATACACAGTGATCTTTCCTACACATGTTTATGTAAAGTAAAGAACAACATTTGTGGTAGTCAGTATGTGTAAATCTCTAGCTTTGGGTAAAATAACACTGTCATATTTCCAAGATATTATAACCCCATGGATCAGTTTGCCAAAATTTGAAAGAATCATTCTTTTCATGTGTCTCTTTCCCATGTTTCTCTCCCAGATCTCCAAATTTTTATAATGTTTTGTTCTCATATAATAAATGATATTTAGTTAAATCTTTTCACTTTCTGGAAGAGAGGAGACTCTTGGAAGAACCAAATTATGGTGGCCTCTTAATCCTGCCTGCCTAGTTAAATGACATGTTATCATCATTATTCTATATAAGTCCTCTCTTCCTTTATTTAATCTTGCTTGCTACTCACATTCCTGTTCTTTTACCATAGACGACCTTTCTGTTGTATTTGAGCTGAAAAACCTCTAATTTGTATATTTTCTTAGACATGTAGATGATCATACAACTATGTTATTTTGGTTTTCATAAATGATGCATACCATAGCTCTCATCGTGATCCTACTTTTTATCAGCCCTATGTTTTAAGATCTTTGTTGCTCAGTGTGCATTTACTCTTTCACCACCGACTGCTGTGAATGTATTATGTCGCTGTTTGGTTCCATTACATTTTCCTTATCTCTGGTGATTACCTCTAAGTTCCGGTTACCATAAATCATGCTATGATGAATATACTTATACATTTACAGTTGGGGACCTAATATTTCAGTGAAGTTTCTATACCTGTGAGTGTGTGTATATGCATGTACATGGCTTAGGGGGTATACATAAAGTGTCAGGAGATTGTCCTTTGTAGTAGCCGCAAGGGTCTACTCCCTCATCAACAATGTATGAAGTTTCTTCCTTACCTACCTTCGGATAATACTTGAAAAGAGAGGGCTTTTTTATTTTTGTCAATCTTAATGAATCTAAAATGTTATTCCAGTGCTGTTTCTCAGTCTCTTTAAGTTTTAATGCGTTTGTGAATCTTTTCATATACTTGTCATTATTCTATATCCACAGGTATTTTTTTATAGGGGTTGCTGTTTGTCTTTTTATTATTGATTTGCAGGAATTCTTTATGTAGGCTGGGTATTGTAAGTAGTATTCCTACAAAAAACATATCCAAGTCTGTCATCTACCAATTTTGACCCCATATGATGTCCTTTGTTGAGTTGAAATCTTTTTTTTATATGATCAAATTCACCAGTTTTTCACTTTATATTTTGTATCTCAGAAGTCTTTCCTCAGCCCTAGGTCACAAAGATACTTGTTTACACTATATATTAACTTTGAAGTTTTACCTTTCATATTTAGATCAGTTGCCTTTGGGGATCAACACTTTTATGAGGGATTATGTAGAAAATCTAGTTTTATTTTTCTTCATATATTGAGTGAGTTTTCTACTGCACAGCCCATCAATTGCACTATGATTGTGCATACTCCCACTGCTTGATATTTATTTACTGTATGAACATTGTCTTTGAACTCTCTATTCTGTTTCATGATCCATTGGCCTGTTACTATACTAATACAAATTTATGACTGCAGAATTATATTGTAATATCAATAGGGCAAGTCACCACTCTAGACCTTTTTAAAAAATAAGTATTTTTGAAAATATTAACCTTTCCTAAATGTTTTAGAATGTTACTAAGTTTCCTGAATATAATGAGCTAGTATATTAGAATTCAATTTAATTTATAGATAAACATGAGGAAAATGAACATCTTTACCCTATTAAAGTGTTCCATCACTATTATAGATTATAGTATTCCTTTGAAGAGCATTAGATGCTTTTCACCTATTTATTCAGAACTTTTGAGACCTTCACAGGGAGCTGCTTGGCAAAGCAGAAATGTGATTCCAACAGTCCAGTCCTAATACTGAAAAGGAGAGTAAGAAGGTTATTTCTGAAGCTGAGAGACAATAATGGCTCAGATAAGAATTAACTGTTCTTCAGTTTGGTTGAAAACTACAGTGAGCTATCCCCTCACACCTGTCAGAATAGTTAGTATTAAAACAAAAAATCCAACAAGAAATAACAAATTGGTGAAGATGTGGTAACCCTTGTGCACTGTTGGGAACTGATGTAGGCACTGTGGAAAGCAGTATGGAAGTTGCTCAGAAACTTAAAAATAAAACTACAGATGATCTAGCAATTCTACTTCTAGGTATTCAATGAAAATGAAAACAAATTTGAAAAAGATATATGCACTCTGATGTTTATTGTAGCATTTTTTATAATAGCTAAGATATGGGAACCACCTAAGTGTCAAATAGATGAGATAAAGATGTGAGCACATGCATGTGCACCAGTTCTCTCTCTCTCTCTCTCTCTCTATATATATATATATGTGTGTGTGTGTGTGTGTGTGTGTGTATATAGTGGAATATTAGTTATAAAAAGAACAAAATCTTGCCATTTGCAGCAACATGGATCGACCTCGTAGGCATTACATTAAGTGAACTAGATCATAGAGGGAAAACAAAAACGCTGTTTGAGTTTACTTATATGTAGCACCTAAAAAAACAAACGAATAAGCAAAACCAAATCAAATCAATGATTGCTGGATCATAGGATAGTTCCATTTTTAACTTTTTGAGGAACCTCATACTATTTTACAAAGTGGCTGCACCAATTTGCATTCCCACCACCAGTGCAGGCAAGTTCTGCTTTCTCCACGTCCTTACCTACACCTGTTGTTTCTTGTGTTGTTGATTTTAGTCATTCTGACCAGTGTGAGGTAATATTTCAATGTAGTTGTAATTTGCATTTCCCTGATGGTAAGTGATGATGAGCATCTTTCATGTGTCTGTTGGCCATCTGGATGTCTTCTTGGGAGAAATATCTGTTCATGTCTTCTGCCCATTTTTTAATTAGATTATTTGGTTTTTGGGTGTTAAGTTTTATAAATTATTTGTAGATTTTGGATACTAACCCTTTATGGTCTATGTAATTTGCAGTAATCTTCTCCCATTCCTTAGGTTGCCCTTTATTTTGTTGATTGTTTCCTTCACTGTGCAGAAGCTTTTTATTTTTTATTATTTTTTAAATTTTTTATTGGAGCTCAATTTGCCAATATATAGCATAACACCCAGTGAAGCTTTTTATTTTGATGTAGTCCCAATCTTGTATTTTTTGCTTTTGTTTCCCTTGTCTCAGGAGACTTGTCTAGAAAAAAGTTGCTATGACTGATGTCAAAGAGGTTACTGTCTGTGTTCTCTTCTAAGATTGTAATGGTTAGCTCTTAAATTTAGGTTTTCAATCCATTTTGAATGTATTTTTGAGCATGATATAAGAAAGCAGTCCAGTTTCATTCTTTTGCAAGTAGCTGCCCAGTTTTCCCAGCACCACTTCTTGAAGAAAAGACTTTTTCCCATTGTATATTCTCTCCTGCTTTGTCGAAGATTAGTTAACCATATACATTGTGGGTTTTTTTTTTTCTGGGTTTTGATTCTATTACAGAATTGTGATGCCTGTAGCTTTGCTTTTAAGATTGCTTTTGCTTTTCTTTTTTTTAAAGATTTTTTATTTATTCATGAGAGACAGAGAGAGAGAGAGAGAGAGAGAGAGAGAGAGAAAGAAATGCAGAGACAGAGGCCGAGGGAGAAGCAGGCCCAATGCAGGGAGCTCGATGTGGGACTCGATCCCGGGACTCCAGGATCACGCCCTGGGCCGAAGGCAGGTGCCAAATTGTGAGCCACCCAAAAATCCCCCAATTGCTTTGGCTTTTCAAGATCTTTTGTGGTTTCATATAAATTGTAGAATTGTTTATTCTAGTTCTGTGAGAAATGCTGTTTTATAGGGATTGCATTAAATATGTAGATTGTTTGGGATATAGACATTTTAATAAAATTTATTTTTCCAGTCCATGAGCATAGAATGTCTTTCCATTTATTTGAGTCTTCAATTTCTTTCATCAGTGTTTGATAGTATTCAGAGTATAAGTCTTTTACCTCTTTGGTCAGCTTTATTCCTAGGTATCTTATTATTTTAGGGGTAATTTTATATGGGATTGTTTTGTTAATTTATCTTTCTGCTGCTTCATTATTGGTGTATGGAAATGCAAGGGATTTCTGTTGTTGATTTTATATCCTGTGACTTTACTGAACTCATTTATCAGTTCTAGCAGTTTTATTGTAGACTGTCTTGAGTTTTCTATATGATCGTATGGTTCTTATCCTTTCTCTTATGTATCATGTTGATTGATTTGTAAATATTCAACCACCATTGCAATCCAGATATAAGTCCTACTTAATCTTGGTGAATGATTTTTAAAAATATATTATTGGATTCAGTTTCCTCATATTTTGTTAAGAATTTTTGCATCTATGTTCACCAGAGATGTTGGCCTTTAATTCTTTTTTTAGTGGTGTCTTTCTGGTTTTGGTATCAGGTTAATGGTAGCCTCATAGAATGAATTTACAAGTTTTCCTCCCATTTCTATTTTTTTGAAATGGATTGAGAAGAATACATATTAACACTTTATAAATTATTAGTAGAATTTGCCAGTGAAGCCATCTGGTCATGGACTTTTGTTTTTTGGGGAGTTTTTTTGATAGCTGATTCAATCTCCTTGCTGATTGGTTGGTCTATTTAAATTTTCTGTTTCATTCTGTTTCAGTTTTGGTAGTTTATATGTTTCTAGGAATTTATCTGTTTCTTCTAGGTTGTCCAATTTGTTGGCATATAATGTTTCATAATATTTGTTTATAATTGTATTTTTGTGGTGCTATTACTTCATCTCCTTTTTTTTCTTGATAAGTCACGGATAGAGGTTTATCAATTTTATTGATTATTTTTTTCAGATAATCAGCTTCTGGTTTCATTATCTGTTCTATTGGGGTTTCTTTCTTACTTGCTTGCTTTCTTTTGTACCTATATAATTTATTTCTGTTCTAATCTTTATTACTTCCTTCTGCTAATTTTAAGTTTTGATTGTTGTTCCTTTTCTAGCTAGCTCCTTTAGGTGTAAGGTGAGGTTATTTGAGATTTTTCTTGCTTCTTGAGGCAGATCTGTATTGCTAATAACATCCCTCTTAGCACTGCTTTTGCTACATCTCAGAGATTTTGGACCATTGTGTTTTCATTTTTTATTGTTTCTATGTACTTTTTTAACTTTCTGGTTGACCTATTAATCGTTTTATAACTTGTTATTTAATCTCCATTTATTTTTGTCCTTTCCAGATTTTTTTTTCTTGTGATTGACTACTTGTGGTCAGAAAAGATATATGGTATGACTTCAATCTTGAATTGTTAGGACTTGTTTGCAGGCTAATATATGACCTATTCTGGAAAATGTTCCATGTGCACATTAGAAGAATTCTACTCTTTTAGGATGGAATTTTCTGAATATATCTGTTAAATCCATCTGTTCCAGTGTGTCCTTCAAGGCATTGTTTCCTTGTTGATATTCTGTTTAGATGATCTATCTATTGATATAGTGGTTAAAATCTCCTACTATTATTGTATTATTATTGCTTATTTCCTTTTTGTTTATTATTGACAGTTTTATATATTTAGATGTTCCCATGTTGAGTGTATAATTATAATTATTCTATCTTCTTGTTGGATTGTTCCCTTTATTATTATATAGTATCCTTGTTTGTTTTTTATTACAGCCTTTGTTTTAAAGTTTATTTTGTCTGATACAAGTATTGCTACTCCAGCTTTCTTTTGACAGCCATTTGCATAATACATCATTCTCCATCCCCTCACTTTCAATCTTTAGGTATCTTTAGGTATAAAATGATTCTTCTGGAGGCAGAATGAAGATGAGTCATGTTTTCTACCCATTTGGTCACTCTGTGTCTTTTGATTGGAGCTTTTAGTCCATTTACATTCAAAGTAATTATTGGTAGATATGTATTTATTGCCATTTTATTGTTTTGTGGTCATTCTTTTTTTTTAAATTTTTATTTATTTATGATAGTCACACAGAGAGAGAGAGAGGCAGAGACATAGGCAGAGGGAGAAGCAGGCTCCCTGCACTGGGAGCCCGATGTGGGATTCGATCCCGGGTCTCCAGGATCGCGCCCTGGGCCAAAGGCAGGTGCCAAACCGCTGCACCACCCAGGGATCCCTGTGGTCATTCTTGAATATATTCTCTGATCCTTTGTTGTCTTTCTCTTTCACTGTTTGCTGATTTTCTTTAATGATATATTTGGATTTCTTTCTCTTTATTCTTTGTATTATATTTATTAGTGATTTTTTATGTATGGTTATCATTAGGTTTGTGTATAACCTGTTCTGCAGATAGCAGTCTATATTGAGTTGATGATCATTTAAATTTGAGCCCATTCTTTACTCATCTCTTCCTTACATTTTAGGTATGTGTAGTTATATTTTACATCCTTTTATTTTGTGAAATTCCTTTACTGATTTTTTAATTGAAATATTCATTTTTATTGCTTTTGTGTTTCCTACCTTTATACTGTCACTATCGGTCTCTCCTTTCCATTTAAAGAGTCTCCTTTAATATTTCTTGTATTTCTTGCAGGGAAGATTTAGTGGTCATTAACTTCTTTAGTTTTCATTTGTCTGGGAAACTTCATTTCTCCCTTTTATTTTTAAAGATTTTATTTTATTTATTCATGACAGATACACAGAGAGAAAGGCAGAGACATAGGCAGGAGAAGCAGGCTCCATGCAGGGAGCCTGAGGTGGGACTCAATCCCAGGTCTCCAGGATCATGCCCTGGGCTGAAGGCGGTGCTAAACCACTGGGCTACTGGGGCTGCCCTCTCCTTTTTTTTTTTTTTTTAAAGATTTTATTTATTTATTGATGAGAGACACAGAGACAGAGGCAGAGACATAGGCAGAGGGAGAAGCAGGCCCAGTGCAGGGAGCCTGATGTGGGACTCAATCCCAAGTCTCCGGGATCACACCCTGGACTGAAGGTAGCACTAAACCACCGAGCCACCTGGGCTGCCCTTCATTTCTCCGTCTATTCTGAATGATAGTTTTGATGGGTAGAGTATTCTTGGCTACATATTTTTCTCATTCAGCACATTGAAGACATCATGCCACTCCCTTCTGAAAAATCTGCTAGTCTCATAAGTTTTCTTATGTAAATTATTGTCTTCTTTTGTCTTGCTACTTTAAAATTTTTTTCTATGTTTTGCCAATTTAATTAAAATATATCTTAGTGTAGATCTGCTTTTGTTGATTTTGATGAGAATTCTCTGTGCCTCCTGCTTTGGATATCTGTTTCCTTTCCCAGATTAGGGAAGTTTCAGCCATTATTTCTTCAAATAAATTTTCTTTTTTTTAAGGACAGAGAGAGACAGAGAGGCAGAGACAAAGGCAGAAGGAGAAGCAGGCTCCACGGAGGGAGCCCGACCTGGCACTCGATCCCAGGTCTCCAGGATCACACTCTGGGCTGAAGGCAGCACTAAACCACTGAGCCACCCAGGATGCCCCATCTTCAAATAAATTTTCTACCCCCTTTTCTCTTACTGTTCTTCTTCTGAGACCCCTATAATATGAATACTTGATGGAGTCACTGAGTTGTCTAAGTCTATTCTCATTTTGCATATTTCTTTTTTTCTCTCTAGTTTGATTCCCTTCCATTACTCTGTCCTCTGGGTCATTAATCCATTCCTCTACTTCTTCCAGACTGCTGTTCATCACATCCGGTGTGTTTCTCATTTCATTGTTGAGCCCTTTATTGCTATATTATATTGTTCCTGATCTCTGTGTTAAGGGTCTCACTGATACCTTCTACTATTTTCTCAAGTTCTGTGAGTTCATTATGATTGTTGCTTTAAATACTCCCATCAGGGATGTAACTTACATCTCTTTCACTTAGATCTCTGGCCTTATTCCATTCATTCATTTGGAATAAATTTTCCTGTCTTCTCATTTTTTCAAAGTCACTCTGCCTTTTGTGTGTGTTAGGAAAGTCAGCTACATCTCCTGTTCTTGAGGGTAATGGCCTTATGAAGAAGAGGTTCTGTAGTGCTCTGCTGTGTAGAGTCCCTGTTCTTCAGAGCCTGGCACTTCCGAGTGTCTCCAATGTGTGTCGCTTGTCCACTGCTGTTTGTCCTAGATGCTTTATCCTTCAGGCCAGTCATCTATAGAGGCTGTCTTTGCCTGTTGTATAGAATGTCTGTTCCCTGGCCTGAATGTGACATGTTTTTTGTTTGTTTTTTAAGATTTATTTATTTATTTATTCATTTTAGAGGGAGAATGAGAGAGAGAGCAGGAGACAAGAAGAGGAAGAGGGGGAGAGAATCCCAAGCAGACACCATGCTGAGTGTGAGCCCAATGTGGGGTTAGATCTCATGACCATGATACCGTGCCCTGAGCCAAAACCAAGAGTCAGAGACTTAACCGAATGAGCCACTCAGGTGCATCTGAATGTGACATGTTTTAACCAGGTGTACTCTGATCTGTTTGTGAAATAAGACCTATCAGCATTGCCACTGGGATGGAAACTGCAATACTCCCAGGTGGGGAGACAGTGTGAGCAGGGGTTTGGTCAGGTCTTCTGCTGGAGGGAACCTGCCATGCTGGGACTGAGGCAGGCATGACTGGGAGGGGCAGTTCTTCAGATTGTGGGGGAGTGTTGCTTAGTGTAAGCAAGTTAGGTGGGAAGTGTCATTGCTGGGCTGGTGACTATATGCTTATGTAGAGAGTAGGGGAGGCTAATGGCATGGGCCAGTCTCTCTGTTCCTTGAGACGTCTCTCAGTGGACCTGTATCTCTGGGATGCTATCTGAAAAGAGTGAATAACGTACTCACTCTGGGCCCCAGGTGCACTTCAGATCACCATTTCTGTGCCCTTTGTCCGTGGAGTATTTGTCTGCCTTTTCTTCAAGAGCAGTACAACGTGCTCCAGGCTGGATCCCAGTCAACTCACTGACCTTTAAAACTCCAGGCTGTGGGATGCCTGGGTGGCTCAGTGGTTGAGCGCCTGCCTTCCGCCCAGGGTGTGACCCCAGAGTTCTAGGTTCAAGTCCTACATCAGGCTCCCTGCATGGAGCCTGCTTCTCCCTCTGCCTGGGTCTCTGCCTCTCTCTCTGAGTTACTTGTGAATAAATAAATAAAACCTTTCAAAACAAAAGAAAACAGAAAACTCCAGGCTGTAAGCCCTGCGAGTCCCCAGAACTTAGGAAATTTGGTCCTTCTCATTTTGCAAGCCAGTTGTTACGGGGATTCATTTTCCCTGCATGTTCACCTGATGTGTGTTTCTTACCCTTCGCTGCAACCACAGCTTCCTCCCCACCACAGCGGCTTTCTCTCCCAAATTGCTTCCACACTTCCTTCTTTCTTGGATGTGGCTTCTTTTCTGCCTTTAGTTGTGGAGTTCGTTCTGCCAGTCATGAAGTCTATTTCTGGGTTATTTAGGATGATTTGATATTTATCTACTTGTATTCATGGATCAGGGTGAGTCTACTAACCTGCTCCACCCCCATCTTCCAGCCTAGTTAACTTGTTTTATTATTCAACTTTTCCACTTAATATATCATGGATATTTTTCTAAGTCATTTAGTGTTCTTTTCAAAATGAGTCTTAATGATTAAGTGGCATTCTTTCATTTTACTATTTCACAGTTATTTTTTAAGCCTTATGATAAAATCCTAGAAGTGGAATTGCTAGTCCTTACCTTCTTAGGATTCTTAAATACATTACCAAGTTTTTCATGATTGGTACCCATCATGCCAATATATATATATATATTTTTTAGGAAGTCCTTACTTTTTTTTTAGGAAGACCCTAATTTTTTGGAGTTATTTTATATTAGTTGTTACTCTTATTAGCAACATGCAGTTGTGTGACAGTTATTCTTTCCTGTGCGTGTCTTTGTGTTTTAGTTATTGGAGGATTCTTTGTTTTGCCAAGCACTTTTACAGATTTTTGCATATAAGTTTGGAAACAGAGGTAACAGAGTAGGGCTGAACACTCTAAACAAAGAAATTAATTAAATTAATTAATTCAAATTTTCAAAGAAGGAAATTTGAAAGTGTGACTGTAGATTGCAGTTAGATTTTGTTTATTATAAAATCCAGGAGTCTTTATTTTTTAAAAGTGGCTATTTAACAATTACTGTTTGATAATTGACATGTATATTTTGTCTTCTATCGGGAGCTATCATATACCTTCTATTTATATGTTGGTTTATGATTTTTTTCTTTTCACTCCCTTATGACTCCTTTTCCTGGATTTTTTTTCTTGTACTTTAGTATATTTCTATTTTCTCAGACAAATATGTTCCTTGATTATTTTCTATTGACTTATAAACTGTTGCATTTACTTTAGATTATTACCCTAAATATTAACTATCTTTAGTATATGTTAGATCCTAAAGGATTTGAAAATAAATGTTAGAGATTATATCAACTTTGTTTTTATTTGTTTGTTTTTTGACATTATAGTAACTTTGAATGTAAGCTTTTAATTGTGGAAATCATATATACTTAAGTAATTGTAGCACCTAGTTTAGTTCTATGTACTTTTGATTTTTATCTACTTAGGAAATATGCAGTGTTTTGCTTGAGTTTATGAATTATATATTTTCACAAAGAAAATATAAAATGAGCAAACACAGATGTGTATATTTAAATGTGTTTTAAGAGTGTAACTATATATAATATTTCAGAAATATTTACTGATAATACTCTAATGTTTTTCTCTTTCTTAAAAATATTGGATTAATCAGAAATATACATGATAATTAACATCCAATTATTTTTGTCTTTTACAAAGCACCTAAGTACAGAAGTACCTGCCTTCATTAGGTCCATATAATATATTTCAGAGCTGAAAGATTTATGTTCCCTACATGACCTTAAAATTCTATGTGATGCATCATAAGTTTTATTACTATGCTAACAGCAATTTTAGTTTATTGTTCTGTAGAATATAATATGTAATATTCAGGGATAGTTTTTTCCTTAAGTTTGCAAGGTGAATGGTTATTAAACATGGTTATTTAGTTAGTTTCAAATAATAATTGACTTTTTAAAATTTTTCCTAAGAAAAGATTAATGGAACTTTTTCTAAAGTTTGTTTGAAATAACAGGGTAAGTTTATTACACTGTCTGGCTTATTGCACAGTAATGATTGTGTCAGATCCTATATAAAAGCATGAAGTTCTTTTAAATAGTTTTACAGAAAGAATATAATACATCTAAACTGTACATCATTAATAATTTGGGAAATTAAAATAAGGGGAAAATTCTCAACTTGACGCAGCAGTGTAAAACTTTCCTTCTAGTTACCACTAATTTGTTATTCTAAAATAATTTTTTAATAACTTAAAACCAGTCCCACAGAGTTATTAGAAAAGAATAGTGCCTGTGCTTTCATACTTTTCCCACTGTATATGTACTTATATGCTATGTTTAAGAATCATTGAATATAAATATGCAAAATTAATGATGTAATCTATTATAATTTATTCAAGTCAGACATTCATATATGGCAGATGTAATTTATATCTTTAAGTCAATTAATTAGTGGAAAGAAATATGTTTAAGGCCATTGGAATGGCTGATGATTATTAAACATAGTTTTGTATGTATGAGTTTGATGTCAAGTTTTGACCTACCAGGAACCATTCCCATGGAAATGTAGTCCTGGGTAGAGTCAGATTTTTAATTGAATTGTGGAGATCTAATGTATTTTGACAAAACAAGTCAAAATCGGTATTTTTATGAAGTGTTAAACAACATATGGACTAGAACATAAACTAAGAAGATATGTACAGAATCATCTTCTTACTTTGGAATAATCTCTACAAATATATTTTGCACATTACATGTCTATAATAAGAAAGCACTTTTCTCCAGATTTCTTCATGAAGATTGTGCTTCTGCCCACATTGGCATTACACCAAACCTTTTCTTGTCATAGCTGCAATAACTTCTCTGTTAACAAATCCAGTAGATATTGGGCTCTCTTTATTGTCCTGGACCTTTCAGCAGCGTTTGATATGCTTAAATACTTTCTCTTTCACTAGTCATTTTCTTCTTTAATGTGTATAGAATACCACTCTCTTGGAAGTTTCTTCTACCAAGTTGCATTAACATGTACAATTTGAATATTCATTTATTTCATACTTTATGTTTGTAAAAACTACCAATTTATAATTTAACATACTTAAATACTATACCTTTTACTTAAAGTAGGAAGTTAATCAGAATCAGGGCTCTAAGACTTTATTAGTAATTAGAGCAATGATAGATGATCTGACTGTTTCAGTAAGTAATCCTTTTTATATAACAGTCTTTCTCTATTGAAGAATACCTTCCAAGCAGCCTCAGTATTATTTCACCTGCTGAGTTCATTCTCTCTTCTTTTGTAGACATATATCCCTGATACCATTTCTTCATCCTAACTTAAAATCTCGTTCACTAGCATAATTCTGGCTGTGTCATCTGATGTTTGCAGGCTTCAGTTAAGTCATCTGATATTTTTATGTTCAGCTAAGTCATTATGAAAGCTCTAAAATAAGATGACTAGTTTAGGAGATTGCTCAAAGTGTATATATTTCTGAACAATGTGTGATATTTAGAATCCTGATTTAAGAAGTAATCTCCCATTAGTGGAAGCATTCAGAATTGGTTTAGAATTAAAGCCTTCTAATATTCATGTGTGTATTCAACAAATACATAGAACCTACTGTGATCCTGGTGTTGTATCCCCCTGGTACTAAGGATAGAGTGATGAATAAAACAAAGTGCCTCCCCTGATGGATATTACAAGCTACTTAAATTTATTTTAGTTCAAAGACTACAGGGACCGATAGGTCTTTTCAGATACTTGTGGTATTGACACTTCTGTTTTCTTTGTAAACTCAAGAAATCAACTCCCACCTTTAAGTCAGTATCCTCATCCATAAACCAGGATTTTCTATATTTACAAAGTTCTCTAGAAACAAGCAAGGTATTCATGTATTATTGAACATAAGACAGAGTAATTAAGATGAATATTTACCATATCTTTATTGTAGAAATCCTACTAATAGCATCTTCATTGTTCAAAGGAAAAAATCTCAACTTTTTATACCAGTTAAGGCTTTCAGACATTCAGAAGATAGACTGTAAGAATTTTTAATCTTCATATGAAAATTTTTTATGGGAAGAATCATTTCTTCTTAATGGAAATTATCCTTTTTCCTATAATATTTTGATCCTGTTAATAGGACAAATGCACCAAAAGTAATAAATTTATTTATAAAACTTACTTAGTCTCAGCAGTTGTCTTCTAGACATGCCATTGAGTTCGTACTTTTTTTTATTAAATATCTTTGTAGCGCTAATAAAAAAGTTTTATGTTTGCCCAAAGTGAAATAGAAATGTATCTGCACATGATACATTTTGTTTCTTGTTTTATTCTCTGAAAGTAGTTATCATTTAAATGCAGAGCCTTCACTTTTCTGCTGCAAAAACAGATTTATGTTATTAACTACATGCCTAGCAGCAGTATTCAGGGCACTAATTTTCTAAGTTTATGTCAGTATATTGACTCAAAGTGAATATTTAAGTGGTTTTGAGGAAAATATCACATTAGAATAAGAAGGCCCCTTTAACAAGCTTTTCTTTGATTGAGAATTTTAGATGCTTATGATTTAAAAATTAAGCCACTACAACGTTACATAATGAGATGCCTATGTGCATTCAGAAACTTTAGTTTATTTGGATTACCTAAGGTAAGAAGTAGAATGCTTGGAACAAATCAAATATGTGCCATTTTACCAAATGAAAGCTTTTCTTCATTCTCAGTTCTTCTATTTTTATCATTCTTAGAATGATGCTGAAGGTTCTCTTCCCTTGTATCCCTTTCTCATTTAAATTTAGTTCAATCCTGAGAGATAATTAGTTACAGCCACATACTACAAAACACTTGGTAACAAGGCATACATGAAAGAATTATAGGTTTATCATTATTTTATTCTTGTTTCTTTTTTTTTTACTTTAATCTATCTTTAGATTATTTTTCTTTTACCTTTGGAAGAAGTCTGAATAATAAGCTATCTCATTGCTTTATTAATTAATCAATTAATTAATGATAGCTAACTTTAAGGCCTTTGCTTTTTTGACTCTATATCTTTGAAATGATCTTTTTTTTAATAAATTTATTTTTTATTGGTGTTCAATTTACCAACATACAAAATAACACCCAAGCTCATCCCGTCAAGTGCCCCCCTCAGTGCCCGTCACCCATTCACCCCCACCCCCTGCCCTCCTCCCCTTCCACCACCTCTAGTTCGTTTCCCAGAGTTAGGAGTCTTTATGTTCTGTCTCCCTTTCTGATATTTCCCACACATTTCTTCTCCCTTCCCTTCTATTCCCTTTCACTATTATTTATATTCCCCAAATGAATGAGAACATATAATGTTTGTCCTTCTCTGATTGACTTACTTCACTCAGCATAATACCCTCCAGTTCCATCCACGTTGAAGCAAATGGTGGGTATTTGTCGTTTCTAATGGCTGAGGAATATTCCATTGTATACATAAACCACATTTTCTTTATCCATTCATCTTTCGATGGACACCGAGGCTCCTTCCACAGTTTGGCTATTGTGGACATTGCTGCTATAAACATAGGGGTGCAGGTGTCCCGGCGTTTCATTGCATCTGTATCTTTGGGGTAAATCCCCAACAGTGCAACTGCTGGGTCGTAGGGCAGGTCTATTTTTGACTTGTTGAGGAACCTCCACACAGTTTTCCAGAGTGGCTGCACCAGTTCACATTCCCACCAAGAGTGTAAGAGGGTTCCCTTTTCTCCGCATCCTCTCCAACATTTGTGGTTTCCTGCCTTGTTAATTTTCCCCATTCTCACTGGTGTGAAGCGGTATCTCATTGTGGTTTTGATTTGTATTTCCCTGATGGAAAGTGATGAAGAGCATTTTCTCATGTGCATGTTGGCCATGTCTATGTCTTCCTCTGTGAGATTTTTCTTCATGTCTTTTGCCCATTTCATGATTGGATTGTTTGTTTCTTTGGTGTTGAGTTTAATAAGTTCTTTATAGATCTTGGAAACTAGCCCTTTATCTGATACGTCATTTGCAAATATCTTCTCCATTCTGTAGGTTGTCTTTTAGTTTTGTTGACTGTATCCCTTGCTGTGCAAAAGCTTCCTATCTTGATGAAGTCCCAATAGTTCATTTTTGCTTTTGTTTCTTTTGCCTTCCTGGATGTATCTTGCAAGAAGTTACTGTGGCCGAGTTCAAAAAGGGTGTTGCCTGTGTTCTCCTCTAGGATTTTGATGGAATCTTGTCTCACATTTAGATATTTCATCCATTTTGAGTTTATCTTTGTGTATGGTGAAAGAGAGTGGTCTAGTTTCATTCTTCTGCATGTGGATGTCCAATTTTCCCAGCACCATTTATTGAAGAGACTGTCTTTCTTCCAATAGATAGTCTTTCCTCCTTTATCGAATATTAGTTGACCATAAAGTTCAGGGTCCACTTCTGGGTTCTCTATTCTGTTCCATTGATCTATGTGTCTGTTTTTGTGCCAGTACCACACTGTCTTGATGACCACAGCTTTGTAGTACAACCTGAAATCTGGCATTGTGATGCCCCCAGTTATGGTTTTCTTTTTTAAAATTCCCCCGGCTATTCGGGGTCTTTTCTGATTCCACACAAATCTAAAAATAATTTGTTTTAACTCTCTGAAGGAAGTCCATGGTATTTTGATAGGGATTGCATTAAATGTGTAAATTGCCCTGGGTAACATTGACATTTTCACAATATTAATTCTGCCAATCCATGAGCATGGAATATTTTTCCATCTCTTTGTGTCTTCCTCAATTTCTTTCAGAAGTGTTCTATAGTTTTGAGGGTATAGATCCTTTACCTCTTTGGTTAGGTTTATTCTTAGATATCTTATACTTTTGGGTGCAATTGTAAATGGGATTGACTCCTTAATTTCTCTTCAGTCTCATTGTTAGTGTATAGAAATGCCATTGATTTCTGGGCGTTGATTTTGTATCCTGCCACACTACCGAATTGCTGTATGAGTTCTAGCAATCTTGGGGTGGAGGCTTTTGGGTTTTCTATGTAGAGTATCATGTCATCGGCGAAGAGGGAGAGTTTGACTTCTTCTTTGCCAATTTGAATGCCTTTAATGTCTTTTTGTTGTCTGATTGCTGAGGCTAGGACTTCCAGTACTATGTTGAATAGCAGTGGTGAGAGTGGACATCCCTGTCTTGTTCCTGATCTTAGGGGAAAGGCTCCCAGTGCTTCCCCATTGAGAATGATATTTGCTGTGGGCTTTTCATAGATGGCTTTTAAGATGTTGAGGAATGTTCCCACTATCCCTACACTCTGAAGAGTTTTGATCAGGAATGGATGCTCTATTTTGTCAAATGCTTTCTCTGCATCTCTTGAGAGGAGCATATGGTTCTTGTTTGTTCTCTTGCTGATATGATGAATCACATTGATTGTTTTACGAGTGTTGAACCAGCTTTGCATCCCGGGGATAAATCCCACTTGGTCAAGGTGAATAATCTTCTTAATGTATTGTTGTATCCTATTGGTTAGTATCTTGTTGAGAATTTTTATCCATGTTCATCAGGGATATTGGTCTGTAATTCTCCTTTTTGGTGGGGTCTTTGTCTGGTTTTGGAATTAAGGTGATGCTGGCCTCATGGAACGAATTTGGAAGTACTCCATCTCTTTCTATCTTTCCAAACAGCTTTAGTAGGATAGGTATGGTTTCTTCTTTAAACGTTTGATAGAATTCCCCCTGGGAAGCCATCTGGCCCTGGACTTTTGTGTCTTGGGAGGTTTTTGATGACTGCTTCAATTTCCTCCCTGGTTATTGGCCTGTTCAGGTTTTCTATTTCTTCCTGTTCCAGTTTTGGTAGTTTGTGGCTTTCCAGGAATGCATCCATTTCTTCTAGATTGCCTAGTTGATTGGCGTATAGCTGTTCATAATATGTTTTTAAAATCGTTTGTATTTCCTTGGTGTTGGCAGTGATCTCTCCTTTCTCATAAAATCATTTTATTGATTTTAGTGGGGGGATCTCTCCATTTCCTGGATCTGAATGCCTGTGTCCCTTCCCAGATTAGGAAAGTTTTCAGCTATGATTTGCTCAAATACATATTCTGGCCCTCTGTCCCTTTCGGCGCCCTCGGGAACCCCAATTAAACATAAGTTTTTCTTCCTCAGGCCGTCGTTTATTTCCCTTAATCTGTCTTCATGGTCTTTTAATTGTCTGTCTCTTTTTTCCTCAGTTTCCCTCTTTGCCATCAACTTGTCTTCTATGTCACTCACTTGTTCTTCCACCTCGTTAACCCTTGTTGTTAGGACTTCTAATTTGGATTGCATCTCATTCAACTGATTTTTAATTTCAGCCTGATTGGATCTAAATTCTGTAGTCATGAAGTCTCTTGAGCCTTTTATGCTGTTTTCTAGAGCCACCAGTAGCATGTAATAGTGCTTCTGAATTGGCTTTCTGACATTGAATTGTAATCCAGATTTTGTAACTCTGTGGGAGAGAGGACTGTTTCTGATTCTTTCTTTTGAGGTGAGGTTTTCCTTCTAGTCATTTTGATCAGTGCCGAGTGGCCAAAAACAAGTTGTATTGGGAAAAGGAGAAAAAGAGAAAGAAAGAAAAGAGAAAAAAAAGAAAAAAAGGAAAAAAGAGAAGAAAAAGAGAAAGAAAAAGAGAGGGGAAAAAAAAGGGTGGGGCAAGCAATCAGAAATCAAAAAGAAAAAAAGAAAAAACCACGGGGAGTATCTTCTGATTCTGTGTACTTTAAGTCCCTTGACTTCCCCTGGAACATGTCTGTCTAGCTAGTCTTCTGGGGGAGGGGCCTGTTGTGCTGATTCTCAGCTGTTAGCAGTTGGGGGAGCTGCTCTGCCCCTGCCTGGTGCAGGGCTCAGTGGGGGTTGTTTACCCCGTGAGGCCCCAGGAGGAACAACCCCAGTGGTGGGGCAGCTCTGGAGCCCTGCATTCAGCTCCCAGAGTAGCTCCGGAGCTCTGTCTGCAGGGCCTGGAGGCTCCAGTGCGGTGCCGCTGATCTCAGCTCGGGGCAGGAGCGTCCTTGCTGTCCTGGGCCCTCCCGGCCTCTGCCTGTCCGGGGGGAGGCCGGATCCTGGGCTTTGTCCTGGTGCCCTGTGCTCGGGGACCTGCGCTGTTGGATTCGCGCTCCCGCCCCGCAGCCCCTCCGCAGAGCCTCTTCCTCCGCCTGAGCCCCCCCTCCCCCAGCTGCTCCCGCCCCGCAGCCCCCTCCGCGGAGCCTCTTCCTCCACCCGAGCCCCCTCGAGCTGCTCCCGCCCCACAGCCACCTCCGCGGAGCCGCCCCCGAGCCCCCCCCAGCTGCTCCCGCCCCGCAGCCCCTCCGCGGAGCCGCCCCCGCAGCCTCCTCCGCGGAGCCGCCCCCGAGCCCCCCCCAGCTGCTCTGTGCCCCGCAGCCCCCTCCGCGGAGCCGCCCCCCAGCTCCCCTCAAGCTGCTCCCCCCCGCAGCCCCCTCCGCGGAGCCGCCCCCGAGCCCCCCCGAGCTGCTCCCCCCCGCAGCCCCCTCGGCGGAGCCGCCCCCGAGCCCCCCGAGCTGCTCCCGCCCCGCAGGCCCCTCCGCGGAGCCGCCCCCGAGCCCCCCGAGCTGCTCCCCCCCGCAGCCCCCTCCGCGCAGCCGCCCCCGAGCCCCCCCGAGCTGCTCCGGGTACCCCGTGCGCACTGCAGCCCTTAGGGAGCTCGGCGCACTCCCCCGGGGCGCAGGTGCCTGTTAGTGTCCCCTGAGCCCACAGGATCCTGCTCCACCTCCCTGAGCCCCTTTCCCCCGGGAAGGTCGGTGCAGCTCCTGCGTCTCCGGGATGGGGCTCTCCTGTCCTGGGGACCCTCGCCCCGGCCTCAGCCCGGCTCCTCCCGGGGCCCCTCCTCCTTGGAGGCCTTTTGTGTCTTTATTTCTTTGTCCCCGTCTTCCTACCTTGATAGAAGCGCGACCTCTTCTCCCTGTAGCGTTCCAGCTGGTCTCTCTTTAAATCTCAGGCTGAATTCGTAGATTTTCAGGATAAGTTGAAGGTTATCTAGGTAATTTGGTGGGGACAGGTGATTTGGGGACCCTCCTCTTCCGCCATCTTGCCCCTCCTCCTGAAATGATCTTTTGTTATTTTCTATTTTTTGTATATCTTCTCTTTATATATTTATTAAAACCACATTTTAAAGAAATAAAACAAGAAAAAATATTTTTCACCATGTTTATTTCCCATTTAGTTTATAGCTGTGATCTATTATAAATGGAGACAAAAATAAATTTAAGACTTAGTAATTTTTAATATTAGAATATCTAGTGGTATTGTAGTATGTGATTTTTTTTTCAAGGCAGAGAGAGAAGGGAAGGGAGAAAAACAGTTTCACATGCATATAAATCAGTACTTACTCATTTAGGAAACACAGGCTAAAGGTGAAACCCCCAATTTTTTTTATAGCTATCTCATTCTTCAATGTTATTAGAGTGCTTACTTCCCTAGTCCCTACTGTCAGCATATTTAACTTTGGTTTTTACTGATTTTTTCTTTTTTCCATAAAGCAGACCAGCCCTGAAGCTGTCTAGCGTCCTAAGTTATCTAGGATATGACCCCCCCCCCCCCCGCTCCTTTTTCAGTCTGGAGATTAAAGATGAGCATGTTAGTATGAGGTAATTCTGTTTTTTTCCTATAAGTTTTCTTGAACTGTGGTTTTTGAGTAAGTAATCAGAATTTATTACTGCTATTTGAAATTACAATTCACTTACCAACAGCCCTTTCTATGCTGAGAAAGACTTTTTATTTAAAATTTTTAACATTTATTTTTGCAATAAATGTTTATATTCCTGATGAATTCCAAAGATTTTCAGAGAGAAGAAAGTATAAATTCGAAAGATTTACATCTGCAGTTTAGAAGTTTGGGTCAATTTACCAGCAAATTGTCTGAATATTCTTGCCTAGAAAGGCTATTTGATTGCCTTATTTTGTTCTCCGAAAAAAGAAAGAAATCTGATTCACAATGACTGCTGGTTGCATTAAGAATTAATTTCCCTGTTCTAATTTTCTATGCCCAAAAGGAATCCAGCTTTTTGGCCTAGTTTATTTAGCTTGCTATGGTAACAAAAATTCTCGTTGTGTGGGTGGAGACAAGTTTTTAGAGAACCTAAGGCATAAATGGATTAAGTACTGCTCATAGCTCTTTAGATTTCCTGTCACTTCTAAGAAGCATTCACTTTAAACTAGCTGCCTAAGACATCCATCAGTGGAGAAATATTCTTAGGTGCCATAAAGCATTCAGTCATATACACAAACTTTTGGTAACTTTAATTCTGTACCACGTGTTTCCAAGGTGTAAAAGTTCCTTTAAAACAAACACACGCATAGCATTCTGTAGTGTAAAATATTTAGATGTACACAATACTTGTAACTGGAGAAATTGTACAATGAAATAATCAAAACTATCTTTAGTTCTGCAATTGAAATTAAGTTGGTCAAGCCTAATACCTGGGTGGGTCAGTCAGTTAAGTGTCTGCCTTCGGCTCAGGTCATGATCCCTAGGTCCCGGGATTGACCCCATGTGGGCTCCCTGTCAGTCCCTTGGCTCAGGTGATGATCCCTGGGTCCTGATATTATGCCGCACATGGGGCTCCCTGCTCAGTCAGGAACCTGCTTCTCCCTCTGCACCTCCCCACCACTTGCATGCATCCAGGAGTTCATAGGCTCCTTCTCTCATATAAATAAATAAAATCTTAAAAAAAATAGAAATTAAGTTGGTCAGTTCTATCAGCTACTTGCTTTTATTTATTTATTTTTTAAGATTTTATTTGTTTATTCATGAGAGACACAGAGAGAGAGAGAGGCAGAGACACAGGCAGTCAGAGAAGCAGGCTCCATGCAGTGAGCCCGATGTGGGGCTCGATCTCAGGTCTCCAGGATCACACCCTGGGCTGAAGGTGGCGCTAAACCGCTGAGCCACCCAGGCTGCCCAGCCACTTGCTTTTATATAATAGGAACTGACCTCAAAATATCCTAACGCCTTGCTTAATTTTTTTCATATTATATATATGACTTAAAATACTAATATTATAAAACAACTCACAAATAATGTAGAAAAGAGCCCAGTAGAGCAAAACTAGTTGTATGTGTATTAAAAGGTAAACTGAGGCATACTAAAATTTCTAAGAGTGCATTTGAATAAGCATCAATTTGAATCAGAGTTAAACCCATAGGGGTTAGGGGTCACTCTCCACAAACAGGAGCTAGGGAAACGGCTTTTAAAGAGCAGATGTGCAAGCAAAGCAAGGAAATTATTTGATTGTAGCTTAAGTGGGTGTCTTATTTGGGAAAGCCTGGTTGGGCTTCTTGTGATTGATTGTACATAGGTTTTGTTTTTTTTTTTAAAGTTGGAGCATTTATAGGAATTTACCATAGTTTAGGTTTCAGTTTGCTTAAGTAGTCTTGCAAAGGCATTAAAGCTGCCTCAATCTAATGCCATCTTTGTTTAATTATTGTAATACATACAGAGTATCTTACACCCGTATCTGCTCTTACTGCCTGGATGAATAGAACAGAGAGAGTTTGTTATACGGTCATTTTATGAATCTTTTTTTTTAGACCAAGGAGTAGATATATGAATTAATATGGGATGCATAGAGAAAAACTTGGCCACATAAAGTGTCTGGCTCAGGGAAAGCTTTTGGTTAGGCAAGAATCGGTTGTCTTCTGAGGGGTTGTCAGAAAGACCGTCTCATGACCCCATAAGCTATTTGTTCTAAGAAGGTTAATGTTGGATATGTTATGGGAAGGTCCACGTGGCCCCTGGAGGAAACAAGAACTAGACTTGGAAAAACAAAGTTTACTCTATTCACAGGACTCAATAAAGAAGTAACCCTGTGCCAGTCAGGGCCACAGAGGAGGTGACAAGTTTTGGTCAAGTCACAGAAGTCAGGGAAGGGAAAGCCTGAGCTAGAGCCTTTATTGGGTTTTCTGTGGGAGAGACAAGGAAGGGGCAGAGTAAAGAGTTGGGAATGAGCTAGTTGGAGTCACTCCTACAGCCTTTAGACTACAGAGGTGGTCTTTTAGATCTTATACCAATTTTGATTTTATATTCTTGTTTTAAGTAGCCAGATCCAAATTTAAAAATCTAATTTCAGTGACTTTCAGTGTTTTTGGATATGACAAAATAAATCTAAATGTTGATCTGTTTTAACTATTTGGGTATCCAAATCTAATTCTGATTTCTCTTTTAAAAATTAAAGAGAGAAGAAACACTACATAGACCATTGAATATCACAAATTTAACCCAGAAAATGATGCACCATTTTGTTAGAATCTTTATGCAATATCTTGGAGAAGAACCACATTTCTCATTCTCTGTGTATATTTTGTCATTTCCTCATCCCTTGGTTCAAATGACCCTTGTTCAGTGAATGTATGTTATATTTTTCCCATTCCTGACCCTTCCTTCTTTATAAATACTTTTCTGCCAAACCCAACATATTTTTAAATAAACATATGAAATGATTTCAGATTTTTTTTTATCACAAGAGGCCATTTTTGACATTTTAATTAAATCTCATTTTGGGAGAATTGATTGTAATGAGCATGGTTACTACTTTTTATTAGTATGAAGAGGTATAGTGTGACAATGTTAAAATGTAATTATTCAAACAGAATTTATTGAGAATATAGCTCTGTACTTCAATATGGGAGAGTAGAGGATGCAGTTAGATCATAATTATATACATTTCCTGAGAAATAAGATCAGTTCTGATTAGAAAATTCTCTAAAATCGTAAAAAAAAAAAAAAGGAAAATTTTCTAAAAACAGAATAATCCTTAGCTGAGTACCTCAGAGGCTCTCTAATCGGTTAAATCCTTAGAATTTTGGATACTGATTTTGGTAGTTCATAGACTTTATTATTTGCATCTTGTTTCACTGCTTATATTCTAAATGGTTAATTTGCCTTTAAAATGAGCTATGGGCAACCGGGTGGCTCAGCTGTTTAGCGCCGCCTTCGGTCCAGGTCGTGATCCTGGGGACCCGGGATCAAGTCCCATGTTGGGCTCCCTGTGAGGAGCCTGCTTCTCCCTCTGCCTGTGTTTCTGCCTCTCTCTCTGTGTTTCTCATGAATAAATAAATAAAATCTTATATTTATAATGAGCTATGATAGTGCTGGTATGCCTTAAATTCAGTGTAAGAGTCAGATAAGACCCGTGATCACTAAGATGGAAAACATTGAGATGGGTAATTGCATGCATCTTCATGAGATTATTGGATAACTACTGTGTTTATCAGCGGTGTTTTGCAAGATTATACCCACAATTCCAAGGGAACTTAGTATTTCTCCTGGAAAATATGCTCTGAATTTCAAGTTAGCAACTTATAAACAAAATTTTTAGATGCAGATTGTTTTTAAGGTTGCTTGACAACATAAATTTATAGAAATATACAGTAGATATTGGAAGTGGTTGATGTCATAACTGTCCTGTAAACTGAAGAAAGTAGCCATTCTATTTGAAACCGCTAATTGATGGGATCCCTGGGTGGCGCAGCGGTTTGGCGCCTGCCTTTGGCCCAGGGCGCGATCCTGGAGACCCGGGATCGAATCCCACATCGGGCTCCCTGCATGGAGCCTGCTTCTCCCTCTGCCTGTGTCTCTGCCTCTCTCTCTCTCTCTGTGTGACTATCATAAATAAATAAAATCTTTAAAAAAAAAAAAAAAAAAGAAACCGCTAATTGAAATTCAACCAGTCTTGATTAAGTGACTCTCTACAGCCAATTAAAGTAAGAAACTGCAAACGGGATGTGTTAAATAATCTTATTATAAATCACTGAAGTATGGTATTAGGAAATAAAATACTTAATCACTATAGAAAACAGTTTAT
Organism: Canis lupus baileyi; assembly: GCF_048164855.1. NCBI lineage: Eukaryota > Metazoa > Chordata > Mammalia > Carnivora > Canidae > Canis > Canis lupus. Next base: position 27,378,159 of record NC_132872.1, on the reverse strand, counting down.
TATTTCCATTTTACTTTGGTAAAAATGAGAAACTATGATGACTAACATGTTTTCCCAAAAAGGCTATAAATTGACCAGAATGTTTTTTCAAATCTGTTGAAAATTATCACTATTACTATGCAAATAATATACAATTACACTTTGAAATTATAATTTGGAATTACCCGTATTAGATGTGTAAATACTGACAATGCCAATTTCTTTCGATACTTAAAGATTTTTATTAAAATTTAAAAAAAAAAGGATAAGCAGAATTTTTCAATGCAAATAAATGGAATGCTCAATGTCAACATGTAGAAGTGAAGATAATCAAATGATGAAGCTCAGGATAAAAGCTAAAAGCTTAAAATGCTTATAGAGTGCTTTATTTTTTTTAAGATTTTATTTATTTATTCATGAGAGACACAGAGAGAGACACCCAGGCAGAGGGAGAAGTAGGCTCGCTGCGGGGAACCCGACATGGGACTCGATTCTAGGACCTGGGATCACGACCTGAGTCAAAGGCAGACGCTCAACCACTGAGCCACCCAGGTGTCCCTAGAGCGCTTTAAAATGCTTATTTTTGTCCTTTTTTTTTTCTGTCCTGTTACCTATGTGCTTCCCGTGCCCATTCATACTGTTCCTAAGATATATCTCTATACTCCTGACTAAGGGTATTTGAACTGTTTCTTCTTGGCAAGGTTCATTCACTCTCTCACTGCCACGACATTGCTTAAATGTCACCACCTTAGTAAGGCTTTTTCTGGGCACCCTATTTAAAATCGCAACCCTCTTTTCCATCTCCCTGCCTTAATTTTTCCCATTGTATTTTCTACCATATTTTTCAGTTTACTCATTTACAATTTTTATTGTCTCTCCTCACTCTAAGCTTCACAAAAGCAGGGTTCAGCCAGTCACTGCTGTATTCCCAGAGTCTAGAATAGTGCCTCATGAATATTTCTTGAATAAGTCTGTGGCCTTATTTATGTCTGTTTTCTGTCAGACATGTAAATATTTAATTGAATACTGCTAAATATATCTCAATTTGTGGCAAATTGGATATGAAGGCAGGTTGGTAACCACAGTGTATTTGTCATCAGTCTGTTTATTTTGATCATATAATGGATGTTATTTTATATTCTTACAGTGTACCAAGAACTATTCACATTGCTTTGCATCTATTAAGTAACTTATGCCTTGTAACAACCATAGGAAACATGTACTATTATTAGCACCATTTTACAGTTTAGGAAACAAGAGGTGAAATTAAGTAGCTCTTGATCTAATATGTAGGAAAGCAAGCTTCATACCAGGATAGTTGGTATGTCCAGAACCTATACTTTTAGCCAGAGGTCCATGGTTAAAAAGTTAAAATCCTGCTGCATTGGTGCTTTGCATTGCTTCATTTGTATCCTTTCTATTTATATTTCTTTGCTAAAATAGAAAATTTTGGAAGTAATCATATCTCTTTAAACCACTGTTGTTTTACAATCATTTAATTTTTTTTTTCTTCTTGCAGTGGGATGCTATCACTGAAATGGATGAACACAATAGGCCCATTCACACGTACCAGGTCTGCAATGTAATGGAACCAAACCAAAACAACTGGCTTCGAACAAACTGGATCTCCCGTGATGCAGCACAGAAAATTTATGTGGAAATGAAGTTTACATTGAGGGATTGTAACAGCATTCCCTGGGTTTTGGGAACTTGCAAAGAAACATTTAATCTGTATTATGTGGAATCAGATGAGTCCCATGGAATCAAATTCAAGCCAAGCCAATATACAAAGATTGACACAATTGCTGCTGATGAAAGCTTTACCCAGATGGATTTGGGTGATCGTATCCTGAAACTTAACACAGAAATTCGTGAGGTGGGGCCTATAGAAAGGAAAGGATTTTATCTGGCTTTCCAAGACATTGGGGCATGCATTGCTCTGGTCTCAGTTCGTGTTTTCTACAAAAAGTGCCCCTTCACTGTTCGTAACTTGGCTATGTTTCCTGACACCATCCCAAGGGTTGATTCTTCTTCTTTGGTTGAAGTAAGGGGCTCTTGTGTGAAGAGTGCAGAAGAGCGTGATACTCCTAAACTCTATTGTGGAGCTGATGGAGATTGGCTGGTTCCTCTTGGAAGGTGTATCTGCAGTACAGGATATGAAGAAATCGATGGTTCTTGTCACGGTAAGAAAGATGCACTCAAATAACTTATCATGCATTTAAATGATGTTTTAAAGAGGCAAATTTGTTTTACATTCATTTTCAAGTAATACATTTTCAGATGAAATTACTGGCAGAATTGATTGTGGAAGAAATTATTAACTATAAGATAGTTTCTTATTATTTTTTTCTCCTAGGAAGTGTGTATAAACATGTAAAATAAATTCTATACCATGACAAGCGATTCTTCCATATTGACTTAATAAAGTAGTTAAGCCATATGAATGGCTGTATTCACCTAGTTTTTATAAAGTAAAGCAAAATTAATAACAGCAACAAAAAACAAAAGGGATTCAAAATGGACGTTTGCTCAACTTTCATGTTTGATAACTTAGAATGTGGCATTTAAAGATAGTTTGAAAATAATTCTCCTTCATGTTGAATTGTAGTAATTGAATAGTTCCTAGGTAAGATAAAGTTATATTTAAATAAGTGAGGAATTCACATATATGTTTCAAAAACATACAGGATAATTTATGCAGGTGTTATATGTTTGGTGATTGAATACTGACTATGTCAGAGCTTAATTTATCTTTTGCTACTATTTTTAAGACTTCTTTATTTGAGGGAGAGAGTGCACACGTGTGCCCACACCCACACACACCCACACATGCATGTGTGCACGCCCTGGCAGGGAAGGGCAAAGTGAGAGGGGAAACAGTTAGGAGCCTGAGCTAACGACCTGACCTGATGGGAAACTAAGTAAGAGTAGATCAGAAAACTAAGGGTAGATCTCTTCACAGACTGTGCCACCCAGGCACCCCTATCTTTTGCTACTATTTAATACAATTTCTCACCACGTAACAAATTACCTTTTAGTTGTTGTAATAGTAGTATTTGTGTAAGATTTTTTAGGAAATATTAATACAACACAATGCTAACTAAGTTTAGAACCATCTCTTTCACAATGATATGATAACAATATAATTTTTAAGATGGAAGATTTTTTCTTTATATGATGCATTTTGTGAAAGCTTATTAATCTAATAAATTTATACATTTAAAAATTTTACATAGAGATAATATACATCAATTGTGTTTGGATTGGGACTTGTAATCAAAACACAAATATAGAAATAAAATTATGGCTTGATAAATAGTAACAATACAGATATTTCATACTTAATGGTAGTTGATTTATAAGTTTGTTTTCTGTAGCACCATGTTGAATTTATTTACTTCTTTGTTAGTGATATATTCATGTTCTTTAAAAAAGATGAGAATAAACAAGGAAAAACATACTTGTATACATATAAGGGTCATGGAAAATATATGTGAATTTTTTAAGGTCTTATCTATTTATAAACACTTGTGCTCTTGAATGTTGAAGATTTCACTAGAGTTTCCAATGATGATTGTGTTTGTTTAAAAATATTAATATCTTATATGTGGTATAGTTTTTATAAAGCATGAACCAGCTTTTCTCCCCTGATTTTTAAAAGATGTTTCCCTGAAGCTTATCAATAGATTGAATTCTAAATTTTTATTCACCCTTGACAAGGATTTAGGATGGAATAGTCAGAAATTATTCTTTGAGGGGGTTTTATAGGATGTATCTACACATTGGAAAATAAACTGAAGAAAAATTAATATATGTGAATAATCAGTGGAATTAAGAGGATAATAAAAGTTAAGGATAAAACATTACACATACTTAACCGTGTAGTTTTAACATGGTTTAATTTTAACATGGTTTAATTTAATTTACATAGAAGCTGGGCATTCATTGGTAAAAATAATAAAGATTTTTAAAATATGCAAAGAATAATTCTCAGGACTTGTATGATTAGCTTTTATTAACTATTTGTATTTTTATGGTATTAATCATGGAATAAGAAGTAGTGACAGTTATTGATGGCTATATTTTTTCTTAATTAGTATGTTTACTCTGTGAATTGCATTCTTATTTATATGCCTTAAAATTCTTGTATTTGTTAGGTAAGGATGATTTTGGACAAACGGTAATCATTATCAGCTTATGTAGAGCTACTGGTAGACTCATCTATTTTATGGCTTGTTATCTTTATTTTAATTTATTTGATTCTAGAAATAGAGAGTGGAGGTAATACAAATGTTCATCATCTCCTTGTAGTGGATAGCAGAAATTGGAAGAATCAAGCTTGAATTCTAAATCTATGGCTTATTAGCTTTGAAAGCATAGTTTCCTTATCCATAAATAATGTAGTGGTACTAGTCAACTCATGATAAAGTATATGGAGAACTAATAAAAACACGTGAATCTGCTTAGATCCAATTGAATACAATAAATTACTGTTTACAAACACAGGGGAAGCCAGAGTGAATGTTAAGACACCTCATTTTTAGACAGGTATTTTATACTACCACCGGTCTCCATTTCAGAGTACTTACTTAAGTGTCTGCTTTTGACATTTTGTATTATTCCTTTATTTCCTTTGATAATATTTTTTATCAGATTCTATCACCATCCATCAACAACTTATTTCATAACCAAATCTCTGAATTACATGTAACCTAAATGGCCAATTGATTGGAACTTATATGAATAAAATCATATGTCAGATAGCATATGGTCACATATATAATGTGAGATATGTGTGTGTATATGTGTGTGTGTATATATAATATGTATATATTATATATATATAATTGAAGAAGAAAAAACAGTGTCTTTCTATCATTTCTTTTGGTCTGTTTTGTTAGAACATTTCATTTAGTTGAGCTCTTAACATTTTTGAGTACCTATTAATCTGTTAATCACCTTCGTAGGTTGTAGAGATAAATATAAATGAATCTTATGTTTTATTTATCTGTTGTTATTGAGATAAAATAACCCAAACTTACTAGCTTAAAACCACACCAATTTATGATTTCTCAGGGCTCAACTGGGCAGTTCTTTTGCTTTAGGGTACGCAAAGGTCACTAATGCAGCTGAATTCAGCCGTGAGGCTGGAATGTCAGAATGACCTCTCATCTTCCAGAGTTTATTTCTATGTGGTGTCTCATCATTTAAGAATCTGGTCTAAGATTTTTTTTTCCCTATTTCATTTTTTTAACCCTTTATTTTTTTTATTATTTTTTTAAATAATAAATTTATTTTTTATTGGTGTTAGGTCTAAGATTTTTTTATAGTGCAGTGGCTGCCTTAGGAGGGAGTTTTCCACATGGCCAGGTAGAGTGAGTATATGAGGGGGTACTATACAAGGGGGTGAATTCCTGGAAATATGTTTAGGGGGAGCTGCCAGTGTGACAGTATGCCACAGTCCACTCTGGATTTTCATGATTCAAGTCCCTCTTTCAGGCACAAAACCCCACATCTTCCCAAACATTTATTCCGTTATGCACGGTGTTGACGTCCAGAAGAGTACCATTTAAAATTAGCTCAGGATGTAAATGAAACCTCATAGCTCAAGTTCCTCTTGACCTGGAAAACTAAGAACTAAACAGGTAAGTTATAGTTCCTCACACACACCATACACATGGGATATAGACAGGGTAATTGCAAAAGATTCTCCCCTTCCTAAGGGCTGGGAACACAGCAGTGCCTGGTCCATTGTGAGTCTGAAATCCAGCTGGATGTTGTCAGGGTCTCTTATAGTAAGGCAGGGAGTGTGCTTTGCATCCCACATCTACTACCTTGGATTGGATCTCTGTGGTTATTGGGTGGGTGCTCTGAGTTGTCCCATTTCTTTCTTCCTTCCTTCCCTCCATCTTCCCCCTCCTCTTTCTCTTTCTTTCTTCTTTCTTTCTTTTTCTTTTTCTTTTTCTTTTTCTTTTTCTTTTTCTTTTTCTTTTTCTTTTTCTTTTTCTTTTTCTTTTCTTTTCTTCTCCTTCCTTTCTTTCTTTCTTTCTTTCTTTCTTTCTTTCTTTCTTTCTTTCTTTCTTTCTTTCTTCTTTCTTTCTTTCTTTCTTTCTTTCTTTCTTTCTTTCTTTTTTTCTTTCTTTCTTTTTTTCTTTCTTTCTTTCTTTCTTTCTTTCTTTCTTTCTTTCTTTCTTTCTTTCTTTCTTTCTTTCTTTCTTTCTTTCTTTCTTTCTGTTTTCAGCCTCCTTATTTATAAAATTATATATATGTCTGTTTCACCAGGGCTGTCAGATAAAGGAGGAGTATTTTAAAAACATATATGTAATTCAGGGTAAAAAATTTATTGATATGAGTCATCATAAGGCATTGAGAGAACCAAGCTCTACTTGTACTTACAGGCAGACACTATTGATATACCTACCGAGTGCTCTGTAGTGCTTTGTTTCTTCTCCTTTCTGTGAAATAGTAAAGTTTTCTTCAGAAAAGATTGCAGTAGATCAGATCTAGTTGCTTTAGATCTGAAAAGCCATAAGAATTATCTTACCTGCGGCACCTCGGTGGCTCAGTTGATGAGCATCTGTCTTCAGCTCAGGTCATGATCGCAGGGGTTCTGGGATTGAGCCCCCATGTGCTCCCTGCTCAGCGGGGAGCCTGCTTCTCCCTCTCCCTCCCCCTGCTTGTGCTCTCTCACTTGCTTTCTCTTTCTCTCTCAAGTAAATATATAAAATAGTTTTAAAAATATCTTTCTCCCTCATTTTATAAATCAGGATGCTGAATTACTGAGAACAGAATTTTATTCCCTGAGGCCATTCAGTAATTGATACCAGACCAAGAACTAAAGCCTCAATATTTCTCAGTCTGGTCTTTGTGTTTTCCTTCCCTATTTCTATCCCCTCCTCTGTTTCTCCATTTTTTCATTCTTCCTGTTTCTCATTCATTTCCTTATCTCACTGCCTATCCACTAGTTCCAAGGAGCACTATGTTCTTCATCAAATGAATTCATCATTCATTTTGTTCTTGCTTATTCTTTGGAATCTGATATGAACACAATTTACAACAGTATCTACATATCTGTTCTGAAATTCCAACTAACTGGGAATGATGGAAAAATATATGGACTGTTCTGAACTTTGATGTAAGATATGATGATAGAAAATATTATGATGAGGTTTTAAGGATTTTGATAATTTACTTGAATGGATTTGAGAACTCTTGATTTGCTATATAACAACACAATAAACACAATATACAATAAATTCTAGTGAAATAGAATTAAACTATATTTACCCATACTATCAATGTTATGAATATTTATTTGTACTTATTTGTTGTGTATTTGTTTGCATTTAAATAATTTATCATTATATTTTATCCTAAAAGTTGTACTACTGGATGTTTGAACATGTGATTCATTTCTCTATAAGATTGTTAAGGCATATCTAGATACAAATTCTAGAAGCATATAAGGGGGAAGTTCTCTTGTTCTTGCTATCAATCAGGTTTAGACATAAATATTACATTAAGCAGATATGCTAAAATTTAAAACCAAACAATAGTTTAGGTTATTCTGTTATATACCGTAAAGAATATTTTATTCTTGGCTCAAATCTCAACTTATTTTTCATAACTATTTTAATTTTATCTTATAGGTTTATGATTAAAACTATCATACTTAGGCATATTGATGTTACAGGTTTTATTTTTTTAATTGTCTTAATGTATTCCACAAAGGGTTTGAATTAAAAAATAATGTTAATTCATAAAGCATTGATTTACATCAAATAGTCTTTCACTGAATATATCTAAGAATATTTTCACACTATGGAAGAAGTAATTGGAAACAACATGAAAAATTGAATGCAATTTTAGTTCATTTGTGAGTTTTGAAGTGACATGAATTTCTAATAAATTCCTCTTGGATATTAATTTAGAATAAATCTCATTAAGACAGTGGCACTTATACTTAGAGATGATAGAGTTTGGGTTTTTAAACCTGCTGGGAATATATACACACATATACATACATACTGCAGGGATATATCCCTTAAGTCTATAAGGATCACATGACATAATTTTACAAAATAACAATTGACTATGGAAATAAAAGTTCTGAAACACGGAGGAATTTTTAAAACCCTTCCTCTGGGATGCCCAGGTGGCTCAGTGGTTGAGCATCTGCCTTTGGCTCAGGGGTGATCCCGGGGTCCTGGGATTGAGTCCCACGTGGGGCTCCCTGCATGGAGGCTGCTTCTCCCTCTGTCTGTGTCTCTGCCTCTCTCTCTCTCTGTCTCTCATGAATAAATAAATAAAATCTTTAAAAAAATAAAACCTTTTCTAGGTAGATGCTTTTATTTATTTTTCTCTAGTGTTGCTTTAAAATTCAAGAGGCATGGATGGTGGCAGTTCTCGGACGATTGCATTACTGTTCACAGAAGTGAATGGGACACACAGGGCCTTTCGGGACACAGCTATTGATCTGAGCTCCTGAAGGGCGTTGTTATTAAGGCTGCATGGTTCTATCCTCTGCCGCAGTTCAGAAACATTTATGCTCTGTGTTTATGATCTCCTGTCCAATCATGTTATCAGAGAGGACTGTGGAAGCAGAGAGCATAAAGAAATTTTGAGACACCAAGATTTGCCAGCATTAAATAAGGGAGTTTGAGGATATGATGGAAAGCTAAAAGGTGAGATTGGGATCAGAATAAAAGGGCATACTTAATGGCCCAAATAGTATTTTCCCTTTCTAAAGGTTCTCAAAACTAAATATAAACTCTTACAATATAACCTTCAATTCCAAATAAAGCCGTTTTTTTCATGAAGCAATTCCCGACTTTCATGTAGCTTGAGGAGAATATGAAATCAAGAGGCTCCAAGGAGTCTAAAAATAGAAGGTATTATTTCCAAGAAAGACAGAGTAAAGTTAAATAATTATATTTTGTCCTTTGTCACAGTTTTAAAAATAGGTTAAAAATAAGCTGGGTTGAAATGATCATTTTTAGTATATTATTTTAACCAAATTTTAACTTCGATTCTAGTACCTTATTTTACTGTATGCTGACTTCAATGCTAAACTCATATTTCTATAGAGGCTGTCCATAATTTTTAAAAAATCCTTTCTTAACACAAATATTTCAAAAATATGATAAAATTGTTTAGCATCTCTCTTCACTTTTCAAATATGGCATGCCATGCCACTCACTGAAATTGCTACCAGTCTTGAAATTTAGTTCTACCTTTTTATTTTTTTTTTCCAGAAAAAGGATCTTATTTATTTATTCATGAGAGACACAGAGAGAGGCAGAGACATAGGCAGAGGGAGAAGCAGGCTTGCCATGGGCAGTCCAATGTGGGACTCGATTCCAGGACCCCGGGATCATGCCCTGAGCTGAAGGCAGATGCTCAATCACTGGGCCACCTAGGTGCCCCAGTTCTACCTTTTAAAGAAACAAAATTAAGAGGTTTATAAAGTCAACACTTAGATACATCAAGATATATTAAGTTTGTATGCTTGCTATTTTTTGTTACTATTTCCTGTTACCTGGGTTCAGTATTCTATTTGCTAAAGTTTATTTTTTGATAGATCTTTTGGCAAGGTACTGTAAGTATTTAAGTTCTATTTAGTGGCTATCTAAATATATCTTTATTTTAACCTCCTTTTTCAAAGATTGTTTACTTGGGTACAGAATACTAGGTGCTATTATTTTTCCTCAACGTTCTGAAAATACTATTTCCCTGTCCATGACAATCTGTGGAAACTATAGTTGCTAATGTTCTTCTGAGGAATTCTCATTACTTGAGAGATTATAGGTTCCATATGTTGGTCTTCAGTTACATTATGATGTAACTGGTGTGCATTTATTTTTTCCTGCTTTTCATTTTTTTTAAATTAAGAAAGTGTGTGTATTATATTTTTCTTTACTTCTTCTAGATTACCTATTAGATATTTATTAGAGACTTTCCATAGTATCCTCTTTGTCTCTGATTTTTAAAAATATTTCACCTTAGCACTAATTTCTAGGTTATAAATTTTCACTTTGACTACACCTAGTTAAATTTACCTCATCTGTTATTTTTATCTTCATTAGTTTTTTCTATTCATTTTTTTCATTTCTTGATTTGTTTAAAGATTTTATTTATTTATTCTTGAAAGACACAGGGAGAGAGAGAGAGAGAGAAAGAGAGAGGCAGAGACACAGGCAGAGGGAGAAGCAGACTCCATGCAGGGAGCCCAACGTGGGACTCCATCCCGGGTCTCCAGGATCAGGCCCTGGGCTGAAGGTGGCGCTAAACCGCTGAGCCACCTGGGCTGCCCTGGATTGTTTTTGTTTTTGTTTTAATTTATACCTGGTGTGTTTCATAATTTTTCTCTTTTATAAATGTTATTTTATTCTTTATGAATCTTAATCACACTAAAATAATTTTGAAACCAATTCGGTCTAAATTTATATCCTGATCTTAGTGCATTGGCTCTATTTTTTTTTTTTTTTTTTTTAAGTATTAGCATCAATTGTGTACTTTGGAATTATTACTTGTAGTCTAACTTGTTTTGTTTCGTGTCTTTTTATTTTTTTTACTTGGAAATTTTGTAGTTGCACTAATTCTGCTCCCTGAGGCTTTATATAGAGCAAATCTAAGAGCACTAATAAATTTACTCCTGGTTGACAGGAGTTCCACCCAATATAATGATTCGGGGATCCAGGCTTCTTGCATTCAGTGAACCAACTATCTCTTAAGAGTTTTGTAGTTCTTTGTGCCCAGTTCAGAAATTGTAAAAGGAGATTGGAGAAGGTACATGTGCTTTTTAACCAACTCAGATATGAAGAGACACATCATTTCTAATCACATACCAGCAGTGAGAACTAGTTATATGGCTAGTTATATGGCTGTTAAATGCTGTCCCTGGCTCAGTAGTGATGTCCCAGCAATGATTCTGTGTTATGGAGGAGGAAGCCCCAGTTTTTGTAGATACTTAGTCATCTCTGTAATAGTCTGTCATTTCACCCACAAAACATGTATGCTCATCCTCATGTATCTCGTGATACGGAATTTTCTCCACCAGGTTCAAATATATTGTCTTATCGACTAGTGACCCACAGTCACCAGTAGAGAAATGTAGAGCCCTCTACCCTAACAGAAAATTTGCAATGTTTGAAATAAATAGAACACTCTCATTAAGAAAGGAGGATAAACACAGCCATAGCCATGATGGGTAGGCATTGTGAAGAACCTCAGAACAGATACCACATTAAATTCACTGAGACACTCTTACCCATTGTTCTCGATGGCCATTGACTTCACTGTCTGTGAACTTCTTTTATCATCCTGACCATTTCTGAAGTAGCTGTTGGTGGCTGAACAGCTTTCATACATGTTTAATGATAATCTGTTTTGAGAACTTTAGGATCACTTCATAGCTATAGGTTCTTTTAGACCAGGTTAACAATTTGTCGGCAACAAAATTTCCTAAAACTCAAAGTAGCCTTTTAATCTATTTGTCAAATTCCCAATTCTAGAACCTGAACACATAGTTTGTTTTTCATTTACATTAGAATCCGAGGTGTTCCTGTTTGTTGACCACTTTCCTTCATACAGAGAATAGTAGAATCATGCAGTTTCCACTTTAGCATCACGATCACATATGGCCTTATAGTCATCTATATCCAATGAGTGGAAGAAAGAGAGTATATAGAATGCATACCCTTTTCCTAAAAGTTTTGGCATAGAAGTGACTTGTAAGTTCTACCTACAGATGCTACACTTTCAAAAATTATATACACCATTGAGTAAAAGCTTTTTAGTGTGAACTTTTGTATTAAGCTATGTATGTCCAGTATATATAATCAACAGTTTTTTAAATCAACATATAAGCAGAAGCTATGTAATAATGTTACATCAACCAAATAAAAATTAAGCTAATTATATCAAATTAAACATTAAAAGAAAAGTTACTCTGGGGTGCCTGGGTGGCTCAGTTGGTTAAGGACTCAGATCTTGATTTCAAAAGTCCTGGGATGGAGCCCTGCAACTGGCTCCCTGCTCAACAGGAAGTCTACTTCTCTCTCTGACTCTGCCCCTTCCCCCTACTCTTGCACACTTGCTCTCTCCCTCTAACAAATAAAATCTTATAAAAAGAAAAGAAAAGGTACTTGTATAAATTCAAACCTGTTTTCTTTTCATGGAAAAGAAATAGGATTCTACTATTTTGAAGAGGGATTTGATTATTTCTACATAGCATCCTCAAATAGCAGCAGAGAACATTCAGGATAAACCTTACAATAGAATATTATGTAGTACATTGAAGGCATAATGACAAAATTTTACCAAAAGAAATCTCACTTTTCATTTTATCAAAATACAATAATAAAATATTGTATTTATTAAATCTGTACATAATTCAGATTGAATCATATCCCAAGCATCATAAAAACTAAAAATAGTAAAGTTATAATATCATGCATCTTAAAATTTGGGAATAATTTCATGTTATAAATTTTTTCATTATATATTCATAGCTGGCATTGGAACTACAGAGGTATGATTGACTGTACTCTCCATATGAACAAAAGTGTAGTAATTTGCATTTTCAGATATTTACATATTTAAGCTCTAGGGAAGTATATTTCAAAGGACAACATAATTCTAAGAAAAACAGGCTTCAAAGGAAAAACTTGATGCAGAAAAAAGAGTGGATGAAACAAAGTAGAAGAATAAGGTATCTGATATAAATACATTTAATATGTTTACTTTGGTTTAAGAAATCTTGTGATCCTTTGGGAGAAAAGCGTTCTTGATTTCGTTTATAATAACAGTTAACTCTAATTACCTGGGAGTTAGTGATAAACTCAAATACACATTGTGATGACATTGAAGGACATCCTTAATATTTTTGAGTCCTTTGAAATAATGACTTAGAATTAAAGAGATTACTGGTGTTCTCAGTTATGTACATAATTGTTTTAAGAAGTAATTTTTTATTGTCCTTGACTTTTTTCTTTTTTACATATAATACTATATGGTAGAAAAATTTAGTGATAGTAAATAACTTCCTATCATGATTCTGTATGAATAATAAACTTTGATCACCAATTACTATTTTCAGTCTGAGCTTAAGATAAACTATCTGTTTTCAGAATGAGTCCCAATAAATAAGGAATATAGTATTTAGTCTCACTTTTACAAGGAACTGTAGAGTGGTGATAAATTTAAAAGGATGGAGATTTCCAATTGCCAGTTGCTATATACAAGGTCTATCACCATATAAAGAAGCATGCAGTACCAAAATTGATGGGAACTCTGGGAACATAAAAACAAGCTCTGCTTTATCTTCAGCAGTGGACAAGGAGAATGTGTGATTTATTCCTATTATTTGACAGCATCAAAAGTGACTGCTATAAAAAGTCATGAAAACCTCTTGAATGATGCAAACCCTGTTTCTTTGGACAGAGATAAACAACCATTGTTATGGATGGAAATCTTTAAATAGAATCACTGAATTTTTTTGTCTTTTTATTAAGATGACTATATCCTTATTTCTTAGTTTTATTTCTATTTCTGTTTTAAAGTTAATAACATTTCAGGATGGGTTATTATTTACCCTACCACAGTGAAAAAGCTTATGCTCTTTATTTCGACAAATCAAATATTTTTAGTAAAATTAATTGTAAAGCTTTTAATTGGTAAAACTTTGAAATGGCAGTAACTATGAGTTATGTGAGAGCTTTCCTAAAGATTTTTTTTATTAATTTACTCATTGTATTATGACCAAGAGCATACTCTTCTTAAAGTTCAATTATATGTGACTATATTCACAAGTAATTACATTACTTGATTGCTTAATGTGAACTAATTTGCCATGCATATGAAATACTGTATTGTATACTTCCAAAAATTATTCTGTAAATAGCATACATTAATTAGTTAATAGTTTCATTCATGATGGCTGGTAAATCTTTTAAAAGTTCTTTGTATATATTGAAATGGCCATAAATTTTCTTTGTAAACCTACTTATGAGACATAATCATATATTTCCTTAGATGACCCATCTTTGATTCAGTTAAGTAATGTTCTTTGGTCTTGATGCATTTATTATCTTGATGTTGAATTATACATTTTCCTTAAATTTTTAAAATGTTGGCAAGAGGATATCTAATGCAATGAAGTACAAATGTGTTTTGAGTGATGTAAAGAATAGAATAATGCCTGGCTGAGAAACTGTATTCCTGGATAAGAAACTTAAATATTTGGGAGATATAAATGCTAGCTTAGAATTACAAACAATTCACACTCAAAATTATTATTTATTATTATTTTAGTCACTTTGAACTCAGTAAAAACAATTATAAATTTTTTATGAAATAATACATGGAATGGCATATGGATTATTTGAAAAGAACAGTAAAGGAGAGCAAGATCCCTGGCAGATAATAAAATATATTCAAGGAAAAATATTTAAAATATGTAGTATTAATTCCCAAAGAAAAATATTTGTCAATGGTATGAAGTAGAAAGGGAAAAAATAGACTAAATCACATGAAATAGTTCAATCTGTGGTAAAATACAGTTTACTAATGGGGAAAATAGATGGGTTATTTAAAATAGTGGTTCTTAATAGAGGTTGGAACTGGGGAGGGGAGAGAGTAATGATTTGGGTGTAGGGCCAACACTATCTATCACCTTTTACCAAGTCCCAGAGGAGTTAACTGTTGAACTAATCTATCTTTAGAATGTGTATAATTAACCTCCATTGTACATTAGTGTAGGGAATCTATAGGAACAGCAGTCCCATAGAGACTTCTTGCTGCAATAAAATGAAGCCTAAGGCAAAGGTACAACCAAAAGATGCTGATTTGTAAGATACAAATTAGGATTTTCATTGTAATTCACAATTATGATGAAGCAGTAATTTTTGAAGAATTAAAAGAAGGCAAAAGGAACATTGCTCAATCAAGTATGAAAGTATGAGACTTTATAGCCAAAGTTGATTTTGTTTTTCATCCCATTTTTTTTAAAGACATCCTCTAGGTACTAAATATGAAGTTTGGTCTATCAAAGGAAAACCTTAGATTATTTTTGATATTGTTAGAGAAAAAAAATATCAGACACTTGTTAAAGAATTCTAAGACAAATTTTATTTTTTATTTTTACTTTTATTTTTTTATTTTTTATTTTTTTATTTATGATAGTCACACAGAGAGAGAGAGAGAGAGAGAGAGAGAGAGAGGCAGGGACACAGGCAGAGAGAGAAGCAGGCTCCATGCACTGGGAGCCCGACCTGGGATTCGATCCTGGGTCTCCAGGACTGCGCCCTGGACCAAAGGCAGGCGCCAAACTGCTGCGCCACCCAGGGATCCCCCTAAGACAGATTTTATATAGGGTAACTACTACAAAGGAGTTTAGCAGTTGAGGAGAAGAAATGAGCTCAACTCTGAATTCAGCAAAGAAAAGTGTAAATTTATAGCAAGGAGTAGGGCAGTGGGAGTTAGAGGGTGGAAAATCACTAAAAGGAAACATCAGAGGTAAGGGATGATCCCCGCTGAACTGACCTGACAGGATTCTTGCCAATGCAAAGGAGGGTGATCAGGTACCAGGATATAAGAAACTGCCAAATATTGAGGTTGAGGGATTCTCTCTAAACTTAAGACTTAGCAAGATTCTTGCTAAAACTAGACGCTAGAGGAACAGAATCAAAACCCATAATTTGGTCTAGTTGAGCAGGGGGCTTAAAGAAGCCTGACTAAAAGTTGGTAAGGAGAGGCTGTCAATATCATGTAATACCCTATAGCAGGGTTGGCAAACCAAAGCCTGCTTGCCACCCCAGCCTGTTTTTGTAAATAAAGTTTTTTGGAGAACAGCCAAGGCTGTTCCTTTATATTGTCTGTCACTGCTTTTAAACTATAAGAGGAGAGTTACGTAGTTGCTTCTGATACCATATGGCCCATAAACCTAAAATATTTTGTTTCTTTTCTACAGATAATGTTTACAGACCTCTTTCCTATAGGCGGATTAATGTATCCTTGAGAAATAGAAACAAAATTATCAAGATTGTTCTTTCTGTTACCAAAACTCAAGTTCAGCTGCCCATCATTGGAAAGGCCAATACTCAAGAGATGAGTTTTGATTGTAATGGAATATGAGTTTTATTCAGGAGGCTGGCCAGCTGAAGAGAAGAGCCAAAGGCCAACTACAGAGGTTTCTGCCTGGCCCGGGTTTTTTTTTTTTTTTTTTTTTTAGGAGTTTAGAGTAGTTAGTCAATGAAGGGAGTACCGTGGTCTTTAACATTTCATGATTATGTGCAGACTTGATTGTGCCAGCTACAGGTGTTATCTCAGTGCTTGAAGGTTGTGCAAGGGAGTCTGGTTCCTTAGTGCCTGGGGCTTGTGCAGAGGTGCTCTGTTCTTTCAAGGAGAGAATGCATAATCTACAGATATGTGAAGAAAGGTTAATCAATCACGCTGGCTAAGGGTGCTTACTAAAGCTTAAATATTACTAAGTTGGCCAGAGGGGCAGAGGCTGCTTCCTTTTGAGCCAATTATTAGGGTGTAACATTTTTGCAGTTAAATATAGAATAAAACTTCTAGTGGAACTGTTTTCCTCCAAAGTTAGCCATCTTTTTATTCAGTTATTTATTGAAGCATCTGTGCTAAGGAATATAATTTTAAAAGTGTTCACAGGGGATTTCATATTGATCTATTTTGGGAAACAGAATTAGATTTTTGCAAAGATCCAGAACTACCTGAGAGAAAAAAAAATCAGTAAAATGTAGGGGGTGTGTGTGTGTGTGTGTGTGTGTGTGTTTTCATCAGAGAAGTATTGGTTCAGTGTTGGCTTTTTGCTTTTAAGCCTTTTCTCAAAGCCTCTGATACTAGCTTGTTAATTCTTACTCAGGAATATCTTGACTCGTTGCCGTAGTAGACACTGAAGATGCATTTGTTAAAAATTGGTGAGTTGATAATTTATGTTCTTTGTGTAAAATAATATGCAGGAACAAATTATAAAATTCAGATTGTCTCTTACCTAGAAATTACAAAGAAACAGATTTTATGTGAACTTATGAGATTCAATTTCCAGTCAGTTCCCATTTTTTCTCCCTACTTTCAGATTTTATTGAACTTTCAGCAATGTTGGATATGTGTTTATTAAGGTAGTCCATAACCTTAATATTTATTGCATGCCTATTACATCCTGGGAACTGTGAATTGCTGTGAAATACTGAGATCTCTGCTACTCAGTACATGCAGAACTTGCCATACAATACTGTTTAAATAATTGAGCTGTTGCTTTTATACTTATATAGTGTCCACAATTTTATATATTTTGCTTTTTATGTTATAAAATATAGTTAGAATGAGCATTTAAAAAGAAATTCTCTCTAATTTTTGATAATCCTGTACTAGTGGGTTTTTTTTACAGTTCTTTTTCTTTTTCTTTTCCTTTTTTTTTTTTTAAAGATTTCATTCATTCATTCATGAGAGACACACACACAGACAGAGAGAGAGAGAGAGGCAGAGACACAGGCAGAGGGAGAAGCAGGCTCCATGCAGGGAGCCTGATGTGGGACTCGATCCCGGGGCTCCAGGATCAGGCCCTGGGCTGATCCACCTAGGGATCCCCCTTGTTTAAGGTTTAATAAAAACCTTTCTCTTGAGCTAAAGTAATCGTTTTAAATTATAAGGTGTGTTTTTTGTGATACTTTTTGTATGCAGATGAGTTTTGGGGATATATATCTTCAATAGTGCCCCCTTGCAGATTTATTATTACTGTAGTTTGTATTCATTTACTTTTATGTTTCTCTTTCTTACTCTCTACCGCCTACCCATTTCTCATATTTATGCCTTTGAAGAAATCAACATAAGTTGCGTAATGAATATTTTATCATTATGTTCATTTATATTTGAGATTTCTTATACTATGTACCTAATTTAACTTTTCTATAGATTTTTTATTACATTTATGCCATTCTTATTCTTGTCTTTTAATATAACTAGATATAGATAGATATTCTAATCATTTATTCTAATTCATCACATTTATTATAATTCCAAACTAAGAATTTGGAAAAATAATTTGGCACTTAATCTTCAAATATATTTTCAGTATTTCACAGTATTATCATCTCCTTTTTAAGGAATGTCAGTGCTATTCACTGTTTGAATAGAGTCTTGCTCTTCAAATAGAAGAGCTCTTCCCTTGCTTTCTTTTGCCCTTGTCCTTCTCTTTCCCCCTCTTCTCTATCTCTCCCTACCTCCCTTCTTTTAATAATGTCTAGTAATAAATGCACAAAAACTTGGTTGGAAGACATTGAGAAATAATTGTGTAATGCATCACTTTCAAACAAGACTCTTTTTGTGTGTGTGTATACCTGACATTTTAAAGAAGGGATTGTGATCTTTAAACTATAGCTATTAGTGATATTTAACATGATTGAATGGCCTGACTGATAAATGTAAAACATATCATGCAGTTCTTATGCCTACTAATGAAACATTGAAAAGAATCTAGCATTACTTCTGAAATGTATCTTTAAGTGAATATTACTTCAAAGGCATGATCAAAGTATGTGAGAATTCCTAAAGGAGATAGCAATGCTTTTTTGAATTTCTCTCACTATGATAACAAAGAATGTATATTTATTTATTGTCTGGTAGCCATGGAGTAGTAGTATTTCATGAAAAAAATTGTAATTTTGCCATGGCAATTTGAATTCCCACGTGGCCAGCATTTCAAAGTTTGTCTTACATATATATTCATAAACGATGAAAGTGTTAATTCTAGTTAAAATGATGCCTAGTTCATTGGTAGGTCTAATGAAGCCTCCAAGGATAAGTAAATCAAAATTGAAGATTACTGACAGAAGTTTTATTGGAGAAAAAAAAGTAATTACCAAATCCTTGACGTTGTTGGTTATTTTCACTCCTTTTCATAGAAAATTATGAAAGTTAGGAGTTAAAAAAGAAAATATAAAACATCAAAAGCACTGTGGAAGATAAAGGCTTACTTCTTGATGAAACCTCACATTGTAAGAAAAGCTAAGTGGGAAAAGTTAGTGCAAAGATAAAAACTTGAAATGATCTTTCCTAGCTGTCACTAAAGAGGTTCTAAAAAATATCAGTGGAACTTTCCCCCAGAAACATTAGATATATCCATATTCTTTCCCAAAATATCTGAGATGGCTTGGATTACAGCTGATTTAATTTCTTAATATAGGAGGACCATCAAGTTCTATCTGGACCATCTGAAAGCCAAAATAAATATGCTTTTAGAATAAAAGTGTAAGTGTTGTAAGGACAAAAAAAGTCATTCAAGCTCTTCTTAACTCCAACTTGTAGCAATTATAATGTTAAAAAGAAATACATATATATAATTATATATACATATAAAATAATTAAAATAAGTTGTGTTTGTGAAAGTCTTTGGGTTCATGATGATAATCAAAAGAGATAAGTTAAAATAACTTCATGTAGAATGGAAGGGACCAGGGAAAAGAGTGGACAGCTTCTTTTCAAGTGCACATGAAACATTCTCCTGGATAGATCATATGTTAGGTCACAAATCAAGTCTCAATAAATTTAAGAAGATTAAAATCATATTCAGCATCTGTTCCAACAATATTATGAGGGTAGAAATCAATCACAAGAAGAAAACTG
This sequence comes from Canis lupus baileyi, assembly GCF_048164855.1. Classification (NCBI taxonomy): domain Eukaryota; kingdom Metazoa; phylum Chordata; class Mammalia; order Carnivora; family Canidae; genus Canis; species Canis lupus. The sequence goes on along the minus strand of NC_132872.1, from coordinate 27,358,536 downwards.
GAAAGCTCACAAATACGTGGTAATTAAACAACATGCTGCTGAAAAATCAGTGGGTCAACAAAGAAATCCGAGCAGAAATACAAAAAATACCTTGAACAAATGAAAATGGAAATACAGCATAGTGGGCACTTGGGTGGCTTAGTGGTTGAGCATTTGCTTTCAGCTCAGGTCGTGATCCCAGGGTCCTGGGATCAAGTCCTGCATTGGGCTCCCCACCGGAAGCCTGCTTGTCCCTCTGCCTGTGTCTCTTCCTTCCTCTCTGTGTCTCTCATGAATAAATAAATTAAAAAAAAAAAAAAGGAAATAGAACATTCCAAAATCTGTGGGATGCAGCAAAGGTAGTTATAAGAGGGAAGTTTATTGCAATAAAGGACTGAAGAAACAAGAAACAAGACAAATCTTAATCTAAACTTTAAAGGAACTAGAAAAAGAACAAATGAAGCTCAAAGTTGGTAGAAGAAGGGAAATAATAAAGATAAGAGTGGAAATAAATGAAATAGATACTGAAATAAAAAGTAGGAAGGATCAGGGGGGCTTGGGTGGCTCAATGCGTTAAGTGTTTGCCTTTGGCTCAGATCATGATCCCAGGGTCTAGAATCCAGCCCCACGTGGATCCGTGCTGATCAGGGAGCCTTCATCTCCCTCACCCTCTGCTTACTGCTCCCCCTGCTTGTGCTTTCTCTCTGTGTGTCAAATGGATAAATAAAATCTTTTAAAAAAGTAGGTAAACGATCAACGAACCTAAGAGCTAGTTCTTTGAAAAGATAAACAAAATTGACAGACCTTTAGCCAAGAAGAAAAAAAAAGGAGGGGCCCAAATAAACCAGAAATGAAAGAAAAGTTAGAACTGATATCACAGGAATACAAAGGATCACAAGAGACTAGTATGAAGAATTATTTGCCAATAACTTCATCAACCTGTAGGATGAATTCCTATAAACAATCTTCTGTGATTAAATCATGAAGAAACTGTAAATCTGAATACAATAATTAGTAGGAAAGGCAATTGAATCAATGATCAAAAACATCCCAACAAACAAAAGTCCAGGACAACACAGCTTCACTGGTGAATTCTACCAAACATTCAAGGATTTAATACCCATTCTCAAACTCTTCCAAAAACTTGAAAAGATGAGAACACTCCCAAACTTATTTTATGAGGCCAGCCTTTCCTTGATATTAAAACCAGATAAGGACATCACAAAAAAGAAAATTATAGGCTAATATCCCTGGTGAACACAGACTTAAAATTTCTTGATATTAGCAAACTGAATTCAGAAATACATTAAAAGTCTCATATACCATGATCAAGTGGGATTTTTTTCTGGGGATATAAGAATGGTTCAACATCTGCAAATCAATCAGCATGATACACTGAATCAACAAATTGAGGGATAAAAATCATGATTTTCTCAACAAAATGAGGGATAAAGATCATGATTTTCTTAATAGATTCAGAAAAAAAAACCATTTTGATAAAATTCAACATTCATTTAGGATAAAAACTCTCAACAAAATAGGTATAGACAGAATGAACCTCAATATAAGAAAGGCCATATAGGAAAGCCCATAGTTAGAATCGTACTCAACAGTGAAAAGTTGAAACTTTTTCCTTTAAAATCAGGAACAAGAAAAGGATGCCCCTGCTTACCACGTTTATTCAACATAGTATTAGAAGTTCTAGCCAGATCAATAAAGCATAAAAAAGTAATAAAAGGCATCTAAATTGGAAAGGAGGAAGTAAAATTCACTTTTGTGGATGACATGATTTTATATATAGAAAACCCAAAAGACCACCAAAAAGCTGTTAAAACTAAGAAATGAATTAAGTGAAGTTACAGGATACAAAATCAATATACAAAAATCAGTTGCATTCTTATACCCTAACAGTGAACTATCAGAAAGAGAAATTAATAAAATAATTCAGTTTATAATTGCATCAAAAAATAACTAGGAATATATTCAAGGAGGGGAAAGATCTGTATACTAAGAAGTGTGACATTGTTGAAAGAAACTGAGGAAGACTCAAATAAATGGGAAAATACTCCATGCTCAAGAGAAATAATATTGTTTAAATGTCCATATTACCCATAGCAAGCTAAAGATTTAATGCAATCTCCTGATAATGCAAGATCAGAATTCTAAAGGCATTTTTTATGAAATCAGAGCAACAGTTTTAAAATTTGTATGGAATTCTTTTGTGAAAGACCCCAGAGAGCCAAAGCAATATGAGAACAAATCTGTAGGTATCATACTCCCTGATTTCAAACTATCTTAGTAAGCTATAGCAATCAAAGCAGTGTGGTATTGGCATAAGATCAGATACATAGATCAATGAGACAGAGTAGAAAGCCCAGAAATAAGCCTGTCCAGATATGGTCAATTAATTTTTGACACAAGAGGTAAGACTGTGTGATGAGGAAAGGACAGTCTCTTCAATAAATGGTGTTGGGAAAATTGGACGACCACATGCAGAAGAATGAAAATGTGTCACTATCCTATACCATACACAAAAATTAGATTAACATAAATTAAAGACTTGAATGTAAGATCTGAAACCATAAAGTTAGAAGAAAACATATGCAGTAAGCTCCTTGACATTGGTCTTAGATTACTAAGATTACTTAGATTACTATTATTTGGATCTTCCTCTAAAGGTAATGGCAACAAAAGCAAAAATAATTAGAATGACATTAAACTAAAAAGCTTCTGCACGGTGAAGGAAATCATCAACAAAATGAAAAGGCAGCCTACTAAATGGGAGGAGATATCTGCAAATCATATATCCGGTAAAGGGCTAATATCCAATATATCAGGAACTCAGACAACTCAATAATACCAAACAATCCGATTTAAAAAAATAGAGGATCTGAATAGACAATTTTTCAAAGAAGGCATACAAATGAGCAACATGCACATGAAAAGATGCTCCACATCACTAATCATTAGGAAAATGCACATCAAAATCACAATGAGATATGTCATACCTGTCAGAAGGACTTTTATCAAAAGGACAAGAAATAGCAAGTGTCATGGAGAATGTGGATGATGGGGAAACTCCTGTGCGCACTGTTCGTGAGAATGTTAACTGATGTAGCCACTATGGACAACAGTACGAGAGTTTCTCAGAACACTGAAAATATAACCACTTATGATCCAGCAATTGCACTTCTAGGTGTTTATCTGAAGAAAATGAAAACACTAATTTGAAAAGAAATATTTACCCCTATATTTATTGCAGCATTATTTATAGTAGCCATGATATAAAAACAACCTAAATGTCCACTGAAGGCTGAATGGTTAAAGATGTGGAACTACAATACTACCCAGCCATAAAAAAATAAAGAAAATTAAAAAATGGAACCTTGCTATTTGTGACATGTGAAAGGACCATGAGGGTATTATGCTAAGTGAAATATGTCAGACGGAGAAAGATACTGTCGATTTCTCTTGGATGTGGAGTCTGAAAAACAAATGAACAAACCCCAGAATAGATACAAAGAACAGACTGGTGGTTGCCAGATGAGAGAGAAGCTATTGAGGAGATGAAATGGGTGAATGGGGAACAAGAGGCACAATCTTCAAGTTATAAATAAGTCACAAAGATATGTACGGCATGGTGACTATAGTCAATGATATTGTATTGCAAACTTGAAAGATGCTAAGGAAGTAAATCATAAATATTACCATCACAAGAAAAATTATGTAACTTTGTGTAACTTTGTCTGTTGAAAGATGATAACTAGACTTACCGTAGTGGTCCTTTCCCATTGTATGCAAGTGTTGAATCATTATGCTGTACACCTGAAACTAATGTTATAGGTCAGTTATACTTCATCAAAAATAAAGATTTACCATCTTAAAAAATGACATTAATTGCATTCCAGGATAAAATCCCTCTGTCATGATTTAATATCCTTTGTTAATATGGTTGCATTTCATTTCCTAAAAATTTTTAGTTTCTGCGTCCATGTACCTTAGGGCTATTGACTTGTAATCGTCTTTTATTATTTCTGTCTGGTTTTGGTATCATAGTAATATTGAATTGATAGAATGAATTGGTTAGTATTTCCTACTTTTCAACATTTTCAAAGTTTTTTTCAGAGTAGGTTTTTTTTTAAATATTTGGTAAAGTTCACTAGTGAAGCCATTTGTAGTATATCAGTGTTGGTTTTTTTCCTTATATACATGTGCTGCTCATCACTCAACTAAGTACTCAAGGGGGTCCCCCTGTAAACCTTAGAGTTTTGTCTTTTTTCATCAGTCCCCTCTCTAGTTATAAATACATACATGTATGTAAAAATGTATGCATATATATGTATATAAGTACATATATGTATAGATTATGGATCTGGAATATACATGTATTTATTACATTTTCATTTTTTGTGATAAGTCTGTGTCTATCATGATTAGCTATGCAAATCTTTTAAAAGATTTGTTTATTTTTGAGAGAGAGCACACACTTGCATGTAAGCGAGGGGAGGGGCAGATGGAGAGGGAGAGAATCTCTTACAGACTCCCCGCTGAGCACAGAGCCCTTCTGTGGGTTTGATCTCACAACCCCAAGATCATGACCTGAGCCAAAATAAAGAGTTAGATGCTTAACAGATTGAGCCACCCAGCTGCCCCAATTAGTTACACACTTTTTAAAAAATCTGTATAATTAGAGAAGGGTAAATACCTTGTGTGGTATATGACTATTGGTGTGGCACATTGAATTATTGCCCTCAATTCTAAACTTGTTTTCAAGCTCATTCCTTCATAACAAACTAAGAACCTAAGGTAAAGTTGCCATTTCTAAGTCTACATCTCTCAAGGCCTACCTTGGGTTTTGTTTTCTTGCACCTTAGCCAATACCGTGAAAAGCTAGTATATGCTGGAGTAGACTGAACCCAGACTATAATGAGGAGCCAAACCCAGCCAGATCTACAGATTAAAGCACAGTCTCCCTGCCAAGTCCAGGCTAGGTCAGATGATCTCAGCAAACCCCCAGAATAAATATTAGGAGATGAATAATACAGATATAGCTATATCTACTGGCAATAATAAAACATGAATAATGCATACAAAAAGCTAATAGAGCTGGTCATTATATCAAAATGACAGGATAACACATCCTCTAACCCTGGCCAAGCTAGAAAAATATATCATTTCTAGGACAGTCTGGTTTACAATAACCTGAAATGGGCCTGTGCGATATCTCCATTTGTTGGAACATGGATAAATAGTCAAGGAAATGCAGAAAGGAGAGACAAAGCAATAACAATCAATGCTAACAAGGATAGAAAGAAACTAAAGAATCATATTATTACGATCAGCCATTGGGTCCCGAAGTGAAAAATGCATAGTCGATTATCTAAGCTTAGTGCAGCCTGTAGGAGGGGTTTCACAAGGAGAGAGTAACACTGGTCTAACATACTAACTCCTCCCAGTCATGTGGATAGGAAATTACACTAAAGGAAATCTGATAAAACTATTAAGACCTACCTTTATGTAGTGTTTATTTTTTAATTGTCTTTATGTGACTTGAATATAATATTTATACATATTTGTATTTAAATCATTGTCAACAAAACATTTCATTTTAGTGAATCGCAAGCTATAAGTAACTTTTGGTATAGATATTTAAATTTTGTAATTCCTGAATGAGTAAACTCACAGCCAGAGTAGGCAAAGCCAGGTCACTGACTTTTTTTTTCCTCATTAATTTATCAGCAAGTTTCATAGATCCTACCTACAAAATTCACCCCAAATCTCCTCCTTCCTCTTGATCACTGTAAACTCCGTAGGTAGGTGTGGACTGGTTCAGCCTAATAGTTCTGTGTTTGAAGTCCAACAGTCTGTTCTCCTAGGAGCAGCTGGGCTTGTCTTTTGTCTTTCATTATCTTTATGATGTCTTGAAAATAAAATTCCAATTCAAGGTCTGGTCTGGTAGTGTTTCCCTGCCCCCCATCTAGCTTAGCCCCCTGCCTGCCTCTGCAACTTCATCTCCTACATTTGCCACACTTCCCAGGAGAACATTCCTGCCCACATCACTTGATGGGTAGAACTCCACGAGCTGTTTCTTTCTTTAGGGCCTTTGCATTATTTGTTTTCTCTATCTTAACTGTCAGGTTTAATCCGATTGGTAGTGAAATGAAATAGAGAGGGTAGGCAAAAGTTGGTGAAGGCAAGCTTTTAATGGGCCGCAGGGGAGGGAGAGAGTGAGAAGTGCCCAAAGGGAGTAACATGGGAGCTTTTTATTTTTTATTCTTTTAAAAGATTTTATTTATTTATTCACGAGAAAGAGAGAGAGAGAGAGGCAGAGACCCAGGCAGAGGGGGAAGCAGGCTCCATGCAAGGAGCCCGAGGTGGGATGCGACCCCTGGTCTCCAGGGTCACGCCCGGGCCGAGGCGGCCTGAACCGCTGCGCCACTGGGCGGCCCTACATGGGAGCTTTCGGAGGGGGAGAGGCGAGGGGCTGCGTCTGTGTAGGGTGATAACCGCTTATGCCCTTGTATGGGGTTTGGGTAAGGTGCATATAGGCCCTGTCTCCCATGGTGGCGTGCCCTCGGCGGTCCCTGCTGGCAGGGAAGTTCCGAGGTGAGGACCAAGGCGGAGGGGCCCCGCTGTGTTGTTGGTGCCTCCGGATCCCCCTCGATCCCGTGGGCCCACATTAACTATCTCCCTTTCTATAGTCTCCTAAGGCTGCCATAGTAAAATACCACAGCATAGGTGGCTTACACAAGAAGCACTTATCTTCTCATGGTTTTAGAAGCCAAAAGTCCAATATCACGTGGCCAAAAGAATTGGTTTCTGGCGGGACAGCTCTTCCTGGCCTGCGGCCCTTTGCTTGCTGTCCTGCTCGGCCTCTCCTCGGTGCGCTCCTAATGGCGCTTCCTTTTCTTACAAGGATATTGATATTACCGTGTCACAGGCCTGCCCTTAGGACTTCACGGCACCTTAGTGACCTTCTTGAAGGCTCTGTTTCCAAGTACGGTCACATTGGGGATCAGGGCTTCAACTTAGGGAATTTGGAGGACGCAGTTCAGTCTGTCACAACACCTTCTCTCCTTCCCCTGCCATTTGGATCATAACATGGCTGGTGACTTTTAATTCAGATCTTAGTTCCCATATCACGTCTTCAGAGAGTTCCTCCTTGACTGGTCTATCCACAGGGTAATAGTACAGAAATAGGGGTACGTCAGACTCTGTTCACTCATCACTGAGATCACGATCACCAGAATTTTGCTTGGCACATTCGAGGCATTGAAAAAACGTTTGTGGAATGAATGCATTTTTCCAATGCTCTGGTTTATGGAGCAGCCTAATTATTTCTGGGGGTGCTACACACTTGAACAATAAATTTATTGTGCCTTTTCTCAGAGATACACACGAGCTTCAATGATCCATTCTGTTATCCAGCAAGATAGAACACAATAATGTTATTCTAAGTATACCATTAAATAGAATAAGTGGGTTTTTTTTGAGGAGTTACAATCTATTATTGCTTAAATAAGATATTGTTATAATTTTTTCCAGTAATTTCCCCTAGCTGTGTTATAATGGAACTTCTCTCTCTCTCTCTCTTTCTTTTTTCTTTACTTGGGGGCTCTTCCTTGACTCTTTTTTGGATAGATACTATAACTTTTCAGACTCTTGGGTTATTAGTTTATTCTATTATTCATTTTAAAATGTCAATCTGAAATTCCAATCAAAGCTTTTCTACACATACCATCTGTGCTGACAGCTCTTGCACTTTGAGAGTACTGGGGTGTGGGTTGGCTTCTAGACACCCCTTTTCTCTCCCACTTCTAGGATACCAGCTCCATCTGTGATATGTCAGGAGCAGACAAATGTGTTTTTACAAGACTCAATGAGATTGCAGTCTTCTTTTTGTTGGTTGTTGCTGTTGCTTAGGCTGATTCTCACCGTAGATATCCTCTGTGTACCTGGTTTCCCAGTGCTAGTGCTTCCCCTGTGTGTTCTGTGCTTTCCTCCAAGAGTTATGTAATCAGTGTCCCATTTCTCAGATTATTGAAGAGGCAAATCAAGATTCAGCTTTTTTTTTTATTTTTGGTAAAGATTTTGTTTATTTGAGAGTGTGCATTCACACAAGAGAGAGCACTGTAGGGGAGGGGCAGATAGAGAGGGAGAAGAGACTCCCCACTGAGCAGGGTTCCCTACTCATCCCAGGACCCCAGGACCATGACTTGAGCTGAAGGCAGATGCTTAACCCGCTGAGCCACCCAGGTGCCCCTCATTTTATCTCTTTATTCTTTACTAAATTCCCCCAAAAGACTGCTTGTTAGGTGGAATCACTATATTGTACACCTAAAACTAATATTACACTGTATGTTAGCTAACTGAAATTTAAATAAAAACTTAAAAAAAAAAACTACTTGTTAGGGAGACTTATGGCAATTTGCTTGAGTGGGTATTAGCTGATTAGCTGGTCTGCTTAAGTTCAGGAGACATATTCATATGCTTGCCTTCCAAGAAAGTCTGTATTCTTGCTTCGTCAAAGAATAGGAAGGTGAATCATCAGAGCTTCTTGTTTCAGCACCTCCCTCTCTCTATTTTGGTCATTCTTTTCATGCGTGGGCAGCATTTAACTCTCTGTGGACCCAAGGGATCACCAATGTTTTAGAAGAGGGAATAGATCTGAAAAAAATAAATTTGAGAGACATCTTAGGCTATTTAACCTACATTTTAAGGATATTTAGCATTACATTTATGAAGGATTCTTTTGACTGCTTCACTTCACATCACCCCCAAAGACCATTCTCTTTCATCACTCATTATTGCTGTCATGACTAGGGGCACTGAAACTGGTGAATCTTGATAATCCATTTTTTGAAATAGCTGGCCCCAAATGTTACTTTGTGAGCTAAGACTATAGAGATTCCTAGCAATGATGAAATTCCAGTTGGCTCTTGGAATCCCATGGAATTTCTGGCCATGGGATAATTCCCATTTAACATTACATTACAGTAGCATTTTACAGCTTAATAGGCTTTAAAGTATATATCTTACCTAAAATGTTTATATGTAAAAGTTCTTTACTTTCTTTCATTTTCTATTATTTGACTTGTAGTTATTCATACTGTCACGTTTTGTAAGATTAAGTTATATAAAATGTTTATATAAGTTACTTTTGTAACTTAATTTCTAATTTACATATTAAATATTTTACGTTTTAATTTACACTATAATTTTATTGTTTTGCCTTTACTTCTTTTTTTTTTTTTTCAAATTTTTCTTTCTTTCCCACAAGGAATTCCTCATAATCAGAACCCTGTTTAGATTTCAAAGACTTTATTCTTATATTACTTATTTTTATAATTTCACCTTCTGAACCTGTTTTTTTGTGTTCTTGTATTATTACTATATATATTAATTTAGTGAAATGTTAGATATAATAAAGCAGAACTAAAAACTATTGTCAGAGAAAATGTATTTTTTAGTTTTAGATTATATATTCTTTGGAAGTAAATTCTTAGGGCTTTTAAGAACTTTTTTTATAGTGTTTCTCTTAAAGTTATTTTCTACTTATATTCATTTAGATAAAAATCCTCAAGTAGAGAAATATCTCATTTTCTCTGCTAAAGAGTTATACAATTCAGTTATTCATAAAGACAAATGAGAGTATCTGCTGGTCAGTTCATTTCTCATTCTTTTAGAATAGAAATTTGCATATCAAAGTTGTGATACAAGTAAAGCTACTCTATCATGGTCCCATCTGGTTTTCTCATTCACCTGAGACCCAGTGTAGGAAAAAGGCATTTGATGGGAGAGGACAGCTAATTTTTCAACTGTATGACAATTTTTTTCAAATGGCAAAGTATACATATATTTTCCATATGTTTAAATTCTTACTTCTTTGAAACTGTAGAGTCAAAATATTGATCTCAGTAGTGGTAGGGGTAGTAAGGTGTAATTAGCAGGGTTCTCCAGTACAGCTTGCAATGATTTCATATAAAGAGCATTATCATTTTTTTTTACTATGAACTATAAACATTATAAATAAATTAATTTTTAGGCTTTAGAACTAGCACACATATTTTGATACATTTTATTTCTAATTAATCTGAAAGAAATTCTAGAATTAAACATTCTGAATTTTCAAACATGAAGAATTTGAACAAAGCCTGAAATGAACACAGGATTGTTTGTGGTTTATCTGTTTTTTTTTTTTTTTCTTTGAGGATCTAAAACTAAGAATCTAAATATATGAAAATCTAGTACAAATTTTCAAAGTTCAAGTTATTGTTTACATGATTCATTTAACTCACATTTTCTGTGAGCCAAGTGTTCTATTCAGAGATACCACACTTAAATAAGACACAGTCTTTGCCAGTGAAGAGTTAATATTTGCAAAGCTGCTCACTAATTGCTTCCTATCTTTTGTTCCAGTTTTAGTGTTACATTATTTTCTCACTGACTTGATTCTATTTGAAAAATTGTCTAAAGAAACTGAAAAACCAAAACCAAACCAGTATTTAATGAGAAGTTTTCTGGTTTCTGAATCACTGCAAAATATATATATATATATATATATAATTACCATAAGCCTTTGTCAGAAATTGGTTATGACTTAGTTGGAAATGTTGCTTCCAAAGGTATAGTTTTAAGGCAAGGTAATATAATTTAACGATGAGGTATGCAGGCTCTCAAGTGAGTTCAAAGCTCAGTTCTGACACTCTCAGAGTAATGAAGCTGTTCAACCATTACAAGCCAGGGGAGAAAGCAGTGACTGTGTCATGTGGTTTTGTGAGTTTTTTTTTTTTTTAAGATTTTATTTATTTATTCATGGGAGACAGAGAGACAGAAAGAGAGAGAGAGAGACAGACAGAGACACAGGCAGAGGGAGAAACAGGCTCCTCACAGGGAGCCTGACCTGAGACTAGATCCTGCGTCTCCAGGGTCACACCCTGGGCCAAAGGCAGCGCTAAACCGCTGAGCCACCAGGGCTGCCCAGTTTTGTGAGTTTTAAGAGAGATAATGTACATACAGGACTTAGCATAGCCCCTCTGACAATATAAGTATTTGCTATGTTAGCTGTTATTGTTATGTAAATTTTCAAAAAATTTAATAAAAATGATTTAAAACCAAGGAAGAGGGAAAGAGAGAGATTAAATGAATGCATTGAGACTAAAGAGATAGATGATTGGGGGAAAGATGACTTTAGTGGTCTGAAACGGGCCAAAGAAACTTTATACCTACTTCTTAAAAGTGAAGGTGTTGATGCTGCTTGAAAAATATTGGTCTCGGTAGATTTTAGCTATTTTTGGTCTGTTAAGTATTGGCATGAATAAACATTAACAGGTTAATGAAACCTCTGTCTGAAAATAAGTGATTCCAGTTGCTTGTTTAATGTACCAAAACCCAACCTTCTAATGCTTTATAATGGTCTCAGTTCCTGTTAAAACTGTGAGGAAATAGCTTCTGTCCCAGAGGTATACTGCCTTTAAAGAAAGTCTATTTTTATGAACATCCCTTTGTGGCCATAACTGCTATTGTGTGGTTAGAGTAAAATATCTTGCTGATGACCCATTTCTGTTTCTAAATTTCTTAATCAAGAATGATATGCAATATAGACACAAATTTCTTTCCTCCATATTTACTCTTAATTCCCATATCCTCATCCCCAAAGTGGAATTAGGTGTCAAGAATTCCTGTTAAAGCTGTCAGTGGCCAAATTTTCCTTGTTACTATCTAGAATTTTTAACATATTTAGCATCCTTTCAGAGTTTTGATGAGTTTTATTTTGGTATTCCAAAAATGGATCATAAAGAATTTAGGGGCACCTGGATGGCTCAGTCGGTTAAGCATCCAGCTCTTGGTCTGAACTCTGGTTTTGATATCAGCTCTGATCTTGATCTCACTGGGCATGGAGCCTACTTGGAAAAAAAAAAAGAATTTAGAGAGGATATGGAGGGTGGGATAAATGATGTTTTATTGTTCTATCAAACAAGGAATGATTGAAGGAACTAGTTTATCTTACATAGAAAAGAAAAAGCTGAAGAACTGATTTAGTGACCAACTCTGTAAAGGGCAGAACTAAATTGTAGCTTTCATTCCTTTGCTGAATTTGTGGAACTTATTTAACCATTTTAAACAACAGTTTCCCAGTTAGCAAGATGAAGATAATACTTTTCCCTTATGCGTGTTGGAAGGCTTATAAATGAGACAATATAAATTATTGAATATAGTGTCTGGTAATAAGGGGAGCTCAGCAAAAATGTCTTTCTTTCTTTTTTTTTTTTTTTTTTAATAAGTCACCACAATATCAAAATAGGAAATCATAGTTGTGATTACCCAAACTTTCAGTATTATCTGTGCTGTAATGATTAGCCGTGGAATATTCTCTCTCTCTTTTATTCTCTAAAGAAAAATGAAAAAAATTTTAAAGATTTTATGTATTTATTCATGAGGGACACAGAGAGAGAGGCAGAGTCACAGGCAGAGGGAGAAGCAGGCTCTGTGCAGGGAACTGGATGTGGGACTCGATGCCGGGACTCCAGGATCACGCCCTGAGCCAAAGGCAGGCACCCAACTGCTAAGCCTCCCAGGCATCCCAAAAAATGAAAAATTGATCTCTTTTCTGGAACAATTACAATGTTCTTTACAATGCAGTTACTTCCAAAAGAACTAAAAAGTGATGATGATGATTTTCCATTTTATTAAAACTATGTTGTTTGTAGATGTTATTTGATTTTATGTTCCCAAAAAAGATGTTGAACTGAAAACAATATAAGTATCTCATACACAACCAGTTAATAAAATATTTGTATTCTAATAGACCATAATTATAAACTTAATGTCATTTAATAATTTTAATTCTTAAAATGATAAAAAGCTTTTTCCTTAAGTCTGAGCATTTGCCTCAGATCAATATATGTCTTTTTGTTCCCCTTTAATTGGGTGTTATAGAGTCAAAAATTTATGCATTTTAAATATTTTATTTATTTATTTATTTGACAGAGAGAATGAGAACACAAGCAGGGGGAGTGGGAGAGGGAGAAGTGGGTGAGCAGAGAGCTCTATGCAAGGCTCAATCCCAGGACCCCAGGATTATGACCTGAGCCAAAGGCAGATGCTTAACTGACTGAGCACTCAGGTGCCCCAGATTAAACATTTAAAAATAACTAAATTAAATATTGCAGTTTTACAAAGTAAAAACAAAAATAAAGACTAAAAAAATTGATTCCCATATGTCACAATTGCAGCTGTATTACACTTCTTGAAACGTAACAATAAAATTCCAGTATGCATGGAGCATCCTACTGCTCTTTTTGACTGAATGTAAATAGAAGAATGAGTAACTATTTACTTGCCTTAAAATACTGAATTATCTAAATATAATATTTGGAAAATATTTTTATAAAATTATACTATCATATTTATATTTAGATAGTATAATTTTATAAAAATATTTTCCAAATTTCATTCTTATGGTTTCTAACTTAGGATTTAGTTACTATAAGAGGGAAACTAGTAACATAGGTTATTTTAAAAGTACTAAAATTTCATCTGATATCATCAATGAAATATAATAACGTTATAGATTGAAAAAGATTTGAAGGAAAATGAGAAAAAGACTCAAAATAATTTATATAAGAAAAATACTGACACTAAATTCTCAAAAATAATATTGAATGGAAGAAGTTGGGGGAGTACATACTGAAGCACAAAGAATACATATTGAATGATATTTGAATTTTTAGGATGTAAACTATTCTGATTGAAGGGAAGCAGTGGTTAACTTGGGGCTGGGAAGGATGATTTTCAAGAAAGCACAGGAATTGGTAGGGATTAATGGTAAGGTTTTGTAATTCTGTTAAGGTGGTTTTATTAGAATTCATCAAAGCACAAACTTTCATTGGCTTTTCATTGGTTCATTTTACAGAAATCATATATCATTAAACAATTTTTTTTAAAAAAGAACAAGAACAATAGTTTTACTTCACTCGTTTTGAAGTAATTTAAGGCACTATTTTTTTTTTTTTTTTTTTTTGCCAATGTGCTAAAACATAAAAGATAAGCCAAAAAACGATAATGGTATCATTTAAATCCAGCGAAGATGTGATGACCATGGCAGTATTAATGGGTCATACTTTTTTATTTTAAGATTTTATTTATTTATTTGGGGGACAGAGAGAGAGAGAGCACACAAATCTGGGGAGGAGCAGAGGGAAAAGGAGAAGCAGACTCCTTGCTGAGCAGGGAGCTTCACCTGGGGCTGGATCCCAGGACCCTGATATCATGACTTGAGCCAAAGGCCAATGCTTAACTGACTGAACTACCCGGGCGTCCCTGGTCACACTTTTGAATAGGCAATCTGGTTGTGCATTTCCAGGGTCATGAAAAATGTCCCTATCCACTGACATATATCCACTACCATGAAATTGTCAGTGGGATAATCCTGAAAGATAAGGTGATATATAAAAAGGCTTTCCTTTCAGAGTAGGTTATTTAGTGGTTTTGAATCTTAGTCCAAATATTTAGCTCTGTAATAAATCTCTCTTCTTTTTCTCAAGGCAATCTGATTCTATTCTTGAACCACCTTTCTACTGCAGAGGCAGGAATTCAACCTGAGTTGTTATTACTGACATCACCCAGTTGTGCCATATTTCTGAACCCTAACTCAATACCTGTGAATCAGGGACATCCCTCAAATTATCTGCTATTGTTTTACACTGTTAACAGGGGTTAGGGGGACTAACCCCTAGTCCCTTAGTTTTAGTTCAGGGGACTGCTACGTTCTTGACACACTCTGTACAAGGCTGTCTTTAGAAGGAATGAGATACTCTCTGCCCAGAAGCTAGCCTCTTTGGCACCCAGATAGCTACCTTTGATGTCTTGCCATTATGGAGAGTTAGAGCCATGGAACAAAGCTTATATCCACCCACCACTTCTGCAACTCCTTCTCTTCATCCCCTTTCTACCCCTAAAAGTCCTCCTAACTTCCCTTCCCCTTCCAGAGCTTCTCATACAGTCTTTTCAATGAGTTTGGCGACCTCTTAGAACTTGGGTATTGAGATGTGTGTAGTACCCAATTATTACCTCATAAATTACCATGACAGATTCATTTTACTGATAAACTAAATAATAATCAAGGAATGAATTAGAAAAGTATCCATTAGATGAAATATTATGGTGATGTTAAAATTTTAGGAAGAGAAGCCAAATACAAACTTATATAAACTATAAATATGATTCATAAGAATTGTGTATCTTTATGATAAGATTATGAGAATTTCCTCTTTTTAATTATGAAATTGTGTGTGTGATTTATTAAGAAAAGTACACGTGCATTGTTTAACATAAGCAAAGTGTGATGTGGCCAACTTAAGTCCAAAGAGTTGGAAAATACTGATGAAGTGTAGTTACTAGGGTTATCCAATATTTTGAAAGTTGTACATAGTAGAAGGAGAGGGACTGAGAAAACTGCAAGAAAAGTTCAGGGGTTCTTAGGAATGTGGCAGTTCTTCCCCCAAGGAACATGGAAAATCCTAAACTAGCAGTTGTGTGAGGAGCCATCAGAGACTGCATGTTTTCACCAGGGACACTGAACTGGCTTTAGGAGACAGCAATTTAATTTTTATTATGTACACCGTTTTATTCAGGTTGCATATTTAATTACAATGATTGTAGTTAAAATGTTGTAAGTGTGCAGTCAGGTTAATCAAATTCTAAGTTGAAGAAAAATTAAATGTACAAAATTTAACCTAGGACATGTTGCAACAGTTAATTTTAATGGGGTATGTAAAAGGTGTGGTCAGTATGTCACCACAAATAACCTGTGAAGTAACGTCATGAATTCATTATCACGTATATCATGAACTTTTCACCTTAGTTCTAAAAGTGACATTGAAAACAAATTATTTGAAAATCACTAGTGAGCTAACAAATAAAAAACATTCTTATTTTAATCATAAAAGGTAGTAACTGTATGATGGTGCTTGGCTGAATAGAGTATGGAAAGGCTGAACATTTTCTATAGAAAATTGAGCATATTAGGGGATCCCTGGGTGGCTCAGAGGTTTGGCGCCTGCTTTTGGCCCAGGGTGTGATCCTGGAGTCCCGGGATCTCCTACATGGGGCTCCTTTCATGGAGCTTGCATCTCCCTCTGCCTGTGTCTCTGCCTCTTTCTCTCTCTGTGTCTCTCAGGAATATAAATGAATAAAATATTTTTAAAAAAAGAAAAGAATATTGAGCGTATTATTAATAACTAAAATATAAGATGGTGAGGACTGTCAATACAGACCAAAACAAAACCACATCTTGATTTCTAAAACGGAAGATAAGTGAAAAATTTAAGTTCATTATTATGGAATAGCATTGAGGTTCAATGAATTTGCATTAGAAAAGATCCCCAATCAAAGCTAAGAACACAAAAAACAATTTTGCCTGATTACCCCCCAAAATTATAATACATATTTTTTTGAAACAATGAGATCCTAGGTATAAAAAATATATAAGTGTCTATTGTGGTTTTATAAATCAAATAATATTTTCTAAGAATTATGAGCTAAAACAATTTTTTAAAAACTCTGGATTTCAGAGGGTTTACTTCAGTTGTGCTCTTATATGATTTTTAAACTTCTTATTGACCACAATTATGTCCCATTATATCATAAAATAAAATTGTATGCTAAGTCTCCAGTCTAATCATTCTACATTGGCATTTTAAAAACAAAAAAAAAAATTTGGACAAGTTTTAATTTGAGTATTCTTTTCCCAACTACTGTAATCAAATCACTCCTGCTGTTAAAATGAAAATATAACTCATTTTTAAATTATCATTTCATGTTTGCATGAAAAAAATAATCTGATCCTAGTGTTGAGTTTTTACTTCTTGATCCCCAGTAAGACGTTAATGTGAAAAAAGAGAGCAAACTAAACTCTGTTCCTATTCCTTGGGGAGAATTTTATAATCTTTGTAATGATCAGTACTGTAACTGTACATTATCACAATCTCAGTATTTTCATTTTTTTATGGACTTAATATATGAAGTACTTTGTTGTCCATGAAAACACCATTTAGTATAATGGGAATGGTTCATCTAATTTTCTACATAGAAGTTTCTCTTTGTATTGGCATCGCTTTTAATTTCCACGTCAGCAAATGGGTTATTTTAAAGGCATTATCTCTTGCTTGAAGTCACCTTCAGAAACATTTAGAAGTCATCCTTGTCTGAGCAGATGTTTTTTTGTTTTACTTTTCCTTTACCTGATTGCTTTAAATCTTTCAGATTTAGCTATTACTTTTAGTAGATTACTTACACCAGTTGTTTTCAAAGTGACATAAACAGTCTACTAAAAATAATATGCACACATAAAGAACACTCATTTCTAGTTTCAAATTGAATTGTTCATGGAACTACAGAAACAGTTACATGCAGAGGTCCTCTTTTTCTTCAATTTTGAACTTTTCTGGAACCTCAGCAACTCAGGTTTCTCAAAATACATTTGTAAACTTCCTTGACCATTGTTGTATTGCATGAATGTTAAAAGTCCTTTTGAAATAAATAGAATTGCAGCCATATTTCCACATGCAGTTATATTTTCAGAGTATAATGTTAGATTTCTAAGAAGAGTTTAAAAGTAAATGTAAACTCCATTCTTTCTAACACCCCTATTTCTTGTTTTGCTTTCTATTAAGATTTAGAGTATCTACAAATTCCCTTTAGAAACAAGTGAAATAATTCTTTATACAGTTAATTGCTATAGGTCAAAAGCACTCCAGTTTTCCCCCAAAGAAGAACACAAGCATTCCAACACTTTTCACTGTTATTTTGGCTTATCTCTCCCAGGTTACTTTTCCCCTACCTTCCTCCTTCCTTTTTCTGATGCTAGAGCAAGCACTTTACCTTTTCAGCAATTCCAGTCCCTCAGCGGGATGCTTTGCAGATAAAATTTCTCTTTTGTATAGAATACACAGTGAAGAGGTAAGCTCTAGTGGTCCATAACTTTTATAGCCACTAGCACTTTTTACATGATGCCCTTTTATCATCCTTCTCTTTCTTAATACCTCCCCAAGCGTATTTTGAAACAGTGATATGCCTTACTAGTATTGTAAGTATTACTTGTTCTTTGGTATTTAATATTTGATTCATGTATCCAGAAATCTTGTGAAAACAGCCCTTAAGTTTCCATTTTTTAAAAAGGAATGGATTTATTTGTAGGAATGGATTGTGCCTTAATAAAAATCTCTATTTTTAGTTCTATTCTTGGCAATTTAGCCTTCAGAATTACACGATTATTGTAGCAGAATGTTTATTCCAAAATAATTTTCTTTGTATTTTTGGGGTGCCTGGATGGCTTAGTTAAGCATTTGCCTTTGGCTGGGGTCATGTTCTCAGAGTCCTAGGATGGAGCACCACTGGGCTCCCTGCTCGGTGGGGAGTCAGCTTCTCCCTCTGTCTCTCCCCGCTGCTTTCTCTCTTTCAAATAAATAAATAGAATCTTTAAAACGTAATTGTCTGGGGATCCCTGGGTGGTGCAGCGGTTTGGCGCCTGCCTTTGGCCCAGGGCGTGATCCTGGAGACCCGGGATCGAATCCCATGTCGGGCTCCTGGTGCATGGAGCCTGCATCTCCCTCTGCCTGTGTCTCTGCCTCTCTCTCTCTCTCTCTGTGTGACTATCATAAATAAATAAAATTAAAAAAACAAAACAAAACGTAATTGTCTATATATTTTCAACTTCTTATGTATAAAGATGGATGTTTCTTCATTCACTGTCAGAGATTTCTACTTTTATACTTATATCTATTTTTATCTTTTTCAGTCACTTGCTATGTGTCTGAATTTTTCACTTGTTGTGACAAAATACATGATAGTGCTTTGATTTATTCCTTACCGTATTTCAGTAATTGGAGTGATTTTAAAAATAAAGTGTGAATTGTCATTAAGTTTTTATCACTTTCTGAGATATTTTTGTTCTATTTCTCCCATAAGATTTTTGTCCTAGAAATAAAATCATTTTGTTATGTGCAGAATTAGATACATCAATTCATTTTGCCAGGGACATTGATTAGTCACAAAATTTAGCCACTACACAGAATCTACTATCAGGCTGATCTGGGTTCAAGTCCAAAAATGCAACTTCCTGGTTTATGATTTTGAGCAGGATCAAAATTTTACAGCCACTTTTTCATCTATGTGGTAGGAATAATAGTAGTATCTATCTCATCGGGTTAGATAGTATTAAGTACGAAAATACCTTCAAAGGTATCAGCATGATTAAAAAAGCATGTAGCAAACACCAAATGGATGCTAGCCAGTACTATCCCCATTATTAATATGGTGATTCTCCTAACAAAATCATTATTAAAAACTGAGTCATTAGTGTTTTTACATTTTAATTTTTTTGTGTGTGTGATTTCCTTACTTAATTTAAAACATTGTCATTGACAAGTAAATCATTATTTCTGTCCTCCAGCTCTGAGGGTCTTCACTCTTTTAAGGATCTCCTTTGGGTTTGGAAAGCAGGATTTAATGCATAAAGGCTTGGTTTTAGAATGAAAGTCTTAGATTTCATTCTGGGCAGTATTCTGTGCTGGAGTTTTCTCTTGAACTAATCATTTAATCTTTTACACTTAATTTTGTGATCATAAAATAGGGATAATTATCTTGTTAGATGAGTGTTAAATTGGAAAAAAATATGTGTAATGGCACTCTAGTATTTTGTCCAAATCCCTTTACTAAGCAAATGCAACCATCCTTTAACTGCTGAGTATTGGCTGTTAAAGGCTCACAGCTGCACCTTCTCCAAGAATTGCCCTTGGCTAGGAGCTACCTGGCCAGGGAAGTTACACCCGCTGCAAACCCCTATAGCAATTCATGGATTGACAAGGGGTTTCAAAAAGCCATACTTCTTTCCTTAAAGTGAGAAAAACTCAAATATATGTGAAATTCCTTGCCATACTGTCATGATAAACACTTTTTGGAGATAATAGACCATCAGGAGGTTTTTACAGATCACCTCCAATATTGAGTTTTCTTAAATAGGCCAAATATTTAGGTTTGTTAAAAAAAAAAATCAAAACTGCAGTAGAATTAAGAATTGTATTTAAACAAACTAAAAGGTAGATTTCTTAACCAAATCCATTGAAGTGCCTACAATGTGCCGTATCTGTGCTAAGTTACTAAGGAAACGAAAAGATAAATAAGACAGATGTGGTTGCTGCCTTCAAGGACCTTGTATTTCTGTGAGTGAGTTACACACACGTACATGGAAATCACAGTAGCTCTTGAAATTTTCAATGAAATATAAAAACAAGGAATAGAGATTAAGTAGGAGATAGTAAACTATTATAGATGTAGGTAGTTTTGTTTGGTTTCAAATACTTCTCAAATTTGAGCATTTTATTTTTAGTTTCACATCCTGAAGAAATAGGAGGGTTTTCAAATGGGGGTTTATGTAAAACTTACATGTTGCAGATAGTGAAGAGTTAAGAGAGAAAGTGGCAGCTGTTTGCTTCAAGTTTATAGCTTTTGATCCTGGCTGTTTTGTTGCAGCCAGGGGACATTTTGAAGTAAGCTGTTAGGCAGTAAGTCCTTGTAATATAATTGGATACAGAGCAAATTGCAGCCTCAGATTGTGCCCCTTGTAACCTTTATACTACTAAGTTCAATAAAACTGCAGAAGACAATGAAGAGGGAACATGACTCAGAAAAGAGAGAACAACAGAACAACCTAAAATTTGATCTATCAGCCTTTTATTTGACCCTATAGACTCCAGTGGGAAAGAATAGTAGTTAAAAAGAGAACCACAGTTGTTCATTATAATAATGATAATAATGACTCTTTATTACAAATATATACATTTGTCAGTACTTAATTCCTGACGTCCATTTGGAAACAGTGGATCTAGGAATTCTCAACTCTTATTTTATTATTAATAATTTTCAGATACTATTCCAATTGGGTCTCAAGTCTCAAAGATTGGAGATACTAATTAAAATATTCATCATATAAATAAGCTAATATTATATACAATGGGAATTCTGATAAGGACTTTTAAATAACTTTCTAAGTATTGATCATATTTCATAACAAAACAACTTTATTTTGTCTGAGATCTTATATCAAAATAGGTCGTTAAAATAAGAAACAACCAAAAGATAATAGATCCTGATTAAGGTGTGCAAGCCATTTTCAATTTATCATGGCCTTTGCTCTTAAGGATAGAAAAGCTTATTATGAATTCTTCATGTTATGGGAACTTGAATTCCTTGGAGTGTTTTCTATATTATCATTTCAACTCTCTTTCTCTGATCAATCCTAATTGATTTTAACATAGTTATAAAGATCCAAGGATTCTTGTTCTCCCTGGAGATGATTCCTGAAATAAAATAATTTAATTTTTTGGCAATGTCAAATCCTTTGGAGATAATTTATCTTATAATCAGTAACACCAAAGAAGTGCTGCAGTTGTTTACCATGGAGTAGGGAAATTAAATTAACTGTTTGCTCTCTAAGTCTTACGTGTAGTTTACATATGACTATGGATTCAAAATTTCATTGGTAAATATGTTGTACTTAGGATATTTAGGATTTAATCCTGACAATTTTGGAAGGGATAAAATACCAAAGGACTATTTACTCAAGAATTCTAATAGCCTTTGTTAAGAGAACTTTCTCATTTTCTTTGCCTCCCTCTCTAATTACTTCTCTTTTCTACTTTTGCTTGCTCATAAAAAGTGGAGATGATTAATATACTATCTTTAGTTTCTTTTCTCTGTACCAAGAATTCTTAGGCAACAGCATCCAAATAGATGAACTCATCACTGCTGGGCTGATTCTCTCACTGCTCCTCTGCATTCCTACAGTGTTACATTCACACCTCCTTTAGGGTTTTTGTTCTATGTTTTTGTGTTGTAATTGCTACCTGACCATTAATCCTTGAAATCAGGTAAACCTCCCTGTTCAGGCCAATCCTTGTTCCTCTGATTTAATGCTTGAGGACTGCAAATGGAACTGAGAATTTTGAGTCTATTGGACATTACTCCTGGAAGCCCGTGATGCTCTCTTTTAATGATGTGTATTAATGGTGTATTGTGAATTGTATCGCTTGGGAGAACTTTGCCTTTATACAACCCAGATACAAACCTTCTAGGAAGGGATGCCCTCTTCTATGACCACTTCTTCCCAAACCTGCACATATTTATCTGACTCCATTTCAGTCCTGCTCTTTGCCTTTTTTCATTTACTGAATGAGTTGCTGTTACATCTTAAGGAGCACAAATTTTAATGGCCCCAGACATATAAATACGTCAGACTCATCCAGGGTACAATATCAAAGATTTAGGCCCCTCTCCTGAATTGGTCTACCTCTTCTCTCACTTTACCTGAATTCTTGATATTTCACACCACTTCACTCCCACCGTTGGAGAGGTGTATGCCCGTTGCTAACATTTGTTACACATCTCCATGTCTCTGAACTCACTGTAAGACTAGAAAATCAATGCTAAGTGTTTGTCCTTCTGTAGATTCATCCTTGGGTACAGCTATTAGAGAACTCCCCTGCTTTCAAGCAGGCAAGGTTACTCTGCAGGAGGGACTATGAACTTTTTGAATCTCAGACTAGGCTCTGAGTAGAAAAGCATACACTTGCCTACATCCAAATACAAGCAGTAAGATCAGATGTACTGCCCTGTGTACAATCAGATCAAACTACAATCTTGACAACCTCTTTACTGCTTACATTCTCTGCAGCAGGCCGTCTAGGGCCTGGTGTGATGACTTGGCCTAGCAGTATAGCTCTCTGCCAGCTTGATCTCAGCAGGCAAGCCCTCAGAGCAGACAGTAGGTAGCAGAAAGGTAGCTCTAATAGCAGACTGGCAAAGTGAAGCAACTCCCTGCTGCAACCACTGACTCACATGAATACTGCTTTGATCTTGTATTTCATCCTTTTTTTGTCTAATCCTAAGACATTTTTTTTTGGTATAGCAGACTTTTATTCATTGTTTTTGAAATTCCTTAGTATTTGGAATTAACACAAGAATCTCATCTTCTAGAAAATTATGGGGCAAATGCAAGATAGTTCAGGCCTCAGTCCTATGTTAGAATCAGAGGGAGGTTGTAATATCTCATTAGCAGTTCCACAGACAGGGCAACTCTCCCTTGGCAGGGGCAGCCAGTCAGTTGTGTATACTCAGATCAGAGCTGCTCACTCTCCCTTTTGGAACTTCCTTACCAATATGTCCTGGAGGGATACCCTAATCCTCTGAGCAGGAATATAATAAACCTTTGTAAAGTATAAGTGACTCATTCTGTGTCAAGAACCTGGAAATACCTTTCCAAGAATAGAGGTATTTTCCATGCTGGAGCTCTTCAACAAACACTAGGAGAGCCCTAACTGACCTCGTACTCAGCTGCAGGAGCTACAAGGAAATGCCCCTTTTTCAAACAGGCTCTTCAGCTGGATCACTTCACTTCCACTCCCACCCCCAGGATGAGTTGGTTATTCTGATTACGACTCTTTCATTTGTCCTAATGTCCATTGCTTTTCCAGTCAAGATAAGAACCATCTAAAATTTGGCAAGTATAAAAATTCAAATCTTGGGCAGCCCGGGTGGCTCAGCGGTTTAGCACCGCCTTGGGCCCAGGGCGTGATCCTCGAGACCCAGGATCGAGTGCCACATCGGGCTCCCTGCATGGAGCCTGCTTCTCCCTCTGCCTGTGTCTCTGCCTCTCTCTCTCTCTCTGTGTCTCTCTCATGAATAAATAAATAAAATCTTTAAAAAAATTAAAATCTTTATTATAAAGTCTATATAGATATTTCCAAGCCTTTTGATATCCTGGAACATGAAAATACATGTTTGGCACACTGGAGTCAACATGGGTCTGCTTGTTGCTAGAGATGATTGACCCCAAAGAATGCCCCAGGCCCGGCCAAAAGCCTTAATGGCTGAAGGAATCAGTATCAACACTGTTTGGAAATTCCTGAGTTATATACAATACTCAGTTCCTTAGCATAACATTTCATGGACTATTTCCTAACATCATCTCTCACTACTTCTCTAAGGCACCCTACTCTCCACCCCTCTTATAGTCTCCGTATGTTTGTAATAATTTTAAGTTCTATACATTTGCAGATGTTTTAAGCTTTATACATTTACTCTGTGCACATGGAATACCTGCCCAGTCTTTCTTCATCTGGCAAAGGCCTACTTAATCTTTAGAATTCATCCAAATATTCATAGCCTATCTCTTACAGAAAGATTTAGTTATTGCTTCATTGTTTTGTTAGCATTTTGCTATTACCAGCATCTTAAAATGTTTCACATTGAGTGAAATTATTTGTTTGTTAATCAGACATTCTGAGCAAGAAAATGAAATTAACTTTCAATTAATCAACTTCTATATGCCAAGTATGTGCTTTGTGCTTTTATATACATGACTGAATTTAACCCTCTAAATTATGTAAGTTTTGTTGTCGCAAAACTGCTTTGTCTCAAAACAGATATTTAGAATCATTCTACAGTTTTCCTAAGGGGAAGTGTCTACTAAGTGATGAAGAAGAGATTTCTTTGGATATTCTGAGACTTCACTTGGCAATGCCCTCTTACCAGCACAGTTCTTTACAATCCAATCTAACATGAAGATACCAGTTAAAATGTTTAATGAATAAAAGAGAAAAGGAAGGAAAGAATAAAGGGAGGAAGAGAGTAAAGAATAAAGAAAAGAAAGAAAGGATTAATAAACCAAACATATTACAAACTATCCATTAGAAACCTCTGGATTTCTATGTAATACACAGACTTAATCTGCTCTTGGCTTTCAAATAATTGTTGGAGGGCAGCCCTGATGGCTCAGTGGTTTAGCGCCACCTTCAGCCCAGGGTGTGATCTTGGAGACCCAGGATCGAGTCCCACGTTGGGCTCCCTGCATGGAGCCTGCTTCTCCCTCTGCCTGTGTCTCTGCCGCTCTCTCTCTCTCTCTGTGACTATCATAAATAAATGGGAAAAAAAATTGTTGGACTATAGGAATATAAGAAATGTAATGAAAAAGTGGAGTGAACTCAAAGAGTTTGATGGGTCTACCTTTTTTTAAATTAAATTATATATATTACATTGGCTTCAAGAGTAGAATTTAGTGATTGATCACTTACATACAACACCCATGCTCATCACAAGTGCCCTCCTTAATGCCCATTATCCATCTAGCTCATGCCCCACCCACTTTCCCTCAGCTACCCTCAGTTTGTTTCCTATAGTTAAAAGTCACTTACAGTTTGCCTCTTTATCTGTTTTTATCTTATTTTATTTTTCCTTCTTTTCCCCTGTGTTCACCTGTTTGGCTTCTTAAATTCCACATATAAATGTGAAATCATGATATTGTCTTTCTCTGACTGACTTATTTCATTTAGCATAATACACTCTGGTTCCATCCACATTTTTGCAAATGGCAAGATTTCATTCTTTCTAATGGCTGAGTAAGATTGCATTGTATATGTATACACCACTTCTTCCTTATCCATTCATCAGTCAGTTGACTTTTGGGCTCTTACCGTAGTTTGGCTATTGTTGATGGTGCTGCTATAAATATTAGGGGGCATGTGCCCCTTTGAATAAGCATTTTTGTATCCTTCAGATAAATATCTAAAAGTAAAATTGCTGGGTCACAGGGTAGCTCTATTTTTAAATTTTTTAAAAAAGATTTTATTTATTCATGAGACACACACACACACACAGAGAGAGAGAGAGAGAGAGAGAGAGAGGCAGAGACACAGGCAGAGGGAAAAGCATGCTCCATGCAGGGAGCCCTATGCGGGACTTGATCCCAGGGTCCTGGGCTGAAGGTGGGCTAAACCACTGAGCCACCAGGCTGCCACTATTTTTAAATTTTTGAGGAACATCCATACTGTTCTCCAGAGTGGCTGCACCAGCATGCATTCCCACCAGTAGTACAAAAGGGTTCCCCTTTCTTCTCATCCTCACCAACATCTGTTGTCTCCTGAGTTCTTAATTTTAGCCATTCTAACAGGTGTGAGGTGGTCTCATTGCGGTTTTGATTTGTATTTCCCTGATGATGAGTTATGTTGAGCATTTTTTCATGTGCTGTTAGCCGTTGGTATGTCTTTTTTTGAAAAATGTCTGTTCATGTCTTCTGCCCATTTTTTAGCCATTTATTCTTATATGTTAATTTTGATTAGTTCTTTATAGATTCTGGATACTAGCCCTTTATCCAATAGTCATTTGCAAATATCTTCTCTCTGTCAGTTGCCTTTTAGTTTTATTGATTGTTTCCTTTCTTGTGCAGAAGTTCATCTTGATGAAGTCCCAATAGTTCATTTTTGTTTGTGTTTACCTTGCCTCCAGAGATATGTCTAGTAAGAAGTTACTGCAGCTGAAGTCAAAGAGGTTGCTGCCTGTTTTCTCCTCTCATATTTTGATGGTTTCTTGTCTTACATTTAGGTCTTTCATCCATTTTGAATTTATTTCTGTGTATGGTATAAGAAAGTGGTCCAGTTTCATTCTTCACATGGCTGTCCAGTTTTCCCAACACCATTTGTTGAAGAGACTTGTCTTTTTTCCATTGGATATTCTTTCCTTCTTTGTCAAAGATTAGTTGACAGTATAGTTGTGGGTCCATTTCTGGGTTCTCTGTTCTGTTCCTTTGATCTAGGTATCTTTTTTTGTACCTGTATCATTCTGTCTTGATGATCTCACAGCTTTGTAATACAGAGCTTGCAGTCTGGGATTGTGATGCCTCTTGCTTTTTCTTTTTCAACATTACTTTAGCTATTTGGGGTATTTTCTGGTTCCATACAGATTTTAAAATTGTTTGTTCTAGTTCTGTGAACAGTGTTGCTGTTCTTTTACTCTGAATTGCATTGAATGTGTAGATTGCTTCAGGTAGTATAGACAAAGATAAAGTGAGAATTCTGAAAGCAGCTAGGGACAAAAGGTCTTTAAACTACAAGATTAGACATATAAGGTTACTAGCAGATCTGACCACAGAAATTTGGCAGGGTAGGAAAAAGTACCGTGATATATTCAACATGCTAAAAGGGAAAAAATATGCAGTTAAGAATACTATATCCAGCAAGGTTATCTCACTCAGAATGGAAGGAGAGATGGAGTTTCCAAGATAAGCAGAAACTAAAGGAGTTGGTGAACACTAGCCAACCAAGAAATATTAAAGGGAAACCTTTGAATGGGAAGGAAAGACCAAGAGCAACAAAGACTAGAAAGGAATAGAGACAATTTACAAGAACATTGACTTTACGGGTAATACAGTAGTACTAAACTTAATATTTATCAGTAATTACTCTGAAAGTAAATGGACTCAGTGCTCCAGTTAAAAGACATAGGGTATCAGATTAGATAAAGAATAAGATCCATCTATATGCTGCTTATAGGAGACTCATTTTAGACCCAAAGACACCTTCAAATTGAAAGTGAGGGGGTGGAGAACTATCTATCATACTAATGGATAGCAAAAGAAAGCTGAAGTAGCCATACTTATATCAAACTAGATTTTAAACCAAAGACTGTACTAAGAGATGAAAAGGGGCACTATATCATAATAAAGGAGTCTATCCAACAAGAAGTAACAATTGTAAATATTTATGCCCCCAACTTGGGAGCAACCAAAATGTAAATCTATTAATAGCAAACTTAAAGAAACTGATCTGTGATAATACAATAATAGTAGGGAACCTTAATACCCCATTCACAGCAATGGACAGATCATCCAAGCAGAAAATCAACAAGGAAAGAATGACTTTGGATGACACACTGGACCAGATGGATTTAACAGATATATTCAGAACATTTCATCCTAGAGATTCTTTTTAAAAATAACTTTTCTGGGATCTCTGGGTGGCGCAGCGGTTTGGCGCCTGCCTTTGGCCCAGGGCGCGATCCTGGAGACCCGGGATCAAATCCCACATCGGGCTCCCGGTGCATGGAGCCTGCTTCTCCCTCTGCCTGTGTCTCTGCGCCTCTCTCTCTCTCTGTGACTATCATAAATAAATAAAAATTAAAAAAAAATTAAAAAAAACTTTTTTATGTGAATAAACTTATAGAAAAATCCTTTATTGTGAAGTATTTTATCTAATTTGAATATGCTGAAGTTTAATATGTAATTATGAATATATTTCAATAACTAGCATTGTATAAATTGCATGTAATTTATTCTATAGCTAAATTTGGATGCAAACATTTTAGTAAATACTGCTGTTTTTAAGATTTAATGTGATATCTAAAACATGTGGTGATGATTAAATTCAGTATGCATAGTTAAAAAATGTAGATTCTCTTTCTCAAAAGTACTATTTTAAAGAAAATATCTAATATTGATATTTCATACCCTTGTAGAGTTCAATCAAGATTATTTTCCTGGCAGATGGCTACATGCAAAGCTTAATTACAGTATGATTAAGAAGGGTTGGAATGTCACTAAATGATAAATTATCATAAATAGGATAGAGAAAAAAATCACAGTCAAGATTTTTCTAACATAGTCTTTTTGTGAAGTGTATGAAACATTAGTTTGCTTTATTTCATTTTTTGTCTTTTTTGGTTTTTCTTCTTCTCAGTTAAAAGATGGATAGTCAGGGGAATCCCTGGGTGGCTCAGCGGTTTAGTGCCTGCCTTTGGCCCAGGAGGCGATCCTGGAGTCCCGGGATTGAGTCCCACGTCGGGCTCCCGGCATGGAGCCTGCTTCTGTCTCTGCCTCTCTCTCTCTATGTCTATCATAAATAAATAAATCTTTAAAAAAATATGTATTAAAAAAAAGATGGATAGTCAAATAGTCAAAATAATATTATCATAAGTAACACAGAGAAATAGAGATAAATCTATTATAAAATTCCAAGATACCCAATTTCATTGTTTTCTGATTAAAAAGGAATACAGATGATTTTTTAGAAATTTTATGAATGAGGAATATAGAAAACCAGGTTACCCGTAGTCCCATTACACTAAGACAATATGTATTTTCCATATATTTTTTATTAGTTACAATGGAAAATTACCATGTGTTTGTCAGCAGTATTTGACTACTCCTTTTCTTGAAAGAAGATAGGTATAGATGTATTGTTTATGAGTATCTGTGATAATGGAAGTTTGTGGAAAATCTCTTTTGATTTAATTAATTTCTGAAATAAAAATATCTTAGAGTGATAGGAGACGGAGATGTTGGAGATTTGAAAACAGTGTGAAACTGACATCCAGAATCTGGAAATGAATGGACTAGGGGAGTGCAATGTAATTTCTGGAAAGCATTAAAATCTTCAAGAAAGTAAAATACTATTTTATGAAAATTCCTCCATTGAATAAAAAAAAAAGAATTCTTCCTAAAGCAAATATAACCTTAATACTAAATCTACACAAGGGTAGTATAAAAAAAGAGAAATCAAGCCATTTTCATATTCGAACAAAAACATCACAGCTCTAAAGAAAAATGGAGACTGAGTATAATAATGTGTAAAAAGTAGTACAGCATGACCCAGCTGGTTTTATCTCAGGTATTCAAGGATATTTTAACATAAAATCTTTTAATGTAATTCAATGCCTTAACAGGTTAAAGGAGAAATATGATCATCTCAGTAGATGCAGGAAAATCCTTTGATAAGATTCAGCACATATTCATGATAAAGACTGGAATATTAACACAAAAAAGAATTTTTGAATCAAAAACATGCTTTATTATCAAACTGTAGATGAAGTCAAAGACTTGACAAGATACTTACTGTCTTTATTTTGTTCTGCATTTTGCTAGATCCACTCATTCTAAGGATAGAAAACATTTAAGAGTGGAAAAGAAGAAATAAAGATTGCTATTATTCAGTGATATTATTATTTTAATAGAAAATCCAAGATAATAGAGCAATAATCTATATAAATCAATGAAAGCCCAGTAATATCACTCAACACAATCACTTTACAAAAACAAGTAGTGTTTCTATCTACCAACAAGAAACAATTAGAAACTATAATTGAAAAGAAGATTCCATTTATAATATCATCAAAAAGTATAGGAATTCTAGGAGAAGATTAACAAGAAAAAGTCCTGCAAAAATTTTAGAAAATAATTATAAAACTTTATTGAAAGAAAAGCCTTGATGGGTCAGTTTATTAAGTCTAACTTTTGGTTTGGGTTCAGGTTATGATCTGAGTCATGAGATCCAGCCTCACATCAGGCTCCATGCTGAGAGCAGAGTCTGCTTGAGACTTTCTCCCTCTTCCTCTCCATCCACAGCGCCCTGCTTGAACATACATGTTCTTTCTTTCTTTCTTTCTTTCTTTCTTTCTTTCTTTCTTTCTTTCTTTCTTTCTTTCTTTCTTTCTTTCTTTCTCTGTTTATTTAAAATAAAATATTTACTATTGAAGAAAAACAAAACTTTATTGAAGATCAAAAAATAAGACCACAGTAGCTAAGTATACTATATTCATTGATGAGAACTTTTAGTACTCAGAATATATAAATATATATGAGTGTTAATAAACTGATACATAATTTGAGTAATTCAGTTCAATTTTTTTATTTAAAATTTGTCTTTGCTCAATCTTGTTTATGAAATCCATATATACCCTATCATCTTAGATACTTTATATATTCCTTTAAATGTTTTGACATATTTGATTTTCGTAATAAGATTCTGTCAACCTGGATTTGAATTTGTGTATGGTGTGATGATAGGATACATAAATATTTCTTAAATAAGACCCATCAAAACAAACTATAAAAGGGGCAGCTGGGTGGCTCAAACAGTTATGTGTCAGACTCTTGATTTCAGCTCAGGTTATGATCTTAGGATTATGAGATCCAGCCCCATGTCAGGCTCCACTCTAGGGGTGGAGACTGCTTAAGATTTTCTCTCTCCCCATCACCCTCTTCCCCTACCTGCTCCCACTCATACACTCATGCAGTCTCTCTCTCTCTCTAAAACAAAACAAAAAAACTAGAAAGAAAACTATTGAACATAATGATTTAATCATTTATAGCTCTCTAAGAATATAAGAAACCATTTACAAAATAAAAATACTATCTATATTCTAATTGAAGAGGTTTGTAGCTCATATCACATGCCTGAAGTCTAGAGATAGGAAAACTTTGTACTGATTTCTAACAAAAAAGCTAAATCTACAGTGCAGTGTGCTTGAATCTATTATTTGTAATATAGTAGGATGAGTCATTAAATAGTTGTTTTGTGTCATGACAGATGTAAGAAAAGAAGCAGTAGTCATCAGGAATATAAATTCACTAAAACGAGGATTATAAAGTTAACTGAATTTTCCTTCTGAAGGAGTTACTGAAAAAATGCTGTAGTTAATGTGAATTTCAGCAAGAGGCTTTACAGTTATTCACAATAGCCTTATAAGCAAAAGAAGAAATAATCAAGTTTTAGGATTGCTGAATTAGGGATCAATGTCTACTTTAATGGAATCTTCTATGGATGTTACTAAGCTCTGGTCATAGAAATATCATGTTTTAGCTTTATCAATACAGTTGATAAAGATTTAAAACATGTATTTGTTAAAATCAAAAAGAATGGGATGGCGGGGCATGATGGTGGAGGAGTAGGGTCTCCAAGTCACCTGGTCCCCTCAAATCACCTGGATAACTTTCAAATCATCCTGAACACCTATGAATTTGACCTGGGATTTAACAAGAGAATGGCTGGAACACTACAGAGAGAGGTTTGTCTTCTAACAAGGTAGGAAGGTGGAAAAAATACAAAAGAATCCAGTGGGGGAGGGTCACCCTCGAGGAGCCGGGCTAAGGGGAGCAGCGGGAGCCTCCGGGACAGGAGAGCTCCGCCCTGGAGAAGCAGGAACTTTAAAAATCCGCACCGGATTCTTCCCGGACAGAAAAGTTGCTGGCAGGGAACTCAGACAGGATCCCAGGAGGGGCCGTGGAGCCCCCAGGTTCCCGGGGTCACTAACAGAGGAGGGGCGCCACACTCTGTGCCCAAGCTCCCTAAAGGGCTGCAGTGCGCCGGGGGGGGCCTCAGGAGCAGCTCGGGCAGTGGCTCCGCGGAGGGGGCTGAGCCCCCAGGAGCGCGATTCCAGCCGCTCAGGCCCCAGAGCCCAGGGCGCCGGGGACAAAGCCCAGGAACCTGCGCTCTGCCCTCCCTGCCCCCCGGGACAGGTGGAGGCCGGGAGGGCCCAGGACAGCAAGGACGCTCCTGCCGGGTGGCCCCCAACTGTGTAGGTCAGCGCGCTCTGCCCCTGGAGCATCCAGGCCCCTGTGGGGGAGACTGCGGTAGCTACTGCGGGAGCTGACTCCAGGGCAGGGGACCTGGCCGCTGCCAGTCTGTTTGTTCCTCCTGGTGTCACCCTGTACCTGGGGGGGTGGGGGTGGGCAGGGAACTCATGGGGTCAACAGCTCCCACTGAGCTGTGCACCTGGCAGGGGGCAGGGCATATCCCCCAGGTGCACACACCTGAGAGCACGGCAGCCCCTCCCCCAGAGACCAGCTAGAAGGTCAGGGGAAGAGCAAGTTCTAGACTGAGCAGGGATGGAAAGCTCCAGGGGAAGTCGAGGGATTTATAGTACATAGAACTAGAGGGTAACTCTCCTATTTTTCTTCTTCCTTTTTCCAGTACAACTCATTTTTATATCAGACACTAAATTTCCATTTTTTTTCCTCTTTTCCCACCTTAACTACAATATTTTACCACCTTTTCATTTTTAAGATTCTCTCTTTTTGACTTTCATATTTCTACTATTATAGGTCCTAGATATATTTTCCACTTCTAGATTCCCTTCAACATACTCAACTTAATTTTGGGAGATATACAAGATATGTTTGCTTGTTTGTTTGTTTTGTGTTTTTTGTTTCTCTGCCTCATTTTGTTCTACAATGGCAGAAGTTAATGCCTTCTAAGACATGACCAGTATGTACCCAGAACCAAGTGGTATACCGTGCTGGTTCAGTCTGTGAGATTCCTCATTCCCATTCTGCCCCCCCCCTCTTTTATCTCATTTATGTTTTCATGGTCAATGCTGGGGCCCTCTACAAGTATTTCTGGTTTATATAAATTTGGGACTAAGCATCTTCTAACATACAGAACTTAATATACTCAGAACCAAGAGGATCATCCTTTAGAACCCCTCAGGTAGTCTACATTCTCCCCCCACTACAACTTCATCACCATCACCATCTCCCAGTCTCCCCCTTTTTATCCCTCCTTTTCTTTTTTCTTTTTTCCTTTTTTTTTCCTCTCTTTTTCTTTGGGATTCTTGGTCTTTTAGTTTTCACTAATTTATTTTAAAATGTGTTTTTCACTTTAGTGGTCCTTTTGTGTTATTTCATTCTGATCTTTGTTTTCAATTTCTGGTCTCTGATCTCGGAAAGAATCATCTAGGGTGAAATTTACTTAGGTCGTGGTTGATATTCTTGACTCAGCCCAATCATACAGCCACTCTGCACTGAACAAAATGATTAGTAAGAAAACTCACCACAAAAGAGAGAATCAGAAACAGTACTCTCTGCCACAGAGTTACAGATTCTGGATAACAATTTGATGTCAGAAAGCCATTTCAGAAGCACAATTATAAAGCTACTGGTGGCTCTGGAAAAAAGAATAAAAGAATCAAGGGACTTCATGACTGCAAAATTTAGATCTAATCAGGCAGAAATTAAAAAATCAATTAAATGAGATGCAATCCAAACTGTAAGTCCTAGCGATGAGGGTTGATGAGGTAGAAGAAAGAGTGAGTGACATAGAAGACGAGTTGATGGCAAGGAAGGAAGCTGAGGAAAAAAGAGAAAAACAAAAGACCATGAGGAAATGTTAAGGGAAATAAATGATAGCCTAAGAAGGAAAAATCTATGTATCATTGTGGTTCCAGAGAGCACAGAGAGGGCCAGAGGGCCAGAAAGCATATTTGAACAAATCATAGCTGAGAACTTCCCTAATTTGGGGAGGAAAACAGGCATTCAGAGCCAGAAGATAGGGAGATTCCCCCCCAAATCAATAAAAACTGCTCAACACCTTGACATTTAATAGTGAAACTTGTAAAGTGCAAAGATAAAGAGAAAATCCTTAAAGCAGTAAGAGACAAGAGATACCTGACTTATATGGGGAGAAATATTAGATTAACAGCAAACTTCTCCACAGAGACCTGGCAGGCCAGAAAGGGCTGGCAGGACATATTCAGAGTCCAAAATGAGAAGAACATGCAGCCAAGAATACTCTATCCAGCAAGGCTCTCATTCAGAATAGGAGAGATAAAGAGCTTCCAAGATAGGCAGAAACTGAAAGAATATGTGACCACCAAACCAGCTCTGTAAGAAATATTAAGGTGGACTCTGTAAAAGAAAGAGGAAGCCCAAAGAAATAATCCACAAAAACAGGGACTGAATAGGTATTACGATGACACTAAATACATATCTTTCAATAGTAACTCTGAACATGAATAAGCTAAATGATCCCGTCAAAAGACACAGGGTTTCAGACTGGATAAAAAAGCAAGACGTATCTATTTGCTGTCTACAAGACACTGATTTTAGATCTAAGGACAACTACAGCCTGAAAATGAAAGGTTTGGAGAACCATTTACCATTCAGATGGTCTTCAAAAGAAAGCTGGGGTAGCAGTCCTCATATGAGGTAAATTAAAGTTTATCCCAAAGACTGTAGTAAGAGATGAAGAGGGACACTATATCATACTTAAAGGGTCTATCCAACAAGAGGACCTAACAATCATGAATATTTATGCCCCTAATGTGGGAGCTGCTAAGTATATCAATCAATTAATAACCAAAATAAAGACATAGATAATAATACACTAATAGTGGGAGGCTTCAACACAGCACTTTCTGCAAATGACATAGATTCTAAGCACAACATCACCAAAGAAACAGCTTTAAATGATACACTGGATCAGATGGATTTCACAGATATTTACAGAACTTTACATCCAAATGCAACTGAATACACATTTTTCTCAAGTGCATATGGAACTTTCTCCAGAATAGACCATTTAC
This sequence comes from Canis lupus baileyi, assembly GCF_048164855.1. Lineage (NCBI taxonomy): Eukaryota > Metazoa > Chordata > Mammalia > Carnivora > Canidae > Canis > Canis lupus. The sequence goes on along the minus strand of NC_132872.1, from coordinate 27,323,592 downwards.
TGGGTCACAAATCAGGTCTCAACTGATACCAACAGATTGGGATTGTCCTCTGCATATTTTCAGACCATAATGCTTGAAACTAGAATTCAATCACAAGAAAAATTTGGAAGAAACTCAAACACATGAAGGTTCAAAAGCATCCTGCTAAAACATGAATGGATCAACCAGGAAATTAGAGAAGAATTAAAAAGATTCATGGAAACTAATGAAAAATGAAGATAAAACCTTTCAAAATCTTTGGGATACAGCAAAAGAAGTCCTAACAGGGAAATACATCATAATACAAGCATCCCTCAAAAAATTGGAAAAAAACTCAAATACACAAGCTAAACTCACACTTAAAGGAACTGGAGAAAGAACAGCAAATAAAACCTACACCAAGCGGAAGAAGAGAGATAATAAAGATTCAAGCAGAACTCAATGAAATAGAGACCAGAAGAACTGTGGAACAGATCAACAAAACCAGGAGTTGGTTCATTGAAAGAATTAATAAGATAGATAAACCATTAGCTAGCCTTATTAAAAAGAAGAAAGACTCAATAAAATCACGAATTTAAAAGGAGAGATCACAACCAATACCAAGGAAATAGAAATGATTTTAAAAATGTATTATGAGCGGCTGTATACCAATAAATTAGGCAATCTAGAAGAAATGGACACATTTCTGGAACCACAAACTATCAAAACTGGAACGGGAAGAAATAGAAAACCTGAATAGGCCGATAACCAGGGAGAAAATTGAAGCAATCAAGACACAAAAGTCCAGGGCCAGATGGCTTCCCAGGGGAATTCTATCAAACGTTTAAAGAAGAAACCATACCTATTTTACTAAAGTTGTTTGGAAAGATAGAAAGAGATGGAGTACTTCCAAGTTCGTTCTATGAGGCCAGCATCACCTTAATTCCAAAACCAGACAAAGACCCCACCAAAAAGGAGAATTACAGACCAATATCCCTGATGAACATGGATGCAAAAATTCTCAACAAGATAGTAGCCAATAGGATCCAACAGTACATTAGGAAAATTATTCACCATGACCAAATAGGATTTATCCCTGGGACACAAGGCTGGTTCAACACTCGTAAAACAGTCAATGTGATTCATCATATCAGCAAGAGAAAAACCAAGAACCATATGATCCTCTCATTAGATGCAGAGAAAGCATTTGACAAAATAGAGCATCCATTCCTGATCAAAACTCTTCAGAGTGTAAGGATAGAGGGAACATTCCTCAACATCTTAAAAGCCATCTACGAAAAGCCCACAGCAAATATCATTCTCAATGGGAAAGCACTGGGAGCCTTTCCCCTAAGATCAGGAACAAGACAGGGATGTCCACTCTCACCACTGCTGTTCAACATAGTACTGGAAGTCCTAGCCTCAGCAATCAGACAACAAAAAGACATTAAAGGCATTCAAATTGGCAAAGATAAGTCAAACACTCCCTCTTCGCTGATGACATGATACTCTACATAGAAAACCCCAAAGCCTCCACCCCAAGATTGCTATAACTCATACAGCAATTCGGTAGCGTGGCAGGATACAAAATCAATGCCCAGAAATCAGTGGCATTTCTATACACTAACAAGAGACTAAAGAAAGAGAAATTAAGGAGTCAATCCCATTTACAATTGCACCCAAAAGCATCAGATACCTAGGAATAAACCTAACCAAAGAGGTAAAGGATCTATACCCTAAAAACTATAGAACACTTCTGAAAGAAATTGAGGAAGACACAAAGAGATGGAAAAATATTCCATGCTCATGGATTGGCAGAATTAATATTGTGAAAATGTCAATGTTACCCAGGGCGATATACACGTTTAATACAATCCCTATCAAAATACCATGGACTTTCTTCAGAGAGTTAGAACAAATTATTTTAAGATTTGTGTGGAATCAGAAAAGACCCCGAATAGCCAGGGGAATTTTAAAAAAGAAAACCTTATCTGGGGGCATCACAATGCCAGATTTCAGGTTGTACTACAAAGCTGTGGTCATCAAGACAGTGTGGTCCTGGCACAAAAACAGACACATAGAGCAATGGAACAGAATAGAGAACCCAGAAGTGGACCCTGAACTTTATGGTCAACTAATATTCAATAAAGGAGAAAAGAGTATCCACTGGAAGAAAGACAGTCTCTTCAATAAATGGTGTTGGGTAAGTTGGACAGCCACGTGCAGAGGAACGAAACTAGACCATTCTCTTACACCATACACAAAGATAAACTTAAAATGGTTGAAAGCTCTAAATGTGAGACAAGAATCTGTCAAAATCCTAGAGGAGAACACAGGCAACACCCTGTTTCAACTTGGCCACAGCAACTTCTTGCAAGATACATCTATGAAGGCAAGGGAAACAAAAGCAAAAATGAACTATTGGGACTTACAATAAAGAGCTTCTGCATAGCAAAAGAAATAGAAAAAAAGTAGAAGACAACCTACAGAATGGGAGAAGATATTTCCAAATGACATATCAGATAAAGGGCTAGTATGCAAGATCTATAAAGAACTTATTAAACTCAACAGCAAAGAAACTGTCCAATCATGAAATGGGCAGAAGACAGAAACAGATATTTCACCAAAGAAGACATGCATATGGCCAGCAAGCACATGAGAAAATGCTCTGCATCACTTGCCTTCAGGGAAATACAGATCAAAACCACAATGAGAGACCACCTCACACCAGTGAGAATGGTGAAAATTAAGAAGACAGGGAACAACAAATGTTGGAGAGGATGTGGAGAAAGGGGAACCCTCTTGCACTGTTGGTGGGATGGAAAGGGAGTTGGGCGGAGGTTTGGGATGACTGGGTGATGGGTACTGAGGGGGGCACTTGACGGGATGAGCACTGAATGTTATACTATATGTTGTAAAATTGAACTCCAATAAAAATATACAAAAAAGAATAAAAATATGGAAGATATAAATAATTCAATATATCAAACATAAGGACTACCTAAGATGAAAATTTACTTTGACATTTTAGGTAAAGTGCTTATAAATTAATAGGAAAGCTAAAACAAACAGATTAGGTGTGCTATAGCCAAATCTCTTGAAAGGAGAAAATTACTTTTGGCTGGGAGAATAAAATACTAAGAATGTAGTAACTGAGTGTAGTGCCTTAATGGATTCCTTAAGCAAGGCCTGGAATGAGAGCTATCACAGTTGGAGGAAACTGTCTATGAGCAAACTTATAGAGGTGAGAAATTATGAAATACAGTCACAAATGGCTTGAATATGACACCTAGGGATAAAATAAAAAGAATCTTGAATGCCATATCATGGAACAGGTGCTTTATTTGTTAAACAATAGCAGTTAAGGTCATTGAACATAAAGATTAATCTTACAGCAGGATGGATGTAGGATGTATTGAATCAGTGAGACGTCTTGTAAAGAAAACCGTAATTCCAATAATGTAATGTCATTCCAAGCTGTGACATCAGTGGTAGGTGAGATTGATGTAAGAAAACCTGGAGGGGTTAATTCATTTGAACTCTATTTTTTGTATCTGGGAAATTCATTCATTTGACAAATACTTATTGATAGGCAGGTACTGAAAATAAAACAGTGAACAAAATCAGGCAAAAATCTCTACTCTCAAAGAGCTTATTTCTAGGGGGGAGAAACAGAAATGAACAAAAAGAAAATCTCAATGTAATGTATAATAAGTTAGAAAATAAATTCTTTTGAGAGATACAAGCAGTGAAGAGGGAATGGGAAATGTAGTGAAGACATGTGTGAGGAATTTTATACAAGGTGATCAGAAAAGGCCTTACTGTGTGGGAGATATTTGAGTGAAGACATGAAAAGGGTGAGGGAAGCAGCCAAAGAGATATCTTGAGGACAGTTTTTCCTGATAGGGGTGGCAAAAGCAGATGCCCTGAGGCAGAAGTATTTTGGAAGAACATGGGGGCTAGTGGGGCTAGGAGGACTGAATGAATGGGAGATGAAATCTGGAAGGTACCAAGGTGCTGTCTCCTGTGTAAGGCCAGGATACAGGCTTTGGTTTTCACTGGGTGGAAGCTAGTAGCCATTGGAGAGCTTTGGTTATGGAAGTGTCATGATCTGACTTGTATGTAAACAGGATTGTACTGGCTACTCTGCTGAAAGTAGATTGAAGGGGACAAATTGGGAGCAGAGAGACCAGTTATGAGGTTACGAGAATAAGCACCTTGGGGCAATTTGAGTTGGAGAAAGTATGGCTGTCAATGGGGGAATCCAACAAAGGAATTAAGAAGAATGCCAGATTTTTGGTAAAGATAATAATGCTGGTGTCAGGTCAGGTTGAATTTTAAGTGCAGATAATGCTTTCGAATGGATTTTTTAAGATTTTATTTATTCATGAGAGACACACAGAGAGAGGCAGAGACAGAGGGTAGAGAGAGAGGCAGAGAGAGAGAAGCAGGCTCCATGCACGGAGCCCAACGCAGGACTCATTCCAGGTCTCGGGGATCATGCCCTGGGTGGAAGGCAGGCACCAAACCATAGAGCCACCCAGGTGTCCCTCAAATGGATTTTTAAATTAAGATTTAGAAGTCATCTGTGCCTAGGGCTTTTTCATCAGTACAGAAATTTTTGGAAAAATGTGCTTTAGTAAAAAACCATTGAAATTTCAAAGGAATTAAAAGAGGAACATTACAGGTAAGAATAACTATCTTTAAGTCATTTGAAAACTGTCCAACGGAAGTCAAATCAGATCTATTCTTTGAGAAATCTCTCTCTCCTTGACAAATGATCTAGGGCACTGGACTCAGCCTAGGTCAGGTATGAGTAACAGCATCATTGAGAGGTTGGGATGATAAGTGTTAAATACAAATGACACCAGAAAGTGAGAGACTCTGGATTCAAGACAAATGCTATATCCAAGAGATCTTGATTAGTGAGATTTGAAGCAAAGGGTAAGAGACAGACATGCCTGAAGTAATTCATTTATCAATTAGTAGGTAGACTTAGTGACTTTTTAATCTGCTCTTGGGCTACATGGGACTTGGCCTGAGGTCTGTGTTGGACAAGGCTAGTAGTAAGCCTAGAAGAGAATGTAAAAGCTGAAATATGTGGGTTATTAGTAAATTTCCTTTGCATATCAGGAAGGACGTGTTTCCTCAAAATGGAGTGTGTTGCTTTGAGAAGCATTAAAAATTACTGTTAGGCTAAAATGGGGGATCCCACATCGGAGAGGCTTTTTTAAGTGGCAATTCAGGCCAAGGTAAGGTAATAGTGTTCATGATCTCTATGTTTTTCTCCAGTTCTAAAAACATGCTATACTGATACTTATTTGGAGCACAAAGATTTCCTGTGATAGTTGCTGCTTTTTATGATTCTTCCTTTATTTGTCTATTTATAACCTCTCACAGCCTTAGGCAGGAGGAGCTAAATGATTGCTGCTCATTTGTTGGGCACTACCCATGCGGAGAACTTTACTACGAAGGCATCAGCATTCTATATTTCAGCCTGACTTTTTAGGAATAGAGTAGACTTAAAAACGTGATTGTCTGTGTAACCTTGGAATTCACTCAATAAATTTATGTACTAATATAGAACTTGAATTTACTTAGCCCTGGTTTGAAGAATCCTTTTGAATGAGGCTCCTATTGATTGAAAATATGGATCTTGTCAGAAAGAATAAGTTTATCCAGGAAGCATGTCTTATGATACTATTTCAGACAGGCTTGTCAGGACCCTCAGAGAATTGTGGAAATTGAGAATGACAATACCCTACTGGAGGCATTCTGTTAAACAATTAATAAGCTATATATCACTCATTCGTTTATCACTAAATAGCCTGAATAATTTTATTTCTGCTGGCAAAATATCTTAAAAATGACTACTGGGGCATGTAGAATTTGGAAAGTATCTCTAGAGAGCTGCCTTTGTTTTTTTTTTTACTCTAATAAGTTGAAAAAAGAAATACTAAATCTATTCCTTAAAGCACTAAAATATGCATGTTTATGTGTGGCCCAGGGTTTCTGGTTTTGAAGGCCTGGCCCCTGCTCTCTAGGAACTGCTGTTTTGTAGAAGAGGTAAAAATGTATGTAATGATTGTAACACAAAGTGTAATATATGTTAGGTGCCATGTGAGTGACTTACAATGTTATAGGAAGTCTGATATACATGTCAGCTACATCAGAATAACCTACAATACATTTAAAAAATAAAGATCCCTTGGTCCTATCTAATATAAAGCTATAAATCCTAAATCTCTGGGGTGAGACTTAGGAATGTATATTTTTAAAGCTCATTTGCTATTAGATATGGTACCCTAACCTTATTCCATAAGTGCCAGTAGTAGTAGTAGCTCCCTGCAAAAAGATCCACTTCCAGTTTTTCTCAATTCAGTCAAGTTCACTAATCCAGTTCATGGCTCTCGGTCTTGGCTTCACATGGAGTGAGTTGGAAAGCCTTGGTGATACTTAGGTCTCACCCACAGAGATTCCGGTATTTTTCCAGTTTGCAGCCTGGGTGTTGGGATTACACAGCCAAACATACATAGCAGATGATGTATTTTCAAATGTTACAGCCTATTTATAAGGCCATTCATTATATATATCTTACACACACACACACACACACACACACATATATATATATTATAGTCTGTCTGCTAGCCATAGTGAATACCTGCAGACTTCAAAATGATGATGATTATGTTAATAATCAATATGAGTGACAGTCATTATGTGGTTCCACTTATATGGGGAATATCAAAAAAATAGTGAATAGGATTATAGGGGAAAGGAGAGAAAATGAGTGGGAAAAATCAGAGAGGGTGACAAAACATGAGAGACTCCTAACTCTGGGAAATGAACAAGGGGTAGTGTAGTGGAAGGGGAGGTGGGCAGGGGGATGGGGTGACTGGGTGACAGGCACTGAGGGGGGCACTTGATGGGATGAGCACTGGCTGTTATACTATATGATGGCAAATAGAACTCCAATAGAAAATATCCATATAAAAAAAGAATGACAGTCAACATTTATTTTGTTGTTATTAGGTACCAAGTATTAATTTGTTTAATCCACATAAAAATAACTAATACTATGAGGCACAATGCTGTAATAAGTCCCATTTTACAGATGAGAAACAAAGCTAATGTGACTTGCCTAAAGCCACACAGTTAGAAAATGACAAAACTGGGTTTTGCGACCACGTAGTCTAAGAGTGCACGCCATTAGTACTATGTCACCTGAATATGTGTTACATGCTACCCCTCATGCCGTTCTCATATCCTTGAGCCACATCATATGTGTTTACGTTGCCTTGAAATACCTTCCTCCAACCTCTTATATGGTGATATTTCACCATTTTCAGTTCACAGCACAAATGTCACCTCCTTATAAGGTGTTTTCCCTACTTCCCTGCCCTGAGAACTGATATTCCTGGGATAGCTATTGTCAGAGTCTTTTAGTTACGTACTCATTTGGTCTGTCACATTGGTGTGAGCTCCTTAAGAGAAGGGAGTATGCTTTGTTTTTGTTATTCCCTTAACAATGTCTGGAATATAATAACTATTTAATAGATACTGACCAAGTGAATGACTAAATGGAGGAATGCATCACTGAATGTATGGGAAAGCAAAAGTGTGTTTTAATCTCATAAGTAAATTAAGTTAATTGAATTGATTAAGAGGCCAAGCCAAAAATGTGTCAGAAGCCAGTATTAAGCTGCTTGAATTCCTGAATGTGTTTAGATTTCATTTGTAGATCATGGGGGATTATTGAAGATTTTAAGTAAGGAAGTCATGATACATCTTTCCACCAAGAGGACTTAAGAAAACTCATGGGGACCAATTGGGAAGTCCTGTAAACAAGTCTTACTCTTACAAATCATCCTGGGTACAATTTTATCTCTGTCCAGGAAGGCCTACCTCCGTCTAGCCAAAGTCAGACACACAATTACTTGTAGTGGGGGATGGAAGTGAGGAGAATGTGAGGAATGAAGGAATGGTGCTAAGCCCATATCCAAGAGGTGGGATAAGGCCATAAAGTGTAAAGGGAGTTGCAGATGCTGCGGTCAGAGAGGTGGGGCATGTGTTACAAGAGAAATAAAAGTAATTTGGAACAGAAGACAGGAAAACTGCAGGGAAAAGGTCTATATTTAGCTGATAGTGGGTGAGTGGCAAAGTGTTGAGCCTGGAGGTTTAGGGAACCCAAAATTACTAGTAACGGTGAAAGAAGTATTTTCTGAAGGTAGACCCAGCAGTAGTGTGCAAAATAGTCTAGAGCAAGGATTGGTAATCTGGAGAGCTAAGAATAATTTTTAGTTTTAAGTGGTTGAAATAAGTTCTTAAAGATTTTCTTTATTTGTTGAGAGAGAGAGAGAGAGAGAGAGAGCGAGCGCTGGGGGAAGGGCAGAGAAAGAGAGAGAGAGAATCTCAAGCAGACTCCCTGTTGAGCACAGAACCTGACATGGGCTCTGTCTCATGACCCTGAGATCATGACCTGAGTCGAAATCAAGAATTGGACACATAACTGACTGACCCACTCCGGTAACCTGAAAAAAAAAAAAAAAATCCATGGCATGTGAAAACTACACAAAATTCAAATTTGGTGGAACATAAATACAGTTGTATTGGAACAAATACAGCCATGACCATTCATTTCAGTATGGCTTATGGCTCTTTTGATTGGGCTACAGTGGCAGAGATGAGAGTTATAGCTGAGGCATATATGGCCCGCAAAGCATCACACATTATTTGGGCCTTTGCAGAAAAAGTTTGATGAGACTGGAAAAGTTAAAAGTGAAATCCATTAGGAATCTCACTTACAGTATTACAATAGCCTGTGAATGTAGTAGTAGAGAGATTTACAGTAGCTTCTGAATTAAATAATAAAGATATTTTATCATGTGTAGCCTTTTAAAGTTGAACCTGCTGAAGGTAATGTTGTCTCAGGGAATAAATTGGAAGGGTATGGGGCAAAAGAGAAGAGTTAAGAGTGGAGTGTTACGATAAGGGCGGGGGGTTTGGATCCAGTAGACATGTGGGTCCATCTGATCAAGAGAAGGACTAGGAAGCTGAATTTGAGCAGAGCTGCGGGACCAGGAAGTACAGAATGCTTGGGAATGGGAAAAAGTATGAAGGGAGAACCAATGAGTAAGCCAGAATTGGCCTTAAAGGAGAGGATAGGAATTAGTGTCTTGACTGCAGTAGGCATTTAATTACTCTGTTGACTAAATGAGAACTGGCAGGGCAGTCAAGCAGCAGGGAGTAGGGGAGTAAGGCACTAAGGTTCAAGAATGGCGATGCAGAAGTGAACACATGGCGAGGAGCCTGGATTCAGGGCCCAGCAGCAGTCGGCCTTAATACTGAGCTATTGCATCCCGTACAACTTGGATTTGCAAGAAACTTAGTGTGCTTCCACACATGTTACTTTATTTAAACCCTTCACCACTGATCTGGTAATTTATGTTAGACATTTTTTCCCTTCCATTTTACATTTATCATAATGGAAAATTATGAATATCTCTCCAGATACCGATTTATCATGGAGCTAACAAAGCTTAAGTTTTAGGGTCCCTTATTTTCATGGGTCCCATCCCAGGCCCTGGCCCTGTCTTTATCTCAAAGAAAATCTCAAATTATCTAATTTCAGGATTAATAAAACCTTGATCTGCCCTTGTGTTTTATTTAACCGAGATGGAATTGATTGGGGCTGAAGCTTCACATGCAGTGTTTTGTTCTGCTACACCTTGCTGCCCACTGGCTGTCTTTTGTATCTTTCATGGCTAGTAGGCAACCAATTCCTGTGGGGCTCACACTAAAGATGAAATGACAAAATTCTAAGCAACCAGCAGATGAGAAAAAAAGCACATAGGGAAAGCAGCAGTTTCTGATATAATATTTGACAACCAAAAACAGATGAAGAAAACTGCCTGGATCCCTAAAAATAAATATTACACCAAGGCCTGCAAATTTAATATTCCTTTAGAATGATTTGTTACATGAATGGCTAAAATGAGGTTTCCAGATGCCCTCGGTTATTCACAAACATATAATTATTTCGAGGCTACTGAAAATAAATATTAGCATAGAGAAAAGAATGTTTAGGTTAGCTTACAAAAAGGCAGCATTTCTATTCCACTTCCATTTATTTTCCCTTTAAAACAATTTAATAACTGAGTCATTACAGAATGTTATAAAATAGGACAGAATAGTCACTGAGCTGATTTAAGCAACTACTTAAATAAAGAGAGGCCTAAGTGTTCACACCAAAATGAAAGTAAAATGTTTGTATTTCACTTTGAAAAAATTCTTGAATGTGAGAGCTATCTGCAATAGAATGGAAATACATCTTCTAAATAGTACTTCAGAAAGGTATTATTCTCAGAAAAATAAAATCCTTTTCTGATTTGAACCTGTTAATCATTTCACTTATATGACAGATTTAATTCTAGTTTCTTTGTGATTTGTTCGAGGAAGATATTTCAGTCTCCATAAACATCTATTCACATGTGTCTGTGCATGTGTCTTCTGTCCATGACTGTGTGTGTGTGTGTGTGTGTGTGTGTGTATTAAAAGTTTCCAGATTTCAGGGTACCTGGATGGCTCAGTCGGTTAAGTGTCTGACTTTTGATTTCTGCTTAGGCCATGGTCTCAGGGTTCCGAGATTGAGCCCTGCTTGGGGCTCTGTGCAGGGTGTAGACCTGCTTGAGATTCTCTCTTTCTCTCTCCCCCTGACACCCCCACACCTATGCGTGCATGCCGGTGTATATGCGTGTGCACTCTCTTTCTCTAAAAAAAAAAAAAAAAAAAAAAAAAAAAAGTTTCCAGCTTTCCCTGCAACTGAGTAGCTATTGTGGCTATTTTTTCTTCTTTTTTTTCCCATAAATCTTTCAAGGATAATGAGACTTTTACCTCCTCCTCCCGTTTCCCTGTCCACCACTTTCCATTTGTGTTACTCTTTTTCGTCCCTCTTGAGGAAATAATGAGGATGATTCTGCTTAACTGTGTTTCTGAAAAACTGAATCTAAATTGCATATATACCTACGTGATTCTAAGTAGTTGAATGGGAACTGGCTGACACATTTAATGTACTTTCCTTTACAAAATGTTGTAGAATAACTCTTAACAAGCACCAAATCAGAGGTAAGACTTTAGGGTGCCCTTCATCAGAATGATTTGGGTTTTTGTTAAAAATGGAGTTCCTATGTCCTAGTGCAAACCTCCTAAACCTGGACATTTGACGTTGTAGACTAGGGATGAGCATTTTTAACAGACTTCTCAAGTGATTCTTACTCACATTAAAGTTTGAGAGTATGGGCTTATATATAGCCTTCTTTATTTAAATCCTAGGAGTGTTGCAAATGGATTATGATATAGTTGCTAAGAATAAAAGAATATTCTTCATCCATAGAGGGAACTTGGGAAATCTTAGTTTTAAAACCTCTAGCTAATTAAGATTCATGAGTAGAAATGGTTTGTTTATAGAAAGACTTTTGCTTGGGTCATTAATTTTTAGAAAGGTTTATAGTCTTTCAGGAATTGGATTCATCTGGAAATACACACGGGTTTGCAAACTGACACTAAAATGAACAGCTGAGTGCTTGAATAGAGTAGGAGACATTAAGGAAACAGAATAAGTTGTTAGATAAAATGTAATGTTGGGGAAAAACTGTCCTCCGGGCATCTATTTCCTTATAAAATTCTTGAAAATGATTTTTTTCTAATAACAAATCATATATGAAGTTTTTTCAAGACTATAATTATATTCAATAGCATTCTCATATTTTTTCCTTTAGTGTTCCTTTGATTTCTCTATTTTTAAATAAAAATAATGTATTTCCTAAGGGATGACAATAATGAAAAGTTGTAGTACTTAAAAATATAGCAAAAGTTAAGAATAGAGCACTCTAGTCAGTTTTGCTTTTTTAACTTGGGAAAGTTTTGATATGACATAATAAAATGTGGTATTTTAATTTGCAAATTTATTTGATTTCCTATGCCACATAAAGCATATTCTGTCCTTTCAGTATGATTTTCCTGGTATTACCAACACTTTCTTTTACAAAAGAGATTTGTAACTAGAACACCACTCTTCTAGCACCTCAATCATTTAGAGAAAATTGAGATCAGTACTTCAGACAAATATTTGGACAGAATATGCATCTCATGAGGACTGATATCACCAGAGTAGACAATCCCAAAACTCTGGGTACTTAAAACTACCATAAATCCATTTTAGCTATTGGGTAATCCAATATGCCTAGAATAGTCAAAATTTACACCTGTTATCCCAGCCTACTTATTAGTAGTGCCCCCTTCACTCCCAGTTAACCCAATTTAGATAACAAATTATATGCTGATTCTAAATTTGACATTTTCATGTACTGGTACTTAAAAGCCCTTTCTCCCATTTAAATATTTTCACAAATTCTTTCTTTTATGACTATCTCATGATAGGTAATGGAAGCACTGCCAAAAATGATGAGAGGAAATAGCTCTTCTGGCTTGACCTCCCTCAATTTAGAGATGTTTGTGCTCACAAATCTCCTTCCTTGTTGGTTCCTAGCCTCTTGTGTAGTATAGCACCTTCCTAGAAGTGGGAAAAATATCTAGAAAGAAGTGTCCTACTGCTATTTTGATAAAAGGAGAATTTCTTGGACCTGGATCCAATGTTCACAGTTCCCTGTACCAAGACTGTAGATAAATATAAAAAGAGTGAAAGTGTTTTAGCCCAGTGGTTGGAAACTTAGCCTCTGGAGTTAATTAGATCAAAATTTGCAACCCAGCATCCTCATTTACTTGCTGTGTGATCTTGGACAACTCATTACACCTCTCTAAGCTTCGCTTTCTCTGTAAATGGGAATATTAAAAGTCCTTTCTTCCTTTTTTGATATATCTGTTGTTAGGTATGATTGAATTAAGATATTTATCACAATGTATTATATATATTATCTCCTATTTTGACTGATACTGCCACCACCACAACTACTGCTATCATCATACTCTTGCTTCCTCTAGATAAATTAAACACTTCTAATAGGGAAATATGAGGAAATATCCTAAAGACAAAAGGGATATACATGATCACTCTATCTGTTGCTTGCTCAAAGATTGAAAAGGTAAAGGAAGTTACCTAACCCATTCATCTACTCAGTCAACAGAAACATACCACTAAGAGCTAGAAACAATAAAAATAAAAAGAATAGTGGCCTAAATGTGATTTTACTTTAAACAGCCTTCTTTTCAACTGGATGTCCAGGATACGTCATTACAATTATTTTTAACTGTCCTCCCACCTATTTCTTTTCTCATATAAATATTCAAAATAGAAAACGATAACTATATCTCATTTTATCCTCCTTAATGGAGGTGGTATTAGGAACGGTCCCTTATATCAGTTATATATTGGTGGCCCCAGCTGGGCTCACTCAGGTAGCTACATATAGCAGAGAGATCACCTGGGGTCTGGGCTCTGCTGAGGAGGTTGAGATCCCTGGGTCTTTTCTCTCCATGTGGTCTTTCCTCCCAAGAAAGCATTTAATGGAAACAGCAGTGTTCCAGGAGAGCAAACCCCAGTGTGAAAGGATATTTTAAGCCTCTTCTTAGGGTCATGTTTGATGATGTCACATTGTTCAAAGCAAATCAGATGACCAAGCTCAGAGTCATTGTGTGAGAAAAATACAAAAAGCAGAAGTATCAGGAGGGTTAATAACATTGAGAGTCATTAATAAAGCACCTATCTCAATGATCACATAGTATTTTTTGACAGAATGGAAATACCCCACAATATGTATATAAGGGTAAGATTCTTTCAACTACTGTTATAGCTGAACTAGATACGAATTCTTTCATCTGCAACCTCAGGCATGAAAGAACTTCTTGCCTTATTTCTTAGAATGGAAGGGAGAATTGAGCATTCTCGTAACACAGCCTTAAATTTAGACTCCAGTCCTTTATCCTTGATAAGCATTAATGTTTTTATCTCTGAATAAAAAGCAAGATAGATTATCTAGTTTTACTCTGTTCTTTTGCTTATTATATGTTGTACTCTCATTTTTTCCTAAATGATAGTATTGACTTTTCTATGGATTTCCTATTTTAAACAACACTTGAATCACATATTTTAGTTGTAAGAAAATTAGAATAATTTGTAGTATTAAAATGCATTGCAAGAGAAATATTGGTAATGATTTTAACTATAATTCTAAAATTTGATAATCTGCATTTGTTCTTAAAAACATTGCCATGGGGGGAGGGGCAAGATGGCGGAAGAGGAGGGTCCCCAAATACCTGTCTCCACCAAATTACCTAGAAAACCTTCAAATTATCCTGAAATTCTATTAATTCCGCCTGAGATTTAAAGAGAGACCAGCTGGAATGCTACAGTGAGAAGAGTTCGCGCTTCTATCAAGGTAGGAAGACAGGAAAAAAGAAAGAAACAAAGGCCTCCAAGGGGGAGGGGCCCGCGAGGAGCCGGGCTGAGGCCTGGGCGAGTGTCCCCAGGACAGGAGAGCCCCGTCCCGGAGACGCAGGAGCTGCACCGACCTTCCCGGGGGAAAGGGGCTCCAGGGAGGTGGAGCAGGACCCAGGAGGGCGGGGAGGCCCGCGGGCTCCCGGGGACACTAACAGACACCTGCGCCCCGGGGGAGTGCGCCGAGCTCCCTAAGGGCTGCAGTGCGCACGGCGGGACCCGGCGGGACCCGGCGAGACCCGGAGCAGCCAGGAGGGGGGAGGGCGGCGGCTCCGCGGAGGGGGCTGCAGGGCCGGGAGCAGCTCGGAGGGGCTCGGGCAGAGGAAGAGGCTCCGTGTGGAGGGGGCTGCACGGTTCCAGGAGCAGCTCGGGGGAGCTCGGGGGCGGCTCCGCGGAGGGGGTTGCGCGGCCCGGGATTCAGTGCAGACCGGGAGCACAGGGCGCAGGGACACAGCCCAGGATCCGGCCTCCCCCGGGACAGGCAGAGGCCGGGAGGGCCCAGGACAGCGAGGACGCTCCTGCCCCAGCTGAGCAGATCAGCGGCCCCGCCCCGGAGCCTCCAGGCCCTGCAGACGGAGAGCTCCAGAGTTCCTGCCTGAGCTGAATCCAGGTTTCCAGAGCTGGCCCCACCACTGGGGCTGTTCCTCCTGGGGCCTCACGGGGTAAACAACCCCCACTGAGCCCTGCACCAGGCAGGGGCACAGCAGCTCCCCCAAGTGCTAACACCTGAAAATCAGCACAGCAGGCCCCTCCCCCAGAACACCAGCTGGATGGACAACTTCCAGGAAAAGCCAAGGGACTTAAAGTACACAAAATCAGAAGATACTCCCCCGTGGTTCTTTTTTTTGTTTTGTTTTGTTTTGTTTTGTTTTGTTTTGCTTTTTGATTTGTTTCCTTCCCCCACCCCATTTTTTTCTCCTTTCTTTTTCTTCTTTTTTTTTTTTCGTTTTTTTTTCTTCCTTTTCTTTCTCTTTCTCTTTTCTTTCCTTCCTTCTCTCCTCTCTTTTTCTCCTTTTCCCAATACAACTTGCTTTTGGCCACTCTGCACTGAGCAAAATGAGTAGAAGGAAAACCTCACCTCAAAAGAAAGAATCAGAAACAGTCCTCTCTCCCACAGAGTTACAAAATCTGGATTACAATTCAATCTCAGAAAGCCAATTCAGAAGCACTATTATACAGCTACTGGTGGCTCTAGAAAACAGCATAAAGGACTCAAGAGACTTCATGACTGCAGAATTTAGAGCTAATCAGGCAGAAATTAAAAATCAATTGAATGAGATGCAATCCAAACTAGAAGTCCTAACGACGAGGGTTAACGAGGTGGAAGAACAAGTGAGTGACATAGAAGACAAGTTGATGGCAAAGAGGGAAACTGAGTAAAAAAGAGACAATTAAAAGACCATGAAGATAGATTAAGGGAAATAAAAGACAGCCTGAGGAAGAAAAACCTACGTTTAATTGGTGTTCCCGAGGGCGCCGAAAGGGACAGAGGGCCAGGATATGTATTTGAACAAATTCTAGCTGAAAACTTTCCTAATCTGGGAAGGGAAACAGGCATTCAGATCCAGGAAATAGAGAGATACCCCCTAAAATCAATAAAAACCGTTCAACACCTCGACATTTAATAGTGAAGCTTGCAAATTCTAAAGATGAAGAGAAGATCCTTAAAGCAGCAAGAGACAAGAAATCCCTGACTTATATGGGGAGGAGTATTAGGGTAACAGCAGTCTTCTCCACAGAGACCTGGCAGGCCAGAAAGGGCTGGCAAGATATATTCAGGGTCCTAAATGAGAAGAACATGCAACCAAGAATACTTTATCCAGCAAGGCTCTCATTCAAAATGGAGAGATAAAGAGCTTCCAAGACAGGCAGCAACTAAAAGAATATGTGACCTCCAAACCAGCTCTGCAAGAAATTTTAAGGGGGACTCTTAAAATTCCCCTTTAAGAAGTTCAGTGGAACATTCCACAAAAACAAGGACTGAATAGATATCATGATGACAATAAACTCATATCTGTCAATAGTAACTCTGAACGTGAACGGGCTTAATGACCCCATCAAAAGGCGCAGGGTTTCAGACTGGATAAAAAAGCAGGACCCATCTATTTGCTGTCTACAAGAGACTCATTTTAGACAGAAGGTCACCTACAGCCTGAAAATAAAAGGTTGGAGGACCATTTACCATTCGAATGGTCCTCAAAAGAAAGCAGGGGTAGCCATCCTTATATCAGATAAACTAAAATTTACCCCAAAGACTGTAGTGAGAGATGAAGAGGAACACTATATCATACTTAAAAGATCTATCCAACAAGAGGACTTAACAATCCTCAATATATATGCCCCGAATGTGGGAGCTGCCAAATATATAAATCAATTATTAACCAAAGTGAAGAAATACTTAGATAATAATACACTTATACTTGGTGACTTCAATCTAGCTCTTTCTATACTCGATAGGTCTTCTAGGCACAACATCTCCAAAGAAACGAGAGCTTTAAATGATACACTGGACCAGATGGACTTCACAGATATCTACAGAACTTTACATCCAAACTCAACTGAATACACATTCTTCTCAAGCGCACATGGAACTTTCTCCAGAATAGACCACATATTGGGTCACAAATCGGGTCTGAACCGATACCAAAAGATTGGGATCGTCCCCTGCATATTCTCAGACCATAATGCCTTGAAATTAGAACTAAATCACAACAAGAAGTTTGGAAGGACCTCAAACACGTGGAGGTTAAGGACCATCCTGCTAAAAGGTGAAAGGGTCAACCAGGAAATTAAGGAAGAATTAAAAAGATTCATGGAAACTAATGAGAATGAAGATACAACCGTTCAAAATCTTTGGGATGCAGCAAAAGCAGTCCTAAGGGGGAAATACATCGCAATACAAGCATCCATTCAAAAACTGGAAAGAACTCAAATACAAAAACTAACCTTACACATAAAGGAGCTAGAGAAAAAACAGCAAATAGAACCTACACCCAAGAGAAGAAGGGAGTTAATAAAGATTCGAGCAGAACTCAACAAAATCGAGACCAGAAGAACTGTGGAACAGATCAACAGAACCATGAGTTGGTTCTTTGAAAGAATTAATAAGATAGATAAACCATTAGCCAGCCTTATTAAAAAGAAGAGAGAGAAGACTCAAATTAATAAAATCATGAAGGAGAAAGGAGAGATCACTACCAACACGAAGGAAATACAAACGATTTTAAAAACATATTATGAACAGCTATACACCAATAATTTAGGCAATCTGGAAGAAATGGACGCATTCCTGGAAAGCCACAAACTACCAAAACTGGAACAGGAAGAAATAGAAAACCTTAACAGGCCAATAACCAGGGAGGAAATTGAAGCAGTCATCAAAAACCTCCCAAGACACAAGAGTCCAGGGCCAGATGACTTCCCAGGGGAATTTTATCAAACGTTTAAAGAAGAAACCATACCTATTCTCCTAAAGCTGTTTGGAAAGATAGAAAGAGATGGAGTACTTCCAAATTCGTTCTATGAGGCCAGCATCACCTTAATTCCAAAACCAGACAAAGACCCCACCAAAAAGGAGAATTACGGACCAATATCCCTGATGAACATGGATGCAAAAATTCTCAACAAGATAGTAGCCAATAGGATCCAACAGTACATTAGGAAAATTATTCACCATGACCAAGTAGGATTTATCCCTGGGACACAAGGCTGGTTCAACACCCGTAAAACAATCAATGTGATTCATCATATCAGCAAGAGAAAAACCAAGAACCATATGATCCTCTCATTGGATGCAGAGAAAGCAGTTGACAAAATACAGCATCCATTTCTGATCAAAACTCTTCAGAGTGTAGGGATAGAGGGAACATTCCTCGACATCTTAAAAGCCATCTATGAAAAGCCCACAGCAAATATCATTCTCAATGGGGAAGCACTGGGAGCCTTTCCCCTAAGATCAGGAACAAGACAGGGATGTCCACTCTCACCACTGCTGTTCAACATAGTACTGGAAGTCCTAGCCTCAGCAATCAGACAACAAAAAGACATTAAAGGCATTCAAATTGGCAAAGAAGAAGTCAAACTCTCCCTCTTCGCCGATGACATGATACTCTACATAGAAAACCCAAAAGTCTCCACCCCAAGATTGCTAGAACTCATACAGCAATTCGGTAGTGTGGCAGGATACAAAATCAATGCCCAGAAATCAGTGGCATTTCTATACACTAACAATGAGACTGAAGAAAGAGAAATTAAGGAGTCAGTCCCATTTACAATTGCACCCAAAAGCATCAGATACCTAGGAATAAACCTAACCAAAGAGGTAAAGGATCTATACCCTAAAAACTATAGAACACTTCTGAAAGAAATTGAGGAAGACACAAAGAGATGGAAAAATATTCCATGCTCATGGATTGGCAGAATTAATATTGTGAAAATGTCAATGTTACCCAGGGCGATACAATCCCTATCAAAATACCATGGACTTACTTCAGAGAATTAGAACAAATTATTTTAAGATTTGTGTGGAATCAGAAAAGACCCCGAATAGCCAGGGGAATTTAAAAAAAAAAAACCATATCTGGGGGCATCACAATGCCAGATTTCAGGTTGTACTACAAAGTTGTGGTCATCAAGACTGTGGTACTGGCACAAAAACAGACACATAGATCAATGGAACAGAATAGAGAACCCAGAAGTGGACCCTGAACTTTATGGTCAACTAATATTCGATAAAGGAGGAAAGACTATCCATTGGAAGAAAGACAGTCTCTTCAATAAATGGTGCTGGGAAAATTGGACATCCACATGCAGAAGAATGAAACTAGACCACTCTCTTGCACCATACACAAAGATAAACTCAAAATGGATGAAAGATCTAAATGTGAGACAAGATTCCATCAAAATCCTAGAGGAGAACACAGGCAACACCCTTTTTGAACTCGGCCACGGTAACTTCTTGCAAGATACATCCACGAAGGCAAAAGAAACAAAAGCAAAAATGAACTATTGGGACTTCATCAAGATAAGAAGCTTTTGCACAGCAAAGGATACAGTCAACAAAACTAAAAGACAACCTACCGAATGGGAGAAGATATTTGCAAATGACATATCAGATAAAGGGCTAGTTTCCAAGATCTATAAAGAACTTCTTAAACTCAACACCAAAGAAACAAACAATCCAATCATGAAATGGGCAAAAGACATGAAGAGAAATCTCACAGAGGAAGACATAGACATGGCCAACATGCATATGAGAAAATGCTCTGCATCACTTGCCATCAGGGAAATACGAATCAAAACCACAATGAGATACCACTTCACACCAGCGAGAATGGGGCAAATTAACAAGGCAGGAAACCACAAATGTTGGAGGGGATGCGGAGAAAAGGGAACCCTCTTACACTGTTGGTGGGAATGTGAACTGGTGCAGCCACTCTGGAAAACTGTGTGGAGGTTCCTCAAACAGTTAAAAATAGACCTGCCCTACGACCCAGCAATCGCACTGTTGGGGATTTACCCCAAAGATACAGATGCAGTGAAACGCCGGGACACCTGCACCCCGATGTTTATAGCAGCAATGGCCACGATAGCCAAACTGTGGAAGGAGCCTCGGTGTCCAACGAAAGATGAATGGATAAAGAAGATGTGGTTTATGTATACAATGGAATATTACTCAGCTATTAGAAATGACAAATACCCACCATTTGCTTCAACGTGGATGGAACTGGAGGGTATTATGCTGAGTGAAGTAAGTCGGAGAAGAATTATATGTTCTCATTCATTTGGGGAATATAAATAATAGTGAAAGGGAATATAAGGGAAGGGAGAAGAAATGTGTGGGAAATATCAGAAAGGGAGACAGAGCGTAAAGACTGGTAACTCTGGGAAACGAACTAGGGGTGGTAGAAGGGGAGGAGGGTGGGGGGTGGGAGTGAATGGGTGACGGGCACTGGGGGTTATTCTGTATGTTAGTAAATTGAACACCAATAAAAAATAAATAAAAAAAACATTGCCATATATCTCTACATATACAAAGGTATGTATATCCTTGTTTTCAATATAATTGTTCAAATGATCAAGGAATAATTTTTGAAGTCCTTAATTAAATCGATGGCTTAACTTTTCTTGTATAAAAGACCAAACAAATTATATACTGACTTTCTCCTTAATCATTTTTAGCTTGAAACTAGATTTTTTAATATCACTTAAAGACCTGTGAATCAATTCTTCTGGTTTAAGGAATGAACTAATAGAGGTAGCTTGAGCAAGTTATCTTAGTGACATATCAGTAAGATTGCTTTTATGTTTTCGTATTTGAAATGATTTCTCAAAAATACAAAACCTTAGAATAATCATGGAGAGAAAATGTCTGATCTTAACTGAAATCTAACCTCAAGAGCTTGGGTTCTTCATTTTATAAGGGGGTAAGGGATTGTTGGGGAGCAAGAATTATTGCTGTCTGAACAGTAGGGTCTTTAGATCAAATGCTAGGTTTAGTAGATAAAAAGAAAAGCCTTAAGTAAAATATACAAAAGTGAAACAAGCGAAGAAGAAGAAAACTATTGTTTCCATGACTGTAGTGGCAAAGAGAAGGGACCATAAAAGAGAGGCAAGTGAGTAAATGCTCCTATGTGTCTGATTTTCAGAATTGTTGATCTTGATATCTGAGAATCAAAGTGTTCCTCTCAAATAGCTTTTTTTTTATGATAATAGTCTATGCAAGATAAAACCAGCTGTCTCAGAGGGAAAACACATTTCTTTCTCTTATATTCCAAATACTTTTCGTTATAAGCAAACTTCAGACACCTTAGGTCAATCCTGTCTCTTGGGGAGGATAATCATTTTAGGATTTGATAAAAGTGTAATACCCATTGCAATTACTGCAAGATGTTTCAGTGGTACAGGGTTTTATTTTTTCAGTCATTAAAATTAATAAATGATTTCAGGTTTATTCTCATCAAAAGTGTTATTATGTTGGGGGGCACAGGAGGATCTCACTTTTTACCTATATTTCTGAAAACTATAAAACAAATTAGGTCATCACAAATTGGCCCATATTTTCACCTTAACAATTTGATTGTTGGAAGTTTTATTCCTAATCCAGAATTTAGCACCAGATGTAACTAAAAATAATTGATAGCATATTTATAGTGTAATAAATATAATTATTAAAATTCATTTCTCAAGCACAATAAAATAGTCAAGTGAGTTGAATATATTCATGGTAAAATAAGAGCTCATATATATTGAACATTTTCTGTGTTCAGAACACTAAATACAATTATGGTATTAGATCATTGAATCTTCTGTTAGGTGTTAATCTCCTATTATAGATAAGAAAACTGGAGGTTAAAAAACCAATATGAAATTGATAGGAATACCTGAATTAATGATCTTAAGCACCTTATGCTCTGTGGCTTAGAATTTAAGAAAACTAATGTATATAACAGTATACAGAACATAAAGTACTTTCATCATTTCACCAAATAAGCATAACATATAATAGTAAGAACTTATATGTAATTATCCACAGTTGTGTTGGCCTTCTAGAGGGAAAGGTTACCCTAGAATAGAGAAGCAGCTAATGATGGCTTGGGTAGATTAGAGATTCCAGTAGAATGAAGAGTTGTGGAAACTTGATTCAGACATTAGAAAATTATATGAAGAAGTAGCTAAAGGTTTTTGTGTAGGACCCAAACAGCAAGAAATGAGGTAATAGCAATTAGATGTGCAATGCGGATTTCAGAAGAGGTAGACATAGACAGGAATTAGATGTGGAACAAGACTTAGTCAAGAATGGGAACTATGTAAGTTTGCTCCTCAGCATTGGGACTAAGATCAGAATGCAGTTAAGAAAGAGATTCAGAGTGGGGAAAAGGAACAGTAGTAACTGGAAAGCTCAATGAAGGTGACTGCCACAGTAAATGGTCTTGTCCAAGTATGCCAAAGACACGGTCTAAACTCGGGGTCCAGAGTCACCTTCCTCTTGTTCTTTACCTCAGAGAAGCCGTGAGAACCTCAACAAGTTGCAAGGAAAGCTGAGCCCTGTGTTTCTGGTTGCTGATAGAGTTGAAAAGCATTCCCAAAGAACAACATGTAATTAATTAAAAATGGAAATAACTCTGCCATTCTGTGTTTATGGTGGGGGGGGTGGGGTGGGGAAAGTACCAGGAAATGAGAAGGTAAAAAGAAAGAAAACTGAGGTTTGGATACCCAATCTCTGAAAGTCAGTGCTACCTGGGATGGAGCTAAGTTTAGACAGGAAACAGGAAAGAAAAAAGTAATTCCTTTAAGAGCCTTTCAAATGCTTCCAATATGTACTATGTACTCCACTGTGTCCTATAAACACAGACATGAAAAGGCACATTGTCTACTTTTATAATCCTCCCCATCTAGTTGAGGAGGTAAAGGAGAGCAAAAATCATATGGAATCATGTAGAGGTAGTCACGGGATGAATGGGTCAAGAAAAGGACACTAATTCAGCCTTAGTCCTTGGGGAGTGGAGAGGAGAGAGGAGACGATGACTCACAGAGAATATACTTTTGGTTGTGTCTTGAAAGTTTGAATAGGAACGACACAGGTGTGTAATGAAGAACAGCTAATCCAGGAAGGCAGAATGACAAACATCCTGCAGGGGCGATGTAGCCTAGTATATTTAGGAATTGAAAATATGGCATTAATGGATATGTTAGTCAGGGTCCAATCGGGAGACACAGAAAAAAACTAAAACAATAATTTGGACAGGAAAAGTTTTACATGGAGAATTATTAACTATAACAGGATTTGAATAAGTAGAGATTCTCTAGTAAGAAGTAAGTGAACTGTAAAGATAAAGGAATAGCAAATGTAGGGAGTAGCTGCCATTCCTAGAGCTGAGGGAGGGCTCCTAATATAACTAACTCCTCCCCCTCCCTGAAACCTGTAGCCCCAGCGCTGAGATCTGGATCTTGCTAGAGAGGGCATGGCTGTGGATAATTACTGCATGGCAGAGAAGTTGCTGGAATGCTCAGTTGGTAGAATTTGCTGAAAATGTGTCCTTGAAACTTTACCACAAATCGGCCCTCTAAGGAATCGAAGAAAGATGTTCACAGATATCTCACTAGGCTGCCAAACTACCTAGGGGAACACCGGGGAAATGTGGGCCGCCGCTGGCCACTGTGTGCTCTAAGGGCCCAGTGCTGGAAAAGCTCTATGCTGTAAGGAGCTGATGCTGGACAAGGAAACTTCGGCACTGTATGAGCCTACAGTTGGAGCAGGTGCTGGGCAAGTTGCATTCTTAGAGCAGTCCAGAGCATATACCAGGACCAGGAATGAAAACCCCTTCCTGCTCTAGCGCCCCTGCCTCACCCTGTACTGTCGAAGATCAACTTCATCACAGCTGGTAGCAAAACTTATTTAGGTGGCCTGGCTTCATTTTCACAAAGCAAGCAATGAACAGGGAAATTTGGAACCGAAGGGCAATAAGTCGATAATGACACAATGGATTACACAGTGCTCAAGGAATTGTGGATGGTGCTGGAGAAGGAAGCCAGGGCCAGATGATTATGGATACATGGAGGAGCAAGGGCTTAGAGAAAACTGTAGTCCCTGCTCTATAATGTGTCACAGAATCTTGGCTCTGGATCCAGCACCTTATGAAAATAGGTACCCAAGTTCTTCTTGAGACTGTAGAGAGAAATCCAAAGAAGAAAACTCATACTCTAAGCTTGCCATGAAGTTAGTTCTGTTTTTCTGTGTCAATTCATGTAGAATCTTCAGTTTCTTAGAACCATGTGTGGCATAATGTGAATATCAGATTTTACCATGACTTGGGCCAAGTAGTATAAATAAAATGAGCAATGGCTAAAGGTGTACTCCTGTCAGATTTTCAGAGAAGCTCACCCCTAGCCAACAATTCTAAACAGATTCCTTTCTAGCAAAATACTGCCCAAAAGCCAGCTTCCCTTCCCCCTGACATTTATCTGAATTTGTAATTATATATTAATGCACAGTATCTGATTGAACCTGTATTCCCTACCAGCTGTAAGCTTCAAGAGGACAGAGACTGTTTTTGCTCTGAGTGGGTTGTGCAGTGCTTGGCATGTAGTAGCACATGCATAGTAAGTGCTTCTTGGATGGGTAGTTGACAGATTATTTTAGATTTGGCTGTGATAGTCTTGATAACCCAGAAAATCTTCTGTTGTTCTTCACACCTTCAGATAAGAATATTGTTATTAATCTCATTTAGGTCTGGAGTGCTTCTGATACTAAAAAGTGATGCTGGTCAAGGGTTTCACTATTTAGGGTCTTTTTAAAAAGATTTTATTTGTTATTTGTTTATGAGAGAGAGAGAGAGAGAGAGAGAAGGCATATGAGCAGGGGAAGAGGTAGAGGGAAAGGGAGAAGCTGACTTCGTGCAGAGTAGGGAGCTGGACCACACCTCGGGTCTCCATCCCAGGACACCGAAGTCAGATGCTTAACCAACTGAGCCACCCAAGGGCGCCCACTATTTAGGTTTTTGAAATTACCCATCAGGCATTTTTACTTCCTCCTCTTATTCTCAGCATTGCTGTCATCTCTGCTCCAGCACTGTGTAGCTCCCCTTCCTCCAGCCACCCTTTTTCCACTGTGATTGCTGCATCAGGCTTCCTCCTTTAATGGCCGTTCTCTTCCCAGAAAGCAAAGAAATGGGAAGGAGAAAAGTCTTGATTATTTTCTCTCTCTCTTTTTTTTTTTAATTTTTCATGGTTGTTTACTGCTATAACCTATTCAAAATATATACAGTCACAATTTAGGTAAAGTATATTTGAGTTTGAAAAATTTACTGCCAATCGAAAATATATATCTGGTATGAAAATTAATACCTTGAGCTGTGACTGTCAAAATTCTTTGAACTAATGGGCCTTTACAGGGAGTGCATTATTCAGAATAGTTTAAAATATGCAAACAATGCATAAGGAGATTCATAAGCTATAAAATTATTCTAAGCCAGAACAAAATTTCCCTGATCTTTAAAGGGATTTAGCTATTAATTTTTAAATGCTGAACATAGTTGACATTTCAAATTGAATTGTTACTGAAATAATCACATTGAATCTCTTGGTTAAATGTTCAAAGTAGAGCCCATGAAATATGCATGTTACCAAATCAAGGCAAAGGGACTTTCTTCTGAATACATCACTTTTTTGTTGTTGTTGTTAAATGTTAGATGCTTTTTATGTAGAAATAAAATAATCTCTTATGAGTAAGATACGCTTACTCTTTAGAAAAAAATTCTAGTGTGTGGAACGAAGGGGTTTATGCAGTGTTTATCCTATAGTTTACTGCACATCCACTATTTGCGAGGAAGTGAATTTAAAAACTGATGAAACTCAGTTTCTCATGTCAAGATAATTAGATTCTGATGGTTAATACTGGGAAAATACACTATCTCAAGGCATTGTAAAATATCAGTAATATTTCCCAAGACCAGATTTCTCTAAGTGTGGTATATGTATCTTTGTTATTACATTAAGTAAGTTTATGTGGTACATGAATAAACCTTTTATAATTTCATTCTATTTTTTGTTTTGTATGCCTACTTTCCACTCTATTCATAGAATATTCTAGTTTTTGTTTTAGTAACTATATAAAGTTTACTTCTTATATAAATATAAATTTGTTAAAGTGACAGTTTTTTTTTAAATCACGTGTGAATAATGATACATTTGGAACACAGATGTTCACAATCATAAAGTGATTCCCTAGAACTAATGTTTGAGAAACAACTAAAAATTCTCATGGTAGGTGTTTGATAAATAGTTGTTGAATGTATGAATAAATAAATGAGTAATGTGTTATTTTAGAAGTTTATATTTCTAATAAATAGAAGCAAGGAGGAAGTATATCTAGTGTATTTTTCTAGATAGTTCTTTAGAATGTATTCCTAATCAACAATGTTTCTCCTCCTACCCTTGTCAAAATGCCTCATTTTCTAGGAGCTTCTATGCAATTTGTTCTGCTGATGGGATGTCCCTTATAGAATTAAGAAAACATTTATAAAGTAATTACAAAAGTGAAAATTTATTTAACGAAAACTAGATTGATGTAGGGAATTGCTCAATATATGGATTAAATGTACTTTAAAATATATTTGAGTATCAAAAAGTCACTTACACTATTGACTTTAGTTATAAAACATACTGTATGTCCTGAGATTTCTAGGTTTTAGGAATGTTAGGAAGCCGAAGGATTTTATAAAATATTTCCGGGTGAATCATGCTAGTATTCCAATTGGGATGTGTTTTGTTCTCTTCTCTTCTCTTCTCTTCTCTTCTCTTCTCTTCTCTTCTCTCTCTTCTCTCTTCTCTCTTCTCTCTTCTCTCTTCTCTCTCTTTTTCCCTTTTTTTTTGAGAAAAGAAAAAATAATTAAAGCATTAAATTGTACAAATTACAAATCTGTTCCAAAATATACTTACATTAAATAAAATATGCATTTCAGTAAGACATCTACAGTGAATGACTATGAGTCTGGGAAGCTTCAGGACATCTAGACAGGGACAGCATCCATGGGAGGAGCTAAGAGAATGTGCATCCAATCACAGTATGCAGCGGGTTTCTTATGGCCCATCCCGCATGCATGAGCTACACTGAGCACATCATCATCACTTGTGCAGGGAGGGATTTTGTTTGGGAAAAGGGGAAGAAACCAGCATTAGCCTCAATTCTGAGTTCATTACAACTTCTCAGGAATCTCATCAATAGCCTATACAGTACAGTTTCCAAAAAGTAAACCTGTTAAGGTAAGCAGACAACTCTTCAGAACTCCAAACACATTTTCTTGCTGTATTTGTGTGGAACTCTCCATCTACATTGGGCAGTCGTGAAGAGGTTCTTCTTCAGGACAGATAGTCACAGGATGTGGATGACCCTCTGGGTCTGAGGGGAGCTCAAGGCTCCCTCTTGGTTGAGGTTGGAGACAAGCCTACAACATACAGTCCACAGCCCCACTGTCTCCTCCTCCTGTAATCTGGCATAACACCTAATGTAGTCTTCCACTTTATTCCCGAAGTCCTCCTTGTCCCTCTGGTGATGTTCCACAGCTTCAATATTCAGTATTCAGCAGATCATCAAAATTCAAAAGATCAGTAAACAAAGAGCTTAATCCCCAAACAACATCCTATAATGTCCCTATGGGAGCCCAGCCATGGAATGTTCTCTCAGTAAACTTAGACATGTGTCACCTGTCTCTGGGATGTTGGGGTGCCAGACCCTGCAGGCATTTCACTTTGGGAGGCCCCATGTTGTAGGCATCAGGAACCTCTGTTTCCAACTGAAATTTTCCACCCAGATAGGAACACTCCTCTGGGGTTACAGTTAGCTGAAAGCAGTGGATCTTGTTTGGACAGGAAAATGCACCTTACATGCACACGGTCAATTTGCTTCAAGCTCCACAGCCTCTTTAACGAGCAGCATGCCCCTTATGGACACCCTCTGAGTGGAGTCAGAGGCTGTGGCTGATGTCCAGGAGACCATCTGCCCAGCTTGCTAGCCAGCGTCAGCATCACTGCTACCTTTACCCTGGGCACCCCGAGACAGGTGCCAGCCGCACCGGCCCCGGCCAGTGGGATGGGTTTCTGTTGATAAGACACAAGAGAAGGACACAGGCTTACCTGATCTAAACAGTTGTCCGTGGCTCCTGCTTTTTCATACATTTTGTGTAAGCTTACTTCTTGGGGTCTTCTCAGAATATGCAGTCAGATATGTAGGGACCGTAGAGATTTTAGGGTGTAGATTCCTTACAAGGATGTGTCTCCATTTTCATTAGTTTTAATGAAACTAACTTGAATATGAAGTTTTTACATATCTGGCCTCTAAATGTTTTCTGGAGTATGCTCGAATCAGTGCAGTAGGCAGACTGACCCAGGGATTACAATAAAAGAATTATCACCAGATAATTCAAATTTGAAAAGAAAGAATATGGAGCAGAGACTTAGTTTAGCAGTTTAATAGGCCAAGAGGGAAAGTTTGCCTTTGTTTTTTTGTATCAGGATATCTCAGAATGGCGTTTAACACTATAGAGTTCTCTATACTGAAGATATTTCTTCTTTATAGTCCATCTTCATTTTGGAATTCTTTTTTTTCTCAGTTACTTTCAGTAAATAATTATGCTTCTTCCATTTTTCTTCAAATTCAATAAATTTCAGAAGTGTGCATTTAATTTATGCTGACCACCAGTGTCCATCTCATTTAGCAAAAATCCTAAGTAGCAAACTCTACATCATAAATTTACATCATATAATCTCTTGAATGTTAAATTTGTTCAAATATTTATTCAGTGTTTGCTACACATTAGGTAATATCACGTTGCATCATAAATACAAATATAAACAAGATATAGGTCATAGTTTCTGGAGTTTCAAATTCAGGAAGGGAAGCTAATGTCTTCCATCTTACACATTTTAATTGCAAAATGAGAAAAAAAGAAAGTATGCGCTAATAATGTTTTTTCTATATAATAATAATAATAATAATGGTGTTTCTTTTTTTTTAAATTTTTATTGGTGTTCAATTTACTAACATACAGAATAACCCCCAGTGCCCGTCATCCATTCACTCCCACCCCCCGCCCTCCTCCCCTTCTACCACCCCTAGTTCGTTTCCCAGAGTTAGCAGTCTTTACGTTCTGTCTCCCTTTCTGATATTTCCCACACATTTCTTCTCCCTTCCCTTATATTCCCTTTCACTATTATTTATATGCTGAGTGAAGTAAGTCAGTCGGAGAAGGACAAACATTATATGTTCTCATTCATTTGGGGAATATAAATAATGGTGTTTCTAAGGAGTGTATCCTTCTTCTGTTTGTCTAACATCCCTAGTTTTTACAGGCTATGTGGTCTTGTTCTTGCTCTTACCCCTTCTTGCAATGCTCTGCTGCAGATGTAGTGTGATTGGCAATCGTCATTCTTATCTAAGACCACATGTCAGTAAAATTTCCTTGACTGTCTGATCTAAAAGAGCTTTCCTCCTACCCCATTACTCACTCCATTATATCTCTTGGTTTTCTTCAGAGCCTTTATCTTTCGCTAAGTTTGCCTTTGTCATATGTGCTTGTTTGTATGTTGTGTATATCTCTTGACAACTAATTCTAGAAGGGTGAATACGAGGGCCTTGAATAACACACTGAATAAATATCACTTAATAAGAACAAATTAAATGATGTGTATTCAGTATTTTATAACTGGCAGTGTGTTTGGCTAAATGAATCCACAATATACATCATTTTCCTAAAATGGGGCTGCTATGTCAGAGAAGAGGACTTGGAATTGGAAGAACTGGGTTTGGAGAAGGTCATGGAGGCTACCAAAGCACTGTCTTCTCTGAAACAGGGTAAATCCACCTTGACCTGTTGGTACACTGGTTTGTCTTTATCAGCAGTGTAGTGTTAATAATAAATTATTGTTATTTATGAATGATCTTCTTGTAAAATATTGTGCTAACAATGTTATCTCTGTAATGTCACTCACATATTCCTGTTGGGAGAAGAAAAGGCATTACAAGAATCAGTATAGCATCAGTGACTATTTCTCAGGACATTAATATAATGATTTTGAATTACCGTAGTGTTTTTTACCCTAAAAATTTTTTGACCTTTTAAAAATAATTTATATACGTTTCTGGGAATATTTTGTGCATAGTAGGAGTACCTTG
This sequence comes from Canis lupus baileyi, assembly GCF_048164855.1. NCBI lineage: Eukaryota > Metazoa > Chordata > Mammalia > Carnivora > Canidae > Canis > Canis lupus. The sequence continues at coordinate 27,293,509 of NC_132872.1, read as the reverse complement.
CATGTATGTCATAATAGAAAACAGTTTGAGAGCTACTGCTCCAAGTTACCTTTGTAGGAAAACAGGTATTCTGGATAGGCTCAATAACTCAAGCTATAATTTTGCTTAGGGGAGAGAAGATGATCAATGTATCTTTGTGTCCACAGTGCCTTATCAATGTCTGGGACACTGAAAATGATCTCAAAATCATCTGTCAAATAATATAATTTATTAATAAATAAATAAGTAATATGATTTAACTGACATAATGAGACACTATAAGACATTTACCATCAATTGATAGAACTAACTTTGGTAGTCTAGGCTTTTAAAAAGTGATTATGGCAATTATACTTTCCAAGTACCCCATCATTAATTTAGGCATCTCTCACTAGAAAAATGGGATTAGATCTACTCTTTGTTGGTGATTCCAACAAGGTGGGGAGACTTTCCTGAGTAGGTATTGTGGTTTATAATAACCTATTCCAGTCTTTACAAACTTCACATGCACACTATTCATGCTTTTTGGCTTATGCTGTTTTCACTCCCTATGATTCTCTATTCCTACAATAAAAATAATTGAAGTAAATGATGTTATTTATAGGAGTTTCTTTCCTCTTTGACCTTTAGGGACTGTTTTGGGTTGAATTGCATCCCACATAAAGATGATGAAGTCCTAACCCCTATTACATGTGAATATGACCTGATTTGGAAATAGGATCTTTGCAAAGGATCAAGTTAAAATGAGATCATTAGGATGGACCTTAATCAAGTATGACCCATGTTCTTATAGAAAAAGGATTTGGACACAGAGAGGGAAGACAATATGAACATACAAGGAGAACACTGTCTATAAGCCAAATGTCTGAGAGGGAGGCATAGAATGGATTGTTCCTTATAGCCCTTTCCAGGAACTAACCCTTCAGACATCTTGATTTTGAACTTCTAGTCTCTAGAACTGTGAGACAATATATTTCTGTTGTTTAAGCCACCCCAGTTTTTGGTACTCTGCTACAGCAGCCATAAGAAACTAACTAGTGAAGGGACAGAAATTAATTGAGAATCATGGGTTAGGTAATAAAATAACTGGAATAATTTTAAAATATTTAGTTAGTTACTAGAGTTATAGAAAGAAAAGTTTATTAATGATTAAAGTAACTTGCAAATAATTTATTTTTATATAAATTACCATAGGCAATGTGGGAAAAAAATTTAGGAAACAATTTGCCCACAAGGGGCAGCTTGTTGCCTGAATGTCAACTGTTATCAAACACTAATTAATCTGACCTTAAATTTTCCCATTGGGGAGGGAGCCAATCTGCACTTAAATTAACCATGAATTTTTTTCTTGGGTTCAGGAACCTACTCTGATGTGTGGTTTGCCCACAACATATGGGTCTTCCATTCCAGGCTTTAGATTAACTTTGACATCAAAAGCCCTGTAACTCCTTGCAAAATAGTAAAGCAATGTGTCCTCCTCTATTATCTTATCTTCTGTTATCTTTTTATGAGGAAAGAGTGCTTTCTCTTTTACATAGGGTGATCCTAACCGCATGTGATATAGACTTGCAACCAAAATAAGAAACTATGCATGTATGATTTTATATCTACTGTATGAGATTACCTTTACCTCCCCAATCAGTACAGAGAATCTTTGGCAACTGAATTATGTGTCTTTCATCAAACTCATTCATTCGCTCAATTCCAAATTTCTTTTTGCAAATGCCATGTAAACTGAAAAGAATTTCTATATTGAAAATGCTGTAGCTTTTCCCTTAATTTCTCTATAATCGGGTTTCTTTTTGAATATTGCCTATTTTTATATCTTTTTTTTAACCAATCTTTTTAAAAAATATTTTATTTACTTATTTGAGCATGAGAGAGAAAGCACGAGAGAGAGAGAGAGAGAGAGAGAGAGAGAGAGAGAGAGAGAGATATCACAAGCCGGGGGGGATGGAAGGGGTTGAGGTAGAAGCAGACCCCCTGCTGAGCAGGGAGCTGGATGCCAGACTCAATCCCAGGATTTGAGGATCATGACCCTAAACTAAAGGCAGAGACACTTAACTGACTGAGCCACCCAGGTGCCCCACCTATTTTTATTTCTGAATATTTAAAATGGCTGTCAAACAGGAGATTTAAAGAAAAGTATATAGAATTATTTCCTGAAATCAAGGCTAACCCAAACATCTCTAACATTCAAATTGGAATTTATAACCATTAGAATGATCCCTTCATCCCTTCACTTAAAGGCAAATACCACCCAAGAACAGGTGGTATCAGGAAGGAGAAAAATTAACTTAGTGTTATTATTCAGCTTCCTATAATCACCATATATTTAGATTAAAGACAGGAAGAAATATGATCTAAAGTAATTCTATGGACTGAATGTTTTGTGACTTCTCCAAATTCCTGTGTTGAAGCTCTAATCCCCAATGTGATGGCACTTGGAGATGGGGACTTCGGGAGGTGGGTAATTATGTCATGAAGCTGGATCCCTTATGTACGAGATTGGTGCTTCTATGAAAAGAGAGAGAGGAGAAATGGTCTCCTCTCTCTCTGAGAAATCTGAGAATTCAGCAGGAAGGTGACTGTCTGTAAACCAGGAGAGGGCCCTCACCAGGAGCCTGACCGTGCTGGCACCTTGATCTCATCGTTCCAGCCTCCAGAACTGTAAGAGATAAAAAGCCACCCAGTCTATGCTATTCTTTTATAGCATCCTGAACCAACTAAGGTAGCAAGGGGACCAGGAAAGACAGCATCCTCTTATTCCTGGAAAGAAACTTTAGAGATTTTGCCACACGGTGGATTCTGCTTTGGGAACATTTATGCCACTGATCTTACTGTGTTAGGAAGATGTTACTTTACTTTGTCCAGGGAGAGCTACATCTAATAATTTCTGTTAATATCATGGCGATTAGTTAAACTTTTAGAAAGGAATTTTTTACAGTGTTAGTAATAACACCTCTTTATAAAACAAAATCCAAATAATTCAGAAGGGCATATTGTAAATAAAGGATTTCTCTTTCACTTTCATATGACCCTGTATCTCTTTCATAGAAATAAAAATTGCTCAGATTTTTTTTTGACTGTCCTTTGGGATATACTCTATGCACATGTAAGTGTATATAGGAAAGATTATGGCTATTAATAATCCATTTGTGCATAAGCAAACTTGCCTCCTCTTTGGTAAATGTGTAAATTAATATTTTAAAGCAAAATGTATGCCAGATTCAGAAATGGAAAAATCAATATCTAATAGATTAACTTACATTTATTTGAATCCTAGCAAACTGTGTTTTCAACATGTTTATTGGCCATTTATATTTTTCTATAATTGTTCACGTACTTTATTCATTTGCCTATTCTTAATTTTTATTGATATGTGAAAAATACATAATCATTTATGTGAATTGAAGCACATTAAATGTATAAATACATACATTTTAAACTTGGATCCCTTTCCATAAATGTACAGTATATTCCATGTTGCATTTTATGAAGGTGTCATTTGTTTTGCCAGTGTCCCTCTTGGTGGGCAGTTAGATTGTTTCCTTTTTTCTCCTTCCTATTGCAGATACAAAAAAAAATCAACACACTTATCTTTGTGCACTTGTTTGATTACATGTGTAGAATATTAGTGAAATTGTAATTGCTATATCGGTGAGTAAATACCTTTTAGCTTTTGATATTTCCAGTTTGTTCTTCCAGAATTTGACAGCAATTTAGACCCTAAGAGCAGTATTAGAGTGCTTGTTTTCCCATACTTTAAGCAACCTTTAGACACTATGTTTATGTCTTATTCTTGAATAACTTGTTAATTTAAAATGGTGGTTTAATTAGTGTTTTCATTTTTAAAAGTAGGAGTGTGATCTTGAGATTTTTTTCTGTTAATTTAAATAAAACAAAGATTTTCACACTCCTCATTTGAGTAATGACTCCAGTGGAGTCACAGGATTTATTTTAATTTTATGCAAAAAAGAAGAAAAATCTGAGCTTTTTTTTTTTTTTTTTTTTTTTTTTTTTAGAGCTTTTATTTCTTTCTTACACCTTTAAGGAAACAGATAAATATGATTACTGGGATCAACAATTGATGGAAAGCAATAAAGTGGAGTTGCAAACTTTTGGAAATTTCCTTTACGTTACACTACTCACGTCATTCTCTGAATTCTATCTATAAATGGTTCTCAGATAAAACATCCAAGTTCTGTATAATGATTGGTAACAGAACAGGATTATACATTTTCATACATATCTACATAATGAACTAGAGAGTACAATAGACATTTTGGGGATGTTCTTAATATACCATGTTGTCAGGACATATTTTATGATGTAGAATAGTCTTTTCTGCAGCTTTGGGAGGGAAAAGAGGAAACTTTTTCCTTAATTTTCAGAAAACTATATAAAATATAGGAATTATATTAGTATAGAGAGGGAGGAATTAAACAATTCTGAGAGGCTTAAATTATACATAATCAAGAACAGCCAAACAGAATTGTAACATACAGAGTATGAAACATGATGTTTTAAAGCTGTGTTGTTCTTCCCTGTTTGAATATTTTTCTCATTTAAAAATAAAGATTATATTGATATGTATGTTTGGAAAACTTGGTAATTACATGTCACATGTTCCATTTTTTTTCCCAAGTTTTCACTTGGACTTTCATTTTTGTGGGTTCTATTTTTACTACAGCAGTATTTGAATTTTTTATGTGGTTTCTAGGTTTTGTGCCACAATTTTAAAGGCAATAATAATAGGTCTATATTCCCCAAATGAATGAGAGACCATAATGACTGGGTGATGAGCACTGAGGGGGGCACTTGATGGGATGAGCACTGGGTGTTATGCTATATGTTGGCAAATTGAACTCCAATAAAAAATAAAAAATAATAATAGGTCTAGCTTTTAGAAAATCGGTAGCACTTTAACTTACATTTTTCTATGCCTGAATGAAGACTAAAGATATTCAGTTTAACATTTATTATAAAAAAACGTAATATGTATAGTGAATAGGTACCTGTATTTCTCCCTTTTTACTTTTATTACAAAGGGTAAATTAATTTACCAGTGTGTATTATGTGCCACATTTTACGAATAATACAGCCTTATATATCTATATCTATATATCTAAGAAGCAGAATTCAGAATACTCTTGATCTGATCAGGATTTCAGCAGATATTATTGAATAAATCTTAAACAGTTAAAAATAAATTATAACTTAACAGATGAAGAGTTAAAGATTTAAATATGTAAACAACAGCTTTAACAAACTATTTTATTTATTCATTCATTCATGAGACACACACACAGAGGCAGACACAGGCAGAGGGAGAAGCAGGCTCCCTGCGAGGCTCGATCCCAGGACCCCGGGGACGCGCCCTGAGCTCAACCGCTGAGCCACCCAGGCATTTCTAATAAACCATTTTAAAACACTACTTTCCCAATCAAAAATCAGACAAAAGACAAATACAGGTAGTTCAAACAAACTTAAAAAACATAAAAGCAGCTAGTGTGCATAATAAAAATGCTCAAATTCACTATAATTGAATATAAATTAATCCCTATTGAGATAAGTACTTTTCCTTTTTAAACTAATGCATGTTTTCTAAATGATTCTAGTTTTATTTCTGGGCAGAACTAATACACTTATACATTTCTAATGAGTAGGCATTGAAATAATGATTTTAGGACAGTGTAGGTCTGTGCCAGGATAGCTAGAGATCTTCATTAGTTCGTATATTTGACCATGGGATTCCACTTCTACTCTAAAGAATATGCACACATAGAATTTAGAACTTAGGCTTACTGTAATATTATTTTTAAAAAGGAAATTATTTAGGCGTCCAAAATAGATCATGTATCAAAAATATGAAGTTTGCACGCATCCATTAAAATCATATTTTAAAAATAATATTATTAGAAAACACTGCCTACATCCTGATCAAAGAAAATTTTAGGTAACAAAATTTATATATCAACCTATAATGATATGTTAAAATTTGCATCAAAAATTCTGGAAAAAAAATCAGCACATTAGCTGTTTGCCTTTTTGTATTGGGATGTTATGTAATTTATTTCACATTTTATATATTATTTCAACTTTCAAAATGAGCACATATTACCTTTTAATATTTGAAAAATATAAAATATTATAAAAACTTCATATATTAAATATGGGGTTCAACCTATGTAGAAAGCAGAAAATAGTTTACATTATTTCATTTTATTTTTAATAATTATGTATAATTACATATTCATAATTATAATGTACATAATGATAATTATCATAATATGTATAGTCTCATATATATAATACTAAAAATATTTGCTAAATGTAAATTACCTTTTTTTAATATTTAGCTATTACTGTTTTTTCTCTTTCAAGTTTTTGTTTAACTTCTGGCTAGTTTACATACAGTGTAATATTAGTTTCAGGAGTAGAATTTAGTAATTCATCACTTACCTGCAACTCCCAGTGCTCATCAGAAGTGCATTCCTTAATCTCCATCACCTATTCAATCCATCCCCCTTTCTTCCCCCCCATCTCCTTCCCTTCCAGTAAGCCTCAGTTCATCCACTATAGTTAAGAGTCTGTTTTCTGGTACTTTTTACCATCTTTAAACTGTTTGTAGTATCAGTTCATCAGCTATATTCAATTTTTCCCCTGCTTTCATTTATCAGTATTATATATTGTTAGGGTGTTGGCCATGCATACAGTCCTTTTAATACTTTAATTTAGAAAACCTGTATTCAATTTCAACACAATAAGTTTACAACTTGTCACATTAGTATAAAATTCTATTCATGCTTTTTGATTTTTTTCAGAATCTGTCAATTGTTTATGAGAATGGGTGACGATGCATGTAACATGTATAAAACAAAAATACTCATGAAAACTTACTTTAATCTTTGGGATGTGGCATGATCAGTAAGCATGTTTATTTTTTCTTTTATCTTCTGTCAAAACTGCCAATACATACCATTAAATTTATTCAGTATTGACCAACAGTTTTTTCACATTTTTAAAAATGTAGTCAAATGTTAAAGTTTATAGTCTTCTACAACTGTATGTTTAGAGCAGTCTGGTAAAATTTAACAGCTCCCACTGCCTCACTTTTCTTCTCATGTTACAAATATTTGAATTAGAAAATGCTTTGAAGGGACATGGGTGGCTCAGGGGTTGAGCATCTGCCTTCAGCTCAGAGTGTGATCCCGCAGTCCCAGATCGGGCTCCCTGCATAGAGCCTGCTTCGCCCTCTGCCTCTCTCTGTGTCTCTCATGAATAAATAAATAAAATCTTTTTTAAAAAAGAAAATGCTTTGGCTTTATGACCTATAATAAAATATCTCCAAATCCCTTTTTGTCCATTCTAATTTAATATTCCATTCTATGACTCCGATCTACCACATGAGAGCAAATCATTTCAAGCCCAACTAATTCATGTCATGAGAATTAACAATTATTTTGTGCTTACTCTCCTTTAATTTATTTCAACAAGTGTCCTTTATGAAGATAGATGCTGTGTCAAATCTACTTTCCTCCACTGCCATACTTTTTTGAAACATGTTTCTACTTCTACTTCTCTATCTCTGCCTGGCCATTCCTGATTTATATTTTCATCATGAGTCTTTATAAAATTATTCCTTAATGTGACAGTGATCTTATGGCTGATTTCAGTATCACCTCCCTACCAACAGGCACTTCTTTCTAAGAATAAAGACTCTTAACTTTTAATAATTGAAGGCCATTATCCAGTTGTCAATTTTGGCTCTCTTTAGAATTTGCTTCCTGGTCACTTATCTTTTTCAAATCACAAACTTATTATGTTTTTCATTTATACTACTTCTACAAAACTTAAGATACATGGCATAACAAGATTTATCTTTAACTTCTTACTTTTGAATTTCTGCCTGCCACCTTTCTCTATAGTGCTTTTATTCAGGTATAATTATGTTCATAATTCTCAGGTCTTCTTTCTGTTCCTAAATGTTTTCCTTCAACCAAAATCTATACTTACGTTCAGTACTACCCATGAGTGAAAGTTTACCACCACTTTAAATCTTTCTTTCAAATATAAATTTCTAGCTTTTCCACTTTTAAATTTATTCAACAGTCATGCTCACACAAACTTTCAAATATAAATACATAAAGATAATCACAGAATCAATATTTGTGATAGGTAATGAAAAAATCTAAGAATTTCTCGAAAGAAAAATAAGTAAACCATTGTACATGCATACACTGAATTCTGTTCAGCCAGTAAAAACAAAAACAAACAACAACAACAAAAAACAAGGTAAATCTGAGGTTGAAAACTGTCCATGATATGGAGCAAAGTGAAAAAACAAGTAACGTAAGTAGTATAAATCCATTTTTGTTCCAAATAGAAATTGTATGTGTGTGTTATGTGTAGTGGGTATAAATGGATATAAAAATGTCTTGACAGATGCATGTCAAACTTTGAAATGCTCTTCAAGGGTTTAGATAGAAATGATGTTTTTCATTAAAGTTCTTAAAAAATATATGGATGTTTTTGACATATATGTATTTAACCTAGACACAAAAGACCCTATTGTATTTATAGTATGGAGAAAGAAATTCTCCCTATGGGGAGCCCAACTCGGGACTTGATCCCAGGATCCCGGGATCATGCCCTGAACCAAAGGCAGATGCTCAACCACTGAGCCCCCAGGCGTCCCTCTGTATAGTTCTTATACAGTGTACACACATACACACTCATTCTCACACACTCACTTCTACTTCACTGCCCTTAAGTAACACAAATAACTCTTCCAATTTTTCATTAGTATATTAGAAACTAGCTTTTCTGTGGATAGTTCTCTGCCTTTTGCCTTTTGCCTTCTGCACAAGCTTGTTTTGTCACTGAGTCTAATGCAACTGAGGGCTACATTTTAAATTTGTCTAGACATCCTTCATTCTTTACAGTTATCATTCTTACTGTCTGAAATTCCTCTCAGTTTGTTTGCCAGTCATTTGCTTTTCCAAATAATATTCATTCAGAAAACTTTCCCAACTACTCCCAGTTAGTTCCAATTATGTGATTTGTGCTTTCTCTGTCCTTATTTATGTGTATTTTGAGAGTTTCTATTTTATAATATAAAATAGTTTTTCTATTTCTGTATGGAAAACTGCCCTGTCTTCTTTTTTGATTGTAAATTCTTTCATTCTAATTTAAAATTCCATTTCTTAATCTAATTTATGTTGCTCTCTATATAGACAATTTGACTATAGCATTTAAAAAAAATCTTTTATTAGTTCAGAAGATGCTCTAGAGCATAGATTTTCTGAAGTAGATGACAGTAACTCCATAGTGTCTAACATAGTTTCATGTGCTCATGACTACTGGATAAATATGTGATAATGATACAGTAAGTGTGGAAATACTGTATATACCACATTTCTTGGCTCTAATTATTTTTAAAACCTTATTTATCTAAATATCACAAAGACCACTTGTAAATCTAAAGATAGTTAAGAAAGCTCTTAAAGTCATTAGCAAAATAATACATTTCATGATTTGAATAATTACAAAAAATACTTTTTCACTTTAAAGCTTTATCAGTAGTACCAGTTTACCATTAAAATATTTTAAGATCACAAGAGACATGATTGCTTTGAAATATTCTACTTTAAATGCCTTCTAATAACACTCTATAACATTCTGGTACTTAGCATAATATGACCAAATACATCAAAATTTTATAAAGAAATGTTTATTTCACCACACAGCAATTTGCACAAGTTATATGTACAGTCAGAATATGAAAGTTTAATTCTACTTTTAAACATAATTTCACAAACTCAGTCTTAGGAAATATATGTCCTCTACTTGCCAACTCTCTTTTACTCTCAGAAAGTGATCGTTTGAGTGATGGAGTTAAAGAACTTTGACAAACTGAGTCATAAAATTTGTGTCAAACTTGATGTAATGATGCTGTAAACATCAAGTGACATAGCAAACACATGGCCAACTTGCTCATGCAGAGTGATTCTTTAACAAAATGGCTGCATATGACCTTAAGCAAGTTGCTTTGAGTGTACTAAGGAGTATCCAGTGTTCCTTGATATATGCTTTATATGAGTCAGATGTCATAGTACTTGTTGATAGCTTAATATATTTCACAGATTTACTTCTCATTTATAGACCATCTGAATATTATCAAAACAAATTTACTATGCAAAACAGATAAAACAGATAGTATGAGTTGAATATGACCAGATTTGTTGTTTCTGTTACATTTACACTTTACTATTTATTGTAGGATTCAGAAACACAATTGAGCTTTGATTTGATTTTGATTTCTTAAAATATTTTTCATCTCTTTTTAGTTAGCTAGACTGAATATATTTCTTTCATATAAATAAAATAAATCAAGTCCTCTCTTTGAAATTGAGATAAAATTCCCATTTGGCAACTTATTTATATGATGACATTATAAATTACAATTATTTTAATTCTTTGGAAATTATTGGATTAATGCAAAATTAATATGTAGTAACTATCTTAAAATCTTGAGCTATAATATTATCTTCTTCATGCTGAAGCTTAATACTTCTATGTGTAACAAAAGGTCTCATCTTTTTCAGTGTTTATATTCAACTCTACTTATGTACCAAACAAGCATTCCTCAAATTATAGTTTTGTCTGTACTGAACTTATTATAAAGAGATTTTGAAATTCATTGATTATAAACAATATTGAATTTATAGTATTAAACTTTATATATAATTTGTCAGGTTTTTAGTTTAGTTGTACAATATCAAATTTATTGTCCTATGCTCCTTAGTGATACACTTAGAAAATGGAAAAGGTATTAAGTTACACCGGCTTACTAGGAAATATAAATATATGCACGGACACATAGCCATACATATATATACATATACCTACATTAGCAGTTATTTTTTAAAATTCATTGGCTATATTATTGAATATTTTTAACATCCTAAAGATTTAAATATCTATTTAAATAGCAATCAATGAATATATTTATACCATAGAGAAAAATCAAAAGATTTTATACATGAGGAATTTTTTATTATTCTAATGAATACATTTTAATGAATTATTAATCTTCATATCTAAACAGTATACTATCCTCTTTTTAAAAAGCTTCAATTTTAGCCTGTCATCAAATTGTATGTTTGTAGAATTATTTTAAAAGCAATTAAATACTGTGGAATTATTAATGGAGGAATGGAACTCGTGGCTTTTTAGATCACTGCAAAGCAGTGTACATCCAGACTTTTTTGTTTTCCTGTGGGCATATCACAAAGGAGCCTTGCTATCTATGCAGGCACTGCCCTTGCCAAGGGGCAAAAGTTTAATGGCTCAAAAAAAAAAAAAAAAAAAAAGTTTCATGGCTCTTTCTAGAGATGTCTAATCTTTGGGAAGAAAAAGACCTGCATGCTTAAAAGAACAAGAATTGTGCTGGCCCCAGATGAGGTGGATTTTTGAAAATTGAGGATCTCAATTGGTGCAGGAGCATCTGTGCATGGAGTATCTGTAGCAGAGACTGGAGGAGCTTCATGGAGATATTTCTAATAGGGGTATATTTCTGAAAACTGTGCCTCAACTTCAGGAGTTTGGGAATAATAGTAAATTCAGTACATTGACTAAATTTACCCTAGGAAAATGGGCAAGATGACTAGACTAAAAAGACAGGGATAATGAAAATCTCAGTTAAGAAAAAAAAAAAAAAGAAAATCTCAGTTGTACTTAAAATCTCTCTTTTCCCAAGGTTTCTGGACTATGTAAGAAACCAGAGACACTTTATGACCTTAACAAAGGGGAAAGAGCCTGCCAGGTGGTCAGATAGGGTATTCTGAGCTAGATTTAATTGATTTAGGAAATGGAAAACTAAAAAGTTGAAGTTATTTTTCACCTGAATACCATGGTGCAAATTGATTCTCATTGCAAGGGTCTGCGTATTAAAGTGGAATGTGTTGACTATTTCATCAGAACTTCATCTCAGATAATAGTAACGAGTACTCACTTACCTGTGTTCATTCCTGTCAGACCAAAATGGAGTTTTAACTAGCAAGATACCAGAGGATCTGATGATGAAGTCTCCTGACTATTCAATGCAATAATTATTGGCATAGCTTTTATTGATTGAATACTAACCAGTCCAAAGCAATTTAGCAATTCCTGTTGCCTTATTTCCAATTAAAACATTTTTCAGGTCAGGAAATGTGTTCAGAGATGTTATGTCACTTCTGAGGTCATAAATTTGTAAGTGGAAGCCCTAGGATTTGAGTTGAAGTTCATGTGATTTTTAAGTTCATACTGGAATTTCAGTCACTGTAACTTGCTGGACAATTGATTTTTTTAATTGCCTTTTTTGTTTTTGGTTTTTTTTTTACATTTTTAAATTTAAATTCAATTTGCCAATATATAGTAAAACACCCAGTGCTCATCCCATCAAGTGCCTTCCTCAGTGCCCATCACCCAGTTACCCCATCCCCCCACCCTGGACAATTGATCTTATCAGCCTTTTTTGGCACGTATTAAGCAAGGATCTTATTCAGCCTTTCTGGGACTCACTCTGTCTCTATTCTTGGATACCTGGCGCTGTTCTGTTGGCCAGGTCTGTCAGGTCTCGGAGAAGCATGCCTGAACTCTTGCCGCATGGTCAGCATGTACTTTCCTGCTTCATTTCTGCCAGTCTTGTTTTTCACATCTCCTCATCCAATGGGAACAGATTTCCTGGAACACACTTTGGGTTTGTTTTTGTTCTCTCTGCCTTTGTTCTACTTTTAACTTCTCTGTTCTTTTTGCTCTTCTGGATAATTCCACACCTTAGATCTTCATGTCTGCTTGGGAGAGCACCGGGTTTTCTCCATCCCTTTTTGCTTTGATTGTCAGTCCCTAACATCTCTTCCCAGTGTCTGTGTCCCTGGATTCCCCCAATTGCTAAACACCAGCTCATGCCATCAACATTGGTTTGTTCAACATTACATATGGAAATAGTCTTAGCTAAAAGCAACGTCTATCTATCTGTAACATGCCAGACACTAAGAAAATTTGGGGAAAGGATTGCTGATGGTTTAGCACAGCACTTTCCATGGGTGCATCCAATATGTTTTATAGCCAAAAGAGTACTGAATAGATGCTGTGTACAGTAGTAGCATCTTGACATCTTCTTCTATGCCAAGGTTATTTGCTGGATCTTGGAGAAGTTAGTAAAAGAGAAACCAGTATAGACACCAGTGTAGCCAAGTGGTAACTTGTAGTGCAGATATCAGGTATTTAGAGGATACTTCACACTTTACCAACCTGCAATGTTGTACTAGTGGGTACTGGCTGAATATAAGCTCTGACTCTTACTCCTCTGAGAAACACACAATTTAAAAATTATTATTAGTAAATATCAAACTGTTAATAACATGCTGAGTAGCATGGGGATCCCCGGGTGGCTCAGTGGTTTAACGCCTGCCTTTGGCCCAAGGCGCGATCCTGGAGTCCCGGGATTGAGTCCCACGTTTGGCTCCCTGCATGGAGCCTGCTTCTCCCTCTGCCTATGTCTCTGACTCTCTCTCTCTCTCTCTCTCTCTTTTTCTATCATAAATAAATCAATAAATCTTAAAAAAATAAGATGCTGAGTAGTATATAATCTTTTCACAGTTCACTTTTCTAAGTATTGATGGCATAAATTTATTTTTTTACAAATTTAAATAGCACTTGGGTCATTGGTCTATGGACTTATTTTTCTGTATTAACTTTTATCCACTGATGTTTCTAATGCTGGAATGTCAATAATCTGAAACTCTTGCAAAATAAGTTTCCCTTGAGTCCCCTAGAAAATAAGGACAATCTTAGAGTCTCAGCAGTCTATCATTTTCTACTTCTGTATATTGTTTTCAAAGGGAGCTACCCAAGCAAATGGAGATCAGAACTTTTCAGATCTAATGTATGGACCTGAATATCAGTAGTGTCTGAGTATCAGCTTCGAACTATGTAAAGTGCAAATGGTAGTAAAATCTGTCACTATTCAAAAAGTCCAGAGCAAGGCTAGCTTCCCTCTTAGGAATTTCTAGAAGTAGAAAAGTGACTTTTCCAGAGCATTTGATAAACCCATCAAACTACCGCCACTTAGAAAGTTCAGTGATTCATAAGTTTTATGACCTCCCTAGCTTCAAAACCTGATATAAAACTGATGTAATGCTGGTTTAATTGAAAACACACAGGGAGATTTTCACCACTTCCTGAGTAAGGAACAGAGCAATATAAATTATATTGAAATTTTGTCTGTGTGTTTAATTGCTGAGTAGAGCACTGCAATTGATAGTTTAAGTACTAATTATTTTAATGTAATTATATTTAATTATTGTAATTGCTATTCATATCTTATGTCCTAATAGGGAGACAGCAAGGGCCTTTTTCACAAAATTATTATGTTCTCCTCATGCTAGAAAGCAGAATTAGGACTTTATCTTAGTTTGCTTGAAACCGGCTATTTGCTACTTCATTTATTTCAAAATGAAATAAGTTACTAATTCTTTTGCCTTTTTGGTTAGATTATTTGATGAGGACATTTTGTAACAAGTGCCATAAAACCCTTTTAATTAAAAAAAAAAGAAAGTAAGTAATAGTGTGGATTCTTTGTGAATCATGGCTTTGAATATTGTATACATTTACTTGTAGATCACACTGTAAATTCACATCTTTTTTTTTCTCCTGTCAGGCATCAGAGTATAAAGAAAGGGGTGGTTAGACATTGTGGATTTCTTTTTTAGCTCTCAATTTATAATGTGTAGCAATATATTCAGCTCAGTAAGTGTGTAAATTATAGCACATACAAGATTTGAAAATTCTAGAAATGGAAGGGAAAAGGCAATATATGGTAACTAAAAAAACAAATTCTAATTTATTGCCTCATATGACCTGAGTTTAATTTGTTTACATTCCATAAGAGAAACACCTATTTACCTTGTTCTCTTTGATATAGTACATATAAAGCTGAAATACTGTGTTTCAGCTTGGATGATGGAGTCATTATCTCAATTTTAAACATTCTGTACCTGAAACTGGGATTCATGATGGACTCATTGGCTAAACAGAACTACCACAAGTAAAAACAATTTCTAGAAATTTAAGGACTTGAGATCTACTTTTAAAATTGCTTTTTTGGATAGTATGGGCAATGGGAATTGGGGAAACTATATATATATATTATACTTCTAGGGCCCAGAAAAATACAAAATTATATGTTAAAGAGAATAAAAGAGCTAGATGTTTATAACACCTGGAAATAGCCACTAATAATTATAATAATCTCTAAAATGTATAGTGTCCATAGCAGGTGCAGACATTTGCCAAAAACTTCATGCATAGTATTATATTCAATCCTCACAACAGCCCTGTGATTAAAACGTTACTCTTTTTCCATTTTATTGGGACAATAGGCACAAATAACACTGTCCCCAGAAAATTGAGCTATATAGCTTCCTATTCTGACCAATTTTCAGACAGTAGAATTATTTGCAAAATAGATTGTCCCTTCATCTTCTCAAAATGTGAAAATAGTCTTAGAAGTCTTTGTCATTTTCCACTCGGCACATGGTTTCCAAAGGCAGCTACCCAAACTAACGGAAATCAACAACTTTAAGACTTTTTAAAAAAAAAACTATGGGTTAGAATATCACAACTATAAGAATGCACAAAAATCTAGGGAAAATTATATATCCTGGATAATGTTTTTTGGATGGGCACAATCAGACGCAGTATTGCCCTCAGAATCTAAGCCACTGAGACTATGCTGAGCAAGAGTACAGCTTTTTGTGTTCTATTGCATAACGAATCTGTAACTTTGGGAAATGTACTCGATCTCTCTAACCTTCAGTTTTTCATTTTGTAAGATTAGGCTACTATCTATGTTAGATAATTAAAGATTAAAGGAAAAGAATGGCCGTATTTTGCTTAGTGTGGACTCATTGCATGCTCACAGATTGTTAGCTACTTACCATTTTAACATTTTAGTGGTATGGTCTACATAATGTTGTTTCAGGATGGCTCTCAGTCAGGTTGTCTTAGCATCACTTGTGATACTTTAAGAAAAGCAAGAAATGCAGGGCACCTGGGTCACTCAGTTGGTGAAGCTTCTGTCTTTGGCCCAGGTCATGATCTCAGGGTTGTGGGATAGAGCCCTCCCTCAGCTCCCTGCTCAGCAGGGAGTCTGCTTCTCCCTCTCCCACTCCACCCCCCCCCAGCTTGTGATCCCCCCCTCTCAAATTAATAAATAAAATATAAAACAACAAGAAATGTAAACCTTTAAAAGAGAGTACTGCCCAGGTTCTTTCTCTGTAGCTTCTGAGTTAGTGCTGTAGTGTGCAGGGGTTGGGGGGGCTTGGAGGGAGAGGCCCAGTTCATTATGATGGGAGAAGCAGTATAATGGGAAATTTGGTATTTCAGAATATTCTGAAAAAAAAAAAAAAGGTTTTTTTCTTCTTTTTAATGTATTATTTGGTTAGAAAGATTTTGTGTGTGTTTGTTTTTTAATCATCACCAACCACATTTACTAGATGTAGGGCCTCAAGAACTTCCTCACCCAATTAGTAAATGGGGTAAGTGAACATGAAGAAGGCCCACTAGCTTATTAAATATCTTTTTTAACATACACTGATTTATTAGTTTCAGGTATATGAAATAGTGATTCAGCAATTCCTTACATCATCCACTGCTCATCACAACAAATGCTCTCCTTCATCCCCATCATCTATTTTAGCCCATCCTTCCACTTACCTCCCCTCTGGCAACCATCAGCCTGTAAGAGTCTGTTTCTTTATTTCTCTCTTTCTCTCTCTCTCTGTCTGTGTGTGTCTCTGTCTCTATTTCTCTCTTTTATTCTTCTTTGCTCTTTTGTTTTGCTTCTTAAATCAACATATATGAGTGAAATAATATGGCATTTGTCTTTCTCTGATTGACTTATTTTGCTTAGCATTATATTTTCTGCTCCATCCATGTCCTGGTAAATGACTCAGTTTCATTCTTTTTTATGGCTAAATGGTATTCCTGTGTGTGTGTGTGTGTGTGTGTGTGTGTGTGTATTTATGTACACCACCTCTTCCATATCTGTTCATCAGTCGATAGACATTTGAACTGCCTCTGTAATTTGGCTATTGTAAATAACGGTGCTGTAACACAGAGGGGCATGTATCCCTTTGAATTACTTTTTAAATATTTTTTGGATAAATACCCAAGAGTAAAATTCCTAGATTGTAGAGTAGTTCTATTTTTACATTTTTGACAAACTTCCATACTGTTTTGCACAGTGACTGCACCAGTTTGCATTCCTACCAATAGTACAAAAGGGTTCCTTTTTCTCCACGTCCTCATCAACAACCGTTATTTCTTGCATTATTGATTTTAGCCATTCTGACAGGTGTGAGGTGATATCTCATTGTAGTTTTGATTTCCCTGAAGATGAGTGATGATGGACATCTTTTCATGTTTCTGTTGACCACATCTGGATGTCTTCTTTAGTGAAATTCCTGTTCATGTCTTCTGCCAATTATTAAATTATTCTTTTTTTGATGCTGAGTTTTATAAATTCCTTATAAATTTTGGATCCTAGCCCTTTATTGGTCATGTCATTTGCAAATATCTTCGCCCATTCCATAGATTGCCTTTAGTTTTTTTGATTATTTCCTTTGCTCCGCAGAAGCTTTTTATTTTGATGTCCCAATAGTTTATTTTGCTTTTGTTTCCCTTGCCTCAAGGGATGTGTCTAGAAAAAAAGTTGCTATAGCTGATGTCAAAAAGGTTACTTACTGCCTGAGTTCTTTTCTAGGACTTTTATGGTTTCAGGTCCCATGTTTAGGTTTTAAAACCATGTTGAATTTTTTTGTGTGTGTATGGTGTAATAGTGAAGTTTCATTCTTTTGCATGGAGCTGCCCAGTTTTCCAAACAAAATTTGATGAAGAGACTGTCCTTTTCCCATTAGTATTCTTTCCTGCTTTGTTGAAGATTAATTAACCATAGAGTTTGGGGTTTGTTTCTGGGCTTTCTTTTCTGTTCTCTTGGTATGTGTCTATTTCTGCAGCAGTAACATACTACTTTCATCACTACAGCTTTATAATGTAACTTGAAGCATGGAATTATGATGCTTCCAGCATTGCTTTTCATTTTTAAGATTGTTTTGGCTATTCAGGGTCTTTTGTAGTTCCACACATATTTTACAATTGTTTGTTCTAGTTCTGTGAAAAAATGCTGAGTATTTTGATTGGGATTCCATTTTTACCTTGCTTTGGATAGTTTAGATGTTTTAACAATATTTGCCCTTCCAGTCCATGAGCATGGAATGTCTTTCCATTACTTTTTGTCTACTTCAGTTTTGTTCATCAGTGTTTTTTAATTGTCAGAGCACAAGTCTTTCACCTCTTTGGTTAGGTTTATTCCTAGGTATCTTAGTAATTTTAGACCAATTATAGATGGGATTGTTTTGTTTATATCTCTTTCTGCTGTTTCATTATTGGTATAGAGAAATGCAACCAGATTTCTGTACATTAATTTTGTAACCTGCAACTTTACTGAATTTACTTATCAGTTCTAGCAGTCTTTTGGTGAGTCTTTTGGTTTTCTACTTGTACACATCTATCATGTCATGTGCAATAGCAAAAGTTTGACTTTCTTCCTTGCTAATTTAGATCCCTTTTATTTCTTTTAGTTGTCTGATTGCTGTGGCTAGGACTTCCAGTACTGTTTTGAATAAAGGTACTGAGAGTGGACATTCTTGTCTTGCTCCTTACTTTGGAAGAAAAGCTCTTAGGTATTTCCTTTTAAGGATGATGTTGGCTGTGGGTTTTTCATCATATGACTTTTGAAGTATGTTCCCTCTACATCTATTTTTTGAGGGTTTTTTTTTATCATGAATGGATGTTGTACTTTGTCAAATGCTCTTTCTGTGTCTATTGAAATAATCATATGATTCTTCTCCTTCCTCTTACTGATTTGATGTATCACACTGATTAGCAGATACCCTTGCAACCCAGGAATAAACAGTCACTTCATCATGGTGAATGATTTTTTAATGCATTTTTGGATTTAGTTTGCTAGTATTTTACTGAAGATTTTTTCATTTTTGTTCATCAGGGATAGTGGCCTGTAATTCTTTTTTAGTGGTGCCTTTACTTGGTTTTGGTATCAGCTAATGCTGACCTCATAGAATGAATTTGGAAGTTTTCTTTCCTTTTCTATTTTTTGGAATAGTTTGAGAAGAATAGATATTAACTCTTCTTTAAATATTCAGTAGAATTCTCCCATGAATTCATCTGGTCCTGGACTTTTGTTTATTGGGAGTTTTTTTGATACCTGATTCAGTCATCTTGCTAGTTATTGGTCTGTTCAAATTTGTTGTTTCATCCTGTTTTATTTTTGGCAGTTCATACATTTCTAGGAATTTATCCATTTCTTTTGAGGTTGCCAGTTTGTTGGCATATAGTTTTTCATAATAATTTCTTATATTTGTGTTTCTGTGGTGTTGGTTAGTTGGTTATTATTTCTCCTCTCTTATTTGTGATTTTATTTAAGTCCTTTCTCTTTTTCCTGGCCAAGTCTAGCTAGAGGTTTATCTATTTTATTGATCTTTTCAAAGAACGAGCTCCTGGTTTCATTGTTATTTTTTTAGTTTTAATATCATTTATTTCTGCTCTGATTTTTATTATTTCCAGGTATCTGCTGGTTTGGGTTTTGTTTGTTGTTCTTTTTTTTTAACTCCTTTAGGTGTAAGGTTAGGTTGTTTTTTGAAAATTTTCTTCTTGAGGTATACAGTCTTGCTATAAACACTTCTGCTGCATCCCAAAGATTTCGGACCTTGTTTACAGTTTCATTTATTTGCATGAACTTTTCTATTTCTTCTTTTATTTCCTTTTTGACCCATTCATTGTTTAGTAGCATGTTATTTAACCTCCATGTATATGTGGTCTTTCCAGATTTTTTCTTTTTAAATATTTTTATTTATTTATTCATGAAAGACAGAGAGGAAGAGACACAGGCAGAGGCAGAAGCAGGCTCCCAGAAAAGGAGCCTGGTGTGGGACTCGATCCCAGAACTCTGGGATGACGCCCTGAGCCAAAGGCAGATGCTCAAGCACTGAGCCACCCAGGAGTCCCTCCAGATTTTTTCTTGTGGTTTGCTTCTAGTTTCATAGCATTGTGGTCAGAAAAAGTTGCATGGTATGACTTCAGTCTTTTTAAATTTATTGATACTCGTTTTGTGGGCTAATATTTGATCAATTTTGGAAAACGTTCCACGTGCACTTAAAAAGAATGTTTGGCTCTTTTAGGATGGAATGTTCTGAATATATCTGTCAAATCCATCTGTTCCAGGGTGTCATTCAAAGCCGTTGTTCCCTTGTTGATTTTCTGTTTAGATGATCTGTCTTTTATATCCTTTTTGATTATTAACTGTTTTATGCATTTGGTTGGCCCCATGTTGGGTGCATAAATGTTTATATTTGTAAATATTTACATCTATTACATGTTCTTGGACTATTCCTTTATCATTATATAGTGCACTTTGTCTCTTGTTGCAGTCTTTGTTTTAAGGTTCTTTGTCCAATGTAAATATTGCTACTCTAGCTTTGTGTTGACACCATTTGCTTGATCTTTCTCTATCTCCTTGTTTTCATACTGTAGGTGTCTTTAGTTCTAAAATGAGTCTCTTACAGGCAACAAATAGATGGGTCTTATTTATTTATTTATTTATTTATTTATTTATCCATTCTATCCCCTTGTGTCTTTGAGGCATTTATTCCATTTACATTCAAGAGTCATTATTGATAGATATGTATTTATTGCCATTTTATTATTTGTTTTGTGGTTGTTACTGAAGATTTTCTTTTTTTTTTGTAGTTTCTTTGTTTTTCTTTTTTAACTTTTTTATTGGAGTTCAATTTGCCAACATATAGCATAACACCCTGTGCTCATCCCGCCAAGTGTCCCCCTCATTGCCCATCACCCAGTCACCGCAACCCCCCGCCCACTTCCCCTTCCACTACTCCTTGTTCATTTCCCAGAGTTAGGTGTGTCTCATGTTTTGTTACCCTCCCTGATATTTTCACTCATTTTCTCTCCTTTCCCTTTATTCCCTTTCACTAATTTTTATATTCCCCAAATGAATGAGACCATATAATGTTTGTCCTTTTCTGATTGACTTACTTCACTCAGCATAATACCCTCCAGGTCCCTCCATATCAAAGCAAATAGTGGGTATTTGTCATTTCTAATGGCTGAGTAATATTCCATTGTATCTTTTATTGTATTTCTCTCTTTCATGGTTTGCTGATTTTCTTTAGTGATATATTTGGATTTCTTTCTCTTTATTCATTGTATGTTTATTAGTGGGTTTTGATGTATAGTTCCATTAGGTTTGTATATAACCTCTTCTGCATATAGCAGTCTATATTAAGTTGATGGTTGCTTAACTTTGAACCATCCTTTACTCCTCTTCTTCCCACAGTTTAGATATACGTTTTTACATTTTACATCCTATTATTTTGTGAAATCCTTGATTTCTTTTTACAGAAATATTCATTTTTACTGCTTTTTTTAATTTCCTACCTTCATAGTGTCACTTTTGCTCTCTCCTTTCCACTCAAAGTGTCCCTTTTAATATTTCTTGCAGGGTTGGTTTAGTGGTCATGAACTCCTTTAGTTTTTGTTTGTCCGGGAAGCTCTTTGTCTCTTTGTGTTCTTACGATAGCCTTGCTGGTTAGAGTATCCTGGCTGTGGATTTTTCCCATTCAGCACTTTGATTATATCATGCCACTCTCTTCTGGCTTGGAAAGTTTCTACTGAAAAATCTGCTGATAGCCTTCTGGGGTTTATCTTTTATGTTACTATCTTCTTTTGCTGCTTCAAAATTTTTTTCTTTATCATTGTATATTGCCATTTTAGTTACAATATGTCTTGGTGTGGATCTGCTTTTATTGATTTTATTGGGGGTTCTCTGTGCTTCCTTGATTTGGATGTCTGCTTCTTTTCCCTCAGATTAAGGAAATTTTCAGCCTTTCCCTAAGGACTTCCCTTAGGGAAGTTTTATTTATTCAAATAAATTATCTGCCTGCTTTTCTGTCTTCTTCTTCTGGGATTCCTATAATACAAATGTTATTACATTTGATGGAGTAACTGTGTTTCCTATGTTCTCTTTTTGCGTAATTCTTTTTTTTTCTTTTTTGTTCAGCTTGATTACTTTTCATTACTATGTCTTCTAGGTCATTAATTCATTCTTCTGCTCTTCCAGCCTTCTTGCTGTTCATCAAGTGTGTTTCTCATTTTGTTTACTGTGCCCTTTGTCTCTACTGTATTATTCCTTACCTTTGTGATAGAGGTCTTACAGATCTATTCTTTTTTCAAGTCCAGTGAATATCCTTAAGAT
This sequence comes from Canis lupus baileyi, assembly GCF_048164855.1. Classification (NCBI taxonomy): domain Eukaryota; kingdom Metazoa; phylum Chordata; class Mammalia; order Carnivora; family Canidae; genus Canis; species Canis lupus. The sequence goes on along the minus strand of NC_132872.1, from coordinate 27,271,128 downwards.
AATTATTTTAAATACTACATCAGGCATGTTGGACAGATTTCTCTGTCTTCTTCTTCTTTTTTTTTTTTTGTCTAGGTCTCTTTGCCTGGTTCTTTGTGCCAGGAAAGTCAGCTATATCTCTTGTTCTGGGTAGTAATGGCCTTTTGAAGAGGGGTCCTGTAGTATTCTGCCATTTGTATTACCTATTCCCCAAGCCTCCCCCTTTTCCTTCAGGCCAGTCATCTTCAGAGGCTCCTTTTGCATGTTATGGGCATGGTTTGGTCCCTGGCCTGAATGTGGCACATTTTAACTCATTGCATTCTGATCTGCTTGTAAAATGAGACTGGTCATCAACACTGCTGGAACTGAGGCTCTGCACAACTCCCCAGTTGGGAGAATCTGTGGGAATAGGGGTTTGACTGTGTCTTCTGAGGGAGGAGGCCCACTGTGCTGGGACTGAGGCAAGGGAGACTGTGAAGGGGGGTTCCAACAGAGCATGGGGGAGTGAAGCTTGGCATAAGCAATTCATGTAGTGAGTATAGGCATGATGCTGGTTCCTGCAAGTGACCCTGTGCATATGCTGAGGGGTGGCAGAGAGAAATGGTGCCTGTCAGCTCCTTTGTTCCTGGAGGAGTCTCTCTGTGAATGTATCTCTGGGATACACTGTGAAATGTGCGAGTAACTTCCCTACTGTGTGCCCCCAGAGCTCTTCAGATCACTGTTTGCATGCTGTATATCTGCAGGTTGTTTACTTCCCTTCTCTCAAAAAGCAGTGCACTGTCCTCCAGTCTCCATCCCTGCCATGCATACTGACCTTTAAAACTCCCAGCTTTAAACCCTGCTGGTTGTCAGGAGTCATGAAATTCAGCCACTCTCACTTTCCATGTTAATTGCTATGAGCTTTCACTTTCCTCTGTGCCCTTCCCTGTAAACTAGTCTTTCTCCTGTGCTTCTCTGTGACTGTAGCTCCCTCCCTACCACAGCAACCATGATACATTTCTCCTCCAAACCATATCTCTTTACTTCTACCTTCTTAGATGAACTTCTCCTCTACCTTTAGTTATGGAGTCGTTCTGCCAGTTTTCAAATCAATTTATGGGGGGGTATTGAGGATGATTTGAAAGTTACCAGTTATATTTGCGGGACTGGGTGAGCCTAGAATCTTCCTACTCTGCCACCATCTTCCAACCTGCCCCATTTGTTAAATATCTTGACCCTAGAAGTGATATAATCACTCCCTACCATTGGCAAGAATCAGTCAACATATCAGTCCCCTTTGTAAAAAGGGGAGCTAAGAAATAAAATCCCTAGTTGTAAAGCTATTTCCTAGCTGCAGTGATACATTTTGAAGGGAGGAGTACAAATTTTGGTGCATATCCAGCCATTTTACCAGGCTAACTGTATGACTTTAAAAAAATGAATTTCTATAATTTTGATTCATTATGTAAAAAAAAGAGAATAATAACCCTAAATGAAGATTAAAAGAGAAAATGTACATAAAGTATTTGACATACGGTCAGGTAATATGAATTCTCAATATATGATGCATGCTATAATTATTTTCATCATCATGTGGTCTGTGCTCTATATACATAAGATGATCACTCACTCCTCCCTCTCTTCCCTCATCTCTATGGTGATGTAATATTTCTATTTCATTTATTATAAATAGTGATTAAATCTCATAATTTTATAAAGCTACAACTATTTGTGTCCTTATTTTATGAGGATTCCTTCCCACAGGCTTAGTAATACCAAGTGCTTTCTTTTATGGCTAGGGCTCTGTCAGAGAAAATCAGCTACTTTTCTGGGAAAGAAAAATGGCTCATTTTGCTCAATAACTATGCAGCTTCAGACAGGACATGTGAGAACCAAAGGTGTGCCCTCTTTGCTTGTGTAGGTTGTGTCCAGACCACCCTCCATGCTGATGACTCTTGCTGGTTGGAAGACCTATGCCAGTCAGAATGTAAGGACTGCTCTCTAGCATCAAATTGATTAAGGCTTTCAGTAAAGTTTCTTTTATTCTGGGTTCTAAAATAAATGCTTCCTGTTAACACTGTGCTGCATTGATTATGCTGGATTTATTTTCATATCTATAAACTGCATAGCATCTTTGTTTTCATAGGGAAGTTTTAAAATGCTGGACCAAATCATCAGATAGTTTCTATTATTAGAGTTCTGGCAATAAATATTTTTTAAACCTTAGAAAAAGGAGTCCGTGATGAACAGAGTTGAATCACAATATCAAAAATAAACAGTAAGTTTTCATCACTTCCCACTGTCTTTATAGTTCCTGTCACAACTACCATTTTTTTAATGGAAGAACAAGCAAGCAACAATTTGATGTCAATTGTCTTGTTCTCTTAAAGATTGCATTGTCACATTAGTTTAACTTCAAATCAAAGTTTAGAAATATTAGTGCGAGATAGCTACTTATCTTGAGTTATTAGCATTTCTCAGTTATTAAAATCCAGTTACTTCTTTTATGTTTCAATGATTGAAATATAAACAAGTAATAGAAGAAAATGTCAAGTGTATCTCATTCTGATTAGTAGTATAATTGTAAAGTTCTTGTAGTCTTGCTACACAAACTATTATTTTAGCCTTTACGTTTTAAAAGGCCTCAGCATTTTTATGAGCAAGTTTGGCAGAAAGAAAACATTGGGAGGATGCAGGAAAAGAAAGAAGAAAGCTGAGGTATTGAAACATTAAAGATAAAGAGGGTGGCCTTTTATTTTTTTATTTTTTTTATTTTTAAATTTTTTATTTATTTATGATAGTCACAGAGAGAGAGAGAGAGAGGCAGAGACACAGGCAGAGGGAGAAGCAGGCTCCATGCACCGGGAGCCCGACGTGGGATTCAATCCCAGGTCTCCAGGATCGCGCCCTGGGCCAAAGGCAGGCGCCAAACCGCTGCGCTACCCAGGGATCCCGAGGGTGGCCTTTTAGTAAATAAATGTGACCTAATGTAAAATGTAAAAGACTTTGGGTAATGGAACGTGATTTCTAGGTCTGACTTTTCCTGCCAGTGAGATATGTGAGTTCCTGAGTAAAAATTGTGTAATGTGAAAGTCTCAGTTTTCTTATCTTCCAAATGGGAACAAAAATGATCCCCATTCTTTATAATTCTTTATGATTAGTATTTAATTTAAAATTAAATAAAGAAAAAAGGCTCCTATTAAAATCAATATATACCCAGTAAAATAGCATTCTTTTTAATCAAAAACATCTTCTTGTCCTAACAAAAGTAGAGTTTTTCATGGAAAAAAAAAAAGCAAACCAAACACATCTTCCTACTTTCCAATGTTGTAGTTCTCTTCTCCACTTTTCTTTATATAATTATGTGGCACAGGCTGATAATATTTCCCATTATTCTGACTCTCCTTACACTAATGAAATACCTGGGTTTTAGCTGAGCTTATTGATACTTAAAATAATAATACATTTTGTTGCCTCTATAGCTATATGTGGCCATGTGACTAAACTTTGGCTAACAAAATGTGAGGGAAAATGATGTGCACAACTTCTGGGATGCCTCTTTTGATCTTACTTCAGACTTTAATGTGTATCATCATCACTTGAAGGGCTTGTTAAAAATCTAACATCTGGGGGGCACTTGAGTGGTTCAGCCAGTTAAGTTTCCAACTCTTGTTTTCAGTTCAGGTCACGATCTCAGGGTCCTGAGGTAAAGTCCCCTGTCAGGCTCCATGCTCAGCAGAGCGTCTGCTTGGGATTCTCTCCCTCTCCCTTTGCCCCTCCCCCTGTTGTGTGCTTTCTCTCACTCTCTTTCTCTCTCTCTCAAGTAAATAAATCTTAAAACAAACAAACAAAAAAACATCTGGGCACCATCTCAGAGTTACAGACTCAGTAAGTCTGTAGAGGAGCTTGAAATTTGTATTTCTAGATTGGGGCTTCCTCCTCTCCACAGTGCCCGTGATCCATTTCTCCCCCAGACCATGTCTCTACTTCCTACCTTCCTCAATGTGGCATCTTCTCTCCCTCTAGTTGAGGGGTTTTTTTTTTTTAACATTTTTTTAATTTAAATTCAATTTGCCAACCTATAGTATCACACACAATGCTCATTCCATCAAGTGTCCTCCTTACTGCCCATCACCCAGTCACCCCATCTCCCACCCACCTCCCCTTCCTCAACCCTTTGTTCATTTCCCAGAGTTAGCAGTCTCTCATGGTTTGTCTCCCTCTCTAATTTTACCTACCCAGTTCCCCTCCTTTCTCTTATAATCCTTTTCCCTATTTCTTATATAAATAGTTGAGTTTGTTCTCAGGCCTCTGATTGATTTCTTGGATATTAAGAATGATTTGATAGTTACCTAGTCGTGTTTGAGGGATAAGAAGAGCATAGGGTCCTCCTACCATGCCGCCAACTTAGTCTCCCTCATCAATACTTTTGCATTTCTTTTTTTTTAAGATTTTATTTATTTATTCATGAGACAGAGAGAGAGAGAGATTGAGAGAGAGGCAGAGACACAGGCAGAGGGAGAAGCAGGCTCCATGCAGGGACCCCAACATGGGACTCGATCCCGGGACTTCCAGGATCAGGCCCTGGGCTGAAGGTGGCGCTAAACTGCTGAGCCACCCAGGCTGCCCAATAATTTGCATTTCTAACAAGGTGCTAGATCATCCTTTGCTGCTAGTGCAAGAGTACATTTTGGTAAGCTGCCTTCTTGTCCTTTCTTCCACTGTAATGCTTGGAACATGAATGCAATGGCTAGTGCTGCATCTGGATCCATAAACTTGAGGGTCCCTAATCCTATGGATATAGTTAAGAAAGCTGGAAGCCCATGTGCAGGACACTGCAGAGCTACTGTTATCAACTATGAACTCCCTACATGTGTATTTTTTTTCTGTGAGAGAGAAATAAATTTATTAATTGTTAATTTGTACTTTCTGTCAAATTCAACCAAACCTAACTCTTCATAATGAAATGTATTAAATCAAATTGGATCATCATTTTCCCCCTTTTCTGCCCTTAAGTTTCTGACAGTGGTCAGTGGCAGTCTTTCACCCAGACACTTGTGTATATCAAGGAATTTTAAGCCTAATACCTGTTCAAAAACTGAGGTCTGAGGATCTAATATTAAATTAATTATATAATGACTAGGACATCTTTGAGCTGCTGTAATGGGTTTTGACTTAATTCCCATTATTTCTAACTTTGGCCAAATAAAAGGATTTTGTATGCATCTGACTATATGAAGGAAAGTGTATTTGTAAAATGTGTGTTTGTGTGTGTATATTTAACCTAAGGGGATATAAATATATCCTATACTTGAGTATTGAATTTATGTAGCAAGGCTATATTTAGAGCGGCTTAAGTATGTTATTGTATGCATGTACTTTAAATCTATGAGCGTTTCATAGAAGTACATAAACATGTTCAAGGGCAATGATTAATAATGTGATTTACTCACTTTGTTAGTGTTGAGAGTGCTTGACCTTTAATCTCTTGCCTTATGATTTTCTAAACCACTGAATATAACTCAAAAGGAGACTATAACCTGTCATGGGTTATGCTGACCAACACATTTAAATTCTCAGTGAGACATGTTAGAATAGACAGTATATTCAGGTATTTTTAAGTGCTAAAATGGTTGGTAAACTCTGCTCTTTTTTGCACAGTCTTATATATCTTAAGGTTTGAATAAGCAGGAGTGAGTGGTTTTGATGATAAAAATGTCTACTTTAATTGAAAATTGAAAGGCAGAAGCTGGTACTTAATTCAATATAAGGAACATAGAATAAGCTTTTGCTTTTGCATGCAAATTTAGACCTATATTGAGAAAAGGAAATACGTCAAATAAAGTCTTTATCATGTTAACCAACTTTTTAAATTATAAATAACTCAAGATTAAATTCTCAAAATTTTAACAAAAGAATTCTCAAATCCCCTCATGTTTTTTCTTCAGTGTAGTTCCCTGAGAATCTGTATAGTAGTAAATAATCACTTAAATGAAAATTCAAATTCCAACAGAAAAAATTCAACTTTCAAACACTTCACTAATCTTTTTCATTAAAGCAGTTATATTTTGATATTATGAGAACAAATAGAAAAAGAGAAAATATAGTTTAAGAAGCTACAAGAATTCTTTACAAAATAAGTATTGAGTATTCAGAGTTATATATGTGTTTTATGAAGAGTTAGGTGATTTACAAAAGAAACATAAATAGGGGCACCTGGATGGCTCAGTCTGTTAAGCGTAGGACTCTTGATTTCATCTAAGGTCATGATCTCAGGGTCAGGAGATCAAGCCCTGCATAGGCAGGCTCCACACTCAATGGGGAATCTGCTTGAGATTTTCTCTCTCCCTGCTCCCCACCTTACCTGCACTGCATGTACTTTCTCTTTCAAATTAAGAAATAATTTTTTTAAAAAATAACAAAAATAAATCAATAATAACAATAATAAAAGGCAAATAACAATATATAAAAGGAAAACTACAAAGAAAAGAACAAGCTTTAAAAAAAATGATGTAAAGAATAATTTAAATGCCTGAACCATCAAGATTGACATCGTTGCTATATTTTGTTCCTTGGTAGTCAAAGCAAACAAGTCATAACCAGTTACATAATTGTCATTCCTATTTTCTGGAGGAAGGAGATATACCTTCAAAGAAAAACTGAATTAAAAGTATTGATTTGAAAACCATAAAAGAAATAGCGGGTGTTAAATGTTACTTATAGCTGAGTGACCACTTCAATATAGATAAAATCACATTGGTTCTTTTTTTATAATGAATTACCATGTGATACTTTTAGCATATTACTTTATGAAAGAGTTATTTGGTTAAAATTTACATTTTTACTTCCAGACTATAAGATCCTAAGTACTGAAGTATGTTTCATATTTTGTGACACATATGTCAAATGTCAAGTGTGTATTTAAAATAGATGTTTTTTAGTAATTGATGAATTATCAAAGTTTATGCTAAGAAATACCAATTTTTAAATCACATATCAGATAATTGAAAAGAATGCATGCAACTAACATACCTAAAATGAAAATTCAGGGACACCTGGGTGGCTCAGTGGTTGAATATCTGCCTTTGGCTCAGGTTGTGATCCTGGGGTCCTGGGATTGAGTCCTGCATTGGGCTCCCTGCATGTGTCTTCCTCTGCCGGTGTCTGCCTCTTTCTGTGTGTCTCTCATGAATAAATAAATAAATAAATAAATAAATAAATAAATAAATAAATCTTAAAAAAAAAAAAGAAAAAGAAAATCAAATGTAGGCAGTGGTTATTAAATTAGATTTGTGGATGTGAATGATATTATTAAGTTTGCCACATTTCCCTTCCTGACAAATTAAAATTTATCAGTAACAATATAAAATATAACTCATGTTACATGTAATATTAACAATGTATTTAGGACTTTTCCAAGTGCTTCATATATAGAAACTGGCATTCTTCTCACATAATCTTTTGAGACGACATCGTTACTGTCTTTATTTGGTAGATAAAGTCACCAAAGTGCAGAAATACCAAGTTTACATAGCTAGCCAGTGGTAGAGCCAAGGATTGAATCAAGTCTGATTCCAGTGTGTATGCTACAGTAGGCTTTTATTCCAGGCCTCTAAAGCATCTAAATAATTCACATTCTTTTTTGTATTTATTTCAAATTATTTGGATGTTATTCATTCTCTAGGACTATTGGAAATTACAAACTTAAATTGCTGACTTAATTTTTGTTTTGTAGGAATGCTTAAATCTCCCTGCTTTTTTACATTACCTTTCTTATGCATTATATCTGGGTGCAACACAATTTATGGGAAAAACAAGACAATTCCAGGCAAAGTAGAGCAAGATAAATTAAAACCGGGATCTGAGTAGATTTTAAACATGAATCAGTTGATGTCATATCATTATGGTATATTGACATATGGAATATCTTTGCTTAAGTTATGATGAAAAAGTAGTTGGGCTTCTTAAGACTGTTTTTAGGTCCCTTATGATAAAGAAGTTTGTAAGGTGGGAAAACATAATAATTTGTTGTAGATCTACAAAAGAAATGGGTTGTCTGGAACACCTTGGAGGCTACATCAATTTATAATAGTATCATTTACTATATTTATCAAGAAAATAGAGATATGATTGTTAGGCTGTTCTGTCCACCATTGATAAATGTGTTTGCTGCTGTTTGGTGATTGCTAACAAATTGGTGGCTACTGCTGCCAGCATTACTATTAGAATGCAGTTCTATTATATTCTCATTAACATAATGATAAAATTAACATTAAGAAAACACTTTCAGTAAGAATTTATGAGATTCTGTGCAATTAAGCATGTAACAATATGGACAGAAAATTTGCAGAAGGCTATATGATAATAAAATTTTAAAAAATCTATTTGTAGAAATAGTCAGTGACCTGAGACTTTAGACTGTTGATTGCTGGCTTGTTGATATGTCATGTGAAGTAATTATTCCAGTGAATTGAAGCCGAAAGTCAACATGTATATTCATTAATTTAGTTTAAGCTTTCTTATTGTTAATCACAGTTGGGGAATCTATTTTCAGCAGACTGATCCACAACTTTCCCATCATGCTTTGCCAACCATAAAATGTAAACATTCTTTCCTGTCAACTTTATAATTTCTAACTAGGAAATGCTATTTTGATCATTTAAAATGTTAAACACTTGTTTATCTTTAAAATTAAGAACTAAGGGGATCTCTGGGTGGCTCAGCAGTTAAGCATCTGCCTTCAGCCTGGAGCGTGACCCGGGATAGAGTCCTGCACTGGGCTCCCAGCATGGAGCCTGCTTCTTCCTCTGCCTATGTCTCTCTGCCTCTGTGTGTGTGTGTGTGTGTGTGTGTGTGTGTGTCTCATGAATAAATAAATAAAATCTTTAAAAACAATTAACTGATTTTTGTCATAAATCTGTTTAATATTGCATATAATTTGTGTTTTGGTATTTACAAATATTTTAACAATCTTTTTTCTGTAAGGATGTTTATTTATTAAAGCATTAGAAATTTCTTAATAAGTATCTGTTACCAATCAGATAGTGTATTATCAGAAACAATACTGTGTTCATCTAATTCTCTTTTTTCCTCCTCTTTGCCACCCATCTGGATGAAATTTTCCAGCATTCCTTATAACAGGGTGAGGCCATGTAATTTTTCTGGCCACTTAAGAAGGTTAAAGCAGTATGTACCACTTCCAGGCCCAGCCCATTAAATGGCTTCCATATTATCTGCCAGGCTTTCTTCTATCTTTCTTCTCACACCCTAATGACAAAAATCCAGTGGAGAACTCCATGACATTAAGGGTATGGAGAAGCACAAGATGAAAGTAGCTTAAATCCTTGAATGGTCATATGGAACGGAGTCCCTCCGAATACTACACTGAACTGTGAAGTGACTGAGAAATAAACATTTGGGGTTATCAAAGAAACTGGTATAAGAAATGAGTATACAAAATTTACTATCCTTATATCTTTAGATCTACCTTGCTCATTCTAGATACTCAAAAGTTAAATGAATAGATGAATGAATTAAGGCACTACTCTCAAATCACACTACTTTTCAGGGTTCTGTATATATTAATAATACATTTTATATAAGTGAATATTGACAACTATATGACAATTTCACTGAGATGTATTTTATGTGTGTGGGTGGGGGCAGGCATGGAATCTGTCTCAAGATCCAAGAAGTTGATAAGAATGAGAAAATCTCCTTGTACAATTTCATTTGGCTTTCTCAAACTGGTTTTCTACCTGGATCCATTTCTGTTTTCTTCTACACCCATTCCTATTTTCTTCCATACCCAAGTCATCTTTGATGACACTGTTGTCTATATTTGTTTTATACCACTTTCCTCATTTGACTCCTTTTTTTCAAGACAGTATGTTGTTTTCCTATTGTCCACTGTATCAAGTCCATACTTCTCTACTTTTGCTGAAAGTCCTTTCATAAATTGATCCTGTTTTCTCTCCAGCTCCCATAAGGTTAGTTCTTTGCAGTTGATTAAACTGTCTGTTTCCTATACAAAATCTGCTAACTCTGTTTGCATGCTTTTGGTTATGCTGTTTTTGTTTAGGAATGCTCATCTCTGATCTTATCCAATCTTATTTCATGTCCATATAGTCCATGAGGAATTTCCTTTACAAAGGAAATTACAAATGAATTTCTAGACAGTAAATAGAGTCTATACATTATTCATCATTTAATGAATGTTATCCTTGGTGTCCCTCATTGTTTTTCTCTATTTTATTCCCTCAAGTAGATTGTAAGTTCTTTTAGCCTAGGCATCTCATTTTACTTGTTAGCAGGTCATTCCTTTAAAGGGAATTATGTATTGTATATTTTAAACTTTTTTTATTTTAAAACATATGTTCTCAGGTTTTCAAATAAAACTACATGATACTTTTCAAGTGCCAGAACTGTTATTGTACATAAGAGACCTAAGTTTCCCTCACTAAGTTTGGCCTCATTCAAAACATGCAGGATATCTTTTCTTGTCTCTGAAACCGTTATAATTCTAGCTGGTACTTCCCATATCATGTAGTGCAAACCTAGGTAAATTGCATGCTAGGTTAAAGCTGCCATGGTGTTACCCACAACAGGAAGAAGTAGGAAAGGAGCGTTAGTGGAAAGTCAGTGGTGCGCTCAGTAGGGAATGGAACACATAAAAACAATATGCTTGTTTTTATCAATGGTTAAAACCAATTAGATAGCAAGTGTTCCCATTTAAAATCAATCAATGAAGGCCAAAATAGCTTAGTCAGCATGAACCATTGATATTTGTAGATTTTGTTCCTTCTAACTCTCATTTAGGATTGCACAGGAAACAACAATGAAGGTACTTCAGGAAATGGCACAACTTTATTGCATTTATAGATACCATATGCCTCTTTCTTCAAAATATGGCTATATTGCCACAAAATTAAGGCAGTACATAGGAAAAGACCACAGTGCTTGAACCAAAATACATGTGTGATGCTACATTATACGGAGTTGTAGACTCATGAGATCTAAGAGTTCAATAAGAGTCTTTTTTCAGGGTATTTTTTTAAATTTATTTTTTATTGGTGTTCAATTTACTAACATACAGAATAACCCCCATGCCCGTCACCCATTCACTCCCAACCCCCGCCCTCCTCCCCTTCTACCACCCCTAGTTCGTTTCCCAGAGTTACCAGTCTTTACGCTCTGTCTCCCTTTCTGATATTTCCCACACATTTCTTCTCCCTTCCCTTATATTCCCTTTCACTATTATTTATATTCCCCAAATGAATGAGAACATATAATGTTTGTCCTTCTCCGACTGACTTACTTCACTCAGCATAATACCCTCCAGTTCCATCCACGTTGAAGCAAATGGTGGGTATTTGTCATTTCTAATAGCTGAGTAATATTCCATTGTATACATAAACCACATCTTCTTTATCCATTCATCTTTCGTTGGACACCGAGGCTCCTTCCACAGTTTGGCTATCGTGGCCATTGCTGCTATAAACATCGGGGTGCAGGTGTCCCGGCGTTTCACTGCATCTGTATCTTTGGGGTAAATCCCCAACAGTGCGATTGCTGGGTCGTAGGGCAGGTCTATTTTTAACTGTTTGAGGAACCTCCACACAGTTTTCCAGAGTGGCTGCACCAGTTCACATTCCCACCAACAGTGTAAGAGGGTTCCCTTTTCTCCACATCCCCTCCAACATTTGTGGTTTCCTGCCTTGTTAATTTGCCCCATTCTCGCTGGTGTGAAGTGGTATCTCATTGTGGTTTTGATTCGTATTTCCCTGATGGCAAGTGATGCAGAGCATTTTCTCATATGCATGTTGGCCATGTCTATGTCTTCCTCTGTGAGATTTCTCTTCATGTCTTTTGCCCATTTCATGATTGGATTGTTTGTTTCTTTGGTGTTGAGTTTAAGAAGTTCTTTATAGATCTTGGAAACTAGCCCTTTATCTGATATGTCATTTGCAAATATCTTCTCCCATTCGGTAGGTTGTCTTTTAGTTTTGTTGACTGTATCCTTTGCTGTGCAAAAGCTTCTTATCTTGATGAAGTCCCAATAGTTCATTTTTGCTTTTGTTTCTTTTGCCTTCGTGGATGTATCTTGCAAGAAGTTACCGTGGCCGAGTTCAAAAAGGGTGTTGCCTGTGTTCTCCTCTAGGATTTTGATGGAATCTTGTCTCACATTTAGATCTTTCATCCATTTTGAGTTTATCTTTGTGTATGGTGCAAGAGAGTGGTCTAGTTTCATTCTTCTGCATGTGGATGTCCAATTTTCCCAGCACCATTTATTGAAGAGACTGTCTTTCTTCCAATGGATAGTCTTTCCTCCTTTATCGAATATTAGTTGACCATAAAGTTCAGGGTCCACTTCTGGGTTCTCTATTCTGTTCCATTGATCTATGTGTCTGTTTTTGTGCCAGTACCACAGTCTTGATGACCACAACTTTGTAGTACAACCTGAAATCTGGCATTGTGATGCCCCCAGATATGGTTTTTTTTTTTTTAAATTCCCCTGGCTATTCGGGGTCTTTTCTGATTCCACACAAATCTTAAAATAATTTGTTCTAATTCTCTGAAGTAAGTCCATGGTATTTTGATAGGGATTGTATCGCCCTGGGTAACATTGACATTTTCACAATATTAATTCTGCCAATCCATGAGCATGGAATATTTTTCCATCTCTTTGTGTCTTCCTCAATTTCTTTCAGAAGTGTTCTATAGTTTTTAGGGTATAGATCCTTTACCTCTTTGGTTAGGTTTATTCCTAGGTATCTGATGCTTTTGGGTGCAATTGTAAATGGGACTGACTCCTTAATTTCTCTTTCTTCAGTCTCATTGTTAGTGTATAGAAATGCCACTGATTTCTGGGCATTGATTTTGTATCCTGCCACACTACCGAATTGCTGTATGAGTTCTAGCAATCTTGGGGTGGAGACTTTTGGGTTTTCTATGTAGAGTATCATGTCATCGGCGAAGAGGGAGAGTTTGACTTCTTCTTTGCCAATTTGAATGCCTTTAATGTCTTTTTGTTGTCTGATTGCTGAGGCTAGGACTTCCAGTACTATGTTGAACAGCAGTGGTGAGAGTGGACATCCCTGTCTTGTTCCTGATCTTAGGGGAAAGGCTCCCAGTGCTTCCCCATTGAGAATGATATTTGCTGTGGGCTTTTCATAGATGGCTTTTAAGATGTCGAGGAATGTTCCCTCTATCCCTACACTCTGAAGAGTTTTGATCAGAAATGGATGCTGTATTTTGTCAACTGCTTTCTCTGCATCCAATGAGAGGATCATATGGTTCTTGGTTTTTCTCTTGCTGATATGATGAATCACATTGATTGTTTTACGGGTGTTGAACCAGCCTTGTGTCCCAGGGATAAATCCTACTTGGTCATGGTGAATAATTTTCCTAATGTACTGTTGGATCCTATTGGCTACTATCTTGTTGAGAATTTTTGCATCCATGTTCATCAGGGATATTGGTCCGTAATTCTCCTTTTTGGTGGGGTCTTTGTCTGGTTTTGGAATTAAGGTGATGCTGGCCTCATAGAACGAATTTGGAAGTACTCCATCTCTTTCTATCTTTCCAAACAGCTTTAGGAGAATAGGTATGGTTTCTTCTTTAAACGTTTGATAAAATTCCCCTGGGAAGTCATCTGGCCCTGGACTCTTGTGTCTTGGGAGGTTTTTGATGACTGCTTCAATTTCCTCCCTGGTTATTGGCCTGTTAAGGTTTTCTATTTCTTCCTGTTCCAGTTTTGGTAGTTTGTGGCTTTCCAGGAATGCGTCCATTTCTTCCAGATTGCCTAAATTATTGGTGTATAGCTGTTCATAATATGTTTTTAAAATCGTTTGTATTTCCTTCGTGTTGGTAGTGATCTCTCCTTTCTCCTTCATGATTTTATTAATTTGAGTCTTCTCTCTCTTCTTTTTAATAAGGCTGGCTAATGGTTTATCTATCTTATTAATTCTTTCAAAGAACCAACTCATGGTTCTGTTGATCTGTTCCACAGTTCTTCTGGTCTCGATTTTGTTGAGTTCTGCTCGAATCTTTATTAACTCCCTTCTTCTCTTGGGTGTAGGTTCTATTTGCTGTTTTTTCTCTAGCTCCTTTATGTGTAAGGTTAGTTTTTGTATTTGAGTTCTTTCCAGTTTTTGAATGGATGCTTGTATTGCGATGTATTTCCCCCTTAGGACTGCTTTTGCTGCATCCCAAAGATTTTGAACGGTTGTATCTTCATTCTCATTAGTTTCCATGAATCTTTTTAATTCTTCCTTAATTTCCTGGTTGACCCTTTCACCTTTTAGCAGGATGGTCCTTAACCTCCACGTGTTTGAGGTCCTTCCAAACTTCTTGTTGTGATTTAGTTCTAATTTCAAGGCATTATGGTCTGAGAATATGCAGGGGACGATCCCAATCTTTTGGTATCGGTTCAGACCCGATTTGTGACCCAATATGTGGTCTATTCTGGAGAAAGTTCCATGTGCGCTTGAGAAGAATGTGTATTCAGTTGAGTTTGGATGTAAAGTTCTGTAGATATCTGTGAAGTCCATCTGGTCCAGTGTATCATTTAAAGCTCTCGTTTCTTTGGAGATGTTGTGCCTAGAAGACCTATCGAGTATAGAAAGAGCTAGATTGAAGTCACCAAGTATAAGTGTATTATTATCTAAGTATTTCTTCACTTTGGTTAATAATTGATTTATATATTTGGCAGCTCCCACATTCGGGGCATATATATTGAGGATTGTTAAGTCCTCTTGTTGGATAGATCTTTTAAGTATGATATAGTGTCCCTCTTCATCTCTCACTACAGTCTTTGGGGTAAATTTTAGTTTATCTGATATAAGGATGGCTACCCCTGCTTTCTTTTGAGGACCATTCGAATGGTAAATGGTTCTCCAACCTTTTATTTTCAGGCTGTAGGTGTCCTTCTGTCTAAAATGAGTCTCTTGTAGACAGCAAATAGATGGGTCCTGCTTTTTTATCCAGTCTGAATCCCTGCGCCTTTTGATGTGGTCATTAAGCCTGTTCACATTCATAGTTACTATTGTGAGATATGAGTTTATTGTCATCATGATATCTATTCAGTCCTTGTTTTTGTGGACTGTTCCACTGAACTTCTTAAAGGGGAATTTTGAGAGTCCCCCTTAAAATTTCTTGCAGAGCTGGTTTGGAGGTCACATATTCTTTTAGGTGCTGTCTGTCTTGGAAGCTCTTTATCTCTACTTCCATTTTGAATGAGAGCCTTGGTGGATAAAGTATTCTTGGTTGCATGTTCTTCTCATTTAGGACCCTGAATATATCCTGCCAGCTCTTTCTGGCCTGCCAGGTCTCTGTGGAGGGGTCTGCTGTTACCCTAATACTCCTCCCCATAAAAGTCAGGGATTTCTTGTCTCTTGCTGCTTTAAGGATCTTCTCTTTATCTTTGGAATTTGCAAGCTTCACTATTAAATGTCGAGGTGTTGAGCGGTTTTTATTGATTTTAGGGGGGGATCTCTCTATTTCCTGGATCTGAATGCCTGTTTCCCTTCCCAGATTAGGAAAGTTTTCAGCTAGAATTTGTTCAAATACATATTCTGGCCCTCTGTCCCTTTCAGCGCCCTCGGGAACCCCAATTAAACGTAGGTTTTTCTTCCTCAGGCTGTCGTTCATTTCCCTTAATCTATCTTCATGGTCTTTTAATTGTTTGTCTCTTTTTTCCTCAGTTTCCTTCTTTGCTATCAACTTGTCTTCTATGTCACTCACTCGTTCTTCCACCTCGTTAACCCTCGTCGTTAGGACTTCTTGTTTGGATTGCATCTCATTCAATTGATTTTTAATTTCTGCCTGATTAGCTCTAAATTCTGCAATCATGAAGTCTCTTGAGTCCTTTATGCTTTTTTCTGGAGCCACCAGTAGCTGTATAATAGTGCTTCTGAATTGGCTTTCTGAGATTGAATTGTAATCCAGATTTTGTAACTCTGTGGGAGAGAGGACTGTTTCTGATTCTTTCTTTTGAGGTGAGGTTTTCCTTCTAGTCATTTTGCTCAGTGCAGAGTGGCCAAAAGCAAGTTGTATTGGGAAAAGGAGAAAAAGAGAGGAGAGAAAGAAGGAAAGAAAAGAGAAAGAGAAAAAAAAGGGAAGAAAAAAAAACGAGAAAAAAAAAAGAAGAAAAAGTGAAAGAAAAAGAAAGGAGGAAAAAAAAGGGGGGTGGGGGAAGGAAACAAATCAAAAAGCAAAACAAAACAAAACAAAACAAAAGAACCACGGGGGAGTATCTTCTGATTCTGTGTACTTTAAGTCCCCTGACTTCCCTTGGAAGTTGTCCGTCTAGCTGGTGTTGTGGGGGAGGGTCTGTTGTGCTGATTTTCAGGTGTTAGCAGTTGGGGGAGCTGCTGTGCCCCTGCCTGGTGCAGGGCTCAGTGGGGGTTGTTTACCCCGTGAGGCCGCAGGAGGAACAGCCCCAGTGGCGGGGCAGCTCTGGAAACCTGGATTCAGCTCCGGCAGGAACTCTGGAGCTCTTCGTCTGCAGGGCCTGGAGGCTCTGGGGCGGGGCCGCTGATCTGCTCAGCTCGGGGCAGGAGTGTCCTTGCTGTCCTGGGCCCTCCAGGCCTCTGCCTGTCCCGGGGGGAGGCCGGATCCTGGACTGCGTCCCGGCGCCCTTTCCTCCTGGTCTGCGCTGTTGGATTCGCGCTCCCGGGCCGCGCAACCCCCTCCGCGGAGCCGCCGCCCGAGCCCCCCCCCCCCCCCCCCGAGCTGCTCCTGGAACCGCGCAGCCCCCTCCGCACGGAGCCTCTTCCTCTGCCCGAGCCCCTCCGAGCTGCTTCCGGGGCCGCGCAACCCCCTCTGCGGAGCCGCCCCCGAGCCCCCCGAGCTGCTCCGGGTCCGCCGGGTCCGCCGGGTCCCGCCGTGCGCGCGCTGCAGCCCTTAGGGAGCTCGGCGCACTCTCCTGGGCGCGCAGTTGCTCTGTTACTGTCCCAGGGAACCCGAGGGCATCCTCACCCTCCTGTGTCCTGCTCCAACTCCCTGCGAGCCCCTTTCCACCCGGGAAGGTTGGTGCAGCTCCTGCGTCTCCGGGATGGGGCTCTCCTGTCCTGGGGACACTCGCCCAGGCCTCAGCCCGGCTCCTCGAGGGCCCCTCCCCCTTGGAGGCCTTTGTTTCTTTATTTCTTTTTCCCCGTCTTCCTACCTTGATAGAAGCGCGAACTCTTCTCACTGTAGCATTCCAGCTGGTGTCTCTTTAAATCTCAGGCCGAATTGATAGATTTTCAGGATAATTTGAAGGTTTTCTAGGTAATTTGGTGGAGACAGGTGATTTGGAGACCCTACTCTTCTGCTATCTTGCCTACATCAAGAGTCTTTTTTTCAATAAGCTTACCCTCCCACTCCATATAGCTGGCAAAAATCATTGTTTGGGAGGATACAAGTAGAGAATTTAGCATCTTATAAGATAGCCAGTCCCATATATGTATTTTTTTTCCCACAAACTGTCCCAAGAATGGGTGGACAAGTGAATTAACAAACCAGTGAATTTCTGGTACTGCTCTTACTTCATTTGGGATTTGCCTTCTCCAGATACTCTTAGTTATTTCTGGAAGTTTCTAACTGTTCACATGAATATCCTCTGAGGGCTCTTCTTTTTTTTTAGCAATATTGTAGTCAACATTTTCCTTTGTTGTTCTGGCTT